>NC_035448.2:205446699-206686699 GCF_002127325.2 Helianthus annuus | reverse complement strand
CTAGTTTCCTCATTTTAAATAACCAATTAATCTAATTACACTTTTACCCTTTTGATTTTAATAAAACAATAAAAACTAACCAAATAATTACAATCATGCCACTCATTCAAAATATCAAGATCATAATAATCAATGGTCCAGATCAGTTCACGCAGTTCACTCTTGGAATTTTGTTCAGGTTTGAACCTAATCCCAAGAGTGAACTGCGTGAACAGATCTAGACCCTTAATTTCCTTTTTAGTTGTTAAGGGTAGGATTGTCATTATATAAAAAATTAGATTTAAATCATTATTTTAATAATTGAATTAAGTTACATCTTTCCTAATTTAAATTCATTATCCACATTATGTTTACTTATTAATAAGATAATTATCAAAACAAACAACAAATCACCAGATTTCAATTTTAATTTTTATATCAGATTTCATCACCAGAATTCAAATTTTGATTTTTAAGATCCACGTAACCTTCATATTTCAACGGTATACACATGTGTATTTGGATATAAATAGAACAGTATACATGTGTACTCAGTATCGTATATATGGGTACAGTAATTCATAGGTGTATATCAACATTCAATACAAAAAAAAAATTCTGAGATATCACAAAAACAGACGATATACACATGTCTACATCGCATTAAAAAGAGGGCAAAATCAGAATACACATGTGTACATCACATTTAAACAAATAATTATTTTAATAATTGAATTAAGTTACATCTTTCCTAATCCTTGATTTGATTTGTGAGAGATTTATGCAATCAATTTAAGAGGATAATTGATTACTTGATTTGTGAGAGATTTATGCAATCAATTTAAGATTGAAATTACACATATACCCTTTTTGTATTTAATTAAATGGAAAAAATTAACCAAATAATTACCATCATGCCACTCACTTTAATCTCAAGATCATAAAAATCAAGGGCCCAGATCAGTTCACGCAGTTCACTCTTGGGATTTTGTTCACGTTTGAACCTAATCCTATATATATATATATATATATATATATATAAACAAATTCTTTCAAAGTTGATCTTAAATAGATAAAGTATCCCTTTGTTTCAAAATAGAACAACAAAAATAAATAAACTCTCTTTTTTTAAATAGAAAACAAAATATTTTTGGCTAAATAATAACACAAAAAAATATACAATTATTTTGATTATAATGGAAAGTATTTGTAGTTCTATGAAACCAAAGGCAAGTATATAATTTCTAGAAATAAAGAGAACTAATAGTTTTGAAGTGAAACAAGATCTAAGACAAAGATAAATACAGATAATTGCTTTATATATGGGTGTGTAATTGTTGAAATATATATATACACCCAATTCATGTCAAAGATACACGTATTCTCTAAATTTTGCATATATCTCTAGATGGGCTAGCTTCTCTTGGACCAGAAGATCTGGGTTATTGTGCTAAAGCATTGTTTGGGCTTTATGTGTATAATAATAATAATACGTATATTGCTTCAATTTGGTATATGATTGTACAAGGAATGTCTATTCTTTCCTTTCCTTTTCTTCAATCACGTTAACCGTTGCTATCTTGGTTGCTGTTATTGAGGGGGATAGTAAGCAATGGATATCGCCATGGCGGTGCCATGGAAACACATTAACTCTATATCAAGAAATAAGGGGAACCATGCAATTTGTAAAGTCTCAAGAAATAAGTGTTTGGAAATTTTAGTGAAAATGAGTTTTTCACTAAATATTTTGGACATCAATAATATTTATATATGTGTCGTATAAATAATTATTTATGGTTTGTGCTCAAACTATGTCCAAATAGAGCTAAGATGAATGAGATATCGAAGCTTGAAGTTGTATGTTTGGAACAAACAAAGATGAGAAAAAATGGATTGAGATTTGTCACCTTGTCCCACATAGGTGGAATGACAAAAGTTAAAGTGGTATATAAGGAGGAGCACTCCTTGAAGGCAAACACTAGTGCGGACCCAAATGGTGCATCGCACTTGCACATATGCGCGCATGACGTGGGCTATAGGCCCTATGCAGTGCACTTTGAACTTCGCACACCGCCTTTATATTTTTGCCCATGAGCGCGTGGTCAGATACATGGCGGGTCCGCTTATGGCGCACCCTTGGGTGGCGTAGGCGGATGCCATGGCATGGCACATGTCGATGTGGCGCGCGACTCCGCAAGGCTATGTGTCCGCGCGAGTTCTAGTGCGGTGCGCGGTGGCGCACGAGTATGGATGGCGCATGACCAGGTGGCGTCCTGGTATGCGTAGTGGCATCCGTGTGGCGCGCGACTCATTTAAGTCAGTCAACCCGGTCTTTACTAGTTTAGAATGTCATGATATGACGGTTTCATTTGACCACATCAATTCCATTTTATTGCACATCAATATTGTTTATTACTAGATTGATGATCTAGTTAATTACAATATTAATGGTACAAATTAATATTGTTTATTACTAGATTGATGATCTTGTTAATGACAATGCCAACACATAGACAGACACTATTTTTAGGCCAGTATGGGCCAGAGATAAAGCACTACACCAGTATGAAGTGTAGGGAAGTGAGGACCGTAAGACTGTGTCACTAGGTGATAGTTTGAGTGCCGGAAAGCGCCTAAAACGCAATTTAAGTACCGAATTCCGCATTTTCAGTAACAATTCAGCTTTTAACACACTCGTATTATACAGAGTATTGACTAAATGGCACTGAACGCTTTCCTAAGTGTTGGAATTAATTTCGTTACAAAAAGATGCACAAAAGACGCTGTACGGTACAATTAAATGCTTTAACGGAACGATACGAAACCGAACAACCAGACATTACCCGAGACACGAAAATATTGTCAGAAATATTATTTTATCATTCTTAATTAATTACGGTCACAAAAATCCCCATACGCCATGTAAACATGACATACACCCACTATACTTGAAAATACCCGTAACCTTCTAATTTAATACCTATTAGTTAACAAAATTTTCATTTTACCCCCCCCCCAACCGAAAATCTGCCATGATTACTTAAAATATTTTGTTTAGATTGTTGTAAAGGTAATCTTTAATTCTATTGGCCAAGAATATTGAGTATGATGACCCTAGATTCTAGAATGCTCATATTTCCAAGAAACTCATCATCACCATCAAGCTCTTCACTCAACCTCACCCCTCCCCTTATTTTCGGCGCCCCCTTCCCCCATGACCGAAAATCACCACCACCATCTCTCACTACCTTCATCTTCTTCATACATGTCACACCCTGGCTTTGCGGAAGCGTGGTTAATTTGGTGTGACTTCTCAATACCATAGCTTAACCATAACAAAGCTATATGAAATAAAAACCATGCAAGATCATCCACTAAATTAAGTTTTAAAAACCAAATAGAACAACATTGTCTTAGGACGTTGACTCAAGCAACGGAAACTACAACCTGATAACATAAAACATTGTTCTGAAGACACAAACATCAACATGAAACAAACACAGCTTAAGGACTGTGACTCGTCCAGGTAAAAGTCACATCCCCTAAACTTGGATGACCTCGGACTCTTATGCAACGGGAAAACGTAGCATACCGCGCCAGATCTTTAGTTCCCTGAAATACTACAATACCAAGCAGCATTCACTTAAGCAAAGCGGGACTCATAGAAAAAGTTGAGAGGTTTACAATGTAAAATCAAACTAAATTAATTAATCGAATTCAAGCCATTTAAAATAACGAATTATCTCTTCATAAACCTCAAAGCTTTCCTCAGCAAGACCAATCAAGACGATTCATTCCTCTTGACAGCCTGCAAATATTAATCAGCAGGTTAAATATATGATGATGATTGATGAGAGGTACACACACACACACACATATATATTTATTTACCTTAGTTATAGATTTATGGTATTTCCTGTATTCCTTTGCACCCACATGAAGTAACCTGGTCTGTTTATCTATGAGCAGGATAAGTTTGTTAGCAAGGTTAAACCGGGTTTCGTAAAACGACGCGTGTTCAGCTTCGAGCTCCCTGAGCTGGTGTTCAGCAGTAGACATCAAATAGTCTAACCTGATGTCCTTCACATCATTTCGTGGTAGACACGTATAATCATCAAAACCCGCGGTTACAAGCGGATACTTAGAAGCAAATTCACTCCTTATCTTTACCCGTTGTTTCCTGATGAAATTAATTCCGATTAACAAAATAGATAATTAAAAAAACCTGTAAGACGTAACCCAAACCTCGTGTTATCAGAATTCGTTGGCTGTTTGTACGCCCCCTGAGATAGCTGAAATAACGCAGAGTACTTGGGCATGAATGTCATTCGTTGTCGAGTACATTGGCAGCTCTCATTGAAGTAATTTATCCGCTCCCCTTCCAAGGCGTCAAGTTTGGTTGGAGAAGCAAAGGCGAAGAAATCTCCGATGACATTTGCACTAATCGGAGTATGGCAATACGGAAAGAAATGGCCAACACCCTCAGCTATGTTCGGGTAAGTGAGTAATAAAACCTTTGTATGTATAAAATCCTGGTATGTAGCAAATAAGGAAAAAGAGATCACCAATGGTTTGCAAGGCCATTGATATGTGTGAAGTGCAAGTAGGAAGACTCAAACCCTAGCGGATTTATGCGTTGGGCACAAAGTCACCCCGAGGTCCGTTATGCTGGGCCTGGGGCTGGGCTCGCTACACCCAGATAGATCTACCGCTCCTGTCCCTCGGTCCTACCCTGAGGATTAATGGCCTCAAGTTTCCGCCTACCCACTCACATGATCTAGTAGTAACCTTCCTTACGCTAACCATACCATGTATAAAGTACTTGTATTCAAAGTAACATGTATTTCACCCTCGCAGTTTAGAAAACTGAAAACAGTTAAGAGAAAAGGGGGACATGAACTCACAGTGGTGCGTCTCTACCAAGTAAATCTCCTGATCAAACAGCTGTGCGACGACCTACACGTACTAACTTCTATCAGATGGACGACCGTGCCTTAGTTTAAGGTTTAATGTCTTTGGGAAATAGTTAGACAACTATTTTGTAATTACACTTAGTAATTATTTAGTAAATATTTTCCTTCCCAAGGATGGGGGTTTTAATACATGTACGTTCGTAAAATTCGAAATATATTATTAAGTCTCACTTAAAATATATTTTAATCCTTTCTCCAAGATATAAATATTTTTCTCAAAAATATTATATTTTATTTCACACATTTTTCCAAAATAATACTTTTAACAAAATACGCATTTAATGGTATTTCTCTGAAAATACGAAAGTTACGGATAAAGATAGCGTGGTAATAATAATACCGTTGTAACTGAATATTTGTGTGAAGGCGTTCATGTAGGAACGTTTTCGCGACCTGACGAGTCGATCAGAAGAGCGCTTAGACTGAATCAGAGGCGGAATTCATTGATTCGGTCTTCGTAAAGCTTGATTTCACTATTTAACGTCTCTTTTATTGATTATCTAACAAATATACAAGATTCGGAGACACACAGGCAGGGCTTCGCCGTTACACCTTCAAAAACACACACACTCTCTAATCAGGTCCGCTCCAACCACCTATATATAGACTATCTGGTTCGCTTTTATGTCATGACATAAAAGCGGACCTAACAGATTGACATAAAAGCTGACCTCTCAAGTGACACAAAAGCTGACCTCTCAAGTGACACAAAAGCTGACCTAACTAAAACACATATTCTTGTTTTCCGTTCACTATACAAACAACCCTAGCCTAAGACTCGAACTAAGATGTAGATGACATACAACTGCACCAACAGACTCCCCCTTGAATGTTGACGGAATCTTCAGTGAGAGTCTTCAAACATTACAGCTCTTCATTCTTGTTCAGTCTTCTTCAGGAATTTCTCCTTGAATCATATCCTGTTCAGGAACTTCTTCCTGGAATCATGTGCCGGGGTCTTTCTCTGGCTATAACTTTCATCAGACTCCCCCTATCATCATGCTAGGATCGCTGTCTGGAATTTGTTATCACCATTGAACTTATATCCTGGCTTTTTCTCTATTCAGCTCAAACACCTACACAAATCTCAAACACTAATAAGAACAAACAATATTGTGATTCAACTAACTGAATCAACTAAACATTTGAGAATCTTTCACATTTAAAATTTTTCAAAAATTTGAAACATTTCAAATTCTGATTCAACATTTCAAACCAATTAACCAATCCATCTGTTCATCAAGTTTAGCCTTTGAGATTTTGAATATCAGCTTTTCACCATCAGTTGTCAAAAATCTTTTTGGATTTTTCAAAATAAGAAACATAAATGCAATGACAGAAATTAAATGCAAAAGTGAAATATGTACAAACATATTTTTGTGAGTTTGTGCAAGAGGATCATATCAGTTTTTGAGACATATCACCAACACCGTTAAGCTTTAAAAATTTTAAGACTTAAACAATTTACCTAGATTGTCAGTATATTGATCCACTTTAAATTTTCACACAAATTTCAATTGATCCGAGATACGATATTAATGTTTTAAAAACTTGAACTTAAATGTGTATTACTCCACTTGAATATACTCCCGTATCCAGATCCCAATATTCACTCTTACAGGTGAGTATACCATAGATGATATCTGTAAAGGGGTTATGTGCGAGGGCCGTGAGAGCTCAGGTCGATACTTCCGTATACGCAGAGAGATGACGGCTTCGACTTTTGGTGGGTCCCCTTTAGAGGATCTTTTGTTACAACAGCAAGGATTATCAATTTTATTGTTTAATCAGATTGCTGAGGGCGAGCTTATGTTTCAAAGCTTTTTGCAGAAAGTATTATTCGGGGACTAGGTCAGTACTTCCATACAGCAGAAGTCCCGGAATAATACCCCAGATATCACTAAGCATAAAGACCTAGTATCTCAGAATACGGGACCTTTCAAACAAGATTTCGGGGGTTACCCATATTTCCAAGAATAGTTACCCACGAATTAAGCTTCATTCAAACTTGCTTAGGTTTATATCTCGTTTCAATTTAATAAATGTGTGAAAACCTACTGACACATCCACAATAAGATTGTTTATCACTTTTAGCTTTACAATTCTTTAGCGTGCTGTGATAGTTCACTGATGTACTATCATTTCCTCTTTTTCGCAACAAAACTCATTTTTCAGTTTTATCATGTTTTTGTCTTTTTCAAATTTTCTGATGTTTTTGGATTTTCTAAAATTCTTACCCCCCCCCCTAAAATTCAAATACATCTAAAGAAAATTGAAAACAAACTGTACAGAACATGACAACTGATATCGAAATACTTCAATTCTCCATCCGTTTGGCTTAAACAATCAGAACTCCCCCTCACAACAAACTATTTTCCCATAATGATTTCAAAACACTTAAGTTTATTTTAATCAGAATGGTTTTTCCGGAAAATAAGTTTGATTGTTTTTACCACTTGTAAAATTGGGGTTCAAATCATCACATTGTTTCGCCAATCTTATGAATGATAGTTAACTCAAGTTCAATTTAATGACCTTGATTTAACCACTTGTAGTATCAAATGGTTCTCATTCTGAACCACTTATAACAACCACAAACATACAACCACTTGTATATTTTGCAATTAAACATTTCAAACCCGTTTTTCAACCAATTATTATCTTTTGGTTGAATTCTCAAGGTGCCGATTCCTACTCCTCGCTTACAAACCTGGGAGTTCCGGCAAGTCCTGCAAAAACCTCAAACACAGATTAAGAAGGATGCCGATTCATGATCCACGATACCAACTTGGGATCTCCGGCAAGTCAGGTTTTTCATTTAAAAAGATCCACCCAAGCCCGACCAGCCTTGGGTGTTTTCGACAGTTTTACCTCAACCAATGGCTCCTCTGGCCTTGACGAACCAGAATCATTGCCTGCAGATGGCTTGTCTGACTTTGATGAATTAGATTCATCGCCGGGAAGTGAAAACTTCACTTTCTTCTTCTTCTTATCCTCTTTAGTCCTCAGATTTGTATCTGATGAATTCATCTTGCTTGACTTTGCAGCCGAGGAAGTTGATTCATCATAACTCTTATTCGATCTGTCCGGTAAACCCGAGGAAAAGATCTTCTCGAGATACTCTCTCGCTTTCTTCCTCTTCTTCCTCAGTCGGTCTTTCTGCCCCTGTGAAAGCTTCACTTTCGTCTCTTGAACTTTCTGTTCTTGAACTTTTGGTTTTTCAACTTTTGGTTCTTGAACTTTCAGTTCTTTGGGCTTGACCTTGACTGGAATTCTTGCTACCTTCTGAGATACAACCCTCGATCTTTCATTTGATCTCCTTGGGCAATTTCTGGCAATATGACCTTTAATTTGACAATTAAAGCATCTTCTTGTCTCAGCATACCGACTCTGGCAGTTAACATCAATGTGTCCTTGATAACCGCATTTGTAACACATTCTGTTATCGTACCAGTTATCACCTTCGTACCAAACATTCAAGTCATAACACTGTTTGGCCTTGTAATAGTCGTTTCTCCTCTTCTTAGCTGTATTTGACGCTTGAGCACTGTGGTCCAATCTGCACCACTTATTAACAACAGTTTTTGAGTTTTCATTTTTCATTTTTTGTAATTTTTTATTGCAATTGGATGATCGATCTGATGAACTTTTATTATCTTTTTGTTTCTGTTCCACTTTCTTCTTCAAAGGTCTTTGTTTAGAACATTCACCTTTTTCAGTCGATTGTAGAACAGTTTTCTGAAATTTTTCTTTTAATTTTAAAAACAATTTTTGTTTTTCTATTTTTTCATTCACATCATCAGATTTTTCATCGCAATCTTCAACTTTGATTTTATCAAAGTTTGTGACATCGTCACTTATTGGAACAGAATTGATCGGTTTTGGACAAGGAAATTTCAAACCGTCAGATGAAGTCACAAAACCTTTCAATTTCTTGTCGAGCTCATCAATTTTCTTTCTAGAATTCTCAGCTTCATTTTCAAACTGAGATATTTTACTGAGCTGAGAAGCAATTGTATTTTCATTTTCAATTTTCATGTTTTCAAGAACAGACTTTTCATTTTCCAAATCTTTTATCTGTTCTTGAAATTTCTTTTCATTTGCTTTCAGATTTTTGTTTTCAAGTTTTATCCAGAAATCTTCATTTTCCGAAGATTTCTGTTTGCTTTCAGACTCCTTTTCTTTTTCTTTCAAAGCTTTGTTTTCTGATGTCAAACTGTTCAAATTATCCAACAGTTTGTCATTTTCAACTTTCAGTTTCTCACAATTGCCTTTCAAAGCTAGAATCTGTTTTTCCTCAGTTTGCTTCTCGACTTCCAACTCCTTGACTTTTGATGACAAACTTTCCGCATTCTTCAACAGTTTGTCATAGTTAGTCTTGAAGCTGTCACACTTAGAGCACACTGATTCACAATTTGACAATTCAAACTTTGCAGATTCCTCAGCACTTGAAGCTTCCTTTTCATTTGCCCTGACTGTACCTGCACAAAATATTTTAACGAAATCAAGAGGATTTTCATTTACATCTATATAACAACCTCTCTTAAAATCGTATTTCATCACATATTTTGCTCTAACACATTCAACTATCCTTTTGATCATCTCCTCAAGCACATCTAAACTTAAACCCAACACATGATTTTCCAACACTTTAATCATATCTTTTCTTTTCTTTCTACTTTCAACTTCATGAGTTTTAAGTTTGCTAATGAATTTGTTTAGATGTAATTTTGAAAAAATGGAAGCCTTCCTTAAATTTTCCAAACATTCACTCCATTCAACAGGTAATGCATCTGCAAACTTTTCTATCTTTTCACCATCTGATAGAAATATCTCATGTTTTTTCAAGTATTCAAGTAAGACTCCATATCGGTTTTCTGACTCTTCCAAAGTTTCATTCTGCAAACTCACAAAATATTTAAATCTTTTGACCCATCCATCCTTTTTCACATTTCTATAACTGTCATCCATAAAACCTCGATGCCAATCATTAAATCTCTCAAAATAATAGTTTTCTTGTTCATCAAATACCATCGCCATTTTTCAAATAATCCCGACACGTATTTGCTGAACACAATCGCGAACCACCAAGGACGACACAAAAATGAACCAGAAATGTTCACCCGAGCGGACCAGACAGAATATGTCCTTAAAAGCGGACCAGACAGAATATGTCCTTAAAAGCGGACCAGACAGAATATGTCCTTAAAAGCGGACCAGACAGAATATGTCCTTAAAAGCTGACCAGACAGAATATGTCCTTAAAAGCGGACCAGACAGAATATGTCCTTAAAAGCTGACCAGACAGAATATGTCCTTAAAAGCGGACCAGAAAGTGACTTATCAGCGGACCAGACTTGACCTTTCGAGCGAACCAGTATGCCTTAGGAGCGAACCTGAAGTAATGCCGTAAAAGCGGATCTCATTCGGAACACATTTTGACCCATTTTTAGTCCGTATTTCAGTCCAAAACTTTCAAGGGTTTGTCTTTGTTCAATAATACACAATCTGTGAAATTTTGGTCCAATTTTATCCAGTAAAATTCTCTGAATTAATAAAAGAAGGTGTAGAAATCAGAATTTTAAGCAAAAATCGAGCTAAACGGTAAGAACTCTTCCTCCTGAGCTCTGATACCACTTGTAGGAACGTTTTCGCGACCTGACGAGTCGATCAGAAGAGTGCTTAGACTGAATCAGAGGCGGAATTCATTGATTCGGTCTTCGTAAAGCTTGATTTCACTATTTAACGTCTCTTTTATTGATTATCTGACAAATATACAAGATTCGGAGACACACAGGCAGGGCTTCGCCGTTACACCTTCAAAAACACACACACTCTCTAATCAGGTCCGCTCCAACCACCTATATATAGACTATCTGGTTCGCTTTTATGTCATGACATAAAAGCGGACCTAACAGATTGACATAAAAGCTGACCTCTCAAGTGACACAAAAGCTGACCTCTCAAGTGACACAAAAGCTGACCTAACTAAAACACATATTCTTGTTTTCCGTTCACTATACAAACAGCCCTAGCCTAAGACTCGAACTAAGATGTAGACGACAGACAACTGCACCAACAGTTCATATTATTTTGGAGTTGTCAACATTCGGAAATATTATTTTTACCCTAAAAATAATATTAGTATAGTTCACAAAATAATCATAAATATTTCACAAGTGTTGTTATGAAAATATATATATCAAAAATATATATTTATCATGTTTTATTTTGTGAAAGTCCCACCTCCGACACTTGGAAATGTTGTAATAAAAATCGTGGCGAAACTTATATTCTTGAAAACAAGTTAGAAATATACTTACAATACTTGTAGTGAAAATATTTCTAAGTGTTAGGTTTTTGGAAAAATTTCGCCAGAGTTTCCCCTGTAACTGGAGGTGGCCACGCTTTCAAGCGTATCATTTTCTTTTATAATTCAAATCAACAATTTTCTCATTCACAATAACAATTTCCAAACCATCAAACTAGTCAATATATATGTAAATCGCAAAAATTACATGAACTTGTGGTTTGTCCGAAATATGTAGTAATTTCCATTACTTTCAGTGAATCTTTGCAATAATCTTCTTGGTTTCTTGTAAATCTCGTTTTTTTAAAGAAAATATATTTTCACATCTTCTTGTAAAATTTGACAAAAATAGTTCTTTGTCGAAACTTAGTGTTACACAAGTGTTTACACACTTGTGTGCTTACAAAATATCACTTTTGTTTATGTAAGATCCGGTTTTAACATATGTTTTCTTTTGACACTTGGTTCTTTGAAAATACCGTTTGTAGATCCGTAGATCTACTAGTTTAGAACACTATTTCAAAAGAAAAATCGATTTAACACAAGTTCATGTTTAGTGTGTAGTAGTGTTTCATCATTTAACCCTTTTTACACTAAAACATACTCTATGTCATGATTCATGAACATGACTAATCCGGGTTAGATGATAATCCGAGCTACCACAACATAGATCGGCACTAAATAATTACAACAAAACAAGTCTTACAAGATTTACACAACCCTTATGCTTTTAACCAACATGTTCATCATTTATGTAAACTTTTAGTATGCATTCTTGTATGTTCATAAATTTTAACCGAAAAAGTTTGTTTTAACCACTTTAGAATAGTTCAAGAGTGAGTTTAAAGCCACTTACTACTAGCTCGAGGCTAGGGAAGAAACTAGTCGAAGAATGAGTGGATAAAAGCAATGAGGTGAGGTTCTTCACGATCCGAATGCACCAAGCTTCCTTGTATGAGATCCTTGACACTTGTATGCACTTGGAATGGGTTGAAGGAAATCGAAAAATGGTTGTGTGTGGGCTTGGGGTTTCGGCCGAAAGTGAGCAAGGAGAGGGAGAGAGTAGTTGGTTTGTTTAGTGGGTTATGAAGATGGAATGTAATCCTTTATGTATTTATAAAGTCCATCCACTCTAATTATCCATAGGTTATTATGTAAGCTAGATATTAGGCAAAAGGATTATTTTAATCAACAAAGGACATGGGGTGTCCCCCTAGGGGACCGAATTCGTTGGATGGGGGGGGGGTCACTTGGTTAGTTTCCAACTAATTAGTTAGGACATAGTTAGGTGATTAGAAGGTAAACTCGGTTACTAACGTGTTATGCATTATAGCGGGTGTTAGGGTATCCGGGGGCCCTAACTGGTTCAGAAAAAGAGAAACAGTGTAATTAGCAATATTTTTATGTTCCGGGTAAAGTCCGGTTGTTCGGTTGGATAGTGATCCGTTAAAGTGCTTAACAAAGTTTTAAAGTGTCGTTATTACTATTTTTAGTGACACAGTTTATTCCCGACTCTTGGAAAGTGTCTAGTAATATTTTTCTCATGTTTTGGCACTTTATTAGGTAGCTTAATGCTGAATTTTTAATTAAAGTGCTGGATTTTTGTACTTAAAGTACGTTTTAGGCACATCCGGTCACTGTAACTTATACCTAGTGACGCAGTTCTACAACCCTCTTATCCCTACATTCTCTACTAGTGTAATAAACTATCTCGGGCTCATACTGGCCTTAGAGGCAGTGTCTGCCTGATGCTGGCTATATCAGCATGTTAAATGGGATATCCGTTCATTGTGCTACTGTGCTTTTGTGCATCATGTTTGTCACTAAAGTTCTGTATGTAAATAATGAAGTAACAGCAAATAGAGTATGATGCAAGTATATACATGTATCAGTATCCAGGTAGCAGTTTATCCATAATTTCAAGCAAGCACGGTAATTAAGCAGTAATTAATTATTAATTTAGTCGTACGGATACCTGATTTGGTGAGGGTTGTCACAATACAAGTCTCATTTCAAGCTTTGAAGTTCCTCCATAGAAGTGCAAGTTGAAGAGCTTTCAAGGAAGCTTGGTTCAAGCCTTTGTCACTAACATTTCTTCATCATCTTTGCCCTAAGATTGTTACCCTAGCTTTGTGCTAGTTGTAAGTCCCTTCACACTCTTGTTCCATCTTGTTCTTTGTTATGAATACTTAGTAGGAGGATGATAATCATGTAACACAAGAAGATGAACACTAAAAGGTTGAACTTAAAATTCTGCATAAAAACCATATATAAAAAGGTTGTATAAAGTTGAAATCTGGTTGGTTTAGGGTTGGTTAAAGTATGATTGAGGTTTGAACATTTATTCATCGATAAACCATGGTTAGGGTCTTTGTTGATGCGTTTTTAGTAACTTTTACATTGTAAACAGCATGCTGATTGGTATTTCCAGCCAACTTCAACAGGCTGTAACTGGACCGTTTTAAATCGAAAAACTGATTTTCTGAAGCCTAAAATATGCATTTGGAATAACCAAACAAATGGCACTGGAATCGTAATTTTTCGAGGTCATTTACTATTTTTAAAAGACTGTTTTTGGACAGCAGCTTAAGCTGTGATTTTACTGCAGAAAAATTGTGTTGTATTCGGAGTCATAACTTGAAACCTGAGTAGAATCAACTCATGGAATTTTTACAGTGGATGGTCACATTGTCAGGACGATCCTCCAACTGGAATTTCGTCAATCGGACTTACGGTTAATTTTTAGTGAATTATTCCGTAAACTGCAATCAGAAAGTAACAAATCTGATTGCAGTTGGGTAAATAAAACTCTATAAAATATTGGTAGCAAACTGGACCCTGATATTTTTACACAATAAAATTTGGATCGTGTGAGTCATTCTGTAAAAATTTTGGAATTTTTTGGAAAAGGTTAACTATTTTATAAAAATCATCGAAAACAGTCCAGATTTGGGTAATGAAGCTGAAATAAAGTAAGTAATGCTTTGTATGTCTATATGTCGGTTTGATTGTTGAAAATGAACTACGGGATATACGTAAAAGAAAATGATATGCTATTAAAGCATGGACACCTCCGTTTACAAAGGAGACTATGGCGAAATTTTCCGAAAATTCGAACACTTAGTAAAATATTCGAGAAATATAGATACGAAATAGTTGCCTAACTATTTTCTAAAGACAATAGTTAAGTTAAAATAATTATTATTATTTTAACAAAATAATACCAAAGTAACGCAACTCAAAACACTAAACTCTAAGCCAAGGCACGACCCGTTCGTCTAATAGACATTAGTACGTTGTAGGTTGTCGTGTAGCGGACAGAGTTGAGATTCGATTCAAGACGCACTACTGTGAGTTCATGTCCCCCTTTTCTCTTAACTGTTTTCAGTTTTATACTTCGGGGGTGAAATACATGTTACAATTATTACAGACATTTACAGACTTTTATAGACATTTATTTATATGGTATGGTTAGCTTATGGTGGGCACAACACTTAAGGCCATTAATCCTCATTGTAGGACCACGGGACATGAGTGATAGATCTATTTGGGTGTAGCGAGCCCACACCCATGAGGCCGGGGCGGCCCATAGTGGTGACTATGTCTTCATACCGGAGACAAATTTGCTAGGTTTGAGTCTTCCTGCATCATTCACACATACTATTGGCTTTGCAACCCAATGGTGATCAGTTTTTCCTTATTGCTACATACCAGGGACTATTTTACATACAGACATACTAAACGGTTTATACACACAGACATACTAAACGGTTTATACACACAGACATATTACAAAGATTTTTACATACTCACTTACACATGAACTCGCTCAACTTTATGTTGATTTTTCAAATTACATGTATTTCAGGGAATTAATTGGATCTGGCAAGTGTTGCATGTTAGACAAGTTGCGTACTTAATAAGGATGTCATCCAGAGTTGTAGGGTTTGGGAAGTGCAACTCCTTCCTGGACGAGTTGCATGTCTCTTATCCTTATTTTGTTGGTAGTCTTTCGTTGAGTCTTACGAACTCGTTTTAAACAAGTAATGTTTTATAATGCATTTTGTGGTTGATATTTTAAGACAATATGTTAATCATTTTTCTAAACTATTTTAATGGATGAACATCATATGTTTTTATCATATAGCATTGTTGTGATTGTTGCTATGGTATTAAGAAGTCACACCAAATAAACCCACGCTTCCGCAAAAGCCAGGGTGTGACAGCTTGGTATCAGAGCCTCGATCATAGCAAACTAGGATTCTTTCTCGAGTCTAGACTATGATCACTAGGGCTCTCACGAAAACGTTTTCAAACACTTTTTACATTGCATACACTAAAAGTCCAGGTCCAGGGAACAAACATTTTTACAAACAAAAGGCACAACTATACATTCCGAAACTTATATTTATAATTCAGTCTTAGAGACTGAGGGAGGATCAGTCTTAGAGACTGAGGGAGGATCAATCTTCGAGACTGAGGGAGGATCGGTCTTAGAGACCAGGAATTTGGTCTTAGAGACCAGGGATTAAGGAAATTTGGTCTTAGAGACCAGGGATTAAGGAAATTTGGTCTTAGAGACCAGGGAGTTAGTCTGAGAGACTAGGGAATTTAGCCTGAGAGACTGGGTAGGATAGTCTTGAGAAGACTAGGATGATTACATGCTTACATTGTCGTTACATGCACACTTAATTGTTGTTTATTGATATACGTGCATAGGCGATGACTATTTGCATACGCTAACTGATAGTGATTACTATGGAATTACATACTATAACTACCCTGTACCGATACACATGTCGTCTTGATCAAAAAGCGGGTTATTAGACATTGACAACCCTACGACCACCAACGCCGATAATAAGACTGCATGTGTGCCAGAGACATTTACGTCAGACACTGAGAGTGATCCTGACATGCTGACCAAGGATGAAGACGAATTCCAACCGTCTGCGCTGCCAGACTTTGGCGATGAATTACCCTTGCTGATGGCTTCTTTGACGAGAATCTTCCTGTTATTCTTGTTGCGGTCCACGACCATCTAATCATTTGGACACTTCGATGGCGAGCACATCATGGCTCCGATCCCCGACGCCGTACCTCTCATGGTTATTTTCCCGAGGATCCGTCTATTTGATGAATTGTTTAATGGCGACATTAATCTGCTTGCTGATGATCCTCCTGTTGACGCCCAGGACGATGGAAGATTAGATGAGAACATGGTTACTAATTTCACTTCTTAAGGCCCCTGTTAACAGGCCACCCTCTGATTCTAGCGTATATTCGATTTCAGACTCCCTTGAGTCTGTGACATTTACATCCTTTTAGACGGCCTGGTCACATCTTTCTACTACTGACACAGACGACGATGCCATTATGACTGCTACGCTAACACCTGCTCGAGGCACCACACCGTTACACGACCCAGGGCCTGCTCCTGAGTTAGCTTCTGCACCTTTTGGGACAGCTTGATGTTGCACCTGCTGATCCTGCACCCTTGTTTGATTATGACCCTGCTTCTTTCAGAATACCTGACATTACACCTCTTATATCCGACCCAGTACCTGTGCCTGATGATCTCCTCATCGGTCGAGACATTTGTCCGTGCACCTTCACCGCTGATATCGCTCTTGTGAAGACCGACATCCATTGCGTCAAGATGCCTAACGCTTTCCTTCAAGATATACCCACCTCAGAGTAGAATCCATTCAGCACCCGCACCCCGATCCAGGTCAGCACCCGCTACCCGAGAAGGTACTCCAGGTCAGCACCCGCGTAACGATCCCATCGGCTACAACAACATTTTCTACGACCTCACAGACCGCACCGTTTGCTACTTTCAAATCTACAGCGCTGGACGAGCCATTTCGACGGTCCCTATAATACTCAATGCTAATTTTAGACCTTTACCATCCCTCACACTATGGAGGCTACACGCGGAAAGAGTGCTCCTGTAACGTCAGCTACAGTTTGAGGATATAAGTCCCAGCATTTTGGAACTTGAACTGACACCATGTCCTCCACCCTGTCTATTGCCAGTATACTTTGATCCTCCACATTCATCACTGTCTCCTTTGGCACACTCACCTACTGCTACTACACCTTCTTGGTTATTAAGGCTCGTTTCTTTACTGTAAAGCAGTAGATCAATTAATTACTTCGACGTATATACAAGCTCGCGGAGGAGTTCACGCATGTTAACGATTTACTTTTCTTTCCTACTCCACCTCAGTCACCAGTATAATTGGTTTCTGGATTTTTGCGGATTGCATTACATTAGGGTAAAGACACTAATGATAAGCCGGGATTGTGGGGACTTTTTAAGGCCACTTCAGACTATGTGATTTTGAGACACTGATATACTTGTTGGACAAGGGTAGGGTGACCCTGTGTCCCCCTTGATGTGATACATTTTGAAAAAAAAAACGATACCATTGTGATCGGAGAATAATGGGAGCCCAATCATTATTAAACATGCGACAATATTTTATGACCAAAACCCAATGAAAGTTCAGTCACTAGGCCTTCGCTAAGCACGTTGTTGATCTATATGCGTGTACTATAATTATAATACTACGTGCTTGCTTGCTATACTCTCATTAAACATAATTCCATTTACTTGCATATACTATGAGTATGTTGTTGCTTGAGGAGTTGATATGATTACGTGCGAATACATGATCTCCAAACAACTATTTACATTCCCTGAACAGACGAGACCTAACTAACCCGTACTTCTTCCTAGAAGATGTCTCATCAAGAGATCACCCGACTGACCGAGGCAGAATGGCAAGCACACGCCTCACGAGTCATAACTCGGCCCGAGGTTCTTCGCTACAAACACGGCGAAGGTGCCTCAAGGAATGACCCACCTAATGGTTGTACCTACAAACAGTTTCTAGACTGCAAACCCTTGAGCTACGGTGGCACTGGGGGTGCCATAGCTTTTATGAAATGGGTTGAGAATGTGGATGCGGTGGTGCGAATGAGCGGTTGCACGCTAGAGCAACAAGTCCCATACGTTTCCGGATTGCTGCAAGATGAAGCTCTGTTATGGTGGAATCTTCGGGTTCGAATAATGGGCGAGACTGCAGCATATGCGTTAACGTGGAATGAGCTAAGGGAAATGATGCATAGGGAGTACTGCTCGCAGATGGAGATCCAGAAACTGGAATTCGAACTCTGGAAGCTAAAGATGGAAGGTCCAAATGTGGTGGAGCACGTGCAGAAACTTCATGATTTGTCGCGAGTCGTTCCGTACCTGGTGGAACCAGAATTGAAAAGAATGGAGCAATCCGTGTGGGAACTTGCGCCTCAAGCCCTAAGCTTAATAACAGCATCAACGCCACCAACAACTAGTGTCGCAAGTATAATGGGTTTGGCGCTTGCTAAGGAAGCACTTAGATTGGAAGGGCTTTCAACCCCTGACGAGAAGGAGGAAACTCCGAAAGAGTCATCCGGAAAGAACAAGAGAAAGCTCGCAAATTTCAAGAAGGTTACTCGAGTGAGTGAAAAGAAGAAGGCCAAAAAGGGAGAAGACTACATGGGTATCCTACCTAAGTGCGACAATTTTCTACGTTATCATATCGGGCAATGTAAATACGGAAAATGCGACAACTGTGGCAAGAGAGGGCATCCCAAGGAGACTTGTTGGCAAGGTGCTGAATACGGGAACGGAAGCCTAGATGGTAGCGGAAATCATGGGGGAAACAACGGCACCAACGACTATCAAGGTAGAACCAGTGATGAACAGAAACGTGCTCAAGGTTGTTTTAACTGCGGGGACAAAAAGCATTTCAGGAAGTATTGTCCTATCAATAAACAGGCACAAGAAGGAGTGTTCGACATCAGAACCGGGGAGCACACCAGGAATCCAAGCATGGATATCGGTACGTTCAATATCACTCAATGTTATGCATCTGTGTTGCCAAATACTGTTGCAAATTTTCGGTTTCGCATCTCTAGAGTTTGAGAATGTACTTGATATAGTAGCACGTAAGTTAGATAACTTGCACTCGAGGGAACTAGCTAGGTGAAGCTAGTAGAAGCCAACGTGGTGACTAGAAACGGCAAGATAGAACCCGGAGAGCGTGAATTTACGCTTGATCTACTGCCAGCTGAGTTGGAAAGCTTCGACAAGGTAATTGGGATGGATCAACTGCCGAGTGTTCGAGCGGAGATTGATAACCGCATCACAATGGCAAACGAAGAAACGACCGTGGCTCATGAAGCAGGATATGCCCCTACAAAATACCAATTGCGGGGAGGCACAAAAGTTGTTGCGTAAAGGATGTGTTGTTTCTTGGCTCATGTCGGGGACAAGGGAGCCGAAGAACCAAAACTCGAAGATATTCCTGTGATAAGGAAATATCCTGAAGTCTTCCCTGAAGACTTTCCAGAATTATCCCCTCAATGACAAGGCGAATCTTCGCATCGATTTGATTCCAGGCGTTGCACCTATAGCTGATGCACTTGAGCGACTTACACCTTCGGAGATGCAAGAATTGGCAGTGTAACCTCAGAAGTTGATAAAGAAGGAAGATAACAGACCAAAATTCCCTTTGGGGTAACCCAAATTCTGCTCATCTAGAAGGAGGACGTAAATTTTCAAATAGGCATCAACTATCAAGAGCCGAACGAGCTAACCCCCAAGAGTCAGTAACTCTTGCTGAGAATTAACGAATTTCTTACTTAACTAACTGTGAGGATCCAACTACTATTACACGACTGATTGACGATCGAGTGTCGTTAGCGATGAATTCAGGAAGAAAGTATACCATGGAAATCGTGGGACGATAACTTGTTTTTAGACGCACACAAGATGGTGTTTCCTACTCAATGCACAAAACCGAGTTACACAGAATACGAAACCTTGAGGATCTAGAAAACATATGCTTAGGACCCTTGGGAACCCAGGTCCAAACTTGTAGAGGTTGCTACTTAGAAACCATACTTGTTAACTCGATCGAACACCATTAACCTGACATACATGCCATTTCAGTTAACAAATAGAAAGTACTTAAATTTCTTTCGTTGAAACCGTCACTTTTGCTTGTAGCGAGTAGATGTTTGCATCTCTACTCCCCTTAATGGTAGTTGCATCACGTTGATTTTCTTCGCTGAGAGCGAACACTCTTTTGCTTCGAATGTTTGGTCGTTTCTCCATTTTAGCAAACACTCATTGTGTCATTACTTGAAAGCTCACATATTACGCATGCATCTTTTGCTACGCGTGCGGTTTCATTTCAAGCGCTTCATTGAAACTCGAATATTATGTTGCTAAATCTAACTACTGGGTTGTGATTCAAATGGCCTACATTATTGTAACGGTTGACTCTTTTGCTATCAAGTCAACACACTCTTTTGAAACTTCTTTTTATTTTGAGTTACATCCATGGTTTATTTTTGTAACCATGCTGAGATTTCCCTTATTGGTGCATACGTTTATTGTCGAGTTACGTTGAAACTAAGTTCAATTGCTTGAACTTATCCATTTCGCATATTCGGTTTAAGACGTCATATGATGTATTGGGAGCATCATGTTCAAACATTGTTGCAAAGATTCCTTCATTACGAGTCGTAGTAGATTTAGTTGATTTACGACTCCACTAAATCATTTGATTGACTTCGACACCTTGAGGTGACATTTTCACAGAATTGAGCTTGCGCTAAGTTGGTTTCTCATTCCATACATGGATTTTAATTATTTAATTGCTCTAAATCCGTCTCGTTTATCACAATTAAAGCAGCCTCAACACGGTTGTGTGTTAAGGCAAAGGTACGTAGATTCGTTTCATACCAGTGTACCTCCTAACGATACTTTTACTGTCAATTGAATACCTTGCGGTACTTAATACCTTTCACCTTCGATCAAAAATAGTGGCTCTTTGATATTCCATATTCAATTGGTAACGTTACGACATTGTGTAAATCAAACCTTCGGGTTCTCTTTGTACACTTTCATTTGAGTTCAGGCACGGTAAACTTGTTTAGTCACCACCATTATTGAATCTCGTCATTACGACACCCTGTGGTGTCATTATCTTGTGCTAATCATGGCCAACTGTTTCACCCAAAACTACATATACTTTTGTTGACTTGTCATTTAAACATTTCTGATGCAACTACGAATCAAGACCGTGATACACCAAAGTTCGCTTGTATTCCATTCGGTGTACCTACGAAACTTAAGAGTGCCAACACACTAAACATTTCCGTTCATTTAGTCGGGAGATTTACATATCACTTTACTACTACTTTTGGGTTATTGATTTTGAGTTCATATAGCTGATGCTACGGTTGTGAAAACTCGTTGGCATATTGTGACCGACTATCTAAGTATCCTAATGGACAAGACTCCTCTTTTGTGGAACCCCTGTTAACTGGATTACACCAGACTATACGTCGATACGTCTTGTACCCTCGACACCAAATGATAAAAACACATACCTTTTAACCATTGGATTCGTAGTGTCATATATATATATATATATATATATATATATATATATATATATATATATATATATATATATATATATATATATATATTCTTGGACTCACTTAATGTGAAAAGGTTTGATTCGATTTGGTAATTATCTACCACGGTACTATTCATATACATACATGCCTAACGAAACCCTAAGGAATTAAGGTAGTACAAATTTCGAGGACGAAATTTTCTTAACGGGGGGAGAATGTGACAACCCGCATAATTACAGGTACTGTACAAATTAATTAACCCTAATTACGTGCTTAATGACTGTGCTTGATTACATCTGACACTTTAAAACTGCTTACTGATTCACATTACATACATACATGTGCATTCTTTACATACAGTCACTCTATTTATTTCATACAGACTCTTAGTGACAAACCTGATGCACAAAGCACAGTTAGCACAGTGAGCAGATAACTCAGACACATGCTGACAATGCCAGCACATAGACAGACACTATTTTTAGGCCAGTATGGGCCAGAGATAAAGCACTACACCAGTATGAAGTGTAGGGAAGTGAGGACCATAAGACTGTGTCACTAGGTGATAGTTTGAGTGCCGGAAAGCGCCTAAAACGCAATTTAAGTACCGAATTCCGCATTTTCAGTAACAATTCAGCTTTTAACACACTCGTATTATACAGAGTATTGACTAAATGGTACTAAACGCTTTCCTAAGTGTTGGAATTAATTTCGTTACAAAAAGATGCACAAAAGACGCTGTACGGTACAATTAAACGCTTTAACAGAACGATACGAAACCGAACAACCAGACATTACCCGAGACACGAAAATATTGTCAGAAATATTATTTTATCATTCTTAATTAATTACGGTCACAAAAATCCCCATACGCCATGTAAACATGACATACACCCACTATACTTGAAAATACCCGTAACCTTCTAATTTAATACCCATTAGTTAACAAAATTTTCATTTTACCCCCCCCCCCAACCGAAAATCTGCCATGATTACTTAAAATATTTTGTTTAGATTGTTGTAAAGGTAATCTTTAATTCTATTGGCCAAGAATATTGAGTATGATGACCCTAGATTCTAGAATGCTCATATTTCCAAGAAACTCATCATCACCATCAAGCTCTTCACTCAACCTCACCCCCTCCCCTTATTTTCGGCTCCCCCTTCCCCCCATGACCGAAAATCACCACCACCATCTCTCACTACCTTCATCTTCTTCATACAAGTCTCATTTCAAGCTTTGGAGTTCCTCCATAGAAGTGCAAGTTGAAGAGCTTTCAAGGAAGCTTGGTTCAAGCCTTTGTCACTAACATTTCTTCATCATCTTTGCCCTAAGATTGTTACCCTAGCCTTGTGCTAGTTGTAAGTCCCTTCACACTCTTGTTCCATCTTGTTCTTTGTTATGAATACTTAGTAGGAGGATGATAATCATGTAACACAAGAAGATGAACACTAAAAGGTTGAACTTAAAATTCTACATAAAAACCGTATATAAAAAGGTTGTATAAAGTTGAAATCTAGTTGGTTTAGGGTTGGTTAAAGTATGATTGAGGTTTGAACATTTATTCATCGATAAACCATGGTTAGGGTCTTTGTTGATGCGTTTTTAGTAACTTTTACATTGTAAACAGCATGCTGATTGGTATTTCCAGCCAACTTCAACAGGCTGTAACTGGACCGTTTTAAATCGAAAAACTGATTTTCTGAAGCCTAAAATATGCATTTTGGAATAACGAACAAATGGCACTGGAATCGTAATTTTTCGAGGTCATTTACTATTTTTAAAAGACTGTTTTTGGACAGCAGCTTAAGCTGTGATTTTACTGCAGAAAAATTGTGTTGTATTCGGAGTCATAACTTGAAACCTGAGTAGAATCAACTCATGGAACTTTTACAGTGGATGGTCACCATTGTCAGGACGATCCTCCAACTGGAACTTCATCAATCGGACTTACGGTTAATTTTTAGTGAATTATTCCGTAAACTGCAATTAGAAAGTAACAAATCTGATTGCAGTTGGGTAAATAAAATTCTATAAAATATTGGTAGCAAACTGGACCCTGATATTTTTACACAATAAAATTTGGATCGTGTGAGTCATTTTGTAAAAATTTTGGAATTTTTTGGAAAAGGTTAACTATTTTATAAAAATCCTCGAAAACAGTCCAGATTTGGGTAATGAAGCTGAAATAAAGTAAGTAATGCTTTGTATGTCTATATGTCGGTTTGATTGTTGAAAATGAACTACGGGATATACGTAAAAGAAAATGATATGCTATTTAAACATGGACACCTCCGTTTACAAAGGGGACTATGGCGAAATTTTCCGAAAATCCGAACACTTAGTAAAATATTCGAGAAATATAGATACGAAATAGTTGCCTAACTATTTTCTAAAGACAATAGTTAAGTTAAAATAATTATTATTATTTTAACAAAATAATACCAACGTAACGCAACTCAAAACACTAAACTCTAAGCCAAGGCACGACCCGTTCGTCTAATAGACATTAGTACGTTGTAGGTTGTCGTGTAGCGGACAGAGTTCAGATTCGATTCAAGACGCACTACTGTGAGTTCATGTCCCCCTTTTCTCTTAACTGTTTCAGTTTTATACTTCGGGGGTGAAATACATGTTACAATTATTACAGACATTTACAGACATTTATTTATATGGTATGGTTAGCTTAAGGAGGGTTTTATTACGCGATCATGTGAGTGGTGGGCACAACACTTAAGGCCATTAATCCTCATTGTTGGACCACGGGACATGAGTGATAGATCTATTTGGGTGTAGCGAGCCCACACCCATGAGGCCGGGGCGGCCCATAGTGGTGACTATGTCTTCATACCGAAGACAAATTTGCTAGGTTTGAGTCTTCCTGCATCATTCACACATACTATTGGCTTTGCAACCCAATGGTGATCAGTTTTTCCTTATTGCTACATACCAGGGACTATTTTACATACAGACATACTAAACGGTTTATACACACAGACATACTAAACGGTTTATACACACAGACATATTACAAAGGTTTTTACAAACTCACTTACACATGAACTCGCTCAACTTTATGTTGATTTTTCAAATTACATGTATTTCAGGGAATTAATTGGATCTGGCAAGTGTTACATGTTAGACAAGTTGCGTACTTAATAAGGATGTCATCCAGAGTTGTAGGGTTTGGGAAGTGCAACTCCTTCCTGGACGAGTTGCATGTCTCTTATCCTTGTTTTGTTGGTAGTCTTTCGTTGAGTCTTACGAACTCGTTTTAAACAAGTAATGTTTTATAATGCATTTTGTGGTTGATGTTTTAAGACAATATGTTATGCATTTTTCTAAACTATTTTAATGGATGAACATCATATATTTTTATCATATAGAATTGTTGTGATTGTTGCTATGGTATTAAGAAGTCACACCAAATAAACCCACGCTTGCGCAAAAGCCAGGGTGTGACATTGTGATCTTGACTTATGTAATAAGTCACAAATCAAACACCAAATGCATAACAATGTCGTAAGAAACGTGGTGAATGTTTTGAGATGAAATGCACGAAAACGAGATATGTCATCTAATGTTGAGAGTATCAACATGGAAATGCACATGTAAGTTTTCAAAGAATATAACATATGAAATGAATATATGTTATTATTGTAAATGAGTTTAATAAATTTTGCAAATTTATTAACGGAAATTTACAATAGTGATGGACTTGTAGATGCTTCTACTACCATCAATGTTGTTTAAACTATGTGGAGGCTTGGTCCTAAAATTGGGAGAGTATCCCAATACATGGTATTAATGAAACAACAATGTAAATGTATATATCACTATAGGCATACGTGAATGCTTTGATTTTGAGAGTCAATCTAATTGGCTATATCTCAAGACTCAAGTGATTTTATACAAAGATTTTTCATCAAAGTGACTTGGATTAAGACTTATGTTTAAGTCTTTAGGAAGTCAATGGTGAAGCCTTGGAGATAAAAAGGCAAACGAGTTATGAACCTAATGGATGGAGTTAACTATGTTTTTGAGGCCTTCCTAAAACAACAACAACCATACCCAGTAAATCCCACAAATAGCAAAGCTACTTATAGGGTCTGGGGAGGGTGGGATGTAGACAGACCTTGCCTCTATCCCTAGGGATAGAGAGGCTGCTTCCGGAGAGACCCTCGGCAAGAGGCCTTCCTAAAAACCGATGGTTTTGGAATGGTGAAATAAATTTCATTATTGTGTCTAAACTAAGAAACGAATGTTCGAAAGAGATAGTGCGTTATCTCTTAAGGCTGTGAAGAATCAGAATGATGCATCTTCTGTTCACATGCTAGAGTATTGTGGTCTAAAGCATGCTAGATTAATACTTGTTAATTTATATGCTCGACGGGGATTAAATTAACTTTAAACATTCAAAATATGTGATGACACAAGAACGAATTTTGTGATAAACAAAACTATAAATATAACTTTATTAAAATGCAAGCAATGGGGGGGGGACCATTTAATCAACAAACCCTTTAGGGTATGAAGAAAAGGTAGTTGAGAAGTTTTCTCAAACTCGAAATGAAAGGGAGAACCTTTCATCACCCTATTTGGATGTTATCCAATTACACTTAAATGTGGGGGTGACTTGCATTTGAATGTGGAAATAGTAGTTAAGAAGTTTTCTCAAACTTGAAATCAAAGGGAGAACCTTTCATCACCCCATTTGGATGCTATCCAGTTACACTTAAATGTGGGGGTGACTTGCATATATTGCAAACGCATGACCAAGTGGAGTACACAATGGTTATATGGAGTCAATCGAGTAGATTGGACTCGAATGCCAATTGGTTAGATTTAAAATCTAGTAAGATGTCAGTCATGACACACCAAAGGCATGGTGAAAACGTGTCCAGCCATGAATTGAGTTTCATGTCATTCTAAGACAAGGCACATAACTCGATCCAGGTTGAGATCACGAGTTATAAGTCTTATGATTTGACTAAAAGGCAAAAGTGACTAGCGAGTCAAGAACACGTTAGAACAACTGATCGCAATTTAAATTATCGTTGGTGACTTAGCAAAGTCAAAGATAATTTTGGATCCAACAACCAGTGGGTTGATAACAGATCAGGTTGTGGAATGGGACTAAAGCCATGGAAAAAGGGACATGAGGGAAACCTAACCTAGTTGACTGGAGATCCCAAGATCTAGGTTCAATAGGCTAACTTAATCATGAACCGAAGGGTAGTCACTGTGGGGGCGTAGCTAATATATATGTTTATATATAAGCTAGTTTATATGTTTCATATATCCCCCTAAAACTATAAAAGGGTGTTTAAGTACGTCCTAGTCCATTCCTATAATACCCAGTGACATTGTTGTGAGGTTAAGCATAATATGTGGTTTTATGATTTGTGTAAATCATAGTAAACCATAATGCTTTTAATGATTTAAAGGGAAATCACCTATGTTGGAGAGAAGTGTGGTCGCTTCGAATGGAATTAGGGCATAATTCCTAGAGCTCCCGCAGAACCAGGAAAGTGCTCCATGACCATTATAGGACACGATAGTGAGGGGATGGCCCGGCTAGGGAAAGTATTGTGTGAATGTATATTGTCGTTTACACAAATGGGGGGTTGTTCAAGGACATTACGTCTACAAAACCCTAGTAGACTAATTATGCTTCACAAAGGAAGGTTCAAAGGCAAAACCTACCTATCCTGCAATACTCGACTGTCGAGTTTTCATCGGGGAATTTTGTGTGTTTTAATCGATCTCCATTCATGTGGGGGACTGTTGGAAATTTTAGTGAAAATGAGTTTTTCACTAAATATTTTGGACATCAATAATATTTATATATGTGTTGTATAAATAATTATTTATGGTTTGTGCTCAAACTATGTCCAAATAGAGCTAAGATGAATGAGATATCGAAGCTTGAAGTTGTATGTTTGGAACAAACAAAGATGAGAAAAAATGGATTGAGATTTGTCACCTTGTCCCACATAGGTGGAATGACAAAAGTTAAAGTGGTATATAAGGAGGAGCACTCCTTGAAGGCAAACACTAGTGGGGACCCAAATGGTGCATCGCACTTGCACATATGCGCGCATGACGTGGGCTATAGGCCCTATGTAGTGCGCTTTGAACTTCGCACACCGCCTTTATATTTTTGCCCATGAGCGCGTGGTCAGATACATGGCGGGTCCGCTTATGGCGCACCCTTGGGTGGCGTAGGCGGATGCCATGGCATGGCACATGTCGATGTGGCGCGCGACTCCGCAAGGCTATGTGTCCGCGCGAGTTCTAGTGCGGTGCGCGGTGGCGCACGAGTATGGATGGCGCGTGACCAGGTGGCGTCCTGGTATGCGTAGTGGCATCCGTGTGGCGCGCGACTCATTTAAGTCAGTCAACCCGGTCTTTACTAGTTACTAGAATGTCATGATATGACGGTTTCATTTGACCACATCAATTCCATTTTATTGCACATCAATATTGTTTATTACTAGATTGATGATCTAGTTAATTACAATATTAATGGTACAAATTAATATTGTTTATTACTAGATTGATGATCTTGTTAATTACAATATTAATGGTTAATAGGTTTCATCTTTTGTAAGTATATAGATATGAACGTTGGGTTCATATGGTATGGGATATACTAGAGAATCTCAATAACTCAAAAGTGTTAGAAACGAGTTTCCGTCACATTGAGAGGAGAACTCTCAACCTAAGCAACTTCACATTTTCCTACTAAATTAGAACACCATTATACCCGGTGGAATCTTGGGCGTGAGAGCCATCTCCGGCAGTACACATACTGTTCCGGTTGTTGTACCCTGGGAGACAGACCGTCTGAGAGGAGGCGCGGAATCTGTTTTAAGGGAAGCGTGTTGAACACGTGCCTCAACCAAAAACCGTCAACAATTTTGCTTGTCTTGCAGCGGAGTTTCGATCTCGTAGATGCGGTTGAAGTTTTCAAAGACATTGGCTTTGAATCAAGATTGGTACAATTTAGTTGTATTTTTTATACGTTTATTTAGTTTTTATAACCGGTATTGTACTCGTCGAATTTCCCACAAATAACGAGAGTCTCGTTATTATTTATTATATATTTTGTAATATATTTTATTAAAAAGTGAACCTAGTTCCTACAATCTTAAAACAGACTTTCGTGAAGATTGTTGCTACAATCTTAAATCCCTTCTCTACGAGGATTTAGGTTCACGAAAGTTAAAATATTTAATGGGATTTTTGTTAAAATCTTGAAAATATTTTTTGGGAAATGTTTATTTAGTACATTGAGTCGGATTAATTTTATGATTGGAGTACAATCTTTAATCCGAATACCGTGTTACAAAACGATCATTTTGATTCAAGTTTTGAGTTCATGGTTTTTGTTCGTGTTTAATAAAACCGAACCATATGCAAAATAATATGTATTTCAATAGGTTTTGAAATACTAAATTTTCTAATGAGCGTATTAGAAAAATTTATTTTGTAACCCCTTTCAAATTAAATGTTTGTAACGTTTAATTATTAATAATAAGCTTTTAGTAACCATAATTGTCATATTAATGTTGGTTTAAAAGTATTAAAATGTATTTATTTTCTAATTAGCATATTAGAAAGTAATTATTTTAACAAGTTTTAATATTTTCTAACGAGCGTGTTAGAAACGTTGTTGAAAGAATAACGACATTAAAACTTTTTATATCTCTAACGAGCGTGTTAGAATTGTAAAGAATAATAAGTTTTAATATCATCTTTGATATCTAATGAGCGTGTTAGATACGATGATTGTGTAAAAGTAACTTGTTAAAAGACGATTAGATTTTCTAACGAGCGTGCTAAAAAATATACGTTTAGATTTTCTAACGAGAATGTTAGAAAATATTATTATCTTAAATAATTACCGACGAGCGTGTTGGAGACAATTATTTAGAATAATAAACATTGTAACGGTTTCGTCTAAACTATTAAATTTCTAACGAGCGAGTTAGAAACGGATTTTTTCCACATATGTTTAAACGATTTTTATTTGTTTATTTCTAATGAGCGTATTAGAAATAGTTTATAAACTTTGAAACAAATTTTGTAATCGAGCGGGTTAGAACCGGGTTAACTATGATAAACCATTAAAGATAATTTGTAATCGTTTATATATATTTTCTAACGAGCGTGTTAGAAAAGATTTGTGTTTATTTCTAACAAGCGTGTTAGAAAACGTTTATTTAAATAAACAAAAAGGGAATAAATGTATTCGTTTTATTTCTAACGAGTGCGTTAGAAGCGGTTTACTTTATAAAAACCGAATATTTTGAATGTTTGTTCAAAATTTAAATTCTAATTAGCATATTAGAATTGGTCATCATCCAAACCACTCTTTTTAACGATTGATAATCGTTATTATCTAACAGTGGTTAGAAATGGTTTGAATATGATAAACCATTTATAAAAACGATGTGTATTCGTTTTATTTTCAAACGAGCGAGTTTGAAATTGTTTTATTTATTAAACTATTATAAGGTTTATTGTCTTGATTTGTAATCAAAACATAAATATATAGTTTAATAGTAAAACACTTGCAAAAACGAGAAATGTTTTGAACGAATAAAACATGTCTTTGCGATGTATAAGTGATTCTATACTTCCACGAGAAGTATAACGTCTTGAACCATATAATAGTCTTAGAGAGACTATTTTGTGAAAAACAACTCGATGTTGTTATAGACATAATAAGTTGCTTAACTACTTGCGAGTAGTTAATTGTAAACAACTTTATACTTTGGACAACTTGTGATTATTCAAGTTTAGAGTTCCAAGATGAGGGAGTACCTCTAAACATGACACCGAACGAAATAATTGCGTTTATTTCGGTCAAAAGTGTTGAAGATAATAACACTTTGGCATTTGATGTTTAGACATCTTTAGTGTATCCGTTTTACTTTTGTTCACTTTTATTTTATTATAAATGGGTTTATTTCACGTAAACAAATGGTTTAAATATAATAAAAATAAATATTTATTTTGGACTACTAATAATTTGTCAAAAGGATACACATTTTGGTACTAAGTGTAAAAAGTAATTTACACAAACACAACGAGCGGGTTGTGATCATGACTTATGTAATAAGTCACAAATCAAACACCAAATGCATAACAGTGTCGTAAGAAATGTGGTGAATGGTTTGAGATGAAATGCACGAAAACGAGATATGTCATCTAATGTTGAGAGCATCAACATGGAAATGCACATGTAAGTTTTCAAAGAATATAACATATGAAATGAATATATGTTATTATTGTAAATGAGTTTAATAAATTTAGCAAATTTATTAACGGAAATTTACAATAGTGATGGACTTGTAGATGCTTCTACCACCATCAATGTTGTTTAAACTATGTGGAGGCTTGGTCCTAAAATTGGGAGAGTATCCCAATACATGGTATTAATGAAACAACAATGTAAATGTATATATCACTATAGGCATACGTGAATGCTTTGATGTTGAGAGTCAATCTAATTGGCTATATCTCAAGACTCAAGTGATTTTATACAATGATTTTTCATCAAAGTGACTTGGATTAAGACTTATGTTTAAGTCTTTAGGAAGTCAATGGTGAAGCCTTGGAGATAAAAAGGCAAACGAGTTATGAACCTAATGGATGGAGTTAACTATGGTTTTGAGGCCTTCCTAAAACAACAACAACCATACCCAGTAAATCCCACAAATAGCAAAGCTACTTATAGGGTCTGGGGAGGGTGGGATGTAGACAGACCTTGCCTCTATCCCTAGGGATAGAGAGGCTGCTTCCGGAGAGACCCTCAGCAAGAGGCCTTCCTAAAAACTGATGGTTTTGGAATGGTGAAATAAATTTCATTATTGTGTCTAAACTAAGAAACGAATGTTCGAAAGAGATAGTGCATTATCTCTTAAGGCTGTGAAGAATTAGAATGATGCATCTTCTGTTCACATGCTAGAGTATTGTGGTCTAAAGCATGCTAGACTAATACTTGTTAATGTATATGCTCGACGGAGATTAAATTAACTTTAAACATTCAAAATATGTGATGACACAATCCCTGTTTTGACTTCTTTGACTGTAGTTAGTCTATTTTCATGTTTTTACGTTAGTTTTATTATGTGGAGTAATTAATTACAATCGAGGTAGTCGAAGTATATTTCTCAATACGAACCGCTTTAGGACTGTGAATAATAGGAAGTAACAATGCGATAAAGTCAATTAAACGACAATCGAACTAATCAAATCAGCATCGAACTCGAAATTCGAATATCGCAAGGATTGGTTTACTGTTATACATGTGTGTGTGCCTTATGTGTTACATGTGCATGTTTATTTATGTTATGTGTTGTAATCAATCGAATCACAATCGAAACGCAATCGAACTCAATCGCAAACGAATCGCAATCGCAAAACGAATACGAAATTTAGGATGATTGTATGTTGATACAGTACGATGATTAGTGGAGAAAAGATAGTGCAAGATATGAGTAGTTGGGATAAAAGTAATTTGAATAGGAAACTCTATCGTATCCGCATCGTTCGTAATCGAAATATCAAAAATCGTTGCACCGAACACTCGAATCAGGCCGCTGATCGATCAGGCTACCAGCCGATCGAACAGCCAGCCGATCGGACTGCTATCCGATCGGATAGGCTGTCCGATCGTGCTGACCAACCGATCGGCCAGCCATTACCCCTTTTGCCATCCTATAAATACCCCTGACATTATCAAACTTTCTACTTTTGGAAACCTCTGTCCGACCAGCACGCTCAGCTCATTTTTTCTCAGATTTCTCTCGATTCCGGTAAGATTTCGTCCTAAATCTTGTACTTTCTTGATCTACACGCACTCCTACACCTTTCTATCTTTCAAATCTTAACTTTTAACCGTGAAATCATCAGGATTCAAGTGTTCTAGAATGATGTCACCATGGGTTCTTGAGGAACTTCATGTTTTGGCCTCAATCCACCAAGAATAACTTGGATCTGACCGATTTCCACATAAACGAACAAAGATCTTTCATAGGTCTAAACTTATACACGGTGAAAAGGATTGAAAGATGGTTTTCCAACTTTCTTTCAACTCTTTTACACTCAATGCCTTCAAAACTGATAGAAACGGAACTTGTGCCGACTTACTCAGCATCCTAGTAGTTGTGTGGTTTAAGATCCGGGTTCTATCCACGAGGTTCACCGATTTCGTGTTAAACATTAAACAATCATCCCGAACAGTTCCCTGATCGGGTTTGGGTGATTCCTTTCCGATCAGGAGAACCAAGTAAAGATGAGCCTTTCTGTTGTTTGACTCGTTCTCAAAATACCTCGATAAAACGATAAAACAATCAGAACAACCAAGTGTTAGACGAATAGGCTGATCAGGTCAGGGTGCTGACCGATCGGACTGCTGTCCGAACGGACAGCCAGCCGACCGGACAATCAGCCGATCGACTGGCCAGCGATTGGCTAGCACAAGGTCCCACGCTTAATCAATTAATCCCCTTGAAGTTGAGTATTGAACGAACTGCTGTTCGATCGGACTACCGCCCGATTGGATTACTCTTCGGATCATGAGATACTATACTTCAACACTTGATCGATTTTCAACATGTTCGACGCACTAGGAGTGCCACCCGATCGAACTGCCGTCCGATCAGGTGACACCCTGCTGAGAACTTGTTTTGCTGAGGTACCTAGCCGATCGGGTTGCCGGCCGATCGAACAACCGTTCGATCGACCGACCTGAAAGGTAAAGATACTTCAATGTTTTAAAATACTACAACAAAAACTTCAAAAGGTCAAACCATCATACACAAACACATCCTACTCAAAGGAAGAAACAATCCACTCGAACAGCCATCCGATCGGACTTCCGCCCGACCGGACAACTGTCCGAACGGACTGTCAACCGAACGGTCGGCCGTCCGATCGGACTACCGTCCGAACGACCAGCTGTCCAACCCTCCAACACTTGTTTTATGTTTTACGCGTTGCTTATCATTATGCTATCAAACTATTCAGGCTAACCTTATTCTCAAGCGCTCCCTTCAATCCATCAATCGCTGTGAGTATACTCGAACCCTTTTTGCTTTCGCACTTTTGGGTGTTACATACGTTACTTAATCTAAATCACTATCGAACACACTACGCAATACTTTAAACGCTAACCGTTATCTCATTTATTACGTGACTAAATGAATGCTTGTTGTTATGTTTACACGTGGAATGTTGTCTACCTGCCTTAACGACGATAGTACTATAGTTTGGACTCAGCACCCGTTCACATGGGGGTTGTTAAGGACAATTACTTTCATGGATTATGGTGGTAATCATGTATAGTGAACTGCCTCGGGCAGTCAACCCGCAGTCATTGGTATCGATAGATCCATGTCGATAATTAACATGCATCGTTTTCCTCTGTGTACGTGCTGGTTATGCGTAAACTATTTCGAACTCTATTATGTTATTATCAAACTTGTTTGCTCACCTTTACATTTTATGTATTGACTTTATTTTAACGTATGTGACAGGTGTTTAAGATGCTTATCTGCTAGGAAAGCGAGGCTAAAATAAAGCTCTAGAGCCCAACAAATAGTTGTCTGTAGTGGTCAAATTAAGGGTCTCTAGAAGCAGATAAGCAATTGCTGTTCATTTAAATCTAAGTTGTCAGAACAGAATATTTGCCTAGATTTTGTCTGTAATAATTTATTTACTGTTTTGGATACGGTATGGGACGTATTATTTAAATTGAATAGTAATGATAATTGTTATGGAAACTTCTGGACAATTTGTTTCGCTCAGTGCCATGCCCCGATGATTCCGCCATCGGTTGGGGTGTGACAGATTGGTATTAGAGCCATAACTATAGGGAATTAGGCAAGACTCGACCTAGTCCGAGTCGATGTCATAGAGACCTAGACTATAGTTAGGACCCAATAGACCGATTCGTGCATGTCCCTAAATGGACTATGTACGAGCTTATTACTATTCTTCGCTATTCTCGCCTACGCTACACTATCACCGCACTCGAATTTTCAATAAATATAAAGCGATTTAGTCAAGATTAGGTGTGAAAACCGCAAACTCTCGACTAAATTGCTTGATCAATGCTGCCTTATCAACTTATCAATGATCTCTTCATTATTCTTTTTCAATAACGAACGCTTGTTCAACGGGAGAATTATACCAAACCAGGAGTGAAATCCATATTTTGATGAATAATCCCCTCTATTTTACTAAAATCAAGGGAAAGTTGTCAAGCTAGGGGTGAAACCCAAACCTTGATGGCTTGTCCATAGATGTTACCAAAAACTCTCACCAACGACCTGATGCCCAAGAATCGAGGCAGGATGCCCAAGAATCGAGGCAGAGGCCCTATCCTGAAAAATCAAAATGTGTATGACAGATCCTTGAGAATAGTCGAATCGCTTTGGGTAGTCGATGTCTAATAGCCGCAAACAATCTATTTCTCGATTTTTACATGTTTCGATTCTGAGCCCGCAACTGCTGACTCTGATGACTCGTTGATTTTATGTGTTTATATGTGTTTAACTGTTTATGTGTTTAAAATTTTGAAGTTTATTCGATTTTATCTCTCACTTCGATCGTCACACACAACCTGCATTGCTCTTTTATCTCAATACGCCAACAGGTCGCTACAATCTAGACGACATTATACTATACGCTTATACTATACTAACCGATATGCTATACGCGATCGCTATATACAAACGACTCGCGAGCTTTGAATAATAGGTTTCTGTATTCTGACTGCTTCTGTGATTGAATGCCTATGTGATTCTGTGCCCTATGTGCTTATGTGCTTCTGTAATCTATGGTTATGTGCCTATGTGTTGATGTGATACATGCTTCAACGTGTTCCTAAGCTTTAGTAAGTAGTAGACGTGTGAGGTGAGATTCGATTATGATGTGTCTGAGACCTACGACGATGTCCGTTGCAGACAATGTCATTATCTGGACACCGAACCCCACTTACTCGCCAAGAAAAGAGAGACAAACGTCTTGCTGCTATCATCGCCAAGCAAGTAGCAAAGGTTGTGAGTGAAGTGTATGAGAACGTCAGCAAATCATCTGAGGAGTCGAGAACCGAAGCTCCCAAAGATGCTGCCAAGACTGTTTTCAGCTTCAAACAGTTCAAGGCATGCGGACCAAAGGAATTCATCGGAGAAGATGGCCCAACAGCTATGTTTCAATGGTTCGATTCCGTTGAAGTCACTCTGCGCCAAAGCGGTTGTCCAGAAAATCTCCGTACCCTAAACGCAACCGGAATCTTCCAGTCCCGAGCTCTAGACTGGTGGACAGCCGAGAGAAACAAACACGGGAATGATGCAGCTTATGAGCTGACTTAGGAAGAGCTGAAAGTCATCATGATGGACGAATTATGCCCTCCCCATGAACGCCAAAAGCTAGAGGACGAGTTTTGAAATATTAAGCAGAATGATGGAGACAACGCTGCCCTGACTGCTCGCTTTAAGTAACTCAGCATTATCTGTCCCGACCAAGTCAAGACGCCAGAGATAGCAATCAAGAAGTACATTCGTGCTTGCCGCCGAGATCAACGACAAGAGAGTAAAAGCTGGTTTCTGGGATAAGCCCTCCAAGTCCCTGCATCAAGCCACCACTGCACCAACCGCTGAAACCGCCACTGCTCAACCGTCCAAGTCATCACGCCGCAAAAAGAAGAACAACAACAGCAACTCCAACAGCAAGAACTGTGCTGTCACTACCACTGCTGCTCCTCTGCAAGCCGTACCGGCTCAACAGCAGTCTCACCACCGTCCAGCACCAGTTACTCAAGCGCCGCCAGCAAAGCGTGCTTACACAGGTCCCCACCCGCTCTGCCCGACATGCCCATATCATCATCCGGTGGGTCTTGCCTGTCGTTTCTGCGCTCATTGCAATCTGTATGGTCATTTCACTGCCAACTGTCGCTATGGTCCCCGTAACACCACAGCTCCTGCCACTGCTCATCAAGCTCTACTCCCAGCCCCGCAAGGCCAACACGCGGCTCAGGCACCCGCGATCAATGCTCGAGTCTGCTTTGCATGTGGTAATCCTAACCACTTTGCAAACATGTGCCCGAACAGGGTTGTGAAGCAAGAGCCCCAGCAGCAGCCTCAGCAGCAACAACAAGCAGCATGCGCCAAAACCTTCAACATCAATGCTCGTCAAGCCCAGGCTGACAACAACGTGGTTAATGGTACGTTCCTAGTGAATGGTATTTATGCATTGTGTTTGTTTGATACTGGAGCCGATAACTGCTTTGTGTCGTTTGAATTCGAGAAGCTCCTTAGTCGTAAGTGCTCTTATCTGCCTTCGTCATTCGAAGTTGAAGTCGCTACTGGAAAAACCGTCGCCGTTAATTCTGTTCTTTGTGATTGTACCCTCGAGCTCAACAATCACATCTTCCCAATCGACCTTATTCCGATGCAACTCGGAAGTTTCGACGTCATAATAGGCATGGACTTTCTTCGCGAAAACCATGCTGAAGTTGTATGCTTCGACAAGATGATTCGATTCTTGCTCGCGAATGGTGATTTATTATGTGTCTATGGCGAAACTGCTTCGAAAGGTCTCAAGCTTATGTCCCGCATCCAAGCTAGCAAGTATCTCTGCAAGGAATACAGAGCTTTCTTGGCCAACATTGTAGTAGCGGAGAAGGAAAAGAAAAGGAAGACAGAAGTCAAAGACGTCCCCGTGGTCCGTGAATTTCCTTAGGTATTCCCTAATGATCTTCCCAGACTACCGCCAAATCGTGATATCGACTTCCGTATCGACCTCATTCCTGGAGCCAACCCTGTTGCCAAAGCTCCTTATCGACTCGCGCCGTCCGAAATGCGTGAACTCTCGAACCAACTCCAGGAATTACTTGAGAAAGGCTTCATTCGCCCAAGCACCTCTCCCTGGGGCGCACCAGTCCTCTTCGTCAAAAAGAAGGATGGGTCATTCAGGATGTGCATTGACTATCGGGAACTGAATAAGTTAACCATCAAGAACGGCTATCCCCTACCCCGTATCGACGATTTTTTTAATCAGTTACAAGGTGCTACGTGTTTCTCAAAGATCGATCTACGTTCAGGCTATCACCAACTAAGCATTCAAGAGGAGGATATACCTAAAACCGTTTTTCGCACTCGCTACAACCACTACGAGTTCGTTGTTATGCCTTTTGGTCTAACCAACGCACCCGCGGTTTTCATGGATCTGATGAATCATGTGTGTAAACCTTATCTCGACTGTTTCGTCATCGTGTTCATCGACGATGTCTTGATCTATTCTAAGTCAAGAGCCGAACACGCGCAACATCTACGTTTGGTTCTCGAGCTACTCCAGGGGAATCAACTCTACGCCAAGTTCTCCAAGTGCGAATTTTGGTTAGAGAAGGTTCAGTTTCTGGGTCACATCGTGAATAGACAAGGTATACATGTCGATCCTGCGAAGATTGAAGCAGTTAAGAGCTGGATTACACCTAAGAACCCGTTCGAAGTTCGTTCTTTTCTCGGACTAGCCGGTTACTATCGCCAATTTATCGAAGGATTCTCTAAGATCGCTGTGCCGCTTACCGCTCTCACGCATAAAGACAAGTCTTTTGTGAGGGGAACTAAACAAGAGTCTGCTTTCCAAACCCTCAAGCATAAGCTTTGCAATGCTCCTGTACTCACATTGCCCGATGGGAACGACGGTTTCATTGTCTATTGTGATGCTTCCAACCTCGGCCTCGGTTGTGTTCTCATGCAACGAGACAAGGTTATAGCTTACGCTTCTCGACAGCTCAAAATCCATGAGAAGAACTACACAACCCATGATCTCGAGCTAGGCGCAGTTGTTTTTGCGTTAAAGATTTGGCGACACTACCTGTATGGTAACAAGTGTAATTATAAGCATGCAGTATTGATTGATAAAAAGAGCATGACTCACATTATAAGCATGCAGTATTGATTTAACAAGCTTCCTGATTTAAATTCTTCTGAGAATTAGCATCTACTTTGATTGTAAGTGTATGGGGCAGAGTTTATCCTACTGATAAGCCTGATAATCTAATAATGTGCATGAAACTAGGTAAGTAACTGAATACAACTTTTACGATAAGCTCACAAGATTAAAATCTCACAACGAATGACAAAGTGCGATACTTAAACATCCAGCGGATTCGCAACGAATGACAGAGTATAGCCCGAGTTCAGGCGACACTCAATCATCCTGTCGGAATCACGACGAATGATAAAGTATAACCCGGGTTTGAGTAGCACTTAAACATTCATCGGATAGTTTCAATCGATCGGACATTGAATCGTAGCAGCGATTGAGTTAATACCCTGTATCGTAGCAGCTTTTCGTGATCATGTGTGTTTTTATAGTATACGGACTATAACTCAGTGTACGAATTGAGTTTTAATGTCTTTCCAACGCCAAAATGCAAGTCCCACACCGTACTATTTATACTGAAAATTTGACCCCCTCGCGTGACGCGAGGGGTCTACGTGGGTGCGTCGCGTGACGCGAGGGGTCACACTCTACCATAGGGTAGCCACGTGTGTTTGTAGCTTAGCTGATTTGACGGAACGAGAAATTTCAATTTAGACAACAAACTGTGAGGATAATAGTCAATTAGGGTTTACCCCCCCCCCCCCTGAGTTTTAGGGGCCCTGATCCTGATTCTGATTGTTCTGAAAATTTTAGGGTTAATACAGAATCACTTGGGGGTCTCAATTAGGGTTTCTTATTTGACAAAACAAAATAAAATAATAAATAATAGTTTTGGGTGAATCACAAAAAGGGAATAAAACGGTGAGAAAAGAGAATAGACTCAATTTGTAACTTTAGGGTTTAACTATAAGGCCTCCTGGTATAAATCTTGGGTATAACTTCTGAGCTATTTTAAAAATATATATATACACATACATATATATATACATATATATAGGACAAAGATCCGTTAGGAACCACCCTTTATTGTGAGAACCGCGAGAACCAGTGTGAACACAAACAGTAATACCTAAAAAAATTTTTTTTTATTTTTTTACTATTTTTATATAAAAATCGCTACTTTTAGTATCCAAAAAAAAAAATTTTTTTTTAATTTTTTTTTTTTTGGCTACTAAAAGTAGCGATTTGAACATAAAAATAGTAAAAAAAATAAAAAAAAAATTTAGATTTTTTTTTTATTTTTTTTTTATTTTTTTAGATTTTTTAGGTTTTTTGGGGGGTTTAGTTTTTAGCATTTTAGCTTGGGGGGGGGGGGGGTGGGGGGGTTTAGGTTTTTGGGGGGTGGGGGAGGGGGTTTAGGTTTTTTGGGGGGGGGGTGGGGTGGGGGGGTTAGGTTTTTTTTAGGTTTTTTGAGGGTTTTAGTTTTTAGCATTTAGCTTGGGGGGGGGGAGGGGGTTAGGTTTTTTTTTTTTTTGGGGGGGGGGGGGGGGTTAGGTTTTTTTTTGGGGGGTGGGGGGTTTAGGTTTTTGGGGGGTGGGGGTGGGGGTTAGGTTTTTTTTAGGGTTTTTTTAGGTTTTTTTAGCTATTTTAGCTTGTGTTCACATTGGTTCTCGCGGTTCTCGCAATAAAGGTGGTTCTCGCATGAACCTTACCCTATATATATATATATATTTGCCCTCGTGTTAATTATAGTACCACTAAATCCACCTTGTCCCTATGTCACGAGACAGAACCCCAACGAACTTAGTCAGGCAGAGCCTTGACATGCGTCATGGGCTCAGATCAATCGGAAAAGGGTAGCGGTGATCGGGAGTTAAAATACTTAAAACGGGGCAAGACTTTATTATTATTATTAGTGGGTAAATAATAATAATAAGAAAAAGAATATACATATATATATATATATATATATGTAGCGAGTAAGAAAGAAGTGGGCAAAGGAAAAAGTGAACATCAGTACTCTATTTATACATACCTTTCATGCTTAGAGCTCAAGATATTTTATTCTAATCTTGTATACGTGCTATACATAGATTAATTCATACGATTAGTCATTCATTTTTAATATTATTTTATTTTGAGTCTTATCTCGACATGCATACATACAATTAAACAAAATCTTAATTGTTAACTTTAATTATTATTTTATTATTTTATTTCATTCGTAAGTTTTTGATTATTATTATTATTATTATTTTATTAATTTATATATTATAATTAATTTAGCTACTTTACTTATTTGGTGCTTATAACTTCTAAAATACGATGTTTTATAAAATAATAAATATGTTATTAGAACGAGAATAATTTTATTTACATTTTGAACCAAGTTTCATTAAAAACTGAGTAGGTTCAAATATAATGTATTTTTATAATTAAATTATTTAAACGGTCTCTAGGCCCGTCTAGGTAGTTTATATTTCTAACAATCAGCTTACCCGTAATTTACCTGTCTAATAATATAAGTTTTTATATACTTTTATTTTATTTAGAAAGGTCACCCATCTACAGGCCAATTAATTATAATATTTCAACCAACTATATAAAATAGTTTTTAAAATTATTTGGGTCGAATAATTATATTAAAAATAAACTAGTTACTAGTTACCAGTGGTTAATAAATTTAACCAAACCTATAATTCTTATATGATAAAAATGGGAATGTTACAAGCTCAGCTTGTAAGCAAATCGAACGGGATCTTCTATTTTCTGGACCGAATTTGGATCCCTAAGCGGACTGAATTACGAAAGATTCTGATGGACGAAGCCCACAAATCCCGGTATTCTATTCATCCCGGTGTCAATAAAATGTATCAGGATCTTCGTTACAAGTACTGGTGGCCGGGAATGAAAAGGGATATCGCTCTCTATGTTGGGAAGTGCCTGACTTGAGCAAGGGTCAAGGCTGAACATCAAAGCGGATCGTTCTTTCAGTCTGGCCGTCAGTTTGAGGATGAAATGCGGTACTCAGGTTAAGCGTAGTACCGCATTTCATCCTCAAACTGACGGCCAGACTGAAAGAACGATCCGTACTCTTGAAGACATGCTCTATTCGTGTGTCATAGACTTCGGTGGTAATTGAAACAAATACCTATCGTTAGTCGAATTCTCGTACAACAACAGTTATCATACCAGTATCCAAATGGCACCATTCGAGGCACTATATGGAAGGAGATGTCGATCGCCTATTGTGTGGCACGAGATCGGTCACTCGCAATTAACCGGTCCTCAGTTATTACAAGAAACAACTGACAAAGTCCTCCAAATTCGAGACAACTTGTTGAAAGCTCGGTGTAGACAGAAAAGTTATGCCGATAAACGACGCAAGCCCCTTGAATTTAACGTTGGCGACTACGTACTCCTAAAGGTATCACCTTGGAAGGGTGTGGTCAGATTCGGCAAGAAAGGGAAACTAGCGCCTCGATATATTGGACCTTTTAAGATTCTGGAAAGGATCGGAAAAGTCGCCTACAGACTCGAACTACCGGAGGAACTTAGTAACGTCCACCCGACTTTCCACGTGTCAAACCTCCGAAAGTGCCTGGCTGAGCATGATTTAATTGTACCTCTCGATGACCTTCAAATAAACGAAACACTGCACTTCGTGGAAAAGTCCGTGGAAATCATGGATCGCCAAACCAAGCAGCTCAGACGCTCGCGCATTCCTATTGTGAAGGTCCGATGGGAAGGCAAACGAGGAGCAGAGTTCACTTGGGAACTCAAAAGCGACATGAAGGCGAAGTACCCGCAGTTGTTTAAGTGAAAGTCTAGAGAGAGAAAGTTCTCAAACGTGATTCACGGGGTTGTACACTTTTCGGCCTAATTTCGGGACGAAATTCCCTAAACAAGGGGAGGCTGTAACACCCCGTGTTTCCGAAAGTCAAAGTCAAAGTCAAGATTGAAGTCAAAGGAAGAAAAGACCGCTTATAACAATCTGTCTCTCCTTACTCAATCCCTGTTTTGACTTCTTTGACTGTAGTTAGTCTATTTTCATGTTTTTACGTTAGTTGTATTATGTGGAGTAATTAATTACAATCGAGGTAGTCAAAGTATATTTCTCAATGCGAACCGCTTTACGACTGTGAATAATAGGAAGTAAAAATGCGATAAAGTCAATTAAACAATAATCGAACTAATCTAATCAGCATCGAACTCGAAACTCGAATATCGCAAGGATTGGTTTACTGTTATATGTGTGTGTGTGTCTTATGTGTTACCTGTGCATGTTTATCTATGTTATGTGTGGAAATCAATCGAATCACAATCGAAACTCAATCGCAAACGAATCGCAATCGCAAAACGAATACGAAATTAAGGATGATTGTATGTTGATATAGTACGATGATTAGTGGAGAAGAGATAGTGCAAGATATGAGTAGTTGGGATTAAAAGTAACTTGAATAGGAAACTCTATCGTATCCGCATCGTTCGTAATCGAAATATCAAAAATCGTCGCACCGAACACTCGAATCAGGCCGCTGATCGATCAAGCTACCAGCCGATCGAACAGCCAGCCGATCGGACTGCTGTCCGATCGGACAGGCTGTCCGATCGTGCTGACCAACCGATCGGCCAGCCATTACCTCTTTTGGCATCCTATAAATACCCCTGACATTGTCAAACTTTCTACTTTTGGAAACCTTTGTCCGACCAGCACGCTCAGCTCACTTTTTCTCAAATTTCTCTCGATTCCGGTAAGATTTCGTCCTAAATCTTGTACTTTCTTGATCTACATGCACTCCTACACCTTTCTATCTTTCAAATCTTAACTTTTAACCGTGAAATCATCAAGATTCAAGTGTTCTAGGATGATGTCATCATGGGTTCTTGAAGAACTTCATGTTTTGGCCTCAATCCACCAAGAATAACTTGGATCTGACCGATTTCCACATAAACGAACAAAGATCTTTCATAGATCTAAACGTATACACGGTGAAAAGGATTGAAAGATGGTTTTCCAACTTTCTTTCAACTCTTTTACACTCAATTCCTTCAAAACCGATAGAAACCGAACTTGTGCCGACTTACTAAGCATCCTAGTAGTTGTGCGTTTCAAGATCCGGGTTCTATCCACGAGGTTCACCGATTTTGGGTTAAATGTTAAACATCCGTCTCGAACAGTTCCCTGACCGGGTTTGGGTGATTCCTGTCCGATCAGGAGAACCAAGTAAAGACGAGCCTTTCTGTTGTTTGACTCGTTCTCAAAATACCTCGATAAGACGACAAAACAATCAGAACAACCAAGTGTTAGACGAATAGGCTGATCAGGTCAGGGTGCTGACCGATCGGACTGCTGTACGAACGGACAGCCAGCCGACCGGACAGTCAGCCGATCGACTGGCCAGCCGATCGGCTAGCACAAGGTCCCACACTTAATCAATTAATCCCCTTGAAGTTGAGTATTGAACGAACTGCTCTTCGATCGGACTACCGTTCGATTGGATTTCTCTTCGGATCATGAGATACTATACTTCAACACTTGATCGATTTTCAACATATTCGACGCACTAGGAGTGCCACCCGATCGAACTGTCGTCCGATCAGGTGACACCCTGCTGAGAACTTGTTTTGCTGAGGTACCTAGCCGATCGGGTTACCGGCCGATCGAACGACCGTTCGATCGACCGACCTGAAAGGTAAAGATACTTCAATGTTTTAAAATACTACAACAAAAACTTCAAAAGGTCAAACCATCATACACAAACACATCCTACTCAAAGGAAGAACAATCCACTTGAACAGCCATCCGATCGGACTTTCGTCCGACCGGACAACTGTCCGAACGGACTGTCAACCGAACGGTCAGCCGTCCGGTCGTCCGATCGACCAGCTGTCCGACCCTCCAACACTTGTTTTCCGTTTTACGCGTTGCTTATCGTTATGCTATCAAACTATTCAGGCTAACCTTACTCTCAAGCGCTCCCTTCAATCCATCAATCGCTGTGAATATACTCGAACCCTTTTTGCTTTCGCACTTTTGGGTGTTACATACGTTACTTAATCTAAATCACTATCGAACACACTGTCACACCCCCAAAATCCACATGCGGAGTACCACCGCTTGGAGGCGTGACTGACCAGGATCAAGCCACCAATCATATTGAACATGTAAGTAATATGTAAAAGTAAATGTATATCAAAGGTGTTCAAAACATAAGTATAGTTCAATGTTTAGCGGAAGCATAAAAGTAAACCCAATCATAAGTATAAGTAAGAAAAGTCATAATGTTTAACAAAGCATTCACGATCCTTGTCCACAACGACCACGCCTCCCTGTGCAAGCTCCATGTGTACCTAACGACCTGCAAGGCATGTAACAGAGAGTCAACAACTAGTTGAGCGAGTTCACAGTGGGGTGTTTAGTAATAGTGTTCATTTCGTAAACCATTTGCTTGTTTAGTAACCCATCTATCGTTTATAATTACATCGCGGCCCTCCAGGCATGTTTGCGAAGATTAGTGGGGGTTTCCCATGTATTGTAGACTAGTTTTATTTGTATCGCGACCCTCCAGGCATGTGTGCGAAGTTTAGTATCAGTATCGCAGCCATTCCAGGCATGTGTGCGAAGATCAGTATCAGTATCGCGGCCATTACAGGCATGTGTGCGAAGAGTAGTGGGGGCTTCCCCATGTATCACTAGTCTAGCAGTATTTGTAAGTGACCTTTCCCAAATGAGGTCAGTAGTACGTAATTCCCATAACTATGTAAGTACAATCAATCAATCAATCAATCCCATTCCCTACCCCGGGAATCCCATGCCTTAGTAAGAGTGTGAACTCACCTTGGTTTGCTCGGTATGCTAAGGTATGTGCTCACAAACAATCAGTCAAGTCCTAGAGTACGCACGTATACTTAATCAGTGTATATTCACGAAGTTCACGTATGCATAGACAATCACGGTGGTATCAGTAAGTAATCACGGATAATGCAAGGCACTTAATCAAGTTCGTACAAGTCATGTTTAACTTCTAACAGCAGTTAATTAATCCAGTTAATACTTAACAAAGTTAAATCGAGTTACTGTGCAAGTAACCCATTCGGCGAAACACCCCCTGTTTCGTCGTGCACCCTCTCCGACGAAACACTTCTGTTTCGTCAAGGTTTGTTTCGTCGTGATGGTCTCGGCGAAACACTTCGTGTTTCGTCCGGTTCGTTTCGTCAAAAATGGTTTCGGCGAAGCACTTTGTTTCGCCGTCACCTGTGTTTCATCAAGAATCCAGTTACATCACATATCAGTTATGTACAGAAACCCTAATTGCCGTCATACAGAATCTTACAGTCATTCAACAAATCATCGATATCATGAATTACCAATCATAACGTATTCATCCGTTAATCTTAAGAATCTAGCATAAAAATATCATATCACAATTTCATCATTCATTAGCATGCTCGTATCGCTCATGGACAATGGCATAGACAGTTGAAGTCATAAACATAAACCCTAATCTATATACTGATTCAACAACAAACAATCCATTTTGCACGTACAAATCCGTAATCCAAAATTCTAGATCATACTATAACTAAAACATCATCTAATCATGAACATGAACCCTGTCTAATAATCATTAAAGTCCGATTTCAACACACAAATAACAACGATTCAATCAACAACGATTTACACTAACCGAGATCGGAGAAATAATGGGTTGATTGCTAAGGATGGCTTCGGGGACTTCAAACTGCCGTCACACAGAGGAGAGAGCTCTAGGGTTTCTTGTTTTCTAACAGTGGTGACAAATGAACCCGTAGAACTAAATAACTATTCGCCGTAACGTATGATGGGGAGTGCAAAACATGAGCGTTAAGTGTGTTAAACTACGTATCTTATTGTGTTTTAAGCGATTACATGTCTCGAATATGATAACTACATGTTTTTATGGTTTCTTAGGTTAAACGCGTAAAATGGTGAAGTTTGGAACACATGGTGATGAAACGGAACGAGCAAGGATGATGAACGAGATATATTACAACGTGCGGGACTTGTTCGGATCGAAGAGATGGCTTAGATGCGCGAACAACATGATAAAACGAAGTTCAGGGGCTATTGGTAATTGAGTGGAAGGTGACCTTATCACTCAAAAGTTGGCAGCAGGTCTAAAACGTAGATTACGGTTTCAAGGCGCAGTCTACGGTATGCCATAACTAAAGAAACAGAAAGTAACAACCGTAGCTTACGTTCTAAAAACGTAACCTATGGTTTGCATGTATTATGGCGGTGCATACTTGAAGTTGAACGATAAATATTAATTTTTTTTAAAACCCTAAGAGATACGTGGACTTCTTTTGGACGCACATGGGCCGGCTTGGCAGATCTTGATCTTGGGCTACGAGATTCATCCACACAATTCACAAGTCAACAACATATCATTATCATTGGCGGCTGGAGTTGGAGGATTCGGTTGTTTTTAGCGGCAGCCATCACACAAAGTCAAGGGCTCTCATCATCAATACTCCTTATTAATTGAGGAGGCAGCCATATACACATCAAGGCACATGGGCCGATAACAAGAAAAATATCCATTGGGCTTGATTTTTGGCGGCTGGACTTTTGTGAAGGAAGCAGCACACGGGCTTGTTTGGGTTGGACGACCACTTTGAGAAAAACAATATCACGTGGACTTGGAGGGTTTTTATCGAGTAACAACATCATATCGGGGATCATCAGAGGAGAGATCATCATCTCGACGGCAGAGGAGAACAGGATGTCACCCGTTCATCAAGCTATCGAAGATCAATCTTACCAATGAGCGGCTAGTCTTTTATGGTTTCCTCCGGATGGAGGGTTTTTGTAAGTTAGACAATTCTATGTGTTTGCTACAATCGTTTTATCTTGGTGATCTAAGCATTCGATGCTTTTCACTTTGATTTGATTTGATTTATTGGTTGTAAACAATTGCATTTATTTAAACCTTAATTTCTAAGCATTCAGTTCCCGAGAGTTCTAGTAGTTGGGATATATTTGACATGGGGTTAGGGTTTGTAAGTGTAATTGATAATCATTCGATAACCTCCCGTTATGTATTGACCGGAGTACTTAGTCGTTGGTTATCACAATTAGTTAATCAGGTTTAACACCTATGACTATGTAGGTAACGATTAAACACATAGTTGAAGTTAACTGGAAAACCTGAAATCTGGAGGAACCATTTTCTCACCTATTGATTTAAACCTTAGTTTTTATTCGTTAACTTAGACAGTTCTCTCAAACAGTCAAACTATCAATTGATTTTTATTTTTTGCATTAGTTAATTAAATACTTAGCATAATAACACTTTCCACAATCCTCCTCTGGTTCGATATCCGACTTACTCTATCTACATAGTTTAGTTGGTTTTTGCATGTCCTTAACGACAGACATCAAAATGGCGCCGTTGCCGGGGAGGCGTGCGCAAAGTGTTTAGTGTTAAGTTTTAGTAAAAAAATAAAAAAATAAAAAAAAAATCCAAAAATAGTGTCAGTTTTGTTTTGTTTTGTTTTGTTTTGTTCAGATTTATGCGTGGTGCTTGTGTTTTTGTGTTTGTGCAGGATGAAAGATCTTACAATATTATGCGGCTATTCTAGATGCATTTTGTGTAGGGAACCACTTCACCCGTGTATCGGTTGCCACGAGGCCCGATTTAGACGGGAAAGAGCGAAATTGGCAGAACCACCGATGCCTTGCTATGATAATCCTTCCCCTCCACCATATTTCTATGACTCTGATACAACGGTGGAGGATGATTATTACTCGGATGGATATGATCGGGACGAGGATGCTTATTATGAGCCAAGGACGGATGGACGATGTTTCTGTTGCGGTCGTAATCACAAGTCAGTTTATGATGATGTGCGCGCGGTGTATTTGGAAAATCCAGAGTATTGGAATAAAAAAATGATGGATGCGTACATCTCAACACCGTATCAGGGATACCGACAGTATCATCCTGAGGAATATTCTGAGCCCGGGGGTGTTTATATTTATCAGACCGAGGAGGAGAAAAAGCTTGCTATCTTGGAAGCGAGTTTGTCCAAACTCGAGCAGTATTTATCAACACCCAACATTTCCAATGAAGATCGAATCAGCTGTCTAGTTTCCAAGTGTCAGAAGTTAAAAATGAAGATAGAAATAGAAGAGCGTCTCTCACCATTACCTGTTGATATTAGAGACTATTCTCACATGGAGGAGGAGGTTGTGGAGGATAATACCACACCAATGAACCCTTTATCTGATGAGGAGTCACTAGTGGATCAGATGGTGTGTGAGGATGAGGAGGCAGAGCAGTCTGATGAGATGAGTGTGTGTACCGAACCTCTCCTCATATCAATCATTCAAATTAACAAGTGTGCGGAAGAGAGTTCGAGGAAGAAGATGAGAAGGGTGAAACTACAAGACATCAGGGTACAAATCATGAAGTGGATTAGCGGAACCCGCAGGTGCTTTCTGAACATGCCAATTATACTGACAAACCTATGGAGATGGCATGTAAATTTCCGGGCATTCGTTGGAAATGTTTTGGGTAAGTGTGCATTGAGACCACCGTAACGCATATCAGGTACGGTCTGGCTGAAGACCTTTAAACTTAGCGCTCTCGGGAGGCAGCCCGAGGATGTAGAGTATTGTTTTGTTTTGTTTTGTTTTGGTGTGTATTGTGTTTGGCAGGTTACTACATTTAATTCCCGCGGATGTAATGATTCAAGTGTGGGGATGTTTGGCAACATCCCCGATGAGATGTCAGAGAATCCAAGAGGAGTTTGCGTCCCTGTCTGATCACAACAGCTGCACCGCTACAGACACTTCCTGATTTACTGATCAGGTCCATGTGTCTCTCTATCATGTGTTTTATTTGTGTTCGTGTACTTGGTGGTGTGAAATCTTTGTGTTGGGAGTGGTTTCTTTTTGTTGAGTCGTCTAGGTATTAGCCGTTCATGGTTTGTTAGGTGGTATATCTCGAGTTTAGACTATAAATTGCACCATACATTGGGGACAATGTATCCCAAGTGTGGGGATGCGGTAACTCGAGAGAGGGTTGGTAAGATTGTGATCTTAAATGCTTGAAGGGTTGAATTTGCTTAAAATTGATAAATTTTGAAAATTTGTGTTTCTCAAGTATGCTTGAAATTCATGAAAACCGACATTTTCAATCGCTAACGGGTTCCTTGCTGATATTAAACTAACTTAGATCCCTAGTCATGGTTGTCCCTTTAAGTTTCATGAGAGTATTTCTGACATGTTTTTAGAAAATAGTGAGAAGAGATGCCTAACTAGGGGTAACATGCTTTAGGAATTACACATGCTACGTGTCGTTAAACCATATTCTTTTTATTCGGTGAGATATTTGAGCCTACTTAATTGTTAGTTGAATTGCAATAAATGTTCATTTGCTGAGAGTAGGCCATATGTTGCTTTGTGTTAGAACTTGTGTAGTTTGATACATGCTGAGACTGTGGTTTAGCGTATGCACATAGATGATAAAGGCATTAGGATCACTTCATTGTTTCGTATGTTCATTGTTTATCCATCCCACCTTAGTTAACCATGTTGAGCCTTATACCTTTCGTTTGTTACACCTTGTTTGACCCGTTTGACTACCAACCATGAATGACAAGTATGTTTAGAAGTATGTTATGAAAAAAAAGAAAAAAAAAAGAAAAAGAAAAGAAAGACAAAAAAATCATTGTATGTTCGTTTTAAAATAATGGGTCGAAAAATAACCCAAAGTGTTAGTATTATTGTGAATAAAGGTGTCATGGTTTGGTATTCGTTTGTGTTCGTCATATAAATATAAAAAGCCAAAAATATTTCCTTACCTTTACCCGTAACCCAAAAACCCGAAAAGTCCTTTTGATATGTGTTACGTTATTTGATACAGTGGAGGTGTGATTGCTATACAAGCTTATGATTGCAAAGTAATATATTTGGTTTTGAGCGAATTACATACACTAGCACAGTACACGCTAGTCTTGATTGGGGCGAGATGAGTGATCATTGTGAGGGGCGTGTGGCATGTGTGTAGTAATATAAGCATGTTAGTTTTAGTTAGGCAAGTCTTAAGCTCTTTTAAATGCATATCACTTATTTGTCAGATTGTCAACCTCGATTGTGTCAGTCTATGGGACGGGTATGACTTGGGACCTTAGAATGCTAATTCGGTAAGGGATTTAATGGTGATTTGTTAATAAGGTGAGTAATGTTTGTAATGGTTGCTTGAGGACAATCAATGTCAAGTGTGGGGATGACGACTAAGTACTCCGGTCAATACATAACGGGTGGTTATCACAACTGGTTAATTAGATTCAACACTTATGTCTATGTGAGTGTTTCGATTAAACACATAATGGAATCTAGCTATAAAACCTGAAATCTGGAGGAACCATTGTTCTTTCTATTGATTTAAATCCCACTTTTAGTTCATAATTTTTAGATAATCAATCAAATCCAACAATTGAGTTTTACTTTTTAATAGTAGTTAATCAAAACTGAGCATTTACTTTTTAACGTACTGGGCCGTTACTGGGCCTCGGCGAACCGTGGGCCGGCGAAACACACTGTTTCGTCAAACAAAGGATGGCGAAACAAATCTGTTTCGTCGTGGTGTTCTATGGCGAAACTCATCAGTGTTTCGTCGGGTTGTTTGATGGCGAAACACACTTGTTTCATCGGGCCATTTTATAGTTTAAATAGTTAAGTCTTTCAACAAGTCCCATATATATCACTAAGCACATAAACATGTAATAATCACAATACGTTTTGTCATAACACAGTGTGTATAGTTAGAAAGCAAACAAGTCAATTAAGTAAACAATCAAACAGTCAACGTGCAATAAGTGCGAAAGTGGAATCTCGAAAACTCGAGTTGTCACATTATCCCCAACTTGAAAGAAATTTCGTCCTGAAATTTAGCATGCGATTACTGAGGAAGCTAGGTAAGTTTTATCGTTTACTGGTTTTCATGGGGTGTCACATCATCCCCCCGTTGATTTGGAATTTCGTCCCGAAATTTTGTAGTAGCTTCAGCCTCAGTAGTAGGTGCATTGTTCTGGAATAACTGGGGATATTTGAGTTCCATTTGGTCTTCTCGTTCCCAGGTATACTCTGGGCCATGACGGGAGTTCCAACGAACTCATACAAGAGGTATTCTAGTGTTCTTGAGGACCTTAACATCCTGGTCCGTGATTTCAACAGGTTCCTCGATGAAATGTAACTGCTCGTCGATAGTGAGCTCCTTCAAAGGAACTATGAGGGTCTCATCTGACAGACACTTTTTCAGATTCGACACGTGAAAAACATTGTGAACTGCACCGAGTTCTGCTGGTAGGTTCAGTCTGTAGGCTACTTTGCCTATTCTTTCTGTGATTTCGAACGGTCCGACATATCGCGGATTGAGTTTGCCTCGTTTACCAAAATAAACCACACCCTTCCAGGGTGAGACTTTGAGTAGCACTCGATCCCCAACTTGGAACTCGAGTGGTTTCCTGCGCTTATCAGCGTAGCTTTTCTGACGGTCACGAGCCGCCGCCATGCGTTGTCGTATTTGTGCAATCCGTTCAGTAGCATCAACTACCATTTCTGCACCTGTGATCTGACTATCACCCACCTCTGCCCAACAAAGAGGTGATCGGCATTTACGCCCGTACAATGCCTCGAATGGAGCGGCTTGGATGCTGGTGTGGTAACTGTTATTGTATGAGAACTCCACTAACGGGAGATGCTTTTCCCAGCTGTTGCCGAAATCGATAACACATGCCCAAAGCATGTCTTCTAGAGTCTAGATAGTGCGCTCAGACTGCCCATCCGTCTGAGGGTGATAAGCTATGCTCATGTCCAATCGAGAGCCAAAAGATTTGTACATCGCTTGCCACAGTTCTGAAGTAAATCGTGCATCACGATCCGAAATAATGGAGGTTGGCACTCCGTGCCTCGAGACCACTTCTTTCAAGTATACGTCTGCTAAGGTAGAGAACTTATCTGTTTCTTTGATAGCCAAAAAGTGAGCAGACTTTGTGAGTCGATCCACGATCACTCAAATGGTATCGTTTCCACGCTGAGATCTAGGTAGGCCAGTAACAAAATCCATGGAAATTTCCTCCCATTTCCATTGTGGTATCTTTGGTTGCTGGAGTAGGCCTGATGGTTTCTGATATTCTGTCTTGACCCTCGCACAGGTCAAACACTTGCCAACGTAAGTCGCTATGTGGGCCTTCATGCTAGGCCACCAATACGTAGTTCTGAGATCGTGGTACATTTTATCCAAACCAGGATGTACCGAGTAGCGAGACTTATGTGCTTCGTCCATTACAAGCTCGCGTAAGTTGCCATAAAGTGGGACCCAAATACGCCCCGTTACATAATAGGCGCCGTCTTCCTTTTGTTCTAATCGTTGCCGTGAGCCGCGTAAGGCTTCAGCCCTGATGTTTTCTGGTTTCAATGCTTCTACCTGAGCATCTCGTATCTGTGCAGGAAGACTAGACTGAATAGTAAGTTGCAATGCTCGCACGCGTCTAGGTGCAGTATCGTTTCGACTGAGGGCGTCAGCCACAACATTGGCTTTGCCTGGATGGTACTTGATGGCGCATTCGTAATCGTTAAGTAGCTCGACCCATCGACGTTGTCGCATGTTCAATTCCTTCTGCTTGAAGATATGCTCGAGACTCCTGTGATCGGTGTAGATAGTGCACTTGGTACCGTACAGGTAGTGTCGCCATATCTTAAGTGCGAAAACAACAGCTCCCAGCTCTAAATCATGTGTAGTGTAATTCCGTTCGTGAACCTTGAGTTGGCGCGAAGCATAAGCAATGACTTTATCCCGTTGCATCAGTACACAACCAAGACCCTGTATTGATGCGTCACAATAAACTACAAAATCATCTGTGCCCTCTGGCTCTGAGAGGATAGGTGCGCTGCAGAGTCTATCCATTAAGTGTTGGAAAGCTGTTTCCTGTGTATTACCCCAACGATAGGTAACACCTTTCTGTGTCAGTAGTGTAAGCGGCTGTGCAATCTTTGAGAAGTCTTTGATGAACCGTCTGTAATAACCCGCCAAACCCAAGAATTGGCATATTTCCGTTGGTGTACGCGGTGCAGGCCAGTTCCTGATCGAGTCTACCTTGGATGGATCAACATGAATCCCATCCTTGTTTACCACATGGCCTAGAAAGTGGACTTCACGAAGCCAGAAGTCGCATTTTGAAAATTTGGCGTACAGTTGCTCCTTTCGAAGAAGTTCCAGGATAAGTTGTAAATGTTGTTCGTGTTCCTCCTGACTCTTAGAGTAGATCAGAATGTCGTCGATGAAAACAATGACGAACTTGTCTAGATAAGGCTTGCACACTCTGTTCATAAGATCCATGAAGACTGCTGGCGCGTTCGTTAGCCCGAATGGCATGACTAGAAACTCGTAGTGGCCGTAACGAGTTCTGAATGCTGTTTTGGAGACGTCCTCATCCCGAACTCTCAGCTGATGGTAACCTGACCTCAGATCTATCTTTGAGTAGTAGCTCGACCCTTGTAACTGGTCGAACAAGTCATCGATACGTGGAAGAGGATAACGATTCTTCACAGTCACTTTGTTGAGTTCACGGTAGTCAATACACATCCTGAAGGTACTGTCTTTCTTCTTCACAAAAAGTACTGGAGCTCCCCAGGGCGAAGAGCTAGGATGAATAAAACCCTTATCCAAGAGTTCTTGCAATTGTTTAGACAGTTCTTCCAGTTTAGTTGGAGCTAAGTGATACGGTGCACGGGCTATGGGTGCTGCTCCTGGAGCTAGTTTAATCTGAAATTCGACCTGGCGATGAGGCGGTAGCCCAGGTAAATCTTCAGGAAACACTTGAGGAAAATCACGTACAACTGGGATATCCTCCAATCTCTTTTCTTTCGTTGCCGCATCTGTAACAAGTGCCAAAATGGTGGTGTGACCCTTTCGTAAACATTTCTGAGCCTTCAGAAAGGAGATGATGCCAACCACGGCACCACTCTTGTCGCCTTGAACTTCGAGAGGTTCTTTACCAGAACGGGGAATACGAACTATCTTCTCCTTGCATAAGATCTCTGCTTGTTGTTGGGATAACCAATCCATTCCAATGACGATGTCGAAACTACCCAGAACTTTGGGAATGAGATCGATGGAGAAAGTCTGACCGGCTAAGACGATGTTACAACCTTTGACTACGTGTGTGGCCTCTAAACTTTTACCATTGGCTAATTCTACGACATGTTTGGTGTTTAAGGGTGTTGGTGTACGTTTTAACATTTGACTAACTTTTAGAGACACATAACTGGTATCCGCACCCGAATCAAACAATACAGTAACATAAAAGTCGTCGAGAAGAAACTTACCCATAACCACGTTAGGATCATTCCTTGCGTCCCCCTGCCCCAGCACGAACACATGACCCCTAGCATCGTTTCCATTATTGTTTCCCCCGTTGTTGTTGCCATTTCCCTGATTGTTGTTATTGTTGTTGTTCTGGTTCTGGTTTAATTGAGGGCAGTCGCGTTTGAAGTGGCCTTCAGCACCACATTGATAGCATCCTCTGTTGCCTCGCTGCTGTTGCTGCTGCTGGTTTCGTGGAGCAGGTGGTTGTTGCTGCTGGTTCTGATTCGCAGGTCGTGAGCTCCTGCAATCTTTAGCCTCATGACCAAACTTGAGGCACCGCTGACAACGACCTTTGTTGCACTGGCCGTTGTGGTGCTTGTTGCAAGTATTGCACTTTGGAAGGTTTACCCGGTATCCACCCTGTCTTTGGTTACCCGAAGATTGCTGACCAGCGCTCTAGTAGTTATCAGTCTTGCGCTGCTGAACCTGAGACTGAGCTGTAGCTGAACCTTTGCTGGAATCTCCATCCCATTTCCGCTTGTTATCACTGGGAGTAGCGGAGGTAGTAGCATCGGTAGCACTGATACGTTTAGGCAGCCTGTTCTGTTCCACTGCCTGATCTGTGAGACGATGAGCAAGACGCTGAATATCCTGGATGTTATTAAGGTTGGCCGATGTCATGTGGCTTTGAATTTCTAGTGCCAACCCTTTGAGATACAACTCAATACGTCTGATAGGAGGGTCCACCATAGTTGGACACAGGACGGCCAGCTCGTTTGACCGTTTAGTATATGCCTCAATTTCCGACCCAGTCATCTTCAAATGAAAGAACTCCACTTCTAACTTGTGGATGTCGTCATGTGTGCAGTATTCCCGTTTAATCAGCTCTTTAAAATCATTCCAAGGGGTGGCGTTAGCAGCTGCCAACCCTAAAAGCTGAACTTGCGCATTCCACCAAGTCAGCGCAATTCCTTCCAGTGTGCCAGTGGCGTACTTCACCCTGCGAGCCTCAGGGCATTCACACATCTCAAACACCGACTCGAGTTTTTCAAACCAATGGAGGAGTCCCACTGCTCCCTCCGTGCCACTGAATGTGCTAGGACGACAGTCCATGAAGTTCTTGAAAGTGCATACAGGTGGCTGAGCGTGTTGACCTGCTGTGTATAAGAACAGGACAAGATTAAGCACAAGAGTTGGTTTAGGAGTTTAGGATCTAAAGATCCTAGTGTGAGTTACGACTGCAGGGTATACCTCCTGATTGTGCGGCTGCAAGTGCCGCAGCAACTTGTTCGTTAATGAGAGCCGTCAATTGGGCTTGTGTCAAGTTAATGCGTCCAGCCATGATCTTCATAGCAAAGGTAACATAAGTGAGAAAGGTTCGCGAATAGTGCGATGACAGAAGAGAGTGCGCACGCATATGTTCTCAAGCAATAACGTATAGTAGGCATTGTAATCTAAGCATACCACGAGCAAAGTTCTATGTAATTCTAACAAGTAGGCAATGTAAACATGCACAATAGTACCTAATGTGTTGAGCCTTGCACGTGGAGCGAAGCGTCGTTGTGGATCGTTGAGAACTATACCGGTTATAGTCTGGTTTTAATAAAAACGTTTTCCCCATATTAAAACCAAGTTCTCTAAAACCAATGGCTCTGATACCAATCTGTCACACCCCCAAAATCCACACACGGAGTACTACCGCTTGGAGGCGTGACTGACCAGGATCAAGCCACCAATCATATTGAACATGTAAGTAATATGTAAAAGTAAATGTATATCAACCAACAATATGAAAGGTGTTCAAAACATAAGTATAGTTCAATGTTTAGCGGAAGCATAAAAGTAAACCCAATCATAAGTATAAGTAAGAAAAGTCATAATGTTTAACAAAGCATTCACGATCCTTGTCCACAACGACCACGCCTCCTTGTGCAAGCTCCATGTGTACCTAACGACCTGCAAGGCATGTAACAGAGAGTCAACAACTAGTTGAGCGAGTTCACAGTGGGCTGTTTAGTAATAGTGTTCATTTCGTAAACCATTTGCTTGTTTAGTAACCCATGTATCGTTTATAATTACATCACGGCCCTCCAGGCATGTTTGTGAAGATTAGTGGGGGTTTCCCATGTATTGTAGACTAGTTTTATTTGTATCGCGGCCCTCCAGGCATGTGTGCGAAGTTTAGTATCAGTATCACGGCCATTCCAGGCATGTGTGCGAAGATCAGTATCAGTATCACGGCCATTACAGGCATGTGTGCGAAGAGTAGTGGGGGCTTCCCCATGTATCACTAGTCTAGCAGTATTTGTAAGTGACCTTTCCCAAATGAGGTCAGTAGTACGTAATTCCCATAACTATGTAAGTACAATCAATCAATCAATCCCATTCCCTACCCCGGGAATCCCATGCCTTAGTAAGAGTGTGAACTTACCTTGGTTTGGTCGGTATGCTAAGGTATGTGCTCACAAACAATCAGTCAAGTCCTAGAGTACGCACGTATACTTAATCAGTTTATATTCATGAAGTTCACGTATGCATATACAATCACGGTGGTATCAGTAAGCAATCACGGATAATGCAAGGCACTTAATCAAGTTTGTACAAGTCATGTTTAACTTCTAACAGCAGTTAGTTAATCTAGTTAATACTTAACAGAGTTAAATCGAGTTACTGTGCAAGTTACCCATTCGGCGAAACACCCCCTGTTTCGCCGTGCACCCTCTTCGACGAAGCACTTCTGTTTTGTCAAGGTTTGTTTCGTCGTGATGGTCTCGGCGAAACACTTTGTGTTTCGTCTGGTTCGTTTCGTCAAAAATGGTTTCGGCGAAGCACTTTCTTTCGCCGTCACCTGTGTTTCGTCAAGAATCCAGTTACGTCACATATCAGTTATGTACAGAAACCCTAATTGCCGTCATACAGAATCTTACAGTCATTCAACAAATCATCGATATCATGAATTACCAATCATAACGTATTCATCCGTTAATCTTAAGAATCTAGCATAAGAATATCATATCACAATTTCATCATTCATTAGCATGCTCGTATCGTTCATGGACAATGGCATAGACAGTTGAAGTCATAAACATAAACCCTAATCTATATACTGATTCAACAACAAACAATCCATTCTGCACGTACAAATCCGTAATCCAAAATTCTAGATCATACTATAACCAAAACATCATCTAATCATGAACATGAACCCTGTCTAATAATCATTTAAGTCCGATTTCAACACACAAATAACAACGATTCAATCAACAACGATTTACACTAACTGAGATCGGAGAAATAATGGGTTGATTGCTAAGGATGGCTTCGGGGACTTCAAACTGCCGTCACACAGAGGAGAGAGCTCTAGGGTTTCTTGTTTTCTAATAGTGGTGACAAATGAACCCGTAGAACTAAATAACTATTCGCCGTAACGTACTGGGCCGTTACTGGGCCTCGGCGAACCGTGGGCCGGCGAAACACACTGTTTCGTCAAACAAAGGATGGCGAAACAAATCTGTTTCGTCGTGGTGTTCTATGGCGAAACTCATCAGTGTTTCATCGCGTTGTTTGATGGCGAAACACACTTGTTTCGTCGGGCCATTTTATAGTTTAAATAGTTAAGTCTTTCAACAAGTCCCATATATATCACTAAGCACATAAACATGTAATAATCACAATACGTTTTGTCATAACACAACGTGTATAGTTACAAAGCAAACAAGTCAATTAAGTAAACAATCAAACAGTCAACGTGCAATAAGTGCGAAAGTGGAATCTCGGAAACTCGAGTTGTCACACACACTATGCAATACTTTAAACGCTAACCGTTATCGCATGTATTACGTGACTAAATGAATGCTTGTTGTTATGTTTACACGTGGAATGTTGTCTACCTGCCTTAACGACGATAGTACTATAGTTTCGACTCAGCACCCGTTCACACGGGGGTTGTTAAGGACATTACTTGCATGGATTATGGTGGTAATCATGTATTGCGAACTGCCTCGGGCAGTCAACCCGCAGTCATTGGTATCAATAGATCCATGTTGATAATTAACATGCATCGTTTTCCTCTGTGTACGTGCTGGTTATGCGTAAACTATTTCGAACTCTATTATGCTATTATCAAACTTGTATGCTCATCTTTACATTTTATGTATTGACTTTATTTTAACGTATGTGACAGGTGTTTAAGATGCTTATCTGCTAGGAAAGCGAGGCTAGAATAAAGCTCTAGAGCCCAACAAATAGTTGTCTGTAGTGGTCAAATTAAGGGTCTCTAGAAGCAGATAAACAATTGATGTTCATTTAAATCTGAGTTGTCAGAACAGAATATTTGCCTGGATTTTGTCTGTAATAATTTATTTACTGTTTGGGATACGGTATGGGACGTATTATTTAAATTGAATAGTAATGATAATTATTATTGAAACTTCTGGACTATCTGTTTCGCTCAGTGCCATGCCCCGATGATTCTGCCATCGGTTGGGGTGTGACAGTTTGTGTTTGTTTGTTAATTTTAGGCAACGAAAAAAAAGAACGTTGACGAACACAAATGAGCACAAACTAATGTTCATGAACACAAATGGAAACAAACGAACACAAACAATCGTTCATGAACATAATATATAATGCACTGACATTTATTAGATATTTAATTTGTTAGAATTTTGAAGTATTTAAATAAATATAAAAACTAAAAACATTAATGAACTATCGAACACAAACGAACACATTACCGAACGTTCACGAACATAAATGAACGAACATGACCCATGTTCATGTTTGTTCATTTAACTAAACGAACTTCCCCCTGAACGGTTCACGAATTGTTCGCCGAATGTTTGGTTCGTTTGCAGCCCTACTGATAAAGGTTGTCGTCCTAGGGCAACGCCTTACTAATGAAAGCTGAGGGATCAGCTCATATACAGATATACTATTGAGAGGTATCAAGATCAAACTATTATCTTCATTACTGGTAATGAGTACATGATAAAGTATTTATATGGATAACAACTATGCAAGCTACTAATCAACAACTTTACAACTTACTCGAACAACTATATATACAAGTGGTACATCTCTAGACATAACAGGCGAGGCACCCGAAATGTCACAATGTATTATATGTAACGGTAAAGTAGAATAGGATACAACTGATGTAAAAGGCAATATAGTCGATTTTGAAACACTACAAGCAGTAGCGTAGGTTGGGTTTTGTTCGTCAGATGTAAAAATGAACATCTAGACAAAACATCATTAGACGGATGACCCAACCGAAAATGCCTAGTCTCACGAGAAACAGAAGTGAAAGCAACAAGTGAATATAGCTGGTCCCAAGTTGGGACTGGACAAATTATTAATTTTATTGAGGCTATTAATTTATCGAGTATTAATTTATAGAGAGTTAAATGCCATTTTAGTCCTTGTGGTTTGGTCATTTTGCCAGTTTAGTCCAAAGGTTTGAAACGTTGTCATTTTAGTCCAAATAGTTTCAAAATTGTCATTTTAGTCCATTGGGTTAACTCCATCCATTTTTTCTGTATGCTAGAAGGGAAATTCGGTCATTTTATATGGTCGAATGACCCTTCTTGTTAACAAAACCGAAATGTCCTTCTAGTTAACAAAAAAATGGATGAAGTTAACCCAGTGGACTAAAATGGCAACGTTTGAAACTATTTGGACTAAAATGGCAACGTTTCAAACCTTTGAACTAAACTGGCAAAATGTCCCAAACTACAGGGACTAAAATGCCATTTAACTCTCTATAAATTAATACTCGATAAATTAATAGCCTCACTAAAATTAATAATTTGTCCAGTCCCAACTTGGGACCAGTACAAAATACTCGATAAATTAATAACCTTGATAAAATTGATAATTTGTCTAGTCCCAACTTGGGACCAGTACAAAATACTCGATAAAATTAATAATTTGTCCAGTCCCAACTTGAGACCAGTATAAAAACTGGACCTCAATCGATAAAATAATAAGATACTAACTTTTTTAAATCCTAGTATATATATATTGGTCTCAACGAAACTATTAATTAATAGTTATTAAAAGATTTCAAATTCTAAGATTGTCTAGTAAAAGATGAATCTATAGTCAATTGTTTTTTGTTACGGAGAAGAAATGTGTATTGAAACTTGTTTTTATAATTTAGTTTTTTGGTACCATAAACTAAATTTTTGTATGAAAAAACAATGAACTTGACAAATTCAATTAATTTGTGAATGTACATTGGACTTGGAAATTTAAAGATCATATGTAAAACTACTTTAAATTAATATATTGTTAATTCATCGATATAATAATATCTTGTTTAATTAATAAAATATATCAATTTCAACATTATTAATTTATATAGGTTTTAGTGTAACCTCTTTTAAGATGTTCGGGATCTTTTAATTCAAAATTTGGTTGAATAATAGTAGTGCCAATTAGAGGTGTACAAATCGGTTTTTTTTCAAAAACCGGTTTCGGTTTTTTCACCCAAAATAAAAAACGGTTTTTTTTTATAACCGGTCGGTTACTAACCAGTTTTTGAGGTCCAAAACAATAACCGGTATAACCGGTTGGGACCGGTTTTTAACCGGTTTTTTAATAACCGGTTCGGTTAATAACCGGTTTTTGAAGTCAATAATAGTAACCGGTATAAAAACCGGCGGTTAAAAAAAAACGGTTTCGGTTTTTTTTCCAGTTTCGGTTCTAAAACCAGTTTTTTTTGTACACCTCTAGTGCCAATGTTGCATAGCAAACAGAATTGCTATACTTCTTTTTCATAGACCGATAAAGGTTTAGCTAAAACTCCAACACTTATGATAAAAAAACACACGTGGGCGTTATTTTTTCAAAATTTGCCATTAAACACGCCCAATCACGTCCCCTCCCCACCCCCTGGGCATTATTGGGCGTTATTGATCAATTTTTTCCCCTAGGCGTTTTTTAAATAACGTTTTCTCCAAATTTGAAGCACCAATCACATTTAATCTTCCTTTTACTTGGCCAATAACTTTTTTTGTTGGGTTTTTTTATTTTTATTTAATTCTCTACACCTTTTTAACATAATGCTCACATCCCCACTACACCCATTTTAGAAAAACGCCCAAGAATGTTCATTGCTGACTGTACTGTCACATGGCGGAAAATGTCCAAGGATGGGGGCATTATTCACCCTAACCACTACGCATGGCGTAAGACTTGTTCTAGAATTTCAAGGTGTTAAGACACATAAAAATCTCTGCATTTTAATATGATAGTTGTTGAAATGTGTTATCCATTAATGCTTAATATTTTAAAAATTATGTCCATAACTGAGTTTTAAAAAGTAACAAAACTTGTAATAATTCATATTGATATTAGACTAAAAATGAAACCACGTAGGTGTGTAACCAAGCGAAGGCGAGTCCAAGCTTGGTTGTTTAGAGCTCTACTTGTTAGTTAACTCGTTTATGATATGAACACGAATATGATTGAGCAAAAGGTGCATATAATAAAATAAATAATAATACATGATGTTTCATTACAACGTGGACAATTTACCCCTCCCTATACATACATCACTTGAGAATCAAATCAATCACTCTCCTCATCCAGGAAATTGAGGTCATCGTCTTCATCTTCAGGCGGATGAGAGTCTAATGGCTGTATGTCTAGTGAACCCCCTTTCCTACTCTCTCCATTTCCTTGTTCATATTCGAACAACCCATTCTCCTCGTAATCCATTTCCTGCAAAAATATTATTATTATTAAATAAAAAAAACAAGTATGTGTTTTCTACAGATTGAAAGGAGTGAAGAGCGAGCGTGTTACCTCGTCTTCTTGTTTTCCAGGCTTTACAATCCAGTCATACAAAAGATTCTCTTGCACGAATAGGCTGTCAGAGCTAGTCGTCGGCCTTGTTTGACGACGTTCCTTGAGTCGTAAGTTGTAGTGAACATAGATCAAGTCCTTTAGTCTTTTCTGCGCCAGACGGTTGTACCTGCGCTTGTGGATCCCATCATATGTATGATCACAACCAAAACACGAGCATGTTTGACTCAGTATGCGTACGGCAATCTGTTGCAGCTCTAAGCAGTTTATGCCATGCTGTTGCCACCAGGCAGCTACAACATAATAATATAATCAATGCCCCGCAACTCTAGTCATTATTTATAACATGGTTAAACCATAGTGTTATTAAAGGCGTTAGGCGCCCTCAAGGCGCATAGGCCTCTCCTGGGGCCTAGGCGCAAAAAAAGCGCGGGCCTGAGAAAAAAAAAAAAAAAAACTAAAAATATTTTTATATAATAGAAAATTAATACTATTCTTCAAATAAAATAAACTAAAGCTATTATATAACAGTTGATAGTTTCGTTTGATAAAAGCAGAAATCTAGCTAGAATCTTGCCAGAATTTAGAGAATTTGGCCGAAAACTCTCAAGAATCTCGCCGGAATTTGTGCATGAACCATCACCTGGAGAATCAAAGCGCAACTGCCTTGACTTAAGGCACAATTGCCTCGCCTCGCTAGGAAATTGGTCCTAGGCGCAAGAGGCGATGGCTTTTAATAACTATGGGTTAAACATATTTTAAAAAGAGTAAAATGTCATTTTCGTCCCTGAGGTTTGGCCAGATTTGCGACTTCCGTCCAATGGTTTGTTTTTCCGCATCTGGATCCAAAAGGTTTGAAATCTTGCCATTTTCTCATCCGGCTCGTTAACTCCATTCATTTTTTCTCCGTTAAGTCAAGGGTATTTTAGTCTTTTTGTGAATTTAATACACAATTCGGTCTTTTCCCCTTTATGTACAAACGCTTGTACATAAAGTGAAAAGACCGAATTTCCCTGTTAACAAAAAAGACGAAAATACCCTTGACTTGACGGAGAAAAATGGATGGAGTTAGCAAGCCAAATGAAAATGGCAAGATTTCAAACCTTTTGAATCTAAATGTGGAAAAATAAACCTTTAAACGAAAGTCGCAAATCTGGCCAAACGTCAGGGACGAAAATGACATTTTACTCTTACAAAAAAGAAGTATCTTTAACCTGGATTTAGTTCTGTTCGCGTGCTAATAGCCAAATCAGTTCCGAAATCAGCTTTTGCAGAACAAAAATCCGCAATCTGCAGTAAATCCATCATCAAAGTAACTGGAATAACAAAGGGAGGAGCGTTTGTTTTATTGTTTTACCTACCTGCTTTGATGCTAAAACCCTCCTTGCAGTGTTTGGCTCAAACCTAACAATGCATGAATTTAGACCACGAACAACTTCTGGGTACTAAATATATATAAAAAAAAAAAAAAAAAAAAAAAAAGAACATAATAAGAGCAAGTTTGTTATGGCAAAAATAATAAGAGAATAGAAACGAAAGATTTTACGTACGGGAACAAAGTCAGGTCGGTATCTGTAGGAGGGATTCAGAAAGTAAGCAGCAAGATACAAAGGATGATTGAGAGAGTGATTGTCTATTATGCTGCACGCGTTACCGTATTTGTGTGGGTCATCTCCATGGTTGCTTTTAATCGCGAATTTCACCTTGTACATGTTACTGTATATATACGGCATGGACATGGAGTCACCACCACCGTCATTTATCTTTTCAAGCACTTCGAGAATAGGACCCACTGATCTCCTCACACATTGCACCTTCTTCCAGAATGTTGCGTTCGTTACAATCTTTTCAACCTCTTCACCCTCGTGGGATTTTGAAAGTCGAGATGACAACCATTTTGTGGACTGAAACAAGCGTTTGAGAGCCGTTCTGTGATCCATCAAGCTTTGTAATGTCAGAAAACTTGAAGAAACGCTGGTGAAAGACGCTCTCACAAGTTCTTGTCCGTTAGTGTATTCTTGTTTCATTAGATTCCATAACCACATCTGGTTGTATACAAGCTTTGTGATCTTCTGTCCTTTCTCGATACATTCCCCCACCCATTTTATCTTTACGAAATCTTCCAGCATTTGTTCGATACAAGAAGCAGCACAAGGCGTCCAAAATAGATTTTGTCGTTTTTCCTCCAACATCTTTCCAGCCGCTTCATAAATGGGTGTGTTTTGTGTGATAACCTATACACACAAAACGTTAAAATAATTACGAATGGTATTATAATGAAGAGTAAAATGCCCTTTGTCCCTGAGGTTTGGCCAGAGGTTTGTTTTTCTGCATCTGGATCCAAAAGGTTTTAAATCTTGCCATTTTATCCAGCTCGTTACCTCCATTCATTTTTCTCTGTTAAGTCAGGGTATTTCCGTCTTTTTTGTTAACTTAAAGGAAAATTCAGTTCTTTTCACTTTCTGTACAAGCATTTAGCATAATGTACAAGCGAGTCCTTATATGAAAAAGACCCAATTGCCCTTTAAGTTAACAAAACAGACTAGCGAAGAAAAATGGATGGGGTTAACGAGCCGGATGAAAATCGCAAGATTTCAAACCTTTTGGATCCAAATACGAAAAAAACAAACCTTTTGACGAAAGTCGCAAAACTGGCCAAAACTCAGGGACGAAAATGGCATCTTAATCTATAATGAATTATGAAAGGGTATTAATTATTATCAATACTTGGTAAAAAGAAAAAAATGTAACATGATGGTGTACCTGCACAACGTTTTCCTCCCCCATCTCATCCACTACTTTATCAAGAAGTTTGAATAAACTCGGTGCATCATGAACAAATTCAGTGGCATCAACCGAAGAAACAAAGTGCAAACCACGAGGACATGAAACCAAAATGTTGATTAATGTCCTGTTGTGTGCGTCTTTCCAAGTATCTGCCAATATAGAGCACCCAGTAACAGCCCAAGAGGCTTTATATTCAGCTAAGTGTGTTTTAATGGTTAGAAGTTCGTCCTCAAGAAGACGAGAAGATAGCATTATTACGCTGGAGGGAGATGGTGGGCCATGTTGCGATACCATCTCCAACATCTTATGAAAGTACGGTGAGTTTGCTGCATGTGTCGGAACTCCAGCGTAATAAAAGAACTTGGAAACTGCAGACATGACCTCCTCCTTTCGTCCTGATACTTTATCATTAGTAGTTTCAGATTTTGGTTTCTTCGATGACAACGCGTCTTCTCTTCTGACAAATCTTTTCTTTTTATCGATTAGTAGATGTTCATCATCTTCCTCTTGCCCATCCTCTTCGTCGTCATCTTCATTTTCATTCTCGTTTTCTGAATGCAACGCATAAAAAGCAGATGAAGACGTTGAATGCTTGTGAGGTTCGGGTCTTCTATGCCTCCTTCCAGTCCGATGCCACTTCATATTTTCTTTAATTTTGAGATATACTTCCTCAGGAGCACTTTTACAAGGCGCAACTTCACCGGGTATTCTAGCAAGGTGTTGCTTAAAGCGGTTAATGCCACCGCTAACTATTTTATCACAGTAATTGCATTTAACTTTTTTCTTCCGTTCATCCCGAGGAACTCCGTGTTCCCATCCAGGGTCAACGTATCCGAGTGACCGGAGCGGATGAGGTGGCGGAGGAGCCATATTTATAACCAAACCCTTGTCCCCTAGGACAACCAGTTGCTGTTTTCCTTTGTTGCGATTATCATCGTACATGATGTGTTCTTCATCATCTTCTTCTTCCACAACGTCATTCTCGTTCTCACAAGGTGGGAAGTTGAGATACGTTGCTTGGTCGTCGTATTCAATTTGCTTTGGCTTTTTACCGATACGACATCCCTCCAAGTTATCTTTCATTTTAAGGCAGACCTCTTCGGGAGCCTTGTCGCAATAGGTGACTTCACCGGATAGTCTGGCTAAATGCTGCTTCAAGCGGTATATCCCGCCACTAACCACTTTGCCACAATAATTGCATCTGACCTTCTTCTTTTTCTCATCTTGAGCAGTACCATGCTCCCATCCAGGGTCCACAAATCCACCGCAACGTATTGATGTCATTTCCTCACCACCCGCCACGTCATGGATGATGATCAATCACCACTACAATAATAAAGCTACCCACCCTACAATAGAGAATTAAAATTCAACACCACATCCTTGCTCAAACCCCCAGGCAGTCAGGCAGGCAGGGGAGTGAATTTCATCTTGAGCTGAATTTCATCAAACACTTTGCTTTTCTAAAACAATAGCAATAATAATCAAGCACATGTGAAAACATGCTTTGCAACTCAAACCTCATCTAAGAGAAGCTGTGCCATGAATGAATACAAATTTCAAGGGGTTTTTAGGTTGTACTAGGGCGCATGAAACAGAGATCTAGGTCTATTTTTGAACCGTTAATTTAAAAAATAAAAAATAAAAAAAAGTGAAACAGAAACCCTAGACTACTAGCGATTGAAGTGATGAGAGATGGTACCTGGTTCGATTGAGGACGGTAGCCAAGAGGATGGATGGATGGATGGTGAAACCTGTGATTGACGATACGATTCGACCAGGGAGGAAACAAGACGACGACGCTTTCTATTTCTATCAAATTACCCATTTCTTACTCTTTTTCACTTTTCCTGTTTTTTTATTTTTATAAAATGCCCCACAAACTACTCTATTCCTTTTCCTTTCCTTTCCTTTCCTTTCCTTTGCACCAATATTTTACATGGGAACACAAATGTAAAATCTATTTTTAACATGTGCTCCTGTTAAAGATGTTAGAACAAAAAAATGATATTTAACAGTGAAAACACGACTTTCTGGTTAAGAAATAAACATTTGATGAAGTAATCTCCTCTAAAAGATAGTGAATCTTGAACACTGATAAAGCAATCTTCTCCCAAAGACAATGAATCTTGAACACTAATTAAAACATCTGTTGAAGACATTCAAATATTTGTTTGAAGCCTTGGAATAACTGTTGAAGAAGAAGAAAGTACTGATCAAGGCCAAAGCTTTGTTAAAGCAAAGCAATGATCATGAAGACCAAACATATGTTATGGCCAGACAGATGTTTGATACAAGCCAACAACAGTTTGAAAAAAAGAGGTATATTCAATGTAACAGTATTTAGGTTGGAAAAGATGTTTAATGTAATAGATCAGATGTTAGATTCCTACATATGTTTGCTAACATCTGTGGATTTTTTTATAGTTAGGGTGACATTTGCTGATTGCAAACAGAGCTTTCGTACTTGTATAAATAGATCTCATGCGTTAGAGATCTATTCTATCACAAACATTCCTTTTGTACGAACAGCAAAGTGTGTGATCACGCTAAGGGGGAGTTTGTATAACCACTATGTTGTAATTGAAATCATTGGAATTTAATATAAAACAATCTTCATATAACTTCTAACTTGTGTGTTTATCATTGGGAAATTGGTCTGCAATAATCAGTAGACGTCATTGACCATTAACAATACGACTTTTGAATATTCCCCCTGCCAGTCCAACCTTTCACATATTTTTCCTCCACCAGTCCCCCGTTAAAAAAACATAACGGAGTTAAGTTTTTTTTCCAAATTAAAAACAGATGTTTTAGGGTTTTTTATCAGAACGATGATACGAGTTGATTGATGGAAAACTTACCTCGAAATGTTGCTCCAAACGACTTGATTTTTGTTAATTTGAAGTTTAAACACTCGAATTGAAGCACCGTTTTCGTCGTTTGGAGCACCGTTTCGAGGTAAGTGAAACATCCAAACTTTCAAGCGGTTAAAACCAAACGTTAAACAACGGAAATTACGACCAAATTTAAACTTTTACGCATTACAAGAGTAAACTTGGTTATACATAAAAGGTTAACCATTTTTAACTAATTACAAACTATCCAACGTTTACAAAAGTTATGGAACACATGTTGTCACACCCCAACCGATGGCTGAATCATCGGAGTTACACACATAACACTATTTTGCGATAATAACTAATTCAAAACCTTTTTCATTGATAATCATAAATTTTCAATTACAACAAAAAAAGTACAAGTACAACATGGAAACGACAAAATACAGCAACAATAACATAACAAAACATATTCAAATCTAGTATCTTGAGCGTGTTTCTAGTCATCCCTACTAGATTCATCATGGCATCAACATCAACCTGTAACATGTTTAAAATAAAGGTTCAATGCAAAAGCATTGGCGAGTACACAAGTTGGTATTAATATAGCATAAGTATAAAAGCATTTTCTCGAATCCACATGGTAATTGTATACAAGGTAAACTGGCATGCAATACTAAATGTCAAACCCAAGTGTCCACAAGAATTAAGTGTCCCTCTCCACAAAAATAACGAGACTAGTTTACGAATAAAAGACTTAACAAGACCCCGACGGGCGGCGTGCTATTCCTATAGTGCTATGTCACACCCCAACCGATGACGGAATCATCGGGGCGCGGCACTGAGCGAAACAGATTGTTCAAAGAAATTCCATAACGACTAAATTACCAAATAGTTTAAAATATCATGTCCCATACCATGACCCATAAGATAATGTAGTTATTACAGACATAGATATTCTTCAAACAAACACAAGTTTCGAAAACTCAGATTTAAGCAAATGAAAATAAATTGTCTTTGTTTCTAGACTCTTTCCTAGCCTCGATTTCACAGCAATCCAAGCAAATAAACATCTTAAGCACCTGCCACATACGTTAAAGTAAAAGTCAATACACATAGTGTAAAGGTGAGCATACAAGTTTATTAGATATAATAGAGTCCGAAATCGATTACGCATAACCAGCACGTACACAGTGTGAAATGAAGCACGTAAGTTATTGACATGATCCTATCAATATCAATGACTGCGGGTTGACTGCGCAAGGCAGTTCGTAATGCATGATCACCACTGTGACCCATGTATTTAATTGTCCTTAACAACCCCTGAGTGAACAGGTGCTGAGTCCAAACTATAGTACTATCGTTGCTAAGGCAGGTAGACAGCAATCCATGTGTAAAGATAACAAACAAGCATTCATTGAGTCACGTATAACATGTAGTAACGGTTAGCGTTTAAATAGTGTTTGCGTTGTGTGATTGATGTGATTTGAATATAGGTAACGTATGTAACACCCAAAAGTGCGAAAGCAAAAAGGGTTCGAGTATACTCACAGTGATGATGGATTGAAGGGAGCGCTTAGAGCGAGGTTAGCCTGATCAGAACGATAGCATAACGATAAGTGATACGTAAATGGTGAGAGGTGTCAGTGGATCGGACAGTACTCCGATCGGATGTCAATCCGATCGGGTAGCCAGTTGTAACACCTCGTAAAATCACGTCCAATGATGTATTGACACATGTAATAAACCCTAATAAAGTTAAACATTGAATTTAAGGGTCTAATTTTTCGAAAAATCAAAAAATTTGATTTTGAAAGGATTGGAAGTGTTATCATACCTAAAATAAGTTTCTGAATAACCTCTCTCGATATTTATATTCAGAAATGAGCCACTTGTTGATCAAATGTAGCCGTTTGCGTAATTAATTGAAAGTTTGCGCAATGAAGGGTTACAAGCGTCAACATGTTAATTCTTACCTCTGAGAGACCTTTTAACAAACCGAGAGCTTCATGATATTTGATTATACTCTCAAGAATGCCAATTATTGGCCGTCTAAGGCTTTTATGCCCTTATGTGACGTTACGCGCAACTTTGCAAGTTTAAGGGGTTAAAAGCGTCAATATGTTTAATTATACCTCGGAATGACCTTTCTGCGAACCCGAAGCATCGTGATGTTTAATAATACTCTCAAGAATGCCTAATATGGATTAGATAAGGCTTCAATGTTATTAAACGATGATATGCGCAAGTTTGCGCATTAGGGGGACTATTTACATTAAACTGCAAAAACCTATTGATTCGTATGGTATCGAACCTTCCGAAATATGATCATAAGTTAAACATGCCCTAAATATCCTTTATATAGCTTAGAAATAGGCTTTGAGGTGTTTGGTGCGCAAAAATAAACTTATTTGATCAACAGGGACTAAAAGCGTCAAAAAGTGCATAAGTTTGTATTTTCGCGCATATCTTACGTTCTGAATATATCCGGGCATCCAAAAACTTATGAAAGCATTAAAATATTTTATTTCGCGCATATCTTACGGACCCGTTTTTCAACCCGATTGGCATAAAAATATCATTTCAAGAATAGTTGGCCTATAGTTCGGCTCCTTGTTTATTTGACCCGTTTGTTTACAAGTTCAACAACTTGTATTGTTGTCATCTCATGTTTTAGGCCATTTCACCTATTCCCGTATTTTCCAATTATGGCGTCTCGCTTCCCACTCGAGGGTTGCTTATGCCGTAACCATCATGCTTGTTTCCAGGATTAAACATGCTTTCTTAAATCATTTGATAAGTAAAAACTCCGAGCTTTAATCCCTCTACAAGGGTTCATGTTTTTGCATCTAGTTAGCATGTCCGCTTCACGGCTTACGCTTTGTTTAAGACTAATCAACGAGTGATGGTCATTGACTTCGACATTTACAACTCAACTTGTTTTGACCCGTTTGGATGCCGAATGGAGATCACCATTTCAAGACATTCCAACTCTATCTCTAACACATGTTTTGACCCGTTTTATTTGTCTAAGGTACTTCGTCACTTCCATGACTTAACGGGTTTTCCTCTTTGTCTAAATTCTGATTCAACTAACTAGAATAAATAAATAAACATAATGTATGAAACCATAGGTCGCGTACTTACATAATTCATCAATGTTGGTTTCTCACCATGATTACCCATTCCCGGGCTTGTCAACCTTAACGTATCACTTCCATTCCATGGTTTACGCTTTGTAACCCAAATTTAACGAATAATGTTTAAGTTGTTTCAAGCGCTAACAATTCGACCATTATTTAACCCGTTGGATTTGTCGAGTGAGTTACATCACTTCATTGACATTCCAACACGTCTATTTTAAACAATGACATTAACAACATACTCATTTAACTAGTTTGACCCGTTTGGTTGTCGAGTGAGTTACACCACTTCATGGACATACCAAACGCCATCATTTTCGCCATATCAATATTAAACATATCTACAATTAGGTTTATCTATATAAATGTAACGAGACAACAAGTCACGTACCTTTAAAGCGCACCCTACAAACGCGTATCTCCTCCGGCTTGTCCACTCGACGATCCGGATTCCTTGCCTAATGAGTTCAATTCACATTCAATTTGGAACTCTTTTCATAATTATTAACGCATAATTCACTAAATAATCAAATATGCGTTTTCATCCAATCCTTAACATATTAACCCTCACTTAGGCATTTTAACGAACACCTAGCGGGTCTGATTTTTATCTAACTAGAATCAAGTTCATAACTTGTTATTTTCACCTATTTATTCACACAATTTGGTTCCATCATGTCAAGCATGCATTCAAATGCTAAATTCATTATATAGATGTCACACCCCAACCGATGGCGGAATCATCGGGGCGCGACACTAGGCGAATCAGATTGCTCAAGAGAATCCATAACAACTATATTGCGATAATATTTATTACATTCGTTATCCCATACTAACAAATAATACAATCACATAAGTCATCACAGATTCCTTGTCCTCTCGAACAATTCAAATCCGGCAACCTAGATTTTAGGTGAGTTTCTAGACTTCCTAGCTTGATTTGATGTGGACTTCGACTAAACCTGCAACATACGTAAAAATATTGTCAATACAAAAGTATTGGCGAGTATACAGGTTTGATATGTAATAGCATAATAGATTAAAAGTGCTGCGAATTCCCATGTGCATAAATGTAATACACGACATATATACTCACAAAACTGATACTACCAGCTAAGTCCTCGATGCTCGATTCTTCGATGGCATAACTAGACCCCGTCGGGCGCAATAGTACTATACTAGTCGTGGTGGGACGTCACGAGTATAAGTCCTAGCATACATGCAACTAGCATCACGTATATCTATGCAAACAGTTATTTGCAAGTGATAAATTGACCAATTAAATCATTCGTTTGATAAGTTCGCTTTATAAGGAACGTATGTTACACCCAAAATTCGATAAAAAAGGGTCAAGTATACTCACAATGTGTATTTGGTTGGATTGACAGGATGATGCCTGAGAATGCCCTGATTTCCGACTGATTACATGAGTATTGGATTACGCATTAAATGGTATCGGAATACACGAAATTGGACGAAGTTAGATCGAAAGTTGGCCCATTCGGATAGGCTGTTCGATCGGATGGTCAGCTCGATCGAGTGGGCTGCCCGTTCGGCCAACCCGTCCAATCGGCTAGCCTGGCCGATCGGATGGACCGCTCGGTCGGCTGGGCCGCTCGATCGACTGGGCCGCTCGATCGGCTAGCCTGTCCAGGTGTTTTTCGACGATTTTCGCGTGTTTTTCGGTGGTTTTGGTCGAGACGCTGTTGTGACGTGTTGAACAACTGAAATCCCATCAATTCCGACCTGTTCTAACGGCCGGGAATCACCCCGTTCCATCAGAACTGGCCGTTCTTGGCGGTTTTTCCGTGTTTAACCCGAAATTGGTCGTCTCTTCGGTAGGAATCAGATCCTTGCCTAACACGACACTAAGAATGAGTAGAAGGTCGGTACAAGCTCTGGTTCTACCGTTTTTAAGTATAGATCTGATGTGAAAACCTTGATTGTTCTTGCGGAATCTCTTAGATCTGAGTTGTTCTTGTGGAATGAGGCCATCACTTGAAGTTCATAAGAACTTCATGATGCCATCACCCTAGGACATCTCAAATCCATAACTTCTTGATTAGAAAACATAGATTTAGACGAGATTTATGTAAAAATCGTATGGAAACCATTCGGATTTGAGTTGTTCTTCATGGGATGACATCACTCTTGAAGAACTCCATGGTGTCATCACCCTAGAACACTCTAAATCCGTTGATTTTATGGTTAAAAGTCGCAAATTGAAAGATAGAAAGGTGAAGGAATGCATATCTATAATACTATAAAAAGGAGAAGTGATGTACAATATTGTAATTTTACCATGTTTACAAGTTATAAAGCAACATGTACAAGGATGTGTAAGCCATTTTAGAGGGATTTCACCAAAAATTTTAAGACACTATAGGGGTAATAAGGGATTTCAGTCTAACTATTGAATGCTTCCGTTTCTAATCTATTCAGCTCCTTCAATCAAGTTTCAATTCATGTTCAATTTATGCAAATAAATCTCCAGAACTGGCGAGGAGAGGAAGGGATTTAACGGTGCCCTTTGTTTCTTTCTGGATCTGTAAGCGATAGAAACCCTAACTTAGAATGATGAGGAAGCGAACGTATGAAGGGGAGTCTGGCTCCGATTCCGATTCCACTAAGACCGATGTTGTCGCCGCCCTTGAAAACGACCTCAATATATTTGAAAAGGAATCCAAGGTACTGTCACCCACCATTTTCATCACTTACGATTGCTTGATTGATTCTCAACCCTAACATTCTTACAGATTCCTGTAGACCTGGGTGTTTAGGATTGTTGGATTAAACCTTCTATTCCTGATAAAACCACATCAAAAGGCCGAGAAAAAAAATAGTCACTTACATAACATGTTTTATTAGAAGAATTTCTTAATCAAGTTTTAGTAAAATTGTTAAGATCTTAATATTTGGTTGTTCTTAATTGTTTCTAGACGTTGGCTGCACTTAAAGAGGAGGGGATTGTTTTAATGGAGGAACAATATGATTTGAAAAGGTATGTTGAAGTGCATATGTTAAATCTTTTTTATATTAAACTTTCACATTAGTTGGGGCATGGACTGTTAAATCTTATGGAGATGCATTAGGGATTCTTGTTGATACAACAAAATGTTGCGAGGTACTAAAATTTTGAACTTATGTCTCTGCATTATTTTCTGAATATTTTGTTGTTATTATCTTTATATAAGTGTATTTTTTTAAATATATTCAACAGATCGATCTGGGTAAAGAATCAACAGCAAAGCTAATGGCCTCTTCATCCTGTCCTGCGATTACATTTGGTCCATTTGCTTCAGCACCAATGTTACGAGTCCAGTTGCGCAGGTAGCCTAAAAATTCACAGGTAACCCAATTCATTTTGGGTGATCAGGGGTATTCTTTGTATAAAATTGGATTTTTTTACACTACGAAAACGGTACGGAGACGGGGTTGAGGGGTAGCCCGGGCTACCCCTTCTAATACACTAGCTCCGCCCCTGCTTTTGACATCATTGTCACACGCAATTGGTAATCTTCTAACTGTTAATAAAATATGATTATAGTTTTAATTTTAATGGTTTTTATTTAAGGTGACGTCTCTGGTATTTTTTTGGTAGGAACTGTTTACATGCCCCAAAAGTGGTCACTAGGATATCAACAGTGTCGTTGGACCAATGACTCTGATACGCGTTGTGCTATTTAATATTATTATTTTGAGTCGTTGGGGAGAAGCAAACCTGTTGGTTTGTTTCTGTTGTTAGAAAAAATTCATGGAGTTTTTGTAAGTTGTGATTTTACTCATTTGTGTCAATTCACATTTATAAGTAGCCACTTTCATCCAAGCCAACGTATATCTTCTATATTTTCGTAATATATTTTCATGTCTTTACGCTATTCTCATGTCTATTTAGCTGTGTACTTTTGGTTTGTTTAGCATCTAAGACATGTATCTTCTATATTCCCGTAATATATTTTCATGTCGTTATACTATTCTCATGTCTATTTACCAAACCATTTAATTCAGGTATATGTTAATTTAGAAAAGATCATATTGTGTATTCACTATAAATCACGTATACGTACATCTTTATGATATTAACCTCGGGTCTAAGAATTTTATATTTATAAATATCTACACTAAACACGTCTCCATTAAAGGTGGTAAAATGAGCGGGTGTGGTAATGTAACGAGTTGGCCATCAGAAGTAGATTTTTTTAAAACAAACGTCAAAAGCATATTTCGCAATTTTGATTTTATGAAGGAGTAATGGGTCAAAATGAGTTATTTGTTATTTTGCAGATAAGTTTTGCTACAATTGCATCCTTCAATGGGTGAAATTTGTTCCGAGTACGCATTCCCTTCAATAATCCTTGGTAAAGTGTCCCCTTTGTAAGGTTTGTCATACTTCACTTTCTTGCATTTTTGCACCAGTTAGTTGATGATAGTGGAAGTCGTTATGAACTTGTGATTAATGCTGTTGTGTTCTGTTTCTTTTTGAATGATTCAGATTGGAATGTTCTTGGTGAATTAATTTTGTGATGATGGTCATCACGCAGAGAAAAAGTTCCATCTGTTACATGTGAGTATGATGGAAGTTCTTTTCAACATGTTATTAATCAGAACTTGGAGACTAGGTAAGTTAAGTTTGTATATACTATATAACATGGCACTAGAAGCTCCCCATCGAAGCTCTCGGGTTTACCCGATGCTACATGTTCTTTGAACGTAAAAAGAAACGGTACATGCTCACACCCAGTTACTACAGCGTAATCGATCCTGTCTTTTTCTTCGAACTTGATGGTGCCATCTTGAGATACTTCCAACGGGCCCTCAATTTCGTTAACAGTGCAGGTTCAAGGGGTCATCAAATCGTTTTTATTTTATGGATCATATTTATCAAGTTAACTTATTCAAGTCTAAATGCCAGGGAACTAATGGGTTAGGTGATTATAATTAACTTGCTTTTCTTTTTTTAGTTCGAACGCATGAAATAATAAGAAAATGATATATGTCTAATTAAGTTGAAGTGATTAGATGTAATTGGTTTTGAGTGGTTGACAGCCTTGAATGGTATATTGGTAGGTTTTACATGTACATGAAGTTGGTTGAGTTGTTTATTATATGCAGTAAGGATCATGTATTATAAAGATAATGGCAGGTCAAGAGGTTTCAGGTTTGTAAATTTCTCAAGCGAATATAAAGCACGTTCAGCTAAAGATGCCATGAATGGGAAGGTTTGTAAATACCCTTTTACCAAAAAACAAAAATCTTGAAATGTGTTTTAGCTTGTAACCACATGGTTTATTAAACCACATGCTTTTTTTAGGAAGACCATTAAAGGTCAGCTTTGCGTTAGACAAAATCGGCCACTCTAACAGGGGAACTACTTTCAATCGTAGCCGCTGACACAATATGTTTTGTCATATTAGCATGCCGTGGTTATGTGTTCTCCTCAAGGACAGTAAATGGTCCTCTGGGTTAGAACCTAGCCAACCCAGACGGTCTTGGGTTTGATCTTCAAACCTTATTCTTGACGTACTTGTTCGACAGGGTTCACGTAAAGGCGGCAACAGAAGTAGCTGACTGTTTGGGCACGGTTCATCATGAGTTTCACTTCACTGTTCAAGTACTGTTCCTGGCATCTACTACTACCGTTGAAATTTTGGATACAGGACAAACCGGGTTGGTCGACCTGAAACATAATTGGCTCTAAACTTTTATGTTTTTTAGGATATTATTAGTGTCTCATATATGAGTACTGATATTATTTCAGTGGTGATCTAAGTTATTTTTTTTGTTTGTTATTTTTTTTAGCATCTGGTTTGATGGTCATAAATAAAAGGTTATGAAATAGAGAATGAGAATATTGTAAACTCAATTTGGAAGATTGCGATGTACGAATAATGATTTTTTCCTGAAAATTTTCATTTAGTTTCTATCAAAGGAAGTAGAGGTGGAAATTATGACCTGATTATGATGTACGAGTAAGTACCCGCAGCAAAGCGCGGGCATTCCCACTAGTAGATCAAGGAAGTACAAGATTTGAGTTGAAAACTTACAAGAATCGTGAGAAATCGAGAGATTAAGGGGCTGGAACGTCTTGGTCGAGTAGCAGCAGCAACAACCAGTGTTTTGGGGTGAAAGAAGGGTATTTATAGGCAAGGAAGGAGGGAAAAGGAGGAAAGGTGGGCCGGATCGGTTGGCCCGTTCGATCGGCCGGCCCAACCGATCGGCTGGCCTGTCCGATCGGGCGGCCCAGCCGATCGGCTGGCCCGTTCGATCGGGCGGCCCAGCCGGTTGGTTGTTCTGTCCGATCGGTCGGCCCAGCCGATCGGCCGGCCCGTTCGATCAGGCGGCCCAGCCGATCGGCTGGCCCGTCCGATCGACTGGCCCAGCCGTTTGGCTGGCCCGTCCGTACGGAAGCCCTTGGCCCTCGTTTTTGGTGCGTTTTCGACTGTTTGGGCCATATTTTCATATATTTATATTATTATTTAATTATTTATCATAATTACTCACAAAAGGGTCGTATATACGTATCTATATAACCAATATTCGGTGCGATGATCGAGTTACGCGTGCCTTCGAGTGCGTTCTTCGATGTGATATGCCACAATGATTATCGGGGTACTACTTGCTCGTATTGCCATCATCGTCATGATGGCTGGAGACATGGTACTCACCCGGTAGTCTTTGTTGGCGTTTGTTTTATGTTTTCGACACCTCACGATCATCGAGGAGGGTAGAATAGGTCCTCACTCAACGTCATCGTGAGCGTTATTATTTGCGAAAATAGCTTTGTAATGGTGAAAAAATATGCGTAATTATTCGATTATACTTCGATATAGCGATGTACTTGATATTGTTACATTATGATCCGAATCTCTGGTGCTAGGCGTAACGAGTATAATCGAGTAGTAACTACGCACAAAAGTGCGGGTTGTTACAGTCTCCCCTGCTTTAGGAAATTTCGTGCCGAAATTAATCCATTAGTAGGTTCGTAAGAGTTGATGCGAATGAAGGTAGCGATTAAAAGCGTCTAGATGAGCGAGCGATCGATTAAGATTCGACGAGTGAGAGCGGTGAGAAAATACAATTCGGACAACCAAAAGCGAACACACACAAAAGCGATTCCATAGCGTTGTAAACTTACCGGTAATCGATCAATCTTCGAAGATATTTAGGAAAATCCCCTCATGGCGCGGCGCTAATTGCGTCGATGTCCACACCAGCGCTATGGGAAGAGTTTTTTTTTTTTTTTTTAGTTTGATAACAGATTTTGGGTCATACATTTTAAAAGAATTCGGCGGCAAAATAAGTTTTAAGAAAGCTTTCCTACAACGTGGGTTCGAGCTGAAACTCGATTGTCGAACGATCGTTCTCGGGAAGATTTCTTTTCGTCATTGCAAAAGTTTTAAGGAAATACTGGACTTATGAAACTTCCATTGGGCACAGAGCTGAACTGATTTGATGTTCCCTCCATGTCGTAAGAAAATTTCACTTGTCCAACGGTTCAAAATTTTATAAAAATTGGTTTTCTTTAACAGTACAGAAAAATAATTTACATCGAGCCCCTACGTGGCACTTTCCCACAAAAGTTTGTTAATATGATTAAAACACTTATATATAGGAAGTACCAGCGGCGTATCCACCATGTTTTGCCCATATTACCTCTGTTTCGTGAGGCGGTGTCACGCACGCCGATAAGACACAGATAGAATTTCGTTCCCTCGGTCCAAGCAATAGGATGCTAGATCGAGTCGTGAGTGCGAGTAGTTCGATCATATGAAACATTGATATGGCACACTGGGTTACGACGATTGATAAGCGATCGAGTTGCGTTATAGACTTACGATCAGTCTTGCGTTGCTCCAATTGCTCTTCGGGGTGAACTTACCCAAGTCCATCGATGTGGCAATTGCGTTGCGTACGCAGACTTGCGTGAAGTCTCGTAGTGATGCGACTTAGTTTTGTTACGCCTTGCGATCGATTTGTATTGTGTCAAAATAATCATAATATTATAATAGGTCTAATAACGTCCAACTCCGCATGGCACTTTCTTCACGAAGCTTCGGTAGTATGGTAAAGCACACCTTGCGTTACCCCTACTACTTATGCCCCGTGCTTTGGTGTCACGCTTTATTGACATGGCCAAGACCCTTGACCATGCTTTTAAACGTTATGGCACCATTAAAACTTCACTACGAACTCCGTGCACTGACCAAGGTAATCCCGTGTGCACCCGCGAGTAGTTGTTCCTTGCACGTCTATCGTACCTCGTCCTAAGAGTGTTGTACGGGTAAAACACATCGTATAGTACATAGTGCTAGCGTTTAGATGGTGCTCGAGTTTAAGAGAAATAGAATCCACATGCGACGATAGATGAAATGAGTTCCACACATAAAAGAAAACGATAGCGATAAGTCGTATTATTACAACAACATTAGAAGCAAGATAACGTTGCTGTGGAGGCCTTCTGGGGGGGGCTGCGGTCGTTGCTGAAATTCCTCAAGGTTGCGGTCCCGTGCGGCAGTGCTGTGTATGATGACCATACCAGTTGCAATTTGTGCAATAGCGATAATTTGCTTTTGGCGGGTGATGATACGTGCACGTGAAACACAGGGGATGAGGCCCATTGTAAGCACGCTTCTGTTGAACCAGGACTGCTCGGAGAGGTTCTGGTTGCAACAGTCCAGTTGTTGCAGAGTCTGGGTTCACGGTCTTTTGTTTGCGGTCGGGTTGATCTTCTCGGGATGATGCGGTGTTGTCGGCGGATTCGTCTGGTGATTTAACGGAAACATTGTCAGAGCAATCCTCAGAAGAATCTTCAGAGAAGTTGTCAGACGAACCATTGACTGATTCGCCAGAGGAATCGTCGGATGAGTTGATGATGATTGCTTATGAGCTTGTTTGACAGGCTTCTTAGAAAAAAATCCGTCCAGGACTCGCTTGCTGTTGATCTCTGCGGCTAAACGGTAGGCTTCTTCGATGGTAGCAGGTATTGCAGCTTCGACAAAATCACCCACACACTCAGGTAAGCCGCGGATGTACTTTGGAATGGCTTTTTCTGAAGTGTCGACTTGACTTGGGCAGATTTCACTAAGCTGCTTAAACCTTGCTGTATAGCCAGCATTGTCACCTTCGGTTTGCTTGATTTCCCAAAATTCGTTTTCTAGCTTATGGACTTCGTGAGGAGAACAGTATTCTTCCTTCATGAGTTCTTTCAGCTCGTCCCAAGAGAGGGCGTAAGCTGCGGAGATCCCACGTTTGTTGTGTTCGGCGGTCCACCAGTCGAGTGCTAGTGATTGAAATACTCCGGTGGCGCAAGTAGTACAGAAACTATCGGGACACCCACTCTGACGAAGGGAAACTTCGATAGAATCGAACCACTGGAGTAGTTGGGTCACACCTCTTTCACCTGTGAATTCCATCGGGTCACAGGCTTTGAAGTGTTTGTAGAGGAAAGTAGATTGCGGCTCTTCCATCTTAGAGTCCTTCACGGCTCGAGCGTTGCTAAGAGAGTGCACTTGGGCGACAATTTGAGGAATGAGCTTGACCACTTCCTTGGTCACAAGCGAGGCAATTCTCTTATCGGCGCTTCGTTTGGCTCTTCTCCTAGCTATTCGTTTCAAGATAGAGTTGTTGGAAGGCATATAGACAGAGAGAGAGAGATTCGGAATGAAATTCGATCATAATGATTTTGAGTTTACGATGCGATTGAGCGCGATCGAAACTTGTAATGTGCAATATAAATAGACTTCACATAGGAGCCACATAGGAGACACGAAACTTCCTAGACTCTCACACAATAATTTGGTTGTACGTAGATATAGTTAGTTGTAGTTTATACTTACACACACATATTATGGCTTAGAATGCGCGAGGACGCGTTGAGAGAGAGAATGCGAGAGAAAAGCGGGCAATTAGACATTAGTTTTGTTGCGAACATTCGGTCTTTGTTTTAGATTGCAATGGCTGTGCGAGTTGTGCGTTTTGTAAAACAGGGAGCGAAAATCGTAGTTAAACAAATAAAACGTAACTAAGTTCATCAAAACGTAAAATCCGGTGAGTCATAGGCTTAGTAAAGTACTCGGAGTGCCTCGGGTGTTTAGGCGTTGACTACCCAAGGTAACCCAATCACACCCAATGAATTCGTGCACGCGCGTTGACTTTGGAGACTTATGCTTCCACTGGGACGCAGCTTGTGGCATTCGTCCTCCTAGTCATCGTGTGGCTTGAGTCATTGTGATGGTCGAGTCCTGGTGAGAGCTTTTGAAAACTATTTTAGAGAGTGGAACGGTTCATTAAGGTACGGGTTTCACCCCTGACTTAACAGTTTCGTTCCTAATTATGGTTGTGCTCATCGAATGAATCCGAGAGCTCCACTAGAAATTCGAAATGGAGGCCTTCGTCGAGGTATGGATCTAGTTAGCATGGAGCTCCCCTGACTTAACAGTTTCGTTCCCATGCTTTCTTAAATCATTTGATAAGTAAAAACTCCGAGCTTTAATCCCTCTACAAGGGTTCATGTTTTTGCATCTAGTTAGCATGTCCGCTTCACGGCTTACGCTTTGTTTAAGACCAATCAACGAGTGATGGTCAATTACTTCGACATTTACAACTCAACTTGTTTTGACCCGTTTGGATGCCGAATGGAGATCACCATTTCAAGACATTCCAACTCTATCTCTAACACATGTTTTGACCCGTTTTATTTGTCTAAGGCACTTCGTCACTTCCGTGACTTAACGGGTTTTCCTCTTTGTCTAAATTCTGATTCAACTAACTAGAATAAATAAATAAACATAATATACGAAACCATAGGTCGCGTACTTACATAATTCATCAATGTTGGTTTCTCACCATGATTACCCATTCCCGGGCTTGTTAACCTTAACGTATCACTTCCATTCCATGGTTTACGCTTTGTAACCCAAATTTAACGAATGATGTTTAAGTTGTTTCAAGCGCTAACAATTCGACCATTATTTAACCCGTTGGATTTGTCGAGTGAGTTACATCACTTCATTGACATTCCAACACGTCTATTTTAAACAATGACATTAACAACATACTCATTTAACTAGTTTGACCCGTTTGGTTGTCGAGTGAGTTACACCACTTCATGGACATACCAAACGCCATCATTTTCGCCATATCAATATTAAACATATCTACAATTAGGTTTATCTATATAAATGTAACGAGACAACAAGTCACGTACCTTTAAAGCGCACCCTACAAACGCGTATCTCCTCCGGCTTGTCCACTCGACGATCCGGATTCCTTGCCTAATGAGTTCAATTCACATTCAATTTGGAACTCTTTTCATAATTATTAACGCATAATTCACTAAATTATCAAATATGCGTTTTCATCCAATCCTTAACATATTAACCCTCACTTAGGCATTTTAACGAACACCTAGCGGGTCTGATTTTTATTTAACTAGAAACTGGCTGGCCCGTCCGTACGGAAGCCCTTGGCCCTCGTTTTTGGTGCGTTTTCGACTGTTTGGGCCATATTTTCATATATTTATATTATTATTTAATTATTTATCATAATTACTTACAAAAGGGTCGTATATACGTATCTATATAACCAATATTCGGTGCGATGATCGAGTTACGCGTGCCTTCGAGTGCGTTCTTCGATGTGATATGCCACAATGATTATCGGGGTACTACTTGCTCGTATTGCCATCATCGTCATGATGGCTGGAGACATGGTACTCACCCGGTAGTCTTTGTTGGCGTTTGTTTTATGTTTTCGACACCTCACGATCATCGAGGAGGGTAGAATAGGTCCTCACTCAACGTCATCGTGAGCGTTATTATTTGCGAAAATAGCTTTGTAATGGTGATAAAATATGCGTAATTATTCGATTATACTTCGATATAGCGATGTACCTGATATTGTTACATTATGATCCGAATCTCTGGTGCTAGGCGTAACGAGTATAATCGAGTAGTAACTACGCACAAAAGTGCGGGTTGTTACAATAGATACCAAGAAATATCACTTATGATAATTATAAATTCTAGTATTCAGCCTATTTTGCAAAACCCACTTATTCCATGAATGGGTTCTTATAAATTTCATAATTTTTTTGACATGATTTCTGCAATTATCAACTAGTATTTGTTCTTAAACTTGTTTTCATTACAAGTTTCATCTATACATCATAAAATCAAGCTCAATTTCGATTTTTCATAGTTTGTCTAGAACTTGAGTTGAATCAAAAACACTAAAATTTACATACCTTGTGATCCCTTCAACGAGGTGATCACGAATCTATATTCAGGTTTCGATTTGGACTTGATTGGAGCCTTCAATTTGAGAGCAATGTTACACAAAATCTCCTCAGCTTCTTCAGAACTAGCTTTTGAAGTCAATGAATGATAACCCGGATCATAACTTGATGAGTTCTTTTGTGGCTCTTTCATCTTCTCTGTCACACCCCGATTTCCACGTGTCACCGGTGGGCCCGGTGTGGGGTACAGTGACGTAGTTGGCATCGTCATAGACAATCAACACAATATAATAATGCACAGCGGAAGCAGAAAAGAAACATTTCAACTTTTAAATAAAGTGTAATAATAAATATCACAGTAGTTGAAATGGATCCACAGGCGGATCAAATAAAAGTAGAAATAAATAGTTCAACAGATAATTGTCGTCCGAGTTTGCGAGACTATAGTGGACGCTCTTAGGAAACAACCAGCCTATTCCGTATAGTACCTGCACTTAACCTTTTGGGAAAAATACGTCAGTTTACACTGGTAAATACAAATCGACTGACTCATTTTGAAAATGATAAAAATTGATTTAAATGCACAAGGCATAAATATTTTTATTAACTTGGGATAATTATATAATATAAACTTGTGAACGATTTACATGCACTCGTATCTCTGGTGGCCCGGGATCTGCTGTCCGGGCTAGAGATTAAATGACACACCACATTAAAGAGTTATACACGTCGGGTGTACGCCTACACCCCGTGCTCTGGTCGTGGCCATCTCGTAAGATAATGCCAAGGATATCCGGGACACGGTCAATAACCCCCCAAAGCCTTTAAGTAAGACAAGACTGTTTAAACGAAGTCGCACAAGCTATTCAAGACTGTACACCTATAAGGCGCAGGACTTGTGCGCCCGATCAAGCGGTATTTTAAATACCGTACCCCAAGCCCGTATAGGGAAAATAAGTCAAAATGTATTTACCTGAGCAAGTATAAGTCACAAATGCTAAGTGTTGGTAGCTTTTACCGGGCCTCCTAATCTGGAACAAAGGTTTATAATTAACCTATTAGATTCCTAACGGCCTTTTATTTAAGCTTAAGCTTTGACCGGTTAGTTTTAGGAATGATACGGTTTACGCACGATTAAGCGAAAGACCGGATAGAATGTGATTTAGACCCGACAAGTTTGAATACTTGTATAATATGGGTATACTAAATACATTCTGGATTTTGAAATAAAAATGATATCGTTTGACCCGTTTCGGTCAATTTACGCAAACTAGTTACGTAAACCGAACCGAACGCGAAAAGGGCGATACGGGTAGACCAATGATTCAAATGCAAGTTCCCTGATGTAATATGCTTAAAATATGATACTATATCAGTAAGTTATGTTCTATATTGCCCGGAATAATTTTAAACCCAATTTATGCCTTAGAAGGGCATTTTGGTCATTTAAAAGATAATAAAAGGGTAAAATTAGAAATCTGAGTTTCGGGTCTGGTTCATACAGTAAATATACTTAATATAACATATTATATCAGTAAGGTATGACCCATATATCAAATTTATCATTTAAAACCAAACTATGCACCGTAGGGGTATTTTAGTAATTTCACAAGGGCTAAAAGTGCCAAAACTGGAAATCTGAGTTCATATACTTATACTTACTGTTTTTATATGAAAATAAGCTAAACACATCAGTAGGTATAGGTCTTATATGTTTAAAACAAGTATCACGCTTACTATGCGCTTAAAACGCTAAATATGCGATTTAAGGGCGTTTTCGGGTTTTCAAATTAAATCTGAGATTTTTATATTTCCAGAATACTTAAAATAATTTATTCATCATATAAAATCAGTAGAAAAAGGTTTCGGGTCAAAAGGATGTGTAAAACTCATTTTATGGCTAAAACGGTCAAAACCGACATAAGCCGAAATGACTAGGCGATCTAGGATCCGTTCAGCCAAAAAAATTAATTAAAAATCATCAAAATTCCCAGAATATTATAATACATCAGTTGGTAAAAAGTTTCGTATCAAAACGTGGCCAGAAACGGGTTCTACGCGAAAAGGACCGTTTATGTAAATTTATAATATAGTTTTACGCTAATGGCCATAACTCACAATCTGGACCACCAACTGATCCGAAATTTTCGGTGCAAGTTCATATATTAGAAATAAAGATTTCCATCCTTTCACTTTTCCAAAAATCCCGTTTTAAATCAAAAAGGGCAAAATAGTCAACTTTATGCATAAATCGGAAACATGCATTCGAATCGGCTAAGCATAGACTCAATCAAAGAAAATTCCAGAAAGTTTAACTAAAATAAAAATAGTCAAAAATACTTTCCAATACAGATCTCGAACATGCATGTACGAATCCGAATCGATAGTCTACGAAATAATCGTTTTACAAGACTTTCGGTTCCGATTCGTGGCTATACTATAGATTGTCGAGTTGATGATGATTAAAACACATTCTTATATGTATTACAAGTTATTTATGATGATCAATCAGATTGCATGTCAAATATATTAACATTCAAGCTTATTTTTGCGAAAATCAATTCTGTTGACTTTTTAGAACCATGTTTGACTCGACAATTAGCATGCATATAGTGGGATTCAGATAGTGCCCTTTAGAGGGTTTGCTTCCCACATAAATACCAATCTATATCAGGTTTCAATTCGAGAAATGACTGAAAGAAATCCGTTTAATCAAAAAGTCAAAGCTTATGAACACCCAGTTTGACTTTTACTAATAATCAAAGCAAAAACGGATTATAGAACGAATTGAAAGCTTACAAAGGTCCTATAGGTGTTTAATGAACACTAGAAATCGGCCTTGTTGCTCAGATTGTCTCCAGGAAGCTTGCCTTGAGAGTTCTTGAGAGCTCTTGTGAGAAATGTGTTCTTGATCAATTGTTAATGTCCAAGAAAAGGGTTGTAATCTGATTTAAACCAGAATTTTCGAGGGTACTGTTGATGTAGGCATGCAAGGCTTCTAATTGGTGCAAAAGGAGGCAAGAACAACTGTAATCAACTCAAATTCGGACTCAATTTGACCCAAATACGATTTTCTGTCGCTGGGCAACCCACGCGGCCCGCTTGGGCTTTCCCAGGCGGGTCGCCTGACCCTCCTGATCAGCCAACAACTTTCATATATTGACAGCTTTGACCCCTGAACTTGTACGCGATGTTTCGGCTACTTTTCTCGACCCGTAAACCCCCAAACTTGGTTTTTAAGAACCTTAGGACTTTTACCAACATGGTAATGTCCTCGGATAACTTTGCGCTCAACCGAAAAGCCCTGAAATTCGACGTTGACGCTTTTAGTCCTTCAAGTACGGTTTTGGCCATAACTTTCTCATACGTTGACGAAACTTCATGAAATTTTTACCACATATTCTAGTGAGTATATTTTAGCTATACAAAGCTTCGGGTCTGCCAAAAGTTCACTCAGAGGTATAAATTAAACATGTTGACACTTTTGGCCCCTATAGTTTGAAATACTTCACTTTCGTGCAATTTCCGCGTCGTATGATCCATGAACCATCCGTTTAAGGTTATAAACATTATGTAGGGTTATCATAGAGCCTATTTATCCATTGTTGACACTTTGGACCCTTACGTTCCATAGTTTTCACTGTTTGTCACTTTTAGTCCCTCTAAAGTATGTTTTCACATAACGGAACCTTATGACACGTGTCAAGACATTATTGGACGAAATTTTTTTCGAGGTGTTACATCCTCACCCCCTTAAAAGAAATCTCGACCCCGAGATTTATTCAAACAAATGGGGATATTTTTCTTTCATCGTGGATTCCACTTCCCACGTGTATTCGGGACCTCTACGGGCATCCCACTTGACCTTAACAATAGGCACGTGCTTCCTTCGAAGCTTCTTTACCTGTCGATCCTCAATCGACAAAGGTTTTTCCACGAATTTTAGACTTTCGTCTATGTGTATATCTGTATGCGGTATAACCAGTGAATCGTCAGCGAAACACTTCTTCAAATTACAGATGTGAAACACATTATGAATGGCACTAAGCTCTTCAGGCAAGTTTAACTTGTAAGCGACTGACCCGATACGTTCGATTATCTCGAAAGGTCCTATGTATCTCGGGCTCAGCTTGCCTTTCTTTCCAAATCTCATCACACCTTTCCAAGGTGATACTTTAAGCAACACTTTTTCACCCACATCAAAGTGAAAATCTTTGCGCTTAGGATCCGCATAACTTTTCTGCCTATCCCTGGCAGCTTTCAAACGATCACGGATCTGAACGATCTTGTCTGTCGTCTCAAAGACGATATCTGGTCCAGACAACTGGACATCTCCAACTTCTGCCCAACAAATGGGCGATCTACACTTCCTACCGTATAGGGCCTCAAAAGGCGCAGCCTTTATGCTGGAATGGTAGCTATTGTTGTAGGAGAATTCAATCAGTGGTAAGTTCTTGTCCCAACTACCACCTAAGTCGATCGCACATGCTCGAAGCATGTCTTCTAAAGTCTGGATAGTACGCTCACTCTGACCATCAGTCTGAGGATGGTAAGCCGTACTAAAATTCAAACGAGTGCCCAACGACTGTTGGAAACTCTTCCAAAAATGCGACGTATATCTAGTATCTCTATCAGAGATAATAGATATAGGTATACCATGTAGCGCTACTATCTTATCGACGTATAATTGAGCTAACATATCTGAGCTATACGTCTCTTTGATGGGTAGAAAATGGGCTGACTTAGTCAGTCTGTCAACTATGACCCATATGGTATCATTTCCCTTTTTCGTCTTTGGTAACTTGGTGATAAAATCCATTGTCACCATTTCCCATTTCCATTTGGGAATTTCAGGTTGCTGAAGCAAACCTGACGGCTTCTGATGCTCAGCCTTGACTTGCGCACAAGTCAAACATTTAGCTACATGCTCAGCTACTGACTTTTTCAAACCAATCCACCAGTAGTTTGCTTTCAAATCCTGGTACATCTTATCAGCTCCAGGATGAACGGAATATTTAGAGTTGTGGGCTTCCTGGAGGATAACATCCCGAAGTCCTCCATAAACTGGAACCCATATTCGTCCGTTTAGTCGTAGCATTCCATCTTTGCCGTGGGATAACTGCTCCTCAGTTACTCCCAACTTTTCTGCAGGATAGTTAGCTTCCAGCACAGCTTCCTTCTGTGCAGCTAACACCCTTTCATTCAAGTTATTTCTTATTTCAATGCGCTTGGCATTGATTCTGATCGGTTTAACCCTTTCCTTTCTACTTAAGGCGTCGGCAACCACATTTGCCTTGCCTGGATGGTATCGTATCTCGCAATCATAGTCATTGAGAGTTTCCATCCATCGCCTTTGACGCATGTTCAATTCCTTCTGATTGAACAGATGCTGAAGACTCTTGTGATCCGAATAGATTATACACTTGGTTCCATACAAGTAGTGTCTCCATAGCTTCAAAGCAAATACAACTGCACCCAATTCCAAATCATGGGTGGTGTAGTTCTTCTCATGCACCTTTAGTTGGCGAGAAGCGTAGGCAATGACTTTGCCTTTCTGCATGAGCACACAGCCCATGCCAGTATGTGATGCATCACAATACACCACAAATTCTTCAACACCATCGGGCAATGTCAATACTGGCGCATTGCTCAGCTTCTGCTTCAGAATGTCAAAGGATTCCTGCTGCTTAGGGCCCCAATCAAACTTAATCTTCTTACGGGTCAATGAGGTTAGGGGCGCAGCAATCCTTGAGAAGTTCTCGATGAATCTCCTATAATATCCTGCCAATCCTAGGAAACTGCGAATCTCGGTAGGAGTCTTCGGCTCCTGCCAATTCATGACTGCTTCGACTTTAGCGGGATCCACTTGGATACCACGCTCGCTTACAACATGTCCAAGAAACTGGACTTCTCGAAGCCAAAATTCACACTTCGAAAGTTTGGCATAAAGCTTCTCTTTATGCAAAAGTTTGAGAATACAACGAAGGTGTTTCTCATGTTCAGCTTGGCTCTTCGAGTAGATAAGGATGTCGTCAATAAAGACGATGACGAACTTATCTAAATAAGGTTTGCAGACGCGATTCATGAGATCCATGAACGCGGCTGGTGCGTTAGTGAGCCCAAACGGCATCACTAGGAACTCGTAATGTCCATAACGAGTCCTAAACGCGGTCTTGTGTACGTCTTCCTCCTTGACCTTCAACTGATGATAACCTGACCTGAGGTCAATCTTTGAGAAGTAGCTTGCTCCTTGCAGCTGATCGAACAGATCGTCGATCCTGGGTAACGGATACCGATTCTTGATAGTGACCTTATTAAGCTCACGGTAATCGATGCACAGACGCATCGAACCATCCTTCTTCTTAACGAACAAGATTGGCGCTCCCCAAGGAGACGAGCTAGGTCTAATAAAACCTTTGGCTAAAAGCTCATCCAACTGCGTCCTCAACTCCTTCATCTCCGTTGGTGCCAATCTGTATGGTGCTCTTGCTACAGGTGCTGCACCTGGTATGATATCTATCCGAAACTCTACTTGCCTATCCGGTGGCAAACCGGGTAGTTCTTCAGGAAACACTTCAGGATATTCCGAGATAACAGGGATATCCTCAATCTTCGGCTTCGGCTCATCTATGGTAACTTGTGCCATATAAATGACACATCCCTTCTGCATGCATCTAGATGCTTTGAGCATGGACACTTTGTCACGACCCCCGACCCCATCTAGCCGGAATCGGTGCCGTGAGCAGTTCAGTGGTACCGGTGATTATTTTGAAAAACATTGCAGCGGAAATTTCATCAGGACCGTGAGTTAGGAAAAATATCAGAGTTTAGAAGCACCGGATTTTATTTAAAAAGATGGAATAAATTCCATGTTTTACAAAGGTAGCTTTTAATAAAACAATATTTCTTAATTTGAAAATAAGCCACTTCTTGAAGTCCTTCAGTGTCGGATCCAATCCTTGCTCCAATCTATTGTAATTACCTGAAACGCGTTTTAAAAAGATTTTGTCAGCGGGAAATACTGAGTGAATTATTCTAGTTTCTGAAAACGACACATTTGTTATAATTCACAGTGTTAAGATCTTTTACAATGTATCCTGATATCAACCAACTACCCACAGTACTTTACCACTCGATCCATTGGCCCATACGTCCAATGGTATCTGTGATTATGGTCATATCACCCAATGGCTGCCCCAATGGTGAAGATTATCAAGTAATGTATACAATACCCCACATACCGGCTGTAATTTGGTGATTCACATAAACTTAATCACTGTAAGTTATAATTCTGAAAATAATTTGGAGTATTGTAAACAATCACAAACTGTGATAAAAGAATTTATAAAAAGAGAATAACTCACGAATCATCATGCAGGATTGAGTTAACAAACTTCTTGATTCTACTTTTCCCGATAATTAAGCATGTACTTTATTATTCTGGATCTTCTGATGATTTAATAGTTTGTTTGATTGTAAGGGTGTAGTTGGGAGTATTCTTGGTAGTTTAACAGAATGGAATACGTATTGGTGAAAAACCTAAATCAAACCTTAACGGTAGTCATGAGATTCGAACCTTAACGAATTTCATAAAAACCGGGTTAATGATCAATACAGCAGTTACGATAATTTCCCGAGATCAATTTCTAATGAATGTCTAAGTGCGATACTTCGGCTCATTTATCAATAATGACAAACGATAAAGTATAATACTTCGGCTCATTATCGAATTATCGACAACGATAAAGTACAATGCTTCGGCTCAGTCATCGGATTACCGACGATAGATAAAGCATAACCCAATGTGGGCGGCACTTAAACATTCTTTGGATATATTGATCGCTTGGAAACTTAATCGTAATAGCGATCGAGTGATTATTGGTTAGAACACCAACGTATAGAGAGAAGAAGAAGAGAATTGAGCAAAGAAAAATGAATCCTAAGCTTCCTATTTATAGTAAGCAAGCAGGCAGGCACCTCAACATAATTTCGTCGATGTGGGACAAAGTGACGTGCTTGCTAGCTAGCTTGACGTGCTAGCTAGCTAGCTTAGTTATTTTATTTCAGCTGCTTAACTCGTTTTTCTTGTATAACTTTTAAAATATAACGTTTTATAAAACGACGAATATGTCAATAGAACGAGCATATTTTTATCTACGTTTTAACCTAAGTTTCATTAAAAACGGAGTAAGGAAAATAAAATAATATATTTTATTATTAATATTAAACGTTCTTATACAACCTTATATATATCTATTTTTAATAGACCTTACTTAGCTTAATTAATCTTGTTAGCTTAATTAATATTGATTAACTGATTAATTAATCATACTAAACTTAATTAGGGTTTCCTTATTGCATAATTATCATACTAAATATTAATTTTTAGTGAGGGTTGTTACACACTTGCTCAGGCAATCCATGCTGGGTATCTCCTTGAATAGTAAGTGACTCACCAGACGGAGTCTTCACTATTACTTGCTTTCTATTGCACAGAATCTGGGCTTGGTTACTCGACAACCAATCCATGCCTATTACTATGTCGAAACCAGCTAGCTTAAAGGGAAGCAAGGATAACGGGAAAGAATGATTCCTAATGGATATAACACATCCATCTAGAACAGTCGAGGCGGTTTCTAAGGTTCCATCGGCTAATTCCACCTCATATTTCACACTTAAGGTTTTAACAGGAAGGTTCAACAGTTTACAAAACTTATCATCTACAAACGACTTATCAGCCCCCGAATCAAACAAAACTCTAGCAAAAACATTGTTTACAAGAAACGTACCGGTAATGACGTTATCGTCAAGGACTGCTTCCTTTGCGTCCATTCTGAAGACTCTCGCATTAGTCTTCTTCCCTTCCTCGGCCTTCTTTGCAAACTTTGGACAGTTGGGCCGAATGTGCCCCTTCTCGTTGCAACCAAAACAGGTTGCATCCTTCATTTTCTTGCAATCCACAGCTTTATGATCTGTGGACTTGCAGATTCCACATCATTTCTCCGAAGACTGGGATTTTGTTTCTAACCGACACCTCCCAAAGTGGTGTCTCCTACAAATCTTGCATCTGGGTTTCTCACCCGACTGATGATCACTCTTCCTAGACCCCGACCCTTTTCTGTGGTCGTTGTTCCCTCTATGTCGCTTTTCAGATCTTCGTGAGGTGTCATCCTCACGTTTCCGTTTGTTCTCCTCAGAGCTCTTCATGGCTCTCAATCTAACCACGTCTTGAGTGAGGGAGAGGGATAGATCAGCTACGGATCTAAATGTTGTAGGTCTTGAAGCTTTGACACTTGCTTTTATCTCCAGTGCCAGACCCCCAATAAATCGAGCAATCCTACGCGGCTCCGGGGTCACCAAGTAAGGCACTAAACGAGACAACGTGTTGAACGTAGTAAGATACGCTTGACAATCGAGGTTCTTCATAATTAAGGATACAAAATCTGATTCGATTCGCTCGACCTCGTGCTGCGGACAGAAGTTCTCTTTAATCAGGGCCACAAACTGTTCCCATGACAAACCGTACAGTGTGGCCTTACCGGCAGCTTGTAGGAGTGACTTCCACCATGCTAACGCATCTCCCTTAAATGACTGGGACACGTACTTCACGACGTCCCTATCAGCACACCCGCTGATATCAACTACAGTGTCCATCTCGTCAATCCACGTCATGCAATCGACGGCTCCCTTTTCCCCAGTGAAATCTCTGGGCTTGCAAGACACAAAATACTTGTACGTACAGGACCTGCTGTACGTGTCATGTTTCAGCTTAATCTCCTGCTTTGGGACGCTGCTGTGGTTGGAGGAGTGATTATCATCCTCAACTTTCTTTGGCTCACTCTTTTTAGAGGGTGGCTTACTATGAGCCTCAGAATGAGTCTTGGGTTTTGCGTGCGTTTCTGTTCGGGTCCTACTCCGAGTACCACTAGATTCCTTGAACTGCCGATCCATAGCCTTGGCGACAGCATTATCTATCAGTGCTTGCAATTCTGCACCGGTAACGTGAATCTTTGCATTATCTGAGTGTTCCCCAGAATGACTGTTGGTTTCCTCCGATTTGGCCATCGTAGCTTTAAGCTACAATAAAGGACAAGGTCTAATTTAGAACCTAACAGTATTATCGTCCTAGACGATTTATTAACCATGGTATCAAAAACCTTAGCAGTTAATTTAATAAATTTCATTCAGGCTCTTATTAGCAATCAAGGAATGAAAATATATATATCGGCACCATAGGCCTAGTCACAACGGACAATTACTAAATTATAAATTTAGATTTTTATAGGATTATAAATTGTATAATTAAACAAATAACCCTTTACTAGACAGAGAGTCATAAACCACAACTGTCATTATATAACATAGTTATAACCCGTAGGTATCAAGCCATTAATAGACTTGTGTACAGATATAATCTGTAGATAATTCATTTCTTGGCAGGGAGTTATAAACCACAACTGCTACTATATGACATAGTCATAACCCGTAGGTATCAAGTCATTAATAGACTTGTGTACAGATAAAATCTGTAGATATTTCTTTACTAGGCAGGGAGTCATAAACCACAACTGCCACTATATGACATAGTCATAACCCGTAGGTATCAAGTCATTAATAGACTTGTATACAGATATAATCTGTAGATAATTTATTAAAAAGGGTGGCTTGTGTGATTTTACAGATCACGCTTGGCCAGGAATGTTAACATGTTCTCAGATGTTAACAGGGAGTTGAATCTTTTCAACCAGGTTTTACCATCAGGGCCAGGCCTGTTAATAAGGCATTCAAGCTAGGTTATACCTTACTAAGATTCTTATAAAATGGCAAATCAAATAAAAATTGATATTTTCCATTATTTTAATATTATATTCATGCATATAAATAAATGAGAAATTCAAATTAACCATTTCAAATTTCAAACAAAGTACTAGTACATCTATGCCCTAAACGGGACTTTGAAATAACATGGATAACATGAATAACATGAATAACATGCCCGCGCAGGGGCTAAACAAGTAACAACAATAACAAAATAAAATAACATAAAGCAAACCCACGCAGGGGTCAACAGAACATCATACCCACGCAGGGGTAGAATAAGATAGATATACCCACGCAGGGGTAGAGTACAAGGATAGATGTCCACGCAGGGACATGAGTACATGAGGCAAAAATCGAAGGATTCAATGATCCCTCTTGCTCTTACCCTTGAGCAGGTCAAACACCTTCTTGAACATGCCACGGTTGTGACAGCGATCATTTTGCAACTCCCGTCGCATGCTATCAATCCCATGCAGGATTTCCTGAACCTGCGGCGGCGACATCATAGGCGCCGGTGGCGGTGGCTGGAAGTGCTGCGGCTGCGGCGGCTGGTACGGCTGCGGCTGCGGTGGCTGCTGGTAACCCGGAGGGTAACCAAAAGTAGACTGCCCAGCAGTCCAAGTGTCTCCCAATGGACCACTAGGTGGGAGTGAGCTGTAGTTCACAGCTTGCCAATAAGGGTCTCCCGTGTAATCATAACCCTGAGGGAATACATGCTCGAACGGGTTAAACTGAGCGGCACTAGCATAAGCCGGAATCGGCTCTCCAAAGTTCTGCGGCGGCAGAGGCGGGATCGGTACAGAAGTAACCTCCGATACGGGATGCTGAGACTCCCCTGTCTCGGACTCCCCGGGTAGAGACGTGTAGCGGCTGCTACTAACATGTGGAGGGGTGCCTATGCGAATCCCTCCGCGCGTAGACATGCGCGCATTCCTCCTTGGCCTCTGAGGCGGAGGAGGTAAAACTGGTGGCGGCGGTGGTGACGGAGTGATCACGTCACGCCATAGGGCCTCAGATAGGTCCTGCGGTAGAGGCGGCTGCTGCTGAAGCTGCTGCGAGTGGTGCTGCGAGTGCACCGGCGAAACCTGGTGAGACTGGAGCATCGGAGAGTTGTGGCTGGGGGTGAAATACCAATCATGCTGCTTAAATCTCTCCTGAAAGCTGTCCCCACCATTGTAGGGTGATCCCCTAAATGGCGACCCATCCGATATCTCAATCGGATGGTTAGGCGTACCTGATGGCGGTAGCGAGGGGTCCGTATCCTCGTCGACGTCCATCTCGTGACCACCAGAAAAGTGGTCCTCCGGTCCAAGTGGGTTATGACCCACTGGCTCATCCACAAAAGCATCAGGGTTATATAAACCCTGGTAGACTGGCGCTGGATACTGGTGCGGTGACTGATGCAAAGGTATGTAGGATCCATGCGAACCATGGGGCCCATTCTCCGAGTGGGGCCCAAACGAGTGGGGTAATGATGGTGAAGTGCTGGCGGATACCGAGTGTCTAGCAGGCTCGGCGAAAGACCTCCAAAGGTCGTTGGCGGCTGTGTTGTGCGTGGCGGATGGTGCTCGCCTATGTGAGGGCCCTGCCTCATGGTCGTGGGTTGTAGCAAATCCTCCTCGACCTCTCATTCGTGGCGGCATAGTGATCCTGTCAAAAGTCAAACAAGTTGCACAACAAAATATATAAGACAATGCAAAATAATAAAAATAAATTAAACGAAATGTTGAACATTTCCTAAGTTCTTTGTCTAGACTCGAAGATCGAGGAATGTGCAATTGTGTAACTGAGATTAAACACATTAGGATAGTGTTTAATTCACTCAGCGTTGGCTCTGATACCAACCTGTCACACCCCGATTTCCACGTGTCACCGGTGGGCCCGGTGTGGGGTACAGTGACGTAGTTGGCATCGTCATAGACAATCAACACAATATAATAATGCACAGCGGAAGCAGAAAAGAAACATTTCAACTTTTAAATAAAGTGTAATAATAAATATCACAGTAGTTGAAATGGATCCACAGGCGGATCAAATAAAAGTAGAAATAAATAGTTCAACAGATAATTGTCGTCCGAGTTTGCGAGACTATAGTGGACGCTCTTAGGAAACAACCAGCCTATTCCGTATAGTACCTGCACTTAACCTTTTGGGAAAAATACGTCAGTTTACACTGGTAAATACAAATCGACTGACTCATTTTGAAAATGATAAAAATTGATTTAAATGCACAAGGCATAAATATTTTTATTAACTTGGGATAATTATATAATATAAACTTGTGAACGATTTACATGCACTCGTATCTCTGGTGGCCCGGGATCTGCTGTCCGGGCTAGAGATTAAATGACACACCACATTAAAGAGTTATACACGTCGGGTGTACGCCTACACCCCGTGCTCTGGTCGTGGCCATCTCGTAAGATAATGCCAAGGATATCCGGGACACGGTCAATAACCCCCCAAAGCCTTTAAGTAAGACAAGACTGTTTAAACGAAGTCGCACAAGCTATTCAAGACTGTACACCTATAAGGCGCAGGACTTGTGCGCCCGATCAAGCGGTATTTTAAATACCGTACCCCAAGCCCGTATAGGGAAAATAAGTCAAAATGTATTTACCTGAGCAAGTATAAGTCACAAATGCTAAGTGTTGGTAGCTTTTACCGGGCCTCCTAATCTGGAACAAAGGTTTATAATTAACCTATTAGATTCCTAACGGCCTTTTATTTAAGCTTAAGCTTTGACCGGTTAGTTTTAGGAATGATACGGTTTACGCACGATTAAGCGAAAGACCGGATAGAATGTGATTTAGACCCGACAAGTTTGAATACTTGTATAATATGGGTATACTAAATACATTCTGGATTTTGAAATAAAAATGATATCGTTTGACCCGTTTCGGTCAATTTACGCAAACTAGTTACGTAAACCGAACCGAACGCGAAAAGGGCGATACGGGTAGACCAATGATTCAAATGCAAGTTCCCTGATGTAATATGCTTAAAATATGATACTATATCAGTAAGTTATGTTCTATATTGCCCGGAATAATTTTAAACCCAATTTATGCCTTAGAAGGGCATTTTGGTCATTTAAAAGATAATAAAAGGGTAAAATTAGAAATCTGAGTTTCGGGTCTGGTTCATACAGTAAATATACTTAATATAACATATTATATCAGTAAGGTATGACCCATATATCAAATTTATCATTTAAAACCAAACTATGCACCGTAGGGGTATTTTAGTAATTTCACAAGGGCTAAAAGTGCCAAAACTGGAAATCTGAGTTCATATACTTATACTTACTGTTTTTATATGAAAATAAGCTAAACACATCAGTAGGTATAGGTCTTATATGTTTAAAACAAGTATCACGCTTACTATGCGCTTAAAACGCTAAATATGCGATTTAAGGGCGTTTTCGGGTTTTCAAATTAAATCTGAGATTTTTATATTTCCAGAATACTTAAAATAATTTATTCATCATATAAAATCAGTAGAAAAAGGTTTCGGGTCAAAAGGATGTGTAAAACTCATTTTATGGCTAAAACGGTCAAAACCGACATAAGCCGAAATGACTAGGCGATCTAGGATCCGTTCAGCCAAAAAAATTAATTAAAAATCATCAAAATTCCCAGAATATTATAATACATCAGTTGGTAAAAAGTTTCGTATCAAAACGTGGCCAGAAACGGGTTCTACGCGAAAAGGACCGTTTATGTAAATTTATAATATAGTTTTACGCTAATGGCCATAACTCACAATCTGGACCACCAACTGATCCGAAATTTTCGGTGCAAGTTCATATATTAGAAATAAAGATTTCCATCCTTTCACTTTTCCAAAAATCCCGTTTTAAATCAAAAAGGGCAAAATAGTCAACTTTATGCATAAATCGGAAACATGCATTCGAATCGGCTAAGCATAGACTCAATCAAAGAAAATTCCAGAAAGTTTAACTAAAATAAAAATAGTCAAAAATACTTTCCAATACAGATCTCGAACATGCATGTACGAATCCGAATCGATAGTCTACGAAATAATCGTTTTACAAGACTTTCGGTTCCGATTCGTGGCTATACTATAGATTGTCGAGTTGATGATGATTAAAACACATTCTTATATGTATTACAAGTTATTTATGATGATCAATCAGATTGCATGTCAAATATATTAACATTCAAGCTTATTTTTGCGAAAATCAATTCTGTTGACTTTTTAGAACCATGTTTGACTCGACAATTAGCATGCATATAGTGGGATTCAGATAGTGCCCTTTAGAGGGTTTGCTTCCCACATAAATACCAATCTATAACAGGTTTCAATTCGAGAAATGACTGAAAAAATCCGTTTAATCAAAAAGTCAAAGCTTATGAACACCCAGTTTGACTTTTACTAATAATCAAAGCAAAAACGGATTATAGAACGAATTGAAAGCTTACAAAGGTCCTATAGGTGTTTAATGAACACTAGAAATCGGCCTTGTTGCTCAGATTGTCTCCAGGAAGCTTGCCTTGAGAGTTCTTGAGAGCTCTTGTGAGAAATGTGTTCTTGATCAATTGTTAATGTCCAAGAAAAGGGTTGTAATCTGATTTAAACCAGAATTTTCGAGGGTACTGTTGATGTAGGCATGCAAGGCTTCTAATTGGTGCAAAAGGAGGCAAGAACAACTGTAATCAACTCAAATTCGGACTCAATTTGACCCAAATACGATTTTCTGTCGCTGGGCAACCCACGCGGCCCGCTTGGGCTTTCCCAGGCGGGTCGCCTGACCCTCCTGATCAGCCAACAACTTTCATATATTGACAGCTTTGACCCCTGAACTTGTACGCGATGTTTCGGCTACTTTTCTCGACCCGTAAACCCCCAAACTTGGTTTTTAAGAACCTTAGGACTTTTACCAACATGGTAATGTCCTCGGATAACTTTGCGCTCAACCGAAAAGCCCTGAAATTCGACGTTGACGCTTTTAGTCCTTCAAGTACGGTTTTGGCCATAACTTTCTCATACGTTGACGAAACTTCATGAAATTTTTACCACATATTCTAGTGAGTATATTTTAGCTATACAAAGCTTCGGGTCTGCCAAAAGTTCACTCAGAGGTATAAATTAAACATGTTGACACTTTTGGCCCCTATAGTTTGAAATACTTCACTTTCGTGCAATTTCCGCGTCGTATGATCCATGAACCATCCGTTTAAGGTTATAAACATTATGTAGGGTTATCATAGAGCCTATTTATCCATTGTTGACACTTTGGACCCTTACGTTCCATAGTTTTCACTGTTTGTCACTTTTAGTCCCTCTAAAGTATGTTTTCACATAACGGAACCTTATGACACGTGTCAAGACATTATTGGACGAAATTTTTTTCGAGGTGTTACATTCTCACTACTGAATGCTGTCTTTGGTGAACTAACACCTTTCTCCAAAGGTACACTGCCTTTGTAGTACAAGCCAACATTCTGTTGATGTGAAGAATTACTCATCTTGTTCTGTTTCTGCAACTCCAGATCATGACTCTCAATCTTTTCAAACAATGCATCAAGAGACATTTCATCATATAAAGCATCATTTTTTAAGATAAAAACAAACGTCTGCCACTAATCAGCTCGTGGTAACGCTTCAATGACTTTATCGATAATTTCCTCTCTTGTTTTCTCAATTTTAAAACGTTCGAGTTCAATTTTCAAATGACAGAATCTCTCTATCATTTGCCTCACTGTCTCTCCTTTTAAACTATCAAATAGATCAAATTCTTTTTTAAGCAACGCAATTTTGTTCTTTCTAATCTGTTTACCCCCCTCAGCTTTAACACGTAAAGCTTCCCAAACAGATTTAGATGGCCCGTCATGATTAAGCAATGCAAAAATATCATTTCTAATTGCTGACTGGATCAAGGAAATCATTCTCTGTTCAGCTGCATATTCTGCTTTGTCTTCTTTCGGTAATTTCTTGAATGGAAGTTCTTCACCTTTATCATTTTTTGGTCGTTCGTATCCAAACTCTAAACAGAACCAGCTTTCATGAGCATACGCTTTCGCCCAGTTAAGAAACCGTTCTTTCCACCATGTATAATCCTCAATGCTTTCCAGAGTTGGTGGCTTTGAGTGTGTTCCATAGGAATTATCATGCTTAATGTTCTCATTGATCGCTTTCGTGATGGTTTTTGGTGTAACAGTTGTAATCTCGGACGATTCGGATGTGAACGCGTTGAAAAATGTATTGTAGAATTCTTCAGCCATGATGTAATCCTGAACAGACAATCAAACAAACACCATCAGTACAAACAATATCAAATAATCTGTAACAGACTGACACTCGGTGAACGTGAAATGATCTCGACACGAAAAATCCACTTTTCAAGCGAAATATGTATTTCAAGCGAAACCACAGTTTGAAGCGAAATCACTATTTGGAGCGGAATCAAGATTTCAAGTTTCAAGCGAAATCACTTTGTTGACCCTTCAAGCGAAATCAACACTAATATTTCAAACGAAATCACACTTGGAGCGGAATCTGATGATCCTTTCAAGCGGGATAGCAGATTCAAGCGGAATCACAAAGTAATCTCAAGCGGAATTTGCTGTTTCGAGCGGAATTAACTGAATTTTCAAGCGGAATTATAGTCTGAAGCAGAATCAGCAAAATTTTTCAAGCGAAATCTCATTCATTCGTTCAAGTGGAATCAAGTTTCAGGCCTGTTTTTGTCATTTTTAATTCGAATTAAGGTCTCAAACTTTCAAGGCTTTGTTAAAATACTGTTTTGCATGTTCGGTGAAAAATTCATTCCATTTTGACCATGAAATCTTGTCCAGTTTGAAAAAGAAGGTAGAAGTCAGAAAACTGATAATATCAAGCTGAACTCTTCTTCCTGAGCTCTGATACCACTTGTAGGATCCTTGTAGGACCCGAGTGAGTCGATCAGAAGAGCTTTATATCCGGATCAAAGGCGGAATCAGTGAAACGGACGTGGAAATAGCTTGATACTATTAAATCTGTCACTTATATTGATTATAACATCAATTACAACCTGAACAGATTTTGGCAGCACTTTGTTACAAATCCAGAAGCCGTACCAAATGAAAATACAAGTACCCTATTTATAGTGGGCTGATTTCGCTTGAACTAGTCAAGATCACTTTCAAGCGGAATCAGATAGTTCTGATTTCGCTTGAAATGGTCTTGTGCAGTTTCAAGCGGAATCATCTTCTATATCCTAAAAATCCGATTCTCGAACCTCGAGCACTGATTATCCTATTCTATCTTATTACATGATACAAGACGAAGTCAACAGACATAGTTCACTAACAGAGATCTTACCTGAATCGAGGGAAATCGAAAAAAAGGTGAAGAACACGTGCTGCTCGGACAGAGGATTTCCAAAAGTAGAAAGTTTGAAAGTGACATGGGTATTTATAGGATTCCAAAAGAGGAAAGGGTGGGTCGGTCGGATGACACCACACCCGGATGTCGAGTCGGTCGGATGGCACACCGACCGGATGGCAGCCCGGTCAGATGGCAATCTGGCCGGTTGGCATCTGATTCGAGTGCGCAGCGCGATGATTTTTGATATTTCGATTTCGATTGCGAGCGATGCGAACACGATAGAGTTTTCCTATTCAAATTACTTTTAATCCCAACTACTCATATCTTGCACTGTCCCTTCTCCACGATTATCGTACTATATCAATATACAATCATCCTTAATTCGTGTTCGTTTTGCGATTGCGATGAGTTCGATTGCGATTCGATTGATTACCACATAACGTAAATAAACATGCACAAGTAACACATAAGGCACGCACACACGTATAATAATCACCAAAATGCGTAGTTCGAGTTTGCGAGCGCGATGTTGATTAGATTCGATTGTTTAGCGTTTAGTTGACTTTATCGCATTGTTACTTCCTATTATTCACAGCCGTAAAGCGATTTGTAACGATAAATATACTTCGATTACTGCGATTATACATAATTACTCCACATAATACAACTAGCGTAAACATAGATTTAGACTATCTACAGTCAAAGAAGTCAAAACAAGGATTGGGCAAGGAGAGACAGATTGCAATTAGCAATCTTTTCTCCCTTTGACTTCAATCTTGACTTTGACTTTGACTTTGACTTTGACTTTCGAAAAACAGGGTGTTACATGGATGGTTCCAAAACGGAACTTTTGAATAACCAAAGTGGTCGAAAAGTCTCTCGAATTTGAGGAGCATGCTTTGGCCTAATAGGTGGAATACTCTCGCCGACAAGTCGGTTAACGGTATTTACCCTTCCGGTTACTACATGTCCCAAATCATTTGAAATGTCGAGACTTGGTGGGATTTATGAAAATCAGAGAATGGAACTAGTCGATAAGGTGCGGGTTTCACCCCTAACTTGACGATTTCGTATCCTAAGTGTGGTTGGTACTCGTCGGGTCAAAATTTAATTTCAACACTTGACGAGGGTCCACTAGAATTTGGACTTTGAATTTCTCCATCATGGTGAGGATTTCACTCCTAACTTGATGGTGAATTTCATGTAAAAGAAAAGTAGATGGATTGAGTGTTGTTCACCAAATTGTGGGTTTCACGCCTATTTTAGTGAAGTCGTCTCGTTTTTGTATTACGAGTGTTTGTGGAACTAGAATAGTCGAGTAAAATGTATGAGGAAAAACGTATGTTGAAGATTCAACAAACAAGTATAAACATGTCAAGAATGACACATAAAGAATGACGTATTAAAACAAATATTAACACGTAATAAAACATGTATTTAACACATAATAATAGCATGTCAAGTATGATACATAAGGATAAAAATGACATATACGTTTAAAAGGCTCAAAGAGAACAAATAAGAAACACACAAAGTGGCATGCGTGTAGTTTCAAATAAAACATAAAAATAAGGCTCTAAAACTATACACTAGGTAAAAGCATTCCTACTTTTCCTAATTCCCTATAGTTATGGCTCTGATACCAATCTATCACACCCCAACCAATGGCAGAATCATCAGAGTGTGACTTGTTCAAGATTGCAAGAGACTTCATAACACTAATTGTGGCAATATTTAATTCAACCATTTTCATTTCATAGATAAATTGTCAAAGCATTACAATAAATTCAAATAACAAAATTGTTCAACATAACATAACAAAATTTATACAACACTTTAAACCTAAACGTCTAAATGAGTATCTAGGCATCTTTGCTAATCCATTTTCGTAGCATTATCAATCCTCAACCTGTAACATGTTTAAAATACAATTCAATGCAAAAGCAAAGGCAAGTATACAAGTTTAAGCATAAGTATAAGTATAAAAATTTAAAACGAATCCACATGCCAACTTAGTTTATACAAGATCAACCTAACATGGCATGCAATATTTCTAGCCAATCCTCTGTTTACGCAAGAAAGTTTAGTTAATTCAACATAACCACAAGTTTAAGGGGGCGGTGCGTTACTCCTATAGCGCTATACATGTCAAATGGAGGCTTGTGAAAGCTAATGACTAAAACATATCACATAAGTATGGTCCATGTAAGCATCAAGTATCATAACATAGCATTCATGTATAAGGATTGTTTTCGTGCGTTGCATAAAGAATAAGTTTAATTGTGTTTTAATAAGGTAACATGTTACACCCCAAAAAGTGGTAAACATAAAAAAAGGGGTTGTGAGTATACTCACAAATTTGCATATGCTTTCCGATTATCCAATGTGACGAAGTTGATGAGGTTAGAAGGTTGAATATGTTCGTGTAGGGATTTAGGAAGTTAAAACACAAGAATATATGTATTCGAAAGTAATCATCCGTTAACACCAAGTACTTGTTCTTGACACTATGAAACCTCAAGGGTTAATGTTTTCATGAGTAATGTACTCATTAGAATCGTAACAAGTCTTATGTCTTAGATGATGTTATTCTAATATCTTGACGAATGAACACAAGTCCATCGTCAAGCGTTCGGATAGTATATATATGTATAAGTATCATGTGTATTATTTAGTCCAATAATCAAGCATGAGGTAGAAGATAAATCTTCCATTTAGGTACCTCTTATGGTTCACCACTACACTTGATGTAAAAACATACAAGGAGGGTCATGAACTAAGATCAATACAAGAATAAAAAACATCTACACTATGAGAAATCATCAAGAGATGTGGGGATTTTATGTTGGACAACCCAAGTTAGTCAACAATCACACCTTTATCAAGCTTGAAGCTTGAACATTACTTGTGGGTCAAAAACCCTAATCAAAACATAAAGCATTTGAGGATTAACCTCTGATTTTGCATGTCTCAGCCCTGTTTTTAAGCTTAACTAACCATGGAAGAGGTTATAAGCATAAGGACGTGGGTTTGAGTGAGTTAAACTCAAGTTTGCACAAGTATAAACAATGTTTAGTAAAGATAAATGAAAACAATGAACTTTGGAGCCTATTTGCCGGAGTTCCAAGGACTTATTCTCTGTGAAATACCCATGGAATCGAAGCTAAGGTCAAGCCAAGCGTTCTGGAAAAAGAGTGAGCTAAAACGGATGAGAAATGAAGAAGTTATGCTCACTTTAGTGGAGCTTGATGTTTCTGCTCGAACCTGCACTTTCAGCTACGAACTTGGGTGTTTTAGAGAGTGTTGAGAGTGTTTCTAAAGTGTAAAATACTTGGGAGGCCTTGGGTGTTTATAAGGAAGTGATTAGGGTTGGTTTTGGGGGGATAGTTAATGCTAAAACTCGGTTTAAACTCAAGAAAACACTCAAATCCCGCTCAAAATCGCGAAGGAAATGAGCAGACTGATCTGGGAGTTTTCAAGTGGCCGGCGTAGCCCCAAGCATAAGCTTACGCGGCCGGTATGAAGGTGTGACCTGAAGTTTGATAAAATTGCAGCTAGGCCCCTCTAGTTTGTCATTTTAGTGTTTTTAGGTGATTTAATGGCCATTTTCGCCATTTAAGCATAGTTTAAGGCCAAATAAAGTACGAGGAACATAGTCAAAGTATAATTAAGTTTATGAAGGTCGTATTTAAGTTTCGTTTATGATCAGAACACGTTTTATGCATAAGTTTCACATAATTGCAAGTGTAGCACATAGTTTCCAAGAATTACGAATAAGCATCAATTGTTTCACAAAATTGAATGTATGAGTATGTATAAAATACGTACAACATGATTTTAACAAAATACGAGTTTTATTTATGACCCAAGTCTCGGATTTTACAACGGTTACAAAGAAAGAACGATTACAAGACTACGAAGTTTCCAAAAATAGATTTACAAGCAATGGTTTCTAAATATAGGAAGTATGAAAACGCAGGGCGTTAAACACAACATATTTAAGGCATATTAACTTGTGAAAATTGTCACTCGATCGGATTGTAGTCAGATCGGGTGGCAATCCGTTTGTATTTGAACATGTTTGAAAATTGTCTAAGTGTTGAGGTCTAAACATCACATAGTCGAGTGGCAATCCGATCGGGTGACAATCCGATCAGACAGCAATTCGTTCAATGTTCAAGCCTTTAAGGTTGAGATAAAAGTTAAGTGTGGGACCCAAGGTGCAAGCCGATCGGGTGGCAACCCGATCCAGTGACAATCTGATCGGATCACAGTCCGATCAGGCGACACTCCGTCCTGGTTGACATGATCATCTTTCTCTTGGTTGTTTTTGATGGTTTGCAGATTTTCTCAAGACGTTGTGACCACACGCTAAGCAACAGAACCTCGCCAAGACCCTTGTGACCCGATCGGACAGGAATCACCCAAATCCGACCCGTTCATAGATCTGTGACGGTTGTTCATGCTTAACCCGAAATCGATTCTCTCGTTGGTAGAACTCAGATCTTGAACCAACACATCACCAAGAAGGAGTAAAAGGTTAGGACAAGGTCCGGTTCTATCGGTTTTGAGTGCATTGAGTGTAAAAGAGTTGAAAGAAAGTTGAAAACCATCTTTAAATCCTTTTTCACCATGAATATGTTCAGATCTATGCAAGATCTTTGTTTATTTGTGTGGAAATCGTTCAGATCTAAGTTGTTCTTGGTGGATTGAAGCCAAAACATGAATTTCATAAGAACACCATGATGACATCATCCTAGAACACCTCAAATCTAGTGATTTCACGGTTAAAAGTTAAGATTCAAAAGATAGAAAGGTGTAGGAGTACGTGTAGATCAAGAAAGTACAAGATTTAGGTTGAATACTTACAAGAATCGCGGGAAATCTGAAGAAAAGTGGGTAAGAAGCGCTGGTCGGACGAGAGAGTGCAGAAAAGGTAAGTTTGTGATGTTGACAGGGGTATTTATAGGGTTTCCATAAAAGGAAAGGGGGGAGAAGGTTGGTCGATCGAGTGGCAGCCCGGTCGGGTGGTAGCTCGATCGAGTGGCACCTTGATCGGGTGGCAGCTCGGTCGGCTGGCCACTCGATTCGAGTGCACGGCGCGATGAGTTTTGCGATTTCGATTCACGTGTCGAGCGTTGCGATGCGATGCGTTGGAGTTTCTTATTCAAATTACTTTTAATCCCAACTACTATATCGACAAACAATCATCCTAATTTCACTTGCATTTAGCGTTTGCGATTCAATTGCGATTGCGTTTCGTTTGCGTGTCGATTAACCACCACAACATAAACATAAATAAACATGCACAAGTAACACATAAGAGGCACACACACGTAAAGCAATATCTAGAACACATAATTCGAGTTACGAGCGCGATTGCGATAAGCGATAAACATCGATAAATAGCGATAAAACCTCGATTATTAATAAATACTCCACATAATACAACTACCATAAATAATTAAATAGACTAACTACGAGTCAAAGAAGTCAAAACAGGAATTGAGCAAGGAGTGACAGATCGCAATTAGCAATCTTTTTTTCCTTTGACTTCAATCTTGACTTTGACTTTGACTTTCGAAACATGGGGTGTTACACGCTATATATGTTAAGTTCGGCTAGCTAAGTTAATTGCATGAAGCAAAGTATGGATCTAACATGAACCTAAGTATGACAAGTAGCATGTATACGGATTGAGCATAAAAAGCATGTTTAAGTGTGTCCTTGAGCCCTAACTCAGTTAATTTTTTGTAGTTAAATCTAACCAAATGGACCCCACATGAGGGTATTTTGGTCATTTTACTCTCATGTGGGGTCCATTTGGTCAGATTTAACCGAGTTAGGGCTAAAGGACATAACTTGCAAGGGTTTGCAAACATTGAGTACGTTTTTCTGTAATTATTAAAGACATGGACACAGTTTACAATAAGTAACATACATAAAGGACGATTTTTTAATTTACTCATCTAATAATAATATATGATTCGTCCACCACACAATAGAATAAGCTTAACGACAATTTAATTTCGGTCATTAGCATTCTACTCTGCTCAACTAGCTAGTTATTTCCTTATTATTCGTTTTCGCTCCATTTGCACCAGGACATGACAAAACACAAAATAATATAATACAACACTAAAAACTAAAAAAAAAAACAAATAAAAACTATACAAAAATTATACATTTTACACGGGTCAAATATGTGTATTTTACCATATGTCAAACTTAAAGACTAAGTTGCACTTTACGTCCTTTATGTTTGAACGTTCTTTTAGAGGTGTCCTTTAAGTACCAAAATTACATTGTCTATCCTTTAAGTTACACATATCATCAGGCAGTGTCCCTTAACTACCAAAACTCCACATTTCAGTTAAACATCATTACAAAAGCTGGAACACAAAATACACAACTACGGATAGCAATGTGGCAGGTTTGGGATTAGTTTTTTTTTTTGCGGGTTAGGGACGGGTTTGGGATTTGATGATATATCCGTTTACCTAACCCGATTGCCGGATAAAGTGTACGTGTTTATTCGACTGTATATTAGATATAATTTCTTATATTTTTTAAATATGTATATGTATGATATATATCCGTTATTGACATATACTATTTTTGTTATCTATACATTTGAATAGAACCCCGATGGATTTTGGGACAAACTTATCTAATTAGGTTTGGGGTTGGGATTATCTAAACGCATCCCATTGCCATCGATGTTTAACTAAAAATGTGAAATTTTGGTAGTTAAAAAAGACTTCCTGATGATATATGTAACTCAAAGAACAACCAGTGTAATTTCGGTAGTTAAAGGACACCCCCTGGAAGAATATTCAAACATAAAGGACATAAAGTGCAATTTAGTCTTTAGGTTATAAACGAATTGACAATAATGTCCTCACGTGACTTGCACATAGGAGAATTTAACAAGAAAATCTAACCGGGTTAGGAGGCAAGGACACCGTCTCATGATATGTGTTAACTTAAAGTACAACTGTTCCAAAGAATGTTTAAAGATAAAGGATGTAAAATGCAATTTAGGCTTAGAAAAATGTGCGGTTAATTGAAAATGAAATGCCCCTAAAGAGGGAAAGTGAAAAGTTAGGGAATTGATTGACAGAATCGTCATCTCCGTTATATATGTTCAGTCAAATAGAATAGAATAGAAGCGGAAAAGGGGTGAATGAAGATGACGGCTAACAATGAAGAAGAAGAAGAGTCTCTGATGGCCTTACTCGACCATCTCCGAACCCGAGTGGCCTACTACAAGTCCAAGGTCCTTCTCCTCCAAATTTCACATAACATTCATTACTTTCTTTTCTCTCATTAACTAACTTCAATCTGTTCTATGCAGCTTGATAAATCTGAGAAGAAGTTGGAGGAGACGCGAACTAAGTTGGCCCACATTCGAAGTTCTAAAGCCCCCCGTGTTTTAGCAATCGAGAGTGGCGAAGAAGAAGAAGGCTGTGATTTTCAGCCCAAACCACACTACCAAGAAGAAGAAGAAGAAGAAGAAGAAGATTGTAAAATTATTAACACGAAGCGGAAACCACTGCTTGTTATCCCCGCCGTATCTCCCTTTCCTGCGAAGAAGAAGAAGATCCAGAAAACTGGTAACACTTGCATTCTAATACTTGTTTGGAGGATTAATAATAGTAATAAGAATAATAATGTTACAGAGTGGTCAGAGAGTGGTGATTTTAGGTTGATTGAGATGGTATCTAGCTCTTCCTCACCTTGTAAGGTTAGTTGTGAAACATCCACCACAATGCTTAATAGTCAGCACAAGAGAAAGCTCAGAACTCTTGTTCTCAGTCCCACTAATCATCACCAATTTCTCACCAGGTACCCTTTACTTTACTTTACTTTTAATTAAAACTATTCTCTCTTTTTTTTTTTTTTAATTTTAGCTTTGCCTTTTGCAGTGCTTTGGATGGTTTTGTAAATGTGTGGCAAATCCAGGACAGAGGGTATGTTTGTTTATTACTCTTGATCATTAATATACGCATACGCCCCGATTGCGGTATGGGCATATAATGTATATATGTGTGGGCCATCCGGGGGCAAAAGTGAAAGTGCACGAATTTTAACGTTATTTTACTAACTTCGTGAAAATAGCGTTAAAAGCTGAGGACGGTTAATTTTGCATCATGTGGTGGCTGAGAGACAAAAGGGTACATTCACTAATCGGTCTTTGTCCCGAGAGTGCTGAGTGTTATGTGCCTTATGTCCAAGGCTTGATGCAAAACTACTATTGAGCCGGGGGTTTCACAGGAAGCAGCCTCTCTATTTCTACGGGGTAGAGGTAAGGTTGTCTACATCTTACCCTCCTCAGACCCTACATTTGCTTTGCTATTGGTGGGATTAACCGAGTATGATGATGATCATTAATATACACACTACATTACCTTTTGTTGTCTATATTTTCAACCATTTATTATAATCCATCTAACAATGGTAACTAATTAATGGTTTGAGATTTAAACCTCAATCACTTATTTGAGATGGATCAGGTCACATGCTACTCTTGTTAGTTCGATCAACGCTTTATCCCCTAAACAAAGGAGATGGCCCGAAGATATCGCTTGGCATCCAAATGGAGGCAGCCTTGTATCTGTCTACAACGCTGACAGTGGGGACTCTCAGCTAGCAATCTTAAACCTTAACGATAAGGAAAAACAAGTAAGTAAACCAGCCAACTTTCGTCTTTAGTTGTTTCTTCTATCCCATTTTCCAGTTGTTATGTTAATGTCGTCAACAGGTAGTTTTCTTGGAAGATAAACCGCATGTGAAGGGTGTGATCAACAATGTAATGTTCATGCCATGGGCTGCGGATGATTGTTTCGCTACTTGTGGAAATGATCATGCTGTTGTTCTTTGGACTGCGAAACGTACCCTGTGGAAACCGCAAGTGCTGCACACAAATTTGCATTCTTCGGCTGTGATGGGAGTAGCGGGTATGCAACAAAAACGTATGGTGATTTCTGTTGGTGCTGATAAGAAGATCATTGGGTTCGATTTACAGTCTGAGATAGCTGATTATAACCATCGGCTTGAAAGCAAGTGCATGAGTGTTGTACCAAACCCTCGTGACTTGAATCTTTTTATGGTTCAGACCGGGTAGGCTAACCTAACCTAACCTAGTTATTTTTTTATCGAGTAATATGCCATTTTCGTCCCTAGGTTTGTTTTGTCGCATCTGGATCCAAAAGGATTGAAATCTTGTCAATTTCATCCGACTTGTTAACTCCGTCCATTTTTTTAACGACAAGTCAGGGATATTTTCGTCATTTAATCTTGCCATTTTGATATAAATAAACAAAAAAATGACGAAAATAAATGGATGGAGTTAACGACGGAAAAACAAACCTTTGGACGAAAGTCGCAAAAGTGGCCAAACCTTAGGGGACGAAAATGGCGTTTTACTCTCTTTTAATTTTATGAAAAAAGGAACGTTCCATCAAATGATAGTTCAATTTCTTTAGTGTCTAACTAAAGTCACTCACTTTTATAAATTTCAAATTAAGGGAGTTAAGTGGAACTTGGTTACATTTTAATTATTATTATTATTATTATTATTATTATTATTATTATTATAATTATAAATTATAAATACCAATAGTTTGTTATATAATTAACTTATAGTATTTGTGTTTTGTTATATTTTTGCATATAGTGCTCCACAAAGGCAGCTACGACTGTTTGACATGAGGCTGAAGGTGTCGCAAATGCATGAATTTGGGTGGAATCAAGAAAGCAGCACATCGCAATCGGCGTTGATAAATCAAGCTTGGTCTCCCGATGGTTTGTACATTACATCTGGTTCTGCAGACCCAGTGATCCACATTTTCGACATCAGATACAATGGTAGTTAACCCTCGCGGTCCATTAAAGCTCACCAAAAACGTGTTTTCAAAGCTGCTTGGCACCAGTCCTTACCTCTCCTCATTTCCATATCATCGGATCTCAATATCGGATTTCACACCATCACCTGATAACCAAAACATGCGGGTAGCGTTTGGTTGGGACATTTTGGATGCATAAACATGTTTAGGTTTTTGTACATGACATGGTAGTTGCATCCATATTTTGAATTTGATATGCAGTTGGTAATTGTAGATGCATATATGTACTTTCGTGAGTGGGCAAAAAAACGGTTATAACTCGAACCGAAACCAAAAAACTCACCCGTTTGGGTGGAACCAATTTTGGAACTTCTAGGTTTGAGACTAGTCCTACAAATTTGAGGGTCTTTGTATATGTACCACCAAAAAGTTATTGACACCTTGTATATGGATTGTATACGGCATGTGTACAATCACATCACATGACAAAGGCTAACATGTATATAAGGAGGGATAAGCTCGGTACCTGTACCGAATATACCTATCCCTATAATTTCTAAAATTGGGTATCGGTACCAAAAATGTTCGGTGCCGTATGGTACTGCTATGGTAAAAATTGGTAAAATACCGGTATTGTGTCGAACCGAACCGAAAGCACTGATCCTGAAAACGCTAAAAAGTTGGTACTGCATTTTTTTGGGTACTGGTAAGGGCACAGAAATGCTCATCCCAACTCGTATACGGTGATATATTTGTGCAACCAAACACACTATAAAATTCTCTTGCTAGTATATACAGTCAAGGGGTGGGTATCTAGCCCAAGCCCAAACAAAACAGAACCAAATTTGCGTGGACATAATGCAAGCACTGTTGTTTCTTTCTTGGATCGATAAACACTTAGGGGAGGGGGGTGGTTCACTAGTGATAGATTCTATCACTCCCATTATCCAATCAAGTCATGTCATGTGTATAACCAATATTCTATCACTAGTGATAGAAATATAGGGGGGTGGTATCACTAGTGATGGAATTCTATCACTCCCAAAATTTTAAAAATATTTACTCTCACAAACAACACGTGTCCAGAGCATCATCAATGCAATTGGTGAAGTTGGTCAACAGGACATGCAATGGGTCCAGAGCATCATCAATGCAACAGGTGTCAACATGCAACAGGACATGCATCACCAAATTTGTTGAAGTTCAACGTGTGAACTTTTTAACGAGTTATAAGTTTAACGCGTGAAGGGAGTGGAGGCGGCGGTGTGCTAACGCGTGATAGAGTTTATCACGATAAAATAACGTGCCACCCCGTGTGGCCTTACACTTATTTTCTCTTCCTATTCTAGAAATTTTAAGTGGTTTTGAACCCAATAGAGGATTTCCCAAGATTTACACTTTTATGTGGCATTCAATGACTTGGAACTTTTTTTTTAGAGCATTCATATTGAATATATGATATCTCCATCTATAAATTTAAGCTAAAAAGTACATTTTTCTTTAAATTTTTATTAACTTATTTTATTATCGAACTGTAGGTTAAAGTAAGCAAGTCGCAACGTTATATTCGAAATTTTATAAACTAAAAAGTACATTTTCTTTAAATTTTTATTAACTTATTTTATTATCGAATTGTAGGTTAAAGTAAGCAAGTCGCAACGTTATATTCGAAATTTTATCAACTTGGAACAAAACTATGACATAACAAGGATGAACTTGGTAGCAGCGAGTATCAAGAATCCAAAAAAACGGGTACCGGTACTGAAAATACATGGTACTGTGCGGTTCAGTATCGGTACTAGTACAGACCAGTATTTGAAAGTAAAAACTGGTACCTAAAACGCCAAAAATCCGTCCCGAAAATGTTTCTATTTGGAAAATTCAATACCGTTATCCGATATCATTTGCTCATCCCTATCATATAACCAATAATAAGTTGTTTATTGCTTATGCGACACACATAAAATATATTATTTTGGCATGGTTACATAAGCAAATTATAAGGATTTTTATTTTTTTTAGATATTTTGTAATTAAATGTTTATTTCTGTAACAAATTATATGACAAAAAACACTCGTTGCAATCGAAATAATATTAATTTTGCTAATTTAAATAGTTATACAATTCTTAACCAAGGAAAAAAAATTAAATAACACGTTAGCCATTGTCTTCTAGTCGATCTAAGACACTTGAAGTAACTCTTTCTTGTTCATCAACTTCATCATCATCATATTGAATTATTTTTTTAAGGTTAAAACAGATATATATTCAGAAACTATAGTATTTTTGTATTGAGTAAATTTCCATTTTAGTCCCTGAGTTTTTGTCCAAATAGTCATTTTAGTCCAAATAGTTTTTTTTTTTTCTCCTCTGGGTGCTTGACTTTTCTTTTTTCTTGCCATTTTGATCGCATTGCCTAACTTAGTCTAAAAACCGGGTTATAATCAGGGTATTTTTGGCATTAAATTATTATGAGGTTTAAACATTATGTTGTAAATTAGCCTTGGTTATCACTACACAACACTTATGCGAAAAATACTTCTTGTTATAACCAGACTTTTAGATTGAGTTAGGCAATGCGAAAAATACTCCTTGGAACACAAACCCCCCACTTAGGGATTTTGTAAGATTTGAATTTAAAATAACATTTAGCGTTGAGTTGGAAGTTGAACAAAAAAGAGGCCTTCTTCATCAGTCACAAGCAAGCAAGCAAGCAAGCCCTACCATCATCATCTCAGTCGGTCGCTGTAATTTTTCAATCTTTGACTACAGGTAGGTATTCATAATTTCTATCTTGTGATTGTTATAGTTAGCCCTAAACTAACCGTAGTTTTGTTTGTTTGTTATTGTGGAAGATTGAGATGGAATTTGTCGATGAAGATGACAAATCTTTAGTGGAACTGCTCATAGCTCAGGATAATCAACTTGGGTTTGTATCACTTGTTTTTTTAAATAAAATAAAATAAAATAAATCTTGTTTATTTACTTGTTTGTTGTTGAGATTAAAGTGAGAAGAAATCTGCTGAGGAAGATTGCAAAGCTTTGTTGGAACAAGTCAATGCTCAGGAGAAGGAACTTAGGAATAAGAGAAGGTTTCTTTGTTTGTTTTTATTTTGCTTACTAAAACAAGTTAGTTGTAAATCCTTCCTTATCACTTTCCCTAACCTAACAAGGTGGTTGCTTGGATTAACAACATTTGAAGACCAAGAAGCCGATGATGATGATGATACGGATGAAGATGTGAAAACATCTAATGCTGAATTCGAAAGGTATGCTGTAGATATTTTCCTAAAAGCAGACTCGATTATGATGTATTTTTGTGGTATGCAGGCGGCACCCCGTACCTGAATCCCTGCTTAGGGAAGATGATGTGAGTGCTAGCTAGCTAACCTTCTTCTTATTATTTGTTTCACCAATGATTTATTCAGCCTTTTGTTTCTGCGTAAACACAAAAATCACTAGCCAAGACAGAACTAGCTTTTATCAATCTTCCAGTTAGTACCCACCCATTTAAATAAGTAATTATGAACCGAACAAGGGCTGGCTCACTAGACTATTATTATTAAGTGAACCATCTGATTTTATCAGATTAGATTAGAATTTATATATATATATGTATGTAGGGTGGGGGTTCTAGAGTTAACACTAGTGCATTTGCAAACTCAGTGAACAAATACGTGTATGGCTATGATTTCATCATCAAATCCTGGCCATTAATTTACACACATGTATGGCCAGGATTAGTTCACTCAGTTCGCAAATACACTAGTGTTCACTCTTGAACCTAATCCTATGTATGTATGTATGTATATGGAAAGTACATAAAAGGTAAAACTTTTGATGGTTGGAGCGAGTAGTTGAGTACACATGATCATTTTCATCGTCATGCTATATAAACTTTATTCATCATCCGTGCTTATATGTGATATATATATATGTATGTATGTATGTATAATATAGGAGATGGATCAAATGAAAACTAGCTTGAGTTGTGAGAACCTGCTAGTCGCGAGAACCCTACTTCCAAAGGTTTTTTGAAAAATAAATTTTGACGAACTTTTTTTCTGAAACTTTTTTAAAAAAAAAGTAAAGAGTAAATTACGATTTGGGCCCTTGTGGTTATATCACTTTTACCCTTTAGCCCAAAAATGAATCTTTTAACATCTGAACCCCCAACGTCTTTTTTCTAACCCTTTTGGCCCCTAAAAGTAAATGAATGGGGTTAGTGTTAGGGCCAAAAGGGTTAGAAAAAAAGACGTTGGGGGCTCAGATGTTAAAAGATTCATTTTTGGGCTTAAAGGGTAAAAAATGATATAACCACAGTGGCCAAAATCATAATTTACTCAAAAGTAAAAATCGTAGAGCACTTTTTATGGTGGTGTAAATCAGACTCAACGTTTTGGCTGCTGACATCAGCAGCTATTTACACCACCGATGTCTTAGTTAGATGTTAGTCTACCTTTGTGCAAAATTTGGTTGAAAAACTCACACGGGAAGTAGGGTTCTTGTGAGATCTCACAACTCAAAGGGGGTTCTCATTTGAAAGTGTTCCTATATCTATATATATATATTTGTGTTTGATACTTGAGTCCTCTTTCAGTTATGATTATAATTTTTGTTTACAGGTTTCGTACGAGGTTATAAAGTCTTCTCTTGAAAAGGGAATATGTAACAATAATAACAAATATCATATTAGTGAGGATGAGATGCAGCTTGTTAATTTACCTAGAGATGCGAGAGGTGTTTTGCAGCTAACTAAGGATATGACCAATCAAGGGCTAGATCGTTTTGTGGAGGCTCTAACCGACGGTTCAGTTGATTTCGCTAAAACCCGTTGGAAGATGACCCAGATGATCAAAGAACACCTCTCGTCTTCCTCGTTGAATAAACGCCAGACTCTAGAGCTATCCGAGAATCAACTTGCAGTGCTGAAGAATCCACATAATTACCGTTGGAGTAGCGAGTGCCGTTTTGTTCCCGCAGACTCTGATTCGTTGCGTGCGGCTGTTTATAAGATACTCGGTGCGCTTGAAGCGTTACCGACTCAAACTCTTTTTGCGATGCATAGGAAAATCAAAGGAATTAAACATTACATGCCTCAGTTAATACCGGTTAAAAAATCTGGGTGGGGACGAGACGCGTTGATCGAATGCTTGAGAAAGAAATCGTTGAAATTGCTTTCGAAACTTAATGAAGGGGATTCGTTACCGGAACCGTTGGCAAAAGCAATGGATGTTGCGGGCTTGAGTTTTAAGCTGATTCAAGGATGTGAGTTTGCGACCAACTTCGTAATACAGCCGTCGCCTGAAACGAATGCTTTGCAAAACGAGATCGCAAAATGTCTCAAACTGCTTGACGAGAGAGTGGAATTGCGGGTGTTGAAGGACATTCAACAAGCTTTAAATGCTTCCGGTGAGAACATAGCCGACAGGAGTTTACGAACGTTGGTAAGGAACGTGTTGACGGAGTTTCTTTGCGAGTGCGGTGACATGGAGATTGTTCCGGAATGCTTACGACACGTCCTTGCCATCATAAAGAAAAGTTGTGAAGCTTGTGTTCCTCACCCGGAGAAAATAAGTATAGAGGAAGACGTAGAATCTATTTTGAGCGTGAGTGCTTCTATGAAACAACTTGTGTGGGACTTGATTCCTCATTCGGAAGATGAAAAACTAGACCGAGAGTTTGCTGATGCGTACATGGAGGATCTAGAAGACAGTTACGACGACGAAGATGAAGATGATGATGAAGATGAAGACATTTCATCAGTGAGTACAGGGTACAGTAAATGTCACTTCTCACAACGTATGCATTTGATGCGACACCACTTGGTAAGGGTGAAAATTCCGCAACAAGAGGGCCATACTGACGACCGGAGGAGGAGGAGCACGTGTAAGAACAACCAGTACCTTGCTGTCCAAGCTGCTACTGATGAGGCGAGTATGGTAGCGTATCGTCTGATTGATCATATCTTGAATGATGATAGTGGAGCGGAGGAGGGAAAAAAGCGCAAAGCTACTAGCGAGGAGGAGGAGGACCTGGAAGACGATGGCTCTGGCTCTTTAGTTCTTAAGGCGGTTGAAGAACTATTACCTTCGTTTGCTAAAAAATGGTACTTGCATGTGTTGGTTATACTTTGAACATGAGATTACCATGCCTAATCTAAATTATGTGTGGTTGCAGTGAAGGACTAAAGAAGTCAAAGTGAAGAAGATAAAAAGTCAAAAGGTATAGCAGCAGCAGATTCTGAAATTTACACCTTTGTTTTCTCACTTGTAATTTCAACTACATTAGTACAGACTTACTTACTTACTTACTGGTTATGGATGTATGATTTCATCCGATTATACACAACAAACAAACAAACAAACAAACGTTAAGTAATAGAGGAGGGGTGGGGAGGGGATACTGCCTCATACCGCCCTCCCTCTTTTGTTAATATTATCAAGCGTCATAGATTGAATTGTTAGCCATTGGGTTAATAACAAGCTATCTTTGTATTACAAATTGCGGATTAAATAGGTAATGTTCTATGTTCCTAGCACCCTTTTATCAGTATGGATAGATAGATAGATAGATCAAAAGTAAAGAGTTGGAAAGATGCTAACATATAAAGACAAGGATTTATAGCTAGCAATATATCTTCCTCAACCGAGACTATCATCAAAATTATATATTTTATTGTATATGATTGAGCCCAGCCCGTATAGCAAGCCCAATAAGAAGAACCGGAACTATTCTAACATACATACATACATACATACATGATCAAGCAGAAATTGTGGAACCAAAAATTGGGCGTCTTGTGTTCCCCATCTCTCTTTATAATCTCATATCTTCCCATCCCTCTCTCTCTCTCTCTCTCTGTGTGTGTGTGTTCTTATATGTAACCATTACTGACAGATTTTCCACAATCAATATCAGTTAGCATTACCTAGTTTAGTTGTGAAATATCCATTCACTTTGGTATTATCTGGTGGAAAAGAATTTTTCTTGGATGTTTTCATGACACGCTTGAATAAATATAATTTTATATACCAAATAATAAAAAAATATATCTTTAAAAACCTTGTTTATTACACGTGTTAGAATAAATGTAATTCTATAGACCAAATAATAAAACAATATATCTTTAAAAATCTCGTTTATTACATGGGTTGAATAAATATGGTTTTATATATTAAATAATAAAAAGTTATATACATTTAAAAAAAAAGTTACATATCTTTAAGAACCCTGTATATTGTACGGGTTGAGTAAATTTAATTTTATATATTAAATAATAAAAAAAGTATTTTTAAGAATCTCATGTATTGTATGGGTTGAGCACATGTAATTTTATATACCAATCAATAAAAAGTTATATCTTGTTATATCTTTATAAACCCTATGTATTATACTATTTGAATAAATCTAATTTTATATACCACATAATAATAATAGAAATTGAAAGTAGGTTGCGATAGGAATCGGGAACGATGATTGTGGCTGTATTTAGGGGCTTTAGGCCGCTAACTATTGATGATTGGGTTGATGATTGTTGTGTTGTAAAAGTTGGAACTCAAAGCGAAATGGGTTTTGAAACTCGGCTTTTTTTTTGCTAAATGATATTTATTTTGGGCTCATTGAATGAAAAAACAGTTTGGTTTTGAAATAAACGTATTTGTTTGGGCCTAACACATATACCATATATAAAAACTTTCTAAAGACTTAGAGGCCCTTATTTTCTAGTGACTCTAGGCCTGTGTTTAGGTTGCGAAGTATATGGAGTCGACTTTACCATGTTTCCAAATTTATTTAAGAAATAAACACCAACAAATGGGTGAAAGAAATTTTAATAGGTAGGGCAATAGGATCAAAACAAAATTCAAGAAACTTCATAGGGAAAATAATAAAAAACGACCCACTAATATGACCATGACTTTCCAAAATTAAGCAAAAAGCTACCATCAGTCTTATCACTACCTTGACCCAAGACCAAGCAAATAAAAATAACGCTTAAGGAGTTAGAGAAAAAAATATTATACCTTTTAAGAAAAAGGTAATTTCTGTTTGTAAAAAAATAGTATTATCGACAATGGAATCTGCGGAAACATCAAGCCATGTTTGTGACAAAGCAAACTCCTCCACGCATGTCCACCTCTCGGCGTTCTTTGTTGCTTTCTACGGGGATGTAGCCGATTGGATTTTGGGTGCGGTTTGCGACATATGCAGAGTTTGTGGGAATTGTGACATTGTGGGTTTTGATAAGAGTAATGGCATTACCGGTCCATACTAACTCAAGCCCATTCGTAGCGTCTTCATCCACCGGTTGATGGTTTGCATAATACGAGTAGCTCAGATCAAATGTGTTTACGTTGTTGTTTGGGAACATGGTGAAAACATTGTATTTTGAGAGAAGAATTTGTAGTTTGAGAGGAGAGATGGTGAGGTAAGTTGGGCGCGTTATCACACCGAGGTGACAGAGGGTGTTTTCCCAAAATCACTCTCATGCATTACGTCCTAGTACCCAACACTTTTCTGATATAAGAAAAACCAAAAAAGAAACGTCTTTGTTCTAAAATTTGTAAACATATCTGCTATGTAAAAGTAATTTTAAAACTGGAATTTGTTCTGAAAATCAAGATTTTGGATAAAAGAGAATTAAATTAAAATGTGCTGTTAGAGTTATAATTAAAATTATAAAAGCATTGATTTAGCAAAGGTAAAGCAGACTTCTATTTAAGATGGTAAAGCCTTGAGTCCTTGACTTGGGTGCAAGGCATGTATTAAAGATCATAGTCCCTTATCCCGCAACCAAACCAATGAAAACGATTAGCCTAAAAATGATGTTTTAGAACAAAAGTTATCGATCAACCCAAACCCAGGTAGATAGATTTTGAATCCATCCGCATCTTCAGGATCCAGAACTGGTTGCTTTCTTTTCCCCACGAAACTGGAACGAGAATAAACGTCTTGAAGCTGCTGCAGTCAACCACAACACCTCTATAACATTAACAAACCAAGCCAAATGTTTATTTCTTTATTGTCTACTCTACTTTTGCACCATATTTTATTTAGAGTAAAATGCCATTTTCGTCCCTCCCTGAGGTTTGGTTAGTTTTGCGACTTTCGTCCAAAGGTTTGTAATAGCCAATCCATAACGGATCCGGTTGGACGGAGTGCCAAAATCCAAGTTCGTAGACCCGCGACCCGGCCCGAATGGAGCATGCATGGCTCAACCTAATTCTGTCATCTTCTCAAGACATGGCAATGCATGCCCCACGTCCACCATGTTTTAAATTAATGTTTCCATGCTTTATTTGTTTGTACCTTCAGCTTCCTAACTAGTGAGTTAGTTTTTAATTTTACTAGAAAATAGGTCGTGGGTTAGAGTAGGTGTAATTTCTTTTCTTTATGTATGAAACTTCCAAAGGAATGAAAAGACTGTGAGTTTTGGAATGATTTTTTTCTTGTGTTAATTATCTCATGTTCGTGGGTTAATTAATTCGTCTATGCTAGCTCAACCGTGGCACGTTGGGTGGTGAACTTAGACACGATTCTCTAACCGTAGTGGTGTATCTATATCTTCGGTTAGACGTCGCAGCTCCTACCGTTTCGTTTGGTGGTGAATCTGTTTCCAAACGAGCCGTAGAACTATCTTTTATTTTACCGTTTGATTTGAACCGGTGATCCGAGGGTCATACTCCTATCAATTTGTTTTTCCGCGCAACTGGATTCAAAAGGTTTGAAATCTTGCCATTTTCATCCCGCTAGTTAACTCCATCCATTTTTCTCAGTTAAGTCACAGGGGTATTTTCGTCTTCTTGTGTAACTTAAAGGGCAATTTAAGTTGATAAAAAAGATGGCAATACCCTTGACTTAACGGAGAAAAATGGATGGAGTTAACGAGCCGGATGAAAATGGCAAGATTTCAAACCTTTTGGATCCAGATGAGGAAAAACAAACCTTTGGAGGAAAGTCACAAAACTGGCCAAACCTTAGGGACGAAAATGGCATTTTACTCTTTTAGTCATTAAAAGTAGGGTAGAGTGACTCACACTTTTGAGCATGCTCATCAGCGGAGATTAAGGACTTCAAGGTATCAACTGTAAGATGAACAACATAAGATGATATTAGTAAGTAAAAGTAACAAAACCCAAAGGAACGGGGATGGATTTACCTTGAGGAGGAGGCGGCGGCGGCGGTTGAACTGACGGGGTTTTCTTTCCAAGTTTTATAAGTCGTCTAAATCCGCCTTTCGATTGCGGCTTTTCAGGGATCTTTTCCATCTTCAGGTTGCTAACATAGGCTGCAGTTCCATTTCCACCAAACGCCTGATGATGAGGCACTGCTTTCGCGTATTCTGAGTTCCTGGTAGATTGGTCTTCAAAAGATGATACGCGCGCATAAGGAGCTTCGTACTTTTTCCCAACTTCCTCCACACACACCTGATGAGAGAGATTCAAAGTAATCAATATTTTCCTCCATTTCTGTTTTGTTTTCCGCAACTATTCACTCACAAAATAATCAACTTTTTTCTACTTTACGAGAGCCTACATCTCGAATCGTAGGAATTTAACTATCTTGTTTTCTTTAATTGAGGTGATGCAATAGCCAACAAGAATACCCAACGACTGTAACAAGAACTCACCCAAATTCAACGATGTATCATGGAGCCTCAGGTTCAAAAAGATAAAAGAATGATAAAAGTGCACGGACGGTCCCTGTGGTATGTCCAAATTTTGGATATGGTCCTTAAGTATGAGAAAAGTACACAAGTAGTCCAAACTTATGCATGTTCGTAACACATATGGTCCCTGCTAGGGCTGCAAACGAACCACCGAACTTTCAGCAAACAGTTCGGCAGGAAGTTCGTTCCTTTAATAAATGAACGAACATGAACAGAGGTCACGTTCGTTCATTTATGTTCATGAACATTCGGTAACATGTTCATTTATTTCCAACCCAAACCTTGGACCATTGGTGTACTTTCTCATACTTAGGGACCAAATCCAAAGTTTGGACGGACATACCACAGGGACCATTCGTGTAAACGTACCTCAGAAGATTTATATGCAAACGTACCTCAGAAGATGTAGTAGGATGGACTGAAATGGTCCCCTTATCAACAGTTTCCTTAGGCACTTCATGAATGTTCACCCCTGTTCTATGATCACTGTTAGTTATTGATGACGGCTGCTTATTGTTATGTTCTTCAAGCATAACAACAGTCTTGTCAATAACAACAACAACAGGGCTGCTGTTGTCATTAGCAGCATCACTCAATCTGTTGTTTAAATTCAGTTTAGCAACTTCAGAAGTAGTTTCTTCTACAGAGGGCTTCACCTTCACCTTTGCCTTGCTTGGTTCAATAGGTTCAGAAATCTTTTTGGTCTCAGTTGACCCGTTGGACGGTTTTGGTCTCGGTTTCGAAACAGACTCTGCACTCTTTGTCTTAGTATGAGGAGTGCTAGTGGTGTTGTTGATCTTTCTAGGCTCGGATAGCCTTCTAATGCGAGTCATAGACGAAGAAGCCTTACTAACAGAAGTCAATTCTTTCTTTGTATCCGACATGGATGACAACGATCTAGTCATCCTATTCCCTGCGGCTGAATTTGTCGAAGGTTTTTTTGCATTGTTGATGGAAGGTCTTATTTTCGACCTTTGGAGAGGTGATGATGAGCCGGGCTCGGAATCCGTGAATTTGGTGGACCCACGCATGTGGGAGATCGGTGAAAGTTTAGATGTTGATGATGACAGTGATGGTAACTGTTTTTTGCTGGAATTCGTGGTCCTGGCATAAATTCTCTTTTGCCTCTCCATCTTTAACAATTCAAGTCTTTTTTGTTCGGCATCTTGCTGCAAAAAAAAAAAAAAAAAAAAAAAAAAAAAGATAAACTACGTACGCAATGATCAAGTACATTGATTTAGGGATGGGATTGGTACAGTACCCGTACCGGTACCGAAAATATTGGGTACTGAATACCGTACCATGGTACCGGTATTTCGATACAGTACCCAATTTGGTACCATTTTGTTTTTTTTTTCTCTCTTTTAAGCACTCATACGGGTACTAAATGGGTAAAACCAACACGGGTACCGATAAGGTAGAATCGGTACGAGTAGTAAGACAATACGGGTACCAAATAGGTAAAATCAATACGAGTACCATAATACTATAATACAAAAATAAAACATAATATGAAATTCATTCGTAATCAAATTCGGTACCAGTACCATTTTTACCTGTACCCGTACCGATACTAAAAGTACCAAATACCAAAATCAATAAAACTGGGTACCGATACATGTACCAAATAGCCAAAACCGGTATGGGTACGGGTATTTGGGAAAAAAATTCATTTCTACATTGATTCATCATTCCCTTCTGCTGGGAAAAGTAATAATAACTAGATAGAAATGAGCGACAATAGAGTACCTGTTCTTTCTTCATTTTCTGGAGCTCAGCTTTATAGGATCTTAGTTTGTCAGCACGTGCACGTGCCTCCTCTAGGGTACTTTTATTATTATTATTATTATTCACCTTCGATGGTCTTACCTTTCTTACCATACCCTGGTTCGGTTTCGAGAGTTGGTGCTTTTCTGCACTACTTTTTGATCCTTTCTTATCTTGCTTGCTTGTTTTATCATGTGAAGCCGAAGCCGCTAACTGCATTTCATAGTCTATAGCAGGATCGTACCCAATATTTTCATTTCCAACGTCTCGTTCAGGCATCAAGCTTAACGCATCAGGCTCATATTTAACATCTGGGGGCTTATTAGATTTGTTTTCCGGGAGGTCAAACAGTTTCAACCCTTTTGTAATATTGTAGTCGTTTACACCTGAAGTTGAGCGCAACGATACCATAACCGCTTCATCGTGCTGCAACCCGTTACTTTTGTCCAAATTGGCATTCTCCTCAAACCCGTTACTACTGTCTCTTACATTCATTTCTTCTCGTCTACCTACCGTAATAAAATCATCATCATTTGCACCCCTGTTGACAATCTTTCTTCCATTTGCATCATACATTTGCATATGCCGCCCTTCACCGTCGTCATTCTGTCTTGCATGAGCCGATAATGGATCATTTTCAGTTTTTTGGCGTCTTTTTGTTTTGGGATCCTTTTCCATTGCATACATATCTTCACGGTCACCTTCTTCAGCACTTTTAAGTAAACACGTTTGGAATGCGTCCCAGTGGCTGCCATCTGTTTCCTCTTTACAGTTACCTTTTCTCTTTGGGGATCTTAAGTTTCTTTTTTGTTGTTGTGTACGATCATGATCACCGGTGTCGGTATCGGAAGAAGCTGATTCTGAGGAAGTCTTGGTTTTCGAGTTAACGAAGTTGATGTTACGAATAACCACTCTACCTGATTTCTTTTTACCAGCACTTTTACGGTGTTCTGGGCTCTCTTCTTCAACGGGTGATGGAGACGGGTAATGTGGCGGTGGAGGATAAAATCCCGGATAATGTTGATAGTAGGGCATCGGGTATGCTTGATACACCGGTACGCGTACGTCACCTTGCGGTGAAGAATGCATACCCCATGGCGCGAAACCTGGATGCTGTCCTCCGTGATATTGTTGCTCACCGCCTCCAACGTAAAGACGAAAACAGTTAGCTGTTTATCAAACGAAAATGTATTAATAATGTGTTCATGTAAGAATTTTACCAGCAGCATTTGTATTGGTGCCTGCTGTTTCAGAATGCACGATTGCCGATGCAGTGCAATCTGACATTGCGTCTTCTGCTTCTATTTCAACCCATTGTCCGGATTCGTGTTTCTGCTTCCACAAATTCATGAACCTCAAGCAACCACTCCTGAATGTATGTATGTACACCGAAATTGTTAAAAAGAGATGACAGGTAGATATACAGAAACAAAAAAGAGTTTTGTTATGGTTACATGAGGCGTGATGCTCCAAAGCATTCAGCAAATGATAACAAATTTGCCACATTCTCGATTTCAAATCCAGCAGCGACAGCGCGTGCAAACGCCATCCCTTGTTCTTTCTTCAGCACTGTTTTACGTGTCTCCAGAACATTTATCAGCTGGGCTCTGAAAATACATACATAACAATACAACTATTGTAACAATTCTTACGATAAAAACAGAAGAAAATGTTAAGAAGGAAACACCAATACTTTGAATTTCTCTCCTTAGTGCTCGGACTGGGAAGCTCAGGCGCACCGGGCTGATAGAAGAAACGAATTAATAATGGATTATTATTATTATATTACACACTAGACAATAAGAATACTCTACTTGGTGATTTGTTACCGTGTATAGAACAATTGCCTTCTCCTCCTCATTAACGTCACCTGCCGCTGGTTTGTTTCCTGTGGAATGAATTGAATACCAAGAGATCAAAAACGACGAGAACTAAAAATGCCACATGGTCCAAGTCACCTACCTTCATTGCTTGATGCAGGCTTTATGTATTGGTCTTTTATCTGCCACGGTGAACACTTTGATTAAGAAAAAAAGTTCATGCATACACATACACATACGTACATAATACATACGTATATATATGTGTGTGTGTAGGGGAGGGTTATCCTGAGAATGCTAATATTGCGAAAACCATGAGAACGAATGAAAAAACCAATCAAGATCAGTGTTTTAGCACAACACAAACCTCATTATAATTAAAATACAACATTAGAAATAAAATTTACTCTTTAAATAATTCATCTATCCTCTCAAAATCACTCTTAATAAATTTTTTACACATGTGTAAATTTTCTTTATTTGCGAATACATGTGAACTTTAACGTGTAAATTTAATTTATAATATTTTATTCGAATAATGATGATAAGTGTAAAAAAATTGAATTTGAATTGTTTTTGACCAAGTTCTCGCAGTTTTTTCATTCGTTCTCGCAATATTTAGCGTTCTCCAAATAACCATCCCATAGATAACTCTCACCGAAATATCAGTGTTTCCTTGAATGGCAATTGCCTCTTCTATCTGTAAGATTTCAGATTCTATGGTGTAGACACGTTCCAGAATCTCGGGAGTGCTCACAAAGCGAACAAAACTACAAAGAAGAAATAGCTTCTTCGGCGTCAAAAGTTTAAAAAAATGGTAATTCCTCCCGTCCGTAAAGCTGATAGAATGAGGTAAAATGGCACAACTTCCAGCCATTTAAACCAAAAGGCAACATTTCAACACAAAGGATTCAAAAGCATGAACAACAATTGCAAACCTTTGGAGGGTAGACTTGGTAAACCATGTGGCATTACTTCCAGCTTGTGGTGCAAGCAATACCGAATATCCGCCTTGTGCAATCTGATCTTGAGCGGTCTTTAAGTGTGCAATAAAAGGGTTGAGCAAACCAGAAGCAATTTTCTCTTTCTTCCCATTTGCAATGATGTATAAATCACACCTGCTAAGTTTGCATTCAAAATTATCAACTCCAAACATCATTGTGTTACCATCTCGTCTGTGTTTTGTTTTGTTTTGTTTTTTAATTAATTAATTAATTAATTTTGTGGTGGTGGTGAAATCAACAACACATACAGATCGATAAAGAGATGAAAACGAGGAGCATATCTGTCTGTCTTCAATTCTGGGTTGTGAAGTTAAACTACTACTACTACTACTACTAAGTGTTTTCTTTCTAGGGTTCAGATAATGGAAATGCATGCCAATTAGTAAGTAACTGAAACAATTACCTTGTTCTTGTGGGGGTGAGTTGGAAGACGGCAGAATCCAGAAGACTTGTTGATTTCATGCCTCAAAAGCTTTTTGATCGGAGAAAGTAGTTTTATGATGAAATGGCTGCTGCTGCTGCAGCAGCTGCTGCTTTCAGGAGAGAGAAACACGGAGACATGTATGTATGTATTCCACAAAGTATCCAAAGTCGCCCCTTTCTATACCCAAATGTATTTTCTATTTTTATCACATTCCACATATATATGGCATGTTTCGTTTATTTAAGTTAAAAATGACTTTTTGTGAAAATCACTTATATTTGTAGCTTCTTAAGATTGCGGGGTATGGGGCGGGAGTTTGGGCGTGGCCCCTTTTTCGTGGGTTTGAAGCCGGGCGTGGGGCGGTCTGGCCAAGCTGACATGGCGGGCTCTAATTGGACAAACCAAAGAAGCCGTTGGGCTAGCCGTTGATTTAACTATCAATGGCTCAGATCTAGCGAAGCCCACCAAACCCCCGCCCCCAACCCCCGCCCCACCATACCCTGTTTAAATGTGGGTCGCCCCATGTCTGCCACCCCAAGCCACGTGTCAACAAATGCCCCAACCCCCGCCCCACCATACCCCGCAGTCTAAAAATAAGTTTTTAAAAAAGTGTTTGGATTTGGTTATGAGTTGGGAAAAGTCAATAAGTCAATGACTTGTTTTTTAAAAAGTGTTTGGTTTAACTTATTGGTGTAAAATGACTAAAAGTGTTTAAAAAGTTATAAAAAGTCACAACATCGTAACTTTTCAAAAAGTGACTTTTTCACCTATAGAAAAAGTCATTTTGAAAAGTCTTTTTGGGTTTGCCAAACACTAATCTTCTTATTAGCTTTTTGTAGAAGTCAATAAGTTATAAGTTAGAGTGGAAAAGCTTAGCCAAACGTGCCCATAATTATTCTCTAGATAGTTTTTGTTCTTATCTTTAAAAATTATAGTTATAGTCCCTAACTTTTACACATTCGTTCTTGGATAGTCTCTAGCGTGGATGGGGTTAGTTTGTCCAGTTAAGTGGGTACGAAAAGACTAAAATGTCCTTACTTACATGCAAAATGGATTTTGTTCTTTAAATACAAAGATGGCAATCCACCATCATCAACCACCATTCGCCACCTATAGCCATTTCACCACAACCCAAAACCCCCGTCATCCTTCCGACACAATCTCTACCTCGCTTCCAAACCCAGACCCGAACTCGTTTTCACCTTTGTCGAATCATTCACCCCCGGCACGTAACCAACCTCGAACCCGGCTTCGACTTCTGTAACACCCCAAAAACATTAAATTTATATAAACATGTATATATGTACGTATATACATGTATATGTATTATTATATACCAAAAGAAAACAAACCTAACTAGTAACAAGGATTGGGTTAATTAAAAAAACATCAAGTTATAAATTAAATAAGTATGGAATAACCTTGGGGGACTATAGTTGCCAATTATTAAAAACTATCAACTTGATAATGAAAACCACACCAAAATCTGGTTGACCAAGCCAGGAAAGAAAAAGGGGAAAAGCTTCCCCAAGACCTAAACTCATAATTCCTTGAAATTAAAAGAGAAATCAAGTCTAAAACTAGTGTATGTACTGAAATTAGTGATCATCCGAACAAGGAGGACATAAGGTATGTTTAAATTCTATGTTTGGTGATGTTATGAAATTGATGAACATCATATAATTTATGATTCGGGTGTGAATAGTAGGAATTATAATATAACTTGAGGTGTATTCATGTTTAGAGACAACCCCTTGATGAAAATAGTGAAATCAATACTATAATTCAAGTGTTTGAATTACTAATTGTGATTAAGTAGATGGGTTGTTGGATGAAGTGGCTTTTGCTACTAATATGAAAACCTCCATATTTGTATAAATAATATATTTAATGACATAGGCTTGATGAAACCTCATCTTAATTTGATGTGTAATTACATTTGTTGAGTTGAGATTTTTAGTTAGTCAAGGTATAGACTGAATCAAATTGACTAGCTAAAAAGTATGCACATAAGGTGCTTGATGAAATGCCTAAAAGAATTACCAAACCTAATCAATGAACAAAAAGTATTGATGAAACATGAGATAATATGTTTGGCAAATTTGCATGCCTTAGTCATGGTTGAGAGGCTCTAACAACACTTGGCCCGTATATTATAGGCAAAGAAAGCGAAGCATTGGGAAGTCAAGCGGTGCGGACACTCGTCTAAAAGGAAAGCTTTAAGGTAAGTGGGTTAATGCTTCGTTAATATTGTAGTTAAACTTCTTATTGTTGAAATATTTTGATAAGTAGAAATAGGAAATTTGCGTGTTTGGTCTACTTGCTATGATGAAATTCATGAAAGTAAATCCAACGGATCAATTTAAGATAAGTGCAAACCGGGTAACGGAAGCACCTTTACTTAAATGACAAACCCAGGGAGTGGGAGGTCATTGATTAAACTAGCGAACCGGTTACGGCAATGTGAGGGTCGTAAATATTGAAACTCGGAATGAGTATAAGGAATATGTGAATACCTAACTAGAAGTTTTATTATTTAGTCTAAGTTCATGATCATAGACTTCAAACTGGTCAATTGTGTTAGAAGCGCAAACCGGGATTTGGGAGCGCGAGTTAAAAGTCATAGACTCTCATGGTCAGTATGACTAGTAAATGCACAATTTCCGCATGTAAGGATTGTGTTAAAAGTGTTCAACTACTAATAGTTGAACGGGTTGAATAAATGAAACACATATTAGTTAACGAATGCGTAAATCACTTGATTGGAACTCCAGATATTGGAAAACTTTTATGGTTATAATGTTCATGTGAGTTTTTAATATAAACAAACACTTTGTTTGATAAAACATGAACAGGTCAAAAATTTGTAAATAATTATAAAGCCAAGAGCTCATAAGTTAATAATATTGTTAATCTGGATGTTGGATTTCAAGCTCACATGATAGAAAATCAAATTACGATCATGTGGGAAGAAACGGGAGGTTAAACGGGTGTACAGTTTAAAAGTTATGCGCGTTTTAGTGTTTACGAACGATTAAAACAACACATCCGAGAAACGGAAGAAGGAGAAGGCGTCGACGACGCCATGCCCAGCGTCGCCGACGCCGTGTCACACCCCAACCAATGGCGGAAACACCGGGGCATGGAACTGTGTGAAACAAATTGTTCAATAGATTCCACAACAACTATTAAATTACCAAATCCTTAATGTTAATATCCCATACTACTAACAGATAAAGTAAAAATAGTTATTACAGATAATTGTCTTAAAAACAAGCAAACTATTCCGACAACTCAGAATTTTATTAGGTTCGTTTCTAGACTCCATCCTAGCTTGATTCCAGCAAATAACAAGCAACATCCTAGCATTCAAACACCTGTCACATACGTTAAAATACGATCAATACACATAGGGTAAAGGTGAGTATACAAGTTTGATAATAATAAAGGAGTTTGAAATAGTTTACGCATAACCAGCATGTAACACGTACAAAGTGAAGGCTAGTAGGTTATCGACAGAGAAATATGCACGGACGTGACTGCGAGCTGTAGAATGCGCAACACATATCCCCACTGGGACTCGTGAAGTAAAGCCCTTAACAACCCCTGTCCATGACAGGTGCCGAGTCCAAACTATAGTACTATCGTTGCTAAGGTGTCAAGCAACAATCACTGTGTTAACATAACATACAAGCATTCATCGAATAACACGTAGCATGAAATAACGGTCAGCGTATAAATAGTGTTTACGTTGTGTGGAAATTGTGATTTAGAATAAGTAACGTATGTAACACCCAAAAGTGCGTAAAGCAAAAAGGGTTCAAGTATACTCACAGATTGTGTTTAAGTAAATAAACACTCTCTTGGATTGAAGGGAGCGCTGAGAGATTAGCCTGGACAGTTAACGATAGCATAAACGATAAGCGGCGCGTAAAACGGTGCAAGTACCAAGTGTCAGATGGTAACCCGATCGGATGGCAATCCGATCGGATGGCCAGTCGATCGGATGTCTATCCGTTCGGATGGTCATCCGATCGGATGGCCATTCGATTGGATTGACATCATTTCGTAAGGATGTGTTTGTGTATGATGGCTTTGAAGTTTTCGTTGCAGCATTTTTAAAACAGAGAAGTATCTCTACCTTTCAGGTCGATCGATCGAACGGCGGTTCGATCGGGTAGCGATACGATTGGTAGGACACTTAATGATAACAAGTTCACAGCAGGATTGTCACTCGATCGGATAGCAATCTGTTAGAACTGACGATGCATTGAACATGTTTGAAAATTGTTAAGTGTTGAATCTCAAGTGCAGTCCGATCGGATAACTGTTCGATCGGATGGCAATCCGATTGGACGGCAATGCGTGCCAACGACCTGATCGTCTTGGTACTTGATTATTTTGAAGAATTTTGCAGTTCCGATCGAGACGGTGTGATAACGTGCTAAACAACAAAAACCCCATCAAGACCCTAGTGACCCGGTCGAACAGGAATCACCCTAGTTCGATAAGTCAGCTGTTCGAGACAGTTGTTCCTGTTTAACTCAAAATCGGTAGTCTCTTCGATAGAAATCAGATCTTGAACCGACACATCACTAAGAAGGAGTAGAAGATCAGAATGAGCTCCGATTCTATCGGTTTTGAGTGCATTGAGTGTAAAAGAGTTGAAAGAAAGTTAGAAAACCATATTTCAATCCTTTTAACCATGAATATGTGTAGATCTATGTGAAAACATTGTTTAATCATGTGGAAATCCTTCAGATCTGAGTTGTTCTTGTGGAATGATGTCAAGACTTGAAGTTCATAAGAACCCCATGGTGACATCACCCTAGAACACCTCAAATCCACTGATTTCACGGTTAAAACTTAAGATTCAAAAGAGAAAAAGATGAATAAATGCATGTAGATCATAGAAGTACAAGATTTAGGTTGAAAACTTACAAGAATCGCGAGAAATCGAGAGAAAGGAGGATTGAGTGCGGCTGGTCGAGTGAGAGTGTTGTCACATCACAAATGATGTGACAGGTGGGTATTTATAGGGTTTCCAAAAGAGGAAATGTGCAAGGGTCGGATTGGTCACCGGTCGGATGGTGACTCGATCGGATGGCCACTCGATCAGTTGGCCACTCGATCCTGGTGTCCGGCGTATTGAGTTTTGTCGTTTCGATTCGCTTGTTGAGTGTTGCGATGCGTTTCGAGCGAGCGATGCGATAGATTATTAATAAACACATAAATACTATATCTAATATACAATCATCATAAGTAACTGGCGTTTAGCGTTTGCGATTCGATTGCGATAGAGTTGCGATTGCGTTTCGATTAATCACCACAAAACATAAAGTAAACATGCACAAGTACACATAAGTAATACACACACGTAAAATAATATTCAGAATCTATCAATCAAGACGCGAATGCGATTGCGATGCGATTAGCGATAAAGCGATAAACCATGCGATAAATAGCGATTAAACCTCGATCATTAACAAGCACTCCACATAATACAACTAATGCGATAAAATAAATAGATTAACTACAAGTCAAAGAAGTCAAAACAGGAATTATGCAAGGAGTGACAGATCGCAATTAGCAATCTTTTCTTCCTTTGACTTCAATCTTGACTTTGACTTTGACTTTCGTAACACGGGGTGTTACACGCCGAGTCTGGTGACTTGGGGGTGCCAACGTCCTATCTTTTTGCCTACGGGCTTCTGGTGCCGACGCGAAAAACCAAGCACCGACGCCCCTCAGGGTCGTCGCCGACGCCCCTTAGGGTCGTCGCCGACGCCGGGCCTAGTCTGCATGTTTCTGTTTGTTTGTTTTGGCTATGTTATCCATTTTAATTGATTTTTATTGTGTTCTAACACTAATAAATTGTATAATCCTCAGCTCTAGGTACTTAACAACTCTTGGATGATGATCAAGCCGCCTCTAAAGAACCGAATACATAGAAGAATCAAGCTTCCGCTTTTGTATAAATGATTTATGTGAATGATACATCACGTATGTTTAGTAAATGTCTCAAAACACTTTGGTAACTCGATATTTTGAACGAGGTTGTTTTGTAAAATCTTTATATGACATGGTAATTTTGTATAAAACTTTAATTATTTAGTAAGGGTGTTATAAGTTGGTAATCAGAGCTCAAGGTTAGAGACGAAGTGTGTTCGGTTCAAGGCTTGATCAGGACATCCGGTAAGAATAAATTTTACAATGAAATCTAAATAGAATATTAGAAAAAAAGATGACTTAAAGTGCAAGGGAGGGGATGTTAATACACCCGAACCCGGAAAAGCACTAAGTATAAACGATTTAGGCAAGTCATAAACTTGGCCAAATCGAAGAAGAAAAGATACATTGAGTTTAGAAACAAATAAAGAGGACAAATTCTCATAGAAGAATGTGAGAATAATGAAATGAAATGTTTACCGATTTATTGCAAACATTTCAGATAAACGATGTCGGGTGGAAACGGTGATGACACGATACCTCTAATCACCGTGCAGATAAAGGACAAGATTTCCGAACAAGTCGGAAAAGCATTTGAAGCTAGCCTACCGGGATTCATGGAAAGGCTACAAATTGTGATACTCACAACCGTTGAGGAAAGAGTAAACGAACTATAGGAGGACCTTGTCAACGAAAGAGGTAAGGCCAAGGAGAAGAGGGACTGCTCATATAACAAGTTCGTAGCTTGTAAACCTCCAATCTACAACAGAGAAGTAGATCTGATTGCTTGCCAAAGATGGATAAGTGATATCGAGGGAGTGTTTAAACGAACTCATTGTGACCCAAACGATTACGTGATTTACGAAATGGGCCAACTGAGAGGCCAAGCAAAGGATTGGTGGGATAATCACAAGAAGGAACTAGGAGTTGAGGCTACTCAAGCCATGACCTGGGAAGGATTTAAAGAACCATTCCTCAAGCATCACAGCCCAAGGGCCATGATTAACAAAATAAAGGAGAAGTTCATGCATTTAAGGTAAAAGGGCGAATCAATCGATAAGATCACGAGGATATTCCTTGACAAGCTGAAATTCAGCGATGAACTAGTAAAAACCGAAGAACAAAAGGTATATCACTACCATAACATTTTGAGTGCGGAATACCGGGAGTTCATGACTCCCTCAAATTACAAAAATCTCACAGAGATTATCAATGCTGCACGAGAACGTTTTGAGTGCGTCACATCTGTTTTTCTGCGTTTGACAACGTAACACCCCGTGTTTTGAAAGTCAAAGTTAAAGTCAAAGTCCAGATGGAAGTCAAAGGAAGAAAAGATTGCTAATTGTGATCTGTCACTCCTTGCTCAATTCCTGTTTTGACTTCTTTGACTCGTAAGTAGTCTAATTTATGCTTAACGTTAGTTGTATTATGTGGAGTATCTATTAATAATCGAGGTTTATTCGATATTTATCGCATAGTTGATCGCTTTATCGCTTATCGCAATTGCGCTCGCAACTCGAATTACGCATTTTGGATATCGTTTTACATGTGTGTGCGCCTTATGTGTTACTTGTGCATGTTTATTTATGTATATGTTGTGGTAATTAATCAAAACGCAATCGAAACTCGAATCACAATCGAATCGCAAACACTGAACGCAAGTAAAATAGAATGATTGTATGTTAGATATAGTAGTTGGGATTAAAAGTAATTTGAATAGGAAACTTTATCGCATCACATCGCTCGCAATCACAATCGAAACAGCAAAACTCGTCGCACCAAACACTCAAACCAGCTGACTGATCGACCAGGTGACCAACCGATCGACCAGCTGATCGATCGAGCTGCCGCTCGATCGGCCAGCCAGTCGATCAGGCTGCCACCCGATCGATCCACTCCTTTCCACTTTGGGTAACCCTATAAATACCCCATGTCACCATCACACTTTCTACTTTTGGAACTCTCTGTCCGACCAGGGCTTCACCCTTGCTTTTCTCTGATTTCCTCTCAATTCCGGTAAGCTCTCAACCTAAATCTTGTACATCTTTGATCTACACTTGATTCTACACCTTTCTATCTTTTGAATTTTAACTTTTAATCGTGAAATAACTAGATTTGAGGTGTTCTAGGGTGATGTCATCATGGTGTTCTTAGGAACTTCATGTTTTGGCTTCAATCCTTCAGGAACAACTTGAATCTAACCGATTTCCACATAAATAAACAAAGATCTTTCATAGATCTAAACATATTCACGGTGAAGAGGGTAGAAAGATGGTTTTCCAACTTTCTTTCAACTCTTTTACACTCAATGCACTCAAAACCGATAGAATCGGAGCTTGCACCGACTTCCTACTCATTCTTGTGGTTATGTTGGTCCAAGATCTGGAGTCTATCCGTGAGGTTTACCGATTTCGGGTTAAACATGGAACACCGTCTCGAACAGTTAACTGACCGGATTTGGGTGATTCCTGTCCGATCAGGAGTACCAAGTATTGACGAGGTTTCTGTTGCTTAACACGTTATCAAAACATCTCTACAAAATGACAAACTATCAAAATAACCAAGTGTAAAACGAACGGAACGACTAGGACGGAATGCTGTCCGATCGGACTACCGTCCTATCGAACTGTTACCCGAACGGGTTGACACCCGATCAATCTACACCTTGGGTCCCACACTTAAGCTATTTACCAACATTTGAAGTCTGAACGTTGAACGAGTTGTTGTCCGATCGGACTACCATCCGATCGGATTAGCCGCTCGAACATGTGACATTTAAACTTCAATACTTATACAATTTTCAACATGTTCAATATCAGCAGGAAGTCACCCGATCAAAATATAGTCCGATCGAGTAACCAATTGCTGTGAACTTATTTTCTGTAACATCCGTCAAAATGGGCTCCCAAAAATCCGACCCGTTTTGAAACCCGGATCCTTACTTTTGAAACCTCGAAAATTTTCGCGAAATAAATAACCGTTGAAGGATTTACCAGAATTCATTTATCGATTTAGTTATTTAGTTATTTTATTTGTTCAATTAAAAATAATTTAATTAATATTGCAATTATTAGTTTCATAATATAATCTAGTTAGTTTGTTAAGTTTTTAAAGGTAAATAACTTAACCAAGTTAATCTACCTAGTTAATTAAGTCTTTAAAGTTAAGGGTCCAATGTGCAAATTGTATAAAGTACTTAGTAAAGAAAAAAGCAACAACATGAAAACTAGGCGGAACGCGGAATCAACTCGAGTCTCTCACCCGGTTAAGAATTAACAAACAAAAGCCATGCCATTACACAAATTCTTAGTTATTGTTCTGAACCCATCATAAACTTGTATTAACTTATCGTTCCATTTAAGCAATTTAAACCCTTTACTTTGCCGCTCAAACCGATGACAGTAAGCTCATTAGTGGTGTTTCCTTTCTTGTTTAATTGAGCCTGATTCTTTGGGATTGTTAGAGACTAAAGTTTCCATATCTCTCGTCATTCATGAATCTGAACGAAATTCCAGCTTAATACCATAACCCGCTTCAATCCTTACCTTAAAAATCGACAATCTCAATCTTTTATGAGTCAACCTTTTAGTTCCTCTCAAGCCGAATCATTTTGAACGTGAAACCACACGAGCCTCAGACGGGTTACTACTCCCTCATCTCTCACTAAACGATCAAACGATGCCGCACCGGAGTCCCGGAATGCTGCCAGAGATCGGAGTTCCACCGGAGACTTTCGGAGATCACCACGGGATCGGTTCAAACGTTCGGTATACTTTATTCCAGTCAATCCATTTTATTTACTTGTTGCTTCTTTTTTAAGAAGATATATATATATATATATATATATATATATATATATATATATATATAAACAAAACACTTTAGCAATTAACATGGTTGCACAGTGGATAAAACGCGTTTTGATTAAACAACGGATCGGAAATTAGAAACCCAGTCTGATACTTTTGATGCATCACCTTCCTTTTTATTTTAAAAACTAGAACATGGAACCATCAACCTACCTTTTTTTATTTTTTGTATATAAGCATTAAACAAAAATATTAGTTGAAAAAAAAGGGGGCTACTAAACGTACCCCCACTTGTTACTTTTTATACCCCCTTTTCATAAAATAACATTTAAACCTGTCATATTTACCCCCTAAACAAGTCATTTTTTAAAGTATTCCTTTTTGTTACAAAACAAATTCAAAAGTGTAAAAATATATTATTGACGTTTTAAAAAAAAATGTTTATTTTTATGTTTATTTAGAAAAACCATATTTTTTAAAAGGTTTTCAGATATTTTTTACACTCTCTCAAATAGTATTTTGATTATATTTTCTTTTATTGAACATCTTTACAAATTACTAATAACGTTTTTCATATAAAAACAATAATAAAAAAAGTTTTGAATTTTATTTTTGAAAAAAGTCTCCATTATATTTTTTCCTCGTCTAGTATTTTAAATGTCTTACATTTATTATTTTTAATATTTTAAAATGTTTTTTTTTTGGAATGACTTGAAGTGGGTATCTGATGCGTGGTCGAAAACCGATGATTATTCGTAATTAAGTTTATGTTTTTACATGACTTTTGGTTTCGAATGACCTACTTTTGATTACAAAAAAATCCACATATTTTTTTTGAAATCAACCAGTTTGATATATTTTAAATGAAGAAGAGAAAAATATTTGTGAATCAACCCTATCCATTTGTTTTGCTTTAGAAAAGTGTTCACTTCGATCCAAGTCTTAAACTGGTTTTAACTTGTTTATAACATATTCTTTACACTAATTAAATTTGAATTTATATAGATTGTTAATTTATAGTTTGATAAAATAATTTTAGTATCTATTGTTTATTTGTTCACTTACATAGATGGCCTGTAAACGATATTTTAAAAGAATTTTTTTTTTACTTTTTTGATAAATAAAAATTGTTAATTATTTTATAAACACGTCAAAAGTATTAAAAAATATAAAAGTAAGACCTTTAAAATACAAACTAGACGAGGAAAAAACATAATATAGACTTTTTTCAAAAAGAAAGTTCAAAACCTTTTTTATAATTTTTATAAGAAAAAATGTTATTATTTACTTGTAAATATGTTCAATAAAAAACATAATCAAAATACTATTTGAGAAAGTGTCTTTAGAAACAATATATGAAAACTTTTAAAAAATATGATTTAAATAAAAATTAAAAAATAAATATTTAAAAAAACGTCAGTAATCTTTTTTTACACTTTTAAATTTGTTTTGTCACAAAAAGAATATTTTTTAAAATGATGATTTGTATAGGGGTTAAATAGTAAAAGTTTTAATGTGATTTTATAGGAAGAGGGTATAAAAAGTAACAAGAGGGGGTATATTTATCCTACCCCAAAAAAAATCCTAGTAAAAAAATGTAGTTATATTGTAATCAATAAATATTAAATATTAACAAGTTCGTTGCGTGTTATTAACAAGTTCGTTGCGTAATCGATTTCGAACTCTATTATATCTATTAAACTTGTATGCTCACATTTACACTATGTGTATTGACTTTTACTTTAACGTATGTGACAGGTGCTTAGGATACTTATTTGCTTTCTTTGCTGTGAAATCGAGGCTAGGAAAGACCTAGGTCAACAATAAACAATCGTCTCTAATAAAAATCTGAGTTGTCGGAACAGAACAATTTGACTAGATCTTTTCTGTAATAATTGTAATATCATATATGACATGGTATGGGACGTGTCACTTTAAATATTTGATAAATATAGTTGTTATGGAAACTTCTGGACAATCTGTTTCGCTCAGTGTCGCGCCCCGATGATTCCGCCATCGGTTGAGGTGTGACATATTGGTATCAGGGCCATAACTATAGGGAATTAGGCAAGACTCGACCTAGTCCGGGTCGATGTCTTAGAAATGACCTAGTCTATAGTTAGGTACCAACAGACCGACTTGTGCGTACCCTTAAGGGTGCTGTACGAGCCTATTTGCTTACTATTTTCGCTATTCTCGTGCACGCTACACTATCACTGTACGATTATTCGAAAATAAACGAGTAATTTAATCGAGATTAGGTGTGAAAACCGCAAACTCTCGATTAAATTGCTTATTTGATCTATACTTATCTATAAAACACGACAATTTGCATTGAATCAGGAATGAAATCCATACTTTAACGCAGGTTTTCGTCTCTGTTTTTATCAAAAACAGGAGCAAAGTTGTTAAGTTAGGGGTGAAACCTGAATCTTGATGACTTGTTCTGACCTCTATTTTGTTTTGCAAAACTCTCGCCAAAGTCTCGACGGACTCCAACGACCTGAAGTCGCACTGAAACTGGAAGGATGCGTGCCATTCGCCCAGACTCGAGGCGAGAGCACAATCCCGAAGGCCAAAGTGTGAACTAAAGTACTTGTGAATAGTCGAATCACTTTGGTTAGTCAAAGTCTAACTAGCCGCAGACAATCTATTTCTCGATTTCTATGTGTTTCAATTCTAAGATTGTTGATTTTATGTAGGTTTTATGTGTTTTATATGACGTATCTGTTTATGTATTTTCGATTTTTGGTGATTTATTCACTTTTCTCCCTTCGCTTTGATCGACACACATGACTCGCACTGCATCTGTATCTCAAAACGCTGACAAATCGCTAATTGTGGACGACCATATGTTAAGTTATACGCTTATACTATACTACTCGCTATGCTATACGTGACCGCTATTCTTGAACGCTCGCGAACTTGGAATGATAGGTTTCTGTATTCTGACTGCCTCTTGTGATTATGTGCATATGTGTTCTGTGTTTCTATGCCTTATGTGCTTATGTGCTTCTGTGCTTATGTGAATCTGTGATTATGTGCCTATGTGACTTTGTGGTTACGTGATTATACGTGTTCCTAAGTATTAGTAATATTAGGATTGTGAGGGGAGATTCGATCATATTGTGTTGAGTCCTGTGAAGATGTCTGTTGTAGACAATGTCGTCATCTGGATCTCGCGCTACCCGAGATGCTCGCCGAAAGCAAGCAGACAAACGCCTCGCTACCATCATTACTAAGCAGATGGCAAAGGTCGTACCCCAAGTCGTCAGTGAACTATACGAGAACATGAGCAAATCGTCTGGGGAATCCAGAATCGAAACCCCCAAAACTGCTTTCAGCTTCAAGCAGTTCAAGGCATGCGGACCGAAAGAGTTCACTGGAGAAGGAGGCCCCACGACTTTGTTTCAATGGTTCAACTCGATCGAAGTCACTTTGCGTCAGAGTGGGTGTCCTGACAATTTCCGCACACTGAATGCGACCGGCGTCCTCCAGTCCCGCGCTCTAGACTGGTGGACTGCCGAGAGGAACAAGCGCGGAAATGATGCAGCCTATGGTCTGTCATGGGATGAGTTGAAGAACGTTATGCTCGATGAGTTCTGCCCTCCCCATGAGCGCCAGAAGCTGGAGGATGAATTCTGGCACATCAAGCAAAAGGATGGTGACAACGCTGCTCTCACTGCTCGTTTCAAGCAGCTCAGCATTATCTGCCCCGATCAAGTGAAGACTACTGACATGACGATCAAGAAGTACATCCGCGCTCTACCAGATTGTGTTGCAGATTTTGTGCATGCTTCTAAGCCAGCTAAAATCGAAGAAACTTACTTGCTTGCCGCTGAAATCAACGACAAGCGGGTAAAAGCTGGTTTTTGGGATAAAGCTTCAAAGAACCTGCACCAAGCTATCGCCGCACCAGCTGCCGACACCACCGCCACTGCATCTCAGTCATCAAAGTCCTCTCGTCGCAAGAGGATGAACAACAACAGCAGCTCCAGCAACAAGAACTGTGCTGTCACTACCGCTGCTCCACTTCAAGCGGTACCAGCTCAGCAACAACAACACCGATCAGCTCCAGCTCTAATCACCTATGCACCGCCTGCAAAGCGTGCATACATAGGTCCTCACCTTGCCTGCCCAACATGCACCTACCATCACCTAGTGGGTCTAGCTTGCCATTTTTGCGCCCACTGCAATATGTACGGCCACTTCACCGCTAACTGCCGTACTGGTCCCCGCCAAGTACCAACTCAAGCCACTGCTCATCAGGCTCTACTCCCAGCCCCTCAAGGCCAACAAGTAGCACAGGCACCCGCGGTCAACGCTAGAGTCTGCTTCGCATGTGGTGATCCCAACCACTTTACGAACATGTGCCCGAACATGGTTGTGAAACAAGAGCCCCAGCAGTAACAGCCTCAGTAGCAGCAACAGCAACAAGCCGCATGCGCCAGAACGTTCAACATCAACGCGCGCCAAGCACAAGCCGACAACAACATGGTTAATGGTACGTTTCTCGTGAACGGTATTTATGCTTCGTGTTTGTTTGATACTGGAGCTGATAACTGTTTTGTGTCATTTGAATTTGAGAAGCTCCTTAATCGTAAGCGCTCCCATCTATTCTCGACGTTCGATGTTGAAGTCGCCACCAGAAGAACCGTCGCCGTTAATTCTGTTCTTCTTGATTGTACTCTTGAACTCAACCATCACATCTTTCCGATTGATCTCATTCCGATGCAGCTTGGAAGTTTTGACATCATAGTAGGCATGGACTTTCTTCATGAAAACCATGCTGAAGTTGTGTGCTTTGATAAGATGATTCGATTCGTGCTCGCTAACGGTGATATTTGTGCGTGTATAGTGAAACTTCGTCGAAAGGTCTTAAGCTTATGTCATGTGTCCAAGCTAGCAAGTATCTCCGCAAGGAATACATAGCTTTCTTGGCTAACATTGTAGTAGCGGAGAAGGAAAAGAAAAGGAAGACCGAAGTGAACGATGTTCCTGTTGTCTGCGAATTCCCTCAGGTTTTCCCTGATGATCTTCCTGGACTTCCGCCAAGTTGTGATATCGACTTTCGTATCAACCTCATTCCTGGAGTCAACCCTATTGCTAGAGCTCCCTATCGACTCGCTCCGTATGAAATGCGTGAACTCTCGAGTCAACTCCAGGAAATACTTGATAAAGGCTTCATTCGCCCGAGCACCTCTCCATGGGGCGCACCAGTCCTTTTCGTCAAAAAGAAGGATGGGTCGTTCAGGATGTGCATCGACTATCGGGAATTGAATAAGTTGACAATCAAGAATCGTTATCCCCTGCCTCGAATTGATGATTTGTTTGATCAGCTACAAGGTGCTACGTGTTTCTCAAAGATCAATCTACGCTCTGGCTATCACCAGCTACTCATTCAAGAGGAGGATATACCCAAAACCGCTTTTCGAACTCGATACGGCCACTACGAGTTCGTTGTTATGCCATTCGGTTTAACTAACGCACCCGCGGTTTTCATGGATCTGATGAATCGGGTGTGTAAACCATTTCTTGACCGATTCGTCATCGTGTTCATCGATGATATCCTGATCTATTCCAAGTCGAAAGCCGAACACGCGCAACATCTACGTTTGGTTCTCGAGCTACTCCAGGGGAATCGACTCTATGCCAAGTTCTCCAAGTGCGAATTTTGGCTAGAGGAGGTTCAATTCCTCGGTCACATTGTCAATAGTCAAGGTATTCATGTCGATCCCGCAAAGATTGAAGCAGTTAAAAGTTGGGTAACACCAAAGAACCCGTCTGAAGTTCGTTCTTTTCTCGGACTAGCAGGCTATTATCGTCGATTTATCGAAGGATTCTCAAAAATCGTTGTGCCGCTTTCCATAAAGATAAGCCTTTTGTTTGGGGAACCGAACAAGAGTCTGCTTTCCAAACCCTCAAGCATATGCTTTGCAACGCTCCTATCCTCACCTTGCCCGACGAAAATGACGACTTTATTGTCTATTGTGATGCCTCGAACCTTGGTCTTGGTTGTGTTCTTATGCAACGAGAAAAGGTTATCGCTTACGCATCTCCTTAGCTCAAGATCCACGAGAAGAACTATAAAACCCATGACCTCGAGCTGGCGCAGTTGTTTTTGCATTAAAGATTTGGTGACACTACCTTTATGGTACCAAGTGTACGATCTTCACTGATCATAGGAGCCTACAACATATCTTTGATCAGAAGGAACTTAATATGCGTCAACGCCGATTGGTAGAACTTCTCAACGATTACGACTGTGAGATTCGTTACCATCCAGGCAAAGCAAATGTCGTTGCCGACGCTCTAATCCGAGGAAGTTATCTGCTCAGTATTCCCAATGTTCCCGCCTAGCATCATCTCGAAACCCTTATTCGCGACGCCCAGCATGCATGTTTTACCGAACGCACTTTGAAGAAGGAAAGAATCCACCATGATGGAGCCCAACTTATTAGTAAATCGAATGGGATATTCCACTATCTGGACCGAATTTGGATCCCTAAGCAGAACAATTTGCAACAGATTCTGATTGACGAAGCCCACAAATCCTGATATTCTATTCATCCCGGTGCCGATAAAATGTTCCAGGACCTTCGCTATAAGTACTGGTGGCCGGGCATGAAAAGGTGTAGGATCGTGAAACGATCTAACGAGTCGATCAGAAGAGGTCTCAGACAGAATCAGAGGCGGAATTCATTGATTCTGTCTTTATTTAGCTTGTATAACACTAGAAATACTATTAACTGTCTCTTGTATTGATCACAGAACGATTACAGCCTTGGAGACACTTCGACGGAGCTTCGCCGTCGGAAACAAGAATGATACAACTGATTTCGCTCGGATGGATATATATAGGCATGTGATTCCGCTTGAAACAGCTTCAAGCAGAATTACATTCAAGCGGAACCTCTCAAGCGAAATCACTACATAAGCTTTCCACTAGATTTCGCTTGAAATTATTCAGCAGATTTCGCTTGAAATGATCATGTATCATTTCAAGCGGAATCACCTATGAATTCCATTTCCTCGTTTTGCGTGCACTATACAATCAGTTCTAATCTAAGACTCGAACGAAGATGAAGTCGACAGACAACTGCATCAACAGACTCCCCCTTGAATGTTGACGGAATCTTCAGTGAGAGTCTTCAACATGACGACTCTTCAATCTTGATCGGTCTGTATGAATGATGTTCCAGGATTTATCTCTTTGGCTCTAACCTCGTCAGACTCCCCCTTTCATCAAGCTGGGATCGCTATCTGGAATTAGTTATAGCCTTGAGACTGTATCCTGGCTCTTTCTCTGTTTAAGCTCTTCACAGATTCTGAATCATCTCCTGGCTCCTCGTAGCAACAGGATCAGAAACCTTTCTTTCACCTACACACATCTCATCCATTCATAAGATAAACAATTTTTCTCATTTGAAAGTTCTATCAAATTTGAAACATTCTAAAATCTGATTCAATCTTCAAGAATCATTTTAAACATTTCAAATCAATTATCCAAACCATCTGCTCATCATGGTTAGACATTGGAATTTTGAAAGACAGCTCTTCGTTATCAGTTGTCGAAAATTTTTTTGGTTTTTTTTCAAAATATAAATCATAAAAGCAAGTACAGAATTTAAATGCAGAAATGAAATATGTACAAACACTATTTTTGTGAGTTTGCAAAAGAGGATCATATCAGTCTTGAGACACATCACAAGCACCGTTAAGCTTTTGACGATATATTTGTCCTCTTAAGCTCAATCTAAAAACTTTCGACATGCTTACCGAAACGTTTAGATATATTAATTTTGCACTAAGTTCTTATGGACCCCACGATCTCAGCATATTCCCTCATCATGTAATACACTGACTCAAGTAATGCCTTTAAACTTTTACCAACTGTGATTTGTGCAAAAATAAAGCAGAATGTTTAAACATTAACAATCAGGGCGATACTTCCGTATACGCAGAGAAAGTTCAATGTTTAAACAAAATAAGAAAACAAGACAAGTTGAAATTGTTTAGGCTTTAACCACCAGGTCGATACTCACGTATACGCAGAGGTGATCCAAAGCTTAAACGAAACACCAAAGAAAATAAAGCAGAATGTTTAGGCCATAACATCCAGGTCGATACTCACGTATACGCAGAAGATGTCTAATACTTAAACAAAATAAGGAAATAAAACAAGTTTAAATCTTTGCAAAAGAAATGCACAATCACAACGACATTTTCAGCAAGTTGTGAAAGTTCACAAACTGACCGGTTTTTATGCTCTTTTTGCATTCAGCGATTACTGAGTAGGCACACAATAACGAAGGACAAAACTAAGTACTATGCTTTCAACCATGTTTCCCATTAGAACTAGGCCTTTTCATTTAAGTTTGTATCGTTATCGCAAATCTACTAGTCTAGCTGAGCCTATCGTCACATCTTTAGTGAGATCGTTTATCACATTTGACATTACATTTCTTTAGCATGCTGCGATAGTCTACTGATTTACTATCATTTCCTCTTGTCTCAACAAAACTCATTTTTGCAATTTTTCAATGTTTTTGACATTTTAAATTTTCTATTTTTTTTAATTTTACTCCCCCTAAAATCAAAATATATTTCAATGTTTGATTTTCTGGGAAAATTTGAACTCAAACTGTACAAACTTGACAACATGATGAGAACTGCTTCAATTCTCCATCCACATGGCGTAAACAATCAGAACTCCCCCTCACAACAAACTATTCTCCCATTGTGATTTCAAAACACTTAAGTTTGTTTTAATCAAAATGGTTTTTCTGGAAAATTAGTTTGTTTACCAATCATTTGTAGGTTTGGGGTCATTTCATCACTTTGTTCTCTTCAAACACATAAAAGATTTATCATTTTCGGTTTTAAACTTCAACACCACTTGTAGAAAATCAAGTACAATTTAATGTCCTTGATTAACCACCTGTTGATCAAAATATCAATGATCAAAACATCATCCACTTTTGTGATATTTTTCAAGAAAGATGCCAATTCATGTTTCATGCTTACCAATGGTGGAAAATTTGCACAGATTTTTCATTTGAACAGATTTTTCATTTGAACAGATTCACCCAAGCCTGACTGTCCTTGGGTGATTTTGAATTCTTGTTCAACAATGGTGGAAAATTTGCATCATCCATTGTTAAACCAGAATTCTCAACTTTTACCTCAACAAATGGCTCCTCTGGTTTTGATGAACCAGATTCATCGCCTGAACATGGCTCCTTTGACTTTGTCGAGTCAAGATCATTGCCAACAACTGGCTCTTTTGTTTCTGAAGAAATAAATTCATCATCAGGAAGTGAAAATTTCACTTTCTTTGTTTTGTTAATCTTTTGATTAACAACTTTCACTTTCTTCAATACCCCTTTAGTCCTCAGATTTGTATCTGATGAATCCATTTTGTTAGACTTGTCATTCTTTGGAGAGCAAGACGATTTATCAGAACTTTTATCTGTTTTACCAGTTGTATCCGAGGACAAAATCTTCTCCAGATACTCCTTGGCCTTCTTTCTCTTCTTCCTCAGTCTGTCTTTCTGCCCTTGTGAAAGCTTTACTTTCATTTCTGGAACTTTCAGTCACACCCCGATTTCCACGTGTTTCACCGGTGGGCCCGGTGGGGGATTACCGTGACGTAGTTGGCAACTATATAGTCAAACCACACAATATTTAAATGCACAGCGGAAGCATAAAGATAGATTATATTTCAACCATCGATTGTAATATCCAAGTATCACGAATAGTCGAAATAAATCCACAGGGGATCAAAAATAAAAATAAAATATTGTTCAACAGATAGTGGCATCCCAAGCTTGCGAGACTCAAACAATGCTTAAGGAGTGGCCAGCCTATTTCGTACAGAACCTGCATTTAATCTTTTTGGGGAAAATACGTCAGTTTACACTGGTAAATACATTCAACCGACACTTTTGTAAAAATGTTTAATAAAATTGATTTGAATGCACAAGGCACAAACTCTTTATAACTTGGGATAATTTATCAATTAAATCTTGTAAAAGAATTACATGTTCACTATGCGTTCGGTCGCCCGGGTCATGCCGGGTTTAAGGTTAATAGACACGCCACAAAGCATAAAGCCGTGGCGGGAAAACCAACGGTTATACCTTTATATTTATAGACACATTGTCAGGTGTACGCCTACACCCGCGTGTCGAGGTCGTGGCCATTTCGTAAAATGATGCCAAGGATATCCGGGACATGGTCATTAAGCTCCCAAAGGCGTAAAGCCAACAAAACCAATTTTTAAACGGGTCACATTGATAATAACCAACTACTAATGAGTTGGGTCAATTGCCCGACCAAGCGGTATCTTTATATACCGTAACCCAAGCCCGTATAACGGAAAATAAGTTAAAAGTATTTACCTGAGCAAGTAATAACCTCAATAAACAAATGCAAGTATCTTTTACTGGTCTCCTATTCTGGAACGAAGGTTTATAACCACCTATTAGAATCCTAACGGGTCTTTAATTTAGCCTTAGCTTAGACCGGTCAGTTTCAAAGGATAATTACGGTTTAATCGCGTGAAAGGCGAAAACCGGGAATGGAATGTGGTTTGGACCCAACAAGTTTGAAGACTTGTTTTATATGGGTATAATAACCACACTCTGGATTTTGAAGTAAAAACGATAAGGTTTGACCCGTTTCGGCTAGTTTATGTAAACTAGTTACATAAACCGAACCGTGCGCGCAAAAGTCGTAACGGGTAACCGTAAGAGTCCTACACATGTTTCCTTAGTCAATATGCTTTAAAAAGGTTGTGGTATCAGTAGGATACCTTCCATAATGCCCGTAACGAGTTTAAATCCAACATACGCCCCGTAGGGGTATTTCGGTCATTTTAAAGATTATAAAAGAGGTTTCTGAGTTCTACAGGAAATCTGAGTTTTCCGAACAGTTTATAAAGTCCAAACTACTATATTTATTATTTAAAATCAGTAGCAACTGAAATCGGGTCAAAATACCATGTAGAACTCAAGTTATGTCCAAAAAGGGTATATTCGGTAATTACCGAATCGATGCCATAACCGCAAGTTATGAGTAGGTTAAAAATAATTAAAAATCTTTAAAAATCTCAAAATATTATTTTACATCAGTGTGTAAAAGGTTTGGTGTCGAAATTTGGGTTTAGATAGGCTTTATGCTAATTGATGTGTGTAAAATGCAACATATAAATCACATCAATTAAGGCATAAAACTAACCCTTTTTAAGTACTAATGTTGGAAAAAGAGTGTTTTTGTCTTCCTTTTGCATTTTCAGGATTAAATGAGCTCAAAATCACAAAAGAAGCAAAAAGACAGCTAATTCTAGCATAAATACAAGAAAAGGAACAAAAGTAGACTGCCCGGACCCTCAACGTCACCTCCCAAGGCAAAGGAGAAGAAACAGAGTCTGAACACGCCCCGTGTCCAGCGAACACGGGGGCGTGCCCAGGAAGCAGCAGAAAAGACAAACCAGTAGAAGCTTCCATTGCCCACCACGGGGCCGTGTCCAGCGGGCACGGGGGCGTGGTGAAAGTACAGCAGGCGCATTAATTGTAATTCGCAATTACAATTAATGAAGAGAGAGAATGTCAGACGGGCACGGGGCCGTGTCCAGCGGACACGGGGCCGTGTCCAGCCTTCTGTTCAGCCTATAAATAGAGGAGCTTGGCTTCATTCTCTCTCATCCCTTGGCACACCACCTCTCTCACACCTCATCCACCACCCACCACCACCATAACACCATCATCCACCACCATCATCCATTGTCCATCGTAGAGTGTGTGAGTCGTCTCGGGATCCAAGATTGATCGTAAGAGTTCTTGACAATCAAGGCCATGTTTGCCTAAGTCTCTTACATCACTTGGTGAAGACAAGTGTTTAGTATAATACTTTTTATTTTTAATCTTTTGCACTTTTTATTTGGTTTTGTATTAATGACTTTAATAACTAGTTACTTATGTTGAAGGTGATCTTTCCTTATTGTTTGTCCGTGGTGTCTTGGCATTATTTTACTGTCTATATAAAATAAAAGATTTTCACCATTCATATCTCCACGGTCTATATGGAGGTATGTTGGCTACCTGGTCGGGGGTTAAGGGAACGGTTTGGTAAGGGTCTTGCCCTTGTTCAGCGTTTAGAGGTCCTGCTTGGGACCTGGGTCAATTTTAGTAGGATCTCCTTCAATGCCCATAGGTATTGGATGGCGGGGATCCAAACTCTTTGACCCCCTCATAAGTTAACTACTATTAATACTATAACCCGGCTATTTAGGACTGTATCCCTGCTGACTCAGACTACTTAGCCGAGGGTAACGTCACCGCCAAAAGCGGGGCCTACCACAATTTGCATTAATAACTTAATTCATTATCTTTCAATAATCCGACCCTTTAGGATTGTATCCTTGCTGACTCAAACTACTGGGTTGAGGGTAACGTCGCCTTCAAAACAGGGGCCTACTACAATAACTAAGATAATCTCTTAAACAAGTGCAAAAGTGCGAAAATAATCAAAGGTTATACTAATACACGTGTCGGATCCAAGTGATTCATCTTGTCTATCTGTTTTTATTTTATTTTATTTTTCAGCATTTAGTTAGTTTTTATTTTTCTTAGTTTAAAACATTTTTCTCACTTTTTGATTTGGTTAGACGTTGAGGATAAACCGGTATTAAAAGCTCTTGTGTCCTTGGACGACCTCGGTATCTTACCAACACTATACTACGTCCACGATGGGTGCACTTGCCCATATGTGTGTTTAGTGTTAGTAAATATCGTGTTTTATAAATTTAAAACTTGGCTAAAAGTGTAAAAAGGGGCTTAAATATACATCAAAAATATATACACACCGACACACATCAAGTTTTTGGCGCCGTTGCCGGGGACACAAGGATTTTAAGAAAGTTAGGAATCAACGGCCTAATCATATTTTTATTTTTCTTTAATTTTTTAGGATTTTTTTTTTAGATTTTCAGCTTCTGCAGAGCTCGGCACGGGGCCGTGCCTGGTCGGACACGGGCCGTGCTCAGCATCGTTACTGGCAGTTTTTTGTTTTTCAAGTTACAGAAGGCTGACCACGGGGCCGTGCCGGTGCAACACGGGGCCGTGTCCAACTTCCAGTAACTGGGATCTGGAAAACAACCACTGCAATTCCGACCACGGGGCCGTGTTCGCTCAACACGGGGCCGTGGTGAACCTTCTGACCAACATTCTTTTCTGTTTTTATTGCAGGACTTGGAACCCGACGCCAACCTCACGTAGTGTATGAGCTCCAGTTCCAATAAAGACATAAAAGAACCATTAGAAGAACCCGAACGCTTTCTCAGAAAAAGGTTAAAAGCCAAAAATCAAGAGAAGATTTCGGGTGATCCACCTCCAATGGCGGACCAACGTACCCTTATGGATTATCTACGGCCCACCGTAGGTAATCTAGGCGCCGCTATCAATGCTCCGAATGTCGAAGCCAATAACTTCGAACTTCGACCGCATTTGATACAAATGCTCCAAAACTCCGCAACCTTCCACGGGCTTGCGGACGAGGATCCCCATCTACATATAACTAATTTCTTAGAAATATGTGATACCTTTCGGATCAATGGAGCATCAAACGACGCCATCCGCCTCCGTATGTTTCCATTCTCACTAAAAGACCGAGCGAAAGCTTGGCTCAACGCCCTCCCAGCTGGATCGGTAAACACCTGGGATGAACTAGCCCAAAAATTTCTATATAAGTATTTCCCTCCCGCTAAAACTGCTAAATTAATGACTGAAATTAATACATACCCACAAGAGGATGGGGAATCCTTATATGAAACTTGGGAAAGATTCAAGGAGCTATTACGCAAGTGTCCCCATCACGGCCTCGCAATATGGCAACAAGTATCCACTTTCTACAATGGATTGTTGCCACACACTAGGCAGACACTTGATTCTAGCTCCGGGGGACTTTTAGGTAATCGACGCCCACACGAAATATATAATCAGATTGAGGAAATTGCTCAAACCAATTTTCAATGGCACACCCCCCGGGGAAATAAGTCTATCGCCCCGGGCGCCCATAAGGTCGACGAAAGCACTTCTTTACAAGCCCAAATCGAGGCCCTTTCTTCAAAAATAAAAAAAATTAGAAATGACAAAAACAGTCTCGGTTATGGCTTGCGAAGGGTGCGGTGGGTCACATGAAAATTGGAGTTGCATGAAAGAAACGAACGATCAACAAGAAATGGTAAACTACATTGATAATAGACCTAGGCCGTCGGGTCCCCCAACGGGAACTTACAACCAAGGATGGCGAAACCACCCAAACCTTGGTTGGAGGGAACCCGGCAATAGTAGTAACCAACAAACCCAACGAACAAACTTTCAGCAATCAAGAAATGAGTCACAAAATTTCACTCAACAACAAGGTGGACGAGAAAGGCTCGAAGATACTATATCTCGCCTCGTCTCTGACACTGATAAGAAAAACTCGGAAAGATTTCTACAATTAGAATCTAATTTTAGGAATCAACAAGCTAGCATTCAAAACATAGAAAAACAAATAAATCAAATAGCTCAAAATTTTTCCGAGAGACCGCAAGGCGCATTACCTAGCAATACCGAAACAAACCCAAAAGCGCAAGTTCACCTCATCACACTACGAAACCGCACCGTAGGGCCTGCAGAAGTACCGCCACCTACGGAAGAAACAATGCCAACACCTCTGCAGGAAAAGAACTCTCCTCCATCACCAGAGCCTACCAAGGCTCCTCGAGTTCCGTACCCCGGTAGGTTAATTCGTCAAAAGACCAATGAGCAATTCGCAAAATTCGAAAGTCTGTTAAAACAATTGCATGTTAATATTCCTTTTATCGAAGTCCTAACCCAAATGCCCAAATACTCTAAATTTATGAGGGACTTCCTTACACATAAAAAGAAAATTGAAAATTTGCAACTAGTTAATTTAGGCGAAGAATGCTCTGCCCTCGTACTCAATAAACTACCCCAAAAGAAAATCGATCCCGGAAGTTTCACGATTCCATGCTCAATAGGGGAATCGCCCGTTCGCAATGCCTTGGCCGACCTAGGGGCTAGCATTAACCTCATGCCCTCATCAATGTTCAAAAGGCTTGGCTTGGGAACCACGAGCCCTACAAAGATAAGCATACAACTCGCTGATCGATCCGTCAAGTTCCCACAAGGTGTCATCGAGAATGTCTTGGTAAGGGTAAGCAGATTCGTTTATCCAGTTGACTTTGTCATACTCGATATGGAGGAAGACACCGAGGTCCCCCTTATACTAGGGAGACCCTTCCTTGCCACAGCACAAGCGGTGGTAGACATGAATGACGGGACACTCACTTTGAGGTATGGGGATGATGAAGTGAAGTTCGGAGTTGGGAAAAGAATAGAGGACGACGACCCAGTAAACTACATGAAGGTTATTGATTCAAGCTTGGATGCTGCTCTCCAACGGTGTAACATGGGAAGCAAGGCATCCCACTCAGAAGATATATAACCTCAAATCGGGTCTAGCCAAGGACCCTTATAAACGTGGCGCACCACGGAGGCATTCCGCGGAACTATCCTTAGTTTAGTTTAATCTTTTAGTTTTTGCAGAATAAAACACACTCATGGTGGTAATGGATGAAAAAGGGAACGAGAAAAATGGAACCATGCACGAAGAACAGAGCAACCCGACAAAAATCTCCATCACAGAAGGCTCAACACGGGCCGTGCCCAACCAACACGGCCCCGTGTTGAGCCCCCTGCAGAAAATCACCCAGTTCAGGTAACTGGACACGGGCCGTGTTCGGCGGACACGCCCCCGTGTCCAGGCTTCTGTTTCAATTCTCTAATTTTTGTTACTGGCACTTGACCACGGGGCCGTGCCCGGTCAACACGGGGCTGTGTCCAGGATGCCAGTAACACAAATCTTTGCTTTTTAACCCACTTTTACACATTCTAATCAACCAAAAACATTATTTTTGGACACATTGAGGACAATGTGTAATTTAAGTGTGGGGGGGATGCTAAAACCTTGAAATTTTGCAAATCCTAAACACAAGCCTTACACAAAACTCTATTGGAACCGCTAAACACCCCAAATTTTTTTCAAAAACTTTTTCATTTTTTATTTATTTACTTGTCTTAGTTTAAGTTGGGAATAACAAGTTCTAAAAAGGTTATATTTTTACAAGTTTACAACCGATAGCGTCATGATAACGAAGAACCAACATAAGAAAATTATGAAACGGCATAACAAGTCTAGTTAAAAATTCGATTATATATACTTGATCACATTAAAAACCCATTCCCACAAAAGTGAGTTTTGAGCCTTTATTGAGCATAAAAATATACATATTTAGATTAAATGCTCATTTTTCGTTTCTTGTGTGAATAGCCGCTTGGTTCTTACAAATCTAGAACTTGCCACGACGATACATTCCCGGTCCTTACCAACTTAAACCCAAGTAAGTAAATGATGGAGGCATTAGGACTAACCATTTTTCTTTCAAAACCATTATTTTTCAATTTTTTTTATCACCTACCCAAAATCCCCCTAGATAGCCCCTTTGAGCCTAAACCTTTCATTTCATTACCCCAAAAACCCTTTTCACCCACCAAAAACCTTTTTATTTTTCACCCTTTATTTTAGTAACAAGCTCGGTTTTTCGTAAACTCGCCTCTTTATGTGAAAATATATATATATATATATATATATATATATATATATATGATGAAGTCAAAAACAAACAAAAGCTATAAAAAAACTTGTTTGGAGAAATACTTCAAAATAAAAAGTCGCTAAAGACAAGGAATTTTACGAAAACCGACGCTTTTACGATTTTCGCCCTTTTTACTAACCACTAACCAACCACCCACCTTTAACCCAAGCCTAACCCTTTTACCCCAAAAAGTCCTCTTGATATTTACAAAGGTAAAAAGTTAAAAAGGAGGAGGATTGATTGCTTGGCAAGCCTATGGAAGGCGTAAGTTCCATGCCGCTCTCGAGTGATTCACTAAAAATATACACCTTCGGCCGAGTGTTGAGTGATCCCCCGTGAGGTATGTGAACTTGTATATAAATGGAATTTTAATAAGACATGCTATGCCCAAATAAGTAATTTATCTTATGAAACGTTCAAAATAAATCATAACGAATAGGACTGTAAATAAATAAAAATAAAACTTATAAAGACCTTGGATTCCCGACACTCTAGGACAAGCTAAAAACTTCTCTTCTACCTATTCCATTTGGGAGTGTAAGCCACATTTAAAGAGTTTTGCTTGAGGACAAGCAAAAGTTCAAGTGTGGGGGTATTTGATGTGTGTAAAATGCAACATATAAATCACATCAATTAAGGCATAAAACTAACCCTTTTTAAGTACTAATGTTGGAAAAAGAGTGTTTTTGTCTTCCTTTTGCATTTTCAGGATTAAATGAGCTCAAAATCACAAAAGAAGCAAAAAGACAGCTAATTCTAGCATAAATACAATAAAAGGAACAAAAGTAGACTGCCCGGACCCTCAACGGCACCTCCCAAGGCAAAGGAGAAGAAACAGAGTCTGAACACGCCCCGTGTCCAGCGAACACGGGGGCGTGCCCAGGAAGCAGCAGAAAAGACAAACCAGTAGAAGCTTCCATTGCCCACCACGGGGCCGTGTCCAGCGGGCACGGGGGCGTGGTGAAAGTACAGCAGGCGCATTAATTGTAATTCGCAATTACAATTAATGAAGAGAGAGAATGTCAGACGGGCACGGGGCCGTGTCCAGCGGACACGGGGCCGTGTCCAGCCTTCTGTTCAGCCTATAAATAGAGGAGCTTGGCTTCATTCTCTCTCATCCCTTGGCACACCATCTCTCTCACACCTCATCCACCACCCACCACCACCATAACACCATCATCCACCACCATCATCCATTGTCCATCGTAGAGTGTGTGAGTCGTCTCGGGATCCAAGATTGATCGTAAGAGTTCTTGACAATCAAGGCCATGTTTGCCTAAGTCTCTTACATCACTTGGTGAAGACAAGTGTTTAGTATAATACTTTTTATTTTTAATCTTTTGCACTTTTTATTTGGTTTTGTATTAATGACTTTAATAACTAGTTACTTATGTTGAAGGTGATCTTTCCTTATCGTTTGTCCGTGGTGTCTTGGCATTATTTTACTGTCTATATAAAATAAAAGATTTTCACCATTCATATCTCCACGGTCTATATGGAGGTATGTTGGCTACCTGGTCGGGGGTTAAGGGAACGGTTTGGTAAGGGTCTTGCCCTTGTTCAGCGTTTAGAGGTCCTGCTTGGGACCTGGGTCAATTTTAGTAGGATCTCCTTCAATGCCCATAGGTATTGGATGGCGGGGATCCAAACTCTTTGACCCCCTCATAAGTTAACTACTATTAATACTATAACCCGGTTATTTAGGACTGTATCCCTGCTGACTCAGACTACTTAGCCGAGGGTAACGTCACCGCCAAAAGCGGGGCCTACCACAATTTGCATTAATAACTTAATTCATTATCTTTCAATAATCCGACCCTTTAGGATTGTATCCTTGCTGACTCAAACTACTGGGTTGAGGGTAACGTCGCCTTCAAAAGAGGGGCCTACTACAATAACTAAGATAATCTCTTAAACAAGTGCAAAAGTGCGAAAATAATCAAAGGTTATACTAATACACGTGTCGGATCCAAGTGATTCATCTTGTCTATCTGTTTTTATTTTATTTTATTTTTCAGCATTTAGTTAGTTTTTATTTTTCTTAGTTTAAAACATTTTTCTCACTTTTTGATTTGGTTAGACGTTGAGGATAAACCGGTATTAAAAGCTCTTGTGTCCTTGGACGACCTCGGTATCTTACCAACACTATACTACGTCCACGATGGGTGCACTTGCCCATATGTGTGTTTAGTGTTAGTAAATATCGTGTTTTATAAATTTAAAACTTGGCTAAAAGTGTAAAAAGGGGCTTAAATATACATCAAAAATATATACACACCGACACACATCATAATTGCGCCGTTTAATTACTAAAGTTTCCGTAATTGCGCTATTTAGCATAACTCCTATTCTAGACCTCGGGTTGACGTGAAATTTTAGGGACATGCTTAGAAATCAGTAACTAAGGTTATTGTCCTTTCACATGTCCAAAATTCTCGTTTTAAAGTGAAAAGGGCGTTATGGTCAACTTTTAGGCTTTTAACGGAAATGTGCTAAAGACTCGGACAAACAACGAACCGGTCACAGAGGGGTATACCATCATGTAACCTGGTCCTAAGAGAGTCCTAGGCATATCTACAACATACCATAACGGGTCAGAACTGAAGTCAAAGCAAAAGTCAAAGCTTTGCGACTTTCGGTTCCGAACCGGGTCAAAATAGTAAATGGTCGGATCAAACAAGCTTAGACTAGTTAATATACTTATTATCATGTTGTATGAGTGTTAAAACAGGTTACACGCCATCTACATTACTGATTATGCATAAAATCGCAATTTAGCATTCTGTTGACTTTTTCTAAGCAAGTTTGACTCGACATTCGGACTAGTTAGAGTGGGAATCAGAGGGTGCCCTTTTAAGGGTTTAATGCCCACATAATTACCAACATTTAACTACCTTTGATTCGACAAACCACTGGACCATTTGTGATTTATCGTTAAGTCAATCGTTAATTACGACAGATTGACTTTTAAGCTAAAACTAAGCAAAAACTAAACTAAGGAAGGTTAAGTATACTTACTGAAGTCCAATAAATGACTAGAGATGCTTAGAGAAGGCACTTGTGCTCCAGAGAAGCTCCAAGATTGCAGAAAGATGAGTGAACACAATGTTGCAACTCATTGGCCTTTTATAGTGTTCAACATCCTCCAAGATGGTGACAACTAAGTCTATGGGGTGATCCAGATCATTTGCAAGTGTATCCTAGTGCCTAGGAAGTGTTAGGAGTTGCCCATGTCCCTGAAAATATCTTACAAGGTCGGTTTAACCGTTATAACAGCCAACAGCCAACTTACTGTCGCTGGGCACCCCTTATGGACCGTAAGGCAGGGCTCTTGCGGTCCGTAAGCCTTTGACAGAGAAAACGTTTTAACCTTTCGCACCTTACGGTCCATAAGGCAGGACCCTTGCGGTCCGTAAGCCCTTGTCAGAAGCAAAAAAAATAACCTTTCATGATTTGAACGGACAACTTGCAATGCATGATTCCTGGTTGGCATTTTCAGCACAATGCCTTTAACCCATGCTTGGACAGTTATCTACTCTATCACAATGTATCATTGGTTTGCACAAAGATGGAATTCATGAACAATGGTTTATTGAACATTATTTAGGATCCAAATTAGTAAACTTGGACATCCTTTATCATTAGTAAGCACCGGATTAAGGTATGGTTGTTTGTTAATCATGCTAGGGTCTTGGGATTTATAATGAAGAAGTCGTTCAGAGGTATGAATTAACATGTCGACATGTCAAAAAATCCTACCACACATCTTTTAATTTGATCCGGGTTTATAATACTTTTGTCGTATGTGACACGTGTCGTTTATTTATTAGACACAAATTTTCGAGGTGTTACATCCTCACCCCCTTAAAAGAAATCTCGACCTTGAGATTTATTGAAATAACTGAGGGTACTTTTCTTTCATCGTGGATTCTACCTCCCACGTGTATTCGGGACCTCTACGGGCATCCCATTTTACCTTCACAATCGGTATATACTTCCTGCGAAGTTTCTTAACCTGTCGATCCTCGATCGACACAGGTCTTTCAACAAATTTTAAGCTCTCGTCGATGTGTACATCTGTATGTGGCATGGTTGTAAAACAAGGTTTCCAAGGCCGAGTACTCTCCGAGTAGTCGCTACAAGGCACGCTGCCGAGGCGACTTTCTTTGACTCCGCCTAATTACTCGGAGTCGGTCAAACGCGGTCAACCTCGGCCAGAATTGGATCTAGTAGGTCAACTCAGGCCTAGTTTGACTTAAATAATACTATAACATAAATTCTATCCCTATTGTATTAAATAATGAATATCATTTTCTCGTATTTTGTTATAAATATTAGTAAATTTGTGTTATTTGACATATATTTAATCTCCAAAAAGTAATTTCTTTATAATTTAACATGTCCGAGTACTCCCCGAGTATTCTCCGCGTAGAGCGAGTACTCTCAACTTCCCAGTCGACCGACTAGGGAGCGCCTAATGACTTTTGCAACCATGGTATGTGGTATAACCTGTGATTCATCAGTGAAACACTTCTTCAAGTTACAGATGTGAAACACATTGTGGATACCACTGAGCTCCTCTGGTAAGTTTAATTTGTAGGCAACCGATCCGACACGTTCGATTACCTCGAAGGGTCCAATATATCTCGGGCTTAGCTTGCCTTTCTTACCGAATCGCATCACCCCCTTCCAGGGTGATACCTTAAGCAACACCTTGTCGCCTACTTCGAAATTGAAAGGCTTACGCTTCAAATCTACGTAGCTCTTCTGCCTGTCTCGGGCAGCTTTCAATCGATCGCGAATTTGGACAATCTTGTCCGTTGTTTCAAATATTATATCAGGTCCTGTCATCTGGACATCTCCCACTTCTGCCCAACAAACGGGCGTTCTAAATTTTCTACCATATAGGGCTTCAAAATGTGCAGCCTTAATGCTTGTATGGTAGCTGTTGTTATAGGAGAATTCGACCAATGGTAGGTGGTTATCCCAGCTACCACCTAAGTCGATCGCACATGCACGGAGCATGTCTTCCAACGTTTGGATCGTACGCTCACTCTGTCCATCTGTCTGAGGGTGGTAAGCCGTACTGAAATTCAAACGTGTGCCCAAAGATTGTTGGAAACTTTTCCAAAAGTGTGACGTGTATCTGGTATCTCTATCAGAGATGATAGACACAGGCACGCCATAAAGGGCTACAATCTTATCTACAAACAACTGGGCTAGTATATCGGAGCTATGAGTCTCCTTTATGGGTAGGAAATGTGCTGACTTAGTCAGTCTATCAACTATTACCCATATTGTATCGTTTCCCTTCTTTGTCTTTGGCAACTTGGTGATGAAATCCATCGTCACCATTTCCCATTTCCACTCGGGAAGTTCAGGCTGTTGTAGCAAGCCTGACGGCTTTTGATGTTCAGCTTTTACTTGTGCACAAGTCAAACACTTTGCTACATAGGTGGCTATAGACTTCTTCAAGCCTATCCACCAAAAGTTTGCCTTCAAATCCTGGTACATTTTATCAGCTCCAGGATGAACGGAATATCGGGAACTATGGGCTTCCTGAAGGATCACGTCACGAAGACCTCCATAAATAGGAACCCATATCCTCCAATTCAGTCTCAGAATTCCGTCTTTGCCGTAGGATAACTGCTCTTCAGTTACTCCTAGCTTTTCGTTAGGATAGTTAGCTTCTGTCACAGCTTCTTTCTGTGCAGCTAACAATCTCTCATTCAGACTGTTCTTGATTTCAATGCTCTTGACATTGATCCTTATTGGTTTCACTCTTTCTTTCCTGCTTAGGGCATCTGCGACTACGTTGGCCTTGCCTGGATGGTATCTTATTTCACATTCATAGTCGTTCAGAGTTTCCATCCAACGTCGTTGCCTCATATTCAGATCTTTCTGATTGAACAGGTGCTGGAGACTTTTATGATCCGAGTAGATCACAAACTTAATGCCATATAAGTAATGCCTCCAAAGCTTTAGTGCAAATACAACGTCACCCAACTCCAAGTCATGGGTGGTGTAGTTCTTTTCATGCACTTTTAATTGTCGTGACGCATAGGCAATCACCTTGCCCCTCTGCATAAGCACACAACCCATACCGGTGTGCAATGCTTCACAATATACGACAAATTCTTCCATTCCTTCTGGCAATGTCAATACTGGAGCATTGCTCAGCTTTTGTTTGAGGATATCGAAAGCTTCTTGCTGCTTAGGGCCCCAATTGAACTTTATACTCTTCCTAGTCAAGGAAGTTAGGGGTGCAGCAATTCTTGAGAAGTTTTCGATGAAGCGTCTGTAGTATCCTGCTAGACCCAGGAAACTGCGAACCTCCGTAGGTGTCTTCGGCTCCTGCCAATTCATGATGGCTTCAACCTTGGCGGGGTCCACTTGGATACCACGCTAACTGACTACATGCCCAAGGAACTGGACTTCTCGTAGCCAAAATTCACATTTAGAGAACTTGGCATAAAGCTTTTCTTGATGAAGCAGTTTAAGAATACATCGGAGATGCTTCTCATGGTCAGCTTGACTTTTGGAGTAGATGAGGATGTCATCGATGAAGACAATGACAAATTTATCCAAATAAGGCTTACAAACGCGATTCATGAGATCCATGAATGCGGCAGGTGCATTAGTGAGCCCAAAAGGCATCACTAGGAACTCGAAATGACCATAACGAGTCCTGAAAGCAGTCTTGTGCACATCTTCGTCTTTGACCTTCAATTGATGGTACCCTGACCTTAGGTCAATCTTGGAAAAGTAGCTCGCTCCTTTGATGTGTGTAAAATGCAACATATAAATTACATCAAATGAGGCATAAAACTAACCCTTTTTAAGTACTAATGTTGGAAAAAGAGTGTTTTTGTCTTCCTTTTGTATTTTCAGGATTAAATGAGCTCAAATTCACAAAAGAAGCAAAAAGACAGCTAAATCTAACATAAATACAAGAAAAGGAACACAAGTGGATTGCCCGACCCCTCAACAGCATCCTCCCAAGCAAAATAGAGAAGGCAGAAGACTGAACACGCCCTGTGCTCAGCCCGCACGGGGCCGTGCCCAAGAAGCAGCAGGAAAGACAAACCTATAGAAGCTTCTATTGCCCACCACGGGGCCGTGCCCAGTGAACACGGGGGCATGGCGAAAGTACAGCAGGCGCATAAATTGTAATTGCGAATTACAATTAATGAAGAGAGAGAGTGTCAGACAGGCACGGGGCCGTGCCCAGCCTTCTGTTCAGCCTATAAATAAGAGTGCTTGGTTTCATTGCAACTCATCCCTTGGCACACCACCTCTCTCACACTTCATCCACCACCCACCACCATCACAACACCATCATCCACCACCATCATCCATTGTCCATCATAGAGTGTGTGAGTCATCTCGGGATCCAAGATTGATCGTAAGAGTTCTTGACAATCAAGGCCATGTTTGCCTAAGTCTCTTACATCACTTGGTGAAGACAAGTGTTTAGTATAATACTTTTTATTTTCAATCTTTTGCACTTTTTATTTGGTTTTGTATTAATGACTTTAATAACTAGTTGCTTATGTTGAAGGTGATCTTTCCTTATCGTTTGTCCGTGGTGTCTTGGCATTATTTTACTGTCTATATAAAATAAAAGATTTTCACCATTCATATCTCCACGGTCTATATGGAGGTATGTTGGCTACCTGGTCGGGGGTTAAGGGAACGGTTTGGTAAGGGTCTTGTCCTTGTTCAGCGTTTAGAGGTCCTGCAAGGGACCTGGGTCAAATTTAGTAGGATCTCCTTCAATGCCCATAGGTATTGGATGGCGGGGATCCAAACTCTTTGACCCCCTCATAAGTTAACTACTATTAATACTATAACCCGGCTATTTAGGAATGTATCCCTGCTGACTCAGACTACTTAGTCGAGGGTAACGTCACCTCCAAAAGAGGGGCCTACCATAATTTGTATTAATAACTTAATTAATTATCTTTCAATAATCCGACCCTTTAGGATTGTATCCTTGCTGACTCAAACTACTGGGTTGAGGGTAACGTCGCCTTCCAAAAGAGGGGCCTACTACAATAACTAAGATAATCTCTTAAACAAGTGCAAAAGTGGGAAAATAATAAAAAATACACGAGTCGGATCCAAGTGATTCATCTTGTCTATCTGTTTTATTTTTATTTTTATTTTTCAGCATTTAGTTAGTTTTATTTTCTTAGTTTAAAAATCTTTTTCTAACATTTTGATTTGATTAGACGTTGAGGATAAACCGGTACTAAAAGCTCTTGTGTCCTTGGACGACCTCGGTATCTTACCAACACTATACTACATCCACGATGGGTGCACTTGCCCATATGTGTGTTTAGTGTTAGTAAATATCGTGTTTTATAAATTTAAAACTTGGCTAAAAGTGTAAAAAGGGCTTAAAATATATACCTAAAACATATACACACTTACGCACATCAACTATCATAAAATAAACAATATGTGGGAGCAATTTGATGCTATGTTACAGTTGCCTTCTTGTACTTGCAATGCATCATCTAAGTTCAATGAGTTTAATCAGTTAATCAAACTTATGCAGTTTCTAATGGGCCTTGATGACATTTACCAACCTGTTAGAACTAATCTCTTGACTAGGGATCCTCTACCTACTATTAAAACTGCCTTCTCTATTATCTCTAGAGAAGAGTCTCATAGAGGATCAAATAGTGGGTCTAAAATTCCTAATGTTGGTTTTGCTGCTAAGTCAAGCAATTTTAGTGACAGGAAAATATTTAACAAAGGTCCAAATCCTAATCTTAAATGTGCTTATTGCAATAAAGTTGGGCATACTATTGACAAATGTTTTGAACTACATGGCTATCCTTCTAACTATAGACAAAAACCAAACAGTCAGTGGTCTAAGTCAAATAATTCTGTCAGTAATGGGAATAGTCCTTCTGTGAATAACTCTGTGGGTGATAAAGGTGGTAATTCCTTAAACACACTGTCTGCTGATCAATTTTCTAAGTTGCTAGGGCTGCTGAATGAAAATAAAACTGAAAATTCTAGTAAGTCCAATATGGGAGGTAAATGCTTTAACTCCTTCTCTAATTTCAAAAACCTTTTCTGCTTTAACTCCATGAACCCCTCTGCCCAGAGTCTGAACTGGATCATAGACTCCGGTGCAAACCAGCACATGGTCATGTCCAGTAAAAATATGTTCAATTTGATTGATGTTACTGAATATAATATAACCATTAAGCACCCTAATGGAACAGATGCTAAAGTTACTAAAATTGGATGTTTTAAACTATCTGATTCTGTGATTCTAAAGGATGTTTTTGTTGTGCCTGAATATTATGTGAATCTCATCTCTGTCTATAAGTTAGCTAAAGATAATAAGCTTAGAGTTATATTTGATGAGAATACTTGCTACATTCAGGATTCCTGCACCAAGAAAACCCTGGTGACTGGTAGACAATATGAGGGTTTGTATTTTTGTGGTAACCCTCTAGGCACTAATTTTTCTTGCTTAAGCAAAACTGAAAGCATAAAGCTCTGGCACTCAAGGCTGGGTCACCCAGCTGAACAAGTGTTAAAAGTCTTACAAATTAAAACCGAATCAAATGATGCCAATCCCTGTGACATTTGTCATAGGGCCAAACAACATAGGGCACCATTTCCTCTAAGTGACCAAAGGTCAACTAAAGTAGGGGATCTGGTTCACTTAGATGTTTGGGGTCCCTACAAAGTCACCAGCATAGATGGGTACACATATTTTCTCACTGTTGTCGATGATTTCACCAGATCTGTGTGGGTGTATCTAGTGAAATCTAAATCCGAAGTTTTTGAAAACATACAAAGTTTTTACAACTTAGTCAAAATCCAATATGAAGTCGATATCAAGGTTCTTCGAAGTGATAATGGGTCTGAATTCATTAACTCTCAAATGACATCTTTTGTTAAAACTAAAGGGATCATTCATCAAACCTCATGCACCTATACCCCATAACAAAATGGGGTTGTTGAGAGAAAACATAGACACATGTTAAATGTTGCAAGAGCTTTATTATTTCAGTCTAAAGTCCCTCTTAAATACTGGTCTGAATGTGTTCTTACTGCTTCTTACTTAATCAACAGGCTTCCTTCCTCTATGCTGCATGGTTGTTCTCTTTATGAAATGCTTTTTGGTTTTAAACCTTCTCTTGATCACTTGAAAGTCAGCACATTTCCTACCCATAAACGAATACTCTCAACTTCCCAGTCGACCGACTAGGGAGCGCCTAATGACTTTTGCAACCATGGTATGTGGTATAACCTGTGATTCATCAGTGAAACACTTCTTCAAGTTACAGATGTGAAACACATTGTGGATACCACTGAGCTCCTCTGGTAAGTTTAATTTGTAGGCAACCGATCCGACACGTTCGATTACCTCGAAGGGTCCAATATATCTCGGGCTTAGCTTGCCTTTCTTACCGAATCGCATCACCCCCTTCCAGGGTGATACCTTAAGCAACACCTTGTCGCCTACTTCGAAATTGAAAGGCTTACGCTTCAAATCTACGTAGCTCTTCTGCCTGTCTCGGGCAGCTTTCAATCGATCGCGAATTTGGACAATCTTGTCCGTTGTTTCAAATATTATATCAGGTCCTGTCATCTGGACATCTCCCACTTCTGCCCAACAAACGGGCGTTCTAAATTTTCTACCATATAGGGCTTCAAAATGTGCAGCCTTAATGCTTGTATGGTAGCTGTTGTTATAGGAGAATTCGACCAATGGTAGGTGGTTATCCCAGCTACCTCCTAAGTCGATCGCACATGCACGGAGCATGTCTTCCAACGTTTGGATCGTACGCTCACTCTGTCCATCTGTCTGAGGGTGGTAAGCCGTACTGAAATTCAAACGTGTGCCCAAAGATTGTTGGAAACTTTTCCAAAAGTGTGACGTGTATCTGGTATCTCTATCAGAGATGATAGACACAGGCACGCCATAAAGGGCTACAATCTTATCTACAAACAACTGGGCTAGTATATCGGAGCTATGAGTCTCCTTTATGGGTAGGAAATGTGCTGACTTAGTCAGTCTATCAACTATTACCCATATTGTATCGTTTCCCTTCTTTGTCTTTGGCAACTTGGTGATGAAATCCATCGTCACCATTTCCCATTTCCACTCGGGAAGTTCAGGCTGTTGTAGCAAGCCTGATGGCTTTTGATGTTCAGCTTTTACTTGTGCACAAGTCAAACACTTTGCTACATAGGTGGCTATAGACTTCTTCAAGCCTATCCACCAAAAGTTTGCCTTCAAATCCTGGTACATTTTATCAGCTCCAGGATGAACGGAATATCGGGAACTGTGGGCTTCCTGAAGGATCACGTCACGAAGACCTCCATAAATAGGAACCCATATCCTCCCATTCAGTCTCAGAATTCCGTCTTTGCCGTAGGATAACTGCTCTTCAATTACTCCTAGCTTTTCGTTAGGATAGTTAGCTTCTGTCACAGCTTCTTTCTGTGCAGCTAACAATCTCTCATTCAGACTGTTCTTGATTTCAATGCTCTTGACATTGATCCTTATTGGTTTCACTCTTTCTTTCCTGCTTAGGGCATCTGCGACTACGTTGGCCTTGCCTGGATGGTATCTTATTTCACATTCATAGTCGTTCAGAGTTTCCATCCAACGTCGTTGCCTCATATTCAGATCTTTCTGATTGAACTGGTGCTGGAGGCTTTTATGATCCGAGTAGATCACAAACTTAATGCCATATAAGTAATGCCTCCAAAGCTTTAGTGCAAATACAACGTCACCCAACTCCAAGTCATGGGTGGTGTAGTTCTTTTCATGCACTTTTAATTGTCGTGACACATAGGCAATCACCTTGCCCCTCTGCATAAGCACACAACCTATACCGGTGTGCGACGCATCACAATATACGACAAATTCTTCCATTCCTTCTGGCAATGTCAATACTGGAGCATTGCTCAGCTTTTGTTTGAGGATATCGAAAGCTTCTTGCTGCTTAGGGCCCCAATTGAACTTTATACTCTTCCTAGTCAAGGAAGTTAGGGGTGCAGCAATTCTTGAGAAGTTTTCGATGAAGCGTCTGTAGTATCCTGCTAGACCCAGGAAACTGCGAACCTCCGTAGGTGTCTTCGGCTCCTGCCAATTCATGATGGCTTCAACCTTGGCGGGGTCCACTTGGATACCACGCTAACTGACTACATGCCCAAGGAACTGGACTTCTCGTAGCCAAAATTCACATTTAGAGAACTTGGCATAAAGCTTTTCTTGATGAAGCAGTTTAAGAATACATCGGAGATGCTTCTCATGGTCAGCTTGACTTTTGGAGTAGATGAGGATGTCATCGATGAAGACAATGACAAATTTATCCAAATAAGGCTTACAAACGCGATTCATGAGATCCATGAATGCGGCAGGTGCATTAGTGAGCCCAAAAGGCATCACTAGGAACTCGAAATGACCATAACGAGTCCTGAAAGCAGTCTTGTGCACATCTTCGTCTTTGACCTTCAATTGATGGTACCCTGACCTTAGGTCAATCTTGGAAAAGTAGCTCGCTCCTTTGATGTGTGTAAAATGCAACATATAAATTACATCAAATGAGGCATAAAACTAACCCTTTTTAAGTACTAATGTTGGAAAAAGAGTGTTTTTGTCTTCCTTTTGCATTTTCAGGATTAAATGAGCTCAAATTCACAAAAGAAGCAAAAAGACAGCTAAATCTAACATAAATACAAGAAAAGGAACACAAGTGGATTGCCCGACCCCTCAACAGCATCCTCCCAAGCAAAATAGAGAAGGCAGAAGACTGAACACGCCCTGTGCTCAGCCCGCACGGGGCCGTGCCCAAGAAGCAGCAGGAAAGACAAACCTATAGAAGCTTCTATTGCCCACCACGGGGCCGTGCCCAGTGAACACGGGGGCGTGGCGAAAGTACAGCAGGCGCATAAATTGTAATTGCGAATTACAATTAATGAAGAGAGAGAGTGTCAGACAGGCACGGGGCCGTGCCGAGCCTTCTGTTCAGCCTATAAATAGGAGTGCTTGGTTTCATTGCAACTCATCCCTTGGCACACCACCTCTCTCACACTTCATCCACCACCCACCACCATCACAACACCATCATCCACCACCATCATCCATTGTCCATCATAGAGTGTGTGAGTCATCTCGGGATCCAAGATTGATCGTAAGAGTTCTTGACAATCAAGGCCATGTTTGCCTAAGTCTCTTACATCACTTGGTGAAGACAAGTGTTTAGTATAATACTTTTTATTTTCAATCTTTTGCACTTTTTATTTGGTTTTGTATTAATGACTTTAATAACTAGTTGCTTATGTTGAAGGTGATCTTTCCTTATCGTTTGTCCGTGGTGTCTTGGCATTATTTTACTGTCTATATAAAATAAAAGATTTTCACCATTCATATCTCCACGGTCTATATGGAGGTATGTTGGCTACCTGGTCGGGGGTTAAGGGAACGGTTTGGTAAGGGTCTTGTCCTTGTTCAGCGTTTAGAGGTCCTGCAAGGGACCTGGGTCAAATTTAGTAGGATCTCCTTCAATGCCCATAGGTATTGGATGGCGGGGATCCAAACTCTTTGACCCCCTCATAAGTTAACTACTATTAATACTATAACCCGGCTATTTAGGAATGTATCCCTGCTGACTCAGACTACTTAGTCGAGGGTAACGTCACCTCCAAAAGAGGGGCCTACCATAATTTGCATTAATAACTTAATTCATTATCTTTCAATAATCCGACCCTTTAGGATTGTATCCTTGCTGACTCAAACTACTGGGTTGAGGGTAACGTCGCCTTCAAAAGAGGGGCCTACTACAATAACTAAGATAATCTCTTAAACAAGTGCAAAAGTGCGAAAATAATCAAAGGTTATACTAATACACGAGTCAGATCCAAGTGATTCATCTTGTCTATCTGTTTTTATTTTTATTTTATTTTCAGCATTTAGTTAGTTTTCATTTTCTTAGTTTAAAAATCTTTTCTAGCTTTTTGATTTGATTAGACGTTGAGGATAAACCAGTACTAAAAGCTCTTGTGTCCTTGGACGACCTCGGTATCTTACCAACATATACTACGTCCACGATGGGTGCACTTGCCCATATGTGTGTTTAGTGTTAGTGAATATCGTGTTTTATAAATTTAAAACTTGGCTAAAAGTGTAAAAAGGGCTTAAATATACATCTAAAATATATACACACTAGCATGCATCAAGTTTTTGGCGCCGTTTCCGGGGACACAAGGATTTTAAGAAAGCTTAAAATCAACGGCCTAATCAGTTTTTCAAAACCTTTTTAAAACGCGCGCACATTTTTCTGCATTTTAGTTTAGTTTGCATTTACAGTAGCCTGAACACGGGGCCGTGCTCATTGAAAACGCCCCCGTGCTGCATATTTTTAGTTAGATACCCAGATACAGAGTCTGAACACGGGGCCGTGCTCACTGAACACGCCCCCGTGTCCAACATGACCAGTAACTTTAATTAAAACGCCCAGATACAGATCCTGAACACGGGGTCGTGTTCACCCAACACGGGGCCGTGTCCAGCTTCTGTTTCCGTCTTTGTTTTTGTTTTCTGGTCCCGAGACTCAGTTGTAGTCTGCTGAGTGATTCTTATGGATCAATACTCAGGAGGTTACAACTACACCTATGAGGAGGATGATTATATGAGAGACTATTGCACTAATTGTGGAAACCCGCACTCGGTACAATATTGTAACTTGTTTCAACCATCCGCTTCATACAACTACTATGAGGAGCCCAGGTACGAGCCATCAACTTCATACACATCCTATGAAGACCAAAGGTATGAACCTCCTCCCTCATACTCATATTTTGATGAACCAAGGTATGAGCCTTCATACTTATACTTTGAAGAGCCAAGATATGAGCCGTCACCTTCATACACTTATTATGAGGAACCATGGTGTGAACAACCCACCTCATATGAGTACTATGAAGAACAAAATTATGACCCTTATCCATCGTATGCTTACAATGAAGAACAATGGTGTGAACCATCTACTTCATATGGGTACTATGAGGAACCAAGGATCGAACAACCGGATTCAAGCTTTGAGGATCCCAATCCTTTTTCTATCACCGAAGTGACCAATAGGATATTAGAACACATTAAAACTATCGAACGTTGCATAAAAGAATCTCGCGCAAGGGAAGAGGAGTCCCGCGCAAGAGAAGAATTAAATTGTAATAATAACGTAGAGATAGTTGAAAATGTAAAAATGGAAGAACGAGAAAGTGAAAAACCGACACATGAGTTAAACAACGAAAAAGGTGAGGCCGATAATGTTAAAATTCAAGAAGAGTCTAATTTTGAAGAAATTAATCTCTTGTCACCTTCTTTTGAAAATCATTGTTTAGTGACCTCTCATGCTAAGTTTTTAAAAGAGCTAAACACTAATACTAAAATTGAAGAAATGATAAGTGTTAAGTTAAGTAATGATCAAACCTCGCTAATAAAAGAAGATCCTTTTGAAATTAACATTACACCGGTTCCATGTTTCTTTCAAAATTCCTTTATTAGTAATATCACCATTGATAAAGATCTTTGTGTTAACATAATGCCTAACTATATTTTTGAAAAATTAAGTATTAGTGATTTTTCTCCACTTCAAATACCCATTTTTCTATCCGATCGGAAGGTAATAAAATCAATCGGTGTAGTTGAGGATGTCTTGGTTCAAACAAATCAAATGGTTATTCCAACCGACTTTGTCATCCTCGATGACGCTCCTCTAGTCTTAGGAAAACCTTTTGTGAAAACTCATGAAGCTTTGAAAAACCGGAAATTTAACAATCTACCTCTTCAATTAGGGGCATTCAAAAGGAGCATAGATCTTGAGCGTTCAATGAAATATCCTTTTGGCAATAATGACCCCCTAATTGAAGATTAAGATGAGCCACCCGATACAACTGAAGAAGATGACCACTTTGTTGAAGAAGAGGTCGCCATAGAACAAACTTTTAAGGTTCTTGATCTAGATGAGCCACAAAATAAGGTGTCTCCTAAAGACCCACCCATTGAGCTCAAAGAACTTCCTAAAGGTTTGGAATATGCTTTTCTAGACAAAGATGGTAATTTACCTGTAATTATTTCATCTAAATTAAGTAGCGTAGAAAAAGAAAAATTAGTTAATCTTCTTAAAAAACACAAAAATGCGATTGCTTGGAAGCTTGTAGATATTAAAGGAATAAGTCCTTCCATGTGCACGCACAAAATTCTAATGAATGATGACTACAAAACAGTAATTCAACCACAACGAAGAGTAAATCCCAATGTGCACGAAGTGGTTAAAAATGAAGTCATCAAGCTACTTGACGCCAGACTAATCTATCCTATCTCCGATAGTCCATGGGTAAGTCCCGTCCAAGTAGTCCCAAAGAAAGGAGGTATGACGGTAATAACTAATGAAAAAAATGAATTAATACCGACAAGAACCGTCACAGGATGGAGAGTTTGTATAGACTATAGACGATTAAATGAAGCGACAAGGAAAGACCAATTTCCTTTGCCCTTCATTGATCAAATGTTAGAACGACTATCCGGTCAAAATTTTACTGTTTCTTGGATGGTTTTTCAGGTTACTTTCAAATCCCAATAGCACCTGAAGACCAAGAAAAGACAACTTTCACATGCCCCTACGGAACTTTCGCCTATCGACGCATGCCATTCGGTCTATGTAATGCACCTGCAACATTCCAACGTTGTATGGTAGCCATTTTCCATGACATGATAGAAAAGACAATGGAAGTCTTCATGGACGACTTTTCTATCTTTGGAGACTCATATGACCAATGCCTCGATAACCTTGAACGAATGCTATCCCGATGTGAGGAAACTAACCTCGCCCTTAACTGGGAAAAATGCCATTTCATGGTAACAGAGGGAATAGTACTCGGTCATAAAATCTCAAGCGAAGGTATGAAAGTTGATCGAGCAAAAATAGAAACTATTTCTCGATTACCTCCACCATCCTCCGTTAGAGCAATCAGAAGTTTCTTAGGGCATGCTGGATTTTATAGAAGGTTTATCAAGGACTTTTCAAAAATTTCAGTACCTCTAACAAAATTACTTGAAAAAGATGCACCTTTCATTTTTGACAAGGAATGCAATCAAGCATTTCTAACCCTCAAGGAAATGCTAGTCAATGCACCTATCATGATAGCGCCTGATTGGAAATTTCCTTTCGAAATCATGTGTGATGCAAGTGACTTTGCTGTTGGAGCAGTCTTGGGACAACGAAAAGAGAAGCATTTCCACCCAATTTATTATGCTAGTAAAACGCTTAACGATGCACAAGAAAATTACACAACTACAGAAAAAGAGTTACTAGCTGTGGTATTTGCTTTTGATAAATTCCGTTCTTAACTTGTTCTTTCTAAAACTGTAGTCTATACAGATCATGCAGCTATCCGATACCTCTTCAAGAAACAAGACGCGAAACCCCGTTTGATCAGATGGATTCTACTCCTCCAAGAGTTCGACATTGAAATCAAAGACAAAAGAGGAGCAGAAAACACTGCTGCAGATCATCTTTCACGCCTAGAAGACCCAGCTTTGGAGGCAACCAGGGACGAGCAGATCAACAAAAAATTTCCCACAGAATCCTTGGAAATGATGGAGAGCAGACAAGAACCATGGTATGCCGACTATGCTAATTATTTAGCTAGCGGTATAGTCACCAAAGGATGGCCGCATCATTAAAGAAAGAAATTCTTTGCTGATGTAAAGCATTACTTTTGGGAAGACCCTTATCTTTTCAAAATGTGTGCCGACCAACTCATCCGAAGGTGTGTCCATGGTAATAAAGCACGAAGAATTCTCCGTCATTGTCATGAAGGTCCATACGGAGGGCATCATGGTGCCACTAGTACCGCACGAAAAGTATTTGATTCAGGATTTTATTGGCCAACCATTTACAAAGATGCACAAGATCTTGTAAAGACATGTGATGCTTGCCAAAGATCAGGTAATATTTCTTCCAAAAATGAAATGCCTCAAAATGGCATTCTCGTTTGTGAAATTTTTGATGTGTGGGGACTCGATTTCATGGGACCCTTCCCACTGTCAAAAGGAAACAAATATATACTTGTGGCAGTCGATTACTTGTCTAAATGGGCAGAGGCTGAAGCTCTTCCAACAAACGATGGAAGAGTAGTGGTAAAATTTCTGAAAAAATTATTCTCTCGTTTTGGAACACCAAAAGCTTTGATAAGTGATAGGGGTACCCATTTTTGCAATCATCAACTCGAAAAAATCTTAACAAGGTATGGGGTCTATCACCGGGTCTCAACAGCATATCACCCTCAAACAAATGGACAAGCCGAAGTGACTAACCGAGGTTTAAAACGAATACTTGAAAAAACCGTAGGGTTAAATAAAAAGGAATGGGCTGATAAATTAGATGATGCTTTATGGGCTTTTCGAACTGCTTATAAAACCACTATAGGCACAACCCCATATAAGCTTGTCTATAGAAAAAGTTGTCATTTGCCAGTAGAAATAGCTCACAGGGCCTGCTGGGCAATAAAAAGCGTAAACTTAGACTTAGAAACTGCAAGTAAAAATCGATTCTGTCAAATGAATGAATTAGACGAATTAAGAAATTATGCATACTCTAACTCCGAAATTTATAAGGAAAGAATGAAAAATTTACACGATAAATATATTAAGCCTAATGAATTTCGAGTAGGAGACCAAGTTCTGTTGTTTAATTCACGACTTCGATTATTTCCTGGTAAACTAAAATCTAGGTGGTCAGGACCTTTTTCCGTCACCCATGTTTTTCCTCACGGTGCAGTCGAAATTAAAGCTCGAAATGGTATTCCATTTAAAGTCAGTGGCCAACGGCTAAAACTCTACCGAGGATCCATTGAGGATGAAGAAGAGGAGATCTCGCTTCAAACGGTTAACGAATGAAAAGCACCCACATCATACCCGATATGTTACAAACAAGCGAGTATACATCGAAACCGGTAAGTCTTCTAACCATGTCTTCGGAAAAATGGGCACTCACACGAGCACAAAAAAAAAAAAAATTTGCTCGGCACGAGGCCGTGTCGACGCAACTGTCGGGATAAAACCCTCATTTCATAACAGTTACCTCATTCCACACGCCCCGTTTTGCCGAAAACGCTCTGGTTCAAGGCGATTTTCCGCAGATTTCCGACGTTACCTCCACGTTTAACAACATCAAGGTATGATTCTATCATCATTAGTAGTTAGATTAGTTACTTGCATGTAGTTAAACATAAAAAATTTGGGAAAAATCTAGGGTTCTTCAAGTTCATCCGGATCAAACTCAAAATTTTTGATATAATCTGTTAGTATTAGTTTAGATTAGTATAATGGGAAGTAAATACACTTGTATTGTTGATAGATTTGCCCGATTTCTCACTAAAACCTCAAACCCTTGTTTTTGAACCGAAAAAGATAAAATTGGAAGGGTAAACGGGTTGTTTTGGGAAAAACGGCACTTGGGGTTTCATTTTCGGGGAAAACCGCACCTACTAGGCTAAAAATTTTCAGATTTCCGGGACCGGGACGAAAAATGAGGTTTTTGGGTTACAGACGTCTGGACACGGGGTCGTGCCCGCTAAACACGGGGCCGTGTCCAGCCCACTGTTTGCAGTTTCTTTCAGAATCTCACTGTTTCGTGCTAACTTTTGGTGTATTCTTTCAGATGGCAAAGTTCACAAGGTTCAATGCAAGTGAGCTCGATGCTAGGGCAAGATACGAGTTACTTCAAACAAGGCCCGAGGAGTACCCCAGACGAGCATGCACGGACCTGTTAACCTTGGTAAACCAGCTGGACCGATTCAACAACATCGTTACGGGACCACTAGCAGTTGCATTAAACACTCGGCTTCGGTCGGTGCATCAATGCACCATGGAGTTCTATAGTACTTTTACCTTCACTTCATGGTGTGACCCGTTCGACAATGAAGGGGTTGCATTTCGGTGTGGCGGGATGAGGTACTCGATCTCTATGGTACAGTTTGGAGCTATAGTGGGACTGTACGGGGAAGAGGAATCGGGAAATGAGGAAAATACCGGGGGATTACGAGATTTGGATGAAAATGAACGTCAAGCCGCATGGGCCCAAATCGGTGAAGGAATCTACAACCCTAGCAGCACCAAGAGTACCAAGCTGAGGGACCCACTGTATCGCTACATTCACAGGCTCCTCGCCTACTCTCTTAACCAACGTCACGACAATAGTGGCGTAGTAGGGTTGAAAGATTTGGTTGTCCTTCACTGTATCCACAACCGAAAGCCTCTCGATGTTCCATATCTCCTGTTACGAAACATGCATCTCAACCGCCTTGCTCGTGCTCCAACACCTATCTTCTTTGGAGGATGGGTGTACCGCCTCTTCAAGCACTTCACGTGAATCCCTAAGTCCTTCGAGAGAAGCCCATGGTCGGGACGAGTTGACTATCACATTTGCCGAGCCATGAACTTACTTTATGAGGCAGAAGACGGGTCAGTGAGCTTTCAAAGGACGCAAGGCTATGCATGGAACCCGCAGGAGGCCCTAGTTCTTCACGCACCACCTCCTCATTACCAGTATCAACCCCATGGTGATCCGGGTCAATCCTCCTCACAAGGAGGCGGTTTTCCTAACTTTCAAAGCTTACATGATCTTTTGTAGGAAAACCTCATGTGTACCAGGAACACCTACAACCTTGCCAACAATACCTACCACCGGGTCGGAGCTATCGAACGAAACATCAACGATATACAAGATGATATCGGTAGCATCCGGGAGTATATGGCGGGTCAGGGGGATGAAGGTGATGACAGCGACGAGGACATGGACTAGGGGGTTGACGGAGCAGGAGCGGGTTGATGGCGAGCCCACAGGTTAAAGTCCCTTTATCTATCGAACAGTTTGTGGCATGCGTGCCAAGTGTTGAACAATTTACTTTCCTTGACTACTTTTACTTTTCGCTTTATTTTTCTTTTACTTTATGCTTGGAACAATTAACTGTGGTAATGTAGGATGTTTGTGTTGCTTGGTGTGGAATTTAGTGATGAAACAGGTACAAACCGAGGCTTAGAGTGCTAAGCCTTAGCACTCATAAAGCCAGGATGGAAAAACCGGAGGAAGGAACCTATTTTTCAGGCTTACAGACTGTCCACACGGGGACTTGTCCAGCCGACACGCCCCCGTGCTCACCTCCCCGACCTGCTGTTTGGTTACTTTCCTGCAGATTTTTGCCAGACACGGGGCCGTGCCTAGCCACCACGCCCCCGTGTCCATCTTCTGTAAGTTTTCATTACTGGCAGTTCACCACGGGGTCGTGTCCAACGGACATGGGGCCGTGTCCAGACTGCCAGTAACATAAATTTTTGCTTTTAACACCATGTTACACATTCAATCAACCTAAAAATTTATTTTTGGGACACATTGAGGACAATGTGTAATTTAAGTGTGGGGGGGGGGATGCTAAAACCTTGAAATGTTGCAAGTCCAAATAACGAGCCTTACACAAAACTCTATTGGAACCGCTAATCACCACAAATTTTTTTCAAAAAATTTTTTTCATTTTTTTTACTTGTCTAAAGTTTAAGTTGGGAATTCTAAGATTAATAAGGTTATATTTTTGCAAGTTTACAACCGATAGCGTCGTGATAAAAAGAACTAACATAAGAAAATTATGAAACGGCATGACAAGCTTAGTTAAAATTCGATTATATATACTTGATCACATAGAAAAACCCATTCCCACAAAAAGTGAGTTTTGAGCCTTTATTGAGCATATAAATACACATCTTTAGACTAAATGCTCATTTTTCGTTTCTTGTGTGAATAGCCGCTTGGTTCTTACGACTCTAGAACTTGCCACGACGATTCATTCCCGGTCCTTACCAACTTAAACCCAAGTAAGTAAATGATGGAGGCATTAGGACTAACCTTTTTTCTTTCAAAACCATTATTTTTATTTTTCCTTTCACCTACCCAAAAACTCCCCCTAGTTAACCCCTTTGAGCCTAAACCTTTCATTTCTTTACCCTAAAACCCTTTTACCCACCAAAACCCTTTTTATCTTTATTTTTACCCTTTATTTTAGTAACAAGCTCGGTTTTCGTGTGACTGGAAAAAAAATGATGAAGTTAGAAATAAACAAACAAAGCTCTTAAAACAAAAAGCTTGTTTGAAGAAATACTTCATTAAGAATAAAAAGTCACTAAAACAAAATGTTTTACGAAAACCGACGCTTTCTACGCTTTTCGCCCTTTTCTACTAACCACTAACCCAACTACCCACCTTTAGCCCAAGCCTTTACCCAAAAAGTCCTCTTGATATTTACAAAGGTAACAAGTTAAAAAGGAGGAGGATTGATTGCTTGGCAAGCCTATGGTAGGGATAAGTTCCACGTCGCTCTCGAGTGATTCACTAAAAATACACCTTCGGCCGAGTGTGAGTGATTTCTCCCGTGAGGTATGTGAACTTGTATATAAATGGAATTTTTAAAAAAAAGGCATGCTATGCCCAAATAAGTAATTTATTCTATGAAATGTTCTAAATAAATCATAACGAATAGGATTGTAAATAAATAAAAATAAAACCAAAAAAATCTTGGATTCCCGACACTCTATGACAAGCTAAAACCTTCTCTTCTACCCATACCATTTGGGAGTGTAAGCCACGTATTAAAGAGTTTTGCTTGAGGACAAGCAAAAATTCAAGTGTGGGGGTATTTGATGTGTGTAAAATGCAAAATATAAATTACATCAAATGAGGCATAAAACTAACCCTTTTTAAGTACTAATGTTGGAAAAAGAGTGTTTTTGTCTTCCTTTTGTATTTTCAGGATTAAATGAGCTCAAATTCACAAAAGAAGCAAAAAGACAGCTAAATCTAACATAAATACAAGAAAAGGAACATAAGTGGATTGCCCGACCCCTCAACAGCATCCTCCCAAGCAAAATAGAGAAGGCAGAAGACTGAACACGCCCCGTGCTCAGCCAGCACGGGGCCATGCCCAAGAAGCAGCAGAAAAGACAAACCTATAGAAGCTTCTATTGCCCACCACGGGGCCGTGCCCAGTGAACACGGGGGCGTGGCGAAAGTACAGCAGGCGCATTAATTGTAATTGCGAATTACAATTAATGAAGAGAGAGAGTGTCAGACAGGCACGGGGCCGTGTCTAGCGGACACGGGGCCGTGCCCAGCCTTCTGTTCAGCCTATAAATAGGAGTGCTTGGTTTCATTGCAACTCATCCCTTGGCACACCACCTCTCTCACACTTCATCCACCACCCACCACCATCACAACACCATCATCCACCACCATCATCCATTGTCCATCATAGAGTGTGTGAGTCGTCTCGGGATCCAAGATTGATCGTAAGAGTTCTTGACAATCAAGGCCGTGTTTGCCTAAGTCTCTTACATCACTTGGTGAAGACAAGTGTTTAGTATAACACTTTTTATTTTCAATCTTTTGCACTTTTTATTTGGTTTTGTATTAATGACTTTAATAACTAGTTGCTTATGTTGAAGGTGATCTTTCCTTATCGTTTGTCCGTGGTGTCTTGGCATTATTTTACTGTCTATATAAAATAAAAGATTTTCACCATTCATATCTCCACGGTCTATATGGAGGTATGTTGGCTACTTGGTCGGGGGTTAAGGGAACGGTTTGGTAAGGGTCTTGCCCTTGTTCAGCGTTTAGAGGTCCTGCAAGGGACCTGGGTCAAATTTAGTAGGATCTCCTTCAATGCCCATAGGTATTGGATGGCGGGGATACAAACTCTTTGACCCCCTCATAAGTTAACTACTATTAATACTATAACCCGGCTATTTAGGACTGTATCCCTGCTGACTCAGACTACTTAGTCGAGGGTAACGTCACCTCCAAAAGAGGGGCCTACCATAATTTGCATTAATAACTTAATTCATTATCTTTCAATAATCCGACCCTTTAGGATTGTATCCTTGCTGATTCAAACTACTGGGTTGAGGGTAACGTCACCTTCAAAAGAGGGGCCTACTACAATAACTAAGATAATCTCTTAAACAAGTGCAAAAGTGCGAAAATAATCAAAGGTTATACTAATACACGAGGCGGATCCAAGCGATTCATCTTGTCTATCTGTTTTTATTTTTATTTTATTTTCAGCATTTAGTTAGTTTTCATTTTCTTGGTTTAAAAATCTTTTCTAACTTTTTGATTTGATTAGATGTTGAGGATAAACCGGTACTAAAAGCTCTTGTGTCCTTGGACGACCTCGGTATCTTACCAACACTATAGTACGTCCACGATGGGTGCACTTGCCCATATGTGTGTTTAGTGTTAGTGAATATCGTGTTTTATAAATTTAAAACTTGGCTAAAAGTGTAAAAAGGGCTTAAATATACATCTAAAATATATACACACTAGCACGCATCACCTTGCAACTGATCGAACAGATCGTCGATCCTAGGCAAAGGATATCTATTCTCGATTGTAACTTTATTCAGCTCACGGTAATCGATGCATAGACGCATCGAACCATCTTTCTTCTTGACGAACAGGATTGGTGCTCCCTAAGGAGATGAACTTGGTCTAACAAAACCTTTGGCTAGCAGATCATCTAGCTGCGTCCTCAATTCTTTCATTTCCGTGGGTGCCAATCTATAAGGTGCTCTCGCAATAGGTGCGGCTCCTGGAATGATGTCGATACTGAATTCCACTTGCCTGTCTGGTGGCAAACCAGGCAGTTCTTCTGGGAAAACTTCGGGATAGTCAGAGATGACTGGGATGTCTTCAATCTTGGGTTTCTCTTCACCGATAGTCACCTGTGCCATATAAATGACACATCCTTTCCTCAAACATCTGGATGCCTTTAGCATAGATACTTGTGCAGGCAATCCATGACGAGTATCTCCCTGGATGGTAAGTGGTTCTCCGAACAGGGTCTTGATTACCACTTGTTTCTTGTTGCACATAATTTGGGCCTGGTTATGCGATAACCAATCCATACCCAACGCTACGTCGAAATTAGCGAGTTTAAAGGGTAACAGGGATAAAGGAAATGAGTGATTCCTAATGGATATGACACATCCATCTAAAACAGTTGAGACTGTTCCCATAGTCCCATCAGCTAGTTCTAATTCATATTTCACATTCAAGGTTTTAACAGGCAATTTTAACAACTCACAGAACTTATCATCCACAAAGGATTTATCTGCTCCAGAATCAAACAATACTCTTGCGAATACATCATTGATAAGAAACGTACCGGTTATGACGTTGTCGTTCTGGATAACCTCTTGAACATTCATCTGAAAGACCCTCGCATTGGTCTTTTTCCCTTCTTCAGCCTTCTTCACTATCTTAGGGCAGTTAGTCTTGATGTGCCCTTTCTTGTTGCAACTATAGCAAGTTGCATCCTTGAGTTTCTTACACTCAAGAGTCCTATGTTCAGAGGACTTGCAAATCCCACATGCTTTCGGCTGGGATTTCTGTTCAATTCTGCACTTTCCGAAGTGGTGCTTCTTACAAACGTTGCACTTGGGCCTATCGCCCGACTGTCGATCATTCTTCTTGTTCTCTGACCCCTTATTGTGGTCACGATTCCCCCGGTGCTTCTTGTTAGACCCTCGCGAATCATCATCTTCACGTTTTCTTTTCTCACTATCAGCATTTCTTAATGATCTCTGCCTCACTGCATCCAGTGTGAGGGACAGAGATATATCTGCCACGGATCTGAAGGTAGCAGGCCTAGAAGCCTTCACGCTAGCTTTTATTTCTGGGGCCAAACCCCCAATGAAACGCGCGATCCGTTTGGGTTCCGGTGTCACAAGGTACGGAACCAATCTTGACAGAGTGTTGAAAGTCGTGAGATAAGCCTGGCAATCCAGGTTCTTCATGACCAACGATAGGAAATCAGATTCTATCTTCTCAACCTCGTGCTGAGGGCAATAGTTTTCTTTGATGAGAGCAATAAATTCCTCCCACGTCATGCTATACAAAACAGCCTTCCCAGAGGCTTGAACCAAAGATCTCCACCATGCTAGGGCTTCACCCTTAAACGACTGGGATACAAACTTCACCACGTCTCTCTCATCACAACCACTGATGTCCACAACAGTGTCCATTTCGTCCAGCCAGGTCATGCAGTCCACCGCGCCCTTTTCCCCAGTAAAATCTCTGGGCTTACAGGAGACAAAGTACTTATACGTGCAACCCTTGGCGCGGGGTGCATTAGTGAACATTTTCTTCTTAGGACGGACACTATTCTCATTTGACGAGTGCCGATCGTCATCCTTCTTAGGCTTAGACGGGGTCGAGGGTGGTTTGCTGTGAGATTTAGAATGGGTTCTTGGCTTTGAGTGTGGTGTAGATATGGTCCTACTTCGAGATTCGCTGTACTCTTCATATTGCCGATCTAAGGCCGTCTTCACAGCGTTGTCTACCAAAGCATTCAATTCAGCGCCCGTTATATGAATTTGGGCGTTATCGTTGTCATCTTCCTTCGAATGACTATCAACTTCATTTGGGTCAGCCATTTTGAGGTCTTGATCTGCTACAAGGAATATGGCAGAATTCTATTTAGGAGTTTATTATGGAATTGTCTTTCATGGCAATTCATTAACCATGGTAAACATAGACCATATTTGGTTAATTTGTTACTCACATTTATTTAGGATTTGAATATAACTTATCCTAATTACAAATAATGTTGTTAGTGGCACAAAAGCCTAGTCACAAGGACGTTTTATATATTATTAGCCAGGATTTCGGAATCAAGGCATGAAGGTTTGAACCATAGTTCTTTTACCTTTTCTGACAGGGAGTCATAGACTACAACTGTCTGTTGTCTTATATGACAATAAGTATGGCCCGTAGGCACTACATCACTAATCGATGTTTAATGAATGATCATCTTTATAAATCATTAACTTAGGTCTTGGAATCCTCTGAAGGATTCTTATATAAGAATGACGTGTGTGATTTTAACGAATCACATCTGCCAAGAACGTTAACATGTTTACAGAGGTTAACAGGACTCTGAACCTTTTACTCAGGTCTCACCATCTTGGCCGGGTCTTATAATGACACCAGGCTAGGTCTCACCATTAAGATTCTTTATTTAGGCAGACTTATTTAAAAGGAATGATTTTTAATTTATTTCATATAATAATGTATATAATGACAAAAATGAAATTTATAAGCTTAACATTCCATTAATCATAATAATGATTACACACTGCCCTATACGGGACTTTTAATAGACAATACCTACGCAGAGGTTTACAGAAAACAAGTCCGCGCAGGGACTGAAAGGAAGTTGTCCACGTAGGGACTGAAAGGAAATTGTCCACGCAGGGACTACACACTATGAATGTCCACGCAGGGACTAAACAAATAAATGTCCACACAGGGACTTGATTTAAAATAGGAATTACAGTAGAACATATAAAGACTAATGATCTCGCTTCTTCTTTCCCTTTAATAGGTTTGCTAGGCCTTTAAGGAATCCACGATTGTTCTTGCGTTCTTTCTCAAAGTCTCGTTCCACACGATTCAAACGGTGGAGGATTTCTTCCTGTTCTGGTGGGGAAAAACGTGGCTGCTGTGTTACGTGCTGAGCTGGAGTTCTAGCAGGAGCTGGATACCCATGAGCTGCGTATCCTAATCCCCAAGGGTCTCCATAAGGTCTGTCGGGATGGAGGGCGTTGTAATTGGCCGCTACCACGTATGGGTCGGCACCCGCATAATTATAGTTGTAGTGCGTGTGAGTCGGCTGCTCAAACGGGTTGTACGCGGTGGAACCAACGTACGTAGGTATTGGGTTATCATAGCCGAATGGTGGTGGAGGTGGTGCAACTGGTGCAGAATTCACCTCTGCAGGGTGGCTCGAAGGTTCACACATTTGTGGTTCTTCAGGCAATGGCGGAAAATGACTTGCACTCGAGTGGCGAGGGGTGCTAAAGTGAAATTCCCCTCCTCGGGTGGACAACCGCGCGCCTGATCTCCTACGCCTTGGCGGATCTGGAGGTGCTTGCTGAACTGGTGGCGGTGGAGGCGGTGGCATAACTGCCACGAAACGCGAATCCTCAGAAGGATCCTGTTACTGCTGTTGCTGCTGGTGAGGTGATGAATGGTGAGAGGGTGTAAAGTACCACTCGCACTGGTTAAACCTCGCCTGGTAACTGTCGGGACCTTGATAGGATGTTCCGTGGAAGGATGACCCATCAGAGATCTTGATAGGATGGTTGGGAGTACCTCTTGCGGGTTCAATGGGATCCGCATCTTCATCCATATCTACAGCATTATCCTCGGAAAAATGGTCTTCGGGTCCTAAAGGGTTATAACCTATTGGTTCTTGGACATAATCAGTCGGGTTGAACTAGCCTTGGAAGAAAGGAGTAGGATCGCCATAGGAACGGTGCGAAACAGAACGCTGGAGAGGTATAAACAAAGGTTGAGGGTTACTGGGATCGTTCTCCGAATTTGGTCCAAAAGATTGACGGTATGAAGGTGTCGAACTGTGTGAGGTGGACCGTCTTGCTGGCTCAAAGAGGTTCCTCCTACGCCTATGAGGCTCTTCACTCCTTGTACTGGAAGGAGCTCGCATGTTTGAAGGTCCGGCCTCGTGATCATTATGAGTAGTGATCGGCCCTTTGCCTCTTCCTCCTCTTCTAATTGCTAGTGGCATATTTCCTGCATAACAAACCTTTAAATCATAATAAACAATAAAAGACAAACTGGAATAACAATTCGAATTTGTCCTATATTCTTGTCTAGACTCGAGTATGTGCAATTGTGTCATTGAGATTAAACACATAAGGATAGTGTTTAATTCACTCAACGTTGGCTCTGATACCAACCTGTCACACCCCTATTTCCACGTGTTTCACCGGTGGGCCCGGTGGGGGATTACCGTGACGTAGTTGGCAACAATATAGTCAAACCACACAATATTTAAATGCACAGCGGAAGCATAAAGATAGATTATATTTCAACCATCGATTGTAATATCCAAGTATCACGAATAGTCGAAATAAATCCACAGGGGATCAAAAATAAAAATAAAATATTGTTCAACAGATAGTGGCATCCCAAGCTTGCGAGACTCAAACGATGCTTAAGGAGTGGCCAGCCTATTTCGTACAGAACCTGCATTTAATCTTTTTGGGGAAAATACGTCAGTTTACACTGGTAAATACATTCAACCGACACTTTTGTAAAAATGTTTAATAAAATTGATTTGAATGCACAAGGCACAAACTCTTTATAACTTGGGATAATTTATCAATTAAATCTTGTAAAAGAATTACATGTTCACTATGCGTTCGGTCGCCCGGGTCGTGCCGAGTTTAAGGTTAATAGACACGCCACAAAGCATAAAGCCGTGGCGGGAAAACCAACAGTTATACCTTTATAATTATAGACACATTGTCAGGTGTACGCCTACACCCGCGTGTCGAGGTCGTGGCCATTTCGTAAAATGATGCCAAGGATATCCGGGACATGGTCATTAAGCTCCCAAAGGCGTAAAGCCAACAAAACCAATTTTTAAACGGGTTACATTGATAATAACCAACTACTAATGAGTTGGGTCAATTGCCCGACCAAGCGGTATCTTTATATACCGTAACCCAAGCCCGTATAACGGAAAATAAGTTAAAAGTATTTACCTGAGCAAGTAATAACCTCAATAAACAAATGCAAGTATCTTTTACTGGTCTCCTATTCTGGAAGGAAGGTTTATAACCACCTATTAGAATCCTAACGGGTCTTTAATTTAGCCTTAGCTTAGACCGGTCAGTTTCAAAGGATAATTACGGTTTAATCGCATGAAAGGCGAAAACCGGGAATGGAATGTGGGTTGGACCCAACAAGTTTGAAGACTTGTTTTATATGGGTTAATAACCACACTCTGGATTTTGAAGTAAAAACGATAAGGTTTGACCCGTTTCGGCTAGTTTATGTAAACTAGTTACATAAACCGAACCGTGCGCGCAAAAGTCGTAACGGGTAACCGTAAGAGTCCTACGCAGGTTTCCTCAGTCAATATGCTTTAAAGAGGTTGTCGTATCAGTAGGATACCTTCCATAATGCCCGTAACGAGTTTAAATCCAACATACGCCCCGTAGGGGTATTTCGGTCATTTTAAAGATTATAAAAGAGGTTTCTGAGTTCTACAGGAAATCTGAGTTTTCCGAACAGTTTATAAAGTCCAAACTACTCTATTTATTATTTAAAATCAGTAGCAACTGAAATTGGGTCAAAATACCATGTAGAACTCAAGTTATGTCCAAAAAGGGTATATTCGGTAATTACCGAATCGATGCCATAACCGCAAGTTATGAGCAGGTTAAAAATAATTAAAAATCTTTAAAAATCTCAAAATATTATTTTACATCAGTGTGTAAAAGGTTTGGTGTCGAAATTTGGGTTTAGATAGGCTTTATGCTAATTGCGCCGTTTAATTACTAAAGTTTCCGTAATTGCGCTATTTAGCATAACTCCTATTCTAGACCTCAGATTGACGTGAAATTTTAGGGACATGCTTAGAAATCAGTAACTAAGGTTATTGTCCTTTCACATGTCCAAAATTCTCGTTTTCAAGTGAAAAGGGCGTTATGGTCAACTTTTAGGCTTTTAACGGAAATGTGCTAAAGACTCGGACAAACAACGAACCGGTCACAGAGGGGTATACCATCATGTAACCTGGTCCTAAGAGAGTCCTAAGGCATATCTACAACATACCATAACGGGTCAGAACTGAAGTCAAAGCAAAAGTCAAAGCTTTGCGACTTTCGGTTCCGAACCGGGTCAAAATAGTAAATGGTCGGATCAAACAAGCTTAGACTAGTTAATGTTAGTGCATTACGTCTATTGACTTCGTCTTGTATCATGTAATAGAATAGGATAGGATAGAATATCCAGTGCACGAGGTTCGAGAACTAAAATATGGTGGAATAGCATGTAGGTCCGCTTATATGGACATTGACCATATAAGCGAACCACTATCAATCAAGCAGGTCCGCTTATATGGTCGTCCACATAAGCGAACCCTCCACACTATAAATAGTGCACTTGATTAGTTCATTTGGCACGGATCTGATTTTGTAACGAAGTGCTGCCAAATTGCTTCCAGGTTGTAAACATTGTCAAGAATCAATATAAGAAGCATTATATTTAGTTTGAGCGTCTGATTCACTAATTCCGCCTTTGAATTAGATAAACGACTCTTCTGATCGACTCATTCAGGGTCAACGACGATCCAACAAGTGGTATCAGAGCTTAGGAGGAAGAGTTCAGCTCAAATTAAATCCATTTTCTGTCTTCTACACCTTCTTTTTCAATTTGGACAAGTTTCCACGGTTAAAATCGGACAAATTTTTCACAAAATGTGTGTTAGTGGATGATAACAAACCCTTGAAAGTTTCACGTCAAAATGCAAACTAAAAATGGACAAAATAACCTTCGATTGTAGGTCCGCTTTTTCGGACAGGGATTAGGTTCGCTCAAAAGATACATAGGTTCGCTCCAGTGTCACTTTCTAAGTTGTTTCGCTCAATAGATCCGCTTATACATACATTTTAGATTCGCTTATTTGAACGCGTAGATCCGCTTGAACAGAAACATACCAGGTTCGCTCATCCGAGCATAACTTGGTCCGCTTATCTGGACATAGTCAGGTTCGCTTATTTGATCCAACAGGCTGGTCCGTTTATTTGGTCAATAAGGGTTCGCTCATCTGGTTAAAATTGGTGGTTCGCTTATTCAGTTCAACAAGAGATCCGCTTATACTGTTCAATCAGTTCGCTCATTTGGTCAAGTTGGTGGTCCGCTTATTTGTCACAGAGAATCTTGCTCATTTGTCCAACTTGGGTTTCGTTCATACGTTCGATCTGATTTCGCTCGTGTGTCATATTTCGTTTGAAAGTGAACATTTTCGTGTCAAAATCATTTCACGGCAACCAAGTGTTAGTGTATTTCAGATTGCTTAATATTGTTTAAACTGATTAAGTTTGCTTGTTTGCTTCCAGGTCATTGCTTTCAGTTGATTAAAGATGTCGGATTATGGTGAAGAGTTTTACAACACGTTTTATAACGCATTCACTTCAGAAGATACCCAATTACGCCAAAGAATGCTACTAAAGTGATATCGGAAAGTCTGAGTTACGATAACGTGTACGGAAATCACCAAAGACCACCAAAGCTCATGAATATCGAAGATTATCATTGGTGGTTTGAAAGATTTGAAAATAGGGTGCAAGCTTATGCGTACAACAGCTGGATTTGTTTGACGTTGGGATATGTAAAACCAAGAAATGAAAGACGTGAATTGATCACATTGAAAGACTTCACAGCTGATGATAAGAGAGAGCATTCAGCAGAACTAAGAATGAAAACTCTACTTCAACAATCTATCAGAGAGGATATTTTCTCACTGCTTCAGTATGGTGAAACATCTAAGTCAATTTGGGAAGCATTAAAAGTGAAAGCTGAAGGAGGGAAAGATATCAAGAAAAACAAAATTTCGTTGTTGAAAAAGGAGTTTGACGTGTTTAGCTGCATAAAGAATGAAACAGTTCGTCAAATGATTGAACGTTTCTGTCACTTAAAGATTGAGCTGGAGAGATTCGAAATTAAAAAAGAAAGAGAAGAGATGGTAGATAAACTGGTTGAAGCTTTACCTCATGAAGATGATTGGAAAACATATGTGATTGTGTTGAAAAATGATGCTAATTTTGACAAACTGACTTTGGATCAATTGATAGAGAAGATAGAGGGGCATGATCTGTTGATTCAAAAACAAAACAAGATGTCAAGTTCTAACTATCAACACAATGTTGGTTTGTACTATCGAAGAGGGTTGTTACAAAACAATGAGTCTTCAAGAATCAATGAGTCTCCAAGAATCAAAACGGGTTTTACTGCAGAAAAGACCAATGACACTCCAAAGAATACATTTTCAAGTTATGATCCGGGATATCATGCATCATCTGCATCTGGATCATCAAATGCTAATTCCAACTTTGATTGGAAGAACTCTCCATTGCTGAACAATGAATTTGCTCAACAGCATATGAGTTTTTTAGCCTCCATTCTGGTATCTTATGAAGGGTTAATTGCTGGAAAGATCGGAAATTCTAACATGACGAAAGAGGATTACGATCAGGTGGATCCAGAAGAAATGGAACTCACGGATATTCGTTGGTGCATGGCAAGTGTCATTCGAAGAGCACAACGATTCATGGAGATCACTGGCAGAAGATGTTTGGAAGGACCTGAAACGAAGATGGGTTTTGACAAGAACAAAGTAACTTGCTTCAAATGTAAGGAAAAAGGTCACTTCAAAAGAGAATGTCCAAACAACAGAGCTGATGAAAGTGTAAATCTGTTTCATGAGGATTATTACAAAAAGGCAATATATCACAAGAACACTGATCAGCCAATCAGAAAACAAATTGATGGAGTATCATCCAAAGAAAAGAGAGCTGCTTTGTCATTTTGTGATCAAAATGTGGATAATATAGATGATGAATATGAATCTATGGTTCAAACTCTTGATTGGGAAGAATGGTTGAAAGACTCAAAATCACCAGGTTTCATAATCTATGATGATGAAGGTTATGATTGGAGTCAACATGAAGATGAGGTTGCTAAAGTGGAAGTTAAGGCGATGGCTGCTGAAATAACACTTACTCGTGAAGAAAGACATGCACGCCTGAGATTGGATGATGTTTATGATTCCTACAAAGAAGCAACATGAGCAGGCAGGTGGAGCAAAGAAAAAGAATGCTATGTTGATCCTCAAGGAAACCCGACGGTTGATCCAAAGACGGTTGATCTTGATGCATTAGTTGCAGCAATACCTACTGTGAGTGTTTGGTGCAAAGGCCTTAGGGAGATTCCGAGGTACAAAGAGCAGGTTGAAGAAGGTATTCGAAAGGTGATATTTGCTAGTCTGGAGAAGAAGAAGAAGAAAACAGTTGAAGAAATTGTGACTGAGAGTGAGAAGATGGTGAATGAAGTGAAGAAACTTGAAGAGAAAGTTGAGGAAGTTGTTGAAGAGAAAATGCAAGTGGCTGAAGAAGAGCAAACTCAGAAAGCAGAGGAAACCGCAGAGTTAGTCACTGAGGTAATTATTCAAACTGATACTTCTGATAAAATTGAAAATGAAGTTGAACAACAATGCAAGAAATGCATGGAAACGTGCAGTGCTTGTATTGAGAAAGATGAAAAGTTTAATAACAGAGACATTGAGTTTACTAAAAAGGAACAAATTTTCAAAGAAAAATGTTATGAAATGATTGAATCTGAAAAGTTTTTGAAACAAGAAAATGAAAAATTGAAACAAAAATGTGATGATCTTGAAACAGAAAACAAGTTATTAAAAGAAAAGTGTTCAGCTGTGTGCAACGACTGTGTTTTAAAAGACATAAAAATTCAAGAGTTGCAAAAAGAATATGATGTAATGAAATTGTCATATGAAACTGTAAAAGAAGCATATGAAACTTTAAAAAGTAAAGTCAAAAGTCTAGATGATAGATTGTGTGCTTGTCAAAGAAACACTAAATTTCTTGAGGCTAGATTTGAAGATAAACAAAGAGTTTTAAATCAATATATTGATGATGTTGCTAACCTTAAACAAGAATTGGCAGACAAAGAAAAGTTGGTTAATAAATTGCAAAGCTATCACTCTTCTTCATATATTCTGGAACGTATTTTCAACATCACACCCAATGAGAAAGAGTCTGAAAAGAACAAAAAGGGAATAGGGTCTGAATATCATCAAGTTCCACCACCGTTGGAGAATAATTATACATTCTATGATGGCGAAAAAGTGGAAAAAGTAATCAACATGGTTGATCAGTTACCCGATAACATTGATGTGATTTATACCAAATCTGATGATATCAGTGATTCAGGGGTGGTTGATAAAGTTGTTGAAAGTGTTTTCAAAGAAGAGTCAGTTGATGCAAGTAAAACTGAATCACAAGATGAAAATGAAGGAAATTTTCATGATGAATATCTGAAAAACACAAAATCCGAGAAAAGTTTGAATGATGATTCAAAGGGATTGGTTTATACCATGATTGGATCAGACAAATTATTCTTAGACGTTGTTTTCCCGATTCAGAATGTGATTTCAGAGAAAATTGACAAAGTTTTCAAGATGGTTGAAATTGAGAAATCAGAAATGTCGAAGTTTGCTGGTAAAGGTTACAGAGGTTCTTATAACAAACCTGGTTTTAAGAAGAAAAACATGAAAGCTGGTTTGGGGTACAAGAAGGAACAAAATCGGAACAGAACTAACATGCCAAAATTTCAGACAAAAATGAGTTTTGTTCAAGGAAAAAGTTTTACAGAAGAAGAAAAACTCAAAATTGGACAACAGTCTAATGCACAGTTTGAAGCTATGAAAAGGAAACAACATCAGGCTAAGGATGTTTCAAAGAAAGTTTGTTTTAAATGTGATCAAATTGGACATGTTGCACGAAAGTGTCCAAATCCGAAGCCTGTTGATGTTGAAAAACAGAAATCTGAGAGTGCGAAACCGAGGTCAACCAGATTTGATTCGAAACAAAATTGGAGATATAACACAAACAAGTTTGCTCTGAATCAAAATTGGAAATCAAACCCAAACAGGTTCAATTCAAAACAGACCTGGAACTCTCACACACCCAGATTTAGAACAACACAGAGTTGGAAAACATCAGTTGATATGACAAAACCTCAAGAGTTTTGGAAACCAAGTGTTGTTCAGAAACAAAAGATTGAGAAACAGACAAATTTTTACAAACGAGGAACACCAGCAAGTCAAACATGGTCTGTTAAGAAAAATGTTAATTTGGTAAAAGAGGATAAAGTTGAGGTTAAAATTGACGATGTCTTTGAGAAAAATGAAAGGAAGTATCCAGTTTTACATGGAAAAATTCATGTTCAATTACCTGAGTCTAAACAGGCTTGGGTTGCTTTGTTCAAATGACCAAATTGTTGTATGTGCAGGTGCTCAAGTATAACAAAGACTGTCAGAATGCAAACAAGAGTAGCCTGGCACTTGAAGAGGAAGAAGATGAACCTTGGTTTTGGTCAAACAGGGAGTTTGTTTGTTGTTTGATGTAAAATGTGTGTTGTTTGTTGTTAGTTTGTTTAAATAAGTGTTGATGGACTACGCCGAAACCCTCACGGCTGAACAAGCATGATTACTGTCACAGATTGAAGCACGGTTTTCTAACTGTCAAAATCAATGGGTTGTAAATCATGGGGGTACTTGATAATAGATTTTCTGCAAATCAGAACACTTTAAGCAGAAAATGGATGGCGAGACAAAGCTATCAGTATCGGGTTGTCAAATTTTTAATGATTTTGCATTTTAGGGGGAGAAAAATTGTTAGAAAATACAAAAACATTAGAAAATTTGAAAAAGCCAAAAACATGATAAAATTCAAAAATTTTGAGTTTTGCGTAAAAAAGAGGAAATGATAGTACATCAGTAGACAGTTACAGTATGCTAAAGAAATGTAATAAACAGTCTCACTGATGATATGCCGATAGGTTTTTATACATTTAGTAAACTTTTTCGGGATATAAACCTAAATTCAAACACTTGCTTATTTCGTGGGGAACACTACTTGAATATATATAGGTAACCCCTGAAATCTCGTTTGAAAGGTCCCATATTCTGAGATACTAGGTCTTTATACTCAGTGATATCTGGGGTATTATTCCGGGACTTCTGCTGTATGGAAGTACTGACCTAGTCCCCGAATAATACTTTCAGCAAATGCTTGAAACACAGCATCGCCCTCAGCAAGCTGATGAAACAATAAAATTGATAGTCGCTGCTGGTGTAATTAAAAGATCCTCTAAAGGGGACACACCAAAAGTCGAGCCGTCATCTCTCTGCTGAACGGAAGTTCTGACCTGAGCTCTCACGGTTTCGCATCTAACCCCTTACAGATATCATCTGTGGTATACTCACCTGTAAGACTGAATATTGAGATTCTGGATACGGGAGTATATTCAAGAGGTGGGACACATGAATGAGTTAAGTTCTTAAAACATCTAATTTGTATGTTGAATCAGTTGAAATTTTGTATGAAAATTTAAGTGGATCAGTATATCGACAATCTAAGTGAATTGTTTAATTCTTAATGTATAACTAAGCTCAACGGTACTTGTAACTTGTCAAAAACTGATATGATCCTCTGTCGCATACTCAAAACAAAAATATTATTTGTAAATATGTTTGCGCATATTTCTTTACTGCTTTATATTTTCAGAAAATACAAAAAGATTTTGATTTCTGCTTTATTTTCGACAACCGATGTCTGAGTTGCTGAGTTTCAAAATCTAAGTAAGCTGATTGTGTTTCTGAAAATAAAACAAGTTCATTAATTTGAAACTTGAGTTATAAATCAAAACTTCAAAACAGTTTGTGAATATCTTCAAGGTCATTAATTTGAAACTTGAATGATTAACTGAGAGGGATTTGGATGCTTAGATTGTTAAAATCTTTGTAATAGAGCTAGTTTACGATCCGGTTTGCTAATATTTTCAAATCTATGTAGTTTATTGATAGGGGGAGTGAGTTAGAGAATTTGATTACTGGTTTCAAAATGTTTGTACTTATAAATGTTTGAGGATTGCAGGAAAGATCCAGACTACGATCCCAAGACCCGAGTCTAAGGGGGAGTCTGAAGACAAGCTCAATGCAAACAGAAGCGTGCAAAGAGCAAGGTATCGTTCCTGGAAGAGCTTGTAGTTGGAAAGCTAGGTATCGATCCCTAAAAGCACGGAAGCTTGACGAGAGGGAGAGCCAGCTGACGATGAAAAAGTTGATGATAAAGCCAGTGAAAAGATCTTGGTGAAAAAGTCAAAGAGAAGATGATCAAAGAGAAAGATTGAAGGATATTTACATTGTTACAATCTGAACAAGATGGCAAGATGATCAAGACTGAAGAGGTGGCATAACAGAGAATGGTCACTGAAGACTTTGTCAATATCCGAGGGGGAGTCTGTTAGTGCATTACGTCTATTGACTTCGTCTTGTATCATGTAATAGAATAGGATAGGATAGAATATCCAGTGCACGAGGTTCGAGAACTGAAATATGGTGGAATAGCATGTAGGTTAGCTTATATGGACATTGACCATATAAGCGAACCACTATCAATCAAGCAGGTCCGCTTATATGGTCGTCCACATAAGCGAACCCTCCACACTACAAATAGTGCACTTGATTAGTTCATTTGGCACGGATCTGATTTTGTAACGAAGTGCTGCCAAATTGCTTCCAGGTTGTAAACATTGTCAAGAATCAATATAAGAAGCATTATATTTAGTTTGAGCGTCTGATTCTGTAACACCTCAAAAAATTACGTCCAATAATGCATTGACACGTGTCATAGACTTCCGGTATGTGAAAATAAACTTTAGAGGGACTAAAGTTGACAAACGGTGAAAACTATGGAACGTAAGGGTCCAAAGTGTCAACAATGGCTAAATAGACTCTATGATAACCCTACATAATGTTCATAACCTTAAACGGATGGATCATGGATCATACGAAGCGGAAATTGCCCGAAAGTGAGGAATTACAAACTATATGGGCTAAAAGTGTCAACATGTTGAATTTATACCTCTGAGTGAACTTTTGGCAGACCCGAAGCTTTGTAATGCTAAAATATACTCACTAGAATATGTGGTAAAAATTTCGTGAAGTTTCGTTATCGTATGAGAAAGTTATGGCCAAAACCGTACTTGAGGGGTTAAAAGCGTCAACGTCGAATTTCATGGCTTTTCGGGTGAGCGCAAAGTTAACCGAGGACTTTACCATGTTGGTAAAAGTCCCAAGGTTCCTAAAAATCAGATTTGAGGGTTTACGAGTCAAAATTAATAGCCAAAACCTCGCGTGCAAAGACAGGGACCAAAGCTGCCAAGTTTGTCAAAGTTTGGACCTGCAGAACCCCAGGCGGCCCGCCTGGGCTACCTTAAGCGGGCCGCGTGCCCATGCCAGTATCAGAAATTCGCGAATTTTGCATTTTAGTCCGAATTTTGAGTGGGAAACAGCTATGAGCACCTCCAAATTGCACCAATCAAAGCCCTTGCATGTAAGGACACCTGTAGACTTCTCCAAGCACCTGAATTCCTTTATAATTCTGATCAAATCACCATTCTTGAGGCACATGTGATAGTAACAAGAACACCCACAAGCTTGCAAGAACTCACAAGGCTTTCCAGGAGCAATCTAATCGACAAGGCAACCTCCAAGTGTTATCTAGGCTTCATTAGGACCTTTGTAAGCATTCATATCATCCTCTAAATCGTTCTAGCTTTGATTATTAGTTAAAAGTCAAACCGTTGTTCATATAGTTTGACTTTTCGATTAAACGAATTTGGCTCTGTCATTTCTCAAATTGAAACCACTTATAAGTTGGTATTTATGTGGGAAACAAACCCTCAAAAGGGTATTCTCTGATTCCCACTCTAAGCATGCTATTTGTCGAGTCAAAGATGTTCTTAAAAAGTCAACAGAACTTGCTTTTGTAAAATCTAGCATAAATGGTAATGCGGATGACATGCAATCAGTTTGATCATCAAAAATAACTTTATAATGAATATAGGAATATGTTTTATCATGATCAACTCGACAATCTTTAGTATAAACTCGGATCGGAACCGAAAGTCTTATAAAACGACTTTTTCGTTGACTCTCGATTCGGATCCATGCATGCATCTTTGAGATCTGTATTGGAGTTTATTTTTGACCAATTTTATTTAAGTGTAACTCTCTGGAATTTTTACTACTTGAGTCTATGCTTAACCGATTCATATGCATGTTTCCGATTTATGCTTAAAGTTGACTATTTTGCCCTTTTTGATAAAAAACGTGATTTTTGGAAAAGTGAAAGAGTAGAAATCTTTATTACTAATTTATAAACTTGCACCGAAAATTTGAGATCAGTTGGTGGTCCAGATTTTGAGTTATGGCCGATATCGTAAAACTATATCTTTATGTTAAATAAACGGCGCATTTAGCGTATAACCTATTTAAGGCGACTTTTTGGTATAAAACTTTTTACCCACTGATGTTATATAATATTTTGGGATTTTTGAAGATTTTTATTTAATTTTTGGCTGATCGGATCATAGGTCGCTAAGTCGATTCGGTTAATGCCGGTTTTGACCGTTTAAGCCATAAAATGAGTTTTATACATCCTTTTGACCCCAAACCTTTTTCTACTGATTTTATTTGTTAAATAGATTATTTTGAGCATTCTGGAAATATAAAAATCTCAGCTTTCTTTTGAAAACCCGGAAACGGCTCTAAATCGCATTTTTAGCGTTTTTAGCGCATAGTAAGCGTTATACTCATATTAAACATATAAGACTCATACCTACTGATGTATTTGGCATATTTTCATATAATAACAGTAAGTATAAGTTCTTGAACTCAGATTTCCAGTTTTGGCATTTTTAGCCCTTGTGAAATTACTAAAATACCCCTACGGTGCATAGTTTGATTTTAAATGATAAGTTTTGTATACGGGTCATACCCTACTGTTATAATATGTCAAATTAAGTATATTTACTGTATAAATCAGACCCGTAACTCAGATTTCCAATTTAACTCTTTTATAACATTTTAAATGACCAAAATGCCATTCTAAGGCATAAATTGAGTTTAAATTCATTCGGGGCAATATAGAACATAACTTGCTGATATTATATCATATTTAAAGCATATTATCTCATGGAACTTGCATATGACTTTTTTGGCTACCCGTAACGCCCTTTTAGCGTTCGGTTCGGTTTATGTAACTAGTTTGCATAAATTGACCGAAACGGGTCAAACGTTATCATTTTTGTCTCAAAATCCAGAATGTAATTAGTATACCCATATTATACAAGCATTCAAACTTGTCGGGTCTAAATCACATTCTATCCGGTCTTTCGCTTAATCGTGCGCTTGTACCGTATCGTCCTTAAAACTAACCGGTCAAGCTTAGGCTTAAATAAAAGACCCGTTAGGAATCTAATAGGTTATTATAAACCTTTGTTCCAGAATAGGAGGCCCAGTAAAAGCTATCTACACTTGCCAATTGTGATTCATACTTACTCAGGTAAATACATTTTGACTTATTTTCCCTATACGGGCTTGGGGTACGGTATATAGAATACCACTTGATCGAGCGCTCAAATCCTGCACCCTTGGGTGTTCAGTTGGAATAGTTTGTTCGGCTCGTTTAAACAGTCTTGTTTTACTTTAAGCCTTTGGGGGGTTATTGACCGTGTCCCGGATATCCTTGGCATTATCTTACGAGATGGCCACGACCAGAGCACGGGGTGTAGGCGTACACCCGTCGTGTATAACTCTTTAATGTGGTGTGTCTATTAATCTTTAACCCGGACAGAAGATCCCGGGCTACCAAACGTACGAGTAGCATGTAATTCGTTCACAAGTTTGTATTTCATAATTATCCCAAGTTAATAAAAAATATTTATGCCATGTGCATTTAAATCAATTTTCAATCATTTTCAAAATGAGTCAGTCGATTTGTATTTACTAGTGTAAACTGACGTATTTTCCCAAAAGGTTAAGTGCAGGTACTATACGTACTAGGCTGGCTGTTTCCTAAAGAGCGTCCACAATAGTCTCGCAAGCTCGGACGACAATAAACTGTTGAACAATATATCTTATTTTATTTGATCCGCCTGTGGATCCGTTTCAACTACTTGTGATATTTATTATTACATTTTAATTAAAGTTGAAATGAATCTATTTCTGCTTCCGCTGTGCATTATTATATTGTGTTGTTTGTCTATGACGATGCCAACTACGTCACTGTACCCCACACCGGGCCCACCGGTGACACGTGGAGATCGGGGTGTGACAGGTTGGTATCAGAGCCAACGCTGAGTGAATTAAACACTAGTCTTTTGTGTTTAATCTCAGTTACACAATTGCACATTCCTCGATTTTCGAGTCTAGACAAAGAACTTAGGAAATGTTCAAATTTTCTTTCATTTTCTAACTTTGTCTTATATATATCTTGTTGTGCCACTTGTTTGATTTTTGACAGGTTCAAGATGCCGCCACGTGTACGAGGAAGGGGACGAGGAGCATTCGCCACCTCTCATGACCATGAGGCAGGGCCTTCGCATAGGCGAACCCCATCAGCATCCCATAACACTGCTGCCCGCGATCTTTGGAGATCGTTCGCTGAACCAGCCAGGCACTCAGTATCACTGAGTACCTCACCATCCCTACCACACTCTTTTGGGCCACATTCTGAAAATGGGCCCCACAACTCCCATGGATCCTTCATTCCTCTTCACCAGTCACCTTACGACTACCCAGCACCCGTCTATCAGGGCCTGTACAACCCTGATGCCTACTTGGAAGAACCAGTGGGTCATAACCCACTCGGACCTGAAGACCACTTCTCGGGTGGCAATGAGATGGAGGTCGATGAGGACACCGATCCTTCCATGCCACCGTCCGGCACACCGAACCACCCCATTGAGATATCCGATGGGTCACCGTTCAGGGGATCACCTTACAATGGTCCCGATAGTTTCGAGGAGAGATTTAAGCAGCACGACTGGGTTTATACCCCTAGCTACCATAACTCCCCCATGCACCAGTCCTACCACAGCTCTCCCGTGCACTCGCAGCATCACTCCCAGCAGCAGCTTCAGCAGCAACCTCAGCAGCAGCAGGATCCTTCTGAGGGATTCTGGCGCGACGTGGTCACTCCGCCGCCGCCACCACCTCTGGTTTTGCCTCCTCCGCCTCAGAGGCCAAGGAGGAACGCCCGCATGTCTACACGAGGAGGGATACGCATTGGCACCCCTCGACATTCAGGTAGCAGCCGCTACTCGCCGCTTCATGAGGAGTCAGAGATGGGAGAATCTCAGCATCCCGTCTCAGAGGTTACTTCTGCGCCTATTGCGCCACCGCCACCACAGAACTTTGGAGACCCAATCCCTGCGTATGCTAGCGCAGCACAGTTTAATCCCTTTGAGCCGACTTTTCCCCCAGGATATGACTATACAGGGGATCCCTACTGGATAGCTTCAGGCTACAACCCTCTCAATCAGGAGAGTGCTTTTGGAGGTCCCTGGGCTACGGGACAATCAGCTTTTGGGTACTTACCGCAAGGGTACCAGCAGCCGCAGCCTCCACAGCCACCGCAGTATCAGCCACCGCCGCCGGCGCCGATGATGTCGCCACCGCAAGTCCAAGAAATCCTGCAAGGGATAAACAACGTGCGACGTGAATTGCGACATGAAATGCGGGAAGATCGCCGACACAACCGCGGAATGTTTAAGAAGATGGTTGACTTGATCAAGGGTAAGGGTAAGAAGGATTATGAAATCCTTTGTTTGTTAGCTCATCTACTCATGTCCCTGCGTGGACATTTATTCCTGTACTCTACCCCTGCGTGGGTATATTTCTCTTGTTCTACCCCTGCGTGGGTATGTTGTTTCTGTTTAACCCCTGCGTGGGTTTGTTTTGTTTGTTTTGTCTGTTATTTGGTTTAGCCTCTGCGTGGGCATGTTATTTGAGTAAAAGTCCCGTTTAGGGCAAAGTTGTACTAGTTTACTTTATTTAAAATGGTTAATTTAAGTTTTTCATCTTATCTATGTGCATGAACATAATATACAAATAAATGAAAAATATCAAATGTTATTTTGATTTACCATTTTAATAAGAATCTTAAAAAAGGTAAAACCTAGCTTGAATGTCTTATTAAAAGGCCTGGCCAATATGGTAAAACCTGGTTAAAAAGATTCGATTCCCTGTTAACATCTGTAAACATGTTAACATTCTTGGCTAAGCGTGATCTGTAAAATCACACAAGCCACCCTTTTAATAAATTATCTACAGATTATATCTGTATACAAGTCTGGTAATGACTTGATACCTACGGGTTATGACTATGTCATATAAAACAAAACGGCAGTTGTGGTTTATAACTCCCTGCCAAGCAAAGGATTATTTGTTTAATTATACAATTCAAATCCTATAAAAAATTCTAAATTTAAAATTTAGAAGTTGTCCGAAGTGACTAGGCCTATTGTGCCAATATATACATTTCGTTCTATGATAAATGCTGTTAAAAGTGCTGAATGAAATTAAATAAATTAACTATTATGGTTATTAATACCATGGTTAATAATTCATCAAGAACGATAATACTGTTAGGTTTCTAAATAGACCTTGTCTTTACTTTATTGTAGCTCTTAAAGCTACATGGCAAAATCGGAAGAAACAAACAGTCGTTCTGAGGAACACCCTGATAACACTAAGATTCATGTAACTGGTGCGGAACTACAAGCACTGGTAGAAAATGCTGTTGCCAAGGCCATGGATAGGCAATTCAGGGAATCGAGCGGGACTCGGAGTAGGACCCAGACCGTATCGCACGCCAAGCCCAAGACTCATTCGGAGGCTCATAGTAAGCCGCCTTCTAAGAAAAATGAGCCGAAGAAGGACGATGAGGATAATCACTCCTCCAACCACAGCAGTGTACCGAAACAAGAAATCAAGCAGAAGCATGATACGCACAGCAAGTCCTGTACGTACAAATATTTCGTTTCATGCAAACCCAGAGATTTTACTGGGGAAAAAGGAGCAGTTGACTGCATGACGTGGTTAGATGAGATGGATACGGTCGTTGATATCAGCGGGTGTGCTGATAGGGACGTTGTGAAGTACGTGTCCCAGTCGTTCAAATGAGACGCACTAGCATGGTGGAAATCTCTCCTACAAGCTGCCGGTAAGGCTACACTGTACGGTATGACATGGGATCAGTTTGTAGCTCTGATCAAAGAAAATTTCTGCCCACAACACGAAGTCGAGAGGATCGAATCAGATTTCGTATCTCTAGTGATGAAGAACCTCGACTGTCAGGCATATCTCACCACCTTTAACACTTTATCTCGATTAGTGCCATATTTGGTGACCCCAGAGCCGCGAATGATCGCCCGTTTTATTGGGGGTTTGGCACCAGAGATCAAGGCTAGCGTTAAGGCATCAAGGCCTACGACATTCAGATCAGTAGCTGATCTATCCCTCTCCCTCACTCAAGATGTAGTCAGATTGAGAGCTATTAAAAGCTCGGAGGAAAACAAGAGGAAACGTGAGGATGACACCTCACGAAGATCGGAGAAAAGACACCGAGGGAACAACGACCACAGGAAAGGGTCGGGATTCAAGAAGGGAGATCATCAGTCGGGTGAGAAACCCAGATGCAAGACATGCAAGAGACACCATTTTGGGAAATGTCGTTTTGAAGCAAAATCCCAGTCTCACGAAAAACGATGTGGAATCTGCAAGTCCACAGACCATAAAGCCTTAGATTGTAAGAAACTTAAGGATGCAACTTGTTTTGGTTGCAATGAGAAAGGGCACATCCGGCCAAATTGCCCAAAGAATGCCAAGAAAGCTGATGAAGGAAAGAAGACCAATGCGAGAGTCTTCAGAATGGACGCCAAGGAAGCAATTCTAGATGACAACGTCATTACAGGTACTTTTCTTGTAAATGATGTTTTTGCTAGAGTTCTATTTGATTCAGGAGCTGATAAGTCATTTGTTGATGATAAGTTCTGTAAATTGTTAAACCTACCTGTTAAAACCTTAAGTGTGAAGTATGAGGTGGAGTTAGCCGATGGAACCATAGAAACCGCCTCGACCGTCCTAGATGGATGTGTTATATCCATTAGGAATCATTCTTTCCCGTTATCCTTGCTTCCCTTTAAGCTAGCTGGATTCGATATAGTGATAGGCATGGATTGGTTATCGCGTAACCAAGCCCAGATTGTGTGCAACAGAAAACAAGTGGTAGTGAAGACTCCGTCTGGTGAGTCACTTACTATCCAAGGAGATACCCAGCACGGATTGCCGGAGCAAGTGTCCATGCTCAAGGCATCCAGATGTCTGCAGAAAGGTTGTGTCATTTATATGGCACAAGTTACTATTGATGAGCCAAAGCCGAAGATAGAAGATATCCCTGTTATCTCAGAATACCCAGAAGTATTCCCTGAAGAACTACCCGGGTTACCACCGGATAGGCAAGTGGAGTTTCGGATAGACATCATTCCAGGTACAGCGCCTGTGGCGAGAGCACCATATAGGTTGGCACCAACGGAGATGAAGGAGTTGAGGACGCAATTGGATGATCTGTTAGCTAAGGGTTTTATTAGACCTAGCTCGTCTCCTTGGGGAGCGCCAATTTTGTTCGTTAAAAAAGGATGGGTCAATGCGTCTGTGCATCGATTACCGTGAGCTTAATAAAGTCACTATTAAGAATAGGTACCCATTACCCAGGATCGACGATCTGTTCGATCAGTTGCAAGGAGCAAGCTACTTCTCAAAGATCGACCTGAGGTCAGGCTATCATCAGTTGAAGGTCAAGGATGAAGATGTGCACAAGACAGCGTTTAGAACTCGTTATGGACATTACGAGTTCCTAGTGATGCCTTTTGGGCTCACTAACGCACCAGCCGCATTCATGGATCTTATGAATCGTGTCTGCAAGCCTTATCTAGATAAATTCGCCATCGTCTTTATTGACGACATCCTTATCTACTCGAAGAACCAAGCTGACCATGAGAAACACCTTCGTTGTATTCTCAAACTTCTACACCGTGAGAAACTTTATGCCAAATTTTCGAAGTGTGAATTTTGGCTTCGAGAAGTCCAGTTCCTTGGACATGTGGTAAGCGAGCGTGGTATCCAAGTGGATCCCGCTAAGGTAGAAGCAGTCATGAATTGGCAGGAGCCGAAGACTCCTACAGAGATTCGCAGTTTCCTCGGATTGGCAGGATACTATAGGCGATTCATCGAGAATTTTTCAAGGATTGCTGCGCCCCTAACTTCGTTGACTCGTAAGAAGATTAAGTTCGATTGGGGTCCTAAGCAGCAGGAATCCTTCGACATCCTGAAGAAGAAGTTGAGCAATGCACCAGTGCTGACATTGCCTGATGGTATAGAAGATTTTGTGGTGTACTGTGATGCGTCACACACTGGTATGGGTTGTGTACTCATGCAGAGAGGCAAGGTCATTGCCTACGCTTCTCGACAGTTAAAGGTGCACGAGAAGAACTACACCACCCACGACTTGGAATTGGGTGCCGTTGTATTTGCATTGAAGCTATGGAGACATTACTTGTATGGAACCAAGTGTATAATTTATTCGGATCACAAGAGTCTTCAACACTTGTTCAATCAGAAAGAATTGAACATGCGACAAAGGCGATGGATGGAAACTTTAAATGATTACGACTGTGAGATAAGATACCATCCAGGCAAGGAAAATGTGGTTGCCGACGCCTTAAGCAGAAAAGAAAGAGTAAAACCGATCAGAACCAATGCCAAGCGCATTGAGATAAGGAATAGTTTGAACGAAAGGGTGTTAGCTGCACAGAAGGAAGCTGTGTTGGAAGCTAACTATCCTGAAGAGAAGTTAGGAGTAACTGAGGAGCAGTTATCCTACGACAAAGATGGAATGCTAAGACTGAACGGACGAATATGGGTTCCAGTTTATGGAGGACTTCGGGATGTTATCCTCCAGGAAGCCCACAGCTCTAAATATTCCGTTCATCCTGGAGCTGATAAGATGTACCAAGATCTGAAAGCAAACTACTGGTGGATTGGTTTGAAAAAGTCAGTAGCTGAGCACGTAGCTAAATGTTTGACTTGTGCGCAAGTCAAAGTTGAGCACCAGAAGCCGTCAGGTTTGCTTCAACAACCTGAAATTCCCAAGTGGAAATGGGAAATGGTGACGATGGATTTCATCACCAAGTTACCAAAGACGAGAAAAGGAAATGATACTATATGGGTCATAGTAGATAGACTGACTAAGTCAGCTCATTTTCTACCCATCAAGGAAACGTATAGCTCCGATATGCTAGCTCAACTATACGTTGATAAGATAGTAGCCTACATGGTATACCTATATCTATTATCTCCGATAGAGATACTAGATATACGTCGCATTTTTGGAAAAGTTTCCAACAATCATTGGGCACTCGTTTGAATTTTAGTACGGCTTATCATCCTCAGACGGATGGTCAGAGCGAGCGTACTATTCAAACCTTGGAAGACATGCTACGCGCATGTGCGATCGACTTGGGTAGTAGTTGGGATAAGAACCTACCACTGATTGAATTCTCCTACAACAATAGCTACCATTCCAGCATAAAAGCTGCGCCTTTTGAGGCTTTATACGGTAGAAAGTGTAGATCGCCCATCTGTTGGGCAGAAGTTGGAGATGTCCAGCTATCAGGACCAGACATCGTTTTTGAGACAACGGACAAGATCGTGCAGATTCGCGATCGTTTGAAAGCTGCCAGGGATAGGCAGAAGAGTTATGCGGATCCTAAGCGCAAAGATTTTCACTTCGATGTAGGTGATAAAGTGTTGCTTAAAGTATCGCCCTGGAAGGGGGTGATGCGATTTGGTAAGAAAGGCAAGCTAAGCCTGAGATACATAGGACCTTTCGAGATCATCGAACGTGTCGGGTCAGTCGCTTATAAGTTAAACTTGCCTGAAGAACTTAGCGCTATTCACAATTTGTTCCACATCTGTAATTTGAAGAAGTGTTTCGCTGACGAATCACTGGTTATACCGCATACAAATATACACATAGATGAGAGTTTGAAGTTTGTGGAAAAACTGTTGTCGATCGAGGATCGACAGGTGAAGAAGCTTCGAAGGAAATATATACCTATTGTAAAGGTCAAATGGGATGCCCGTAGAGGTCCCGAATACACGTGGGAAGTGGAATCCACGATGAAGGAAAAATACCCTCACTTGTTTCAGTAAATCTCGAGGTCGAGATTTCCTCGTCTGATTCTGTAACACCTCGAAAAATTACGTCCAATAATGCATTGACACGTGTCATAGACTTCCGGTATGTGAAAATAAACTTTAGAGGGACTAAAGTTGACAAACGGTGAAAACTATGGAACGTAAGGGTCCAAAGTGTCAACAATGGCTAAATAGACTCTATGATAACCCTACATAATGTTCATAACCTTAAACGGATGGATCATGGATCATACGAAGCGGAAATTGCCCGAAAGTGAGGAATTACAAACTATAGGGGCTAAAAGTGTCAACATGTTGAATTTATACCTCTGAGTGAACTTTTGGCAGACCCGAAGCTTTGTAATGCTAAAATATACTCACTAGAATATGTGGTAAAAATTTCGTGAAGTTTCGTTATCGTATGAGAAAGTTATGGCCAAAACCGTACTTGAGGGGTTAAAAGCGTCAACGTCGAATTTCATGGCTTTTCGGGTGAGCGCAAAGTTAACCGAGGACTTTACCATGTTGGTAAAAGTCCCAAGGTTCCTAAAAATCAGATTTGAGGGTTTACGAGTCAAAATTAATAGCCAAAACCTCGCGTGCAAAGACAGGGACCAAAGCTGCCAAGTTTGTCAAAGTTTGGACCTGCAGAACCCCAGGCGGCCCGCCTGGGCTACCTTAAGCGGGCCGCGTGCCCATGCCAGTATCAGAAATTCGCGAATTTTGCATTTTAGTCCGAATTTTGAGTGGGAAACAGCTATGAGCACCTCCAAATTGCACCAATCAAAGCCCTTGCATGTAAGGACACCTGTAGACTTCTCCAAGCACCTGAATTCCTTTATAATTCTGATCAAATCACCATTCTTGAGGCACATGTGATAGTAACAAGAACACCCACAAGCTTGCAAGAACTCACAAGGCTTTCCAGGAGCAATCTAATCGACAAGGCAACCTCCAAGTGTTATCTAGGCTTCATTAGGACCTTTGTAAGCATTCATATCATCCTCTAATTCGTTCTAGCTTTGATTATTAGTTAAAAGTCAAACCGTTGTTCATATAGTTTGACTTTTCGATTAAACGAATTTGGCTCTGTCATTTCTCAAATTGAAACCACTTATAAGTTGGTATTTATGTGGGAAACAAACCCTCAAAAGGGTATTCTCTGATTCCCACTCTAAGCATGCTATTTGTCGAGTCAAAGATGTTCTTAAAAAGTCAACAGAACTTGCTTTTGTAAAATCTAGCATAAATGGTAATGCGGATGACATGCAATCAGTTTGATCATCAAAAATAACTTTATAATGAATATAGGAATATGTTTTATCATGATCAACTCGACAATCTTTAGTATAAACTCGGATCGGAACCGAAAGTCTTATAAAACGACTTTTTCGTTGACTCTCGATTCGGATCCATGCATGCATGTTTGAGATCTGTATTGGAGTTTATTTTTGACCAATTTTATTTAAGTGTAACTCTCTGGAATTTTTACTACTTGAGTCTATGCTTAACCGATTCATATGCATGTTTCCGATTTATGCTTAAAGTTGACTATTTTGCCCTTTTTGATAAAAAACGTGATTTTTGGAAAAGTGAAAGAGTAGAAATCTTTATTACTAATTTATAAACTTGCACCGAAAATTTGAGATCAGTTGGTGGTCCAGATTTTGAGTTATGGCCGATATCGTAAAACTATATCTTTATGTTAAATAAACGGCGCATTTAGCGTATAACCTATTTAAGGCGACTTTTTGGTATAAAACTTTTTACCCACTGATGTTATATAATATTTTGGGATTTTTGAAGATTTTTATTTAATTTTTGGCTGATCGGATCATAGGTCGCTAAGTCGATTCGGTTAATGCCGGTTTTGACCGTTTAAGCCATAAAATGAGTTTTATACATCCTTTTGACCCCAAAACTTTTTCTACTGATTTTATTTGTTAAATAGATTATTTTGAGCATTCTGGAAATATAAAAATCTCAGCTTTCTTTTGAAAACCCGGAAACGGCTCTAAATCGCATTTTTAGCGTTTTTAGCGCATAGTAAGCGTTATACTCATATTAAACATATAAGACTCATACCTACTGATGTATTTGGCATATTTTCATATAATAACAGTAAGTATAAGTTCTTGAACTCAGATTTCCAGTTTTGGCATTTTTAGCCCTTGTGAAATTACTAAAATACCCCTACGGTGCATAGTTTGATTTTAAATGATAAGTTTTGTATACGGGTCATACCCTACTGTTATAATATGTCAAATTAAGTATATTTACTGTATAAATCAGACCCGTAACTCAGATTTCCAATTTAACTCTTTTATAACATTTTAAATGACCAAAATGCCATTCTAAGGCATAAATTGAGTTTAAATTCATTCGGGGCAATATAGAACATAACTTGCTGATATTATATCATATTTAAAGCATATTATCTCATGGAACTTGCATATGACTTTTTTGGCTACCCGTAACGCCCTTTTAGCGTTCGGTTCGGTTTATGTAACTAGTTTGCATAAATTGACCGAAACGGGTCAAACGTTATCATTTTTGTCTCAAAATCCAGAATGTAATTAGTATACCCATATTATACAAGCATTCAAACTTGTCGGGTCTAAATCACATTCTATCCGGTCTTTCGCTTAATCGTGCGCTTGTACCGTATCGTCCTTAAAACTAACCGGTCAAGCTTAGGCTTAAATAAAAGACCCGTTAGGAATCTAATAGGTTATTATAAACCTTTGTTCCAGAATAGGAGGCCCAGTAAAAGCTATCTACACTTGCCAATTGTGATTCATACTTACTCAGGTAAATACATTTTGACTTATTTTCCCTATACGGGCTTGGGGTACGGTATATAGAATACCGCTTGATCGAGCGCTCAAATCCTGCACCCTTGGGTGTTCAGTTGGAATAGTTTGTTCGGCTCGTTTAAACAGTCTTGTTTTACTTTAAGCCTTTGGGGGGTTATTGACCGTGTCCCGGATATCCTTGGCATTATCTTACGAGATGGCCACGACCAGAGCACGGGGTGTAGGCGTACACCCGTCGTGTATAACTCTTTAATGTGGTGTGTCTATTAATATTTAACCCGGACAGAAGATCCCGGGCTACCAAACGTACGAGTAGCATGTAATTCGTTCACAAGTTTATATTGCATAATTATCCCAAGTTAATAAAAAATATTTATGCCATGTGCATTTAAATCAATTTTCAATCATTTTCAAAATGAGTCAGTCGATTTGTATTTACCAGTGTAAACTGACGTATTTTCCCAAAAGGTTAAGTGCAGGTACTATACGTACTAGGCTGGCTGTTTCCTAAAGAGCGTCCACAATAGTCTCGCAAGCTCGGACGACAATAAACTGTTGAACAATATATCTTATTTTATTTGATCCGCCTGTGGATCCGTTTCAACTACTTGTGATATTTATTATTACATTTTAATTAAAGTTGAAATGAATCTATTTCTGCTTCCACTGTGCATTATTATATTGTGTTGTTTGTCTATGACGATGCCAACTACGTCACTGTACCCCACACCGGGCCCACCGGTGACACGTGGAGATCGGGGTGTGACAGATTCACTGATTCCGCCTTTGAATTAGATAAACGACTCTTCTGATCGACTCATTCAGGGTCAACGACGATCCAACAGTTAATATACTTATTATCATGTTGTATGAGTGTTAAAACAGGTTACACGCCATCTACATTACTGATTATGCATAAAATCGCAATTTAGCATTCTGTTGACTTTTTCTAAGCAAGTTTGACTCGACATTCGGACTAGTTAGAGTGGGAATCAGCGGGTGCCCTTTTAAGGGTTTAATGCCCACATAATTACCAACATATAACTACCTTTGATTCGACAAACCACTGGACCATTTGTGATTTATCGTTAAGTCAATCGTCAATTACGACGGATTGACTTTTAAGCTAAAACTAAGCAAAAACTAAACTAAGGAAGGTTAAGTATACTTACTGAAGTCCAATGAATGACTAGAGATGCTTAGAGAAGGCACTTGTGCTCCAGAGAAGCTCCAAGATTGCAGAAAGATGAGTGAACACAATGTTGCAACTCATTAGCCTTTTATAGTGTTCAACATCCTCCAAGATGGTGACAACTAAGTCTATGGGGTGATCCAGATCATTTGCAAGTGTATCCTAGTGCCTAGGAAGTGTTAGGAGTTGCCCATGTCCCTGAAAATATCTTACAAGGTCTGTTTAACCGTTATAACAGCCAACAACCAACTTACTGTCGCTGGGCACCCCTTACGGACCGTAAGGCAGGGCTCTTGCGGTCCGTAAGCCTTTGACAGAGAAAACGTTTTAACCTTTCGCACCTTACGGTATGTAAGGCAGGACCCTTGCGGTCCGTAAGCCCTTGTCAGAAGCAAAAAAAATAACCTTTCATGATTTGAACGGACAACTTGCAATGCATGATTCCTGGTTGGCATTTTCAGCACAATGCCTTTAACCCATGCTTGGACAGTTATCTACTCTATCACAATGTATCATTGGTTTTCACAAAGATGGAATTCATGAACAATGGTTTATTGAACATTATTTTCATAGGATCCAAATTAGTAAACTTGGACATCCTTTATCATTAGTAAGCACCGGATTAAGGTATGGTTGTTTGTTAATCATGCTAGGGTCTTGGGATTTATAATGAAGAAGTCGTTCAGAGGTATAAATTAACATGTCGACATGTCAAAAAAATCCGACCACACATCTTTTAATTTGATCCGGGTTTATAATACTTTTGTCGTATGTGACACGTGTCGTTTATTTATTGGACACAAATTTTTGAGGTGTTACACTTTCTGTTCCTTGGGCTTTTCTTTGACTTTGACTGGTTTCTTTGCCATTTTCTGAGATTCAACCCTCGATCTACCCTTTGATCTCATGGGGCAATCTCTACCAATATGTCCTTTGATTTGGCATTCAAAGCATCTTCTCGTCTCAAACCACTGATTTTGGCAGTTAACAGCAATGTGTCCTTGAACACCGCATGTGTAACACACTCTGTTATCGTACCAATCACCACTTTCACACCAAATGCTCAGATCATAGCATTGTTTGGCTCTGTGGTAATCATCTCTCTTCTTGAAGGCTGGATTTGGCTTTGAAGCACTGTGGTCAAACCTGCACCACTCATTACTAACTATTTTTGAGTTTTGATTTTTCATTTTTTGTGATTTTTTATTGCGATTGGATGATTGATCTGATGAGCTTTTATTTTCTTTTTGAACTTTTTTCAAATTTTTCTCCTTTTGCTTTTGTTTTACATTCTTTTCCAAAGGTTTCTGCTTTGAACATTCACCTTTTTCTGAAGAATGCAAATTAGTTTTCTGAAACTTTTCTTTTAATTTCAAAACAATTTTTGTTTTTCAATTTTTTTCATTTTCATCATCAGATTTCTCATCGCAATCTTCAATTTTGACTTTGTCAAAATTTGTAACATTGTCACTTATTGGAATAGAATTGATCGGTTTTGGACAAGGGTGAATCAAAGACTCTGATGAAGTCACAAAACCTTTCAATTTCTTTTCAAGCTCATCAATCTTAGTTCTTGAATTCTTAGCTTCATTTTCAAGCTGAGATATTATTTCAAAATGAGACTTGATTGTCTTTTCATTTTCAATCTTAATGTTTTCAAGAACAGATTTTTCATTTTCTAAAACTTTTATCTGTTCTTGAAATTTTGTTTCATTTGCTTTCAACTTTTTGTTTTCAAGCTTTATCCAGAATTCTTCATTTTCTGACGATTTCTTTTTGCTTTCAAAATCTTTTTCTTTCTCTTTCAAAATCTTGTTTTCTGATGTTAAACTGATCAAATCACTTAACAGTTTAACATTTTCAGATTTCAGCTTCTCCCAATTTTCCTGCAACATAAGAATCTGTTTAACATCAGCTTGCTTCTCATCTTTCAACTTTTTTACTTCTAATGTCAAACTTTCCGCATCCTTCAAGAGTTTGCCATTGTCAGCCTCAAGTTTATCATATTTAGAGCACACTGATTCAGAACTTGAAGATCCAGTCTTCACAGATTCTTCGTTCTTTGAAATTTCCTTTGTCTCTGTCTTGTATGTCCCTGCACTAAAGATTTTAACAAAATCAAGAGGATTTAAATTTTTATCAATGTAACATCCCCTCTTAAAATCATATCTCATATTCCTTTGTGCAGCAAAGCATATACAGATTCTTTTATCTATTTCAGTAATTACATCCAAATTAATTTTATCTAGATTTCCCAAATTCAATTCATCTCGATTTCCTTTTATTTTATTCATCAATGTTTTCTTCTTTTCAGAATTTTCATAACTATGTGTTTGAAGTTTATTGATGAAATCAGATGGATGTAATTTTGAAAATTTAGGCTCTTGTTTTAATTTTTTCAATACATCATTCCATTCAGCAGGTAAATGATGCGAGTTAGTGTATATATGTTTTAGATATATATTTTAAGCCCTTTTTACACTTTTTTAGCCAAGTTTTAAATTTATAAAACACGATATTTACTAACACTAAACACACATATGGGCAAGTGCACCCATCATGGACGTAGTATAGTGTTGGTAAGATACCGAGGTCGTCCAAGGACACAAGAGCTTTTAGTACCGGTTTATCCTCAACGTCTAATCAAATCAAAATGTTAGAAAAAAGATTTTTTAACTAAGAAAATAAAACTAACTAAATGCTGAAAAATAAAATAAAAAAGAAAAAACAGATAGACAAGATGAATCACTTGGATCCGACTCGTGTATTAGTATAACCTTTGATTATTTTCGCACTTTTGCACTTGTTTAAGAGATTATCTTAGTTATTGTAGTAGGCCCCTCTTTTGAAGGCGACGTTACCCTCAACCCAGTAGTTTGAGTCAGCAAGGATACAATCCTAAAAGGTCGGATTATTGAAAGATAATGAATTAAGTTATTAATGCAAATTATGGTAGGCCCCTCTTTTGGAGGTGAAGTTACCCTCGACTAAGTAGTCTGAGTCAGCAGGGATACAGTCCTAAAGAGCCGGGTTATAGTATTAATAGTAGTTAACTTATGAGGGGATCAAAGAGTTTGGACCCCCGCCATCCAATACCGTTGGGTATTGAAGAGGTCCTACTAAATTTGACCCAGGTCCCTTGCAGGACCTCTAAACGCTGAACAAGGGCAAGACCCTTACCAAACCGTTCCCTTAACCCCCGACCAGGTAGCCAACATACCTCCATATAGACCGTAGAGATATGAATGGTGAAAATCTTTTATTTTATATAGACAGTAAAATAATGCCAAGACACCACGGACAAACGATAAGGAAAAGTCACCTTCAACATAAGCAACTAGTTATTAAAGTCACTAATACAAAACCAAATAAAAAGTGCAAAAGATTAAAAATAAAAAGTATTATACTAAACACTTGTCTTCACCAAGTGATGTAAGAGACTTAGGCAAACATGGCCTTGATTGTGAAGAACTCTTACGATCAATCTTGGATCCCGAGACGACTCACACACTCTATGATGGACAATGGATGATGGTGGTGGATGATGGTGTTGTGATGGTGGTGGGTGGTGGATGAAGTGTGAGAGAGGTGGTGTGCCAAGGGATGAGTTGCAATGAAGCCAAGCACTCCTATTTATAGGCTGAACAGAGGCCTGGGCACGGCCCCGTGCCCGTCTGACACTATCTCTACTCATTAATTGTAATTCGCAATTACAATTAATGCGCCTGCAGTACTTTGGGCACGCCCCCGTGTTCACTGGGCACGCCCCCGTGGTGAGCAATAGAAGCTTCTATAGATTTGTCTTTTCTGCTGCTTCTTGGGCACGGCCCGTGCTCGCTGAGCACGGGGCGTGTTCAGTCTTCTGCCTTCTCTATTTTGCTTGGGAGGATGCTTTCGAGGGGTCGGGCAATCCACTTTTGTTCCTTTTCTTGTATTTATGTTAGATTTAGCTGCCTTTTTGCTTCTTTTGTTAATTTAAGCTCATTTAATCCTGAAAATACAAAAGGAAGACAAAAACACACTTTTTCCAACATTAGTACTTAAAAAGGGTTAGTTTTATGCCTCATTTGATGTAATTTATATGTTGAATTTTACACACATCAAATACCCCCACACTTGAATTTTTGCTTGTCCTCAAGCAAAACTCTTTAATGTGGCTTACACTCCCAAATGGAATGGATAGAAGAGAAGGTTTTGGGTTTGTCATAGAGTGTCGGGAATCCAAGAACTTCATTGGGTTTTATTTTTATTTATTTACAATCCTATTCGTCATGATTTATTAAAAACTTTTCATAAGGTAAATTATTTATGAAGACATAACATACCTTTCTAAAATTCCATTTATATACAAATTCACATACCTCACGGGAGAAATCACTCACACTCGGCCGAAGGTGTATTTTTAGTGAATCACTCGAGAGCGGCATGGGACTTATTCCTACCATAAGCTTGCCAAGCAATCAATCCTTCTCCTTTTTAACTTTATACCTTTGTAAATATCAAGAGGACTTTTTGGGTGAAGGGTTAGGCTTGGGCTAAAGGTGGGTAGTTGGGTTAGTGGTTAGTAGAAAAGGGCGAAAATCGTAAAAAGCGTCGGTTTTCGTAAAACATTTTGTTTTTGTGACTTTTTATTTTAAATGAAGTATTTATCCAAACAAGCTTTTGTTTGAGGAGCTTTGTTTGTTTATTTCTAACTTCATTGTAATATATATATATATATATATATATATATATATATATATAGGGTTAGGATCGTGTGAGAAGCACTAGGCTAATTGAGAAACTTGAGAAGCATTCTGGACCATACATTTTCCCAAAGCTTTTTGTAATATACACATACGTATAGTTTAAAATTGACTATATACATATGTGTATAATTCAAGATTTGACAATATACATATATGTATATAACCAATTTTAAACTATACATATGTGTATATTACGAAAAACTTAGGGAAATGTGTGGTCTAGGATGCTTCTCAAGTTTCTCAAATAGGGTGGACTTCTCTTAGGATCCCTACCCTATATATATATATATATATATATATATATATATATATATATATATTTTGTCACACGGAAACCGGGCTTGTTACTAAAATAAAGGGTAAAAATAAAAAGGGTTTTTGGTGGGTAAAAAGGGTTTTTGGGTTAAGACATGAAAAGGTTTAGGCTCAAAGGGGCTAACTAGGGGGAGTTTTTGGGTAGGTGAAAAGAAAAATAAAAATAATGGTGTTGAAAGAAAAAGGGTTAGTCCTAATGCCTCCATCATTTACTTACCATTTATGTTGGTAAGGACCGGGAATGAATTGTCGTGGCAAGTTCTATAGTCGTAAGAACCAAGCGGCTATTCACACAAGAAACGAAAAATGAGCATTTAGCGTAAAGATGTATATTTGTATGCTCAATAAAGGCTCAAAACTCATTTTTGTGGGAATGGTTTTTTTTTTATGTGATCGAGTATATATAATCGAATTTTAACTAAGCTTGTCATGCCGTTTCATAATTTTCTTATGTTGGTTCTTTTTTTCACGATGCTATCGATTGTAAACTTAAAAAATATAACCTTGTTAGTCTTAGAATTCCCAACTTAAACTTAGACAAGATAAAAAAAATGAAAATTTTTGAAAAAAATTTGGGGAGATTAGCGGTTCCAATAGAGTTTTGTGTAAGGCTTGTTATTAGGACTTGCAAAATTCAAGGTTTTAGCATCCCCCCACGCTTAAATTACACACTGTCCTCAATGTGTCCCAAAAATAAATTTTTAGGTTGATTGAATGTGTAAAATGGTGTTAAAAGCAAAAAATTTATGTTACTGGCAATCTGGACACGGCCCCGTGGGGACCTGACACGGCCCCGTGTTCTGGTGCCAGTAACGAAAATCAAAGAAAAGAAACAGAAGCCTGGACACGGGGGCGTGTTCAGCGAACACGGCCCGTGTCCAGTTACCTGAACTGGGCATTTTTCTGCAGGGGGTTCAGCACGGGGCCGTGTTGGTTGGGCACGACCCGTGCTGAACATACTGTAACTGAGAAATCGTTGTCGGGTGCCTTGTTTTCGTGCATGGGTTTATGGTTCTCGTTTCCCTTGTCATCCTTGACCACCATGAGTGTGTTTTACTTATTACGACACCATCAAACCTTAAAATCATCACTCCATTAAAACCATAGAGAGATCTTACATAACTTTCCTAAAAATAAAAATAAAAACTTAATTCATTAGGTCAGGAGGTACACAAAGTTATCATAAAGAGTTCTACTTTTTTGATAAGAAAATTTCGGGAATAGTTTCCCGATGTAGTAGGACCCTCGGCCGATGGTCTTTTTCCTAGAAGTTGTTTAAAGCCATTCTTCTATATCCCTTGGAAGGAAGAAGGTGGCTTCATTTTCCTAAACATCTTGCGGAGGAGGAGGAACAACCACCGGGATTCCTTGTACTACCCCTTGCGGAGGCTCCGGGTGTATGGTGTACCATTCGGCGGGTATGATGACTTCGGGGACCATGTTCCATGCCCTTTGGGTTATTATGGGTACCAAAGGAGGAGAGGTGAGTAGGTTTAACCTCTGGTGCAAGAGGTTTACTTCTCGGAGACATCCCTCCAGTCCCACCGTCAGATGGTTGATACGGTCGACCAATGCTTCTTCCACCCCCGTCATTTCATCAATAGCCTCTCTTAGGGCGTAAACATAGTTTACAAGAGAGTCTTCCGCCGTTGATGATCTCCTCCCTTGTCGGTTATTTCTTGAGGAAGATGTTCCGCTTGTTCTGCTTGCCATTTCTGGGAAATATACCGAAAAGAGTTCAATTTTCATGAATCAGACCCTCGGACACGGCCCCGTGCTCGCTGAGCACGGCCCCGTGTTCAGTTGTCTGCAGGTTTTGAGATCAAGGAATCTTGGAGTTTTAAATTATTTTTATGGTTTTTATTCGAGTTCTAAGCATAGATAATTTAAAACAAAGTTATATAACTTTTTTTAAGTAAGATCCCTTGAAAAATAACCTTACGAACTTCACACTAAAGGCTGAAACCATGAAGTTTCCAAGCTTTAGTGAAGGAGACGTTATGAAAATTTGAAAGAGAAGGTAATGAATGGAAGTAGAAAAGACAAGAGGGTTCTTTGGAACCTTCTTTTAGAACTTACCTAGGATAGTATGAGTGAAGATCCTAGGAATCTCTGTCTTTGAAGTGGTAAAAAATGAGCAGGAATCAGGCTGCATTTAAAGAAAACGACAGCGCACTAGACACGGCCCCATGTTGGCTGAACACGGCCCCGTGTGCAATTAAAATCCTGACACATTTTGTCCGTATTCTGACCAAATCAGCAGAGAATCTTTTAGGTGGGCACGGGGGCGTGCTGACCTAGACACGGCCTCGTGTCTGGAAGCTGTCCTATGGAGTTTCTTTAATTTCTAAGGAACTTATTGATATTGGGTGGTTCCTTACTGGTTGGAACAACCCCAAAGTGCCTAAGATACCTTAATTGTCCTAGACTAAGGTGAGAACGCAAGAGGTTGTCGGTGAGGGTAATTCCTATTTTTATTCTAGGTGGACAAGTCCAACCCTTTCCCGGGCTCTCGTTAAAGAAGGTATATGCCGAATCGCTCAGGTCTATGTATGCACCGAACGAAGTCGATGGGGAGTCCTTCACGGCACAATCGGCACAGGGACGACTATCGTCCAAGTCTTCGCTAGAACTGAAGGTATTTTTGGGAGCAACGAGGTTGTTGGAATGCGACCCCTACATTTCTTCCTGGTCGTCGTCTTGGGATGGATTATTGAAGTCCTTCCTAAGCTCCTTTAACCAATTTAAAATTAGATTTTCTAGTTGAAATAACTCGTCAAGGAGCATTTCTCCCAGAATACCTGGCTGGGCGCATTCGAGGGAGAAATAGTGATTATTTTTACTTTCGCCCCTCTTAAGGTTATAGGGAGACGGTCGGTCTATATAGTGGGGCCTATAATTTAGAAAATAACATTTTAATTCTTTATGGTTACCTCCACATAATTGACACCACGTACCATAAGAGTGCCGAAAGTAAAAAGAATTACTATCACTCATGTTTGTGTCAGAAATTACCAACCGCCGGGATCTAACGGTTCTGTTTTCAGTAACTAAATCTTGGGCACGGGGGCGTGTTGAGTGAGCACGGCCCCGTGTTCAGCTTACTGTCTGACTTAAAACAAGATTGCCAGTTTCAATGATTGAGCACGGGGGCGTGTTCAGCAGGCACGGCCCGTGCTGAGCTCTGCAGAAGCTGAAAAACTAAGAAAATCCTAAAAAAAATTAAAAAGAAAATAAAAAATGATTAGGCCGTTGATTCCTAACTTTCTTAAAATCCTTCTATAGGTTTGTCTTTTCTGCTACTTCTTGGGCACGGCCCCGTGCTCGCTGAGCACGGGGCGTGTTCAGTCTTCTGCCTTCTCTATTTTGCTTGGGAGGATGCTGTCGAGGGGTCGGGCAATCCACTTTTGTTCCTTTTCTTGTATTTATGTTAGATTTAGCTGCCTTTTTGCTTCTTTTGTTAATTTGAGCTCATTTAATCCTGAAAATACAAAAGGAAGACAAAAACACACTTTTTCCAACATTAGTACTTAAAAAGGGTTAGTTTTATGCCTCATTTGATGTAATTTATATGTTGCATTTTACTCACATCAGTAAAGCTTCTGCAAACTTTGATACTTTTTCAGCATCTGTCAATTTTTCCTGAAAACATTTTTGATTTGTCTATTAAGTGATCAAATCTTCTTTCCATCTCTTTCCTTGTTTCATCCTTTTGACATGCAAAATTTTTAAGTCTGAGCATCCAAATCTTCTTATCATCTTGTTCATATATGCTCATTCTATTCCAACCATAACCACTATTTAACCTTTCAATAAAATCATTTTCCTTTTCGTCAAACATTTCTGCCATATTTCAAACAGTCCCGACAAATTTTTACACAAAATACTTCTTTCAAGCGAAATAAGGGTTTTCATGTGGAATACCCTTTGGAGCGGAATCACAACTTATCACAAAATCATTGATTTCGCTTGAAATGTTTCAAGCGAAATAAGATTTCAATAAGATTTCAAACAGAATATTTCAAGCGAAATCACAACTTCAAGCGGAATCAGTTGTGATTTCAAGCGAGATTACCTATTCAAGCGGAATCAGACAAGTTTTCAAGCGAAATAAGATATTTCGCTTGAAATAGCCTTAGCTTTTCAAGCGGAATCAGTTGATCTGGAGCGAAATAACAGATTTCGCTTGAAATTTCAAGCGGAATAAGATGTGTTCGTTCAAGCGAAATAAGGTTTTCAGTTACTTTTTGTCTGTTTTAGGCCGAATTTTGATCTCAAACTTTCAAGGGTTTGTTAAAACTGAATTTTACACGTAATATGTGAAAATCAGTCCATTTTAACCGTGAAAACTTGAAAAATTGTGAAAAGAAGGTGTAGAAATCAGAATTTTCCAGCGAAAACGAACTAAACGGTAAGAACTCTTCCTCCTGAGCTCTGATACCACATGTAGGATCGTGAAACGATCTAACGAGTCGATCAGAAGAGGTCTCAGATAGAATCAGAGCCGGAATTCATTGATTCTGTCTTTGTTTAGCTTGTATAACACTAGAAATACTATTAATTGTCTCTTGTATTGATCACAGAACGATTACAGCCTTGGAGACACTTCGACGGAGCTTCGCCGTCGGAAACAAGAATGATACAACTGATTTCGCTCGGATGGATATATATAGGCATGTGATTCCGCTTGAAACAGCTTTAAGCGGAATTACATTCAAGCGGAACCTCTCAAGCGAAATCACTACATAAGCTTTCCACTAGATTTCGCTTGAAATTATTCAGCAGATTTCGCTTGAAATGATCATGTATCATTTCAAGCGGAATCACCTATAAATTCCATTTCCTCGTTTTGCATGCACTATACAATCAGTTCTAATCTAAGACTCGAACGAAAATGAAGTCGACAGACAACTGCATCAACAAAAGGAATATCGCCCTCTACGTTGGAAAGTGCCTGGCCCGCTCGAAGGTTAAGGTCGAACACCAAAGACCCTCTGGATTACTCGAACAACCCCCGATCCCTGTATGGAAGTGGGAGAGTATAGCTATGGACTTCATAACCAAACTTCCGCGTACGCCGTCAGGTCACGACAACATCTGGGTTGTCGTTGATCGTTTGACCAAATCTGCTCATTTCCTACCAATACGGGAAGACTACAAGGTAGAACGATTAGCCCGAATCTACACCGATGAGATCATTTGTAATCATGGGATGCCTCGCGACATCATCTCTGACCGTGATGCTCGGTTTACCTCGCGACTGTGGGAAACGTTTCAAGCAGCTCTCGGTACTACGCTTAATCTGAGTACCGCATTCCATCCTCAAACCGACGGTCAGACTGAGAGAACGATTCGTACCCTTGAAGACATGCTTCGTTCGTCTGTCATAGATTTCGGTGGTAATTGGGACGCTTACCTGCCGTTAGTCGAATTCTCGTATAATAACAGTTATCATTCCAGCATTCAAATGGCACCATTTGAGGCTTTATACGGAAGACGGTGTCGATCGCCCATTGTATGGCACGAGATCGGGCACTCGCAATTAACCGGTCCTGAGCTATTGCAAGAAACGACTGACAAAGTTCTCCAAATTCGAGACAATCTGCTGAAAGCTCGGAGTCGTCAGAAAAGTTACGCCAATAGACGACGCAAGCCCTTTGAATTTGACGTTGGCGACTACGTACTCCTAAAGGTATCACCTTGGAAGGGTGTGGTCAGATTCGGCAAGAAAGGGAAACTAGCGCCTCGATATGTTGGACCTTTTAAGATTCTGGAAAGAATCGGAAAAGTCGCCTACAGACTCGAACTAGCGGAGGAACTGAGTAACGTCTACCCGACTTTCCACGTTTCGAACCTCCGAAAGTACCTGGCTGAGCATGATTTAATTGTACCTCTTGATGACCTCCAAATAAACAAAACACTACACTTCGTGGCGAAGCCTGTTGAAATCATGGACCGCCAAACCAAGCAGCTCAGACGCTCGCGCATTCCTATTGTGAAAGTCCGATGGGAAGGCAAACGAGGCGCAGAGTTCACTCGGGAACTTGAAAGCGACATGAAGGCGAAATACCCGCAGTTGTTTGTTACGGCTTCGGCCTAATTTCGGGACGAAATTCCCTCAACTAGGGGAGGCTGTAACACCCCATGTTTCTAAAGTCAAAGTCAAAGTCCAGATTGAAGTCAAAGGAAGAAAAGATTGCTAATTTCCATCTGTCACTCCTTGCTCAATTCCTGTTTTGACTTCTTTGACTCGTAAGTAGTCTAATTTATGCTTAACGTTAGTTGTATTATGTGGAGTATCTATTAATAATCGAGGTTTATTCGATATTTATCGCATAGTTGATCGCTTTATCGCTTATCGCAATCGCAACTCGAATTACGCATTCTGGATATCGTTTTACGTGCTTGTGTGTCTTATGTGTTACTTGTGTATGTTTATTTATGTATATGTTGTGGTAATCAATCAAAACGCAATCGAAACTCGTATCACAATCGAATCGCAGACACTGAACGCAAGTAAAATAGAATGATTGTATGTTAGATATAGTAGTTGGGGTTAAAAGTAATTTAAATAGGAAACTCTATCGCATCGCATCGCTCGCAATCACAATCGAAACAGCAAAAATCGTCGCACCGAACACTCAAACCAGCTGACTGATCGACCAGGTGACCAACGGATCGACCAGCTGATCGATCGAGCTGCCGCTCGATTGGCCAACCAATTGATCAGGCTGCCACCCGATCGATCCACTCCTTTCCACTTTGGGTAACCCTATAAATACCCCATGTCACCATCACACTTTCTACTTTTGGAACTCTCTGTCCGACCAGCGCTTCAACCTTGCTTTTCTCCGATTTCCTCTCAATTCCAGTAAGATCTCAACCTAAATCTTGTACATCTTTAATCTACACTTGATTCTACACCTTTCTATATTTTGAATTTTAACTTTTAACTGTGAAATCACTAGATTTGAGGTGTTCTAGGGTGATGTCATCATGGTATTCTTAGGAACTTCATGTTTTGGCTTCAATCCTTCAGGAATAACTTGGTCCTAACCGATTTCCACATAATAAACAAAGATCTTTCATAGATCTAAACATATTCACGGTGAAGAGGGTAGAAAGATGGTTTTCCAACTTTCTTTCAACTCTTTTACACTCAATGCACTCAAAACCGATAGAATCGGAGCTTGCACCGACTTCCTACTCATTCTTGTGGTTATGTTGGTCCAAGATCTAGAGTCTATCCGCGAGGTTTACCGATTTCGGGTTAAACACGGAACACCGTCTCGAACAGTTAACTGACCGGATTTGGGTGATTCCTGTCCGATCAGGAGTACCAAGTATTGACGAGGTTTCTGTTGCTTAACACGTTATCAAAACATCTTGACAAAACGACAAACTATCAAAATAACCAAGTGTAAAACGAACAGAACGACCAGGACGGAATGTTGTCCGATCGGACTACCGTCCGCTCGAACTGTTACCCGAACGGGTTGACACCCGATCGATCTACACCTTGGGTACCACACTTAAACTATTTACCAACATTTGAAGTCTGAACGTTAAACAAGTTATTGTCCGAACGGACTACCATCCGATCGGACTAGCCGCTCGAACATGTGACATTTAAACTTCAATACTTAAACAATTTTCAACATGTTCAATATCATCAGGAAGTCACCCGATCGAACTACAGTCCGATCGAGTAACCAATTGCTGTGAACTTATTCTCTGTAACATCCGTCAAAATGGGCTCCCAAAAATCCGACCCGTTTTGAAACCCGGATCCTTATTTTTGAAACCTCGAAAAATTTTGCGAAATAAATAACCGTTGAAGGATTTACCAGAATTCATTTATCGATTTAGTTATTTAGTTATTTTATTTGTTCAATTAAAAATAATTTAATTAATATTGCAATTATTAGTTTCATAGTATAATCTAGTTAGTTTGTTAAGTTTTTAAAGGTAAATAACTTAACCAAGTTAATCTACCTAGTTAATTAAGTCTTTAAAGTTAAGGGTCCAATGTGCAAATTGTATAAAGTACTTAGTAAAGAAATAAAACAACAACATGAAAACTAGGCGGAGCGCAGAATCAACTCGAGTCTCCCACCCGGTTAAGCATTAACAAACAAAAGCCATGCCACTACACAAATTCTCAGTTATTGTTCTGAACCCATCATAAACTTGTATTAACTTATCGTTCCATTTAAGCAATTTAAACCCTTTACTTTTGCCGCTCAAAGCGATGACAGCAAGCTCATTAGTGGTGTTTCCTTTCTTGTTTAATTGAGCCTGATTCTTTGGGATTGTTAGAGACTAAAGTTTCCATATCTCTCGTCATTCATGAATCTGGACGAAATTCCAGCTTAATACCATTACCCGCTTCAATCCTTACCTTAAAAGTCGACAATCTCAATCTTTTATGAGTCAACTTTTTAGTTCCTCTCAAGCCGAATCATTTTGAACGTGAAACCATACGAGCCTCAGACGGTTTACCACTCCCTCATCTCTCACTAAACGATCAAACGATGCCGCATCGGAGTCCCGGAATGATGCCAAAGATCGGAGTTCCGCCGGAGACTTTCGGAGATCACCACGGGGATCGGTTCAAACGTTCGGTATACTTTATTCCCATCAATCCATTTTATTTACTTGTTGCTTCTTTTTTTAAGAAGATATATATATATATATATATATATATATATATATAAACCAAATACTTTAGCAATTAACATGGTTGTAGAGTGGGTAAAACGCGTTTTGATTAAACAACTGATCGGAAATTAGAAACCCGGTCTGACACTTTTGATGCATCACCTTCCTTTTTATTTTAAAAACTAGAACATGGAACCATCAACCTACCTTTTTTAACTCAAAAGTTTCCTATCAAACAAAAAGAAAGGTATTTAGAATAATAGAACCCGTGACTGAGTACAAAAAAAAAGAAGAAAAACTGAATATGACAATAAATTCAATGCAAAAAACCAATCGATCTAACAGTCCCGTTATTTCCAACAAGAAAGATTGATGCAGATGAATTATATATTCTGATTTACATGATCATCAATTAAATAGAAAAAAGACAGATTGATGTCTGTGTAGTTAGTTACTTATAGTCAGTTGGTAATTTCTTGGTCATAATTTACATACAATTCATTAAAGAGTGGTTTGTCTCCTGGGATTCCCATCAAGTTTTGATTTTTTTAGAATTATGAAGAAAATTGCACAAACTATTTACTTATTTTATTGTTGAATCCAATAAGTATTTCTTCTCATGAAGATGTAGTTGTATCATTATTAGTGGAATTAGGATTAGGATTAGAGGTTCATTTGTTTGAAGAATCACAGAAGAATTACAGTGGACTCATTTTCTGCAGCCTTTGACTTTGCCTGGTCAAACATTTTAGGCGGGAATGGTTTTGTTTTCTGCAGGGGGTAAGGAAGCAAAGAAATATTTAACACGGGGGGGTAATACTGTTTCTTACAACAAAGCATAGGGGGTAATAAGAAAGAATAATATAGTCATTTAACATCAGGGGGTAATATGTTTGCTTACAACAAAGCATAGAGGGTAATACGAAAGGATAATATAGTCATTTAGCATACCATTTAACAGAACTGTTAAGTTATTTTACATCAGGGGGTAATGTTGCAGAGTTTTTCATTAGTTGGGGGGGTCAGACAACAAAATTTTCCTGGTAGGGGGTTAGAGTGCCAATGAGCTCTAACCCCAATGGGTAAAATTGCAGTTTACTCTATATTATATTTTAAGAATAATACTAAGAGTAAACTGCCATTTTGGTCCCTGTGGTTTGGGCACTTTTGCCATTTTAGTCCAAATCTCAAACTTTTTAAATCTGGGTCCCTGTGGTTTCACTTTTATTGTCATTTTAGTCCAAAATTCAAAAACCCCCTTCTTTTAATGTTACAACCTGTCTATTTTATCTTCTTGTGTAGGGGCATTTTTGTCCAACTAAGGTTTTTTTGTCCAACTAAATGTGCAGGGGCATTTCACAAACTTTCTCTGTATAGCCCACTTTCTCTCTCTAACTGCACACACCATCTGTTCTCGCTCTCTCCTCTCTGCCGCCACAAGCACCACCACCACCGCCACCTCATCCCCCTTCTCACCACCACCACCGCCACCATCAACATCCACCCCACACCACAACCAGCACCACCTCTTCAGAGCACAACCACCCCCGTTCTTCCCCCCTCTTTCTCTCTCTAAAACCTAAAACCCTAGCGTTTACCCTCTCTTTCTCTCTCTAAACTCGTTCTAGGGTTTGTGAAAGAAGGTAGGCGGTGGCGGTGATGGCGGTCATTTGCAGATGAGAGAGAGATGAAACAGAGAGAGAGAGAGGCGGTGGCGTCGTTGGCCGGAGACAGAGATGGAGACGATGGTGACAGTGGTGGCTACTTCTTCGATGTAGTTAATCTGAGTTAAATGTTATGGATCTGAATTGTTGTTTGTGTAAGAAAAGATCGAGATCTGAGTTTGTAGTGATAGTGAAGGTATCGAAGAAAAAGTAAATGGGTAAATCTGTGATTAGCGGCTTTGTTGGTGTAAGTATCGAATAGGAGAAGTAGAAGAGACGATTGCTGGTTGTAACTGAGGTATTGTTGTTTGCGATATTTATGTTAGGATTGAGAATTGTTACTGAAGTTTATTCGAAAAAGTAAAGAAAATAATTGAGTTGCAGATTGTGATTATTAGTGATAGCTGTGAATTGTCAAGAAATGTGATTATTAGTGATAGCTGTGAATTGTCAAGAAAAAGAGTAAAAGGTGTAGCTACTGGGTTTTAGGGACAAACGAATTCAGGATTGATTTGGGGAATTTGTGAAGATGGGGGTGGTAGCGGTGGTGAGGCTGTAGTGGTGGTGATGGTGGAAGTGCAGTGCATACATATACAAGAGAAAAGAAGGTAGATATTTTTTTATTTAATGATAAAAATACCCCTGAGGAAAAGGACAAAAAACAAGGTTTTTTTTTAGAAATCTGACCTGATTTGATTTTTGAACTAAAATGGCAATAAAAGTGAAACCACAGGGACCCAGATTTAAAAAGTTTGAGATTTGGACTAAAATAACAAAACTGCCCAAACCATAGGGACCAAAATGACAGTTTACTCTAATATTTTAAGAATATATTAAATTTGTGAGGAAAATCCTGGAGTTAAAGGAAAAAAAGGAGGGAGGTATTTTTGGAACAGGGAGAGGAAAAGACGGGGATTTGCAATCGGAGAAGCAGAAGAAGGAAGCAATTGTTTGTTTGTTGGTTTGGGAGATGAAGAAGAAGAAGGAGAGATTAACAACGATCGTCATCGCTCTTCCTGCCACCGCTCATACTCATACCAGCGCACCTTCACTCGTTCTTCAGGTATCTATCCATCCTACACAATTGATTATGTTCTTTCAGTTTTGCTTAATCACATATCTTGAAATCTTCATACATATAATAACTGCTACAAACAACAACAAGACACTGCCGCAGATTTTTCTTTTTCTTTTCTACCTGTTAGGGTTGTGAAACTAAGAAGAAAAATGATGTTACAACAACAAATAACACCACCAAAAGGGTAAAGCTGCCTTTACCACCCTCCAATTCCAATTCCAATTCCAATTCCAATACAAAGAAGACGAAGAAGAAGAAGAAGATTAAGGAGGTTTTAGATGCAACTGATAATCCCTTTTCCCAATTTGTCTACAAAGGTTGCCTTTCAAACTCCTCCTATCATTCTAAGACTTTCACAGAAAAACAAGGCCCTCATGATCATGATGCACTTAAAGTAAACAAAGCTTGTGTTGCCAGTGTGAAACTATCACACTACTTTTCCAACCAAAACGAACAAGAAGAAGAAGCGGTTGTTGTTTGCAAGAAACATAAGCTTAGTGCACAACAAAAGGCCTGCTTTCCAAACTCCGCTGATCAGGAAAACGCAAACACTGTTGATCAAGCCGTTGCTGCTGCTAGTAGTAAGAAAAAGAAGCTGCTTAGTGCACGGCCAGTGACAGGTTCCATTGATCAGGAGGAGATATCAGAAAAAACACTACTTTTCGAACCCAGCTCATCAGGGGATATCTGGAAAAGAAAACTCTACTGGCGAAGAAGCAGTTGTTGTTTGCAAGAAAAAGAAGAAACGTAAGCGTAGCGGACAACAAGAGGTCTGCTTTTCAAACCCAGTGAGTCATCAGGGGATATCAGAAAAAGGAAACTCGGTTGCTAGTACCAGTGGTTCACACGCTACTGAGAAGGTAAAGGCTAAAGAAGAAGAAGAGGTTGTTGTTTGTAAGAAAAAGAAGAAAGATAAGCAGCAGCATACTAGTGCAAGACAAAGGGTCTGTGCTTTGACAGACTCTGGTGATCAGGAGGAGATATCACAACCTGTTGTTGGCGTCAAAGTGTCACACACTGAAAAACCCATTGCTTGCCAGAAAAACAATTCACACTCCACTGTGAAGTTCGTGTCACCCTACTTTCCAAGGAAGAAGGCTAACAAAGAAGAAGAGGTGGTAGTTGTTGTTTGCAAGAAAAAGAAGAAAGACAGCCTTACTGCAAGACAAAAGCGAGACGACGCCTACAAAAAGAAGACTCCAGATAACACGTGGAAGCCTCCGCGATCCCATCATAATCTTATCCAGGAGGATCATATCCATGATCCTTGGAGGATTGTCGTTATATGCATCCTCCTAAATATGACACAGGGTGTGCAGGTCTCTTCTCTTCTCTTCTTTTATGTATGGTTTAATTGTATGTCATCCTTGTTTAAAGATTTGACATCACCTAAGTCTGGATTTTAAAATGTTGTGGTTGAGTTCATTATGTTTTTCGTACTTGTGCTTTGTTGAAAATAACCATTACAGTCCATTAGTTTAAAAGTTGCCAAAACAGTAGTACCTGTACTTTCACTTTTATAACAATTACAATCCACCTCCGTTAACCTCATCCAGTTTACCGTTAAGTTTTTGGTGAAAAGATTAAAATACCCCTCAGTTAAAAAACAATATATAAACAAATGAGTTTATTACTCTTTTGGCAATACCCCTCGTTTGATATAAACAAATCTCTCTCTCTCTCATGTTGCCACAATCATTTGTTTTCAACAAATCATAAGGACGAAAAACGTAATTAGCTCATTTGTTTATATATTGTTTTTTAAATTAGGGGTATTGGTGTCTTTTCACCATAACTTAACGGTAACTTGGATGGAATTAACGAATGTGGACTGTAATTGTTGCAAAGGTGAAAGTACTCGTAGTGTTTTGGCAATTTTAAAACTAATGGACTGTAATGGTTATTTTCAACAAACCACAAATGTAACAAACTCATATATGTATTATTATTATTATGTAGGTGAGAGGGGTGATATCGGAGTTCTTTAGCCTATGCCCGGATGCAAAGACTGCTACAGAGGTTCCAGCAGAGGCGATTGAAAAGCTTATAACGCCACTTGGACTGCAGAAAGTAAAGACGGAAAGGATCCAAAGATTTTCTGAAGGATATTTATGGGATGACTGGACACACATCTCTCAACTCCATGGCGTTGGGAAGTAAGTGACCGTGATGTTTTGTTTTGTTTTTTACTTGGCACGTTGTTTAATGTCGTGATTGTTCAGGTACGCTGCAGATGCCTATGCAATATTTGTTACGGGGCAATGGAGGTGCGTGATACCCGCAGATCATATGCTAAATAGGTACTGGGAATTTCTTCATCAGAATGCACATTTATTGGACGAGTTAACGTCACATACAAACACGTTCGATGACAAAGTCTTTTTTGGGATGTAATTGGAGACAAGTATGGTGTAATTTTTTTGATTATAATAGGGGGTGTTTATTTTGTTAATTACCAATTTAGTAGTAGTCAGGTCAGAGCTGGTGTATATTTTTGGGCTAAGATATGATGTTTTGATATTCTAATATCTGTCTGAAAAGTTAACCTATAATCTTAAATGCGTCTAAATATAAGGTATTGGAAATATTGATCTCTAGACAGCCAGGAGTAATAAACAAGTTGGGCCCCATCTAAGCTTGAGTTCAGTTCGTATAGCACAAGCGAGCTTGGACTCAGCTTGTTTTTTACTTGTTATGTCATTTATGTATATCTATTCGGTTTTAAAAAGCGCAAGACGTATAGAGGCAAAAGGGTTTCGTAGCCGAAGCACGAGGCACAAAGCCCACTAGCGCATCGCTTTTTGTACGGGAAGCACAAGGTATTTATATGAAAAGAAGTTATATTTTCATAGTTTCTATTATCATTTACCTACAAAAATAATAATTTTTTTTTTAAATAACTTATATGTATAACTTAAAGAACTGCAATTTTTTTTGGTGAAATGCTCAATCTATAACTAACCAAGCTATATTTACAATAAATAAAACTCAAGAATTAAGAAACGAATCACTCCAACACTCACGTCATTTAACGAGGGAAAAGAAAAAAAAGTAAAAGGAAGAAAGGAAAAAAATGATGTCTTTATTTCCAAACTGAAAGAAAAGAAAAACTAAAGAATTTATAATAATAGCAATATATCACTAATAAATAATTTATTGATTGATAAAGATTTGGGTCCAACAATCAAGTTCCCATAAAACTGCATCCAAAGAAGTTTATACTCAAAGCCATGTTACTGAATCATATGTCCCATACCTCCAGCCGTAAGCACCCCAGGCAACATTGGATGAGCATGGGATTGCGTTGATTTCCCGATCAGCCATAGTATACGCAAGTTTCTTCTCCTCTACACATATAACATCCACCCCTTTCTTCTTCATATTCCCCACCATCATCCCATCCCCATATGCCTCTACATAATAATAATAGTTATGCACACACAACAAGTTAAAATAGAACGTTCGTTCGTTCGTTCGCACATAGTTACTTACCTAAATGAAGAGATGAATCTGGGTGTCTTGTTGGAGTGGTATATCATGGACTCAACTTCATAATTTGCTCCACTTATGAGCCCAATGTTATTGTCCTTACTATTATACATACATACATACATACATATATGAAAACTTGTCAATATTCATAAATAATTAACGATCGAATGAATGAATGAGGAACACACCTTACCTTGTGGTTGCTAGCAGGTTCACAGAAGGAGAAAAATAGGCTGAATTGATAGCGTCCTTGTGTCTAACGGGGCTGAGGATCAAGATGGGCAAGTTTTCTCAAATCCCAGATGCATCTTTGAACTGGTAGCCATTAAATTTGTATTTTGCGAGTTGAAATCGATGGTGTAAATCTGTTCTGCATGTAAGGCCCATGACATTGAATTAGGATTCGAAGAAGACCGTATATCTAAACTGCCAACACTTCCATAACTCTCCCCGAGTTCATATTGTCATGCGGTCTGCATATCTATCGAAAAAACTTGATATGCGCTTGTGTATAATAATAGATCAAAACTCTCCTTTTCAACATCTAGTAAGCGAATAAATCCATCGTAATTATCTGCACACATACATACATACATATATATAAATCACAAATCAGTTACATATGTATTGTCATGCTAAATGGATAATGGATATATGTACCCTGCAACAATATCCATGGGTGCATCTCCAAGTTTTATAAATGTCGCTCAAAGCCTCTAACCGTTTTGGTTTCATAACAGTGAAATTTATAGTCCCTATGGTTTGCCTATTTTTCACCTTTAGTCCCTAACTTTCTAAAATTACAACTATAGTCCCCAACTTTTGTAATTTCGTTCCTGGATAGTCCCTGACGTGGATGGGGGTTAGTTTTCTCTGATGTGAAATGACAAAAGTACCCTGAAGAGGTATGGTCCCAAACCCTTGCCTACATGGCAAGGACCACACCACTTTTCCATCCTACAAGGCGCACACATCAGCAAGCGAATCCAGAAGCTTCTGGAATATGGCAACGTGGCACCAAAGATGCTCCCTCCGACAAAAAGGACAAACGTGTCACCATTCATCAAGCGCCATGTAGGCCTGTAACAAATTAAGGAGCATGACTGACATCGGCAGTACGACGTTTCCAGCATGAGCAAATGCAGGCGCGCCACGTGAACCACTACCCTGACCACAACAGAGGAACCAAGTACTGACACGAAACGCAGCAACAAACCGTTACCACCATTAACATCTTCATCACCGACACCACCACCACCCCGTTCTACTACTTGCATGAATTTTGTTCTAATAATTGTGAACCCAACATTCCTGTATTACACTAATTGTGGCTATGGATTTCCATAACTCTTTAGCCCTTTTGTACTCTCAGGAATGTTTCTAAATCTTTCTCTGAACCTTCAATTTGACGTCATGAGTACCCACTTCCGAGCACATTCGCCAACGCACCATAACCACAACCACGTTTTCCGAACACCCACCTTCGAGTGTTAGATATTTTAGTGTAATCGGGGATTGACTTGGTGATCAAAGCGAATAATAATACACATCAAGCAAGTTAGGAGGTGCGGGAGTGCACGCTTGTTTGAGTTATTATTATTCGAAGTGTACGGGCGGAGCCCGTACTCTACGGGGGTTCCAAGGGGGCAGCGCCCCTTGGCGGGGGTCCGGGGGCAGCGTCCCTGGGAGCAGGGTCCAAGGGGCGGCAGCCCCTGGCTGGAACTGTATCAGAAAATTTTATTTTCTGGTATTTTTATCATTTTCGAAATGATAAAAAACGACAGTTTTTTGGCTATTGTATCCGATTGAATTATTCGGGTGAACCACCGAAATAATTTAATCTGAGAGTGATTACACGCCTCTCTGATCGTCCGGTTTCTGAAATTTCCCCAACATCGAGCACCTCCGGCAACCCACCACCAACCTTCGCTCATCACCATACACCACTGATCACCAACCTCCGACCACCTGTTGTTTTCGTTTAGAAGGTAGAAGCATATGGCAGTTTGAAAAGCTTTTTATGGTTTGAAAGATTTGTTATGGTGGTGTGGGTTTGGCAACTAACGGTGCAGACAAGGAGGAAAAATAGAAAAGGGAAGATGAGATAGGGGTAGGGTGGGTTGGTTGGTAAAAAATGGGCCCACTTTTGCTTTATTAAATATGTATATTAACAATTCTTTAATTTTTTTTTTCATTTAATTTTTTTCTTTTTCAGTATCTATTTTTTTTTTAGTAAATAAAAATTGATATAGCCAGAAAACTTGTTAAGTTACATCAAAACAGAAGGTAGACGGGCAACAAGCTGCGCCACCAATCATTTCTTAATATATTTTGTTTTTATACTGAATGGCATCTTAGTCATTTTACACCCACCTAGCACAAAAACAAACTTTTATCTGTGCCCGGGCTATCCGGGAACGAAATTGAAAAAGTTGAGGATTATAGCTGTAATTTTAATAAGTTGGGGACTAAAGGTGAAAAATGGACAAATCACAGGAACTATCCGGGCATTTTTCTCTTCTTCTTATTAATAAGCATATGTATTAACTAATAATCAGTTAAAAAGAGCCTAAAAAAATTATACTTTTCATTTTGACTATTAAAACGTACACTTTATAATTAGTACTGCGTGGTTCAAATTTATATTGTTATGGCTTATGTCTAGGAGATCAATAAATTTAACTGAAAAGAAGAACATAGTATAAAGTATGTACGTGTATCTCTATACCCAATAAATATGTATCTTATAACGTCACGTGTTATAATTATGTGAGTTTAAGATTATTTTCACACTTTCTCTTAAAATCATCCCTTTGTCGCTTAAATCTTCGTTACACTATATTTTGTATATCCTTTATCCAATCCATACTAACCTGGTATTTATATATAGGGTAAAGTTCTTGTACAAATAATCTTAACATACTAAAGATACAAATTGAAGGAAAATTCAAAAAGACAAGGTGTCATTTTTGTAATTATCAATAACTATCAAAGTTACTCTACAAATATATCTAAAAAAAACCTAACCTACCCCCCCCCCAAAAAAAAAAAAAAAAAAAAAACTAAACCCCCCCCCCCCACCCAAGCTAAAATGCTAAAAACTAAACCCTCAAAAACCTAAAAAAAATCTAAAAAATAAAAAAAAAACACACAAATAATTTTATTTTATTTTTTTAACATTTTTTAATAAAAAACCGCTATTTTTGGTTGAGTTCACATTTGTATAGTAACTTTGATAATTGGTGGTAATTACAAAAATGTCACCTTGTCTTTTTTAGTTTTTCTTCAATTTGTATGTTTAGTATGTTAAGATTATTTGTATGTGATCTTTTGTCTTTATATATAACCAAAGGTGAAGCTTGAAATATGTAAAATAAGGTTAGTTATTACCCACTAACAACAATAATATATAAATATGAAAAAATGTAACGTACAATAGGGCTTATCGTACTCGTACGTTATTGTGAAATCGCATGTTATAAAATCATGTTGGAAATCGCATGTTGGTAATTTTGATGAAATCGCATGTTGGTTTTTTATAGCAATTTCACATGTTGGTAAATATGATAAAATCGCATGTTGGTATATAAAACAATTTCGCATGTTGGTTTTTTCAGCAAATGCGCATGTTCAAGATTGAAGTCGCACCAGATCGTACAACTGAAATGATCGCGTACATTTTATACGATAAAAGTCTTGTATATTAACCTGCTCTATAAATATTGTAGTTTACATTAACTAACTACGGATCAGTTTCCTATACTAGGCATACATTTTTTTTATTATTTCTTTCCCTTTTTTATACTAGAGGTGATATTTGTTTGAATCATTCCTTTGCGCTTGTTAGGAGCTATTTTCTCAATCTTGTCTATTTAATCAAAATAACTACATTTCATTATCAAACTATTTACACACACGTCAATAATCAATCAAATCAAATCAAATCAAATCAAATCAAAGTATAATAAAAGCACAAACCATGAATAATAATAATAAGGTATGTATGTACCTTTGACAAGGAATACGGATGAATAGAGATTCCAGAAACAATGCCTGAATGAGGGTAATAGACATAGATCTCATCATCCGAATCTATATTCCAAAATCCAACATTTCCACAATTGTTTCCAACAGCCACCACCCTCGTATCTTTGGTTGGGAAGAACTTAACCTCAGTTATCCGCCCTGACAAAACTCGAGCGATGTTCTTCTTGTCGATTTTCATCTTCTTCACTTCAACACAAGTCCTGACCTCTCTGAACTGTTGCTCATTGCCATGATCTTCCTTACCAGTTTTGTGTCATCCACTAGACAATTCGTAGATAAATTGTTCATGCTAACCGGGCCTAGATCTCTTGGTGACTTTTTAAAACCGATTTCTTCTTCGTAACATTTTAATTTTTTTCTAGGTGCCGTGCTCAGTCATCATAGACTTTGCCACACATATATACGAAGATTTGGATATCTGTTAATTTCAATATATATTTCTCATATCCATAACAAAAATAATCATAACTTAAAATTCATTTGAATGGGAAACTTGTGTAAATATCAAAAGTATATTATTAATCAAGTAAAGAAATAACAAATATATCTATATTATTTGAAAACAATAAGTGTTTTATGTAATAGTTTCTTAATACGCATCAAGCACTCCTTTACTTGTTCTTAAAAAAATTTTGGATTTTGGGTATTTGCTTTGTAATATGTGCAATGATATTATTGTTAATTGATTGAAATTTTGAGCTGGGACAGTTTTGATAAGTTGTGGATGAAAATGTTGGTCTTGAGAGTTTAATAAATGCTTCTAGAGTTAAAGAGTTCAATTAGACAATTACTACTGTTTTTTTAACTATAAATTTCATTAAACCTCAAAAACCACTCGAAACCGAGCGGCCAACCCCAAAACTACAACCACAACTACATTATTACATATTTACACCAATTCATCCAAGATATACCTCTATCCTCCGATCTATTTTTATACAAAACAAAACCGAAAGATCTTATATCACTGAAAACATCGTTGATTCTAAAAGGCTTCCCCGAAAAAACCAGATTGTTCCTTGCTTTCCAAATCATCCAGCAGGTAAGAATGGCGGTACCTTGTAACACTTCCTTCCTTCAAACCTCTAAGCCGAGCCACTTGTGCACCTCTAGAATATCCCGGAACGAAAAGATATACAGATTAGACGTCTTACACCAAGCCTGGATCTTCTGCCAGATAACCGAGGAGACCCCGCACGAAGTGAATAGGTGATCAACCGACTCGACCCCCATACTACAAAGCGAGCGTCTATCGTCTTCAATATAAATACCTCTCCTTTGCAGCGCCTCCCTAGTCGGAAACCTGTCTTGTTCGGCACGCCACGCAAAGAGATTACACTTCTTCGATAACTATTTACACCAATCCCACACGAACCGAGAACTAAAATCAGAGTTCAAATCAAACAACTTCTTAACCGCACCAACCGAGAATCCATTTGACCCGACACCTAGCCACGACCACCTGTCTATGCAATCCGATAAGTTAACCGAATGCAGCATACAACGTAACCGACTCCACTCAACAAGCTCCACGTTCGAGCTAGGCACGGACTTCCACTCCCATCGACTAGACGCATTAGACACGGGACGCACCATGTCACACCCTGACTTTTGCGGAAGTGTGATTATTGGTGTGACTTTCTCAATACCATAACATTCAATCATAACAACACTATATGATAAAAACGGTAGATGTTCATCCATAAATTTAAGTTTGAAAATAACACAACATAATTGTTTGAAACGTTGACACCAAATTTAAGTTACAACCATGACTTGTTTAAATGAGTTCACAAAGACTCAGCAAAAGACGTTAACTAAAACCAAGTTTAGAAACACGTATCCCGTCCAGGAATAGGATACATCTCCTAAACTCTACGACCACGGATGACATCCTTTATTCATGGCGCAGCTTGGCAATATGCACACACCTGCCAGATCCACTTAATTCCCTGAAATACATGTAATTTGAAAAACATCAACAAAAGTTGAGCGAGTTCATGTGTATGTGTATGAGTAAACCTTTAAAGTATGTCTGTGATGTGCGTGAAGTGTGTTATATTTTAGGGTATATTTTAGGCCATTTTTACACTTTTTAGCCAAGTTTTAAATTTATAAACACGATATTTACTAACACTAAACACACATGTGGGCAAGTGCACCCATCGTGGACGTAGTATAGTGTTGGTAAGATACCGAGGTCGTCCAAGGACACAAGAGCTTTTAGTACCGGTTTATCCTCAACGTCAAATCAAATCAAAAAGTTAGAAAAAGATTTTTAAACTAGAAAAATAAAACTAACTAAAATGCTGAAAAGTAAAATAAAAGTAAAAACAGATAGACAAGATGAATCAATTGGATCCGACTCGTGTGTAGTGTAACCTTTGATTATTTTCGCACTTTTGCACTTGTTTAAGAGATTATCCCTTAGTTATTGTAGTAGGCCCCTCTTTTGAAGGCGACGTTACCCTCAACCCAGTAGTTTGAGTCAGCAAGGATACAATTCTAAAGGGTCGGATTATTGAAAGATAATTAATTAAGTTATTAATGCATAATGTGGTAGGCCCCTCTTTTGAAGGCGACGTTACCCTCGGCTAAGTAGTCTGAGTCAGCAGGGATACAGTCCTAAGTAGCCGGGTTAAAGTTTTAATAGTAGTTTAACTTATGAGGGGGTCAAAGAGTTTGGACCCCCGCCATCCAATACCGTTGGGTATTGAAGGAGGTCCTACTAATTTTGACCCAGGTCCTTTGCAGGATCTATACACTGAACAATGGCAAGACTCTTACCAAACTGTTCCCTTAACCCCCGACCAGGTAGCCAACATACCTCCATATAGACCGTGGAGATATGAATGGTGAAAATCTTTTATTTTATATAGACAGTAAAATAATGCCAAGACACCACGAACAAACGATAAGGAAGAATCACCTTCAACATAAGAAACTAGTTATTAAAGTCATTAATATATAACCAATTAAAAAGTGCAAAAGATTAAAAATAAAAAGTATTACACTAAACACTTGTCTTCACCAAGTGATGTAAGAGACTTAGGCAAACATGGCCTTTGATTGTCAAGAACTCTTACGATCAATCTTGGATCCCGAGACGACTCACACACTCTATGATGGACAATGGATGATGGTGGTGGATGATGGTGTTGTGATGGTGGTGGGTGGTGGGTGAAGTGTGAGAGAGGTGGTGTGCCAAGGGATGAGTTGCAAGAGCTCTAAGCACTCCTATTTATAGGCTGAGCAGAAGCTCGGGCACGGACCCGTGTCCATTGTGCACGGCCCCGTGTCCACCCTCCTCTCTTTCTTCATTAAATGCAGTTTGTCTGCATTAGTTGACCACGCCCCCGTGTCCGGTGAGCACGACCCCGTGTGCAGAAGCATATCTGTACTATCAAGATTTGTCTGGATTCCGCGAATCTTATAGTTGACCACGGCCCCGTGTCCGCTGAGCACGGCCCCGTGGTGGGAGATGGAAGCTTCTACCACTTTGTCTTTTCTGCTGACACTTGGGCACGCCCCCGTGCTCATTGAGCACGGGGCGTGTTCAGCCTTCTGTTCTCTTGTTTTGCTTGGGAAGATGTTATCGGGAGGCCGGGCATGCCACGTTTGTTCCTTTTCTTGTATTTATGTTAGATTTAGCTGCCTTTTTGCTTCTTTTGTTTATTTGAGCTCATTTAATCCTGAAATTACAAAAGGAAGACAAAAGCACACTTTTTCCAACATTAGTACTAAAAAAGGGTTAGTTTTATGCCACAATTGATGTAATTTATATGTTGCATTTTGTACACATCAAATACCCCCACACTTGAATCTTTGCTTGTCCTCAAGCAAAACTCTTTATAATGTGGCTTTTTCACTCCCAAATGGAATGGGTATAAGAGAAGATTTTTGGGCTTGTCATAGAGTGTCGGGATTTCCAAGATTCTTTATTAAGTTTTATTTTTATTTATTTACAATCCTATTCGTCATGATTTATTAAAAACGTTTCATAAGATAAATTACTTATTAGGGCATAACATGCCTCTTTAAAATTCCATTTATATACAAGTTCACATACCTCACGGGGGATCACTCAACACTCGGCCGAAGGTGTATTTTTAGTGAATCTCTCGAGAGCGGCATGGAACTTACTCCTACCATAAGCTTGCCAAGCAATCAATCCTCCTCCTTTTTAACTATATACCTTTGTAAATATCAAGAGGACTTTTTGGGTGAAGGGTTAGGCTTGGGCTAAAGGTGGGTGGTTGGGTTAGTGTTTAGTAAAAGGGTGAAAAGCGTAAAAAGCGTCGGTTTTTGAAAGACTTTTTATTTTTGACAATTTATTTTATTGTGATGAACCATTTCTTTCAAACAAAGTTATTTTCGATAAACTTGTTTGTTTATTTGGTTTCATCATCATTTTTTTAGTTCATAAAGTCATAAGAAAAACCAAGCTTTGTTACTAAAGGAAATGGTTAAAATGAAAAAGGGTTTAGGTGGGTAAAAAGGGTGTTTGTTTTGAGTTAAGAAATGAAAAGGTTTAGGCTCAAAGGGGTTAACTAGGGGGATTTTGGGTAGGTGGTAAAAAAAATAAAAATAATGGTGTAGAAAGAAAAAGGGTTAGTCCTAATGCCTCCATCATTTACTTACTCGAGTTTAAGTTGGTAAGGACCGGGAATGCATTGTCGTGGCAACTTCTAGAGTCGTAAGAACCAAGCGGCTATTCACACAAAAAACGAAAAATGAGCATTTAGTGTAAAGATATGTATTTGTATGCTCAATAAAGGCTCAAAACTCACTTTTGTGGGAATGGGTTTTTATGTGATCAAGTATATATAATCAAATTTTAACTAAGCTTGTCATGTCGTTTCATAATTTTCTTATGTTGGTTCTTTTTATCACGACGCTATTGGTTGTAAATTTGTAAAAATATAACCTTGTTAGAACTTGAAATTCCCAACTTAAACCTAGACAAGTAAAAAGAAAATGAAAATTTTTGAAAAAAATTTGGGGTGATTAGCGGTTCCAATAGAGTTTTGTGTAAGGCTTGTTAATTAGGACTTGCAAGATTCAAAGTTTTAGCACCCCCCCCCCCTACACACACACTTAAATTACACATTGTCCTCAATGTGTCCCAAAAATAAGTTTTACCAAAAATGTTTGTAACGGTATTTTCCGGAATAATATTTACCAAAAATGTTTGTAACGGTATTTTCCGGAATATCTTGTAAGTTACGTTCTTGTGTTCGGTTTCACAATATTAAGTGTGCAACTTATATATTTATTCCTTGTGATTTTTGGTGTTATTTTGGATTGTAAATTCTTGGTATTTTGTTAAGTTATATTACTTTATATCCTATAACTAATACACCAAGCATACAAATAATCACACACAATGTGTAAATATATTCTAAATACATATTTATTCATTTTTATTTATAAAAATCAACCTCCAATACTTGTATTTTTGTAACAAAATCTATGACAAAGTTTATATTGAAAACCATGGTTAAAACTCACTTGTAAATACTTGTTTAGAAAATATTTTTCTAAGTGTTTGCATTTTTAGAAAATTTTGCCACAGTTTCCCCTAAAAATGGAGGTGCCCATGCTATTAAAGCATATCATTTTCTTTTAAAAAATCATCACAAATAATTCAACAATCAATCTACACTTACCAAGTGCTAGAACAAAGCTATCTACATAATGATCATGAACTTGAGTTTTCATAAAAACGTGTAGTAACTTGGTAGTGTGTTTAGTAGACTTAGTTACCCTTTAAAGTGTGTTTATTTCCTTAAAAATCTCATTCTTGAAAAATTTGAGTGTTTACAACTTGTTAGATGATTTTTTCAAAAATCATTCTTTTGAATTTTTCTTGCAGACAATGTGTTCTTATACTTGTTTTACCACTAAAAATAGTGTTTGTTTAAGTAAGAACCAAGATCTTCTAAAAATCATATTTTGAACTTGGTTCTTTTGGAAAACCACCCATGAGTCTTAGATCCATAAGATTATTAGCTCACTTTGATTATTATTTTTCAAAAAATCACTTTATTCTTCAAGTTCATGCTTATATATGAGGATGATCATCTTGTGTTATCACATAATCATCCTCTTACTTGCTAGATCATGTGTTTAATCACAATCTAGCAAGCTCCTTATGATGATCAACATCATAATCTCAAGTAAATAACAATCAAACATCATACATGCACTAAACAACATAGTTTCATCATATATCAAGCTTATGTTCATGATTCATGTTTATGTTCTTTGGTGTTCTTGTGATTAACAACATACTACATCTTTTAACCAACTACATATGAAGTAAATAAGGATCATGAGAGTCTTACAACTAGCATAAAGGCTAGGGGTGAACACAAGAGATGGTGATGACAAAAGTGGAGGATAAAAGCAATCGGGAGAGGTCCTTCAAGATCCACAAGCACCAAGCTCCTTTGTATGGCTCCTTACACCTTAGAATGATCTTGGAATGGTTGGAAATGAAATGGAAGTGATGATGGTGGTGCTGGGGGTTCACGGCTGAGAGGGAGGGAGAGAGGAGGAGAGTTGTGGTGTTGAGAAGTGTGGATGCTTATGATCCTCCATGTTCTCTTATAATCTCAATTTTGAGTATTACCCATTGGTTTAAGTGTTCCCTAAGTACATTACAAGATCTTGATCATATCTAGGGAAGATTAAGGGGATCAAGAGAAGATTTGGGGTGGGGCCACTCCCTTGGTGACCATAAATGTGAAAGGGGGGGGGGGGTATTAGTTGGGTTTGAATGGTAACTTGGATGATTAAGTTAGATTTCAAATGTATTAGTTAGTGTTTAAGTGTATGATGTGTTATATAGTGTGTTAAGGTGTTCGGGGATCATAACTAGCTCAGAATTAATAGAACAATGCTTCTAGTATAATTTTGGTGTTTCAGGTAATGTCCGGTTGTTCGGTTAGATACCGGTTCGTTAAAGTGTCAAACTATTCCGTTTAGTGATCTTTAAGTACCCTTTTGTGACACTTTTAATTCCCGACACTTAGGAAAGCATTCAGGACCATTTTGCCATATAATTGCATGTTACTAGTTTGTTAAATTGCTGAATTTTGCTTAAATATGCTGAATTCAGCACTTTGAGTGGGGTTTAGGCTCTTCCCGACACTTAAACTATCACCTAGTGAAGCAGTTTTGTGATCCTTACTTCCCTACACACCATACTAGTGTAGTACCTTGTCTCTGGCCCATACGGGGTCTCAAAATACCGTTTGTCTATGTACTAACATCGTCATCATTTTTCTGAGTTATCCGCTAACTGTGCTAGCTGTGCTTTGTGCATCGTTTATGTCACTAAAGTTTGTATGTAAAATGATGTGACAGTATGAAATGTGATGCACATGTAAGTATGATACAGTAATAAAAAAGCAGTTTAAGTCATCAGTTGTAATTCAGCACAGTCATTAAGCACTAATCAATATTAATTAATTGTACGGATACCTGGATTTTTTAAGGTTGTCACATTCTCCCCCTGTTAAGAAAATTTCGTCCCGAAATTTTAGTTCTGCTACTAGATGCAGGGGTCTTGGGGAATAAATGTGGGTATTTCGCTTTCATGCGATCCTCACGCTCTCAAGTGAATTCTGGGCCGTGACGCACGTTCCAACAAACCTTGACGAGTTTAACACTACTCCTGCGTGTCTTATTAACCTTCCAATCAGTAACCTCAACAGGTTCTTCAGTAAAGTGGAGTGTGTCGTCAATGTGGACTTCATCGGCAGAAATGACAACTGTTTCTTGAGTTGGACTCTTTTTCAGATTAGATACATGAAATGTATCATGAACGCCATTCAGTTCTGCGGGTAGATCCAACTTGTAAGCTACAAGACCAATCCTTTCCAGGATTTTGAACGGTCCAATGTACCTGGGGTTCAACTTCCCACGCTTCCCAAAGCGTGCTACACCCTTCCAGGGTGAAACCTTTAACAAAACCATATCTCCCACTTGAAACTCCAAAGGTTTCCTCCTTTGGCCCGCGTGACTCTTTTGTCGATCACGAGCCGCCTTGATGCGCTCTCAGATCTGTATAATCTTATCCGTCGTCTCTTGAACCAATTCGGGGCCAACAAGCTGTCTATCACCCGCATTTACCCAGCATAGCGGTGATCAACACTTGCGTCCATAGAGAGCTTCAAAGGTGCAGCTTGAATGCTTGCATGGTAACTGTTGTTGTATGAAAATTCAACCAAAGGTAGGTGGGTGTCTCAACTGCCACCTAAATCCATCACGCAAGCTCGCAACATATCTTCTAGCGTCTGAATTGTTCGTTCGCTCTGGCCGTCTGTCTGTGGGTGAAAAGCAGTACTCAGGTTTAACTGAGAACTGAAGGCTTCTTGAAAGGGTTGCCAAATCCTTGACACGAATCTTCCATCTCTATCAGAAATAATTGAGAGAGGCACTCCATGACGTGCAACAATCGCTCTGAGGTATAGCTCGGCCAGCTTACCTGTGTTATCCTTCTCCTTGATTAGCAAAAAGTGTGCAGATTTCGTCAGACGGTCTACGATTACCCAAATCGTATCATGACCTCTGGGTGTTTTTGGTAACTTCGTTATAAAATCCATTGAAATCTGCTCCCCTTTCCACTTGGGTATTTCGGGTTGTTGTAGAAGACCTGAAGGCTTCTGATATTCGGCCTTTACTTTGGCACAAGTCAAACATTTGCCAACATACATTGCAACGTCACCCTTTAATCTCGGCCACCAACAAAAATCCTTTAAATCTTGGTACATCTTGTCCGATCCTGGATGGATCGAGTACCTTGACTTGTGAGCTTCATCGAAAATCACTTCTCTGAGACCACCAAATAGAGGAACCCAAATTCTTCCCATGAAGCACAACGTTCCTTCCTGGACGCGCCGGTTTTTTACGTTAACGTTATTTACGTTTTACGCGCCGGTTTTTTGCGTTTAACGCCCCGGTTTTTTACGTTACCATTTTTTTATGTTTTACGCGCCGGTTTTTTGCGTTTAACGCCCCGGTTTTTTACGTTACCGTTTTTTTACGTTTTACGCGCCGGTTTTTTTACGTTAACTTTTTTTACGTTTTTACGTTTTACTAAAAAAATTACGTTTTACGATTTACCTAAAAACTTTTAACGTTTCACGGAAAACTTTTTACGCTTTACGTAAAAACTTTTTACGTTTTACGTTTTTACGTTAAAAAGTTTACGGTTTAACTTTTTTTTTTTTTACAAAAACGTTTTTACGCAAAAACTAACGCACCCAAAAAATCGCACACTCAGGATGTGTCTCAGATACTTTGTTATCATCATCGACGCCTCAAAAAAATCAAAAGAACGAGAGGATTCTTGAAAAAAAACGAAGTTTTGGCTCAGATTTTCCGATAATCAGAGGCTGCAAAGTGGGGTTGCAGGTTCAAAACCCTACCCTCCGCCATCCTTGCCGCGCCATCGTCGTTTTTTTTTGCATCATCACAGCCGATTCAAAATATGGCACCATATTCAACCGAGATAAACATTCAAAAGGAACAAGAACATGATTCAAACATATTAAAAAAAAAATTCAACAGATTCAACAGAATCAAACCCAGTTTCAACAGAATCAACCCCGCATCAAAAACAGAGTTTTATCTCCGATGTTTTAACCCCAGATTCAACAGAATCAAACCCAAAAAGATTCAAACCCACAAGACAAACCCACAAAGATTCAAACCCATATTCAAACCCACAAGACAAACCCACAAAGATTCAAACCCATATTTAAACCCACAAGAACATCATTCAAACATCAAACAAAAGTCCAGAACTGAACCAAAAACATCAAACAACCCCCCCAAAACAGAGACACCCCTCCTCACCTCACCCCACCCTCCACCCATCATTCACCTCCGCCGCCGCTGCCGACACACCGCCCCCCTAACCCACCACAACAAACCCCCTTCACCGGCCACCGCCGCCAAAAAACGTCAAGATCAGAACCAAAACAACATAAAAAATACATAACCAAAAAACATCAAACAAAACCCCCAAAACAGAGACACAAAGAAAAAATCGGTACCTTTGTCTCTCTCTTCGGGTTCCACCACCACTGAAGAACTGAACCACCGGGTGGGTGTGCTTGTGTATCGGTGGCGGTGGCGGTGGAGGCGACGAGATCGGAAGACGTGGCAGCGAAGCAATAGAGGAGGATAAAGAGATGAAGCATAACAAGCATTGATCTTCATTAGGATAAAGCCTGAAGATGATGATCTTCATTAGATAAAAGCTGAAGATATCTTCATCGGAGATGAAGATATGAAGAGAGACAAATGTGAGTTTGTAAATTTTGAAATGAATTGAGATGGGAAAGGTCTTAAATAAGAGGAGAGAGGAGATAAAGTTTTAAAAAGGTGGACAAAAATCATCTGACAATTATAAATGAGGAGAGAGAGTGGGGAAATGACATTTGGTGTTAAATGACCAAAATAACCTTTTGAGTGGCAAAATCTGATTGGTAGAAAATGGTTCTCGCGGTTCTTTATGAGCGTTTTTTTTACGGAACGTTTTACGACCTGTTTTTACGCTCCGTTTTTTACGCGCCATTTTCAAGCGTCGTTTTCTACGCGCCGTTTTTTAACGCGCCGTTTTTTACGCACCGTTTTTTTAACGCCGTTTTTTTAACGCGCCGTTTTTTTACACGCTGTTTTTTACACGCCGTATTTTTAATGCCGTTTTTTACTCGCCGTTTTCTTTAACGCCGTTTTTTAACGCGCCGTATTTTAACACGCCGTTTTTTTACACGCCTTTTTACGTTTTTAACCCTGACTTTTTCACGCCTCGTTTTTTGACGCGCCTTTTTACGCCCGGCTTTTTCACGCGTCGTTTTTTCAACGCGCCGTTTTTACGTTAACGTTATTTACGTTTTACGCGCCTGTTTTTTACGTTAACGTTTTTTTGTGTTTTACGCGCCGGTTTTTTACGTTAACGTTTTTTTACGTTTTACGCGCCGGTTTTTTACGTTAACATTTTTTACATTTTTACGTGTTACGCGCCGGTTTTTTACGTTTTACGTAAAACTTTTTACGTTTTACAAAAAAAATTTACGATTTACATTTTACCTAAAACTTTTTACGTTTTACGTTTTTTCTAAAAGTTTTTTACACAAAACGAACGCACCCAACAAATCGCTACTTGGTAGGTGTCTCAGATAGATTGCTATCATCATCGACGCCTCAAAAAAAAAAAAAAAAACCCAACAAACAAAAATCAAAAGAACGAGTGGATTTCTTGAAAAAAATGATGTTTTGGCTCAGATTTTCCGATAACCAGAGGCTGCAAAGTGGGGTTGCAGGTTCAAAAACCTACCCTCCACCGTCCTTGCCGCACCATCGTCATCAAAATACGTTTTTTTCATCATCGCCGCCCAATCGACCATATCAAAACAGATCAAACCCACATATCAAAAATTAAAGTTCATCAAAAAAGCACCAGATTCAAGAACACAAATCAAACCTCAAAAAATAGATTGAACCTTATCATCGACTACAAAAAAGGCACACTTTCCCAACCTATCAACATAATCAACATATCAAAACTTTCAAAAGCACCAGCAAAACAGAATCAACCTCTCCACAGTTGATTCCCAAACCTATCAACAGAATCACCGATCAAAACAGATCAAACCCACAAAAATCAAGAAACCCCCAATAAACTCAAAACAATTGTTTTTGCAGATTCAAAACTTTCAAAAGCACCATCAAAAAACTTACCATCAAGAACCACCGCCGCCGACCAACCACCGCCGACCACCACCCAGGCGTCGAACCGCCACCACCACCACAACATCAAATCGGAGCTTGGAACTGCCAAACACCATCTCGTTGTTCAGTCCCCCATCTTCGTTTCAAAAGCACCACCACCCAAAGGGTATTATGGTCATTTACCCCAAATGTCATTTCCCACCCCTCCCTCCTCATTTATTTGGGGGACTGAAACGAAGATGGGGGACTGAACAACGAGATGGTGTTTGGCAGTTCCAAGCTCCGATTTGATGTTGTGGTGGTGGTGGCGGTTCGACGCCTGGGTGGTGGTCGGCGGCGGTGGTTCTTGATGGTAAGTTTTTTGATGGTGCTTTTGAAAGTTTTTGAATCTGGAAAACAATTGTTTTGAGTTTATTGGGGGGTTTCTTGATTTTTGTGGGTTTGATCTGTTTTGATTGGTGATTCTGTTGATAGGTTTGGGAATCAACTGTGGAGAGGTTGATTCTGTTTTGCTGGTGCTTTTGAAAGTTTTGATACGTTGATTATGTTGATAGGTTGGGAAAGTGTGCCTTTTTTGTAGTCGATGATAAGGTTCAATCTATTTTTTGAGGGTTTGATTTGTGTTCTTGAATCTGGTGCTTTTTTGATAAACTTTAATTTTTGATATGTGGGTTTGATCTGTTTTGATATGGTTGATTGGGCGGCGATGATGAAAAAAAACGTAGATTTTGATGACGATGGCGCGGCAAGGACGGTGGAGGGTAGGTTTTTGAACCTGCAACCCCACTTTGCAGCCTCTGGTTATCGGAAAATCTGAGCCAAAACATCGTTTTTTTCAAGAAATCCACTCGTTCTTTTGATTTTTGTTTGTTGGGTTTTTTTTGAGGCGTCGATGATGATAGCAATCTATCTGAGACACCTACCAAGTAGCGATTTGTTGGGTGCGTTCGTTTTGTGTAAAAAACTTTTAGAAAAAACGTAAAACGTAAAACGTTTTACGTAAAACGTAAAACGTAAAACGTAAAAAGTTTTACGTAAAACGTAAAAAGTTTTTCGTAAAACGTAAAAAGTTTTAGGTAAAATGTAAATCGTAAATTTTTTTTGTAAAACGTAAAAAGTTTTACGTAAAACGTAAAAAACCGGCGCGTAACACGTAAAAACGTAAAAAATGTTAACGTAAAAAACCGGCGCGTAAAACGTAAAAAAACGTTAACGTAAAAAACCGGCGCGTAAAACACAAAAAAACGTTAACGTAAAAAACAGGCGCGTAAAACGTAAACAACGTTAACGTAAAAACGGCGCGTTGAAAAAACGATGCGTGAAAAAGCCGGGCGTAAAAAGGCGCGTCAAAAAACGAGGCGTGAAAAAGTCAGGGTTAAAAACGTAAAAAGACGTGTAAAACACGGCGTGTTAAAATACGGCGCGTTAAAAAAACGGCGTTAAAGAAAACAGCGTTAAAAAAACGGCGCGTAAAAAACGGCGTTAAAAATACGGCGTGTAAAAAATGGCGCGTTAAAAAAGCGGCGTTAAAAAACGGCGCGTAAAAAACGTCGCGTTAAAAAACCGGTGCATTAAAAAAACGGTGTTAAAAAAAACGGCGTTAAAAAAACGGCGCGTTAAAAAAATGGCACGTAAAAAACGACGCGTAAAAAACGGAGCGTAAAAATAGGTCGTAAAACGTTCCGTAAAAAAACGCTCGTAAAGAACGGCTCTTAAAAATGTTTTAATCTCATCCATCCATTTTGAAAATCTTAAATAAAAATTATAACAAAAATCTGATTTTTAAAATATTGTTTAACAAAAAATTCTGTTTTTTAATAAAAAAGTAATTAATGAATAGGACAAAAAGACAATTAAATATAATATATATAAAAAGACAAAAAAAGTAATTTTACTTAAATACCCTTTTAAATTAAAATATTAAAGAAATAATAAGACAAAAGGTATTTAATATTAATTTTTGTTACTTTTAATCTAATCCATCCATCTTGTTGATCTAAAGGCTAGAAAGTGGTTCCTATGGTTCTTACAACTAGACGTGGTTTTCATTTTAGCGATCCCATATATATATATATGGAGGGGCTCATGCGAGAACCACCCTTATTGTGAGAACCTTAAGAACCAATGTGAACACAACCTAAAATAGCTAAAAAAACCTAACCTCCCCCCCCCCCCCAAAAAAAAAAAAAAAAAAAAATTAAACCCTCACCCCCCCTCCCCCCAAAAAAAAAAAAAAAACCTAACCCCCCCTCCCCCCCAATAAAAAAAAACCTAAACCCCCTCCCCCACCCCCCAAAAACGTAAACCCCCCCCCCCCCCACCCCCCAAAAACCTAAACCCCCCACCCCACCCCCAAGCTAAAATGCTAAAAATTAAACCCCCAAAAATCTAAAAAAATAAAAAAAAAAATCTAATTTTTTTTAATATTTTTATGCTCAAATCGCTACTTTTAGTGGTCAAAAAAAAAATTTTTTTTTTAAATTTTTTTTGGCTTCGAAAAGTAGCGATCTTTATATAAAAAATATTAAAAAAAAATTTTTTTTGTGTGATTTTTAGCTATTTTTAGGCATTTTTGGTGTGTTCACATTGGTTCTCGCGGTTCTCACAATAAGAGGTGGTTCTCGCATAATCTTCTCCCTATGTGTATATATATATATATATATATATATATATATAGAGCGCTAAAATAAAAACCACCTCCAGTTGTAAGAATCGAGAGAACCACTTTCTAGCCACTAGATAAAAAAGATGGATGAATGAGATTAAAAGTAGCTAAAATTAATATTAAATACATTTTGTCTTATTATGTCTTTAATAATTTAATTCAAAAGGGTAGTTTAGTAAAATTACTTTTTTTGTCTTTTTGTCTTTATTATTTTTATTACTTTTTTTTGTTTTATTATATTACTTTCTATTTTTTAAACAGAATTTTTTTATTAAAAGCATTTTTAAATTCAAATTTTTTTAACAAAACAATTTTTTCTGCGCGCCGTTTTTACGCCCGGCTTTTCCACACATTGTTTTTTAACGCGTTGTTATTCAAGCGTCGTTTTTTTAACGCGGTGTTTTTTAAGTCTCGTTTTTTTCGCGGCGTTTTGTGACCCGTATTCATGCCCCTTGTTTTGGCGCCGTTTTATCACACGTTTTTTACGTTTTACAATTTATGTAGAAAAAGTTTTACGTTAAAAAGTTTTTACATAAAAGTTTACGTTTTATATTAAACTTTTTAAACATTTTACGCCTTACGTTTTACGTTAAACTTTTTACGCTTTACGTTAAACTTTTTACGTTTTATGTTAAACTTTTTACGTTTTACGTTTTTACGTTAAAAAGTTTACGTTTTACGTTAAAAAATTTACGTTTTACGTTAAAAAGTTTACGTTTTACGTTAAAAAGTTTATATTTTAGGTTAAAAAGTTTACGTTTTACCTTTTACGTTTTACGTTAAAAACTTTATATTTTTACATTAGAAAGTTTACGTTTTACGTTAAAAAGTTTACGTTTTACGTTAAAAAGTTTACGTTTAACTTTTTACGTTTCCTATGTTTTTGGACGATGCCGACAACTAAGTGTCGATATATTTTCCAAAATTTCAATCAATTTTCAACAAATATAACCACTATATATAAAATTTCTCGTTAAATATATCTAAACGTAAGCTAGTATCAAGTCGAATCGAATCGAGCTCAGTCGCGTGAGTTTAACCCCGAACGAAATCTGAACTCGAACAAAACCCAGTGTCGAACAAACCTAATCTGAGTTGTATAACACCGCCACCACTGTTGTTAACCCAACCCGAACCACGTCGGACCTGAGACTGAATCGAGACCCACTGAATCGAACCATGTCTGTGCCGCATACGAACTAGTCTGATGTGATCCCATAATCCGCTCTTCTGTTGACCGAACCGAGCCAGACAAAACTGAAACAAGGCCACCACCACGTCCGTAGGCATGGCTCCGGCGGCAGTGCCGCCGTCGGACCACCACCACGTCTTCATCGACTTTTGACCACCACCCAACCACCTGAAACGAAAGGTACTAACCGGAGAAAAAACGAAATCTGAGTAGGTTTAAAGAAATGAGGAGTTAGGGGTTTACCACCGCCGCTGCTGATGTTTTCTGTCGTCGTTCGCTCCTCCCATGGCGGTGTCGCTGTCGCCACTGTGGCCGGAAATTTCTTTTTCTCTCTCCCCAATCTTTCTCCATCTCTCTTGCGGTTGCCGTCGTACGCCACCACCAAACGGTGGTGGCGGGCCGTTTTACCCGATCTCTCTTCGTCTCTGTTTTGAATAAATCAAAGAAAAAACAGAACTTGCAAAATTATATAACAAAGAATCATGAAAAACTCATGCCACAAGTTAACCTTCATAAACAATGTAATAACTAATTTCAGAAGGTAAAAGAACCTTGTTATTTAGCCAGATTTGATTGAATGAATGATCTTCAACCCCAGCAAGAAAAAATGAGGGTCTGAACCTTCGGGTAACTTCAACTTGATGTATAATTTAAGGAAACCTTTTCAAGTCACTTGGGCATTTATACAAACAGGTTATGGTTATGTGCATATCAAGGTCAGCCCTTTTGTTGATCGAGAGACGGTGGGTGTGTTGAAGAAATGAGGAGAGAGACGATGAAATGAAATAAAGATGAGGAGAGAGAATCTCTGTTGGCATTAAATGGAGAGAGAAAACGGGGATTTGACATTTGGGGTAAAAGACTAAAATATCCTTTTAGTTGGCATAATCTGATTGGTTGAGAGTGGTTCTCGCGGTTCTTACAACTGGATGTGGTTTCTATTTTAGCAGCTCCATATATATATATATATATATATATATATATATATATATATATATATATATATATATATATATATATATATATATAAAGGGGGCTGCTAGAATGAAAACCACCTCGAGTTGTAAGAACCGCGAGAACTACACCCCACGGGTGGGCGTTCACCACGATTTTTTTTTACAACTAGATGTGTAAATTATAAACACAGCCGTAAAAAAAAGTTTAAACGCCGCGGCCGAGGGGGTAGTTTTTTACACCACAAGTTTGGTGTTTTTAATTTTTTTTTCTTTTTTCTTTTTTTTTCACCAAACTTGTGGTGTAAAAAACTACCCCCCGGTCGCGGCGTTTAAATTTTTTTTTTTTTTACGGCTGTGTTTATAATTTTCACATCTAGTTGTAAAAAAAAATCGTGGTGAACGCCCACCCGTGGGGTGTAGTTCTCGCGGTTCTTACAACTCGAGGTGGTTTTCATTCTAGCGGCTCCCTATATATATATATATATATATATATATATATATATATATATATATATATATATATATATATATATATATATATGGGAGAGTTATCTTGAAAACGCTAAATATTGTGAGAACCCTGAGAAAGAATGAAAAAACCAATCAAAACCGAATTTTTTTAATACAAACCTCATTGTAATTAAAATACAACATCAGAAAAGAATTTACAACATCAAATAATTCATTTCTTCTTTCAAAATCACTCTTACTAGATTTTTTACGCATGTGTAAATATAACAAATTTACACATGTGTAAATGACAAACTTACACATGTATAAATTTTCTTTATTTACGAATTCATGTAAATTTAAACGTGTAAATTTAATTTCTAATATTGTATTCAAACAATAATGATAAGTGTAAAAAGAAATTTTGAATTTGAATTGTTTTTGACCAAGTTCTCGTGGTTTTTTCATTCGTTCTCACGGTTCTCGCGATATTTAGCGTTCTCATTTAAACCCTCCCCTATATATAGAGAAACTGTACTGTACAATATTCCTTATCGTACTTTACGTACGCTACAATCTCAGCCGTTAAATCATCTTCCCGCAATGAAAATCGCATGTTGTTTTTTTTGTAACATTTTCGCATGTGATAATTTTTGATGAAATCGCATGTTGTTTTTTTTAACATTTTCGCATGTGATAATTTTTGATGAAATAGCATGTTTTTTTTGTAACAATTTCGCATGTGATAATTTTGATAAAATCGCATGTTAAAAAACCAACATGCGAAATTTTTACGCAAAAACCACATGCGATTTTCAATGCGGGAAGATGATCTGACGGCTGAGATTGTAGCGTACGTAATGTACGATAAGGGCATTTGTACGTTAACCTAACCCTATATATATATATATATATATATATATATATATATATATATATATATATATATATATAGGGGAAGGTTCTATGCAGAACACTAAATATTGCGAGAACACGCAGAACAAAATGAATTACTCATTTTTTCAATCCTAAAAACCTCAAAAGTAAATGAAAATGTTACAAATGTAAGATTTATTGTTTCTCACATTAGAATTCAAAATAAAATACGGAAAAATTTCAATTTTTATATAACCTACACATACATAGGTTATGTGTAGGCTAAATTACCTACATGTATGTAGGCTATGTGTAAGTAAAAATATATGGTTTTTTATGTATATGTAATACACATATGAATGTAAGAAAAATAAAATTTTAAAAAATATCAACTTTAAATCCCAAAATTTAGTGATTTAGAGGTGTTCTTTTTGTTCTCGCAATATTTAGTGTTCTGTAATGATTCTCATCCTATATATATATATATATATATATATATATTAGTTTAAATTACTTTATTTAAATTATTAGGTTGCAATGTGCGTTTAGAAAAAGGTCAAATTCGTGTTTCGTAACAATCGTTTTTACGATTCAAAATTTTCCATTACTTCCAAATTTTTTATCCTAAATTTCGGTTTTCATAACAGAACTTAGTTAACTTCATACGTTTCTTTCTAATTGCCTAGCGATGTCGATTTCACAACCGTAATTGGGTTCGCGACAACGTTTCGATGTTGCTTTTGAAGTTTGAGAACGTGCCCTTTAACACATTAATGTCGTCGTAAGACCCTACCGGAACGCACGAGAGGTAATTAGTGTCTTTCCTTTAAAACACTTTTTAAAATTTATAAAGCCGAGTTTGTCTACGTTTCAACGTAAACTTGGTGTACGCTTTCGTGTTTTATTTTGTAAAATGACTTCAGATAGTAAATGGTTAACACCACATGATCACTCCCTCAAATACATAAGACACATATGATACTCACATTTCGCGTAGCATTTTACTTTTTGCCATTGAAACCTCTTTACACACACATATGTTGAAGACATTAGGTTTTTTTTTTTTTTTTTTTTTTTTTTTTTTTCGAATGGCAAACTTCTATATAAAATTATAGAAATGAACCAACAGGAAGTTGTAAAACCCAGAATTACATCACAATATTACGAACATTAAAATCTCTTCAATGCCCTCGATTCAAATGAACATATTTCAATCTATATCCAATCCAAAAAACAAGTGGTACTTTATTCCATAACCAAAAGCAAGTGGTACTTACGGATCTTTCCAAAATGTCCATAGGCATTTATAATGAATATGAAAGGTTCATTTTTGTTCGTATTTAGTCATGATGATACAAAACAATTCTTGAATTGCACTTGTTGCTCTATATAAGGACAAATCAAACTGTATAATATATAATAAAGAAGAGGCTGATATCACATGTTTTTTTAATACAAATGACTAAACCAAGAATAACTTTTGAAGAAAGTTATGCCAAAGACAAGAAATAACCATCATTGATGAGTCGTTGAACATATAACCAATAGTTTTACGATTTAAAATATGGTTAATTTATTCTGTAAAGGTTTCTAAAATAACAAGTGTGTAAAGACACAATGGATCGCACAAGATAACACAATGTCGAGCAAACTATAAAACAATGCCGAAAAATATTAAACAATGTCGAAGAAAAAAGACACAATGAGTCGCAAAAAAGACCCAATAACGCACATATATAAAAAAGACACAATGATAAATAAAAAATACAATGATAATAAACAAAATTTCTAAAATCTACAACCTATAAATCTAAAAGTGAAAACCTAGAATCTTACATCATAGAGTTCGATAAGACGGTTTCAATGCCGCTTGAATGAGTTCAATCGGAGTCCGTTTGATATTTATACGACTTCTTATTTTCAAAAACCTTTGTATTTGATCCTAAATCTTTTAAATATAACGGGTGGATTATGAATTTTTATTCTTTTTCACGTAAGATTTAAAAGTGTCACAGAATAGTAACCAAGTTTTAAAAATATTTTAATTAAGTTACTCGTATCATTTTTGTCCAAATTAAATAACTTAATATTCAAATTGAGTCATGTCCTTTTTTCTACGTGTCAAGAAAAAAATAAACATAAAATGTTGGAGTCGGATTATTTTAATATATAAAATTCTATTTATTAAAAATAAAAACACTTTAATTACATTAAAAGTTAAAAAAACAAGTTACAATCTATGTCATCACTTGAAGTTAGCATCAAATAAAAAGGAAAAAAGAAACTAAAATCCACATCCCCATAGTTACTTATGAAATGGATGAAAAAACCCTTAATTTTAATGAAAAATGAACGTTTAGTGACATGATTGTAACACTTTTGAAACTTGAGTGACCTTGATATGGTTCTATTCGAGACGAACCGGATCTCCCAAGCTAGAATTAACAGAGAAGAAGGGGATTCAAGGCAACTTTATCGGATGATTTCTATTAACCAAAACATGGGTATTTAAATACATAGAATGGAAATGTTTACATGGAAATGCAAAGCAACGTTCAAACTAAAATAGGAAATTAATCCACTTTCATGGAGATCACAATTATTTTAAGAAATCCCATTGATTCCTCTCCACAAATAATGCTCTTCATGAATGCACGTTCTTTTTATTTAGAATAGGATTTTTGCAAATTATTCTTTCCAGTGATTAGTTGAGATAACGGACGGGCCTTTGGATAATACGCTTGGGTCGAGCCTCTACTGTTGGGCCGGTGTCACTCACATGGGTCGTAACATTATCTCGCCCTTCAAAAAACGGCCTTGTCCGCAAGGCCGGAACTGTCATCTGATTGCACTGAAGCTATGAAATCTGGGGGTAACGGTGTAAATTCCGACTTCGAGTTCCCTTTACAAGCAAGTAACAATGACACATGAAAGACCGGGTGTATACGTGAGCCCGGTGGCAACTCCAAACGATATGCGACTTTCTCGATGCGATCAACGATCTTGAAAGGACCATAGTAACGACGACTCAGCTTTTCGACAACCCGGGAAGCTACAGATTGCTGGCGGTATATGCGCAAACGAAGCAACACCAAATCACCGACCGAAAATTCCTTATCTTGGCGATGTTTATTAGCCTGATCTGCCATCCTCTGTCGTGTTATTTGCAACGTGGATTTGAGTAGGTCGACTATTCTTTGGTGTTCCAGTAAGGTTTCGTTGATGGTAGTGGATCTGTTTGCGTCGAGCGTGTAGTGTGGCAAAGAGGGTGGTGGACGCCCATAAAGTGCTTGGAACGGTGTCATGTCGATGGCACTATGGTGGCTTGTGTTATACCAAAATTCAGCTAGGTATAAGTATTTGGTCCAATGGTTTTGTTCATCACATGTGAAGCACCGCAATTAACTCTCCAACGTACGGTTAACCACTTCAGTTTGACTATCCGTTTGAGGATGGTATGCACTAGAATGTAAGAGAGTAGTACCCACAGAGTGAAACAGTTCTTTCCAAAACTTGCTGAGAAAGATGGGGTCGCGGTCAGAGAGTATACTTTTTGGAAGACCATGCAACTTATAGATTTGCTCAAGAAAGATGGTAGAAAGGGAGGTGGCAGTGTAGTTGGGTCGTAACGGGATGAAGTGTGAAAATTTGGTGAGCCGATCAACGATGACCCATATGGCCATTTTGCCGTTTGATGGAGGTAAGTTGGTGATGAAATCCATGGATATTTCCTCCCAAACTTGATTAGGAATGGGAAGAGGTTGAAGCAAACCATAAGGTTTTTGGGTAGAGTATTTGGTTTGTTGGCACACCTTGCAATTGTGGATATAATCTGTAACCTCTTGTCGAAGGTTGGACCAAGAGAAGGAACACTTGATCCTTTTGATATTAGCCGTGATCCCCGAGTGTCCGCCTACTTTGCTTGAGTGGAACTCATGCAGTAGCTTGAGTCGTAGAGAAGAGAGGACTGGAATGAAAAGCTTATTATCGTGATAAATCAACCCATCATGCAACTGTTGATTTGGGTATTGGTCCGGGAATTCCACGATTTGCCAAATCATGTCGCGGCCCTCTTCAGTGGTCGTGTAGTAGTCTCTGAGTTCATGTAACCACGAAAAATAAGGCATGGAAAGTGTGAATAGCTTTGAATCGGTAATTCGGCTTAAGGCATCTGCCACGTGGTTTTCTTTACCCGGTTTGTAAAAGATTTCAAAATCATATCCAATCAATTTGCTTGCCCATTTGTGTTGTTCTGGTGTTTGTATAACTTGAGTCAAGAGATATCGTAAGCTTCTCTGATCGGTAAAAACACGGAACCAACGACCCAATAAATAATGTCGCCATTTCTTGATGGCTTCGGTGATAGCGTATAATTCCCGGATATAAACAGAAGCGGCTTTCATTTTTGAATTGAGTTTCTTTCTAAAGAAAGCAATAGGCTTGTCTTCCTGAGATAGAATCGCCCCGATGCCATAATCCGATGCATCTGTTGTTACATCAAAAACCAAAGTAAAATTGGGTAATGTTAAAGTAGGTAATTTGATCATTGCCTGTTTGAGATTATCAAATGCAAGCTGAGCTGCTTCAGACCATATAAACTTGTGATTTCCCTTCAACAGATCGGTAAGTGGCCCAGCGATATGAGAGTAGCTCCTCACGAACCGTCTATAATAGCCTGTCAAGCCAAGGAACCCGCGAAGGGTTGTTTGTGAAGTAGGGGTTGGCCATTTTTGAATCGCGATAATCTTTTCGGTGTCGGTAGATACACCCGATCTGGATATGACATGACCAAGATAACTGATTTCTGTAACTCCAAACACACATTTAGACAATTTAGCATAGTATTGATGTGTGGAAAGTGTTTGGAAAACCTAGTGAAGATGTGCGACATGTTCCGATTCCGATTTGCTATAAACAAGTATGTCGTCAAAGAAAACCAATACGAACCGACGAAGAACATTACGAAACATTTCATTCATGGCAGCTTGGAATGTGGAAGGAGCGTTCGATAACCCGAAGGGCATGACAAGGAACTCGTAGTGACCATCGGTGGTACGAAAAGCTGTTTTATGTGTATCCTCCGGCGCTACTTGAATCTGGTGATACCCCGCCCTTAAATCCAATTTAGAAAACATTTGAGCACCATGTAATTCATCCAGGAGCTCATCTACAGTTGGTATAGGAAATCGGTCGCGGACGGTGACGGCATTCAGGGCTCGATAGTCCACGCAAAAACGCCAAGTGCCGTCTTTTTTGCGGACTAATAATACGGGTGATGAGTATGGGCTGGTGCTTGGTTTAATGACCCCTTTTGACAACATATCCTTGATAAGGTTAGACATGATCTCCTTTTGGTAATGCGGGTAGCGGTAAGGACGAACGTTCACGGGTTGGCTATTGGAATTTAGGTGTATGTGATGGTCATGTTGGCGAGGTGGGGGCAAGGGAGATGGGGTCTGGAATATGTGAGAAAAGGTTTGGAGTAAGTTTTGGATGTGTGGGTTGGGGTGTGGATGGTTGATTTGAGTGGGTGAGTCAGGTTCATGTTGGAAAATAAGGGTGTGCATGGATGAAATGGCATCCTTGTGGAGAAGATGGTGTATATTAGTGGAACTTGCGGGTAACGACATAGGTTCTCCAGTAAGTGTAACACTATTTCCCTAGTGTGTAAAGGAGATTGAAGGAATAGAAAAGTCTGCTATAATTGTACCCAAGGAACTCAACCAAGCCATTCCCAAGACGATGTCAGCCCCTTCTATGGGAAGGACGAATAACGGAATGGAAAACGGATGTTTGGTTAAAATCAATGTAACCTCGGGGCAAAAACCAGCACCAGTTATTAACTCACCATTCCCTATCATCACTGAAAAAGGCTGAATAGGAGTCACCTGGAGGTTTAAGAAAGATGCCACACGTGGTTGTACAATATTATGAGTGCTCCCCGAATCAATTAAGATAGACACCGAATGGCCCGCAATGAAACCCGTGACCCGTAGCGCCTTTGGCGATGCCACACCAAGAAGAGCCGCGGGTGACAACGAAAGGAACTGTTTATGTATCATAGGGTCTGGTTGAGATGTTTGAGCCGGTTGCTCGGCCTGCGGAATTAGATCCTCGCTGAGATCAATCAGTGGCGGTTGGTCGTAAAGTTCGTCATTGTCGACTATGAGATGAAATTGAGGAGGATTACATCGGTGACCGCGGTGATACTTCTCTGGGCAACGAAAACACAACCCGGCGGCTTTTCGTTGTTGAAGGGCCTCATGAGATAACCGGTTAAATGGCAAGGTTTGGTTGGTGATTGTGGGTGTCGGTAATATTGGTGGTGTGGATGTGTTTGTGGTGGATGGTTTGGGAGTAGTGGTGGGTGGGATTGGTGGTGAGGAAACAATATGTGTTGCGCGAAAAGGAGGTTTAATTTAGGACGATACTGGATGTCACCAAGCTTGTCGTCAAGTAATTTTGCTAACCCAACAGCTTGGGCAAGAGATTGGGGTTTATGGATGGCTAATTCTTTTTGAATATCCTTGCGGAGGCCCCACAAGAAACAATTGAGCAATGCGTCCGGTGGAAGGCCAATGACACAGTTACTTAGCCGTTCGAACTCCGTAATATAAGCGGTGACTATGGAGGTTTGGCAAAGCTTGAAAAGAGCGGCTTGATGGTTTTCATATGAAGATGGACCAAATCGGATTTCAAGCATACGGGTGAATTCATCCCAGGTGGTTAGGAGTTTGTTGTTGTGTAGGTATATATACCAACTAAGTGCCTCTCCGGACATGCTGAAAGATGCTATGGTTAGTCGTTGAGAGGGATCGATTTTGTAAAAAGCGAAGTACTGCTCGGCTTGGAACAACCAATCCAGCGGGTTTGTACCGTCAAATGTCGACAGAATCAATTTGAGGGGTCGTATTTCGAGGTTGTTTTCTGGTAGGGATGGTTTTGAAGAAGATGGCTTAGAATCGGTTTTGGTTAGGGCTGCAATCAAGAGAGTTGTTTGCTCAGCTTGAGCTGCGATTTGGGTTGTGAGAGCATCAATCTTTAGAGAATTTTCTTTGGAACTGGATGAGAGTGCTTCAGCCAAGGCTGCGATGGACTCTTCCATGGTTGGATTTTCACGACGCGGAGGCATTGACGTACGTGAATGAAAGCACCAATGATATGGTTCTATTCGAGACGAACCAGATCTCCCAAGTTAGAATTAACAGAGAAGAAGGGGATTCAAGGCAACTTTATCGGATGATTTTTATTAACCAAAACATGGGTATTTAAATACATAGAATGGAAATGTAAACATGGAAATGCAAAGCAACGTTCAAACTAAAATAGGAAATTAATCCACTTTCATGGAGATCAATTATTTTAAGAAATCCCATTGATTCCTCTCCACAAATAATGCTCTTCATGAATGCACGTTCTTTTTATTTAGAATAGGATTTTTGCAAATTATTCTTTCCAGTGATTAGTTGAGATAACGAACGGGCCTTTGGATAATACGCTTGGGTTGAGCCTCTACTGTTGGGCCGGTGTCACTCACATGGGTCGTAACAGACCTAGTTGGAACACTTTTAAAACTTGATTACTATTCTACAAAGTTACCCCAAAAAAATATTCATAATTCAGTTGAAGCTGATTCGCTCAAGCTAGTCGGCTTTTATAAACTTTCCGGCTATGTTCAGGACATTTATAGCTCGCATAAATAAGTCTTCAATCCTGATCCTTTTTGTATATTGCCGGTTTGGTACTGAGCTTTTTAAACTTGTTTAATTTAAGATTTTTGTTAATATGTCATTTGATACTTGTATAAAAATACAATAAAAAACATCAAACTAAAAAACGAGTCTAACTCACCAAGCCACGATCGATGATTTGAGTACATGTGAGATAATGACCTGAGCCAGCTTCGCTCATATCATGATGAGTTCAAGCCGTAATCGATGATAGCTTGGGTCAACTCACTCCTTGAACAACCCACACCATGACTCTATCATTGTATGATATAAAAAGCGTAGTTACATTTATTATAACACTAGATTAAACAAGACACTAAGAACACAATCCTCTTTAATTGAATGAATGGAATTCACCAATGATTAAGTTGAATCACAAAACCATTAGAACAAGTCCCATAACTCTTAACAAGAATGATAAAAGATCAAAACAAAGTTCGTAACCACTAGATTACAAGTTGTAATTCCATCTCTTGGGTTTCTTTGACTTTTCTCTTCTAAAGCAAGCTAACATGTTCATAAACCGACTTGTAGCTCAAGCTTTTGATCCAAGTGCAATGTTTGCATTTCTTTTTCCGAATTAATGATGTCCTATTTACATGTAATGAGCTACCTTTTAGTGATTTGTTAAATGGGTTCCTCATCATTCATAGTAGTAGTTGACTCGAGCCGTTTGACTAGCAAATCCAATGCTTCTTTCATCCAAGGTTGTTGGCAAACTTCTTTAGCCATTGGTACACTCACCTATTTAAAACATATGAAACATGTATGAGCATGATTTCTTGTTAAAAACATGCAATTTGGCTCAAATCTCCGGAGTCTTTTTCAGTTTTAAGACTTACCCAAACTCTTTGACGAATGTCCTTTTCGGGCCAGAAATCCAGTTGCCCCTTCACGAGTAACGGAAACATGTACCCTTCACGTAACGAGCCATTGGTTTTGCTCTTGAAGTGCCATGTACCCAATAAACACTGTAAAAAATCGAACAAAAACATGTAACAAATGATTCTAAAGAAAACTCACAAGGCCACTGATACCCTGTCAATCAGTGGGACCAGGTAAATTGCAACTTTCCACTAGGGAGGCCACAAGAGGTAAAGGTGAAATTATATAAAGAAAAAGAACAACGAAATTAACAAACCTCAAGGGTCCCGAAGACTCCGGCTTCCTCCATAGTTTCTCTTAACGCAGCTTCATTGATCGATTCATCGGATTCCCAACCTCCCTGGAAAGATCACTACATTTGTTAATCATCAATCTTGACTAAACATTATATTTGAAAAAGTCAACTTACCAATCATTTCAAAAAGTCAACTTTCAAAGCATAATATTAAAATGAGACTAATATGGCATTATTACCTTAGGGAATAACATCCCTTTGCCTTTTCTTTGTGCACTAATGACAAGAACTTCTAATGCATCTTCTAAATTCTGCTCTTTGTTACCTTTTATTCTGTAAGGTATGCATCTGCCACAGATTTAATACAATGTCAGTCAACATATTTCATAAAAAGAATAATAATGAACTTTCTAAAACATACACAAGAGCTAAGCTCAAGTACTTGATGCAAAGCTTGAAACGAAAGTGACTCGGGCTAGAAACATAAAGCTCGAAACAAGACGATCTCAACTGAGCTCAAAACGAGACGAGCTCAAACTTTAGATAAAGAGCTCAAAACAAAACAAAACAAGCTCGAGCTCAAGCTCAAACTTTAGACAGAAAGTTCAAAACAAGACGAAGTCAAGATCTTGAGATTAAAATTTCCTATTTTTCGTTCGAAAATTTTAAAATTATATAGAATCCCCCCCCCCCCCCACACACACACACACAATTATTTTGCCTAAATATTCATACAATGGGTCCCATGACTTTCTGCCCCCTCGGAACTTTTGCTCAAGCGAAACAAAACGAGCTCGAGCACTTTTTAAGTTAAACAAATATTTTTTTTTTGACTCAATTACATATGATTGTTATTCAAAATCTATGCCAATAGAACTTCACTAATCTTTGAAAAAACGGATTATGAATTTAAATTTCTTCACTTATTGAGTCAAATCCATTGAAACACCCTACGATTTCCATCTGGGCACCGGCCTCAATTACATAAAGCTTTGAAACACTTTCCATCATATTAATCCATTTGCCCAAACAAAAACTTTTGAAAAACAAACACACGAATAATAAGATGTTAACTAACCCGACGACTTGGCGGTGGCCTTTGTTGTACCGCTGCAACTGGCGGCCACTACGAGCAACCATGGTTACCATGTTCTTAATTTCCATATTGTCTCTTGTTACGAAATTATAATAATAATAATAATAATTCGAGATAGAATTAGAAAATAGGAGATCTGAGTAATGGGTAAGAAGTATACGGGAGATGTTATATATAATATATATTATATATATAGAAGATGAGAGGAAGCAGAAGAAATTGAAGACGACGAAAGAAGGATTTAATAAGACGATTGTTAAAATAAAATGGGTCCACATGCAGACGAGTTAAAAATCGCAGATATACAATAACCCATAGATGATGGATCACGACATGGGTAATTAATGTCGGCAATTTGTCCTTTCTTAGGGGCTGTTTGGTAGCCTCTTAATGACCATTCAGATGCTACCTCTTAATGGTTTAAAACCTCTGAATGAATAAGAGGTAACCTCAAGTCTGAATGGTTAAGAGGTAACCTCTGAATGGTAAATCATCACATGTCACATTCTTCTACGTTCTCATTGCTAAAATTCTTAATGGTTCCATTAAGAGGTAGCCTCTTAATGACCATTCAGAGGCTACCAAACAGCCCCTTACTTATGTTAATAATTACGACTCTTGACCTTTTTTTTTACTTTTTTTTTTACTTGTAATATGTTTTTTTTAACCATAACCGTTACCTGCAAACAGTGTTTTCTGTTTATTTAATAACTAGCAGGGGCGGATTTAGAGCCTTTTTACGGGTTCCCAGGAACCTAGTCGATTTGGAAAAAAACGTTTTTTTGTAGTGTAAATCTTGTATGATTTGGAAAAAAAACGTTCTTTTGTAATGTAAACCTTGTATGATTTGGAAAAAGGAACCCAGTGAAAAAATTGGCTGGATCCGTCACTGATAACTAGTAGGGTGTCCGTGCGATACATCGAAACGACACTTTGGATTGCGACATTCGTTTCTGGTAGTTTTCTTATTCGTATAATATTTATGATAACATTATTGTGGTTGATATATTTCATTAGTGGTACACATATGTAAAGTTTTGTTTTTTTATAAAAATTAATAATCAAAAGACAAAAAAAATATTGTTTTTTTATAAAAATTAATAACCAAAAGACAAAAAAAAATTAAGTTGTTATAACTATAAAGTATGTTTATTTTATTGGTTAAATTATAAAGTATAATTTTATTCTTTAAAGTTCATAACTTTTTTTAAATATCCACATAGTACTCAACCGATAAATTTTAAGTTTAAAATTTTTGTTTTTATAAAAATAAAAAATAGTATTTGACTCGTAAGTATGTTTTAGAGCTTTAACTTAAATTGTTAATTTTTGGTTTTTTACAGATATAAACAAATTATATTTTTATAAAATTTCAAAAAAATGTTTTTATAAAAATAATAGAATGTTAAGAGTTTATATATTTATTAATTTTATATCATACTAAGTTCAGATTTTTAGTTCCTAACTAAGCTTATCTATATGAGTCTACTTTTAACTTACAATCCCTAAAAATATGCAACATACTCTACTATGTATCTAGTCAAGTTGGTAAAGAATACTTTTAAAACTGAGGCTAGAGGGTATGGTGATGGTCCTCCCTTGGAGGATGATCCGCCACGTAGGCGCCACATCATAATCCTCCCAATGATGGTCCATCCCCCAAAACTAGAGGGTATGGGAGGATGGTCCTAGTCATAGTCCTCCCCACCACTTTTATGTTTTTTTTAATCTTCTACTTCTTTTAACATTTAACATAAAATATTTTCATTAATATTTAAAAACATTATATAAACTTTAAAAAAAAAACATATACTAAAAAAAAACATACACTAACATCCTTTGTTCCAGTTTTGTCACAGGATATATCTTGAGGGTTATATATGAAATGTTTCAGGGTCCTTGATCTTCTCTTGCAATTCTCTTGGACCTAACTGTAACTTCTAAAGTTACTCACTATATAAGCTGGTGATGAGATCTAGGGTTCCAGATTTTTCTCTTCTCCTCCATTTCTTCATCCTCATAAGCTTAGCATCAATGGCTGTCATCCACACTCATTCCACTTAAAATGGGAAATTTTTTTTTAAATAACGGCTACTTTTGAGATGGGGGCCCACATTTTTGGTCCGACGCAAACGGCAACATTCGGACGTTGAGGACGGGACGGCAGGGGGGCGGCGTGGTGTGCCGGCCGTCGCCGAGTGAGGACGGAGCTGCGACGGTACCATACCGTCCAGCCTGACTAATATTATCTATAACAATATAGTTGAACTTATAATTCCTAAAACATTGCAACAAAATTTAGTATTTATTTAGTAAAGATTGTAAATTTCTGGAGTATTTTATTTATATTACTTGTTACAGAAAATGTTTATAAAAGAATTACTTTTTTTATAAAAACAAAATGTTTTGTTTATAAATAAAGTAAAAACTGTTTTACACATGTAAAGTTTTGTTTTTTATAAAAAATGATAATCAAATGACAAAAAATAAAAAGATAAGTTGTTATAGTTGTAAAGTAAGTTTATTTTGTTGGTTAAATGATAAAGTTTATAATTTTATTCTTTAAAGTTTATAACTTTTTTTAAATATCCACATGGTATTCATCTAATAAACTTTAAGTTTAAAACTTTTGTTTTTATAAAAATTAAAAAAAATAGTAGTTGACTCGTAAGTACGTTTTACACCTTTAACTTTAATTGTTAAATTTCGTTTTTATATATATATAAAAAAATTCTAAAATTTTAAAAACAGTTTTTGTAAAAAATAGGATGTTAAGAGTTTATATCTTTGTTAACTTTATATTATACTAAGTTCAGCTTTTTTGTTTAGCTTTAAAGTTTATTACTTTATTATTTTTTAATTTAGAAATACAAATTATTAGATTAATATCCAATAATAACTGCAATATTTTATAATTTCAGCTTGACTATATCTAACTGCAATATCTATTTATTGCATCTTTAAGATACTAACTTATATAAGTTTAGCTGACTTGTAATTTATGATACTAACTTTATTTTAAACTTTATTAATATGGTCATTAACTGCATTATATTAACACCAAAAATAAAGTTCAAATATAATATAAACTCTATTCATACGTCTAGATCAAACATAACAACTGAAAATGAAAAAAAAAAACATAAAAACACTTGAAAGATTTCATATTAGACTGCATGAAATGTGTTCCGCTTCTGAATTGACACTCAAGGTATTTTTAATTGGGTTTTCTGGTTTGTGCTTGAATCAACAGTATCTTCTAATTCCACTTCTTTGTCATTGTCCTCAGAATCGTCTAAATTAATAACCTCACTCCATTTTCATTCAGAGAGTCTCTTGGATCTTTTCCTTTGAGTATCAAATTTTCGATCCTTAAAAAGGACAAAAATTGAATACAAAAGTTTAAAAAAGATTAAATAAACCTTAAATTACTTCTTCACTAAATTCAAGTTGAAGATTAGACTTGTATGGACTAAACATTGCACCATAAGAAATAATATCAACACTTTTATCACCATCATCCTTCAATAAAACACACATGTAATAACATGACGAACATGTTAATATGAAAGTTATACGCAAAAATAATACTTAAAAACCAACAAAATCTATACCTTAGAAGTTTTTCTCCACAAATGGATTGTTTAAATTGGCATGTTCATCATGCAACTGAATCTGAAAAATCAAATAAGTTAACATTCACATAAAAGTAAATAAAAGAAAAAAATTATTCACTGTTGCGATATAACATAACTGACCTTAGAATTTTCAATATCGCATGCTTGGTTTTTCGGAACAATTGAATTCAGAACTGTATCCATTATTTAACTTTGTTTAGCAATAGATATAGGGGTGTTCTGCTATGTATTTATAGTAGTAACTATAGAAGTGCATTAGCGTTTAATTTTAGATTTGCCACCCCTTTATTTAGGAAGTTTGTTGTAGTTAGTTTTAAGTTTTTATAAGATATATCTAAGTACAAATATTACGCAGTTTTAATAAAATAAAATATGACACATAATATCTTCATTTTATGTTACGGTAATTTTAATTCTTTTTGTTTTTGTTTGCATAGATGGACACATCTTTGTAGATTAGGCGCATTAGATCACAAGTATTAATTACTTCTACATTAAAGAATTATCGACTTGTACCTTTTAATCGGTGCGCCGATATTGAACAAGACAACTATCAAAATGTCGACAAAATGTGTAGGTCGTCATGCTATCTTTGTTTTTTTTTAAACAATATAGTTTATAAGATATGTCAAGAATATGTAAAAAAATTATAAGTTTGTTGTGGATGGGTGAATTGTAACTAATTATCTATAATTTTGTTAAAACCTTAAGGATTTAAGTGTAATAAATTTAGGGGCTAAAAAATAAATAGTGTTTAAAAGACTAGACGACCCTCATTTTAGGGGTCTTTTTATAAATAAAGTGGGGGAAAAGTTCTTATTTTTTTGGGTATCTTAAAATACCACTCCCTCATGCATTATAATATAGTATAGATAATAAAAATAATAACTAGTCATAAGCTCCCGTGTTGCTGGTCGGGGCGTAAAACTATGCTAATAGTGTGGGGTCAATTGGGGTGTAAAACCGTGCTAACTTAACAAATACACGAACTTATAATAACAAGTGATCAACTAAAACTGGACATAAATATAAGGACCAAAACATATTATATTTGACCCGACGAAACTCAAAAAAAAATTACATCGAAACATAAACCAATTTGTATTTATACTAACGCGTACATAAAAGAAAACACATAAAAGAAAAAGAAAAAGAAAAAGTAAATGACATTTTACAAAGTTTTTGAAAAGTTGAGGGGCTTAAGCGTAAAAATAACATGGATGAAAGTGGATGTCCGAAGGTGCGAGTGGAAAGATCGTTGCTTAACGATAAATATTACCTTAGGGATCACATTGACAAGTTTGTTTGGATCCTCAATGGAAAAGACCACCTTACGCTTCCATAGCTATTGGTACCATCAGTCAACATTATAGCCGCCCTTTTCTCTCTTCCCTTCCCCCTCTCCCCTCGAATCATTACTGGGTAGGCTGTTGCATATACCACGTATATTCTAAATCGCATCATAATGAAAACGAGACCAAATATAACTCCCTATGAAGCGTGGAATGGAAGGAAACCCAATGTAGAACCCTTCAAAGTGTTTGGCAGCATAGCTTATGTTCATATTCCCAAACAACATCGAAACAAACTTGACAACAAAACTGTAAAGGCAGTATTTGTTAGATATAGTGAAAATAGCTAGGGTTACAAGTTATACAATCCCCAGACGAACAAGATCATAATCAGCCGAGACGTGATTTTCGATGAAAGTAAAGGGTGGATTCTGAACCATCCAACGTTCCATTTGTTATGACCGAAGACAATGACATAAATTTTGTTCATCAGGAGAAGTCAGTGAATTCACCTGATACTTCTGGCAATCCCGAGTTAACACAAGACCTCAACAACAGAGACATTGCTCCTGTCGAAACAAGTGAACAAAGCCCTGACACTAGTCAATCAAATCTATATGAAGATGATACCTCTTCCACATCCTCCGAAAATGAAGTAATTAACAACAGAAGCATCAATAGTATTTATAGAGATTCAAGAGCACTTACTAAAGAAGAAGTATCACAAAAGTATAAGGAGAATCAGGTAGTAAACTTTATTCTTTATGCAAACATTGATTCGACCTCATATGAAGAAGCTAGAAAAGACTCAAGATGGATGGAAGCTTTGAACAAAGAAGTGGAATCTATATATAAAAATCAAACATGGGAATTAGTTGATCCTCCTAACAATCAAAAACCAATAGGTGTAAAGTGGATCTACAAAACGAAGTATGATAAAAATGGAAACGTAGATAAGTATAAGGCAAGATTGGTGATAAAAGGATATAAGCAAAAGTACGGAATTGATTATCAAGAAGTATTTGCACCAGTGATCAGGTTTGAGACTGTCAGATTAGTGTTAGAACTCGCTGCAAAAAATGACTAGCATCTTCATCAAATGGACGTAAAAACAACTTTCCTAAATGGAAATTTGACGGAGCAAGTCTATGTGGAACAACCTCAAGGTTACATTAAACGAGGGGAAGAAAGAAAGGTATGTCATCTTAAACGTGCATTATACGGTCTAAAACAAGTGCCAAGAGCTTGGTATAGTCGAATAGATAGCTATTTTATGCAACATAGGTTCAAAAAATGTACCTATGAACACACCCTCTTTGTCAAAGACAACAGAGAAGGGAAACTGGTAATATGTCTGTATGTAGATGACTTAATCATAGCCAGCAACTTAATGAATCTGATCTCTGAATTTAAAAGTACGATGAAAATGGAGTTCGAAATGACTGACATGGGGAAACTACATTACTTTCTTGGCATGGAAGTATCATATGAGAATGGGAACTGAAGAAACACGGAACTAATTTTAGGGTTAATTAGTTTGGTTTATGTTTCAAACATGAGGGTTAATCTTCTTTAACTTTCCCGAGCTCCGTAATGATCTGATCTTCCTGCAAAACAGAACATCGTTAGCTCGTTAAGAGGGGAATATGGGGGTTTCCCTCTTAACCAGACTCCGGCGTGAGAATAAGTATCTGCTTTGAGGAAATAAGTGTGTGTTAAGAGAGAGAGAAGAGAGTGTAGAATCTTTAACCTGTGCATGGATGTCTCTATTTATAGCCGGAGAGGTGTAAGAAGAGATGGGCTGATGGGCCTTGGGCCGGAAGGCGACAAACAGGGAATATCCTTCTTGTCTCACTGGTATCGACCGTTAGTGCCTTCTAGAAGATACCCAGTGATGGCGCACCATGATTGGAGCCACGTGTCCCCGTTGTCGGCCTTGCTGTCCTTCTGCCATCAGCAGGTAAGTGGAGATCATGGGGCAGGTGTCACCGCCCCCTGATTGGTGCCACGTAGACGTCCTTGTGTACTTATTGTCTCCTGCACGTCAGGCGATCGTGGAGCACGATAGATGTGACAACTCGAGTTTCCGACTTTTATTTTCGCATTTAATGCACGTTGACTTTGACTGTTTAGCTGTTGACTTGTTTGACTTGTAACAATATACGTTGTGTTATAATGAAACGTATTGTGATGGTTATACGTATATGTGTTAATGATATAATGTGAACCTGTTAGTAAACACTTGAACTAGTTAAGTCTTAGATAACCTTCACGAATCAACCCAACGAAATAAGTGTATCTCGCCAAGTTCACCTCGACGAAACAGAGGCTGTTTCGTCACAACCTCCTCGACGAAACAAAAGTGTTTCGCCGGCCCATATATTCGCCGAAGCCCATTACGGGCCCAGTACGGTAAAACGAGTATAATAACATACACAGACTTCTGTTTCATACGTTTAGCAAAAATAAGAAAACCCTAGAGCTTCCTGTTCCCTGTTGACGGCAATTGTGAGTTCCCGGAAACCCGAATCGATCTAGTTGCTATTCCATCCTTCGTAGACTTGAATGATAAACGGTGAGCACATACTTAGCATACCGAGCAAACCAAGGTGAGTTCACACTCTTACTAAGGCATGGGATTCCCGGGGTTGGGAATGGGATTAGATGATTGACTTGCACATACTTGGTTAAATGAACATAGTGATATAGTCCTCGGGAGAGGAAGGTTATGGATAAAATACTGCTAGACTAGTGATACATACACTTTTCTTCGCACACACGCCGGGATTGGCTGCGATAATAGAACTAAACTTCGCACACATGCCTGGAATGGCCGCGAACTGTACATTAAACTTCGCACACATGCCGGGTGGGCTGCGATACAAATATACCTAGTCTAGAATACTTGGGAAACTTCCCCTAATCTTCGCATACACGCCTAGAGGGCCGCAATACGAACTAATACGATACATGACTTAATGAACGAACATAAGACTTGCTATACTATTACGATTACTGAACTATCAACTGTGAACTCGCTCAACTAGTTGTTGACTCTCTGTTACATGCCTTGCAGGACCTTAGGTACTATGGAGCTTGCACGGGAGGCGCGGTCGTTGTGGGCACGGATCGTGGATGTTTCGTTAAACACTTTATGACGTTTCATACTTTAATTATGTTGGGTTCTCATTTATACGCTTCCGCTAAACTGAGATATTATACTTATGTTTTGAACACCTTTCATATTGGTTGGTTTGAATGACATTCACTTTTACTTATTATTTACATGTTCAATATGATTGGTGGCTCGATCCTGGTCAGTCACGCCTCCGAGCGGTGATACTCCGCGTGTGGATTTTGGGGGTGTGACAGATTGGTATCAGAGCCATTGGTTATAGAGAACTTGGTTTTAATATGGGAAAAAACATTTTTATTAAAACCAGACTATAACCAGAACAGTGCTCTCAACGATCCACAACGACGCTTCGCTCCACGTGCAAGACTCAACATCTTAGGTAATATGGTTTATGATTATTACCTGCTTGCTAGATTATATAGAACCTTGCTCAGAGTATGCTTAGGTTAACGTGACAACTATTGCTTGAGAATGCTTATGTGCTTACACTCTTCTGTCATCGCATTATTCGCGAACTTTTCTCACTAAATGTTGCCTTTGATATGAAGATCAATGGGTGGACGTATTAACCTGACTCAAGCCCAGTTGACGGCTCTTATCAACGAACAAGTAACTGCGGCACTTGCAGCTGCACAAGCAGGTAGTATACCCTGCAGATGTGAATCGCACTAGGATCTTTAGATTCTACATTCCTAAACCATCTCTTTTGTTTAAACTTGTCCTATTCTTACACAATAGGTCAACCCGCCCAACAACCTGTCTGCACATTCAAGAACTTCATGGACTGTCGCCCGGGCACGTTCAGTGGCACAGAAGGAGCAGTGAGACTCCTCCATTGGTTCGAAAAGCTCGAGTCAGTATTTGAAATGTGTGAATGCCCTGAGGCTCGCAGGGTCAAGTACGCCACTGGTACTTTGGAAGGAATCGCGCTAACCTGGTGGAATGCGCAAGTTCAGCTTTTAGGGTTGGCAGCTGCTAACGACACCCCTTGGAACGATTTCAAGGAACCGATCAAAAGGGAATACTGCTCACGTGATGACATCCACAAGTTAGAAGTGGAGTTTTTCAATCTGAAGATGACGGGGTCAGAAATCGAGGCATATACTAAACGGTCAAACGAGCTGGCCGTCCTGTGTCCAACTATGGTGGACCCTCCTGTCAGGCGTATAGAGTTGTATCTCAAGGGGCTGGCACCAGAAATCCAGAGCCACGTGACATCGGCTAATCTTGATAACATCCAGGACATCCAGCGTCTTGCTCATCGCCTCACCGATCAAGCACTAGAACAAGACAGGCTACCTAAACGCATCAGTGCTACCGCTACTGCTACAACTACTCCCGCTACTCCCAGTGACAACAAGCGGAAATGGGATGGGGATTCCAGCAAGGGATCAGTTTCTGTTCAGTCTCAAGCACAGCAGCGCAAGACAAATGACTACCAGAGTCCGAGTCAACAATCATCAGGCAGTCAGGGGCAGGGTGGATATCGGGGAATTCACCCACTGTGTAACAGGTGCAACAGACATCACAGTGGTCAGTGTCGCAAGGGCCGCTGTCAGAGATGTCTCAAGATAGGGCACGAAGCTAAAGATTGCAGGAGCTCACGGCCAGCAAATCAGAACCAGCAACAACAACCACCAGTTCCTCAAAACCAGCAGCAGCAACAGCGAGGTAACAGGGGATGCTTTCAGTGTGGTGCTGAAGGCCATTTCAAGCGGGATTGCCCTCAACTAAACCAGAATCGCAACAACAATAACAATCAGGGCAATGGTAACAACGTGGGGAACAATAATGGTAATGAAGCTAGGGGTCGCGCATTTGTGTTGGGTCAGGGTGACGTAAGAAACGATCCTAACGTGGTCATGGGTAAGTTTCTTCTCGATGACTTTTAAGTTACTGTTTTGTTTGATTCGGGTGCGGATACCAGTTATGTGTCTTTAAAAGTTAGTCAAATGTTAAAACGTACACTAACACCCCTAAACACCAAACATGTCGTAGAATTAGCAAATGGTAAAAGTGTAGAAGCCTCACATGTAGTCAAGGGTTGTAACATCGTCTTAGCCGGTCAGACTTTCTCGATTGATCTCATTCCCATAGTTTTGGGTAGTTTCGACATCGTTATTGGGATGGATTGGTTATCCCAACAGCAGGCAGAGATCTTATGCAGGGAAAAGATAGTTCGCATTCCTCGTTCTGGCAAAGAACCTCTCGAAGTACAAGGCGACAAGAGTGGTGCCGTGGTTGGTATCATCTCCTTCTTGAAGGCTCAGAAATGTTTACGAAAGGGGCACACCGCCATTCTGGCACTTGTTACTGATGCATCGGCAAAGGAAAGGAAATTGGAAGATATTCCAGTGGTACGCGACTACCCTCAAGTGTTTCCTGAAGATTTACCTGGTCTACCGCCTCATCGCCAGGTCGAGTTTCAAATCGAGCTAGCACCAGGAGCAGCACCAATAGCTCGCGCACCGTATCGATTAGCTCCAACTGAATTGGAAGAACTGTCAAAGCAACTACAAGAGCTCTTGGATAAGGGTTTTATCCGCCCTAGCTCTTCGCCCTGGGGAGCTCCAGTGTTATTCGTGAAAAAGAAGGACGGTACCTTCAGTATGTGCATAGATTACCGTGAACTGAACAAGGTGACAGTGAAGAACCGCTATCCTCTTCCACGTATTGACGACTTATTCGACCAGTTACAAGGGTCGAGCTACTACTCCAAGATAGACCTGAGGTCAGGTTACCATCAGTTGAGAGTCCGGTATGAGGACGTCTCTAAGATGGCATTCAGAACTCGCTACGGCCACTACGAGTTCCTGGTCATGCCTTTTGGGCTAACGAACGCAACGGCAGTCTTTATGGACCTTATGAACAGGGTGTGCAAACCCTATCTAGACAAGTTCGTCATCATTTTCATCGATGACATTCTGATCTACTCCAAGAGTCAGGAGGAACACGAACAACATCTACGACTAATCTTGGAACTTCTTCGAAAGGAACAGTTGTACACCAAGTTTTCAAAATGTGACTTCTGGCTTCGTGAAGTCCACTTTCTAGGCCATGTGGTAAACAAGGATGGGATTCATGTTGATCCATCCAAGGTAGATTCGATCAGAAACTGGCCTGCACCGCGTACACCAACGAAAATACGCCAATTCTTGGGTTTGGCGGGTTATTACAGACGGTTCATCAAAGATTTCTCAAAGATTGCACAGCCGCTTACACTACTGACACAGAAAGGTGCCACTTATCGATGGAGTAATACGCAGGAAGCCGCTTTTCAGCACTTAAAGGATAGGCTCTGCAGCGCACCTATCCTCTCATTGCCAAAGGGCACGGACGATTTTGTGGTCTATTGTGACGCATCGATACAGGGGCTTGGTTGTATATTGATGCAGCGGGATAAAGTCATTGCCTACGCTTCGCGCCAACTTAAGGTTCATGAACGGAACTACACGACGCACGATTTAGAGCTGGGAGCTGTTGTTTTCGCACTTAAGATATGGCGACACTACCTATACGGTACCAAGTGCACTATTTACACCGATCATAGGAGTCTCGAGCATATCTTCAAGCAGAAGGAATTGAACATGCGGCAACGTCGGTGGGTTGAACTACTGAACGACTACGAATGTGCCATCACGTACCATCCAGGCAAAGCCAATGTCGTGGCTGACGCCCTCAGTCGGAAATATACTACACCTAGGCGTGTAAGAGCATTGCAGCTTACTATCCAGTCCAGTCTTCCTGCACAGATACGCGATGCTCAGATAGAAGCACTAAAACCAGAAAACGTCAAGGCTGAAGCCCTACGCGGCTCAAGACAACGACTACAACAAAAGGAAGACGACGCTTACTATGTAACGGGGCGTATTTGGGTCCCACTATATGGCGGACTACGAGAACTTGTGATGGATGAAGCGCACAAATCTCGCTACTCGGTACATCCAGGGTCGGATAAAATGTACCACGATCTCAGAACAACGTATTGGTGGCCAAGCATGAAAGCCCTCATCGCGACTTACGTCGGCAAATGTTTGACTTGTGCGAGGGTCAAAGTTGAATACCAGAAACCTTCGGGCCTACTTCAGCAACCAAAGATACCGCAATGGAAATGGGAAGAAATTTCCAAGGATTTTGTTACAGGCCTACCTAGATCCCAGCGCGGTAACGATACTATTTGGGTGATTGTGGATCGACTCACAAAGTCTGCACACTTCTTGGCAATCAAAGAAACGGACAAGTACTCCACGCTAGCAGACATCTATTTGAAGGAAGTGGTCTCGAGGCACGGGGTGCCCATCTCCATCATTTCGGATTGTGATGCACGATTCACATCAGAACTATGGCAAGCAACGCACAAAGCTTTTGGCTCGCGGCTAGACATGAGCACAACAAATCACCCTCAGACGGACGGGCAGTCTGAGCGCACGATTCAAACCTTAGAAGACATGCTTCGGGCATGTGTTATTGATTTCGGCAACAGCTGGGAAAAGCATCTCCCTCTAGTGGAGTTCTCGTACAATAACAGTTACCACACCAGCATTCAGGCCGCTCCATTCGAGGCATTGTACGGACGTAAATGCCGGTCACCTCTCTGTTGGGCAGAGGTGGGGGATAGTCAAATCACAGGTCCAGAAATGGTAGTTGATGCTACTGAACGAATTGCACAGATACGACAACGCATGGCGGCGGCTCGTGACCGTCAGAAAAGTTACGCTGATAAGCCCAGGAAACCGCTCGAGTTCCAAGTTGGGGATCGAGTACTACTCAAAGTCTCACCCTGGAAGGGTGTGGTTCGTTTTGGAAAACGAGGCAAACTTAACCCGCGGTATGTCGGACCATTCGAAATGACAGAAAGAATAGGCAAAGTGGCCTACAGACTGAACCTACCAACAGAACTCGGGGCAGTTCACAATGTCTTTCACGTGTCAAATCTGAAGAAGTGCCTGTCAGATGAGACCCTCATAGTTCCTTTGAAGGAACTCACTATCGACGAGCGGTTGCAGTTCGTCGAGGAACCTGTTGAAATCACGGACCGGGATGTCAAGGTCCTCAAGAACACCAGAATACCCCTTGTACGAGTTCGTTGGAACTCCCGTCGTGGCGCAGAGTATACCTGGGAACGAGAAGATCAAATGGAACTCAAGTATCCCCAGTTATTCGGAAACCATGCAACCACTACTGAGGCTGAAGCTACTACAGAATTTTGGGACGAAATTCCAAATCAACGGGGGGATGATGTGACACCCCAGGAAAACCAGTGAACGATACAACTTACCTAGCTCCCTCAGTAACCGCATGCTAAATTTCGGGACAAAATTTCTTTCAAGTTGGGGATAATGTGACAACTCGAGTTTCCGACTTTTATTTTCGCATTTAATGCACGTTGACTTTGACTGTTTAGCTGTTGACTTGTTTGACTTGTAACAATATACGTTGTGTTATAATGAAACGTATTGTGATGGTTATACGTATATGTGTTAATGATATAATGTGAACCTGTTAGTAAACACTTGAACTAGTTATGTCCTGGATAACCTTCATGAATCAACCCAACGAAACAAGTGTATCTCGCCAAGTTCACCTCGATGAAACAGAGGCTGTTTCGTCACAACCTCCTCGACGAAACAAAAGTGTTTCGCCGGCCCATATATTCGCCGAAGCCCATTACGGGCCCAGTACGGTAAAACGAGTATAATAACATACACAGACTTCTGTTTCATACGTTTGGCAAAAATAAGAAAACCCTAGAGCTTCCTGTTCCCTGTTGACGGCAATTGTGAGTTCCCGGAAACCCGAATCGATCTAGTTGCTATTCCATCCTTCGTGGACTTGATTGATAAACTGTAAGCACATACTTAGCATACGGAGCAAACCAAGGTGAGTTCACACTCTTACTAAGGCATTGGATTCCCGGGGTTGGGAATGGGATTAGATGATTGACTTGCACATACTTGGTTAAATGAACATAGTGATATAGTCCTCGGGAGAGGAAGGTTATGGATAAAATACTGCTAGACTAGTGATACATACACTTTTCTTCGCACACACGTCGAGATTGGCTGCGATAATAGAACTAAACTTCGCACACATGCCTGGAATGGCCGCGAACTGTACATTAAACTTCGCACACATGCCGGGTGGGCTGAGATACAAATATACCTAGTCTAGAATACATGGGAAACTTCCCCTAATCTTCGCATACACGCCTAGAGGGCCGCGATACGAACTAATACGATACATGACTTAATGAACGAACATAAGACTTGCTACACTATTACGATTACTGAACTATCAACTGTGAACTCGCTCAACTAGTTGTTGACTCTCTGTTACATGCCTTGCAGGACCTTAGGTACTATGGAGCTTGCACGGGAGGCGCGGTCGTTGTGGGCACGGATCGTGGATGTTTCGTTATACACTTTATGACATTTCATACTTTAATTATGTTGGGTTCTCATTTATACGCTTCCGCTAAACTGAGATATTATACTTATGTTTTGAACACCTTTCATATTGGTTGGTTTGAATGACATTCACTTTTACTTATTATTTACATGTTCAATATGATTGGTGGCTCGATCCTGGTCAGTCACGCCTCCGAGCGGTGATACTCCGCGTGTGGATTTTGGGGGAGTGACAATAGAGCACAGCCTGGTGGACGCTGATTGGCTCTTTCTTCTGCCACTTGTACCTTGTGTACTTTCTGAAGTGGCCTTGCGCTCTAACTCCTGCGCGACCCTTGCTGAGCACGTAACAAGTTCGCGCAGGATTGCAGGTGCTGAAGGCTCTTTTTCAGAATGCTAAGTGCTGAAACTGATGTTCTCTCTTGTTTGGACCTCGCGCGAGGTTAGGGTTTGCTTAAGCAGCCCGCGCAAGTCAAAGATTGATCAGCTTGCTGAGTAAGGAGTATGGTCCAACGCGCAACCCAGATGGTCTGCGGGGCTTTTTGGGACCATACCCCTTCAAGTCCCCCCAGTCCAGTGCTGCACCATGCACGAAGTAAATGGTTGGAGCTCTGGACTTAGAAAAAAGGAAGTGCTAGGTTAGAAAAATGCTTGCTAAATCTTGGTAAGTCGCGCGCGTGTAAATGCTTGTCAGTTACTGCGGTGCGATTACCAGATTTGTCTGCTGATAATTTTCTGCTTTTGAGTGTAAGCGCGCAGGTTCATTGGATAATTATAAATGCTGCGCGGCCTGGATAACTTCTGCATGAAGTTTGTAGTAACTTTGAGTGGGAAAAACATCGAATTTTGAATTCTGACAGGTTGGTGCAAAATGTCATTAATGGTGACGTTTGAGTTGACTGCTGACACGACCATCATCATGCTATTTCTGACGATTTGGCTATCCGTCAGGCGAGTGAGGCCCACGCGCGCGTGGTAACCGTCACTTCGAGAATCCCGCCTTACGTGGCGGCACCTGATAGGTTACGCGCGCGGTGAATCCGACACATTTACCCATCACATTAAATGCGATGGGTATATATAGTCGACGAGAGGAGAGAGGAGATCACAAACTTTTCTTCTGTTCCTCTATTTGCTCTCTATTCTTCTTTGAATCTTTAAATCTTCAAAGAAACACTAGCAGATCTTCAAGTTTTCCCAGAAGTTTGAAGATATTCAACTTGTTCTTGTTTGCTTTGCATTCATGGCTGAAGAAGGGTCTCAACTTGAAGAAGGTCCCCTCCCTGTCCTCAAGTAGGAACAAGGGTTATTTGAGCAAATCACTAGAGGTTTCCGGTTTCCACCGGAATGGGATGCTCAGTATCCCGGTCAGCACCAAACCGCCGCCGACGCACCACCGGGGTATATTACCCTTTTTGAAGATTTCTTTTTACAAGGCAACTTCCGGTTGCCGGCGACGAAGTTTATGGCCCATTTTTTCATTACTATTGGTTTCATATATCCCAGATGAGTCCACCCGATATGGTGAGGGTGCGACACTTCAAGTTCTTGTGCCGATCCCATGGCATAGAGCCTACAGTGGAGAAGTTTAGGGCATTCTATCAGCTGATTAGGAACATGGGGTTCTATTCTTTTGGCAACCGGGGATCTGCCAAGAAGATTCTTCTTAAGTTAATATGGATTCGGGCCCACGGGAAACATAAGTTTTTCTTCATTAGAGAGGAGGTTATTCCGATGGCCATGATCTTCCGTGCGCCAGACGCAATCGAGAAAGAGGAATTGCCGATTCCAAAGGGAGCTGATTGGTATTTAAAGCTGACTGCGACGCCAAACCGGATTTTTGGTGAGAATGTTTTAGTTGCGGCGCAGATGAGCGACCAGTGGCCGAGGATAGTAATGAGGTGCCTGTTTTGAAGTTTCAAGATAGTGGTTAGTTATTTCTTCGGTTACTTCCCCTTTTTGTAATTCAGTTGCGCTTAATTGTTTGATTTCATTGCTGAGGCTCATCTTTACCAAGCTGCTTTCCCCACCTTTAGGGGATCCATGGGGGTGCGCCCGCTGGAATCAGGGGAGCAGTACTGGTATGAGCGGATCGAAGGTCATTTTCTGTACCCCCTCGCTGGAGCCTTTGCCAATCCTCCCTCTGCAACCGAAGGTGCGCATCTACCCAACCCCAGACCCTTGCGTGCTGTGACTTCCGCTGGGAAAGAGATTATTTATCTTTCCAGCGAGGAGTCTGCAGGGTCTTCAAACGGGAAGCTAAGTTCCTGGTCTAACATCTTTGCAGGTGTGTTGCGCGACCTTGGGATTGATCCGGAGGAGAAGAAGAAGACGAAGCCAAACAAGAAGAAGAAGAAGCCAAAGAAGAAGAAGAAGAAGGTGATTACTATCGATGCTGAACCACCCAGCAAGAAGGGCGGGAGTAGCCGCGCAACTGCTGGTGCCTCTGATAAAGGTACTCACCGATTCCGGCAGAATAACCTAGACGATTACGTTGTTGTAAGTGACTCACTTGACAGTTTATCCCGTATAGGTGAGAAGAAGACCAGAGCTGCTGGTTCGAAGAGCTCGGGGAGCGCGGGTTCAAGGAACCCAGATGCTGCTGCTACCCCCTCATCCATCGCGCTGGATGAAGAAGAAGAGGAAGAAGAAGAACCTACTGTCAAGTTGATAAGCAGAAAGAGAAGCAGAGAGGAGACTGCTGCGGGCGTCCAGGTGACGCAGAAGACTGGGGGTGCCCCAGTAATAGGCAAACAAAGTAGTCTACGCTTTCTTTACAAGTTCTCTCCAGGTTAGTGTTATGCCACCCTTCATGTGTTCCTTAATAAAATTTCCTTTTAACACTTAGTTTCTGCAGAGGCCCAGAAGAAGGTCCCTGAGAAGACTAAGGGTGTTGAGATTAAGGATCCAAAAGAGTCAGCACTGAAGAAAACCAAGTTTGTGATCAAGCCTCTTTAGTCTGCTGAGTTGGAGGCTGATAAAGAGAAAGAGGCGGAGAAGGAAAAAGAGAAAGAGAAAGAAAAGGAGAAAGAGAAAGAAAAGGAGAAAGAGAGAGAAGCTACTGATGCTGCCGTTGCCACTCAGCATGATGTGGCGCGAGATCTGGAGGTTACTCGCATCACAAGGCTTGATCAGCCCTTACATGAAAAGGAGAAAAGAGCTACTTGGGGCAAAGGTCCCGAGGTTGTTAAAGTAACGGAACCTGCGCAGCCTGATGCCCCACCCAAACTGTGCAAATGACTTCTGCTGCTGGGGATCAGCTGCTACTGCGCATAAGGAGGCTACCACTACTGCAGGTGGCGCGGGTGCTGGTGCTAACGTCCGTCCGAGTGCTTTTGCGGCTGGACAAGCTGGTGCGGGGAGCCAAAGCTCGATGCCTCATCCTCCGATAGGTCCTAAGGATACCTTAGGGGACATCTATTACAAGACTTATACCGAGGAGGCTCGCGGTGATGCTCCCCACCACCCTCCATGGGGCTTGAAGCAGAAAGATACGTTCATAGAATTTGGTCCATGCCGAGACTGGTACTTAAATTCTTTCCCTCCCGGTGAGGTTAACCGGCAAAGAGCGCGAACCCATGATGGGTTGTGATGCGTGTGTAGTGTAATATATTTTAGGTGTATATTTTAAGCCCTTTTTACACTTTTTTAGCCAAGTTTTAAATTTATAAAACACGATATTTACTCACACTAAACACACATATGGGCAAGTGCACCCATCGTGAACGTAGTATAGTGTTGGTAAGATACCGAGGTCGTCCAAGGACACAAGAGCTTTTAGTACCGGTTTATCCTCAACGTCTAATCAAATCAAAAATTAGATAAAAGGTTTTTAAACTAGAAAAATAAAACTAACTAAAATGCTGAAAAATAAAATAAAAACAAAAACAAAAATGCTGAAAAATAAAATAAAAACAAAAACAGATAGACACGATGAATCACTTGGATCCGACTTGTGTGTAGTGTAACCTTTGATTATTTCCGCACTTTTGCACTTTTTAAGAGATTATCTTAGTTATTGTAGTAGGCCCCTCTTTTGAAGGTGACGTTCCCCTCAACCCAATAGTTTGAGTTACCAAGGATACAATCCTAAAGCGTCGGATTATTGAAAGATAATTAATTAAGTTATTAATGCATAATGTGGTAGGCCCCTCTTTTGAAGGTGACGTTACCCTCGGCTAAGTAGTCTGAGTCAGCAGGGATACAGTCCTAAGTAGCCGGGTTAAAGTTTTAATAGTAGCTTACTTATGAGGGGATCAAAGAGTTTGGCCCCCCGCCATCCAATACCGGTGGGTATTGAAGGAGGTCCTACTAAATTTGATCCAGGTCCTTTGCAGGATCTATACACTGAACAATGGCAAGACTCTTACCAAACCGTTCCCTTAACCCCCGACCAGGTAGCCAACATATCTCCATATAGACCATGGAGATATGAATGGTGAAAATCTTTTATTTTATATAGACAGTAAAATAATGCCAAGACACCACGGACAAACGATAAGGAAGAATCACCTTCAACATAAGAAACTAGTTATTAAAGTCATTAATACATAACCAAATAAAAAGTGCGAAAAGATTAAAAATAAAAAGTATTACACTAAACACTTGTCTTCACCAAGTGATGTAAGAGACTTAGGCAAACATGGCCTTTGATTGTCAAGAACTCTTACGATCAATCTTGGATCCCGAGACGACTCACACACTCTATGATGGACAATGGATGATGGTGGTGGATGATGGTGTTGTGATGGTGGTGGGTGGTGGGTGAAGTGTGAGAGAGGTGGTGTGCCAAGGGATGAGTTGCAAGTGATCCAAGCACTCCTATTTACAGGTTGAACAGAAGCTCGGGCACGGCCCCGTGTCCATTGGGCACGACCCCATGTCCATCCTTCTCTCTTTCTTCATTAATTGCAGTTTGTCTGCATTAGTTGACCACACCCCCGTGTCCGCTGAGCACGACCCCGTGTGCAGAAGCGTATCTGTACTATCAATATTTCCCTAGATCCTGCGAATCTTAGAGTTGACCACGGCCCCGTGTCCGCTGAGCACGACCCCGTGGTGGGCGATAGAAGCTTCTACAACTTTGTCTTTTCTGCTGATACTTGGGCACGCCCCCGTGCTCATTGAGCACGGGGCGTGTTCAGCCTTCTGTTCTCTTGTTTTGCTTGGGAAGATGCTGTCGGGGAGGCCGGGCATGCCACGTTTGTTCCTTTTCTTGTATTCATGTTAGATTTAGCTGCCTTTTTGCTTCTTTTGTTTATTTGAGCTCATTTAATCCTGAAAATACAAAAGGAAGACAAAAACATACTTTTTCCAACATTAGTACTAAAAAAGGGTTAGTTTTATGCCACAATTGATGTAATTTATATGTTGCATTTTGTGCACATCAAATACCCCCACACTTGAATCTTTGCTTGTCCTCAAGCAAAACTCTTTATAATGTAGCTTTACACTCCCAAATGGAATGGGTAGAAGAGAAGGTTTTTGGGCTTGTCATAGAGTGTCGGGATTTCCAAGATTCTTTATTAAGTTTTATTCTTATTTATTTACAATCCTATTCGTCATGATTTATTAAAAACATTTCATAAGATAAATTACTTATTAGGGCATAACATGCCTTTTTTAAAATTTCATTTATATACAAGTTCACATACCTCACGGGGGATTACTCAACACTCGGCCAAAGATGTATTTTAGTGAATCACTCGAGAGCGGCATGGAACTTACTTCTACCATAAGCTTGCCAAGCAATCAATCCTCCTCCTTTGTAAACTATACACCTTTGTAAATACCAAGAGGACTTTTGGGTGAAGGGTTAGGCTTGGGCTAAAGGTGGGTGATTGGGTTAGTGGTTAGTAAAAAGGGCGAAAGGCGTAAAAAGCGTCGGTTTTCATAAGACTCGTTATTTTGATGAAGCATTTCTTTCAAACAAAGTTGTTTTTGATAAACTTGTTTGTTTTTTTTTCAAGAGTCATAAGAAGAACCGAGCTTGTTACTAAAACAAAGGGTTTAAAATGAAAAAGGGTTTTGGTGGGTAAAAAGGGTGTTTGGTTTGGGTTAAGAAATGAAAAGGTTTAGGCTCAAAGGGGTAAACTAGGGGGATTTTGGGTAGGTGGTAAAAAAAAGAAAAATAATGGTGTAGAAATAAAAAGGGTTATTCCTAATGCCTCCATCATTTACTTACTTGGGTTTAAGTTGGTAAGGACCAGGAATGTATCATCGTGGCAAGTTCTAGAGTCGTAAGAACCAAGTGACTATTCACACAAGAAACGAAAAATGAGCATTTAGTTTAAAGATATGTATTTGTATGCTCAATAAAGGCTCAAAACTCACTTTTGTGGGAAAGAGTTTTTATGTGATCAAGTATATATAATCAAATTTTAACTAGGCTTGTCATGCCGTTTCATAATTTTCTTATGTTGGTTCTTTTTATCACGACGCTATCGGTTGTAAATTTGTAAAAATATAATATTTTTAGAACTTGAATTTCCCAACTTAAACTTAGACAAGTAAAAAAATAAAATTTTTGAAAAAAATTTGGGGTGATTAGCGGTTCCAAAAGAGTTTTATGTAAGGCTTGTATTTAGGACTTGCAAGATTCAAGGTTTTAGCATCCCCCTCACACTTAATTTACACATTGTCCTCAATGTGTCCCAAAAATAAGTTTTTAGGTTGATTGAATGTGTAAAAAGGTGTTAAAAAGGCAAAATTTTATGTTACTGGGCGTCTGGACACGGCCTCGTGTCGGATGAACACAACCCCGTGTTCAGAATGCCAGTAACGAAAACTTACAGAAGGTGGACACGGGGGCGTGTTGGCTGGGCACGACCCCGTGTCTGGCAAAAATCTGCAGAATTAAACAAACAGCAGATCTGGGGAAGTGGGCACGGGGGCGTGTCGGCCGGACACGACCCCGTGTAGACAATCTGCAAAGGTGAAAAACAGGTTTCTAGCTTCGGTTTTCCTGTCCCGGCTTTAGTAGCACTAATGTTTAGTATTCTAAGCCTCGTATGTACCTGTTTTATCAATAAACACTACACCAAACCATAGCAAACATCCTAAATTACCAAGTTCAACATCTACATCACAAAGTTAAAAAAAAGAAAAACAAATGCAGAAAATAAAAAAGAGTTAAAAGGAAAGTAAATTGTTTAACACTAGGCACGCAGGCCGGAAATTGTTCGATAGAAAAGAGGGTTAACCTGTGGGATCTTCTACCAGCTGCTCCTACTTCTACTCCACCCGCCTAGTCCATGTCCTCATCCTCATCATCACCTCCTCCTCCATGCCCCGCCATGTATTCCCGGATGTTCCCGATGTCATCTTGAATATCGGAGATGTTTCTCTCAATTGCTCCGACCCGGTTGTATGTGTTGCTGGCCAAGTTATAGGTGTTCCTGGTGCACATGAGGTTTTCCTGCAACAAATCATGTAAACTTTGGAAGTTAGGAAAACCGCCTCCGTGTGAGGAGGATTGTCCCGGATCACCATGGTGCTGGTGTTGGAAATGAGGAGGTGGTTGGAACTGTGGAGCGTGAAGGACAAGTGCTTCTTGCAGGTTCCAAGCATGCCCTTGGACCCTTTGGAAGCTAACCGACCCATCTTCGGCTTCATAGATCAAGTTCATGGAGCGGCAGATGTGTATGTCCACTCTTCCCGACCATGGACTCCTTTTGAAAGACCGAGGCATGTTTACGAAGCGCTTGAAGAGACGTTATATCCACCCCCCGAAGAAGGTAGGGGTTGGTGGAGTAGCAAGCCGGTTCCAATGCATGTTTCGGAGCAGGAGGTAGGGAACATCGAGATGTCTGCGGTTATGAATGCAATGAAGAACTATCAGATCTCTTAGCCCGACAACGCCACTGCTATCATACCTTTGACTAAGAGAGTAGGTGAGGACCCGATGAATGTAACGGTAAAGAGGGTCCCTCAACCTAGTACTCTTAGTGCTTCTTGTGTTGTAGTGCCCATCTCCTATTTGTGCCCATGCAGCTTGGTGTTCGTCTTCAGCAAGTTCACGTAACCTCTCCAGTGTTTTCTTCATTTCCCGCGTCTTCCTCCGCATACAACCCCACCATCGACCCAAACTGTGCCATCGAAATTAAGTACCTGGTTCCCCCACATCGGAACTCTACCCCATTATTATCAAATGTCTCGCACCTTGAATTGAACACAAATGTGCTATAGAATTCCAAAGTATATTCGGGGACCGAGCGAAGGCGAGTAGTAAGGGCAACTCTCAGCGGTCCGGTGACTAGGTTGTTGAAGCGGTCCCATTGGTTCACTAATCCCAAAAGATCCGTGCACACTTGTCTTGGGTATTCCTCCGGTCTGGTTCGTAGCACATCGTATTTTGCTCTAGCGTCGAGCTCATTTGCATTGAACCTTGTGAATTTCTTCGAAATCTGAAAGAATAAACCAAAAGCTAGCATGAAACAGTAAAATTTTCGGAGAAAACTGAAAACAGTGAGCTGGACACGGCCCCGTGCTCAATGGGCACGACCCCGTGTCCAGGCATCTGTTACACAAAACTTCCATTTTTTGACCCGGTCCCGAAAACTTGAAAATTTTTGGTTAAGTAGGTGCGGTTTTCCCCGAAAATGAAACCCTAAGTGCCGTTTTTCCCAAAACAAACCGTTTACCTCTTCGATTTTATCTTTTTCGGTTCAAAAATAAGCGTTTGGGGTTTTTGTGAGAAATCGGGCAAATCTATGAACAATACAAGTGGATTTACTTCCTATAATACTAATCTAAACTAATGTTAACAGATTTATGCAAAAATTTGAGGTTCGATCCGGATGAAGTTCAAGAACCCTAGATTTTTCCCCAAATTTTTGATGTTTTAACTACATGCAAGTATCTAATCTGACTACTAATGATGATAGAATCATACCTTGATGTTGTTAGAATGAGAGGAGACGTCGGAATTCTGCGGAAAAATCGCCTGAACCATAGCGTTTTTGGGGAAACGGGGCGTGTGGAATGAAGAAACTGTTTGAGAAAAGGGGTTTTATCCCGACAGTTGCGCGAACACGGCCTTGTGCCGAGCAAAATTAAAATTTATTTTTTTTGTTAATTAAGTGCTCGTGTGAGTGCCCTGTTTTCCCAAAACTTGGTTAGAAGATTTACCGACTAAGATGTCATCCGCTTGTTCGTAACTTACCAGGTATGATGTTGGTGTTTTTATTCTTCCACCGTTTGAAGCGAGATTTCTTCCTCTTCACCCTCGATGAATCCTTGATAGAGCTTCAGCCGTTGGCCATTGACTTTGAATGGAATTCCATTTCGAGATTTAATTTCTATTGCACCGTGTGGGAAAATGTGGGTGATGGAAAAAGGTCCTGACCACCTAGATTTTAATTTACCCGGAAATAATCGAAGTCGTGAATTAAACAATAGAACCTGATCTCCTACTCGAAATTCATTAGGTTTAATGTGTTTATCATGCAAATTTTTCATTCTTTCCTTATAAATTTCATAGCTAGAGTATGCATAATTCCTTAATTCGTCTAATTCATTTAATTGACAAAATCGATTTTTACCGGCAAATTCTAAATCTAAGTTTACATTTTAATTGCCCAGTAGGCCTTGTGAGCTATTTCTATCGACAAATGACAACTTTTTCCATAGATGAGCTTATATGGGGTTGTACCTATTATTTTTTTATAAGCAGTTCGAAAATCCCATAAAGCATCATCTAATTTATCTGTCCATTCTTTTTTATTTAATCCTATGGTTTTTCAAGTATTCGTTTTAAACCTCTATTAGTCACTTCGGCTTGTCCATTTGTTTGAGGGTGATATGCTGTTGAGACCCGGTGATAGACCCCATATCTTGTTAAGATTTTTTCAAGTTGATGATTACAAAAATGGGTACCTCTATCACTTATTAACGCTTGAGGTGTGCCAAAACGAGAGAATAATTTTTTTTTTCAGAAATCTTACCACGACTCTTCCATCATTTGTTGGAAGTGCCTCGGCCTCGGCCCATTTAGACAAGTAATCTACTGCCACAAGTATATATTTGTTCCCTCTTGATAGCGGGAAAGTTCCCATAAAGTCGAGTCCCCACACATCAAAAATTTCACAAACAAGAATGCCATTTTTTGGCATTTCGTTTTTTGAAGAAATATTACCTGATCGTTGGCAAGCATCACATGTCTTGACAAGACTTTACGCGTCTTTGTAAATGGTAGGCCAATAAAATCCTGAATCAAATACCTTTCGGGCGGTACTAGCGGCACCATGATGTCCACCGTATGGACTGTCATGACAATGGCGGAGAATTCTTCTTGCTTCGCTACCATGTACGCATCATCGGATGAGTTGGTCAGCACACATTTTGAAAAGATAAGGATCTTCCCAAAAGTAATGCTTTACATCAGCAAAGAATTTTCTTCTTTGGTGATGTGGCCATCCTTTGGCGACTATTCCGCTAGCTAGGTAGTTGGCATAGTCGGCATACCATGGTTCTTCTCTGTATTTCACCATTTCCAGGGACTCCGTTGGGAAATTTTCGTTGATTTGCTCGTCCCTGGTTGCCTCCAAAGCTGGGTCTTCTAGGCGTGAAAGATGATCTGCTGCGGTGTTTTCTGCTCCTCTTTTGTCTTTGATTTCAATATCAAATTCTTGGAGGAGTAGAATCCACCGAATCAAACGAGGTTTAGCATCTTGTTTCTTGAAAAGGTATCGAATGGCTGCATGATCTGTATAGACTATTGTTTTAGAAAGAACAAGATAAGAACAAAATTTATCAAAAGCAAATACCACAGCTAGTAACTCTTTTTCAGTTGTTGTGTAATTTTCTTGTGCATCGTTAAGTGTTTTACTAGCATAATAAATTGGGTGGAAATGCTTTTCTTTTCTTTGTCCCAAGAATGCTCCAACTGCTAAGTCACTTGCATCACACATGATTTCGAAAGGTAATTTCCTATCAGGCGCTATCATGATAGGTGCATTGACTAGCATTTCCTTGAGTGTTAGAAATGCTTGATTGCAATCCTTGTCAAAGATGAAAGGGGCATCTTTTTCAAGTAATTTTGTTAGAGGTCTTGAAATTTTTGAAAAGTCTTTGATAAACCGCCTATAAAATCCGGCATGCCCTAGGAAACTTCTGATTGCTCTAATGGAGGATGGTGGAGGTAATCGAGAAATAGTGTCTATTTTGGCTCGATCAACTTCCATTCCTTCGCTTGAAATTTTGTGATCGAGTACTATTCCCTCCGTTACCATGAAATGGCATTTTTCCCAATTAAGGGCGAGGTTAGTTTCCTCACATCGGGATAGCATTCGTTCAAGGTTATCGAGGCATTGGTCGTATGGATCTCCAAAGATACAAAAGTCGTCCATGAAGACTTCCATTGTCTTTTCTATCATGTGATGGAAGATGGCCACCATGCAACGTTGGAAGGTTGCGGGGGCATTACATAGACCGAATGGCTTGCGTCAATAAGCAAAAGTTCCATAGGGACATGTGAATGTTGTCTTTTCTTGGTCTTCGGGTGCTATCGGGATTTGAAAGTGACCTGAAAAACCATCCAAGAAACAATAAAATTTATGACCGGATAATCTTTCTAACATTTGGTCCATGAAAGGCAAAGGAAAGTGATCTTTCCTTGTTGCTTCATTTAATCGTCTATAGTCTATACATACTCTCCATCCTGTGACGGTTCTCGTTGGTATTAATTCATTATTTTCATTAGTTATTACCGTCATACCTCCTTTCTTTGGAACTACTTAGACGGGACTTACCCAAGGACTGTCGGAGATAGGATAAATAAGTCTGGCGTCAAGTAATTTGATGACTTCGTTTTTAACCACTTCTTGTATATTTGGATTTACTCTACGTTGTGGTTGTATTACCGATTTGTAGTCATCATTCATTAAAATTTTGTGCGTGCACATGGAAGGACTTATTCCTTTAATATCTACAAGTTTCTAAGCGATCGCATTTTTGTGTTTTTTCAAAAGTTTAATTAATTTTTCTTTTTCTAAACAACTTAACTTAGACGAAATAATTACAGGTGATTTACCATCTTTGTCTAGAAAAGCATATTCCAAACCTTTCGGAAGTTCTTTGAGCTCAAGAGGTGGGCCTTTAGGAGACTCCTTATTTGGTTGCTCATTTTGATCAAGAACTTTAAAAGTTTGTTCTATGGCGACCTCTTCTTCAACAAAGTGGTCAATCTTTTCACTTGTATCGGGTGGTTCATCTTCATCTTCAATTAGGGGGTCATTATTGCCAAAAGAATATTTCATTGAACGATCAAGATCGATGCTCCTTTTGAATGCCCTTAATTGAAGAGGTAGATTGTTGTATGGTACGTGCGTGACTATACATATTTTTACAATGAAATTACACACGAATTGGTTTTAAATTTATAAAAGTGATTATTACTTTTACATCAAAACACACACGAAAGAGGCAAGTGTACCCCGTCATATATGTAGTAAAGTATCGGTAAGAACCAAGTATCGATCCACGGAAATGGGCGGAGAAATAATACTAGACCTTTGCCACTAAATTACCGGTAAAAACATAAATGGTATTGGTTTTAATTAAACTAAAGTAAGCATAAATAAAAACTTATAAAACATAGTAAAATATATATAAATAGCCTTGCTTAATACACAACCACAGCATGTCAACTAAGTCAGTTTTGGCACTAGAAGCATTCGGTCAATTTTCCAGTTCGAGACAATTAGTATCCCTTTCGGGAATCCTAACATGACAATCATTCGGAAAGTTAAAACGATAAACACACTTTAACCACCTAAAATTGTTCTTTAACGTGCAATTGATTAATGTCTACAAAAATCTCCTAAAAATAAGTTAGTCATCCGTTAGGAGTTTTCTAACCTCACTTAATCAAGGAAAGCAACACCGATAAACACAATGCAACCACCGAGACAAGCATAAACTAGATTAAATCACAACCGAGTTCATTTTACAAATCTTGCACATAAATTCACCAAGATAGCAATTTTGGCCGAAACTACTAACTAAGCTAACAAATCATGGCAAGAATTCGTAACAACACCATCTAACCCGTTAGAGTCCTTCCGTGAGGGCAAGCTCTCTTGATTAATAATAATTGCATTTTATTAAACCACTAACCCGTTAGAGTATCATGGTGCCTACATTTTAACTAAGTTAAACTAGTTAACCAAATTAAAAGTTTACTAAAACATGATTAAATAAGCTTCATTTTTCAACTATCTTACCTAACCAAGCACCAATCATCCAACACAATTACTTATAATCAAGAAATCAATATCAATAACAAGGTTGCAAACTAATCATCAAAGATAATCATAGAAAACACTTCCAAATTTCATTACAAACATAGATTAACATACTAATGGTTATAATCAAGCAAGGGATTGTTGTGTTTTTGCCCAAAGGCTTACATTAATACATAGTAATCAGTCTAAATGCTTGAAACATAACAAAATAATGGAAAGATTTGAGAAACCAAACCATAAACAAGCATAAGAATGAGAATCTGGATAGTAAATGAGAAAAACCGGGCAATGTGGCTTGAATCCGAGTGAAAGCAGCAGCCTTCGGAGCCTCAAAATCGCCTGCAGAGCTCCCAAAAATGTCCAGAGTTACTAATAAAATGGTTCTGTTCTGTTTTTATGCTTTTTCGGTGTCGCACGGTCGTTCTCCGATCGCACGACCGTGCACTTTAAGCAATTATTGGTGGTGGTCCACCATACTGCATGACGTCACAGAGTTGACTGGTCTTCGGTCTCGCACGGGCGTGCCATGGGGTGCACGGGCGTGCATATCCGGGATCGGGGCTGGTCATCGAATCCGCATGGGGGTGCAACCATTCGCACGGGGGTGCAACCAGTCGCACGGGGGTGCGTTGCCGGGATTTCGTTGCACTCCTGATCGCACTGGGTGTGCAACGCCGAGATGAGCCTTGTTGTCGCATCCGCATGGGGGTGCCACCAACCGCACGGGGGTGCGTTCCCGAGATTTCGTTGCACTCCTGATCGCACTGGGTGTGCAACGCCGAGCTGAGCTTTATTGTCGCATCCGCACGGGGGTGCCACCAACCGCACGGGGGTGCAACTTGCCCAGATCAGATTTCTTCACAGAATGTTCGCAGTTCATTCGTTTCGCCCGGAAAATCCTCGTTTTCACTATCATCTTGTCTGGTATGTTGTTTTAGGCCTGTAAACAAAAGTATACATGATTAAGTATCCGCATGACGGTTTTACGGCCGAAAACGCATAAAATGGGGATAAAATGGGGGACTAGAATATGTGTAAATTAGCGAATATCAAATCTCCCCACACTTGAACCTTGCTTGTCCTCAAGCAAGCTAAACTAAAATGCAATAAAAGATAGAATCAAACAAGAACGATAATTTACACACTATTTATTAAAAGAACTACAAACGGTTAGCCGGTTTTTCGAAAGACAACATCAAATAAATCAAACCCAAACAAGCATATGCAAATATATGGTGATAACCAAAAAGCCGTGACTCACTTTCAATTGACTTAACATGCTAATCTTCACACAACTCACAACGTTCACACACACTCGGTTTTCTTTGTGAAACATACATAAAATGTGTACGTGTAAACACTCAATGCCTTGTCAATGAAATGTGCAATATCATAAGCTTGTCATAAGATCTCGTCTCCACCAACTAACATGTGAAAAAGTGTAAATCAAGAGGTCTTTACGGGTTGTAACGTTAGGCTTGGGCGAAGGGTATGGAAGTAGACATTTAAAGTGGCGAAAATGGTTAAAACTCGGTTTTAGCGTTTAACTAGCAAGAAAATAATACAACTATACATACAAATGCCTTAAAAAGGCGACTAAAGCGCAATCGAGCTTATCAACGAAATTTTAACATTTAAGCATTCAAAATTGCTCGATTTCTATCAACTTCACCCTATTTTAGGATGTTTTATTTTCTGGTTTTTTTTTTTTTATAAATAACTATACAATAAACCGAAACAAATGCTAGTTAAACGATTATTTTGTCCGAGTTTCAACACTAAAAAGGGTTTAAAACATACAAAGGCTAAATTTGGCTAAGTGGGCGATAATGTGGGTAAACAAAGGTAAACGGGAAGGCTCGACATGGTTAATCCTAAAGGGTAATATAAGGTGAACGGGAAGCACAACACAAAGAACAAGGTTTACAACAAAGGGGTAATCTAAGTGCCTCTATCACTTCTACACAATTTCGCAAGTTCATGGTCTTAACAAGCATTCTAGTGACAAGTTCTAAATTACACATGACATCCGGCTCACTCCTATATCCGAAATGAACAAATATATAACAATAGGCTCAAATATGCTCACGTAACGGATGGAATGGGTAAAAGTGTGAAAACTATCATGTAAGTCTTTCTTTGTTTGTCACGCTTTCCGGTTTCCTTTTTCAAAAATATTTTGCTTGTCGAGTTTTTATCAAGTCCGATGCTTTCTAAAACACAGTCAACCGATGCTTTCTGATTTTTTTTTATATAAATATGAGGACAAACAAAGTTAACAAAGTTAACCCCCTCCCCACACTTGAACTTCGCATTGTCCCCAATGCGAAACCCGAAACATAGAGAAAAAGGATAATAGTACTCCCCTCAAGATGATATCTGATGAATCGAGGCTTCCAAAGCTGCGTCTGTCATATGCTCCGGTCAAAGACTTGATAGCCACAATCTGCAAATATGTCATATGGTACAGCACAACAGAACAGTAACAGAATAAACCCAAATAAACCATAATGTACATAAATACTACTAGTCCAAACAAAGACACAACATAAAGTAAAGTGTTTTAAAATACAATACAATCCGAGGGTGTTCGACATACTAAGCAAAAAGAACACCCGAAATAACAAGTACTAATAATAACCATAAAAACCACCAACGAACATCACCACCAACTCCTACTCGTCATCGCCGTCATCGTCTCTCGTGAAGGATGGGCCCGCACTACCATAACCAGGTGGGTTCCACGGTGGGAACTGTGGGGGTGCTGGAAGTAGTCGGGATATGCATGGTGCATCTCCCCGAATAAGTACGAAAACCCGGCACTCACCCGCTGGTATAAGCTCTCCTGGCTCTGCCTCAGCTGATCCTGCGTGGTCCTGAGCTGATCCTGACTAGCCCGGATCTGGTCCTGGCTGGTCCTAATCTGATCGATGTACGTACCATGCTGTTCCTGCGTGACACGCATCTGCTGGAACTGCTGATAAAACCCAGGCCAGTCCTGGTGCTGGTAGAACTCATGGTGCTGCGGCTGGTGTGGCGGTGTCTGGTGTGGCGGTGTGTGTGGCTGGTGCTGCTCATGCATCTCTACATCTTCTTCCTCTTCCTCTGCTGGGAGCGGGGGTAACGGGTCCCAGACCTCGTTATTCAGCCCCCTCAACCTATCCCCCTGATCAGTCTCTACAATCAAACCCATTGCCTTCAGTGATCTGATGTCAATATGGACCCCCTCGGTGATCAGAGTGAGACTCTGAAGTACCTCCTCAGTCATAAGGTGTTCGTTGTATGCAATTTCGGTCACATACTGACCGCCATGTATTTGACTGCTAGGAGTCCTCCCTGAGCACTTCACAAAGTATTCAGCCATTCGCGCCGCTAAGTTGATGGGCGCCTTCTCCACCAATGTATACAAAAAAATCAAATCAGGTGTTGGACAGTTACCAAGACTGTCCATGCGCCCGCATATAGTGTGGCTAAACACATGGTGCATGACTCGCACCAGAGGGTCTCTAAGTCGTGAGGCTTTTGACATCCTTGGGTTGTATGGGTCCCCAACGGCATTTGCAGCCCAAAACTCATCCCTTGCTGCATCAGACCGGAAAGTGAACTGCTCTGTGAAGACATTGGGATCATCCATGTCTTCCCTAGTGTAAATCCCAAGTCTCCTTCCCAAACGACCAACCGACCACCTGTGCCATCTTCCACACAATCTGAAAGCTATCCGCTCCTTGTGGCGGAATTTGGGTCGTTGAGCAGCAACTGGCTTTTCGTAAGCATATGATGCAAAGAACTCTATGGTAAGCTCCAAGTAAACGGGTCGGTTGCAACCGACCAGATTTATAAGTGGACGACTCATCATGTTTTCTAAACGGTCATACTGATTTAGTTCTTGCATTACTTCCCAATCCAGCCATCTAGGGACTCTGAATTGCCCCCTCCGGGCCTATAACTCGTCTCTTTTTGGAATGCATAAAGCTTCACGCTCGTCGTTGGGGTCAAACTGTAGGAAGGGATGATTCATCTGTAATGGGGAACATTGTTAGAAAGACAGAAACAGGAGAAAATGGAATTGAAAACAGCTGAGCAGCAAATTATGAAGCGTCTGTAAAACTGATCTGGGCGAACGGCACGGGCGTGCGGCCATTAGCACGGCCGTGCATCACCGAGATCGAGGAGATGTGGCCGGCTAATACCGTATATGCACGGCGTGCGAACATCGGAACGACCGTGCCATTCCGAACCAACATCAGAAGCAGTGAACACCTGGAAATGCACGACCGTTCCATACACGAACGACCGTGCAACACCGATTCTGCAGTATTTTGAACCCCTGATCTAATAACAGCCTGATTTTTCGCAAATTTCAACAAGTATTGGGCCAACAAGGGTCGGAATCACAATCGGGTGTTCACGATACTTCGATTCAACAAGGGTTAGGGTTTCGATTTGTTTATGAAGAGAACCCTAATAAATCCCTTGTTGAATCGGAGGAAATCTACTTAGAAAGCAAGAAAACAAGAAATCTAACACTAGAGACGTACCGTGCGAAGTTGGGTGTGAGATCGTGCGAAAAATCGTGCGATTTGGTGTAAAAACCGCTCTGGAACGGCTGTAGTTGCTAGGGTTCGCGAATGAGGGATTTTGCTGCAGATGAGGGTATATATAATGTGCAAAATGACAAAAATGCCCTCAGCCTGCCGCACGGTCGTTCGCCGTTTGGCACGGTCGTGCGAATCCGACGACTTTCATTTTCCTCGGTGATGCACCGGGGGTGCGACCCACCGTGCCGGAACCTCGAAAACGCACGGTCGTGTGGATCCTGGCACGGGCGTGCATCAGCTGCAGATCAGAATTTTCTGCAGAAGCTATTTCCAGCAACTGTTTTGGCCGTTTTTCGCCATTTTTTCGACACACCAACTGTTCTAACAATATTGCAACATAGAACCTTCGCTCGGCACGAATAGAAACTGTACAATCTAACGGAAACTACCTAACTAACCTAAATTACGCTAAAACTATAAAAACATAAAAACGGACAATTTTGCCCCTATAGCGCCAAAGACGCTCTTGCTACATTTTTGTCGGCGAGTCAGTAGCGTAGACTCATGCTAAATTTTTGTCGGCGAGTCGATAGCAAGACTCATGCTAAATTTTTGTCGGCGAGTCGATAGCAAGACTCATGCTAAATTTTTGTCGGCGAGTCGATAGCAAGACTCATGCTAAATTTTTGTCGGCGAGTCGATAGCAAGACTCATGTCCCCACACTTAAGCTGTATGCGAGGTGTGGAGCTTGATAACCTCCACCGCCGACTCGATCGGCCTTCCAACGTAAAACTTCAAGCGATGCCCATTTACTTTGAAAATAACGCCGTCCGCGTTCTCTATTGCAACAGTCCCATAAGGAAATACCTCTTTTACTGTGTATGGTCCTGTCCAACGTGAATGAAGCTTTTTCGTAAACACGCTTCTTGTCGTTAGCCATGATGATGTGTCCTTCGCCGGCTGGGCCCTCTGTCTCAGCGGATACCACCTGCTCGTCCACAGCTGCTGCGAGTTGCAGCGCAACCGCACGGGATCTCTAATGAAGACGTCTCCTCGGATCACGCTCGGGTTCGTCTGAAGGCTCAGCAGCGTCGGGAGCAGGGGTTGAGGACACGAAAAATTGCTTGACAAGAATATTATATTATTATAATAAGGCTGTTTTTTTTTTTTTTTTGCTGAAAAGAAACAGAATATTATTTTAAATGGGCTGAAAAATTTATAAAAATCCGAAAATGGGCCGAAATTTTTATTAAAAGTTAAAGCAATGAAAATAATCGAATCGGCTAGTGCAAAAACGATTTTTAAGAGCCGAAAAATTAAAGAATAAATGAATAAATAAATCCGGATTAGAACAAATAAATAGAATTAAAATTTACAAGTGTACAAAAGAATCATGAAAACGAATAAATTAAATTAAAAACAAGAAATATTAACAAATAAATCAACGAATAAATAATCACGAAAGTATACACAAATATTAACAAGTATATACACCGATAACACAATGACTCGGGTCGTTCCTAAAACTCGCCACTTCCCCGGCAGCGGCGCCAAAAACTTGGTACGTGCGTGACTATACATATTTTTACAATGAAATTACACACGAATTGGTTTTAAATTTATAAAAGTGATTATTACTTTTACATCAAAACACACACGAAAGAGGCAAGTGTACCCCTTCATATATGTAGTAAAGTATCGGTAAGAACCAAGTATCGATCCACGGAAATGGGCGGAGAAATAATACTAGACCTTTGCCACTAAATTACCGGTAAAAACATAAATGGTATTGGTTTTAATTAAACTAAAGTAAGCATAAATAAAAACTTATAAAACATAGTAAAATATATATAAATAGCCTTGCTTAATACACAACCACAGCATGTCAACTAAGTCAGTTTTGGCACTAGAAGCATTCGGTCAATTTTCCAGTTCGAGACAATTAGTATCCCTTTCGGGAATCCTAACATGACAATCATTCGGAAAGTTAAAACGATAAACACACTTTAACCACCTAAAATTGTTCTTTAACGTGCAATTGATTAATGTCTACAAAAATCTCCTAAAAATAAGTTAGTCATCCGTTAGGAGTTTTCTAACCTCACTTAATCAAGGAAAGCAACACCGATAAACACAATGCAACCACCGAGACAAGCATAAACTAGATTAAATCACAACCGAGTTCATTTTACAAATCTTGCACATAAATTCACCAAGATAGCAATTTTGGCCGAAACTACTAACTAAGCTAACAAATCATGGCAAGAATTCGTAACAACACCATCTAACCCGTTAGAGTCCTTCCGTGAGGGCAAGCTCTCTTGATTAATAATAATTGCATTTTATTAAACCACTAACCCGTTAGAGTATCATGGTGCCTACATTTTAACTAAGTTAAACTAGTTAACCAAATTAAAATTTTACTAATACATGATTAAATAAGCTTCATTTTTCAACTATCTTACCTAACCAAGCACCAATCATCCAACACAATTACTTATAATCAAGAAATCAATATCAATAACAAGGTTGCAAACTAATCGTCAAAGATAATCATAGAAAACACTTCCAAATTTCATTACAAACATAGATTAACATACTAATGGTTATAATCAAGCAAGGGATTGTTGTGTTTTTGCCCAAAGGCTTACATTAATACATAGTAATCAGTCTAAATGCTTGAAACATAACAAAATAATGGAAAGATTTGAGAAACCAAACCATAAACAAGCATAAGAATGAGAATCTGGATAGTAAATAAACAAAACCGGGCAATGTGGCTTGAATCCGAGTGAAAGCAGCAGCCTTCGGAGCCTCAAAATCGCCTGCAGAGCTCCCAAAAATGTCCAGAGTTACTAATAGAATGGTTCTGTTCTGTTTTTATGCTTTTTCGGTGTCGCACGGTCGTTCTCCGATCGCACGACCGTGCACTTTAAGCAATTATTGGTGGTGGTCCACCATACTGCATGACGTCACAGAGTTGACTGGTCTTCGGTCTCGCACGGGCGTGCCATGGGGTGCACAGGCGTGCATATCCGGGATCGGGGCTGGTCATCGAATCCGCATGGGGGTGCAACCATTCGCACGGGGGTGCAACCAGTCGCACGGGGGTGCGTTGCCGGGATTTCGTTGCACTCCTGATCGCACTGGGTGTGCAACGCCGAGATGAGCCTTGTTGTCGCATCCGCACGGGGGTGCCACCAACCGCACGGGGGTGCGTTCCCGAGATTTCGTTGCACTCCTGATCGCACTGGGTGTGCAACGCCGAGCTGAGCTTTATTGTCGCATCCGCACGGGGGTGCCACCAACCGCACGGGGGTGCAACTTGCCCAGATCAGATTTCTTCACAGAATGTTCGCAATTCATTCGTTTCGCCCGGAAAATCCTCGTTTTCACTATCATCTTGTCTGGTATGTTGTTTTAGGCCTGTAAACAAAAGTATACATGATTAAGTATCCGCATGACGGTTTTACGGCCGAAAACGCATAAAATGGGGATAAAATGGGGGACTAGAATATGTGTAAATTAGCGAATATCAAATCTCCCCACACTTGAACCTTGCTTGTCCTCAAGCAAGCTAAACTAAAATGCAATAAAAGATAGAATCAAACAAGAACGATAATTTACACACTATTTATTAAAAGAACTACAAACGGTTAGCCGGTTTTTCGAAAGACAACATCAAATAAATCAAACCCAAACAAGCATATGCAAATATATGGTGATAACCAAAAAGTCGTGACTCACTTTCAATTGACTTAACATGCTAATCTTCACACAACTCACAACGTTCACACACACTCGGTTTTCTTTGTGAAACATACATAAAATGTGTACGTGTAAACACTCAATGCCTTGTCAATGAAATGTGCAATATCATAAGCTTGTCATAAGATCTCGTCTCCACCAACTAACATGTGAAAAAGTGTAAATCAAGAGGTCTTTACGGGTTGTAACGTTAGGCTTGGGCGAAGGGTATGGAAGTAGACATTTAAAGTGGCGAAAATGGTTAAAACTCGGTTTTAGCGTTTAACTAGCAAGAAAATAATACAACTATACATACAAATGCCTTAAAAAGGCGACTAAAGCGCAATCGAGCTTATCAACGAAATTTTAACATTTAAGCATTCAAAATTGCTCGATTTCTATCAACTTCACCCTATTTTAGGGTGTTTTATTTTCTGGTTTTTTTTTTTTTTTATAAATAACTATACAATAAACCGAAACAAATGCTAGTTAAACGATTATTTTGTCCGAGTTTCAACACTAAAAAGGGTTTAAAACATACAAAGGCTAAATTTGGCTAAGTGGGCGATAATGTGGGTAAACAAAGGTAAACGGGAAGGCTCGACATGGTTAATCCTAAAGGGTAATATAAGGTGAACGGGAAGCACAACACAAAGAACAAGGTTTACAACAAAGGGGTAATCTAAGTGCCTCTATCACTTCTACACAATTTCGCAAGTTCATGGTCTTAACAAGCATTCTAGTGACAAGTTCTAAATTACACATGACATCCGGCTCACTCCTATATCCGAAATGAACAAATATATAACAATAGGCTCAAATATGCTCACGTAACGGATGGAATGGGTAAAAGTGTGAAAACTATCATGTAAGTCTTTCTTTGTTTGTCACGCTTTCCGGTTTCCTTTTTCAAAAATATTTTGCTTGTCGAGTTTTTATCAAGTCCGATGCTTTCTAAAACACAATCAACCGATGCTTTCTGTTTTTTTTTTTATATAAATATGAGGACAAACAAAGTTAACAAAGTTAACCCCCTCCCCACACTTGAACTTCGCATTGTCCCCAATGCGAAACCCGAAATATAGAGAAAAAGGATAATAGTACTCCCCTCAAGATGATATCTGATGAATCGAGGCTTCCAAAGCTGCGTATGTCATATGCTCCGGTCAAAGACTTGATAGCCACAATCTGCAAATATGTCATATGGTACAGCACAACAGAACAGTAACAGAATAAACCTAAATAAACCATAATGTACATAAATACTACTAGTCCAAACAAAGACACAACATAAAGTAAAGTGTTTTAAAATACAATACAATCCGAGGGTGTTCGACATACTAAGCAAAAAGAACACCCGAAATAACAAGTACTAATAATAACCATAAAAACCACCAACGAACATCACCACCAACTCCTACTCGTCATCGCCGTCATCGTCTCTCGTGAAGGATGGGCCCGCACCACCATAACCAGGTGGGTTCCACGGTGGGAACTGTGGGGGGTGCTGGAAGTAGTCGGGATATGCATGGTGCATCTCCCCGAATAAGTACGAAAACCCGGCACTCACCCCCTGGTATAAGCTCTCCTGGCTCTGCCTCAGCTGATCCTGCGTGGTCCTGAGCTGATCCTGACTAGCCCGGATCTGGTCCTGGCTGGTCCTAATCTGATCGATGTACGTACCATGCTATTCCTGCGTGACACGCATCTGCTGGAACTGCTGATAAAACCCAGGCCAGTCCTGGTGCTGGTAGAACTCATGGTGCTGCGGCTGGTGTGGCGGTGTCTGGTGTGGCGGTGTGTGGCTGGTGCTGCTCATGCATCTCTACATCTTCTTCCTCTTCCTCTGCTGGGAGCGGGGGTAACGGGTCCCAGACCTCGTTATTCAGCCCCCTCAACCTATCCCCCTGATCAGTCTCTACAATCAAACAATGATTTTCGAAAAGAAGATGACAAGAGATTAATTTCTTCAAAATTAGACTCTTCTTGGATTTTAACGTTGACGGACTCACCTTTTTCGTTGTTTAACTCATGTGTCGGTTTTTCACTTATTTGTTCTTCCATTTTTACCTCTTCATCTATCTCTTTTTTATTTAATTCATCTCTTGCGCGGGACTCCTCTTCCCTTGCGCGAGATTCTTTTATGTATCGCTCGATAGTTTTAAGGTGTTCTAATATCCTATTGGTCACTTCGGTCATAGAGTAAGGATCGAGATTTTCAAAGCTTGAATCCGGTTGTTCGATCCTCGGTTCCTTATAGTACTCATATGAAGTAGATGGTTCATACCATTGTTCTTCATTGTAAGTGTATGATGGATAAGGGTCGTAATTTTGTTCTTCATAATACTCAAATGAGGTGGGTTTTTCACGCCATGGTTCCTCATAATAAGCATATGAAGGTGGTGGCTCATATCTTGGTTCCTCAAAGTATGAGTATGAAGGCTCATACCTTGGTTCATCAAAATATGAGTATGAGGGAGAAGGTTTATACCTTTGGTCTTCATAGGATGTGTATGAAGTTGATGGCTCGTACCTGGGCTCCTCATAGTAGGTGTATGAAGTTGATGGTTGAAATAAGTTACAATATTGAACCAAGTGCGGGTTACCACAATTAGTGCAATAGTCTTCCCTATAATCATCCCCATCATAGGTGTAGTTGTAGCTTCCTGAGTATTGATCCATGAGAATCACTCAACAGACCACAACAGAGTCTCGAGACCAGAAAACAAAAACAAAAACGAAAACAGAGGCTGGACACGTCCCCGTGTTCAGTGGACACGGCCCGTGTTCAGGGTCTGTATCTGGGCGTTTGAATTAAAAATTACTGGTTTAGTGCAGCACGGGGGCGTGTTCAGTGAGCACGACCCCGTGTTCAGACTCTGTATCTGGGTGTTTTATGAAAAATATGCAGCACGGCCCCGTGTTCAGGTTACTGTAAATGCAAAACTAAACTAAAATGCAGAAAAATGTGCGCGCGTTTTGAAAAGGTTTTGAAAAACTGATTAGGCCGTCGATTTTAAGCTTTCTTAAAATCCTTGTGTCCCCGGCAACTGCGCCAAAAACTTGATGCGTGTGTAGTGTAATATATTTTAGGTGTATATTTTAATCCATTTTTACACTTTTTTAGCCAAGTGTTAAATTTATAAAACACGATATTTACTAACATTAAACACACATATGGGCAAGTGCACCCATCGTGAACGTAGTATAGTGTTGGTAAGATACCGAGGTTGTCCAAGGACACAAGAGCTTTTAGTACCAGTTTATCCTCAACGCTAATCAAATCAAAAATTAGAAAAAAAGGTTTTTAAACTAGAAAAATAAAACTAACTAAAATGCTGAAAAATAAAATAAAAATAAAACAGATAGACAAGATGAATCACTTGGATCCGACTCGTGTGTAGTGTAACCTTTGATTATTTCCGCACTTTTGCACTTTTTAAGAGATTATCTTAGTTATTGTAGTAGGCCCCTCTTTTGAAGGTGACGTTACCCTCAACCCAGTAGTTTGAGTCAGCAAGGATACAATCCTAAAGGGTCGGATTATTGAAAGATAATTAATTAAGTTATTAATGCATAATGTGGTAGGCCTCTCTTTTGAAGGTGACGTTACCCTCGGCTAAGTAGTCTGAGTCAGCAGGGATACAGTCCTAAGTAGCCGGGTTAAAGTTTTAATAGTAGCTTACTTATGAGGGGATCAAAGAGTTTGGACCCCCGCCATCCAATACCAGTGGGTATTGAAGGAGGTCCTACTAAATTTAATCCAGGTCCTTTGCAGGATCTATACACTGAACAATGGCAAGACTCTTACCAAACCGTTCCCTTAACCCCCAACCAGGTAGCCAACATATCTCCATATAGACCGTGGAGATATGAATGGTGAAAATCTTTTATTTTATATAGACAGTAAAATAATGCCAAGACACCACGGACAAACGATAAGGAAGAATCACCTTCAACATAAGAAACTAGTTATTAAAGTCATTAATACATAACCAAATAAAAAGTGCGAAAAGATTAAAAATAAAAAGTATTACACTAAACACTTGTCTTCACCAAGTGATGTAAGAGACTTAGGCAAACATGGCCTTTGATTGTCAAGAACTCTTACGATCAATCTTGGATCCCGAGATGACTCACACACTCTATGATGGACAATGGATGATGGTGGTGGATGTTGGTGTTGTGATGGTGGTGGGTGAAGTGTGAGAGAGGTGGTGTGCCAAGGGATGAGTTGCAAGTGATCCAAGCACTCCTATTTATAGGTTGAACAGAAGCTCGGGCACGGCCCCGTGTCCATTGGGCACGACCCTGTGTCCATCCTTCTCTCTTTCTTCATTAATTGCAGTTTGTCTGCATTAGTTGACCAAGCCCCCGTGTCCACTGAGCATGACCCCGTGTGTAGAAGCGTATCTGTACTATCAAGATTTCCCTAGATCCTGCGAATCCTAGAGTTGACCACGGCCCCGTGTCCGCTGAGCACGACCCCATGGTGGGCGATAGAAGCTTCTATAACTTTGTCTTTTCTTCTGACACTTGGGCACGCCCCCATGCTCATTGAGCACGGGGCATGTTCAGCCTTCTGTTCTCTTGTTTTGCTTGGGAAGATGCTGTTGGGGAGGCCGGGCATGCCACGTTTGTTCCTTATCTTGTATTCATGTTAGATTTAGCTGCCTTTTGCTTCTTTTGTTTATTTGAGCTCATTTAATCCTGAAAATACAAAAGGAAGACAAAAACATACTTTTTCCAACATTAGTACTAAAAAAGGGTTAGTTTTATGCCACAATTGATGTAATTTATATGTTGCATTTTGTGCACATCAGTTGTATCACGCTTATATTGTCGGTGAGGCCAATACTCGCGCTGCCAACCACCAGATTGTGCGGGAGTGGCACACAATTTGTAGAGAGCGAGGGGAATGGGAGAAGTACCGTGATCGTTTGCTGAGGCAGGTTAGGGATTTTGAGAAGATGAAGAGTTCATTTGCTGAAGAGAAGGCCGCCTTTGACGCGGAGAAAATATCTGAAGAATGGGGGCGCGAGGGCCTAAGGAGCAAGCTCTGTGCTGTTGAAGAGCTCTTGTCAAAGGTGCGTGCTGACTGGAAAAGGTGTGCAAAAAGGAAAATCTGCGCATGTATGCAGCTTGCGCCAAGATTACCGACCTTGAGGCTCAAAATGCCACATTAACAAAGAAGGTTGAGGACATTGAAGCTGACAAAGAGCACGTTGAGGTCCGACAACTTTAGCCTTTTCTTCTTCATGTTTTTTACTTGTCAAAATATTACTAAGTCATTATCTCATTCCTCGCAGGCTGAGTTAAAGGCGCAGGTGGCCAGCAAGGACAAGGACTTGCATGTCAAGGATGTGGAGATTGCGGAGTTAAAGCGTAGATTGCGTGAACAGACTGACAAAAGTGAATCCTTGGAGATTGATTTGGAGGCTGAAAGGGTGAAGGCTGCTACCGCCGAGGAGGCCAAACAGAGGGTCGACGAGGCGTGAGATATTAGCACCTCTGCCCTTAATGTAGCCCAAAACAATTACACCGAGGCTCAATCGATCGTAGACACGCTGGTCTCCGAATCTGAATGGATGCGTAATAGAGGGGTAGTTCTGGTAAGGTTTTCCTCCATTATACTTAAATACATTAAGGGCACCTTAGAACAGGGAATTACCTATTCAAAAGGAGGAAATGGGAAACTTGTAGAGTTTAGTGACAGTGATTATGCAGGTGTTGGTGCACTTACGTCTGTCGACTACGTCTTACATCGAGTCTTAGAGATAAAGCGTTCAGACATGGCACAGATATCTAGAAATAGTGGTTTTGTCTAGGTCCGCTTTTATGTACACTCCTAGGTCCGCTTATGTGTCAGTCTTGTTTAGGTTCGCTTATTAGGTTATGTGCTTGGTCCGCTTTTCTGTCACGATGTAGGTCCACTTATACGTACATGTACGTATAAGCGAACCAGCTTGTCTATATATAGGTCCATATGAGCGAACCATAAACACATAGTTGAAGGTGTTTGTTCCGGTATGCTGCTGAAGTGCTGTCAAATCTTGTAATCGAGTTCAATATCAATAATACAGCAAGTTTAAAGTGAATACAGCTTCAATAGCACCGAATTATTAGTTTCCACCTCTTAATTCGGATACGAACTTCTCTGAACGACTCAAACAGGGCCGAGAACGATCCTACAATTGGTATCAGAGCTCAGGAGGAGGAGTTCTTGCCATTTTAGCTGCATTTCTTCTGATTTTCTACACTTTCTTCACTTTTTCAAAAATTTTCACGGTAAAACAAGCTCAAAATCACACAGTACACTTGGAATCATGAATTAACAAACCCTTGAAGTTTTCAGATCTAAAATCGACCTAGAAAGTTGATTTTTAGGAGGTTCGCTTTTACGGTTTCGCTCAAAAGTGACATCAGCATCCTGGTCCGCTCGAAAGTTCAAATTGGGTTCGCTCTTTGTGACAGTCTTGAGTGGGGTTCGCTCCAACGACATCAGATTGGTCCGCTCCAAAAATCGATTGGTCCGCTTATCCGGTCAATTCATTGGTCCGCTTATTAGTCAGCTCATCAGGTCCGCTCGTATCGACAAAATCAGGTCTGCTTGTTTGACGGTTCGCTCAAACGGTTTGTCTAGTTGGTCCGCTTATCTGGCCAAGTCAACTGGTCCGCTTATTGATCAGATTTACTGATTCGCTCCAAAGGTTAAAATCGTGTTTCGCGTTTAAGACACTGTATTGGTTCGCTTTTGGGAACAGTTATAGTATCGCTTTTGTATCAGTCTCGCTTTTGTGAACAGGGTGTTAAAATTTGATAGTTGTGAACGATGGATACTGAATTTTATAATGCTTTTGCTACCCCGGCCTCGATTACTCAGAGTGCTTTGATTGAAAATGAAACCAGAACGTCTCAGAAGCCACGTAAACTTATGGATATTGATGATTATAACGTGTGGTCAGAACGTTTTGTAAACTGGGTCGAGGCTTATCATCTAGATGCGTGGGAACACACTGAAGAGCCATTTGTCAAACCCACAAAGAATGATGTTGTGAATGGTACTCCATTAACACTTAGAGAGATGAGTACTGCAGATAAAAAGAAATATCGTGATGAGAAACTGATGGTGAGTTTGCTTCAACAAGCTATAAAAGAAGATATCTTGATACTGCTTCAACATGACGGAACTGCATATTCAATGTGGACAGAATTGGAAGCAAAGTTTACGGGAAGTGATGATATGTTAAAGAACAAAATGTCTCTCATGAAAAAGGAATTTGATTTGTTTCGGGGATTGAAAAATGAAAACACCAAGCAAATTATTGATAGATATTGTAACTTGGTTAGAAATATGACGAAACTTGGTGTTAAGAAAGATATTGATGAATTAATTGAAAAACTTGCAGATGCGCTTCCATATGAAACATGGGGAACATTTTTGATGATGCTGAGGTCCAACAAAGCAGAATATAAAAAGATGACACTAGGAGACTTCATAAAGCATCTGGAAGCTCAAGAGATGGAGCAGAGGAAGATCGCTAGGATGAAGAACTACGATGGAGAACAGGATATCAGTCTGTACTACAAGCATGGTGCTACTGATTCAACAAAGTATTCTCCTAAGATCGAAACTGCTTACAGTGTTAAAGATTCTCCTGAGAAGAAGACATCTCAAGGATCAAGCAACAGCACAAGATTTTCATCTTTCGATCCTAACATCTCTGTAACAAAGAATGGTAGAAAACTTCAGTGTAACATTGTGTTAAGCCTTGAAAATGACCAAGACTACACTGAAGAGATTGCTAAAAATCAAATGTCTTTGTTAGGGATGATTTTAGAATCTTATAGCTGTTTTGTTGCAGGAAAGATCGGAAATCCAATGCTCACGAAAGAGGATTACGATCAAATTGATGCTGAGGAAATGGAATTGATGGATATAAAATGGTGTATGGCGAGTGTGATGAGACGTGCTGAAAAGTTTAAACAAATTACTGGCCGTGATGATTTTCGTGATGCAAATGTTTCAGCTTTGGGTTTTGATAAATCTAAGGTTACGTGTTTTCGTTGTAGAGAGAAGGGGCATTTCAAGAGGGAGTGCAAAAATCGTGAAGCTACCGGTGCCCAGAATCCTTTTGGAAACAATGATTATCACAAGAAGGCCATTTATCATCAAATCACACCACCAGCACAGCAGTAGGCACAAACAGCTCATGGGAGAGATGTGATGGATAATTCGAAAAGAGCATGTGTTGTTAGTCAGGGAAAATATGATAATTTTACCTGGGAAAAGTATCTTCCGAAAGACAGCAAAGTGTGTTTGGCTGAACAAGATGATGAGAAGTTGGCTGAAGGTTTTACCTGGGATGATTTTTGTCCAGATCAAAATCTTATGGCCAAAGAGATGTCTAAAAATACTTCTCATGCTTTCTTTGCTAATGCTTATGATTTGAAATGTGCAGAAAGGTGCAGAAAAGTCATGGAAGCTGCTGAAGAAAAACGAAGAAGGAACAGAGAAGAGGCAGAAGAGGAAGAGAGATTGAAGGAAGAAGCTAAAGCTGAAAAGATGAGAAGAGCTGAATTTTTACAATCAAGCAGGACAGTGAAAGAGGTTCCTGAGTTTGAGGTTAAAGTGGATGCTGAACCGGTCATGGTCCAAGAAAAGTGCATGAACTGTGATTCGCTGATTAAGCAGAACAATGAGCTGTTGCACAATATTCACAAGTTGAAAGAATCGTATGATATTATGAACAGAGAAATCAACAAATATACAGATTCTGATGGTGAACAATCTGAAGCTATGAATACTTTGAAGATAGCTTATCTGAGACAGCTTGATACGGCGAACTTTAACATAAAGAAATGTGCAGATCTCGAGCTTGAGTTGGCAACACAAAAGATAGAAACTGAGAAAATTAAGAAATTATTAGATAGTTACTCATGTTCTACTTTTGTGGTTGATAGGATTTATCCGGTGGTGAAAGATTTGAAGACGTTCAAAGAAGAGCAGACATCGGATGAAGAAAAGTGTGTGACAAATGTTGAAGAAAAGTTAAAAGCTTCTGGTAAGAAACCGAGTGTATCCTACAATAGATGTCCGCCCCCGGTCGAAAATGGATATTCACCTCGAAATCCAAATTCAGAAAGAGTCAATAAAGCGATCAATTTGAAATGGGAGTCTAGGTCGTCGGATAACTTACCAGAAAGTATTGATGTCACATATACGTCATCAGACACTGATCATGAGTCAAAGTTGATAAAAAGTATGGTCGATCAGGTGTTAGACAGCGATGACAATGAGGTGTCAAAACCGAAGTCAAAACCCGAGTCAAAGTCTGGGTCCAGTGCGTCAAAGCCAACAGTCAAAAAGGACAAACGGGTTTATGATAAAGAGTTTTTAATGTCTAAATCTAATTTGAATGATGAACCATTCAAAGTGGCATATACTTTGAAAGGTTCTGACAAATTATATTCTGATGAAATCTTTCCAATAAGAAGTGTCAGACTTGAAATGATTCAAAAGGTTTTCAAAATAACAGAAATTAATATTTCTGAAATAAAAGATTTAAATATTAATGGAAAACCTAATCAATACACTTTAAGAGATCAACAGAGAATCAACAAGAAAATGGGTTACAATTGTGGTTATAGTTTCCGACAGAAACCAAACCATAATCGTAATTTCAAAAAGAAAGGTCTTGGTTTTGTGCCACCGAAAAACTATAAAAACGAAAAAATGTATAAACCAAAAACTATGTTTGTTTCAGGGAAAACGTCAGAAGCTGAAAAAGAACAATTATTCAGAAAACAGACAAATCAGGAATTCCTTGCCAAGAAGCAAGAAGAACTAAAGAAGAATGAAGATCCGAAGAAGATTGAAAAGAGAACCTGTTTTTAGTGCAAGATTGCTGGTCATGTTGCGAAAGATTGTCCAAAGACATTTCAACCTAAACAAGAAGTCTCAAGAAAAATGAAAGAAAAAATTGTTGAGAAGACTGAACTGTCAACCCGGAAGTTCACGGGTTTTGAGAATTCAACTTATGAAAAAGGATAATCTTCAAAGAGTGCTTCCAAAAGAATAGACAATGCCACAAATCAGAAATGGGTTGTAAAAGGTTCAGGTAAAATGTCTGGTGATGATTCTGATTCCATAAAATCAGAGGAGCCACATGTTGAGAAAAAGATTGTAAGAAAAGTTCTGAAAGTGGACGATGTGAATTTTCCGCCACTGAATGCTAAAAATTACAAATCTAAAATTGGAAAAGTTGAAATTTCAAATCAATTCTATTCTGACAAGAAGAAAATTGATGTTGAAAAAACTTTTAACGGAAATGTAAAACGCATCTTTGGAAAAATGGTCAGTGGTAAGGCCCAAAGCATTAAGAATTTTTATGCTTCCAAAGGATGGGTTTACAAGTCGGTTGAAAGGAACGATGAAAACGATGAGGTTACACCCAAGGAAGGTTAGGCTTGGGTGGATATATTTTTTCAAGAATAAAATCCTGACTTGCCGGAGATCCCTAGTTGGTATCGTGGATCATGAATCGGCATCCTTCTTAATCTGTGTTTGAGGTTTTGCAGGACTTGCCGGAACTCCCAGGTTTGTAAGCGAGGAGTAGGAATCGGCATCTTGAGATTTCAACCAAAAAATGGTAATTGGTTGAAAAACAGGTTTGAATAGCTTAATTGCTAAATCTACAAGTGGTTGTATGTTTGTAGTTGTTATAAGTGGTTCAGAATGAGAACCAGTTGATCCTACAAGTGGTTAAATCAAGGTCATTAAATTGAACTTCAATTAACTATCATTCATAAGATTGGTAAAACAATATGATGATTTGAACCCCAATTTTACAAAAGGTAATAACAACTAAACTTATTTTCCGGAAAAACCATTTTGATTAAAACAAACTTAAGTGTTTTGAAATCATTATGGGAAAATAGTTTGTTGTGAGGGGGAATTCTGATTGTTTAAGCCAAACGAATGGAGAATTGAAGTGTTTCGATATCAGTTGTCATGTTCTGTATAGTTTGTTTTTCAATTTTCTTTAGATGTATTTGAATTTTAGGGGGAGTAAGAATTTTTTTAGAAAATCCAAAAACATCAAAAAATTTGAGAAAGCCAAAAACATGATAAAACAGAAAAATGAGTTTTTGTTGCATAAAAGAGGAAGTGATAGTACATCAGTGGACTATTACAGCACGCTAAAGAATTGTAAAGTCAAAATGTGATAAACAATTTTACTACGGATGTGTCAGTAGATTTTCGCACATTTAGTAAATTGAAACGAGATATAAACCTAAATCAAACTTACGTAATTCGTGGGTAACTATTCTTGAATATATGGGTAACCCCTGAAATCTTGTTTGAAAGGTCCCGTATTCTGAGATACTAGGTCTTTATGCTCAGTGATATCTGGGGTATTATTCCGGGACTTCTGCTGTATGGAAATACTGACCTAGTCCCCGAATAATACTTTCTGCTAAAAGCTTTGAAACACAAGCTCGCCCTCAGCAATCTGATTAAACAATAAAATTGATAGTCATTGCTGTTGTAAAAAAGATCCTCTAAAGGGAACCCACCAAAAGTCGAGCCGTCATCTCTCTGCTGAACGGAAGTTCTGACCTGAGCTCTCACGGTTTCGCATCTACCCCTTTACAGATATCATCTGTGGTATACTCACCTGTAAGACTGAATATTTGGGATCTGGATACGGGAGTATATTCAAGTGGAGTGATACATAATTAAGTTTAAGTCTCTAAAACATTAATATCATATCTCGAATCAATTGAAATCTGTGTGAAAATTTAAGTGGACAAACATACTGACAATCTAGGTAAATTGTTTAGAACTGAGTATGTTTAAAGCTTAACGGTGTTAGTGATATGTCTTATATACTGATATGATCCTCTTGCACAAGCTCACAAAAATATTGTCTGTAAATATTTTATTTTTACATTTATTTCTTTCAGAAAATTCAAAAAGATTTTTGGTGTGTTTTAGCATAAGTTTTGAAAAAGTCAAAAAGATTTTCGACAACTGGTGTTAAGATGCTGATTTTTGAAATTCAAAGTGCTAAACTTGAAAAACTGGTTTGGGAGAGTGTATGTGAAGTTGGTAAATTTGTTTGAAAAAGCTGGCAATCAATCCTTGAATGCAAAATCATTATTGTTTTGGTTCAACATAGTTTCTAAATTGTCGAAAAGTTTTAATCTTTGTAGAAACTTATGGTTCGGTAGAGATTGTGCAGGTCTTGAACCAGATAACAATTATGTGTTGAAGTGCCAGGTTACAATCTTAGAACCAGTGAAAGTTTGAATTCCAGACTACGATCCCAGCTGTGTGAGAGGGGGAGTCTGAAGACACCATGTCAACAGTTGAAAGAGAAGAGGTTATCGATGATGAAGATAGAGAACGAGGGTTCTTGAAGTGACAGATATTTCAGAGGCAGATTGTCGACTGATGAAGATTGTAGATTGACATGTGCGAAGACTCTATGAAGACTCCGTCAACATCCGAGGGGGAGTCTGTTGGTGCACTTACGTTTGTCGACTACGTCTTACATCGAGTCTTAGAGATAAAGCGTTCAGACATGGCACGGATATCTAGAAATAGTGGTTTTGTCTAGGTCCGCTTTTATGTACACTCCTAGGTCCGCTTATGTGTCAGTCTTGTTTAGGTTCGCTTATTAGGTTATGTGCTTGGTCCGCTTTTCTGTCACGATGTAGGTCCACTTATACGTACATGTACGTATAAGCGAACCAGCTTGTCTATATATAGGTCCATATGAGCGAACCATAAACACATAGTTGAAGGTGTTTGTTCCGGTATGCTGCCGAAGTGCTGTCAAATCTTGTAATCGAGTTCAATATCAATAATACAGCAAGTTTAAAGTGAATACAACTTCAATAGCACCGAATTATTAGTTTCCGCCTCTTAATTCGGATACGAACTTCTGTGAACGACTCAAACAGGGCCGAGAACGATCCTACAGCAGGTAACGTTGATGACAGTAGAAGCAAATCAGGGTACATATTCCATTTAGGCTTCGGACCTATATCATGGCAATCAAAGAAACAAAAGGTAGTGGCACTCTCTTCAACGAAACCAGAATATATGGCTCTATCTCTAATAGGTTGTCAAGCCATATGGATCAAGGGAATTCTCGATGAACTACCAGAAAAGAAAGATTACCCGATTCCTATATATTATGACAACAAGTCCACAATATTTTGGCTAAAGATCCTGTTTACCACGGAAAAAGTAAGCACATTCGAGTTAAATATCATTTCATTAGAGATCTGATTAAGAAAGCGGAAGTGGAAGTAAGTTTCTGCGCAACAAAAGATCAAGGGGCTGACATTATGACAAAAGCTTTGCAGCAAAAGGATTTCTCTCGTTTGAAGAATCAACTTCATATGACGCTGATCTAGCTTACGTGAGGGTATTAGATATATATAATTATAAGTATAAGCTAGATATTGTGACATGTATTATTATTACAGTATTATTATTAATCTTAGTTTAGGCTAATGGCGGTTATCGCTAATGGCAGTGGCATTATGTATGTATATCACATTCCCTGTACAAACTCTGATTATCAATTCATTGCGAACATTATTCAATCTTTGAAACACCATCAATTCTGTATCACTAATCATATTCCAACAAGATTACCTAAGTCTTTAAGTTAATTTGAGAGGGTAGTCACTCAACCAGATTAGCAAGAAATGTCGTAGAATTGTCGGTGGTAATTATACCATCAACATGTACAAGAATATAAGGGATAACTTCATCTCAGCATTTGGTACATAATGTCGAAAACACACTATGTTGTAGATGCCCTTCTACAATAAACAAACATGATGAGGGTGAATTGAGTCAATAAGCGGGGAGATTGTGTCGTATTGAAAATCTCAAATATATCTTCATGACGAAATATGTTATTAACGTCAACTTGTCTAATGTCTAACCCTTGGAAAACCACAGCACATAAAACTAACAATATAGTGGTTGATTTGCTTGTTGGGGTTGTAAATGTTTCAGTATAATCATGGAAGCCCTTGGCAATAAGCCAAACTTTATATAGACTAACATGTCCATCCGGTTGGCTTTAACACCTGAATACACACTTGTAGCCAACAAGTTGGCATGAGATGGAACCGGTATTAGTACCTAGGTCTAGTTAGAAGGTAGAGCCACAATTATGAAAAGTATAGCATCCCGTTATATCTAATACCATGGGTTAAGTTATTCTATAAAAACTCCTAATTGTAAGAAGTGTAAGAAGCATTTATAAAGTGATAAGTGCCCAATAATCTAAAATCTAAAACCACTACACCACTACCCAAAACCTAAACACCTACCCTCACCCCACCCCACCACCACCCAAAAACCTGACACCCCACCCCACCACCCTGACCCACCCCACCCCACCACCACCCGAAAACTTAAACCCCCCATCACCCCCCCCACCCCCACCCCCCCTGGGCATTTTTTTTTGGGAGGGTGAGGGGTTTAGGTTTTTGGGTAGTGATTAAGTGTTTATTTATTATTAATTTTTTTTTTGTAGTGGGTTTTTTTAAAAGGCTTTATACCTTTACAATATAATTAGAAGCATTTGTATTTAATCCTAATCCAGTAATCCCTAATACCATATTAGACACCCAACCCCTACGCCATGAACATATATGACAAGTAAGTACATAATCTAATAAGAGTTAAATAATACGGATTTTTAAATACTTTTTAATGAACTAGATTTTCCTTTGCCATCAAGTAATGCACATGAACCAAATCCCCTTGGCATTGGGATAGTAGGATCATATCCTTCGTTTCAATTTTTTTTTTTTTGGTCAACTATCATATTTAACCGATTATTTGCAATTATAATTATTCCTTTTTTAACTTTAGTAAAGGTGTAAGGAGTGGTTAAACATTTGAGAGTGAACATAATAATTATTAAAATAAAAAACAATCATTCTTCGTCGTCTTCGTCGGTTTCGAACCCAGGAATCGTTTAAACATGTTCCACCAAATCAGATCGAAGGTTGTGATGTATATCCCTTGACTTGATCCAAAATTCATTAACCGCTTTATCTTGGTCTGTTACGTTACCTGGTTGGGAATCATCGTCATCATAGTGGGTAACGACCGCTCTACCTTCGTCCTCCAAAATCATGTTGTGAAGAATGATACATGTGTACATCACGTTTCCAATCTGATCCTTGTCCAATAGTCGACAAGGCATTTGTAATATTCGCCACCTTTTCTTCAAAACACCGAATGCTCGCTCGACGTCTTTACGTGCAGCCATCTGTACCCTGTTAAACTTTAATCTCTTTGGATCTGTCGTACCGTGTTTTGTGAATGATTTTACAAAAACCCCCCACTCTGGGTAAATCCCATCAACTAGGTAGTACCCATACACGTACTCAACCCCGTTTACAAAGAAAGTTCCTTTGGGTCCTATACCATTTATTCGATCATTGAAAAGGGGCGAGTGGTTTATGATGGTAATATCATTATGTGAACCTGGCATACCGAAGAACGCATGCCATAACCAAAGATCTTGGGACGCAACCGCTTCAAGCATGATGGCCGGACTCCCGTGAAATCCACTCGTGTGAGCGCCTTGCCATTGGGTAGGACAAAGTTCCCAAGCCCATTTCATACAATCTAAACTACCTAGCATCCCGGGTAGCCCATGATAATCTGCGTGATGTTCCAATAATTGTTGCATGTCACTGAACGAGGGCTTTCTCAAATATCTTTTCCTGTAGAGTTCTAGAATACACGAACAAAAGTTGTGAAGACTTTCTCTAGCTACACGTGCAGACATTTTTAAATAGTCATCCATAATGTCCGAACTATTGTCGTACGCTAACTGCCTAAGTGCGGCCGTGACCTTTTGCCACGTAGTAAATCCTAATTGCCCGGTTACATCGGGTTTTTGTTGAAAATAAACATACTTCTCCTCAAGATCTCTAGATATCCTTAAAAATAAGTTTCTACTCATACGAAAACGACGCCTAAACATTTTTTCATCATACTTAGGTTCAGCTGAGAAGTAATCGCTTACCAACAAATCGTTAGCGGTAACCCGTTCACGAGCGATGTATCTTCTTCTGCGTTTAGGTTGTTGACTCTCTTCCTCCTCCTCTTCGTTTTCAATGATAACTTTCACCACCGTCGCGATCGTTTGTAGAAATATTTCCGCCCCATCGTCAGATGATGATGACGATTCAGTATAACTTGAAGAACTCATGGCGAGATTGTGTTTTATGTGTTTGATTTTGTGTGAGAAAAATGATAAATATTGTAAAGTATTTATAAAGGAAGAATTTTTTTTTTTTAAAATAGACCAACGGCTAGCCCAACGGCTAGCCTGGTTTGGCCATTCACAACCCGCCATGTCAGCTTGGCCAGACCGCCCCACGCCCGGCTTGAAACCCATGCCCCAAGGGCCACGCCGAAACCCATGCCCACCCGGGGTGGTGGCTTGGGCGTTTTCCCCTACCCACGCCCAAACTCCCGCCCCATACCCCGAAGTCTTAGACCATGGGGTATGGTGGGGCTTGGGTTGGGACATTTGTTGACACGTGGAATGGGAGCCCCCCCACCACTCAAACCCACGCCCATGGGGTATGGTGGGGCTTGGGTTGGGGGCATGAGTTTGGTTTGGCCATTGAGAGCCTGCCATGTCACTTACTGGCCCACCCCACGCCCGGCTTCAAACCCACGCCAATGGGGCCACGCCCAAACCCACGCCCCATCCCAAGCTCCCGGGGTGGTGGCTTGGGCGTTTTCAGCCAACCCACGCCCCAACCCAAGCCCCATACCCCATGGCCTTAGCACTTGGTGAAGTGGTAAACTATTTTTTTTTAAAGGAAAAATGTATGATTGGTTAAGATTGGAATGAACCCCATCTCACACTACCCTCTCTCTCATACACTCCCTCCCCGCATCGGCATGCCATCACCGAACAAACCCCTTCAAATCGGTAAACTTCTTGCTGGCGGTGGTTTACCGCATCAGTAAACTGGTTATTTTGTTTTGGTTCAACCCGTAGTCCACACGGACACCCTAATTCGATTGATTAGTGACTTGTCTTGGAGATCGTCACATAAAAAAACGCAACTTTATTTTTTACTTAAAATCAATTCAATTGGACGGTTCGGGTGTATCCATGCATACAGTTTTCTATTGCCGTTTTACGTATTTCTATGTTGTTTTTTTCAAGTGTTGTCATAACATTTTATTTTAATTAAAAAAACTTCAAACAAGAGGTGATATGTTTCTTGATCTAACTATATTTGGGTTTTCTATTTTAAAACTCCTAGATTAATATCTGTTGCCTTTTTATACAATATAATTTTTGTCTTGCCATCTTGTATTAAGTGATATAAATTTATAGAAAATTATAACGATTTTCTGACTTGGTTGTAACATACAAAGATTCTTTGACTTACAACTGAATATACGTTACTAAATAGATGACAAAAACCAAGGCCTACTCTTTAAAAACGATGGAACGAACATACTTTTTTAATGCCCATTTTAGTCTTTAAAAATGTGACATGTGAACCAAACTAGTCAATTTCTAGTTTTCAATGGGAAACCCTAATCGTCGAGGCGATCACCGGCAGCCGCCTAATCCTCATCGTGATTATGATGATCCTTCTTCCAGAACAACATTTTACATCACAAATATCTCGGATAGAGTTACCGGGTTGAAGCTTCGTGAGGTTTTTCGGACTTTTGTAAATGTGACGGACGCATGGGTTCCTCGTCGTCGTAGTGTTAAGGGTAGAGTGTTTGGTTTCGTCAGATGCGAGAAGCTTTCGGATCCTTATGCGGTTTTACCAAGTTTGAATGATATTGTTATTATGGAGTCTAAGATCTCTGTTTCTCTTTCAATGTTTGATAGATTTCATAAGAAGATTTCATATGATGATATAAGGGTGGCGCAGAAGGCATGGGTTCCAAAGGAAAAGCATGTGTCGAAGGAGGAGTTCCCGTCTATGTTAACGGTGTATGGTCGTGCTTCTAGTTCTAGGAAGGTCCTTCAGTGATGATGACGGTGCGCTATATCCATTGCATTCGGTTGGTAGGGCAGTGGTTGGAGTGTCGGACTGTATTGCTAGTTTACGTACGGTTAAGAAGATGTTGTTCAAGGTTGGATTCGATGAAGCTGCAGTGTCTTATCTTGGGGGATTGACGGTCCTTGTTACTTTTCGAGATGCTGATCAGATGAAAGTGTTTCTGAGGATAAGAAGGAGGTTTGAAGGAAACTTTTGTATCCGTCTCTCCATGGTCGGGTCAAAACATCCCATTTGAGAGGATTGTGGTTTTAAAAATCGTTGGTGTGCCGGTCCTAGTTCGGGAAGGCTCTATGTATGATAAGATTGGAAGTTTGTTTGGTATGGTGGTGTGGCCTTCGGATTTTTCATGGGTGGGGACTGATAATGCGATTGGTTATGCCCATGTTCTTACTGATATTTCATCAAAAATCGATGAAGAAGTTTCGGTGATCTGGAGTAATAAGGGTTATAACGTTTGGGTTGTTGAAGAGAATTCGGGTTGGATTCCAGAATTCGAGTCGGTTCTGGTGGATGAAAGATATGACGATTTCGAGGAAGGTGAAATTAGGGATCCGGTGACGGATGCTCCGGCCGGTGTGGTCAACCGAGAGTCAACACAGCTAGAGATGCCAGTAAATCAGCCTTTGACTGCGGATGATGTGCCGGAAAATTTGCATGATAGTTATGAGTTGCCTAATTTGGACAAGTCTGACTTGGGCGCTCAGAATTTAAATGTGGGGTCGGATGTTTTAATGGGCTGAGAGGGTGTAGTGGATATTTTATTGGGCCAACAGGATGAGCATGGATCTTCAGCGGGCCAGGAGGAGAATGTGACTCCTTTTGGGCCTTCACTGACTTAGCCTATGGGTTTTAAAATTGGTAAGGCCCCGGTGGGTTTTAAGACCAGAAAGAGAACTCGGTTATTCTTCCACAATTCACCTGAGGACACTTTGCCTTCTTCTTGTATGATGGGGTCGGTTCCTCAGTTCAATCCCCAGAGATACCCGGACCTGAATAATAGTGTGGTGGAGGATGGAGTGCATGCAGAGGTTGTTGTTGATGGTACTAGTCCAGGCGAGCCGGTGGAGGTGTCGTCTGTACATGGGGGTTCTGTTTCGACAGTGGCAGTGGAGACAGTTCCGGCAAGTATGATTGATGAGGCGGTTCGGATAAACACTGAGGTCGATGCTACGGTTCGTGTTTGTGACATAGTCGGGGTAAATGTTCATTCTTTATCGGCCTCGATTGCTGAGGAAGTTATTTCGGAACTGGGGGTATCTAATTGTCAATGAATTGCATGTTATTGAATGTTCGTGGGATTCGTCGTAAAGGTAAGGCGGGTTGGATTCGTGGTCTGAAATTGGCCCATGCTGTGGATTTCTTGGCATTACAGGAGTCGAAGATCTCGGTTCCTCCTTCTTGGCTTCTTTCGAAGGTTTGGGGAAATTCGGTTTTTAATTTTGATTGTGTTGATTCGGAGGGGTCTGCGGGAGGGCTGTTGTGTTTATGGGACCCTACGTGTTTTAGAATGTCTGGCGTCTTTCGGTCGAAGCATGCTCTTGTGATTTCCGGGCTTTTGGTTCATTCTAGTGTTCATGTGAATATTGGTAATATATATGCTCCTAATAATCCTGCGGCGCGCCGTGTACTTTGGAATGAATTGTTGTTTTATAGGAGGTCGTTACATGGATTGTGGATTATGATGGGTGATTTTAACGAGGTTCGGTCAGCTGATGAAAGGGTAAACTCATTATTTTTTCATACTCAGGCGATGGCTTTTAATAGTTTCATTAGTGAAGCGGATTTATTCGAGTATAATATATGTGGTCATAAATTCACGTATATGTCCGGGAAGGGGGATAAACTGAGTAAATTGGACAGGATTTTAGTGTGTAATGACTTTATGTCGACTTGGCCAGATGCGAGTGTAACAGCTCTTTGGAGGTCTCTGTCGGATCATTGCCCATTGTTATTTGCTTTGAAGAGTACTGATTATGGTCATGTGCCGTTTCGTTTCTATAACTCTTGGTTGGATTTTCCGGGGTTTGTGGAATTTGTGAATTTTATTTCCGAGCGGTTTGTCTGTTCGGGGCCCGTGACATTGCCTTAGTTGCTAAATTGAAATGGTTGAAGGGTAGGATTAAGTTGTGGGTTGATGCGGAACGGAAGAAGAGGAACACAAAATCCTTGGAATGTAGGAAGATCGTGGAAGATTTGGAACTTTTAGCAAATAATCGGCCTTTATTGGATGATGAGTTGGCACGCCGAGCTAATGCTCGGAAAGTTTTGTTTGAAGAGGAAAGGTTAAAAGCTTTAGATGCCAAACAAAAGTCTCGGACTAAATGGGCGATAGATGGTGATGAGAACTCTAAGTTTTATCATGGTGTTATTAGACTAAATTCAGCGAATAATAGGATTCATGGCATTAGGTGTGGTGGCGAGTGGATTAATGAACCGAATCTGGTCAAGGATAACATTGCATCTTTTTTTGCTGAAAAGTTTAGTTCTAGGCACCGTGCTCGGCCGCTGTTTTTGTGCCCGGATGTTATGCGTTTGTCAGATGACGACGCTCATACTTTGGACGCTCCTTTCTCTATTGAAGAAATTACTAATGCCATGTGGGACTGTGACGGGGATAAGGCGCCGGGCCATGACGAGTTCAACTTTACTTTTATAAAAAAATTTTGGCCGGTTCTGAAACAGGATTTTCTGAGGCTGTTTGCGGAGTTTCATTCGAATGGTTGTGTTAGTACAGGTGTTTTCTCGGCTTTCATCGCCCTTATCCCAAAGGGTCGGGATCAGGCGACTTTGTCTGATTACCGCCCAATAAGTTTGGTGGGTATCCTTAATAAAGTTATGTCTAAAGCTTTGGTGCTTCAGCTTAGGGGTGTGAAGTCCCATCTTGTGTCTGAGGAACAAACGGCGTTTCTGAGTGACAGAAATATTCTAGATGGCCCATTGATTCTGAATGAGACCATTGCGTGGCTGAAAAAGGCTCGATTGACGGGTATGTTCTTAAAAGTTGATATAGCGAAAGCTTATGATTCTTTATGTTGGGATTATTTGGATGATTCATTGGGACAAATGAACTTTTCAACAAAATGTCGGGGGTGGATTATGTCAATCATTCGTAACTCTCGGGCTTCGGTTCTTATCAATGGCTCGCCTACTTATGAGTTTTCTTGTCGCCGTGGCCTTCGTCAAGGAGATCCACTGTCACCTTTTTTGTTCATTCTTGCCATGGAAGGTTTGACCCGAATGATGAGGAGGGCGTGTGATATGGGAGTATTTCATGGTATTCGTGTTGGTGGTTCGGGGCCTTTAATCTCCCATTTTATTTATGTGGATGATGTCGTCTTTTGTGGTGAATGGTCTATGACAAATACGCTTAACCTTAGATGACTACTTCGGGGTTTTTATTTATTGTCGGGGTTGAAGATTAGCCCTAACAAAAGTAGTTTGTATGGGGTAGGGGTGGATGATGATGAAATTGCAAGTATGGCTTCCGTTTTAAAATGCATACCGGGTCGTTTTCCTTTCACACACTTGGGTGTACCAATTACATGTAATATGAACTTGGTTCGGAGTTGGGAGCCGGTCATTGAAAAGGTGAAAAAACGTTTGTCAAATTGGAAGGCTAAAAGTCTTTCTTATGGTGGGCGCATAACTTTATTGAAATCGGTTTTGAGCTCGCTTCCTCTATACTTTTTCTCACTATTCCGTGCTCCTATACAAGTGGTAAATACATTGGAAAAATTAAGGCGTATATTTTTTTGGGGAGGCACCGATGAGGTTGATAAGATGAGTTGGGTCGCTTGGGAAAAAGCTGTTGTTCCAGAAAAATATGGTGGACTCGGGTTAGGGTCTCTTAGAGATGCAAACTTGGGATTATTGTCCAAGTGGTGGTGGCGGTTTAAGTCAAACCAGACATCTCTTTGGCGGAAAGTTATTTGGTCATTACATGGTAGTGGGCGTGGTTGGAATGTCATTCCTTTGAAGATTACAATTGGTGATACATGGAAGCAGATTGCTTCTATTCCCACTATCCTCCATAGGATGAATATCGACCCTCATAATTTTTTAAAAGGAAATGTGCGTAGCGGTACGAGTATTCTATTCTGGTATGATTGGTGGATCGATAATGAACCATTGATGTTGAAGTTCCCACTGTTGTTTGTTCTTGACAAGAATCGGCTGTGTTCCATTGCCGAGCGGGTGAAGTCTGCCAACGGATCGGTGCAGTTCACTTGGGAGTGGAAGCGGGTCGTTTTTTCAACTGATGAGCAGCAGCAGTTCGATGCATTGAATATGCTGCTGATTTATGTCGAATTGTCTATGGGGGCTGATTCATGGACCTGGTCGGCAGGTGGGTCAGACGGATTTTCGGTTAAAACAATGAGGCAATGTCTGTTTGAGGCCCATAATGTTTTACCGGTAACTAGTTATGAATGGTGCAATTGGGTTCTGAGGAAGGTCGGCATTATCGCATGGCGGGCTTTTTTAGATAGACTTCCGACAGCAGAAGCCTTGGCTAGACGGCATGTCCAGCTTGATACGCAAATTTGTAAGCTTTGTGAGTCAACGGTGGAGTCGGTTTGATCACCTGTTTACCGGGTGCCCAGTTTTCTCTAACGTTTGACAGGTTGTATTCGGGTGGTGTAACGTGCCAAATGTTTTTGCGTTTCATGTTACGGACTTGCTGAAGCTACCTCACACGACCAAAAAGGGGAGGCGTCCGAGGAAGGCTTTTTACGGGGTCATTCTCACGGCTTTTTGGAGTATTTGGCGGGCTAGGAATGATTTCATCTTTAATCAAAAACAGGTTCTGGTGCGGAAAATTGTAGACGAGATTAAAGTGATGAGCTACTTGTGGATAACTAATCGTGGGAAGATGACAGACATGTCTTGGGCCGCTTGGTGTTTGTTTGACACACGAAAAATGGGGTAACGTCTGGGGGGGTTGTATTCGGTTTTCTTGTTATGTTTGTGATTTGTTTCGGCTTGTATTTTCGGACTTTTCTTGCTAGTTCCTTGCTAGCTTTTTAATAAAGTTGTTGGTTGGCCGTTCAAAAAAAAAAAAAAAAAAGAACCCACCTTAGCCATCCTATCTTTTCTTTTATTGGAATGGTTCGGTGGGATGCCCTTAATCGAGTATATGCGTTCTCTCTTTCATAACGGTCGTAGTTGGATACATACTTGGGCCACCAAGCCACAAGTTCCGGGGAAAACCCGTACGCCCGAAAGCGCACTGCGGTAAGACCCGGTTTGGCTCGGTTTCAAACCGGCGACCTCCAGAAACCTCTAGTTCTAAGGGTGTAGGAGTGGTTAGATACTTGGAAGTAGTAAACTTAAAAATCAACCAATGAGAGTGTGCCATGTCAAAGTGGTAAACTATGCTCAAAAGTGTTGACAATGTTTAGACACTTAATGAATTGGTAAACTATTTAAAAAAAAGAAAAATGTGTGATTAGTTGAGATGGCATGGACCCCACCACACACACCCCCTTTCTCTCCTTCCCTCCTTTCACCGCTTCGGCAACCCATCACCGAATTGGTAAACCTTTGAGTGGTAAACTTATAATTGGCGGTGGTGTTCCCAATTGGTAAACTAAGTTTACCGCATGAAACCGCACCCACTCCATATACCCTAAACTTCATTGACACCATCAATGTCCTTCAAAATGATGCTAGTGAGAGTTGAACTTGAAGCCTCAAGAAGAGAAACCAAGTAACTAACCACTAGACCAACTTGTCAGAACCTTAGTGATCCGATCTATTTAATGTTCTTGAAGGGGTATGGTCCCAAAAACCGGCGCAAATCTTCCTCCGAGCCGCGCGGCGGACCATACTCCTTAATCAATTACATTCTCGATCTCAACCTTGCGCGGGTAGGGCAACACTCACCAACGCCGCGCGGGGTCTAAATGAGACAAATCAACAACTTAGCATCCTGAAGTCGAGCCTCCAAGCGCCCATACCTTGCGTAGGCCAGTTCCATGTGCAGCAAGAGACGCGCAGGGATGCAGCGTAAAGACGACTTAGAGTACAAAGGGTACAAGTGTCAGATGAAAAGAGCCAATCCGCATCCTCCAGGCTCTGCTCAATTGTGCACCACGATCATCTGACGAGCAGGAGATAAAAAGTACTCAAGGACGCCTACGTGGCACCAATCACGGGGCAGAAACACCTGCCCCACGATCTCCACTAACTGGCTGGTGGCAGAGACCGACAACAGTGACACGTGGCTCCACTCATGGTGCGCCAGCACCGAGAAACGTCTAGAAGGCATTAACGGTCGACACCAGTGAGACAAAGGGCATATCCATTCCATTGTCGTTTTCCGGCCCAAGGCCCATCAGCCCATATCCTCTACAACACTCCGGCTATAAATAGAACACTTCATTCACAAGTTAATTCATTCGATTCCCTCTACTCTTTACTCTTTACTCACTTTAATATCCTCGAGATAGTTACTTATTCACACGCCAGAGCCTGGTTAAGAGGGAAACCCCCATATTCCCCTCTTAACGAGCTAACGGTGTTCTGTTTTGCAGGATAATCAGTCATTAAGGAGCTCAAGAAATCAAAGAAGATTAACCCTTATGGTAGAAACATAAACCAACTAATTATCCTTAGGATTAGTTCCGTGTTTCTTCATTGGGTGGTGTAGTGGGTTTAGGTTTTAGATTCTTGCATACTTGTCACTTTATAATGTCTTCTTACACTTCTTATTTTTAGAAGCCTTTGTAGAATAACTTAACCCGTGTGTTGTATATTCAGATCTTATGTTTATTCCTTATATCCCGGTTTTGAAATACTAATCCTTGTACAAATGCAACATTCTTCAAATCCATTTATAAACCACCATCAATAACAACCGTCATACCACCTTCACTATGGTACCAACCACCACGATTTACCATCATCTTCACCTCTTCCACAGGCACAGCCACCGCCACTCCACCAACATCATACCATCACTACACTTCGATGCACTACCATTTGTCACTGTCACTACGTCAAAAACGACCTAAGCCACAGATTTCCTAAAACCGGCCTGCCATGCATTCGACTAAGTGTGTTGCGAAAGGTCATTTATAAGATTTTAAAACACTTTTAGCCACACATTTTATTATTAATGTGACCATTGTATAACAGTTAGTCACCTTTAGCCACACTTTAGAAAAATATGTGACATTTACTAGCCACAACTAGAAAATAGTAGCCAAATGTGACATACTACCACGGTATTTGTTTGATTTTTTTTTTGTGACAAAATACATCTTTTCGAAACTTTTAGCCACACTTTCAATACAAAATGTGACAATTACTAGCCACACTTAAAAGGCATGACCAAATGTTACTAACTGCCACAATACGTTTTTAATGATGTGGCTAAAAGCTAACGCATATGGCCACTTACGAGTCTGCATGACTAAAGAGCATTGTTTAATGGCTACTTAGTTAAAGAAAAATATTTAATAACTATTAAGTACTTTATGGATATGGTTAAATATTTTTGTGTGTCTAAAAGGTTCCAATAGAGATTGAAAAATAATAAACATATGACTACTAGTTATCTATTGCCACACTTAATTAACTTCATGTGGCCAAATGTTACCAATTGCCATGGTATTGTTTGAATTTTTATTCATGAGACGAGATTGTCTCTTCTAAACCTTTAGTCAAACGTTTTGTAACATCATTGTGGCCAAATGTTACCAATTACCATGGTATTTGTTTGATTTTATGTGTGGCTAAAGTTTGAAATGGTCACGGTAAAATGTTTTTGTGTGGCTAAAAGTAATAAATGCACAAAGTTAAACCCTTCCCACTAATTTCCATTATAATTAAACCCTTTCACATCGCTGGTATGTCAACCTGGAAAACTGATGCAAATTTCTAACGATCATGGCATAAAATCCCATATAATTAACTCACATTTCTGATCTGATTGAAAACAACCATTTCTCATTCACAAATTAGTTGTTTCACCAAAACAAAAAACAAAAAAAAAAAACTGATTAAAATCACTCAAAAAACACAACGGTTGAAGAAATGGTTGTTGCTTGTGTTTTGGACTGTTATTCTGGACCGTATTTTACCATCCGGGATATTGTACAGGTTATATCTGAACTTGTCCTTTACTTTTCAAGCTAACCTATTTTTCTGTAGGTGTTATCTATTAATTGCGGGTCAATTAATAAAACCCAAGTCCTGGCATGATTATCGCAAAATTAGTTGATGAATCTGACTGTTGAAGCTAGCGACTTGGACCTCAACTTCGAAAAGGAATATGCAAGAGCATCCCTGGAATATCGGACTAGTAATTAGGCCTTTATTTTATAAATTAAGGACCAAGTGATCGATTGGAACACTTACTGACCCCCGACTCATAAACACGCAAGTGCTAAAACTTTCCTTTTGCAGATAATACACCTCATTATACAACAACACTTACACTTTAGCAATCATTGTACCATCGATCACTTTTGTTCTCGAGTTGTATATCTTTCACCGTATTAATAGTTTTGATTGTGGTAGCCGACTTTTATAGTCGTCTCTTGAGGTTTTGTGCCGACGATCTACACTAATCAAAGGCTTTCCTTGCTAAAATCAATTGGGTCATATCATTTATTCATTACTTTGATCTCTGTATCCTGAGTCATATTGCGATATCCCAAGTAGTATTTTTAGCAATTAAAGCACTATTTTGTTAAAAAACCCTTAGCATCTTTGTCCAACGTCTTAGTTTTATATAATTTAATGAAATTTTCAATCTATTACAATTTAGCACACTACCACACATAACAAATTTGATCAACTAATTGCTTAGGTAATTTTTTACCAAAACAATTTGGCGCGCACCGTTGTTAACATGTTTAATAGTCAGTTTTCTTGAAGTAGAACTTTTAAAAGTTTAACTAGTGATTTGTAAGGGTTACTCGAGGAGTTGATGAATCCTTGAGGGATTATGTTAGTAAATCCGGTCGGGAATCATTAGATATCCCGAATGTAGATGTTGTTACGGATGTGCAAGCATTTAAAATTGGCTTAAAAAAAGATTCTATGTTTTATCAAGATCTTGTTATGAATCCTTATAGGGATCTTGATGAAGTTAGGAATAGTGCTTTAAGATTCATTAGGTTGGAAGATGAGAAGAAGTTTCAACAAAGAATAGATGCATCGGCCAACTATAAAAGCCCAAATAGAAAGTCAGAAGCATCATCGAAATCCTACATACAAAACCTTATAATAAGTTTGACAATAAGAGAGTAAACGATGTGGAGGATGAGCAGGATCAGGACTATCCTAAACTAACAAATGTTTTAGTACTGATATTTCAGGATTGATGTATGCTATGAAGGGCTTGGGAGACAAAGCAAGGTGGCCACAGAAAAAATAAGAAAATCTCTGCTTGGAAGGACATGTCTAAATGAGTTGCATATCATGAAGACTTCAGCCATAACACCGAAGATTGTATTTCCCCGAGGAAGGACATTAACTACCTTTTGAGCATATGCACTTGAAAGAGTTGTTGGACAAGAAGAAGGATAGAACTTAGGACACCGAAAGGAATCCTAAACGAGCAACATCCTCACCATCGGATGCTAAGGTAGTTAATTTCAATTCTGGAGGGTCTGACATATTTGGTACATCTTATTCTATAGCTAAAAGACATGCTAAGGAATCGAAAGCAGAAAAGCGAGAGAGACCTACACGAGCCATGACTTTGTCTGACATTAAAGTAATCACATTCGAGGAACAAGACCAGGATAACGTTCAGGATCCTCATCACGCTAGGCTAGTCATTACACTTTATATTGCTAACCATTTTGCGTGTAGGATCCTAGTGGATGGCGGAAGCTCAGTCAACATTATCTAGCTCGAGATTTTAAAGAGAATGAACATTCCAGAATCTGAAATCATCGCTAAATCCTCAGTCTTGGTTGGGTTCAGTGGTGAAGTTAAGAATATTGTTCGGGAAATCAAGTTGCCAGTATACGTCGAGGGGGTAAACTCTATACAAAGATTTTGTGTTATTGATACTTTGTATTGCTAAAATATTATTTTAGGTAGGCCTTGGATACACGATATAAAGGTTGTGCCTTCAACCTACCATTAGGTAGGCCTTGGATACACGATACTATGAAGCAAAGGAATGCTACACATCCTTGATGAAATCCTCGGCAAAATCCCCACATGGATATCGATTAAATAGCCAAACACGTAATATCTTGGAAGCTAAGGAGCAAGATGTCAAGCATGTATCCCTGGATCCAGATAACCCGGATATCACAGTGCTTGTTGGAATAATTATCCCTAAGGATAATAACTAAAAGTTGATAGGAATCCTGGAGACTAGATTATCCACACACCAAAAAAGAAGGAAGTTTACACCGAAAAGAAACTTGATCATCCAAGAAGAGGTAAAAAAGACTTTTGAAGGAAAAAATGGTAGAGAAGTCAAGTTTTCTAGATAATTAGCTAATGTGGCGGTGATTCAAAAGAAGAATGGCAAGTGGAGAGTCTATGTTGATTTCACAAACCTCAACAAGGCTTGTCCTAAAGATCCTTTTCCTTTGCCACATATTAACTCGATGGTGGATGCAATGGCTGGTCATGAGATGCTGACATTTATGGATGAATCATCAGTATTCCAGTAGATACAAATGGAACCATATCATCAAGAAGATATTGCATTCATGACACCCACATGTATATATTGTTATATAACTGTGCCATTTGGACTAGAGAATGCTGGTGCAACCGATCTTGTTATATAGCTATGCCATTTGGACTAAAGAATGCAGGTGCAACCTATTAAAGAGACTCTGGAGAACATGATGTTTAAAGAAAAACTAGGGGACACCATAGAAGTCTGCACGGATGACATTCTGGTAAGTCCAAGAAAGCTCAGGATCATCTCTAGGATCTCAAGAAGGCTTTTGGTATCCTAGATCAATATAACATGAAGCTTAATCCTGCTACATGCCACTTTGGATTAGGGGCAGAAAAGTTCTTAGGATATATGGTGACCAAGAGGGGGACATGTAACAACCGTGAAATTTCAAGCTTTTAATCGTCAATCATTTTCGTACTTAGTGACTCAAGTCATTAATACATGCATATTTATTATTTAACGTCCTAACAAGATGATTATGCAAATACTTCTAATTATCACTTAGTGTTAAATTACCGAAACGAGCATTGGTGACGAACCGGTTATATTTAAAAACTCCATGATTTTGTCAACATAATTGGTATAGCATCAAATAATATATCATAAGTGAAAATAATATTAAAATATATAAAAACAAGAGTTAGAGGTTTTTATCTTACGTCGTTCGGAAACTTCATGTGTCTTAAACTTTTATAAATCTTAAGACGTGTACGTCGTCTAGCATCTCATATAAATATTATTTGCTAAATTTAATTATAATTAGTGGGTAATATTATTTATTTAGTAAATTAATTTAAAAATTCACAAACTCACACCAAACTTTTATAAAATATAAAAAGAATGAGATTTTATAAAAAAAATGGGGATGAATCTTCCATGCTCACCTTTTTATTATACCCCTTGTTTAAAGACATGGTTTATAAAAAACACCCAACACTTGTCTACCATGCATTTCATTCTTACACTTGTCTTGCAGTCAATCTAGTAGCTCTTCATTATCAACACTCTGAGTCTTTAAGCAGCTTTGACAAAATCATCACCACAGACTCCCCTTTGTGTTATCAGACTCCTTCTTTGCGTCCTGATTCTCATCCACCCCTTTCGGTAAAGTCTCTCTCCAGGCTCCCCCTTGCTTTTATGTGGCAACCCCCGACACCCCACCCGGGGAACGGGAGCCGCGAACCAGTCAAGTGGTATCAGTGTTTATTAATTTGGCAGCGGAAATAAGACATCAGGACCATAGTTGGGAAATAATTTCAGAGTTTCAAAACACCAAACTTTTATATTAAACAAATGGGATGAAACCCATATTTCATTTATAATATCTTTAAAGGGATAAACCCTAGTTGCTGAAAAACATAAACTTTTTATTTAGGTAACTTTATAGCCACTTTCTTTAACCCTTCAGTGCTCCATAGCTGGCTTCTAATAGCTTTCACATCAAGTTACCTGAAACACGTTTTAAAAATATTTTATCAGCAAGAAATACTAGCGAGTACATTCCAGTTTATAAAAATAAGCTTTTATAACTTTACAGTATTAAGAGCGATTACAATGTTTATATCTACGCAATTACTCATTCAGTATTTGTCACGTTGGCAGTTACAATGACCGTGGTCATATTACTATTGGCTAACCCTTTGTCCAATAGTAACGCGTGATTAGTAGTGTATACAAAACCCCACAATCGGGTAGGGTGTGACACCCCAGGAAAACCATGCAACTTAACTAGCTTCCTCAGTGAGTACGTACCAAATTTCGGGACGAAATTTCTTTCAAGTTAGGGATAATGTGACAACTCGTATTTCAAACCTCTATTTGTGTGCCTCGATGTAACTTGTTTGGACTATACGTGACTAGTTGACGTGTTTGATTGTAATGGAATACTATGTTTTGTTATACTATGTGTTACGTGATTGCATGTGAATATCATAAGTTTAGTCGCACAACACTGGTCCAACAACACAAACCTTTGGGCCGTACACCTTTCTCTCGGCTCACTATGCTTGGACTCGGCCCACCCCTCTAACCTGGATATATGTCACGCATACACACATCATTGGGGTCCTTACTTCTCACAACTTACAAACATAAGAAATCACAGACACACAACCCTAATCACCTCTCTCTCTCTCTCTCGTTTTCCCTTGGAACCGGACGGCATCCCTCACCCGAAGCCACCCACCTCGAGCAATCTAGGCTTATCGGTTTTCTGGTTAGTGTTAATTCTTGATTGCTTGCTATGTTTGATATCACATTATGAACTAGGGATTCATGATAGTAAATATGTGGTATGATGAAACTAGTTTGAGTACTTGTACAAATCAACTTATTCATGAAAAACAATCGGTTAATATGATGGATGATTTCATGGTTAAATTGTTGATATGTTTGTATGCTATTGTGGTGATCTAAGACCGAATACATGTTAACAGATTAATAAATTTTGATCATAGGTTGTGTTGTATTATTGGCTTGTTAACACAAGAACTAGGGCTGCATGTTAGTATAGGAAACCATTCACTTGTGTAATCCGATTCAATGTTTCGGGATGTTAATTAATCGTTTTGATAGATGATGATTAAAGTAATATGAATATGCATGATTGCTGGAAAGTTATTGATTTGATCTGAAATTGAAACTGCCAAACTTGTTAGCAAAGGATACGGAGGTAATGGACTGCAATTAAGGAAATCTGTTACACACCTAGTCTCGACACAGGTTGCGAGTCGAGAACCCACTGTCTCGACTCGAGACCACAACACCGGCACAATCAGCACAACTCGAGACCATGGTTGCGGGTCCTGTTGTGACTTGAGACCGCCTAGTCTCGAATAGTACATGCATGACTCGAGACCTCTTTGGTTGCGACTCGAGACCTTGAGGCCAGCACAACTCGAGACCACACTGTCTCGACTCGAGATCTCTAGTCTCGACTCAAGACCACGAACACATGCACACTGTTGGACTTGCACACTGTTACGAGCCCAACCATTTGGGCCGCATACTTGGACTTTGTTTACGTGACTGTACTGTTGTTGATCTGCCATGATTATACGTGTATGCTATGATCGTTACTTGTGTACAATACGTGTAGAACATACGTGCACTACTTGAATACGAACCTAACTTGTATGGTAACCATGGTAGGACGTGGTTGACCACCATATAGCTTAATTGAACTTTTCTGTGTATCTGCCGAGCAAAACCAAGGTGAGTTCACACTCTTACCAAGGCATGGGATTCCCAGGGTCGGGAATGGGTTGGAAGATTTCTTGTACTTAAGTTATTATCGGGATTACGTACTAGGGGCCTCGGGAGAGGAAGGGATATTGATAGATACTGCTAGACTAGTGATACAAATACTTCTCTTCGCACACACGCCGGGAATGGCTGCGATAATAGAACCAATCTTCGCACACATGCCTGGAATGGCTGCGAACCATACACTAAACTTCGCATACATGCCGGGTGGGCTGCGATACAAATATACCTAGTCTAGAAATACTTGGGAAACTCCTACTAATCTTCGCACACATGCCTAGAGGGCTGCGATACAAATTCATACGATACATGGATTACTAAACGAACATACGATTTACAATACGATTACTATAACTGAACAAACCAACTGTGAACTCGCTCAACTAGTTGTTGACTCTCTGTTACATGCCTTGTAGGACCTTAGGTATACATGGAGCTTGCACGGGAGGCACAGTCGTTGTGGACATGGATCGTGGATGTTTTGATAAACACTTATGACTGTTGAAAACTTAATAATTCCATTGGATTTATGCTATGCTTCCGCTACTTAAACTATGTTATTTGAACACCTTTCATATTGTGGGTTGACATACATTTACGTTTACTAATTACTTATATATTCAATATGATTGGTGGCTTGATCCTGGTCATGTCACGCCTCCAAGCGGTGGCACTCCGCGTGTGGATTTTGGGGGTGTGACAGATTGGTATCAGAGCCATTGGTTATAGAGAACTTGGTTTTAATAAGGGAAAAACGTTTTTATTAAAACCAGACTATAACCAGAACAGTGCGCTCAACGATCCACAACGACGCTTCGCTCCACGTGCAAGACTCAACGTCCTAGGTAATATGGTTTATGTTTATATTGCCTACTCGCTAGATTACATAGAACTTTGCTCAGGGTATGCTTAGATACACATAACCACTATTGCTTGAGAACACTTGTGTGCTTACTCTCCTCTGTCATCGCACTTTTTGCGAACCTCTCTCTCACTTATGTTACCTTTGCTATGAAGATCATGTTTGGACGCATTAACATGACACAAGCCCAGTTAACGGCTCTTATTAACGAACAAGTTGCTGTGGCACTTGCAGCCGTACAGGCAGGAGGTATATTCTGCAGTCGTAACTCACACTAGGATCTTTAGATCCGACACTTTTAGACCAACTCTTGTGTTTAACTTTGTCCTATTCGTACACAATAGGTCAGCACGCAGAGCAACCTGTTTGCACTTTCAAGAACTTTATGGACTGTCGTCCAAGCACGTTTAGTGGCACTGAAGGAGCAGTGGGACTCCTCCATTGGTTTGAGAAGCTCGAGTCAGTGTTTGAGATGTGTGAATGCCCTGAGGCTCGCAGGGTGAAGTACGCCACTGGTACTTTGGAAGGAATTGTGCTGACATGGTGGAACGCGCAAGTTCAGATTTTAGGACTGGCAGCTGCTAACGCCACCCCTTGGAACGATTTTAAGAAACTGATCAAGCGAGAATACTGCACACGTGATGACATCCACAAGTTGGAGGTGGAGCTCTATCATCTGAAAATGACGGGGTCGAAAATTGAAGCTTATACGAAACGGTCGAACGAACTGGCCATCTTGTGTCCAACCATGGCGGAACCTCCAATCAAGCGCATTGAGTTGTACCTCAAGGGTCTAGCATCAGAAATTCAGAGCCATGTGACATCGGCTAACCTCCACAATATCCAAGACATTCAGCGTCTTGCTCATCGCCTCACGGATCAGGCGATGGAACAGAACAAGCTGCCAAAACGTATCAGCGCAACTACTACCGCTACCACTTCTGCTACTCCTGCTACTCCCAATGACAACAAGCGGAAATGGGATGGGGATTCCAGCAAGGGTTCCGCTATCGTTCAATCTCAAGCACAGCAGCAGCGCAAGAATAGTGATTACCAGAGCTCGGGTCAGCAAACTTTTGGTGGTCAAGGGCAGGGTGGATATCGGGGAATTCACCCACTGTGCAACAGGTGCAACAGACACCACAGATCAGTGCCGCAAGGGCCGCTGTCAGAGATGTCTCAAGATTGGGCACGAAGCTAAAGGTTGCAGGAGCTCGCGACCTGCGAATCAGAACCAACAACAACCACCAGCGCCTCAAAACCAGCAGCAGCAGCAACAGCGAGGCAACATGGGATGCTTTCAGTGTGGTGCTGAAGGCCATTTCAAGCGGGATTCCCCCCAGTTGAACCAGAATCGCAACAACAATAACAATCAGGGCAATGGGAACAACAATGGTGGAAACAACAACGGCAATGAAGCTAGGGGACGTGCATTTGTGCTGGGGCAGGGAGAAGCAAGGAATGATCCCAACGTGGTGGGTAAGTTTCTCCTCGATGACTTTTATGTTACTGTATTGTTTGATTCGGGTGCGGATACAAGTTATATGTCTCTTAAAGTTAGCCAAATGTTAAAACGTGCACCAACTCCCTTAAACACCAAGCATGTCGTAGAGTTAGCTAACGGTAAAAGTCTAGAGGCCACACACATAGTACAGGGTTGTAATCTTATCCTCGCTGGTCAGACTTTCTCGATCGATCTCATTCCCATAGTTCTGGGTAGTTTCGACATCGTCATTGGAATGGACTGGTAATCTAAACAGCGCGCAGAGATCTTACGCAAAGAGAAGATCGTTCGTATTCCTTGTTCTGGTAAAGAACCTCTCGAAGTTCAAGGCGACAAGAGTGGTGCAGTGGTTGGCATCATCTCCTTTCTAAAGGCTCAGAAGTGTTTGCGTAAGGGCCACACTGCCATTCTGGCACTTGTTACTGACGCATCAACGAAAGAAAAGAAATTGGAAGATATTCCAGTTGTACGTGACTTTCCTCAGGTGTTCCCTGAAGATTTACCTGGTCTACCGCCTCATCGCCAGGTCGAGTTTCAAATCGAACTAGCACCAGGAGCAGCACCGATAGCACGTGCACCGTATCGCTTAGCTCCATCAGAGTTGGAAGAACTCTCTACACAGTTACAGGAACTCTTGGATAAGGGATTTATCCAACCTAGCTCTTCGCCCTGGGGAGCTCCAGTTTTATTTGTGAAAAAGAAGGACGGTACCTTCCGCATGTGCATTGACTACCGTGAACTGAACAAGGTGACAGTGAAGAACCGCTACCCTCTTCCACGTATTGACGACTTATTCGACCAGTTGCAAGGGTCGAGCTACTATTCCAAGATAGACCTGAGGTCAGGTTATCATCAGCTGAGAGTCCGGGATGAGGACGTCTCCAAAACCGCATTCAGAACTCGCTACGACCACTACGAGTTTCTTGTCATGCCATTCGGGTTGACAAACGCACCGGCAGTCTTTATGGACCTTATGAACAGGGTATGCAAGCCCTACTTGGACAAGTTTGTGATTGTATTCATCGAAGACATTCTGATCTACTCCAAGAGTCAGGAAGAACATGAGCAGCATCTACGACTTATTTTGGAACTTCTTCGAAAGGAACAACTGTACGCCAAGTTTTCAAAATGCGACTTCTGGCTTCATGAAGTCAACTTTCTAGGGCATGTGGTAAACAAGGATGGGATCCATGTTGATCCATCCAAGGTAGATTCGATCAGGAACTGGCCTGCACCACGTACACCAACAGAAATACGCCAATTCTTGGGTTTGGCAGGTTACTACAGAAGGTTCATTAAAGATTTCTCAAAGATTGCACAGCCGCTTACACTACTGACACAGAAGGGTGTCACCTACTGTTGGGGTAATACTCAGGAAACTGTTTTTCAGCACTTAAACGATAGACTTTGCAGTGCACCTATCCTCTCATTGCCAGAGGGCACGGACGATTTTGTGGTCTATTATGACGCATCGATACAGGGGCTTGGTTGTGTATTGATGCAACGGGATAAAGTTATTGCTTACGCTTCGCTCCAACTCAAGCTTCACGAACGGAACTACATGACGCACGATTTAGAGCTGGGAGCTGTTGTTTTCGCGCTCAAGATATGGCGACACTACCTGTACGGTACCAAGTGCACTATCTACACCGATCACAGGAATCTCTAGCATATCTTCAAGCAGAAGGAATTGAACATGCGTTAACGTCGATGGGTTGAACTACTTAACGATTACGAATGCGCCATCAAGTACCATCCAGGCAAAGCCAACGTTGTGGCTGACGCTCTCAGTCGAAAAGACACTCTACCTAGGCGCGTACGAGCACTACAACTTACTATTCAGTCTAGTCTTCCTGCACAGATACGATATGCTCAGGTAGAAGCATTGAAACCAGAAAACGTAAGGGCTGAAGCCTTACGTGGCTCAAGGCAACGATTAGAACAAAAGGAAGATGGTGCCTATTATGTAACGGGGCGAATTTGGGTCCCACTATATGGCAACTTACGAGAGCTTGTAATGGACGAAGCACATAAGTCTCGCTACTCGGTACATCCAGGTTCGGATAAAATGTACCACGATCTCAGAACAACGTATTGGTGGCCTAGCATGAAGGCCCACATAGCAACTTACGTCGGCAAGTGTTTGACCTGCGCGAGGGTCAAGACGGAATACCAGAAACCATCAGGCCTACTTCAGCAACCCAAGATACCATAGTGGAAATGGGAGGAAATTTCCATGGATTTTGTTACTGGCCTGCCTAGATCTCAACGAGGAAACGATACTATTTGGGTGATCGTGGATCGACTCACGAAGTCTGCTCATTTCTTAGCAATCAAAGAAACGGACAAGTTCTCCACTCTAGCAGACGTATATCTCAAGGAAGTTGTCTCAAGGCACGGGGTGCCAACCTCTATCATTTCGGATCACGATGCACGATTTACTTCAGAACTGTGGCAAGCAATGCACAAATCTTTTGGCTCTCGATTAGACATGAGCACGGCATATCACCCTCAGACGGATGGGCAGTCTGAGCACACGATTCAAACCCTAGAAGGCATGCTTCGGGCATGTGTGATTGATTTCGGCAACAGCTGGGAAAAACATCTCCCTTTAGTGGAGTTTTCGTACAATAACAGTTACCACACCAGCATCCAAGCCGCTCCATTCGAGGCATTGTACGGACGTAAATGTCGGTCACCTCTCTGTTGGGCAGAGGTGGGGGATAGTCAAATCACAGGACCAGAAATGGTAGTTGATGCTACTGAACGGATTGCTCAGATACGGCAACGCATGGCGGCGGCTCGTGACCGTCAGAAAAGTTACGCTGATAAGCGCAGGAAACCGCTCGAATTCCAAGTTGGGGATCGAGTACTACTCAAAGTCTCACCCTGGAAGGGTGTAGTTCGTTTTGGCAAACGAGGCAAACTCAATCCGCGGTATGTCGGACCATTCGAGATCATAGAAAGAATAGGCAAGGTGGCCTACAAACTGAACCTACCAGCAGAACTCGGTGCAGTTCACAACGTTTTCCACGTGTCGAATCTGAAGAAGTGTCTGTCAGATGATACCCTCATAGTTCCTTTGAAGGAGCTCACTATCGACGAACAGTTGTGATTCGTCGAGGAACCAGTTGAAATCACGGACCGAGATGTTAAGGTCCTCAAGAACACCAGAATACCTCTTGTTCGAGTTCGTTGGAACTCCCGTCGTGGCCCAGAGTTCACCTGGGAACGCGAAGATCAGATGAAACAAAAGTATCCCCAATTGTTCGTGAACAGTACAACCACTACTGAGGCTGAAGCTGCCACGGAATTTCGGGACGAAATTCCAGATCAACGGGGGAGGATGTGACACCCCAGGAAAACCAGGAAAACCATGCAACTTAACTAGCTTCCTCAGTGAGTACGTACCAAATTTCGGGACGAAATTTCTTTCAAGTTGGGGATAATGTGACAACTCGTATTTCAAACCTCTATTTGTGTGCCTCGATGTAACTTGTTTGGACTATACGTGACTAGTTGACGTGTTTGATTGTAATGGAATACTATGTTTTGTTATACTATGTGTTACGTGATTGCATGTGAATATCATAAGTTTAGTCGCACAACACTGGTCCAACCACACAAACCTTTGGGCCGTACACCTTTCTCTCGGCTCACTATGCTTGGACTCGGCCCACCCCTCTAACCCGGATATATGTCACGCATACACACATCATTGGGGTCCTTACTTCTCACAACTTACAAACATAAGAAATCACACACACACAACCCTAATCACCTCTCTCTCTCGTTTTCCCTTAGAACCGGACGGCAGCCCTCACCCGAAGCCACCCACCTCGAGCAATCTATGCTTCTCGATTTTCTAGTTAGTGTTAATTCTTGATTGCTTGCTATGTTTGATGTCACGTTACGAACTAGGGATTCATGATAGTAAATATGTGGTATGACGAAACTAGTTTGAGTACTTGTACAAATCAACTTATTCATGAAAAACAATCGGTTAATATGATGGATGATTTCATGGTTAAATTGTTGATATGTTTGTATGCTATTGTGGTGATCTAAGACCAAATACATGTTAACAGATTAATAAATTTTGATCATAGGTTGTGTTGTATTATTGGCTTGTTAACACAAGAACTAGGGTTGCATGTTAGTATAGGAAACCATTCACTTGTGTAATCCGATTCAATGTTTCGGGATGTTAATTAATCGTTTTGATAGATGATGATTAAAGTAATATGAATATGCATGATTGCTGGAAAGTTATTGATTTGATCTGAAATTGAAACTACCAAACTTGTTAGCAAAGGATACGGAGGTAATGGACTGCAATTAAGGAAATCTGTTACACACCTAGTCTCGACACAGGTTGCTAGTCGAGAACCCACTGTCTCGACTCGAGACCACAACACCGACACAATCAGCACAATTCAAGACCATGGTTGTGGGTCCTGTTGCGACTCGAGACTGCCTTGTCTCGACTAGTACATGCATGACTCGAGACCTCTTTGGTTGCGACTCGAGACCTTGAGGCCAGCACAACTCGAGACCACACTGTCTCGACTCGAGATCTCTAGTCTCGACTCGAGACCACGAACACATGCACACTGTTGGACTTGCACACTGTTACGAGCCCAACCATTTGGGCCGCATACTTGGACTTTGTTTACGTGACTGTACTGTTGTTGATCTGCCATGATTATACGTGTATGCTATGATCGTTACTTGTGTACAATACGTGTAGAACATACGTGCACTACTTGAATACGAACCTAACTTGTATGGTAACCATGGTAGGACGTGGTTGACCACCATATAGCTTAATTGAACTTTTCTGTGTATCTCCCGAGCAAAACCAAGGTGAGTTCACACTCTTACCAAGGCATGGGATTCCCAGGGTCGGGAATGGGTTGGAAGATTTCATGTACTTAAGTTGTTATCGGGATTACGTACTAGGGGCCTCGAGAGAGGAAGGGATATTGATAGATACTGCTAGACTAGTGAATACTTCTCTTTGCACACACGCCGGGAATGGCTGCGATAATAGAACCAATCTTCGCACACATGCCTGGAATGGCTGCGAACCATACACTAAACTTCGTATATATGCCGGGTGGGCTGCGATACAAATATACCTAGTCTAGAAATACTTGGGAAACTCCCACTAATCTTCGCACACATGCCTAGAGGGTTGCGATACAAATGCATACGATACATGGATTACTAAACGAACATACGATTTACAATACGATTACTATAACTGAACAAACCAACTGTGAACTCGCTCAACTAGTTGTTGACTCTCTGTTACATGCCTTGCAGGACCTTAGGTATACATGGAGCTTGCACGGGAGGCACAGTCGTTGTGGACATGGATCGTGGATGTTTTGATAAACACTTATGACTGTTGAAAACTTAATAATTCCATTGGATTTATGCTCTGCTTCCGCTACTTAAACTATGTTATTTGAACACCATTCATATTGTGGGTTGACATACATTTACGTTTACTAATTACTTATATGTTCAATATGATTTGTAACACCCGTTCTTATAATCCATGGTTTAACGTATATTTTACGAAAACAATCATGTAATTAAGATTACATATACATCGGAAATACGGGTTTATTAAAACTTTTACAAATCATAAGTTATTCTACATAACGTGATCGGGTTCGTCGTTAAAAATTTACAACGAGGCAATGTGCGGAAGCATGTGTCTTTATCGTGTTTAGTTCTTCATTGAGCTTGATCGTTTTCCGGCATCCAAAAAGTACCTACATTTCATAAAAACATGAAATGTTTTAGTCATACGGGATTTAATACGTATCTAAACGAGTCCGGGAAACAAAACTGTTCAAAATACATTTTTGATCAGGGTCCACCGTAAATTACGGTGGACATCGTAATTTACGGTAGCCCTGATTTGAAAACACTCCACCGTAAGGCAGGAGCTATCCGCCGTAACATTCTCAGTCCCCACCGTAACTTACGGTACCACCGTAAGTTACGGTGGACTCTGCATCAGCTTCTTCCATTTCGCCGTTTTCGACACGAAAACTTCCGTATCTTTAAATCCGTTTGTCCGTTTGACTTACCGTTTCTTCCTACGTGATTGTAATTTGATTCCCCATCCTATGGAGTTAAAATCCAACATCCGGATTAACAAAAATTTCAGACTTTAACTCTTCGGCTTATTACTCTTTTTACCGACTTTTGACCCGTTCGTGGTTTCATCATCAAACATGGTTATGGCCCTTGTTTCTTCTATAAAACATATTATTATAATTATTTCCTATTATACAAGGTTCAATTCACGGGTCATTACACATTCTTAACCTGTTTCGCTAAAACTTCCATTTTGACCCATTAAGGGTATTTACTCATTTTTGTCTAGAACTTGTACCTTTTCTTTTGTCGCTACAAAATTCCATATCGAATTAACTACAATTATTCCACCACAACTATTTTGTGGTGGATATATCATAACGAACCCCTTTTTCCCTATCTTACCCATCGGTTGATCATTTTACGCAATTGACCACTTTTGAGCATTTGACCCGCGGATGTGCATTCCTATGACCTTTATTCATGTCTAATGATCCCATAATCTTAATGTAAGTTTCTAAACAACCCCTATGGGTCGTTTGCCCAATATACCCTTCAAGGTATTTTGGTCAACTTTAGTCCCTCACTATACGACGAAGGACTTTCGCTAAATATTTGACCAAATTGTATGTTTAACTAAAAGCTTAATTGTACATACCTGGCTCGGGTCAAAGTATTGAACCATTTACATAACTTTTGCTTTAAATCTTTTTAGTTAAAGCGATGCAAGCTTATGTTATTTCCTGTGATTACAAAACTCAACAAGTGATTGTCAAATGTTATTGTCAAATGGTGTTAACAACACCATTTGACCCATTTAGTCTAACCGACTATTTGTCCGTATGAGATGGTATTTAATTACCATTTCATCCCCTTAAACCTTTTCAGGTTTTCCTTTGAACTTGTTTCACTCAAACCGTTTTTATTTATTTGTCATTACATGACTAATTTATCATTTTATTCCTTTTACTATAGTCATGATTTCATACCATTTTCCATCATTCCGACTCTCATTGAATCATGTCGAAATATCATGTACCAACCATTTAGTAGCATTCATATTAATACCTGAAATTAGTAACTTCGCAAATAATGTAAAAGGGGCGTAAGTTATACTTACCTCGCATCCGAACTACGCTTTTCCTTTCCTTCTTGATTCGTTTGACCCGCTCCCTCGTCAAGCTTCCACCTAGCTTGTTACGCGTCAAACTATCATCATCGTTTTCAAGGTGGTTAGTTTAATCATAATTTAATACGATTATTCCACCTTACACATTTCACATTAAAAATTAGCATTTATCGTAGTATAGGTCAGTTTGACTTCTTAAAAGTCAAATGCCCATTAGTATACTAATTTGCATATTCGAGTTCATCAACTAGTTCTAGCATTCTTTAATTACCCGGTAGGCGTTATCTTTAGACCACCGTTTTAACCAAAGTTCTAACCACAATTATCACATGTAGAACTCTTTTTAATCATATTTTGCATAATAGCCAAAACATCACAATTAGGTGTTTTAACTACAAAAATTCTAGTTTCGTGCCTTCTTTGAGGCATTTCAACAAACACTTTAAGGGCAAAATTTTACATGTGTATTTATCAAGTCTCTAGCTTACCTCTTAGCCAAAATTTCACATAAATCAACCATCTTACAAAGTGGTTAACTTCTATAATTTCTGAAATCACTTCAAAATTGTCAATTTACACTAGATCAACAATCTATTTCCTAGTGTTCATCAGATTTCACATAACTCACTAATCACCTACAATGGTGATCATAGTTTTCACTAAAAATTCACATGATTTCAGCTTGTGTTTGTCTAGGGTTTGTCCCTAAACTCTATAGTAGTTCCTAAATCATCATAACATACACATGCAACTAGAATATCAGATTATTCCCAATTCATGAGAATTTCAAGTTGAAAGATTTCTCAAAATTTTACATACCTTGTAATCCCCTTGTGATGAGGATCAGGAATCTATGTTTAGAATTCGATTTGAACTTGGATTGAACCTTCAATTTGCAAGATTTCTGAAGTTCTAGGGTTTTGAAGGAGTGGGGGTCGCCCCCTGCTTGCTCTGATCGACCAGACCCCCAAAATGGGGTGTTTGGTTAAGTTTTTATTTGTTTAATAAAAATCAAGTTTCGATTTTAACATTATTGGCCCCTCTAATTTGGTTAGTTAATTAAGTAGGGCACAACCTACATTATTTCTAACACTATTCCCCACTTATTAACTAGGTTAAACATTCCTAATTGAATTAGTGGGTTTTGGGAATCTATGACTAAGTTTAGTTTAAGTCCCGTTAACTCGGGCCTTCTATAAACTTTATTTCCCAAACGCATTCTTTTCTCTTTTTATTAAATATTGGATATAATTATATAATAATCCTAATATTTTCTGGCTTAATTTTTACCACTAACGGTTCCTTAGCCGTCTGTTAGTATTAGCGTGGTTTGATTACCAAACCCGTTTTTGGGGTGTTACAAGTCTACCCCCTTAAGGAGGTTTCGTCCTCGAAACCTTTTCTTACATAATTCATTGAGTTTAAACTCAATGCATTCTACCCGAGAAATTACTTATACTTTTTAACCAATCGTTAGTATCACCCGAAAAGTATGGTAACATCTTTTTGGTTACTAATTGTCTACATATCTCATACGACATAGTGTAACTTCGAAATAACGTAATCTCGTTATTTCCACTAGTTTAGTTAACTTAGCGATATCCGTCGCTTTCATATACTATCGAATTCCTTATGAATCCGTTACTTTGAACCGTTTAAAGGTCTTTAGTGAAATCTTTCACTTTTAGCAACAATTTCTTTTGTTTTCAAATTCATTTATTCGGTTTAGTTATACCGAATCCACCGCTTACAAGCAACCAAATTACTTAAATGACCTTAACCGGTCTCGCTTACTAGACTTATTAGTCCAGTTACTTTTTACCGCTTGCTTGGTTATAATGTGATTCTACTTCACATTACATTTCTTGACCGTGATTGCGTTACATCATGTTTAATTTATATCAAAATCTCATTTTCGAAAATATCACTTTTCGAGTATATCGTCTTGCGCCTATCCGTGTCAAGACTTGTATCTTTCATGCTTACTATTTAAATTCCTATCAGAATTTATGTTTGTAAAAACATTATTTCTTACTAAAACCGAAGTTTTAGTTTTAGGATCTTCTCTTTAACTTTTGTCAATTATCCATACCAGGATATTGACAGTCCATAATTTATTCTTATTTGGTTATATCCCATTACCGGGCTCATTATTCTCTTGCATTTAACACTACCTTTATCTGGCTAGTGCTCATTTGTGCCATTCGGCGTTATATTGTATTCAACATGTTTGACCTATTAATGTGAAATCCATCACTTATAAACAATTAACTTTATTCTTTATTCAACCCATTCGACTTCGAATAGTTGAACACATTTACTCACAATTTCTATATACGAGATTTTATAGTCATAACTCGTAATCCAAGTTACTTTGATTTTTCAACCCGCGTTCACGTCTCTTGGTTTACGCATGTGTTTAATTCTTACCCATCCACCGGGTGTTTTACCGAAGTTGTTATTATTGAAACCCTCCCTGTATGCATTAAGACCTCGCTTCGTTTTTTTTTTATATTCCGACTTTGTCTTTAAGTTTGACGTTTTACAAAAACGACTCGTTTAGGGACATATTCGCATTTTCCGGGTTCGAGTGTAAGTACACTCCCTCCCAATGCTTGTCTAAATCATTTTTCATGTTTGCGTTTTCTGGGTTCGAGTGTAAGTACACTCCCTCCCAATACTCGTCTAAATCACTTTTCATGCTTGCATTTTCTGGGTTCGAGTGTAAGTACACTCCCTCCCAATACTTGCCTAAATCATCTTACATGCTTGTGTTTTCTGGGTTCGAGTGTAAGTACACTCCCTCCCAATACTTGTCTAAATCATCTTACATGCTTGTGTTTTCTGGGTTCGAGTGTAAGTACACTCCCTCCCAATACTTGTCTAAATCATCTTACATGCTTGTGTTTTCTGGGTTCGAGTGTAAGTACACTCCCTCCCAATACTTGTCTAAATCATCTTACATGCTTGTGTTTTCTGGGTTCGAGTGTAAGTACACTCCCTCCCAATACTTGTCTAAATCATCTTACATGCTTGTGTTTTCTGGGTTCGAGTGTAAGTACACTCGCTCCCAATACTTGTCTAAATCATTTTACATGCTTGTTTGTCCCTTCATTCGGGCTCATTATCCTGATGTAATACGCTTCTGTCACTCGGTTGTGCGTTTACATTATCATCAAACATTTTGCTTATCTGATTCATTTGGGTACTTTTAAGTTAGCCCCCATTCACACCGTCCTTACTACATCGAATGTAAACGTGTCCGCCATAAGAAGTTCATGGTATCATATGCTACTACTTACTTGGCCAGAGTAAGCGATTAACACATGACACACATGACCTTTTTATAGTTTTCACATCACGCCCTATGTAAGTAACGCCTCTATTTGTTTCTCTTGGAAACAATATCCCGAATACATTTTCTATTCTGGTTTTTCCAAGTTTTTAATCTACATATGCAACTTTCAATTTCTACTTATTTGTTGCATATTACTATTTGTGCGATTATTTAAAATGTGCACCTGGTAATGTTTGCCCCAACGGGCGTTCCTTGCCATTAACCTTGTTCGCGGTCGTTACGCGATTTAGTCCTCGGCGAGCATGCTCCTCTCGTCATACTTCAGACCGTTCCATCATTATATCCACAATTCGTTTGACTCTCGTCGTCTTCAAACGCGAGTGTCCTTCAATTAAAACATTCACAAAGTTAGCAACGTCAACTTCAATAATCACCCGTATTATAATACAAGGCTTTTTCTACTATACGCGTCAACGCGCGTATTTTCGTCAACTATATCAATCATTTTAATTGGGGTAACGTGTATCACACGATAGCCCTATGTGTTGTTTACAACACTTTAGCATGCTAAACTATTAACATACTTGTACTTACCGGATTTGCAATCAAGCTTCGAACCGAACACTATTCTTTGTCAAGAGCATAAGGTTTAAGTCCAAGCATGGTTCCTCCCCACCATACTCGAATCTCTTAAACCAAGGCTCTGATACCAACTTGTAACACCCGTTCTTATAATCCATGGTTTAACGTATATTTTACGAAAACAATCATGTAATTAAGATTATATATACATCGGAAATACGGGTTTATTAAAACTTTTACAAATCATAAGTTATTCTACATAACGTGATCGGGTTCGTCGTTAAAAATTTACAACGAGGCAATGTGCGGAAGCATGTGTCTTTATCGTGTTCAGTTATTCATTGAGCTTGATCGTCTTCCGGCATCCAAAAAGTACCTACATTTCATAAAAAACATGAAATGTTTTAGTCATACAGGATTTAATACGTATCTAAACGAGTCCGGGAAACAAAACTGTTCAAAATACATTTTTGATCAGGGTCCACCGTAAATTACGGTGGACACCGTAATTTACGGTAGCCCTGATTTGAAAACACTCCACCGTAAGGCAGGAGCTATCCGCCGTAACATTCTCAGTCCCCACCGTAACTTACGGTACCACCGTAAGTTACGGTGGACTCTGCATCAACTTCTTCCATTTCGCCGTTTTTGACACGGAAACTTCCGTATCTTTAAATCCGTTTGTCCGTTTGACTTACCGTTTCTTCCTACGTGATTGTAATTTGATTCCCCATCCTATGGAGTTAAAATCCAACATCCGGATTAACAAAAATTTCAGACTTTAACTCTTCGGCTTATTACTCTTTTTACCGACTTTTGACCCGTTCGTGGTTTCATCATCAAACATGGTTATGGCCCTTGTTTCTTCTATAAAACATATTATTATAATTATTTCCTATTATACAAGGTTCAATTCACGGGTCATTACACATTCTTAACCCGTTTCGCTAAAACTTCCATTTTGACCCATTAAGGGTATTTACTCATTTTTGTCTAGAACTTGTACCTTTTCTTTTGTCGCTACAAAATTCCATATCGAATTAACTACAATTATTCCACCACAACTATTTTGTGGTGGATATATCATAACGAACCCCTTTTTCCCTATCTTACCCATCGGTTGATCATTTTACGCAATTGACCACTTTTGAGCATTTGACCCGCGGATGTGCATTCCTATGACCTTTATTCATGTCTAATGATCCCATAATCTTAATGTAAGTTTCTAAACAACCCCTATGGGTCGTTTGCCCAATATACCCTTCAAGGTATTTTGGTCAACTTTAGTCCCTCACTATACGACGAAGGACTTTCGCTAAATATTTGACCAAATTGTATGTTTAACTAAAAGCTTAATTGTACATACCTGGCTCGGGTCAAAGTATTGACCCATTTACATAACTTTTGCTTTAAATCTTTTTAGATAAAGCGATCAAGCTTATGTTATTTCCTGTGATTACAAAACTCAACAAGTGATTGTCAAATGTTATTGTCAAATGGTGTTAATAACACCATTTGACCCATTTAGTCTAACCGACCATTTGTCCGTATGAGATGGTATTTAATTACCATTTCATCCCCTTAAACCTTTTCAGGTTTTCCTTTGAACTTGTTTCACTCAAACCGTTTTTATTTATTTGTCATTACATGACTAATTTACCATTTTATTCCTTTTACTATTGTCATGATTTCATACCATTTTCCATCATTCCGACTCTCATTGAATCATGTCAAAATATCATGTACCAACCATTTAGTAGCATTCATATTAATACCTGAAATTAGTAACTTCGCAAATAATGTAAAAGGGGCGTAAGTTATACTTACCTCGCATCCGAACTACGCTTTTCCTTTCCTTCTTGATTCGTTTGACCCGCTCCCTCATCAAGCTTCCACCTAGCTTGTTACGCGTCAAACTATCATCATCGTTTTCAAGGTGGTTAGTTTAATCATAATTTAATACGATTATTCCACCTTACACATTTCACATTAAAAATTAGCATTTATCGTAGTATAGGTCATTTTGACTTTTTAAAAGTCAAATGCCCATTAGTATACTAATTTGCATATTCGAGTTCATCAACTAGTTCTAGCATTCTTTAATTACCCGGTAGGTGTTATCTTTAGACCACCGTTTTAACCAAAGTTCTAACCACAATTATCACATGTAGAACTCTTTTTAATCATATTTTGCATAATAGCCAAAACATCACAATTAGGTGTTTTAACTACAAAAATTCTAGTTTCGTGCCTTCTTTGAGGCATTTCAACAAACACTTTAAGGGCAGAATTTTACATGTGTATTTATCAAGTCTCTAGCTTACCTCTTGGCCAAAATTTCACATAAATCAACCATCTTACAAAGTGGTTAACTTCTATAATTTCTGAAATCACTTCAAAATTGTCAATTTACACTAGATCAACAATCTATTTCCTAGTGTTCATCAAATTTCACATAACTCACTAATCACCTACAATGGTGATCATAGTTTTCACTAAAAATTCACATGATTTCAGCTTGTGTTTGTCTAGGGTTTGTCCCTAAACTCTATAGTAGTTCCTAAATCATCATAACATACACATGCAACTAGAATCTCAGATTATTCCCAATTTATGAGAATTTCAAGTTGAAAGATTTCTCAAAATTTTACATACCTTGTAATCCCCTTGTGATGAGGATCAGGAATCTATGTTTAGAATTCGATTTGAACTTGGATTGAACCTTCAATTTGCAAGATTTCTGAAGTTCTAGGGTTTTGAAGGAGTGGGGGTCGCCCCCTGCTTGCTCTGATCGACCAGACCCCCAAAATGGGGTGTTTGGTTTAGTTTTTATTTGTTTAATAAAAATCAAGTTTCGATTTTAACATTATTGGCCCCTCTAATTTGGTTAGTTAATTAAGTAGGGCACAACCTACATTATTTCTAACACTATTCCCCACTTATTAACTAGGTTAAACATTCCTAATTGAATTAGTGGGTTTTGGGAATCTATGACTAAGTTTAGTTTAAGTCCCGTTAACTCGGGCCTTCTATAAACTTTATTTCCCAAACGCATTCTTTTCTCTTTTTATTAAATATTGGATATAATTATATAATAATCCTAATATTTTCTGGCTTAATTTTTACCACTAACGGTTCCTTAGCCGTCTGTTAGTATTAGCGTGGTTTGATTACCAAACCCGTTTTTGGGGTGTTACAAGTCTACCCCCCTTAAGGAGGTTTCGTCCTCGAAACCTTTTCTTACATAATTCATTGAGTTTAAACTCAATGCATTCTACCCGAGAAATTACTTATACTTTTTAACCAATCGTTAGTATCACCCGAAAAGTATGGTAACATCTTTTTGGTTACTAATTGTCTACATATCTCATACGACATAGTGTAACTTCGAAATAACGTAATCTCGTTATTTCCACTAGTTTAGTTAACTTAGCGATATCCTCGCTTTCATATACTATCGAATTCCTTATGAATCCGTTACTTTGAACCGTTTAAAGGTCTTTAGTGAAATCTTTCACTTTTAGCAACAATTTCTTTTGTTTTCAAATTCATTTATTCGGTTTAGTTATACCGAATCCACCGCTTACAAGCAACCAAATTACTTAAATGACCTTAACCGGTCTCGCTTACTAGACTTATTAGTCCAGTTACTTTTTACCGCTTGCTTGGTTATAATGTGATTCTACTTCACATTACATTTCTTGACCGTGATTGCGTTACATCATGTTTAATTTATATCAAAATCTCATTTTCGAAAATATCACTTTTCGAGTATATCGTCTTGCGCCTATCCGTGTCAAGACTTGTATCTTTCATGCTTACTATTTAAATTCCTATCAGAATTTATGTTTGTAAAAACATTATTTCTTACTAAAAGGTAAGTGATCATCCCAGTTTCCTATCAATTACACAAACTCTAAGCATGTCTTCCATTGTTTGGGTTATCCTTTCAATTTGTCCGTCCGTTTGAGGATGATAAGCTGTACTTAGATTTAATCTGGATCTCATTGCTCTTTGAAAACTTGTCCACAAATGAGAAGTGAAATGACTGTCTCTGTCAGCCACAGTAGATAGAAGAATTCCATGTAATGAAACTATTTCATTTACATACAACTTGGCTAACTGTTCCATACTGAAACTTTCCTTCATTGGTAAGAAATGAGCAGATTTAGTTAATCCCCAGATTGTATCATTACCTTTTAGTGTCTTTGGTAATTTGGTAACAAAGTCCATTGTTATCAGTTCCCATTTCCAGATTGGCATTGCTAATTGCTGTAATAATCCTGAAGGTTTCTGATGTTCAGCTTTTACTTGTGAGCAAGTTAAACATTTAGCAACATAATTTTCTATATCCTTCTTCATTCCTATCCACCAAAATTTTTTCTTTAAGTCTTGATACATCTTGTCACTTCCAGGATGCATCATATATTTGGATTTGTGGGCTTCTTCTAATATTTGATTGCGTAGGTTCCCTTGGATAGGTATCCAGATTCTTTTCATATGGAATCTCCAAATTCCATCTGTTCCTTTTTCTAGTTCCTTCATCATTCCTTTCAAACCTTTAGCATCATCCTTGATTGCCGTTTCCTGTATCTTTTTAATTTGCTCATTTAAATCTACCTGCAGGTTTAGTCTGAGAGCGCACACTCCTTTTGGCTTTTCATGGTATTTCCTACTTAAAGCGTCAACTATTACATTAGCTTTTCCTGCATGATACTGTATATCACAATCATAGTCACTAAGAATTTCCATCCAACGTCTTTGCCTCATGTTTAATTCCTTTTGTTCGAAGACATATCTTAAACTATTATGATCCGTGAAAACAACAAACTTACTACCATAAATATAGTGTCTCCAAATCTTAAGGGCAAAGATTATTGCTCCTAACTCTAGATCATGTGTTGTATAATTCTCTTGATGTTTCTTAAGCTGTCTAGAGGCATAAGTAATTACCTTTTGACGTTGCATCAACATACATCCAAATCCTAATTTGGAGGCATCACAATAGACTATAAAGTCTTCAGTTCCTTCTAGCAAAGCGAGTATTGGTGCGTGGGTTAACCTTTTCTTCAAAATCTTGAATGCTTCTTCTTGTTTTGGTCCCCATTCAAACTTAACTGACTTGCAAGTTAGTGTGGTTAATGGAATGGTTATTCTAGAAAAATCTTGAATAAAACGTCTATAATATCCTGCTAGTCCAAGAAAACTTCTTACTTCTGTAGGTGACTTAGGGACTTTTCATTTAGTAATTGCTTCGATCTTTGTAGGATTCACATGAATTCCTTCATGATTAACAAAATGTCTAAGGAATTGCACTTCATGTAACCAGAATTCACATTTTGAGAATTTAGCATACAACTTTTCCTTTCTCAACAATGTTAGGAGTATATGCAAATGCTTTGTATGTTCCTCCTTACTCTTTAAATTAGAATATCATCTATAAAGACAATTATGAATTTATCCAGGTATGGTTTACACATCCTATTCATCATGTCCATAAATGCGGCTAGGGCATTGGTTAAACCAAATGGCATGACTGTAAATTCATAATGACCGTATCTGGTTCTAAAAGCAGTTTTAGGAATGTCCTCTTCCTGTACTTTCAGTTGATAATATCCAGAGCGTAAGTCAATCTTATAAAAGAATCGGGCTCCTTGAAGTTGATCGAATAGGTCATCGATTCTTGGTAGTGGGTACCGATTTTTAATCGTAACCTTATTCAATTCTCGGTAATCAATGCACATACGCATCGATCTATTTTTCTTCTTGACAAATAACACTGGTGCTCCCCATGGCGATGAACTAGGTTGTATGAAACCTTTTTCTAGCAATTCTTCTAATTGTTTCTTTAATTCTAGCATCTCCATTGGCGCTAGTCGATAAGGTGCTTTGGCAATCGGTGCCGATCCTGGTATTAGGTGAATTATAAATTCCACCTCACGATCTGGCGGTAATCCAGGTAACTCTTCTGGAAAAACATCCGAGAATTCAGATATTACGGGAATATATTTTAACTCTTTTTCTTTAGTGCTAATGACTACGGAAATTATATACACCATTCATCCTTTCCGTGCATAACTTGCAGCTTTCATCACAGAGATGAATTTTGTTGACCTTGTCGGCTTGTCTCCCTTAATTGTGATCTGTTCACCAGTTGGCGTACTTACTTGTACAGACTTTTGATCACATAAAATACGCGCCTGATTGGCTACCAAGCAATCCATTCCTAATACGACATCGAATCCAGCTAGATCCATAGGTAACAGATTAGTGGTAAAGTTATGGTTTAAAATTTCTATCTTTTCTTCTTGGAGGATTTTGCTTATTTTGATAGAATTTCCATTTGCTATCTCCACCAGACAGTCTTGGTGAAGTTTAGTTAATGGTTGATTGAGAAGTTTGTAGAAAGAAGTATTTATGAAACTTTGGTTTGCACCAGAGTCAAATAATACTTTAGCATAAACATCATTAACCAAAAACGTACCGACAATCACATCAGGGATTATCTTGGCTTCTTCAGCTGTCAGAACAAATGCTCTGAAATTCTTTTTGGGTCCTTCTACCACCTTTGCTTTGTTGTTTGTCGCTAGAGCTAGTTTTGGACAGTTCGGCTTAATATGACCAGCTTCTCCACAATTGTAGCATATTCTAATGTTAGCTTTCTTCCTGCAGTCTTCCTCCTTATGTCCCGATATTTTGTAGAACTTGCTATATATCGAGCATTTTCCTCAGTGTTTCCTTTTACAGTACTTGTAGTAGGGTGAAGAGGAAGAACTTGTTCCTTTCCCGCGATAGGAATTACGATAACGTAGTTCTTAGGAAATCTTTTGAGCTAAATTCTTTTTCTGGTTTTCCTCTTGTGTGCGTACCAATTCATCTGTCAAGGTGTTAGCAAGTTCTACTACTTCTTCTATGGTTTGTGATCTAGCTGCCTTGACTACATGTCTGATCTCACTGATTAATTCCCAGATGTAACGGGAGATTAATACTGGTTTTGGTGAGGCTAGTGTTGGTACTATCCTTGCATATTCAAAGAATGTGGTAGTATATTCCCCGCAATCTACCCCACTCATTCTATGATTTAGGAATTTATTAGCAATCTGCTCCTTTTCATGAGGAGGACAAAATTTCCTTTCAACTATCTCCTTAAAGTTGGTCCATTCCATGTTATAAACCCTGTCATTTCCTCTTGACTGGAGAATTGTATTCCACCACTGTAAGGCTACATTCTTAAAGGGTCTGTTTGGTATGGGGTAATGGAATGGACGGGGGAATGGAATGGACGAGGTAATAGAATGGATGAGGTAATGGAATTGATCATTACCATTCCACGTCTTGTTTGGTTACCATGTGAGAATGGAATGAACCGTTACTTTTTCTTGTTTAGTATGCGAGAAAAGTCGACAGAATAAAATCAGATGGCGGTGGTCAATGATGGCGGCGATGGTGGGTGGTGATAGGTGGCAGTTGTAGCAGCGGCGGTGGTAGTCGGTGGAGACGGTGGCGATTGGAGACCGCGACGGGTGGTGACAGCGGTAGTGGTGGTGGTGGTGGTGGGAGACGACGATGGTTAGAGGTAGAAGCGGTGGCGACGGTGGTGGCAGGTGGTAGCGGTGGTGGCGGTGGGTGGTGGTTGTTGATAGCGATGGCGGAGGTGGGTGGCGACGGCGGCGGTGATCCGAGGTGGCAGCGGCAATGGTGTAGGCGATGATCGAAGGTGGGTGGTGGCAGTGATCGGAGGTGGCAACAACGATGGTGTATGGCAGCGACGGCGGTCGCGGGGATGGAGGTAGGTGGAGACAACGACGGTGGCGGGTGACGGCGGTGGCGGGTAGTAGCGAAGGTGGGCGACGGCGGCGGTTGACAGTGGTGGTGGGTGGTGGCAACGGTAGTAGGTTGTGGTGTTGTTAATGAAGGGTGAAGAGGGAATGGAATGGAAAAAAAGAACAGGGGTTAGGGATGGAATGATTTTGAGGGAATGGAATGCATTTTGGAATGGGCGATTCCGTTCCATCGACCAACCAAACACTCTTTTCTTCATTCCCTCTCAATGGTCCATTCCATTCCACATTTCATTCCTGCATACCAAACGCTACCAAAGAGATTAGAAGCATACATGACTTTATCTTCCTCCGCACACTTACTTATTTTTAAATCTGCTTCTATATTTTCTATCCAGCGCAATGCTGAAATGACTCCTTCATTGCCTGAGAATTCTATCGGTTTGCATGATAAGAATTCCTTATAAGAACAACCATATGAGATAGTCCTTCTTCTTTTTGGTATTGGGGCTCGGATAAATAATCCGTGATTTCCATTTACGCTGTGACTTGGCTCGTTAGGAGTACGCTTTCTGCCTATTATGGAATTATTATCTTCGGCCTTTTTTATTAATAGTATCGACAATATAGGGCATGGCATCTATGATTCCTTGAGTTACTATATGTTGGATATCACTTTTATCCACTTGGTTCCCGTTATTATTGTTATTATGGATTTACTGATTTACTTCGTTTGACATCTGAATTGTAAATATTATCTGGTATTAATATCACAGAATTAGTTAAACAAACAAACACTCAAGCACATTCAACAAAAATCGTCGATCATTGCGACATTTACTCTTTTCATATATATATATATATATATATATATATATATATATATATATAGGGTAGGGTTCCAGCGTGAACCTAATCCCATGCGTGAACTGCGTGAACTGATCTACCATTGATTTCCTTTTTAGTTGTTAAGGGTATGATTGTAATTATATAAAAAATTAGATTTAAATCATTATTTTAATATTTGAAATAAGTTACGTCTTTCCTATTTTAAATTCATTATCCACATTATCTTTTATTTCATTTTTATTTTTTAGATTTCACCACCAGAATTCAGATTATGATTTTTAAGATTCACGTAACCTTCATATTTCAACGGTATACACATGTGTACTTTGATATGAATTGAACAGTACACATGTGTACTCAGCATGGTACATATGTGTAATTAGCTACATAATACATACATATAAACAAAACTTGTAAACCTATTTTATATTAAGCAAATAACAATTTCCATAATGTTTGCCAAACCAAAAAAAACATACAATTACAAGTTCCAGTTTCGTGAAAACAATAAGCGCAACATAATCGGAAAAATAAAAAAGACATAGTCTTTTACAGCTATTCGCCGCGTTGTATGCTGAATAATCCTTATCGACCATGCAAACAAACATACGTGAATCATCCTTATCGACCTCATACGTGAATCATCCTTATCGACCTTCCATCTCCACTTTCCTCGTTTACGACGTCTCCTATAATAACACAAAAAACTTAGCAATTAGTACTTTGCATAATTCACAAGTGTACATCAACAACTTTACACATTCAATACACAAAAAAATGAGATATCACAAAAACAGACGCTATACACATGTGTACATCGCATTAAAAACAGAACAAAATCAGAATACACATGTGTACAGCGCCTTAAAACCAGAGCAAAAATCAGAATACACATGTGTACAGCGCCTTAAAAACAAGCAAAATCAGAATTATGTTAAACCCTAATTCACTTAAATCTTCAAAATAAACACCCATTCAGATTGAGCCGGTATACCTGTAATCGACGATAGATCTGTTCAGCTTCGCCGGTATATCTGTTCAGATTCGCCATCGCTGACGTCACCGGCGGTAGATCTGTTCTGCTACCGCCGTCTGCAACCATCATCGTCATCATCAACGGCACCCTCAATGTCCTTAATCACCGGAAAAACAAATGAAAGAAACAAAAAAACCAACACTTTGTCGATCTGAAATAAAGAAGAGTGGAGGAGTGTTTACCGGAAAATCTCATCGAAGAAGAATAAAAGTACCACCACCACCGCCACAGCAGTGGCGTTGCTTCAGCTCTCTCTATCTGTCGTTTCTCCGGTTCCGTCGCCACACAAGGTGGCTCCCTTCCTTCTCAGATTCTCTCTCTAGATCAAGTAGATTAAGTGGGTGTGTGTTCTGGTACGAGGGATAGTGTACGAACATAAGAGGGTGTCAGGGGTATATTGTCGAATAAGCCTCGTCGGGAGCCGATCTCCGGCAGGGAACCACGAGATAAAGGGGTTACGGGGGGTGGGTATAGTGGATAAGGGGGAAGAGGTGTTAAGATTGTTTGGGTGTGCGACGACCGGAGGTGTCGCCGGTGTAACTCCAGTTGCCGGAGGTGTCACCGGAGTAACTCCAGTTGCCGGAGGTGTAATCAAGAGGGAAAGCAGAAAGATGAACGAGATGAAAAGTGGGTGTCTGCTTGTGTGCGTGTTTGAAGATATGAGGAAGATAGGGTTTGAAGTTTTAAAAGGATTTTTATATGTGAGAGAGATTTTTTGTGGGATTTTGAAACATAAATGCAGAGAGATTTTTGTGGGATTTATGCAATCAAGATGATATGGAAATTACACATATACCCTTATTCTCTTAATTAAATAGAAACAAATAACCAAATAATTCCCATCATGCCATTCACTTAAAATCTCAAGATCATAAAAATCAAGGGCCCAGATTAGTTCACGCAGTTCACGCTGGAGAAATTGTTCACGTTTGAACCTAATCCTATATATATATATATATATATATATATATATATATATATATATATATATATATATATATATATATATATATATATATATATGCATCTATTACAAACTATGACTAATACTTAAACATTAGTAATTATGCATCAATATATATAGGTGATATATAATATATATTTTAGTGGTTATATTCTCTATTTTTTCAAAGTAACAGAAAACACACACACACCCACATATATATATATTAGGCGACTGTTTTTCTTAGTACTAGATCTCCCTCTCGTCATATTTCTAGACGAGTTTTTCTCCGATTTGGCGAATCCGGTTGCCTTCCTCAACCAACTCTTCACCATACTGGCGAAGTTCTTCCACGTTCTCCTGACTCATTGGTGGCATTGGGGCTGGTATAGGTTCAGGGTAAGCTGGTACTGGTTCTCTGTAGGGATATGGGTTATTCAGTAATTCCTGAATTGCCTAGTCGTTAGCCCGCCACTATTCTAAAGGATTCGGTGCTGGAATCTTAGGTATCTCATTGGATCAAAGGCTTTCCTGGTTTTGTTCTAAATTCATGGGTAGGTCAGGGTATAATGGTAGTAATTGTGGTTCTGGTACTGCTACTTGGTTGAGATCGAGTTCTACATCTGCATTTCTAAACATATGAAAGTTGGCTAGTTGCCTATCCAATTCTTCTTCCCATACAAGTCTACCTTCTGGTTTTTGGGTATTTCTCTCAGCTCTATTCACTATTGCTTGTTATTGGGCTTTTCTCATTCTTTTTCTCCTTTCTACTTTGGCTCTACTAAACCACCCGCTTTTCTTAGGGGGAAAAGATTCTTCGGATTTGGCTTTAAAAACAAAGATTCCCTCGGAATCAGCTGCATATCCGAAGGTTGGCTTGGATGTTCCTTCATCCGTTGGAGAATGAGGTAGGTGACTGTTTTGGTCAAAAATCACACAAGGATAATGCAACCAAATCTGATTTTGTGAGGTATGATGCTTGGTTAATTGTATGAACGACAAGGATATCAAATCAACGATGAACACCGAGATTTATACGAGGAAAAAGCCATTGATCTTTAGAAGATCTCCGGCATAAAAAACCTCGGGTGATGGAAACTACCGATCACCAAATATATTGCAAAAACAATAATGATCCTTGTACAACTTCGGAAGAAAACAAGCTCAATACAATGAATTGCTAGTATAAGTGTGTGTTTTTGCTAAGTGTTTGCAGAGAATTCGAGTGTTGTGTGTTTTTTTTATGGTGTGTTCGACCTATGCCTCAAATGAGCTCATTTTCCCCTTAAAAGATAAGAAATATCCAGCAACAAACTTTTCTAAAAAGGTGGAGGTCAACCATGTTCTCCAAAATGGTTATTTCTTCATTAAGCATGTGCCTATGAAGCATATTCCACGAGATTCCAGCAAAGACTAAGCCCATGTCGTCCATTACCTCCATATAAACATTAAAAACGTGACAATTGTTAGAAATCATAAGTTCTGTTAACGATCCTGGATCCTCAGACTCCCTGCATCATCCATTAAGGATCCATGATCCATGTCCAGTCTCAGAATAGATGATCCTTAGCATAAATATCATGCCCTAACAATTGCCCCCAATATGGCGGTTGTGATAAAGATTCACTGCTGTCATATTCCCGTTAGAAGCGGACTAGCCGTTGCTGCTGGTATCTAGTCGTTACACTGCCTATCATCACCGATAAGACCTGCTATAATGATCATTGCAAAATATATAGAGTTAGAGATAACTCCTCAAGTGCCTTTACAGACAAGAAGATCCTTCTATTTGTGGAAGACCAATCCTTCTACAGCGTTCGCTATAAACCTTCCTGCATTTTAATTTCTGCAGAGACACTTTAACTGTTAGATAGCCTTGTCCGGCCTGGATGGATGGTCCACGGTTTTGCTGGTGAAATCCAGGCCAGATGATTTTGATACATAATGAATGGGTAATAACATTAAACCTTTTTTAGCTACATTTGTTGTTGTTTCTTCCCTCTTTATTTTTCATGTATGCTTTCCATTTTCAAAGATATCAACGCCAAACAACTGGAAAGTTATTGGAAATCTGATGATAATGTTAGACTGTTAACAGAAAACTTGAAGTGTTCATACAAATGTGGATCAATGATCCTTAACCAAAAAGGATAAGAGACAACTTGTAAATTATTACTGAATAAACAAAATGTGTAGAAAAAGTTACAATATAACATACCAGAGAATCCAAGTTAGGATTCTATATCCTTGTAAATTATTACTGAATAAACAAACTGTGAAAAGTAAAGTTTCAAGGATTCAGGATCCTTATTGTCAGAAATTGTATAACTTTAGAGCTCCAAGATCCTATAAGAAGAACAAACTTGGGACCAAGCCAAATAATTGGGAGTGAACCCATAATAACTGGGGACAAACCCAAATAAACTAGGGACAAGCCCAACAAACTGGGGATAAGCCCAAATAAACTGGGGACAAGCCCAACAAACTGGGGACAAGACCAAATAAACTGGGGACAAGCCCAACAAACTAGGGACAAGCCCAACAAACTGGGGACAAGCCCAACAAACTGGGGACAAGCCCAAATAACTGGGGACAAGCTCAACAAACTGGGGACAAGCCCAAATAACTTGTGTAAACTGGAGTATGACCCTCACTGGCGACTATCCAAACTTAGTGACATGAAAATGCCAAAACCTTATCTAACGTGAAAACGTTAGAAACCTTAGGATAAGCCCAACAAACTGGGGATAAGCCCAAATAAACTGGGGACAAGCCCAACAAACTGGGGACAAGCCCAAATAAACTGGGGACAAGCCCAACAAACTAGGGACAAGCCCAAATAACTGGGGACAAGCCCATCAACTTTGGAGAGTTGGCCAACCACTTTGATCTTCTGTAAAATGATAACAACTCTGCAAAAGCTTAAACTTTATGAAAATAGATGTTAAATGTTTAACATCTTTGACTTATGATAAGTAATAAGTATAAAATGAATGAAAATAAAAGTAATGTGTTACCAAATGTAGAATCATATATCCTTTGAGGATCCCGGATCCTTAATCAGAATACTGGTATCGCTGAGGATCCCTGATCCTTCTTACTTAAAGTATTTTTTGAGATGAACAGCATTCTAAGATCTTGGTAAGAGATCACCATCCATTGTTAACAAACGATATGCTCCCAAATTTATGGATCCTCGAGAACAGTGTTCTGCCCCTAGTGTGATTTCCACAGTCTCCTTTATGAAAATCCTTTAAAACTTCTCAAATTTATGGATCCTCGATGCATCTTAAATATGGACCTGCAAGAGACCTTTTATATAAGATGTTATTTAATAATGTGAATTGAGATACCTTAGTCTTGAAGGCTCTAGGATTTTCTCCAACAGGAATTTCTCCATTCAGTATATATCTCAAGATTGGAAGGATCCAGGATCCTAAATTTGACTGTGCACCATCATTGGGTACAATTGCAGAATCTTCCACTATCATCATGGCTATGTGATCCTCAATTGCAGGAGTTAAAACATGGATGATGAGTATTTTCACATCCTCTGGAATCTTCAGTGATGATCCAAGATTAGCTAGAGCATCAGCTTCTGCATTTTCTTCCCTGGGTACCTGTGATAGACTGAAAAAAGCAAAAGAATCTGCCAGTTTCCTGACTATTTCTAAGTACTTAACTAGCTTTTCACTTTTGACAGTGTATGAACCATTATAATGATTAGTAATTAATAGAGAATCTACATATACTTGAAGATACCTCATCCTCATATTGCTAGCTAATTGCAAACCTGCTATCAAGGCCTCATACTCTGCCTCATTATTAGTGGTTTGGAATTCACATGCAATGGATTGGGGTATAATGTCCCCCTGTGGCGATTTTAGTAGTGTGCTTTGTCTAGTTCCTTTAGCACTTGAAGCTCCATCCGTGAAGAGTGTCCAAGGATCCTTGGTCTTCTCAAGTTGTTGAACTTCTAATTCAGCTTCCCTTTGTAGATCACTACTGAAATCAGCCACAAAGTCGGCTAAAGCTTGGGACTTGATGGCAGTCCTGGGTTCATACTTAATGTCATATGCAATAAGCTTGATTGCCCACTTTGCCATTCTACCTGACATTTGAAGTTTCCTGAGAACATTCTTGATAGGAAGGTTAGTTTTCACAATAATAGTGTGAGTTTCGAAATAATGTCTATGTTTAGCGGAAGCCATAATTAAAGCAAGAATTAATTTCTCTAGATGAGAATACCTAGCCTCAGCATCAAGTAGAATTTTACTTACATAGTATACCGGATGTTGAGAGCCTTCATGATCCTTAACTAGGATCGCACTTACTGCTTTAGCTGAAACAACTAAGTATAAGGATAATGATTCTCCATTTTCTAGTTTCATCAGGGCTGGTGCTGAGGATAGATAATCCTTAAGAGCCTTGAGTGCAGCTTCATGCTTATCAGTCCACTCAAACTTCTTATTCTTCCTCAATATGTCTTACCTGCCTTGAGCAATTTGTCTACCTCTTCTTCGATAATGACATTTTTTTCGGGTGTGAATTTCCTCCTTTTTTGATGTATTGGCTTGAAAGACTTGTCAATACCAAGTTTGTAAGTAATGACATCCTTAGATATACATGCATATAAACATTAAAAACGTGACAATTGTTAGAAATCATAAGTTCTGTTAACGATCCTGGATCCCCAGACTCTGGATCCTCAGACTCCCTGCATCATCCATTAAGGATCCGTGATCCATGCCCAGTCTCAGAATAGATGATCCTTAGCATAAAATTCATGCCCTAACAGTGACGATAAGCATCAGAAGTACCCTGATCACTCATACTGAAAACTAAGAAAATTGTCAAAATGACATAAAATAATAATATACATATTTACACAGAATAACACATAAGTTATTTCCTAACAGAATTGGTTAAAATTTAGGTATTCAAAAGAAAACCTAAATGGCTTAAACCAGTGGCTCTGATACCACCTTCTGTCGCAACCCCCGACCCCACCCCAGAGTGGGAGCCGCGAACCAGTCAAGTGGTACCGGTGTTTATTAATTTGGCAGCGGAAATGAGACATCAGGATCGTAGTTAGGAAATAATTTCAGAGTTTCAAAACACCAAACTTTTATATTAAATAAATGGGATAAAACCCATATTTCATTTATAATATCTTTGTAGGGATAAACCCTAGTTGCTGAAAAATATAAAGTTTTTATTTAAGTAACTTTATAGCCACTTTCTTTAAGCCTTCAGTGCTCCATAGCTGGCTTCTAATAGCTTTCACATCAAGTTACCTGAAACGCGTTTTAAAAATATTTTATTAGCAAGAAATACTGACGAGTACATTCCAGTTTATAAAAATAAGCTTTTATAACTTTACAGTACTAAGAGCGATTACAATGTTTATATCTACCAAATTACTCATTTAGTATTTGTCACCTTGGCAGTTACAATGACCGTGGTCATATTACTATTGGCTAACCGTTTGTCCAATAGCAACGCTTGATTAGTAATGTATACAAAACCACACATACCGGCAGTAATTATAGAATACAAATACTTAATCACTGTAAGTATAATCGATAAACATATAGGGTTTTGAAAAGCATTTTAAATATAACTGTATTACTAAAATGTGATAAAAAAGAGAATGACTCACATTGTAAACTTATGTTTTTCTACGGGCTTCCTGGTGATATTTCCTGATTATTTTCTTGAATATCTATTAAAAACATACAATGCACGCGTGTTAGTAAAATAACCCAATTCACATTCGCCATACATCACGAGATAGAACTCCAATGGACTTAGTCAGGCAAAGCCTTGAGATGCGTTGTTGGGTCCTAGATCAATCGGGTAGGGTAACAAATTAGTTATCAGGGGTTAAAATACTTACAACGGGGCAAAGCTTCGTGTTTTAGGAGGGGTATTTTGGCTATATTTTTGGATTATAGAGACAGAGAGAGAAAGAAATGTTGAACGGTTTGAGAATGCAGATTGAAGCTCATTTTATAGGTGTGTCGGGGGTCTCTCGCACTCCGCGACCCATCCCACATGCCCTTGTCGCGCACCGCGAGGGCACCCTAGCTACGGCTAGGTTTGACCAGTCATGGGGTAGCTTTAACACGTGGATGACATGTGGCGTGATACGTGTCCGGAAAGAAACGAGCCTCTCGCGCCACCCGAGAGGTCTCCCTTTGTCGGTCACGACCCGCGACGAAACAAAATTATTATTTTATTTGTTTTTTTATAAACATTAGGTTATACATGTTCGGTTTTGTGATTACGGGGTGTTTTCTAAGGTTGTTATACTTTAAGCTTCCGGCTTTCAGCTTTTATGATCGTAACCTGGCTTAACATCTGAAAATATAACAATTCAAAAACTTGAAAGAATTTCTAATCATTTTGGGATCGAGAAACCTGGCTCTTTGCAAGACTAAATATGTGATAATTCAAACCATTTGAGATGTCCAGGCCCAGGAACGTAGCTCTTAACACAAATAATTTGATAGTTAAAGTTTTTATGTCACCCAGGATTGGTACCCTGGCTCTAATGCAGGATTATATGACAATTTTAAATTTGTAAGTCCAGGAAACAATTACCTGGCTCTCCCCCCCTACCAAATAACTGTATCCACCAAGTCCAAATTAATGACCTTGGAGATTTACCAACTGTTTTTGAAATTTTTCATTAAAAACCAAAAGTTTTAAATTAATGAACTTGTTTATTTTCTGAGACATATTCAGGATACTTAGATTTTGAAACTCAGCTTTCCAACATCGGTTATCGATATATAATGCAGAAACAAATTCTTTTTGTATTTTACAAAATTTATGCTAAAACACACTCAAAATCTTTTTGTGATTTTTCTATAATGAAATGCAATAAAGAAATATTCACAGACATATTTTTGTTTGAGTTTACGTCAGAGGATCATATCAGTTTATGACAAATCACTAACATCGTTGACCTATATAAACTTTAAGTTTCAAACGATTCACTTAGATTGTCAGTCTACTGATCCATTTAAATTTTCACATAAATTTCAATTGATTCAAGATACGAGATTAGAGTGTTAAGAACTTAACTTATTTGCGTGTCCCACCTCAGAATATACTCCCGTATCAAGATTCCCTAGATTCAGTCTTACATGTGAATATATGATGTGAGTAAAATGCAACATATAAATTACATCAAATGAGGCATAAAACTAACCCCCCCCCCCTTTTAGTACTAATGTTGGAAAAAGTGTGCTTTTGTCTTCCTTTTGTATTTTCAGGATTAAATGAGCGTAAATGAACAAAAGAAGTAAAAAAGCAGCTAAATCTAACATAAATACAAGAAAAGGAATAAAACGTGGCATGCCCGACCCCTCGACAGCATCTTCCCAAGCAAAAACAAGAGATCAGAAAGATGAACACGGCCCCGTGCCCAGCGGACACGGGGGCGTACTCACGTGTCTGCAGAAAAGACAAAGTGGTAGAAGCTTTTATTTCCCGACACGGGGGCGTGCCCAGCTCAACACGGCCGTGGTCAACGCTAAGATTCGCAGAATCCAAGCAAATCTTGATAGTACAGATACGCTTCTGCACACGGGGCCGTGCCCAGCGGACACGGGGGTGTGTGGAGCTAATACAGACAAACTGCAATTAATGAAGAAAGAGAAAGTGGATGGACACGGGGCCGTGTCCGGGCTTCTGTGCAGGCTATAAATAGAGGTGCTTGGTTCACTTCAAAGGCATCCCTTGGCAAACCACCTTTCTCCCACTTCACCCACACTCCACCACCATCACAACCTACGTCCACCACCATCATCCATCATCCATCTTAGAGTGTGTGTAGTAGTCTTGGGATCCAAGAATGATAGTAAGACTTCTTGACAATCAAAGGCCATGTTTGCCTAAGTCTCTTACATCACTTGGTGAAGACAAGCATTTAGTGTAATACTGTTTTTTAATCTTTTTGCACTTTTTATTTGGTTTTGTATTAATGAATTTAATAACTAGTTTCTTATGTTGAAGGTGAAACTTCCTAATCATTTGTCTGTGGTGTCTTGGCATTATTTTACTATCTATATAAAATAAAAGATTTACACCATTCGTATCTCTACGGTCTATATAGAGATATGTTGGCTACCTGGTCGGGGGTTAAGGGAATGGTTTGGTAAGGTTCTTGCCTTGTTCAGTGTATAGATCCTGCAAGGACCTGGGTCAAGCTTACTAGGACGTCCTTCAATACCCACTAGAATTGGATGGCGGGGGCGCGAAGGGCTTGATCCCCTCATATGTAAACTACTATTAATACATTAACCCTGCTACTTGGGATTGTATCCCTGCTGACTCAAACCACTTAGCCGAGGGTAACGTCACCTTCAAAAGAGGGGCCTACCACATTACGCATTAGTAACTTAATTAATTATCTTTCAATAATCCAACCCTTTAGGATTGTATTCTTGCTGACTCAAACTACTTGGTTGAGGGTAACATCACCTTCAAAAGAGTGGCCTACTATGATAACTAAGATAATCTCTTAAAAAGTGCAAAAGTGCGGAAATCATCAAAGGTTACACTAAAAGCGAGTCGGATCCAAGTGATTCATCTTATCTATCTGTTTTAATTTTATTTTTATTTTCAGCATTTTTTGTTTTTATTTTCATGTTTAAAATCTTTTTTCTATATTTTTTATTTGATTAGACGTTGAGGATAAACCAGTACTAAAAGCTCTTGTGTCCTTGGACGACCTCGGTATCTTACCAACACTATACTACGCTAACGATGGGTGTACTTGCCCATATGTGTGTTTAGTGTTAGTAGAATGTCGTGTTTTATAAATTTAAAACTTGACTAAAGTGTTAAAAAATATAACTAAAATCATATAACGCTACACACGCATCAAGTTTTTGGCGCCGTTGCCGGGGACACAAGGATTTTAAGAAAGCTTAAAATCGACGGCCTAATCAGTTTTTCAAAACCTTTTTAAATCGCGCGCACATTTTCTGCATTTTAGTTAGTTTTTGCATTTACAGTAGACTGAACACGGGGCCGTGCTGCTCATTTTTTTAAAACTCCTAGATACAGAGTCTGAACACAGGGTCGTGCTCACTGAACACGCCCCGTGCTGCACAAAACCAGTCACTTTTATTAAAACGCCCAGATATAAAAGATACAGGACCTGAACACGGGTCGTGCTCATTGAACACGGGGCCGTGTCCAGTCTCTGTTTCCGTTTTATTCTTATTTTCTGGTCCCGAGACTAGGGTTGTAAACGAGCCGATTCGAGCCGAGCTCGACCCGGCTCGAGCTCGGCTCGAACTCAATTCGAGCTGGCTCGGCTCGAGCTCGAATTTCAAATCGAGCTGAGATTTGAGGCTCGAGCTCGACTCGACTAAAATTCGAGCTAGCTCGGCTCGGCTCGATCTCTCTCGAACTAACAAAAAACCGCAAAATTTACTACTTAAAAAGCCCTAAAAATGAATCTTTTCATAGACTAAGGGCCAAAATTGCAATTATGTTTAACCAAATGGCTAAATATGCAAGTATAAATAGTTAAATCACTTTGTACATTTTCTTCACCTTCTTTTATAAGAGAGATACTCCTTTAGTTTTTGTCTACTGAGCGATGTGGGACAAAAAAATGAAGTATATAAACCTTATCGAGCTGGCTCACGAGCTCGCGAGCCGAGCCTGGCCAAGCTCGAGCTCGGCTCGTTTACAACCGAGCCAATTTCGAGCCGAGCTCTTTTCGAACTTTTTTCGAGCAAGTTTCGAGCGAGCTGCGAGCCACGAGTTTTTTGAACACCCCTACCCGAGACTCTGTTGTGGTCTGCTGAGTGATTCTTATGGATCAATACTCAGGAGATTACAACTACCACTATGAGGAGGATGATTATAGGGAAGACTATTGCACCATTTGTGGTGACCCTCATTTGGTACAATATTGTGACCTCTTTGAACCATCCACTTCATACACCTACTATGAGGAGCCCAAGTACGAACCACCCACTTCATACACACCCTATGAAGACCCAAGGTATGAACCTTCTCCCTCATACTCATATTTTGATGAACCAAGGTATGAGCCTTCATACTCATACTTTGAGGAACCGAGGTATGAGCCTTCACCTTCATATGCTTAATATGAGGAACCATGGCGTGAACAACCCACCTCATATGAGTATTATGAAGAACCAAGTTACGACCCTTATTCATCATATACTTACAATGAGGAACAATGGTGTGAACCATCTACCTCATATAAGTATTATGAGGAACCAAGGATCGAACTTCCGACTTCAAGCTTTGAGGATACTTATTCAACACAATTTGACGAACCACCAACTATTTCACCTGTAGCCGAAAAGATAATAGAACACCTTAAAACTATCGAGCGCTACATAAAAGAAGCCCGCGCAAGGGAAGAAGAATCTCGTGCAAGGGAAGAATTAACTCGTAATAAAGAGGAGATAGTTGAAAAGGTAAGAATGAAGAACAAGTAAGTGAAAAACCGACACATGAGTTAAACAACGAAAAGGTGAGTCCGACAATGTTAAAATTCAAGAAGAGTCAAATTTTAAAGAAATTAATCTCTTGTCACCTTCTTTCAAAAATCATTCTTTAGTACCCACTCATACATAGTTTTTAAAAGAGTTAAACACTAACACTAAAATTGACGAAACGGTAAGTATTAAGTTAACAAACGCTCAAACTACACTAATAAAAGAAGATCCATTTGAAACTAACTTTACACCGGTTCCATGTTTTTTTCAAAATTCCTTTATTAGTAATATTATAATTGATAAAGATCTTTATGTTAATATAATGCCAAATTACATTTTCGAAAAATTAAGTATTGGTGATTTTTCTCCACTTCAAATACCCATTTTTCTATCTAATCGGAAAACAATAGAATCAGTAGGGATAGTTGAGGATGTGTTGGTCCAGTCCAATCAATTGGTAATCCCAACCGACTTCGTCATCCTTGATGACGCTCCATTAATGTTGGGACGACCTTTTGTAAAGACCCACGAAGCTTTGAAAAATTGGAAGTACAACAATCTACCTATTCTATTAGGGGCATTAAAAAAGTGTCGATCTTTAGCGTTCAATGAAATATCCATTCAGCAATGATGACCCCCTAATTGAAGATGAAGCTGAACCACCCGATACGAGAGAAGAAATTGACCACTTTGTTGAAGAAGAGGTCGCCATGGAACAAACCTTTGTGGTTCTTGACTTAAACGAGCAACCAAATAAGGAGTCTCCTAAAGACCCACCTCTCGAGCTCAAAGAACTTCCAAATGGTTTGGAATATGCTTTCCTCGACAAAGATGGTAAATTACCTGTAATTATTTCATCGAAATTATCTAAAAACACAAAAATGCGATCGCTTGGAAGCTTGTAGATATTAAAGGAATAAGTCCTTCCTTGTGCAAGCACAAAATTTTAATGAATGATGACTACAAATCGGTGATACAACCACAACGAAGAGTAAATCCAAATGTTCAAGAAGTGGTTAAAAACGAAGTCATCAAATTACTTGACGCCGGACTCATTTACCCAATCTCCGATAGTCCTTGGGTAAGTCCCGTCCAAGTAGTTCCAAAGAAAGGAGGTATGACGGTAATAACTCACGAGAAAAATGAATTAATACCAACAAGAACCGTCACAGGATGGAGGGTATGTATAGATTATCGTCAATTAAATGAAGCAACAAGGAAAGATCACTTTCCTTTACCCTTCATTGATCAAATGTTAGAAAGATTATCTGGTCACAAATTTTATTGTTTTTAGATGGCTTTTCAGGTTACTTTCAAATACCGATAGCACCCGAAGACCAAGAAAAGACATCATTCACATGTCCCTATGGAACTTTTGCTTATCGACGCATGCCTTTTGGTATATGTAATGCCCCCGCAACCTTTCAACGTTGCATGGTGGCGATCTTCCATGACATGATAGAAAAGACAACGGAAGTCTTCATGGACAACTTTTCTATCTTTGGAGATTCATACGACCAATGCCTCGATAACCTTGAACGAATGCTATCCCGATGTGAGGAAACTAACCTCGCCCTTGACTGGGAAAAATGCCATTTTATGGTAACGGAGGGAATAGTACTCGTTCACAAAATCTCAAGCGAAGGAATGGAGGTTGATCAAGCAAAAATTGACACTATTTCTCGATTACCACCCCCATCCTCCGTTAGAGCTATCAGAAGTTTCCTAGGGCATGCCGGATTTTATAGGCGATTTATCAAAGACTTTTCTAAAATCTCTAGACCTCTAACAAAATTACTTGAAAAAAGATGCCCCCTTCATCTTTGACAAGGATTGCAACCATGCATTTCTAACACTAAAAGAAATGCTAGTAAATGCACCTATCATGATGGCACCTGATTAGAAACTACCTTTCGAAATCATGTGTGATGCAAGTGACTTTGCAGTTGGAGCCGTCTTGGGACAGAGAAAAGATAAACATTTTCACCCAATTTATTACGCTAGTAAAACACTTAATGATGCACAAGAAAATTACACAACAACAGAAAAGGAATTACTAGCCGTGGTATTTGCTTTTGATAAATTTCGTTCTTATCTTGTCTTTCTAAAACGATAGTTTATACAGACCATGCAGCCATTCGATATCTCTTTAAGAAACAGGATGCTAAACCACGGTTGATTAGGTGGATTCTACTCCTCCAAGAATTTGACATTGAGGTAAAAGACAAAAGAGGAGCAGAAAACACCGCAGTAGATCATCTTTCCCGATTGGAAGATCCAGCTTTGGAGGCAACTAGGGACGAGCAAATCAATGAAAAATTCCCAATGGAGTCCCTGGAAATGGTGGAATACCAAGAAGAGCCATGGTACGCCGACTATGCTAGCTACTTAGCTAGCGGTATAGTCGCAAAAGGATGGCCACATCATCAAAGAAAAAAAATTCTTTGCTGATGTAAAGCATTATTTTTGGGAAGATCCTTATCTTTTCAAAATGTGTGCTGATCAACTCATCCGTCGATGCGTACATGGAAGTGAAGCAAGAAGAATTCTCCGCCATTGTCATGAAGGTCCATACGGAGGACATCATGGTGCCGCTAGTACCGCACGAAAGGTATTTGATTCAGGATTTTATTGGCCAACCATTTACAAAGACGCCCAAAGTCTTATCAATACATGTGACGCTTGCCAATGATCAGGTAATATTTCTGCCAAAAACGAAATGCCACAAAATGGCATTCCTGTTTGTGAAATTTTTGATGTGTGGGGACTCGACTTTATGGGACCCTTCCCACCGTCAAAAGGAAACAAATATATACTTGTGGCGGTAGATTATTTGTCTAAATGGTCCGAGGCCGAAGCACTTCCAACAAATGATGGAAGAGTTGTGGTAAGATTCCTGAAACGATTATTCTCTCGTTTTGGAACTCCAAAATCATTATTAAGTGATAGAGGTACCCATTTTTGTAACCATCAACTTGAAATTTTTTTAACAAAGTATGGGGTCTATCACCGGGTCTCAACAGCATATCACCCTCAAACAAACAGGTAAGCCAAAGTGACTAGTAGAGGTTTAAAAAGAATACTTGAAAAAAACGTAGGGGTAAATAAAAAAGGATGGGCCGATAAATTAGACGATGCTTTATGGGCTTTTCGAACAGCGTACAAAACAACCATAGGTACAACCCCATATAAGCTTGTCTAAGGAAAAAGTTGTCATTTGCCGTTAGAAATAGCACACAAGGCCTACTGGGCAATTAAAAACGTAAACTTAGACTTAGAAATTGCCGGTAAAAATCGATTTTGTCAATTAAATGAATTAGACGAATTAGGAAATCACGCATACTCTAACTCCGAAATTTATAAGGAAAAAATGAAAAATTTGCATGATAAACACATTAAACCTAATGAATTTCGGGTAGGAGACTAAGTTCTATTATTTAATTCACGACTTCGATTACTTCCTGGTAAATTAAAGTCTAGGTGGTCGGGACCTTTTTCCATCACCCATATTTTCCCACACGGGGCAATCGAAATTAAATCTCGGAATGGAATTCCACTCAAAGTCAATGGCCAACAGCTAAAGCTTTATTAAGGATTTATTGAGGATGAAGAGGAAGAAATCTCGCTGCAAGCGACCGAAGAATGAAACGAAGGTTCAAGGATCAACATCATACCATGTAAGTTACGAACATCGGGAAAACATCTAAATCGATAAGATTTCTAAAACCAAGTTTCGGGAAACAGGGGTACTCACAGGAGCACTAAAAAAATGAAGTCTAGCAATAAACAAACAAGTTCATCAAAACAAACTTTGTTTGAAAATGCTTCGTTTGAATAAGAAGTCACAAAAATAAAAAGTTTTAAGACAACCGACGCTTTTTACGCCTTTCGCCCTTTTTCTACTAACTACTAACCCAAAACCACCTACCTTTAACCCAAGCCAAACCCTTCCCCAAGTCCTCTTGATATTTACAAAGGTTTATAGTTAAAAAGGAGGAGGATTGATAGCTTGGCAAGCATATGGTAGAAGTAAGTTCCATGCCGGTCTCGAGTGTTTCACAAAAATACATCTTCGGCCTAGTGATCTCCCGTGAGGTATGTGAACTTGTATATAAATGGAATTTTAAAGAGGCATGTTATGCCCAAATAAATAATTTCTCTTATGAAACGTTCTAAATAAATCATAACGAATAGGATTGTAAATAACATAAAAATAAAACCTAATAAAGATCTTGGAATCCCGACACTCAAGACAAGCCCATAACTTCTCTTCTACCCATTCCATTTGGGTGTGTAAGCCACATTATAAAGAGTTTTGCTTGAAGACAAACAAAGATTCAAGTGTGGGGGTATTTGATGTGGGTAAAATGCAACATATAAATTACATCAAATGAGGCATAAAACTAACCCTTTTTTAGTACTAATGTTGGAAAAAGTGTGCTTTTGTCTTCCTTTTGTATTTTCAGGATTAAATGAGCGTAAATGAAAAAAAGAAGCAAAAATGCAGCTAAATCTAACATAAATACAAGAAAAGGAATAAAACGTGGCATGCCCGACCCCTCGACAACATCTTCCCAAGCAAAAACAAGAGATCAGAAGGATGAACACGGCCCCGTGCCCAGCGGACACGGGGGCGTGCTCACATGTCTGCATAAAAGACAAAGTGGTAGAAACTTCTATTTCCCGACACAGGGGCGTGCCCAGCTCAACACGGCCGTGGTCAACGCTAAGCTTCGAAGAATCCAAGCAAATCTTGATAGTATAGATACGCTTCTGCACACGGGGCCGTGCCCAACGTACATGGGGCGTGTGGAGCTAATATAGACAAACTGCAATTAATGAAGAAAGAGAAAGTGGATGGACACGGGGCCGTGTCCGGGTTTATGTGCAGGCTATAAATAGAGGTGCTTGGTTCACTTCAAAGGCATCACTTGGCAAACCACCTCTCTCCCACTTCACCCACACTCCACCACCATCACAACCCACATCCACCACCATCATCCATCATCCATCTTAGAGTGTGTGTAGTAGTCTCGGGATCCAAGATTGATAGTAAGAGTTCTTGACAATCAAAGGCCATGTTTGCCTACGCCTCTTACATCACTTGGTGAAGACAAGCATTTAGTGTAATACTTTTGTGTTTTATTCTTTTCACACTTTTTATTTGGTTTTGTATGAATGACTTTAATAACTAGTTTCTTATGTTGAAGGTGAAACTTCCTTATCATTTGTCCGTGGTATCTTGGCATTATTTTACTGTCTATATAAAATAAAAATTTACACCATTCATATCTCTACGGTCTATATAGAGATATGTTGGCTATCTGGTCGGGGGTTAAGGGAATGGTTTGGTAAGGTTCTTGCCTTGTTCAGTGTATAGATCCTGCAAGGACCTGGGTCAAGCTTACTAGGACCTCCTTCAATACCCACTAGAATTGGATGGCGGGGCGCGAATGGCTTGATCCCCTCATATGTAAACTACTATTAATACATTAACCCGGCTACTTGGGATTGTATCCCTGCTGACTCAAACCACTTAGCCGAGGGTAACGTCACCTTTAAAAGAGGGGCCTACCACAAGGCAAGAACCTTCAAAAGAGGGGCCTACTACTATAACTAAGATAATCTCTTAAAAAGTGAAAAAGTGCGAAAATCATCAAAGGTTACACTAAAAGCAAGTCGGATCCAAATGATTCATCTTGTCTATCTGTTTTAATTTTATTTTTATTTTCAGCATTTTTAGTTTTTATTTTCATGTTTAAAATCTTTTTTCTAAATTTTTGATTTGATTAGATGTTGATGATAAACCGGTACTAAAAGCTCTTGTGTCCTTGGACGACCTCGGTATCTTACCAACGCTATACTACGCTCATGATGGGTACACTTGCCCATATGTGTGTTTAGTGTTAGTAGAATATCGTGTTTTATAAATTTAAAACTTGACTAAAGTGTTAAAAGGGGCTAAAAATATAATTAAAATCATATAACGCTACACACGCATCAATATACCTAAATGATATCTTTCTCTGGGTTAGTGCGTAGCCTTGAGAGCTCAGGTTAGAACTTCCGTTCAGTCAAAGAGATGAAGGCTCGACTTAAAGGTGTGTTCCACTTAGGAATCCTCTTTACAACTGTACTTGATATATATATCTTTCGATATTATTTCAATTTTTATGCAGAGGGAAAGCTTTAAGCGTAAAAGCATTATACGAGGTCTAGGCCATTGTTAACGCAAAATCAAAAGACCAAGTGTAATACCCCAGATATCAGTAGGCATAAAGACCTAATATCTCAGAAATGCTGGCCGAACGGCTAGGCTATTCGAACAGCCCAGCCGATCGGACACACCAGCCGATCGACCGGGCCAGCCGGTCGGCTAACACATGGCGTCCCACCCTTCCAAACTTTTGAAGTATAGTATTGACGAAGTAACGTTCAATCGAATGGCTCACTCGATTGGTAAACATTACTGTTTGGATCATGAGATACTATGCTTCAACACTTAACCGTTTTCACAACTCGTTCGTAGTAGGGAATGTCAGCCGATCGAACAGACTGTTCGATCGAGTGACATTCAGTGAGAACCACTTCTGAAATTCCTAGCCGATCGAGTGAGCTAGCCGATCGAGCGAACCGCTCGATCGACCGACTTGAAAGGTAGGAACACTTCAGTGTTCTCAAATGCTGCAACGAAAACTTCAAAAGTTCAAATCCTCAAACACAAACACACCAAAGGAAGAAACAATCCACTCGAATGGTCCAGCCGATCGAGCCAACCGGCCGATCGAACAGGACTGTCCAAACAGACATACCAGCCGATCGAACGGGCCGTCCGATCGAACCTGCCGTTCGATCGACCAGCCCATTCGATCCCTCCATACTTGTTTACTTTTCCGCGTTACTTATCGTTATGCTATCGAACTATTCAGGCTAATCTTACTCTCAGCGCTCCCTTCAATCCACAACCAATCACTGTGATTATACTCGATCCCTTTTTGCATTTAGCACTTTTGGGTGTTACATACGTTACCTATCAAATCACAGTCAAACACAAACTATTTGAACGCTGACCATTTGCATGTGCTACTTGACTAAATGAATGTTGTTTATTATGTTTACACGTGGAATGCTATCTACCTGCCTTAGCAACATAGTACTATAGTTTGGACTCAGCACCCGTTCACACGGGGGTTGTTAAGGACAAATACTTGCATGGATTACGGTGGTAATCATGTATTGCGAACCGTCTCGGACGGTCAACCCGCAGTCGTTGGTATCGATGGTCCCATGTCGATAATTAACATGCATCGTTTTCCTCTGTGTACGTGCCTGGTTATGCGTAAACTATTCAAACTCTATATGCTATTACTAAACTTGTGTGCTCACCTTTACATTTTATGTATTGACTTTATTTTAACGTATGTGACAGGTGTTTAAGGTGTTAGCTTGCTAGGAAAGCGAGGCAATAATAAAGCTTTAGAGCCCAACAAATAGTTGTCGGTAGAGGTCTACCTAGGGGTCTCTAGAAGCAAATAAACAATTGCCATGGAGCCGTTGGAGTTGTCCGATCCGGGGTCTATGGCAATAGCTTTCTGTAGATCTTGTCCGGATAAGCCTTAATGACTTCAAGCAATCCTTTTATTCAATTGGTTTGTAATAATTAAATCTGAGTTGTCGGAACGGAATTTATTTGCCTAGTTGCTTCTATGATAACTTGTTTATTTATTTGGGATACGGTATGGGACGTATCATTAAACTGAATTTGTAATAATAGTTGTTGTGGAAACTTCTGGACAATCTGTTTCGCTCAGTGCCGCGCCCCGATGATTCCGCCATCGGTTGGGGTGTGACAGTGGATGTCGTTTCAGATGTGAAGGAGTTGTAAAACTCGTTATAGAACTCCTCTTCCATGTTGTTTGAAACCTTGATTATCTCCTGCAAACAAACAACAAACTTATCAAACAACTTAGCAACACAAACAACTTTGAAAAACCTCTTGATCCGTGAATATAGATTCGCGCGAATCAACTAAACTAGGTTCGTGTGAACGGACCTTTTGTTGATCCGTGTGAACTTAATTTGATTTTGTGTAAATTGTTTTAACTTGATTCGTGCGGATCAAGATAGGTCTTGATTCGTGGTAAAGTTCAAAACCCTAAATCAGCGTGGATCTGTGCGAATGAAGGATCTTAGATACGTGCAAGATTGAACACGAACATCTCAGCCATATTTTTCTTTGTGTTTCAAAGATTTGATTATGATTTTGTTCAAATTTAAGTCTGAAACTTTGAAGGATTGTTTAAAAATGATTTTTGCACAACATGTTTGAAAATCAGACGTTTTTTGTTACCGTGGAAACGTCGTGAATCTGAGATTTAAAATATGAAAATAATGAGTAGAAGATGAGTAAAAGAAGAAATGATGAAATTGGCTCTGATTATGCTTGAAATTGCTTGAATCTTGTGTCTTCAATCCTTGCAATCAATCACCCGCTCTGATACCAGTTGTGAGTTCGTGTTAGGATCGAATCTGTTACACCGTTGACTGCGTAGATCTCGTAACTTGTGCGGAATCCAAGTACGAGAGTGGATCAAACAAGAAAAAGCTAATTAAAGTTGTTTTCTATTGATTGATGTTCAATACAATACCACGAAAACAAACGACAAGAGTTTCCCCTCTATATCAACAAAGGTACAAATGAACAAGAAATGCATCACCTATTTATAGACCATGTCCGTCCTCACGAACCTATCTAAGGACCAACAACTATTTGCGGATCAACCACTAGTGCGAATTAACCTTTCTAGTGCGGATGGACTTGTTAAGTGCGGATATACTTATGTTGCGTGGATCAGCTTGAAGATTTGAAACCCTAGATGTGCGCACCGGTCTGTGCGGATCCACATATGTTGATCCATGCGGATCAACATCAACACTTATGAATATTATGTTTATCATATTAGAACCTTGTCTTGATCATTCGATAGCTACGATACGTAACTGACGCAAGCAATAGACATATGCACTCACAATTGGCAAACCCACCCATCCCAAATAGGGTGATCGAAAATGTAATCTTTCGTTATATCAAGAGGTTTGATTGTGTACATCATGTGTTTGTTATATAATGTGTTGTTATGAAGGATATACTTGTTGAATTGTATAAATGTCGTTTACCATGCTTTACTATTAAAAACCTATGTTTTTCACCAAGTATTTTTAGTTGACAGATTTTCTACATGTTTAAGGTAATCATGCTTAGAAATAAGTGCGGACAAGAAGACTTCCACATATGCGGACATGAAGACTTCCACATATGCGGATCCTTTATTCCTTTTGTAAATGTGGACTACATTAAAGTCATAAGTACATACATGTTTCTTTATAACAAGTGCAGACATAAAGAATGTTAACAAATTCGGACAATAATAACATCCACAAGTGCGGACATAGTCTTTGTGACTTCACAAAGTCTTACAATTCTAAAAATCTCTTTTCTTTAACGTAATGACGAACAAAAAACCCCAAATGCACAGAAATCAATCATGTCAGGCATCAAATCAATCAATCAATGTTATCATACCCATGGTTGTAAAAGTCGTTAGGCGCTCCCTAGTCGGTCGATCGGGCAGTTGAGAGTACTCGGTCTAGGCGGAGAGTACTCGGGGAGTACTCATACATGTTAAATTATAAAGAAATTAGTTTTTGGAAACTAAATATATGTCAAATAACAAAAATTTACTATGTCTATAACAAAATACGTGAAAATAATATTCATTCTTTAATATGATAGGCATAGAAATTATATTTTATTATTTTTTAAGTCAAACTCGGCCCAAGTTGACCTACTAGATACGATTTTATCCGAGGTTGACCGCGTTTAATCGATTCCGAGTAATTAGGCGGAGTCAAAGAAAGTCGACTCGGTAGCCTACCTTGTAGCGACTACTCGGAGAGTACTCGGCCTTGGAAACCTTGTTTTACAACCATGATCATACCACAAACAACAAAACAATCATTGCGCAATCATTCGGCTAAGCGATCACGTATTCATTGGCATAAGCAATCACGCACAATCAATTGTTTGGATCATCTAGGATTTTGTATGAATCAAAAGAACAAGATAAACAACATATCATAGAATCGTAAACACTTACCTCTGATTAAGTCTAGATGTATTGAAGATCAAGGATTGATGTGTGTGAACTTGTGAAGCCAAATGATTGAAGAAGAGTAGGGATGATTAGAGATGATTGGGAAATGGTGGAAATGTCGTATAGTGAGCTTTTAATATTCCAAAGTGATCCGCACTTAAGGTTCTACAACTGTCCGCACATACATGATAAACTTTGGTCCGCACTTATAAATGTCTTATAAGGGTCAGAACTTATGTCTACATGTCCGAACATAATCTTCTATACATGATCCGAACTTGTTAAAATATGTTAAGTGAATGTCCAAACTTAATTCAAACTGGAAGGTCCGAATTTGTGGTGTTATATGATAGATGGTCCGAACTTGGAACCCCATAACCAGTCCGCACATGTATCAACTCATGTGTCCGCATTTGGTTGTTAAAAAAAAAACTGTCCGTACATGTAGTGAAAATTATAATGTCCGAATATAGGACTTGAAGGTCAGAATATATTGGGTTTGTGTGGTCCGAATATGTTGATATAGGAAGCCAACACGTGAAAGTTAAAGTGAAAGGTCCGGATATAATTGATAAAAGGAATCAAAACATAATACATGATGTTGGTTACATATGTCCGCATTTACTTATGATTATATGTCCGAACATACTGATTTCTTTTTAATCAGAATTTATATGAAATGCATTGGTTAATTAGAACAAGTCCGAATTTAATCAGAACTGATGTATCCTAGTCCGAATTTCATACATAGTGGGGAGATGTCAGAATTAATTGAAGTTACCAAGCAGTTTGATATAATAATATACTTGCTGTATGCTCTGAATTGACAAAAGAAATATGTAATATTCTTGTGGGCTGATTGTTATACTTGTGCTTAGTGGGCCGGTCAAGGTTTGTAGAGTATTTTTATAGTTTCATTAGAAACATTTAGGGTAATATTAAATGCAAGTGAATGTCGATGTCATGCACTGCTCATGTGAGATGCATGGGAAGTTTACAAGGCATGGAGAGAACCTTGACTTCAGAATTTATGTAAACAATATGATTAATTTAGACATTCTAAAATGCACAAAGAATCTTCAAAATTTATAAGAATTAGGAGTTTGGTCAGAGTTTGCAATGGGCCTTAATCAAATATCATGGATCTGAATTATTGTAAATGGATATAAACTTAAAAGAAAATGTCGACCAAGCATTATTGTGATTCTTAATGATTACTTTACTTGTATACTATAATTTTGTAAATTAGTGAAACATTGTAAGATGCGTGATTCTTTTGTTAAACTAACACATACTATAAATATCCTATGTGGACTTGTCTCAAACTAAGTAAATGCTGGTTGTTTGGACATTAGGGTATTGCATGACCCTACGTACGTATACTTACATTTATCATACATTAGGTCGCGTATAACGGACCTAACATTTAACACGTAGAAGTACATAATCATAAAACCGAGCAAACCAAGGTGAGTTCACTACTCTTTTTCACAAGCATGCGTCTCGGGGGGACAAACAAACAACTTTCTATTCCTGGGAGGAATACTTTTCAAACTAATATTCCGAGAAGGAATACTTTTAAATGCTTTGATTTAATTTCGATGTTAGTTAATAAACTCAACTCTATCACGAAAGTCCCTACTTACTACCGAACTAGTTGTCGAGGAGGCAACGGGGTATTAGTTGGTAGCGCTATTAGGCTTGACAACCTCACACCGTACCTGGGAGGACGGGCGCGAACTAATTACCTTAACCACATGGCCAATATTGTGATAGGCATTGATGAGGGCAAACAAACAGACGTCACTTCGGTATCAAGTTTATTATTGGCATGTCTTTAAACTCAACATTTACCAACTTTGCGTTAAACAAAACCGTGAACTCGCCAGCTTTATGCTGATACACTTTTTTCTGCATGCTTACAGGTCGTTAAGTGTTTTCATGATACGGAGCTTGCAATCGGGGGGTCGAGGATGTCATGGGCCGTGCCGTTCGCTAATACATTAATGTTATGTTATGTTATGTTTAATGAACAGTTTGATTTCAATTACTTGGTACAACTTCAAATGCTTCCGCTGAACGTAAACTTGATTTTAAACAGATGTTTGAATTGCACTTTTCATATTGAATCAGATTTCGTATTTTTTAGTTACTATTAGTTCAATGTGAGGGTGGCTAGATTCTGGTACGTCACACGCCTCGCAGTGGTTTCCACATGTGGTATTTTTGGGGTGTGATAGAATATTACGTGACTATAGTGATTATGCATATTTATGATGATTCAATTAATTTGATAAACTTCTCAAATAAGGATATGAAGAATCTGTACCAAAATCCAATCGTGTTCCATAAAGAATGTGTAAAAGAAGCCTCAACACTTTCGGTGGGTTGTGTGTGTGAAGAAAACGGGTGCATGTAGGAAGCCATAAGACGTTTAACTAGGCAGAGAAATGAAGAATCTTCAAGCCATTGTCAAGGGGAGCTTGTAGATGCATATTTTGGTGACCATAGCTTAGTACATCATCTTTGTAATTAATTTTCTTTATCATGTAATTATGTACTTAAAACATTTTAGAGTTATATATAATGGTGTATTTGAAACCTAGGTTTCTAATATTGTAAAAAACCTCTTTATACGATAAGGTTTCTGGTGTAGTAGAAACCTTCTTATACAAGGTTTCTAATGAATTAGAAACCCCACTAGAAACCTCCACAAGGTTCACAACACTATAAATAAAGATGTTTGTGTAGGAAAGAGAAACCCATTGTAATCACACACATAGAAATGAAATGATGATTGTGTGGTCGCGTTCATTCTTGATTATTGTTTAGTTTTCTTATACGCGTTGCGTTGCATTGGGTTTATACATCCACGGGAGGTGAACAAGTGGATTTCGCACATTCGTTTACCTAGTTCGAACCAGATTCTAATGATTTGTGTTGTTATCAGGGCCTACAACTTGTGTTTGCTAGCCAAAAAATACAGAATAAGCAGCTCTTTTAATTTTTTTCTCGACATTCCGGTATATATTTTGTTGAAACTGAAATTTTATTCAGAGTAGATTCTTTTTTGTGTTGTAATCTATATAAGTGTCGGTACTACCAGTACCGTGACGAAAAAACCAATTTTGCCCGAGCCACGCCGGTGTAGCAATCAATATTATCGAAACGGTTCTGGTATTTGTTTTTTATGGTTTTTAGTGGATTTAAAAACAATCATAACTATATTTTCCTATTATAAATTTTAAAATATAATATTTTATTAATTTGAATTTACGGTTACGACGTACTTAATTTTATCTATGTTTCTTTGTAAATTAATTCAATACCAAGTTGTTCATGATAATTTACAAGTAACCGAAACACAAACGTACAACTAGTCAATGTTACTTGAAGGTTCGTTTTTTACTATTATTTTCCTCTTACAACCCTTTAAAAATATGATGCTTTATAAATTTATAGAGTTGTCATTGAGATGTCCATATTTTTCTAAACATTTAAACGTGACTCGTGAATTATAATTAATTATTTTTTTTTGTGATGTTAATAGTCATATTCAAAATTTAATAATGCTTTATAAAAGTATTTTTTAAGGAAAATAATAAATATACACAATGACTTACACCCGCTTTTACAAAAGATATGAAAGAATTATTTTAAAAAATTGTAAAACAAGGATAAAAGAAGGATCTGTAAAAGATAAAATGATTTTTAAAATTTTAATTAAAAGAACATTTTAAAGTTTAATTGATCAACGTGATTTCCTATTGTTTAGTGAGTCATCCAAATAAAATGTTTTATTTATGGATGAAAAACGTCGAAATGTCAAAATGTTCTATGCTGAAAGATATGTTTTTAGTTAGTTTTGGTTCCAAAATTCAAAAAGTTTTATGCTGAATAATGTATATTTAATTATTTATAATTAATTTTGGTTCCAAAGTTCAAAACCTAACAAAGGTTCTAACGACTTTTGCTTGGAAATTTAGAGAGAATCAGAATATTTGTAGAATTTCAACTCCCACATTTATAGCTTAATTATTGATTCTCAACAAGTCGGTGATTTGTGAATAATACAAATTTATATGGATTTTGTGCATGTTCTCAACTTCTAAAATATTGTATCATCATAGGATATTATTTAAGGTTATAAAATTCGATTTAAAGCAACAAAATCAAAATACCAAATCAAAATTAGGTTTGTTTATCAGTTAAATATTTTTTTATTAATTCCTTCTCGCTTTTTTTTTTTTTTTGGTAAAGGGCAATGCCCGACAAAAGTATATTAATCACAACACAAATACATCAATCCAAGGGGCATTCCCCCTGTCATCGTCACCCAAAACAAGCTTTGGGGACCAAATCCTTCTAGCTTTTAAAGAGCGTTATCTCAAAACTAGAATTAGGTTTTCAAAAACACCTAAGCAGGTGGTCTGATTTGATTTTGAACCGTGAACTTTATATGGATATGTTCAAACTGGTTTGATTTCACTGCATTTAGGTTCCTCGATATTCGAAGCAAACACGAAAAACTCGAAATTCGAAGCAAAGGGGAAAACTCGATATTCGAATTAAGATCTAAATATTGAATCAAATTGGAATTTATAGCGATTAGATTCAAATTAATTAGCTAATTATATATATACATGCATGCATACATACATACATACATACATACAAATATCTATTGATTGAGGTAAGTCAATGTACAAAGCCTTCTTATCGTACAAAACGTATGAAGGCCTAGTATGTGGCACGTGTCCTTGGAGTGAAGGGCAGTGTTGTCCGGACAGAAAAGTTTCATAATCCCACATTTAAATAAACACGCAACTTATGTTCATAGTTACGCAAGCTATATTTATAATAATGCATATGCTACGCAAACACAATGACTTCTTTAGAAGAAAAAAATATTATCCCTATAAAGTTGTTGGTTGTAAACAGAAGATAAGATGAAAAAGAAAACGAATTTAATTTTTTAAGGATAATTTTTTCTTTAACTTGAATTTATCTTTTTCCCTGGTTAGATAGGGGGATACATGACACCTACATGTACGTAAATACTTTTTTGGAATTTCGTGTATTACATGAGTGGTATAATTATGATGTTATATACTTGGTAATGAAATGTCATGTCTTTAAATATGTGAATACATATAAAATAGATTTAATTACATCGTTAGTCTAGATGGTTTTTTAAAATAATAACATTGAAAAGTAACATTTTTTTGTTGCAACATTGAGTGTTATGGTTTTATTTTTATAAAAATATTAGGTATTAAGTCAAACCATAGTTAAAAACTACCTATAAAGCAAGGGTATAATAATAAACTTTAACAAATATAATGGCACAAAAAACTGCCGGCCCACTTTTGGAGGATCAAGATAAACCTACTCCCTTGTTGTGTAACACACACACGAGTACGAAATCCAAATGTGTATGCAAACCAAGCCAAGAACACACAAATATAAGAAAGATTCAAAGATTAAAGCTCAAGTGTATTTAGGGGCGGAACTACAGGGGGGTCAGGAGGGTCAGTTGACCCTCCGGCTGGCCATATTCCGATTAAGAAGGTTACTTACTATGAATCCCTTTCTGATGTTTTGACCCTCTCAAATTGTTGTTGTTACAAATAAGCTGAAGTGAAGGAAGCAGGGTGAAGATAATGAATCCGGATATTTTAGCCGGCCATCGCCGGCGGTGTTTTCTGCAGCTCTACGGCGCCACTGATACATTTTTTGAAGAAGACAGTTGAAAGAAAAGGATGGTCGGATGGGCTTTTACTTTTACTTTTACTTTTGTCATACTGGGCTTTAAAGGTAGCCCAATGAGAAACACTTAATTACGTTATTATTTTTATTGTTTATGTTTATTTTAGGATTTTTTTTTTAATTTTTAGTGCTCATCTAGTCTATAACAAATAACTGAACAATATTTGACAAAACACATTTGAACCGTATATCAGCATGAAACAGTGAGCAAGTTTAGTATCTTATTTATTTTTAGTCTAACAATTTAGTTTATCTTAAATATGATTTTGTTTTTTATTAGTTTATGTAAGGACCTGCAAAAATGTCCCAAAATACTTCATAAGTGGAAATCCGGACCCCTAAAACCCTAATCCTTATGAAAATTCAAGAAATTCAAAATTTATGGGTCTGTCGCGGGCCGCGTAAGCCTCAAGGAAAGCTTACGCGGGACGCGACAGCTAGGTAAGTCGCCGGATAAGCTTTATGCCACGTGTCAGACACGTGGCAGACCTAGGGTGTGACACGGCAGCCCTAGCTGTAGCTAGGGTTGCCCTCGCGGGCCGCGTAAGATGCTCTTCGAGTCTACGCGGGCCGCGAGAGACTCAAAATTTTGCTATAAATTGGACGTGCATGGGCAGTTCAAATCTGTTGAAAACTTTTATCAAAATCACACTCTTTCTTATAACAACCCTAAAGAAAACCGACACCCTCATAATATTCAGAATCCACCAGACAGAGAAGTCGAATTCAGAATCCATCTGCTACCAGGAACGACACCGATTGCTAAAGCCCCTTACCGTTTGGCACCCGCCGAAATGAAGGAACTGAAGAAACAGTTATACGAATTGTTAGAGAAAGGATTCATACAGCCAAGCTCATCACCGTGGGGAGCACCGATTTTATTCGTCAAAAAGAAGGACGGATCAATGCGTATGTGCATTGACTACCGTGAATTAAACAAGGTCACGATTATGAACCGGTACCCATTACCGAGAATCGATGATCTGTTCGATCAACTTCAAGGAGCTCGATTTTCTCTAAAATTGATTTAAGATCAGGATATCATCATTTAAAGGTACAGGAAGAGGATATTCCTAAAACCGCATTCAGAACAAGGTATGGCTATTATGAATTTACTGTCATGCCATTTGGTTTAACCAATGCCCCAGCTGCATTTATGGACATGATGAACCGAATATGTAAGCCATATTTGGATAAATTTTTAATTGTTTTTATTGATGATATTCTCATTTATTCTAAAAGTAAAGAGGATCACGCAAAGCATTTGCACGCACTTCTAAGTTTATTAAGAAAGGAAAAGCTTTACGCTAAATTTTCAAAGTGCGAGTTTTGGTTAGAACAGGTACAGTTTCTTTGACACTTAGTCGATCATGAAGGAATTCATGTGGATCCAACAAAAATCGAGGCGATTACCAAATGGAAAACCCCTGAGTCACCAACCGAGGTTAGAAGTTTCTTAGGATTGGCTGGTTATTATAGAAGATTTATTCGAGATTTTTCTAGAATAGCCATTCCCTTAACTAAGTTAATCTGTAAATCCATTAAATTTGAATGGGGACCAAAACAGGAAGAAGCCTTTAGAATCCTTAAGCAAAGACTAACTCATGCACCCATATTAGCGTTACCAGAAGGAACTGAAGACTTTGTAGTCTATTGTGACGCTTCTAAGTTAGGTTACGGATGTGTATTGATGTGTAACACCCCGAAAACGGGTTTGGTAATCAAACCTGTTGGGATTGAACCCTACCAGAGGAACAGATAATGTAAAGCCAAAACCGGATCACATCAGTGGACTAACAATAAGCAGCAGCCTACACTTTGCTCTCCCCTTGAATGTGGCTCAAACATCTGATATGCTCCAAAGTACTGCCTATATCAACATCTGCTGACCTACAACTGCTGATCAACACAAAGACTGATGAAGACTAAAAGCTCTGTTGTTCAATCTGCTGCCCTGAGTCAAGCACTGCGGATCATGACAAGTACTGCTGGGTTCACAGCAGTGGAATGATACAGCAGCATTTCTATTCATCTTATGTAAACTTTATACACTTTCAGTAGTTAGCAAAGCAATAGTTGTATAGATCAGTAGATAGAGTTTGTTAGGTTGTTAGATGTCACTTTCATGGTGACGTCAGCTTTGATGCTTCAGTGGTTTGGATTGTCTATAAATGTAACAGTACTCTGTACTGTTACATTTGATCGTTTTGAGTGAGTCTTTCTCCTCAATTCAATCCTCTCATCTTGTACAACCAACCTTGGGGCACCAGGCTGAGGGGGAGCTTAGTATTGTAAGCATGCTTGTAATCTTTTGATTTTCATTGTAATCATTCAACTTAATGAGAAAACATGTGTTTATCAAACTATTCTCTTCTTTGATTATGTTTATAAAGTTTGTATTCATTTCCGCTGCACTTTACATTGTTTTATATCCATTGACTTGTCAAATCTTACAAACAAGCATAATCATGACAGCCTCCGATCCTAACAATTGGTATCAGAGCTTGGACAGTCAAATTCGATCTAACAATCAATTTGACATAACAGTTCAGCTCAAAATTCATTGATACTGAGGTTGATTGTATTTAGTTGAAAAACAGAGTAACGAGAAATCATGTTCAAAATGATGACTCAAAAGCTCTGTAAAACAACCAAGATGTCATAAGATTCACAAATCTCATACAACTGGTGATGTCATGCACAAATCACTCATAGTTTCCAGATCTGGAAACTTATCTGGTAACTATGGTTTGTTTATCTTCATTCAAAATTGATTTCAACTGTTGTTATGAAATTTGTGATGTTTTCATATTTTATACTAAAGTATGCACCTCAGATTAGCAAAACCTATGTTCATATAAACACTGGTGCTCTGCTAACATAGAAAGAGGGAAATAAAGCTGTAGTCAAAATTTCTTATGTGCTCAAAGGCAGGTTGAGAATCCTCAAAAGCACCAAATCAACTCTGTCAAAACACATTAAGAAAATAAGGTGTCAAAACAGTCCAAATCATATGTAATGTGAGATCTGGTAATAAAACATGTACAAATGTGGCCAGATCTCTCAAAACATTACTTCAAAAATGATTCTGGATTAAGCTCTTCAAAATAAAATCTCCCAGTGAATATTTCTGAACATGTGAATGGAAAGGGTAAAAAGGGAAAAGGGAAATGAACAAATCTCAAAGTGTGGTTATCTCAAAACTTTTGAATCCAAAAGAAAAAGAGTATAAGCATAAAACACTTATGAGGTCAAAGTTGGGTAAACAGTGGTCGTCATGCAACTGTGTGCGTTCATCAAATACAGGAATCGTTCAGGTAACAATGGCATCTCCAGTGATTGTCCTTAAAGGAAGAATTTACAATCAAATGTCAAGAAAATGAGCCTAAACAATGGTCAAAATAACTTGAGAATGATATGATCATGAACTTACTTGAAAAGCTGTCAGATCCTTTCGATGATTTTCAAAACATCCTTTATTTTTTTAAGGTGTTTTTCTCAAATAAAACCGGGTATATTATCTCATTGTTCCTGGATAATATATTTTGTTCTTTTACTCATTTTTTCATAGTAAAAGTTTCTCACCGGTCAGGATGTGATTTCTTAATTTTTGTGTGAAATTACTATTCTTAAATCTGATCAAAAGGAAATGGCACACATATCAATGTCATGTTAAGCTCAAGTTTGGTTGTCACGGATAAAAAATTGATTGCAAATTGATTTTGAACTACTGAGATACTCATGTTCTAGTTCAAGTAATTAGACACAAAATGAGTAGTTTTAGTAGAAAAGTCTTCATCATCTGGGATGCTAAACCACTGTCAGGAGTAATGAACATGTGACAAAACCTTGAACAAAAATTTCTATAGATAACTGCTGGCAATTTAATCTTGATAATATACATCTAAAATGTATTTTGTTAAGAATAGCATTTCTGGTGCTCAACAGATGTTAGATAAGATATTGTGCTTTCACAAGATAAAATCAATTCCTACATCTGAACAAGCAGATGCTAAAATTATTTGTCAAAAGTCAAAACACTGCTGCACAAACAGTTGTTATACCAATGATCCTCATTATTGTCTTCAACCACTGTTGTACCTTAAATGCTGTTGTGCCTCAACATCTGCTCTCTAAAGTCTGGCCACTGCTGATAGTCAACTCCTGCTCTTTCAAAAACACTGATGTTTAAAATCTTTGTTCTATCCACTGATACACCCACTGCTTCATTTCATTACCGTTGTAACTACTGATACTTGATCCATCAGTGGGTGTCAAAACAACTGTCCTCCATTATTTACCATTTCATCAGGGGTTGGCACGTGGTCAGCTTTTAGCCGTCAGATCATTATAACCGCTGCCACATCAGCATTCACTTTTTCCCTAAAATAAAACCCTGATTAAACCCAAACAGAGGCTCACACTGTCGAATTGAATTCCATATATTCTCTTCACAAAGCAGTTTCCCACTCTTCCTCACAAAACCTTCTTCGATCTTCTTCATCAAAAATGATGAAACCAAAATCAAAGTCAAAATCAAAACCATCTTCTTCCTCCACCCCAACAGACGCCACTCAAATGGCTGTTGAAGCGAGCGAAATACCATTCAAAGCTCCTCACAACTACGTGGGTATACTCACAAAACCCACATCCAACGACACCTTCAATTCCATCATAGACATCATATCTGCATCAAAGTATAAAACTTTGTTAATATCAGATGCTCCAATCTACTTGGAAACCCAAAGAGAGTTCTGGAAAAATGCCACTCTTGAGAAACAAGATGGTGTCATCAAAGCCATAAACTCCTCAATAAAGGGTAAAACCATCTAAATCACTCCGCAATCTATTTCAGAGATCTTCAAACTCGATTATCAGAAAGGTAAAATTTCTTTCTCAAAAAGCGAGTTGAAAAATGATTTTCTGAACAGGGGATATGCAGAACAACCTAAAAGGGATACCTTACAAAAAGGTTAGTTTCCTTCTGCACCCAGATTTTTATTTCACACACTTTTGATCTGTGCTTCAAATAAAACAACATCTTTCAATGAAATACCATTAAAAATTCAATGTTTGGGCTATGCCATTTTAAATAATAAAGATTACAATTACTCCCAGGAAATTTTTAATGATATGGTAAAGAATGTTGATAGCAAAGCATTTCTGCTCTTTCCACGATTTCTGAGTTATTATCTTGAACAAAAATTTGAAAAGAAAGAAGTAGATTTGCTCAAACAAGGTTCTCCTTTTAAAATAAACGGCTTAACACCTGAGACTTTCTCAAGGATGTTAGCCCCTGTAAAAACAAAAGTAGGGGTACCTGAGCAGAATTTAGCAGATGAAACTGCTCCTCAGGTATCTGCTGCTGAGCCCACTGCTCCAGGTGATCAAAGCAGCACACCCACTGTTTTGAAACCCACACCTGCCACCACAAAAAAGACAAAAAGAAAAACATCCAGAAAGCCCACCAAATCCAAACCAAAGGCAACTCTGGAAGATGAGATCCCAGAGTCAATGCTAGTGACAGCACAAAAGTCACCAATAACCACTGCTGCTACTTCCTCACAACAGATGGAAGAAAGATCTCAACCCTTGCCTCAAACTCCTCCTGCATCCTCACAAAAGGATCAGGTTGTAAGCACAGGGACCCCACAATATGAAGCTCTGGACCCACTCGGATCCATCTTCCACAGTCCTGATCCCATGGACATGTCTCTTTCAACTCCTTTACCCTCACCCCACATAATACCACAATCCACCATACCTTTGTTGCATGCAGCTGATGTTACTCAGACACAAACCATTTCCTCTCAACCACCTATCAATGAGAGCATACTTTAACAGGTGACTGGGTCTGATGTTGACATTTCTGCTATCCCAGCAACAACTGAGGAGGTTACACTGCAGGAATTACAAGTAATTCCTGTCAGTAGTTCAAGTGGAGCAGCCACTACAAATGTTGAACCCACTGGTTTACATTTGGACAGTGGTTACATTCATAAGACTCCCTTAAAGGCAATTTCTTCAATAGCACCACTGAGAACCACCAGTGAGATTGTTTTAACTACTGGCAACATCAAAAGGTTATCAAGTGCTGAAGAAAGAAGTCCACAGTACCAAGAACAAGGGGCATTAATGGCTGACTTTTGGGACTCTGTTCCTAAGTCATTCATTGGTAAAACCACTGTTGGTGGGGATTCAGATGATCCTGTTAACTCAAGTGATGATTCAAGATATCAGGAATTGACGGGCAGGGTCGAAAACCTTGAGACCTCAGTTGCTGAAGTAAAAGATATGGTGCAGCAGCTGTTAAAAGCTCAGAAAGCCCAATCAACTGCTCCTCCTGCTCAAGCATCTGCTCAACAAGCACCTGCTGCAAATGAGTTATGGAACCTATTCCAACCACTGCTGGAAAGACAAAAGCAGATGGCAGATCAGCAGCATGCCGTACATGTTCAAAAGCTGACAAATATGGTGGAATCAAGATTCAAAGATACTCAGGCAGATATTAAAGTTATCAAAGCTCACATTCAAAGTGCCTCTGGAAAAGTTCCCTCCACTGTTCTCTTCATGAATGAACCCTTCTCAGATAATGCCAAAAAGGGGGAGAAGATCAAGTGGAAGAAAAAGGGAATTGATGTTGGTATATATGTTGAGCCAGAAAGTAGCCAAACCAAAACTGCAGTATCAATACACACCACATCACCACACACCACCACAACTACTGTTCCACCACCATCTGTGTCTACAGCACCAAAACCACCATCACCATCAAAAACAGCCAACCCATCATCACCTCCTGCCAAAAAGCAGAAGACGGCAGATGTTATAACATCTGTTGTAATGGCAACAGTGTTTGAAACACCAGTTGTTTCAACAGCTGTTAGTCAGCCACTTATCACCACTCAAACAACTACCACCACAACCCCTGCTCAAAAGCAGAAGACATCTGCTGATACATCAGTAGTTGTAATGACAACAGCGGTTGAGGCACTAGTTGTTTCAACAGCTGTTAGTCAACCATCCACCACTGCTCTCACCTTTCCTACATCACAACCAAAGCTCTTCAGCAGAAAAAGAAAGCCAATCTCTGCCGATGAAGGTATACATGATCCTAATGCTGCAAAATATCCACTGGAACTTGAAGCTATCAAAAATGAGATGAGACAATTCTATACAGAAGAGGATCCTTCAAAAAGAAGATTCTCCTCACTCATAGGCTACATGGCACCAGAAGATATGGATGATTACCTCAAGATCAAGGCAAGGCAAGCTAAAGTAAGAGCTAAAGTTGATAGTGAAAGTGAAGGTCTAAGTGACGAAGGCATTGCTAAAAGACTGGAGTTCTACTTCACAAAAGTAAAGCAGATAGAAGAGTTCGCACAAGTCCTAAACAAAGAAAAGGCTGATCAAAAGAAAAAGTTAAGAAAACAATATCTAGCCTACATCATGAAATTGAAGAACAACAGTTCGAAAAATGGCCAATAGTCGCTCTAAAGCATGAGGCAGAAAGGATTGAGAAAATCAAGAATGATCCTACAAAGAAGAAGAATGCTCCAAATTGGAGCAAATACAAAAAGCTCATCGCTGACCTAACTGCTGAGTATAAAGGAAAGAAAAAGGAGCTGGTGGATGCAAAAATGGATACTGCTGAAGCCATATCAAAATGGTCAAAACAGCAGACTGATGAAGCCTATGAAAGGCTAAAGAAAAGAAAGATAACTGTTTCAAGTGCTTCAAAGAAACGTGAACAAATGATGAAGCTTGAACAGCAGATTGAACGCCTCAAGACACTGTTCAAAACAGCAGATAATCCTACTCTTGTGTCAAACCAAGAAAAAGGAAAACAACTGTCTGAAGAAGAGGTCAAGGAAAAGGAAGCTGGGTACTTCAATGATGCCATCATAAAAATGGGATTAAAAGAAGAGAACTCAACAAAGCTTCAGAACCTTTTTAAGAAGGTAATAACCAATCCTACATCACCAAACACTACAACAGGCATGACAGACATTGAAAGGCAAGAGCAGATCGAAAAAGAGTCTGCTGAAGACATAGTTGCAGCTAACAATGTTATTGAGATGGCCTTCAAAAGAATGTCTGAAAGTCTGCAAGTGTTCACAAGGCTATCATCTCCAAACTCATCAAAGAATAAATCTCTCCCAAGAAACCCATTTGGTTTAAAAATACTAAAGTGGATATCTGATCAAAAGACCCACGTATTGACTCTGGTCAGAACCAATGGTGAAGTGAAGTACATCTCAAGGAAAGAAGCTCTTGGCCTGAGTCTTGAAGATCTGCAGGATCTCCTTGAACTTACACTGTGTAGGGATGAAGATGATCTGAGTTCCAAGGAATTTGAAGCTGAATTTAAGAGACAAGCTACGGAACTTTTGGTGAGAAATAAAGGTCCTGAATAATGAAGGGTTTTGGCATTATCTGTTCCAGGGGGAGATTGTTGGGATTGAACCCTACCAGAGGAACAGATAATGTAAAGCCAAAACCGGATCACATCAGTGGACTAACAATAAGCAGCAGCGTACACTTTGCTCTCCCCTTGAATGTGGCTCAAACATCTGATATGCTCCAAAGTACTGCCTATATCAACATCTGCTGACCTACAACTGCTGATCAACACAAAGACTGATGAAGACTAAAAGCTCTGCTGTTCAATCTGCTGCCCTGAGTCAAGCACTGCTGATCATGACAAGTACTGTTAGGTTCACAGCAGTGGAATGATACAGCAGCATTTCTATTCATCTTATGTAAACTTTATACACTATCAGTAGTTAGCAAAGCAGTAGTTGTATAGATCAGTAGATAGAGTTTGTTAGGTTGTTAGATGTCACTTTCATGGTGACGTCAGCTTTGATGCTTCAGTGGTTTGGATTGTCTATAAATGTAACAGGACTCTGTACTGTTACATTTGATCGTTTTGAGTGAGTCTTTCTCCTCAATTCAATCCTTTCATCTTGTATAACCAACCTTGGGGCATCAGGCTGAGGGGGAGCTTAGTATTGTAAGCATGCTTGTAATCTTTTGATTTTCATTGTAATCATTCAACTTAATGAGAAAGCATGTGTTTATCAAACTATTCTCTTCTTTGATTATGTTTATAAAGTTTGTATTCATTTCCGTTGCACTTTACATTGTTTTATATCCATTGACTTGTCAAATTCTTACAAACAAGCATAATCATGACAGCCTCCGATCCTAACAAAACCCCGTTAATACTAATACACGGGTAAAATACTGTTAGCGGTAAAGGTAACCCGGTAAATATTAGGATTTAAAATAAATAAACCTAATATTTAATAAAACGTGAATAAGTGGTTTTAAGGAAATAAAGTTTATAAGAAACCTGAATTAACGGGACTTAAAATAAACTGAGTCATAATTTCGCCGAACCCACTAAGTTAACTAGGAATATTTAACCTAGTTAATAAGTGGGAATAGTGTTAGAAATAATTAGGTTGTGGGCTACTTAATAACTAACCAAACATGAGGGACCAAAGTTGGATAACTTGAAAGATATATTATAAAAAAGTAAAATATCACACAACACACACACACACATAGAGTGTGTGTGTGTGTGTATGGAAATCGACCAGGAGAAGCTCCATGGGATCTCAAACCCTAAATTCAACAAGATAATCAAATTGAAGGCCAAAACTAGCTCAAATCAAATGCATGAACACATACAAATGATCACCAAGTCAAGGAGATTGTAAGGTATGTCGACTTTTGCAATTTGGTGATGTTTTAAAATTATGATGAACAATCATAATCGAAATTCTGGAATGAATGATGAATCTATGAACATAGTTGTGATGAATTTCATGTTTAGAAACAAACCCTAGTTGAAAACTTGATGAATTAGTGTTAAAAACTAGGGATTTGATGATTACCCATATGTGTGCTAAGTGGGTTTTATGACAAGAAGATGAACACTTGAATTAAAGTGTTAAATTGATGAATATGGATGTTATGATACTAGTACTAGGTGTAGTTCATGAACACTAGACATAGAGGTTTGAATTTTGATGTTAACCTTGGTAAAAATAACTAGTTATGAACTAGTTTGTAAATGTGTAAAAGTATGCCCATTAGGTGTTTGATAAAATGCCTAAATGAACGCTACAATGTGGGAATTTCGGGTGAAACACATATTCGAATAATATGACAAATTATGCGAAGTATGAACCGATAAGGATTCAAAGCATAAAGTTAATCTAGACTTAACTGTGTAAATGATCAAAAGTAGTTAACTTTTGATAAGCTGAGTTAACTAATGAAGAAGTCGAATAGTAGTTTCGACATAGAAAATAAGTGAGGTGGAATAGTCATGATTTTAAATGACTAATTTAACCGCCTTGTAAATGATTGACAATAGTTTGACGCCTAACGAGCTAGGTGAAGGCTTAGAAAAGAAGCGGTCAAACGAATCAAGCACGAGAAGAAAAGCGTGGCATGGATGCAAGGTAAGTATATCTTACACTAGTCATATATTTTAGAATATCCTTTTGTCGTATTAATTACGTAAAAGACAAATACCTAATTGAGATATGGTGTTCCGGTGTGTAGTCGTACGGAACAAGATGATCAAATATGATGAGAAACCATAGGGTGATGGCTAAAAATGAGTTAAATCGGTAATTCGATCATATTATGACGAATGAAACGTGTACTTTTAATGGTTACCATATAAGGTAAATCATAATAACCAATAAGGGCAAAATGGAAATTTGGTCACACATTGACCATAACCGTTAGTTTTGAAAGACAATTATGACGTAAGCCATAATAGGCCAAAAAGTGTTAAGAAATGGAATTATAAGTAAAATGATCGCACGGTGTAAATCGGAGCGAGTCATATATACGAGGTGGTAATAAGTGTCATCTCGCTAATATAATTGGTCATTTAGACCAAACGGGTCAAAAGGTGAAATTATCACCCTTTGACAATATCGACGAATGGGTTGTCGAGTTGTATGATTTTAGGGAATAAATAGCACATGGATGTTTACAGCGCTATCACTTAGCGGCCACTAAGGCAAGGTATTGAAATAGGTCAATATATTGATCCGAGCCAGGTATGTATAATAACACAACTCATCATGTAGAATTTGGAGTTCTATAAGAGTTAGACAAGGTTAAAATATAAATATTCGGTTATCTTTTAGGTAAACCGAATAAATTGAATTATGTTTATGGTGTTTTAGAAGCACGTGGGTTTATAAACAAGATTATAGTTAAAAGGGTCGGATTTTGGGTCAAACAAGTATTTACAGGTCCTTGTAGTAAAAGAAGGATGAAAATTGACCAAATTGCCCTTGTAAAATAATTCGGACGAACGACCCTTAAAGGTGGTTCGGAAATGAGTTTTATGATTAAATAAATGCTTAGAATAAGTATAGATAGTGAAAGATGTAAATTCTTGGGTCGAATGACTTTATATGAGTCTTTGCCGTAAAATAGTAATCCGAAGGGTAAAACTCGGAACATATAGATATCCACATTAAATCCAACACACATATAGTGGTAGTGGAAGATTACTTGATAAGAAATGTAGGAATAAGATGCTAGAAATGAATGAAAGCGATATCATGCTTTAAAGTGCTTGAAATACCCTTAACGGGTCAAAAATAAGCATATGAGCGAAAACGGGTTTAAATTGTGTAAGAAACCTGTGATTAGAACCTAACATGGTAGATAACATTAAGTTGAAGAGGTGCATGTGAAATAAGGATCAAACAAATATGTTTGTTTAATAAAATGCATAAACGGGTTAAAATTCGGTAAAAAGGTAATGAGTCGAAGGCTTAGAAGTCTCAAAATTTATTTTGTCGGATGTTGGATTTTAACTCCATAAGATGGAGAATTAAATTACGGACGCATAGGAAAAAGAATCGGGTAAAACGGATCAATAACGAAGAAGTTATGGTCGTTTCCGTAAAAACTGGACGTGCTGGGAATATGCAGGTCCCTGATACGAACCTGCTGGAAAATGGTCTCCCTCGCGCCACGCGAGGGAGCAAGTGGGTTCCGTCGCGTGGCATGACGGAGTCAGTTTTTAAAAAGTTGTTTTTTTTTCAATTATTTTGCCTTGCGAACTCGTTTAAACACGTTCTAAACTACGTATGACTAATTCAATTCATGTTTTATGAATTGTAGGTATTATATACAATACCGGGGGACGATCAAGCTCAACGAAGAACCAAACACGATCAAGTTCAAGCTTCCGCATATTATTACGTTTTCGTTTTGAACGACGAACTCAATCATATTTTGTTGTATTGTTTTAATGCTAAGTAAAGTTTAAATAAACCCGTATTATGATTAGTATGTGTGATCATTAATACACATTTTTAGTTCTTAATTTATAAGAAATACGTTAAATATCGGTAAGGGTGTTACAAGTTGGTAATCAGAGCTCAAGGTTAAAAGAATAAAGTGTTCGGTTCGAGGCTTGATCGCAAACCCGATAAGTACATGTATATCAATGGTTTAGTATGATTAAAGTGTTGAGAACAACACATATGGTTATCGTGTAATACACGTTATACCAAAAAAAATGATATAGAGTAGATATAGTCAACGAAATTGCACGCATTGATGCATATAGTAGAAAAGCCTTGTATTATAATACGGGCATCCATTAATATCGAAATTACTAACTGTTGTAAATGTTTTAGTTGAATGACACTCGCATATGAAGATAGCGAGAGTTTAACAAATCGCGGATTTGATAGAGGGACGGTCCAAAGAGTATGCTCATCAAGGACCTAAAACACGTAACGATCGCAAACAAGGCTAGTGGCAAAAGAAGCCCGTTAGGGCAAGCATTACCAGGTGCACATTTTAAATTTAATTGCACAAATAGTAATATGCAACAAATACGTTGTGACACCTGTGTCACTGTGACCGTCAAACAAATTCCAAACCAATGAAATTTTGCGTTTCATACTTGGGATTGTGAAAATATGTGTATCATTTGCACATATCAATTCTTGTTCGATTTCGGGCTTTAAATCGCTTTCTAGAAGGTTATACGCGATCTGATGCATAAATATAACCAGTTTAATGCAACAAACACTCCGGAATAGTGACATAAGCTTAACATACCTTAAATAACCTTGACATAACTTAGAAATAAGTTTTGGATGGTTTGGTATGCCGAAATCAAGTTTATTCGCTCACAGGGACTGTTTGCGTCAACTTGCAAAAGTCTGCCGTTTCATAAGGAAACGAACAGTCCAGAACATGATCATACGTTAAACATACCATATATAACCTAAACATAGCTTAGAAATAAGCTTGATAGGTTCGGTGTGCAAAAACATGCTTATATGATCTTTCAGGGGCTAAAAGTGTCAAAAACGGCGTAAGTTTGCATTTTCGCGCATATCTTACGTTCTAGCCACATCTGGACATCCAAAATTTTTGTACACACTAAAATATTTTTACTTTAGTGATCGGCATGCAAAAATACCATTCGTCGCTTAATTTGGTTCGTTTTCGCGTCCGTTAGAGTTTCGTCGTAATTTAATGAACAACGTGACCATACGACCAAACGAGCCGACATCCGAGAGTTTTCCGAGCATATTTTGAGTCCTCTAAACTTTATTGACCTTGTAGAGCCTTGAAAATGGCTTAACGGGGGTCAAAAGGGCCTGAAATGGACTTAATACATGTGCAGGGACCTGAACTGTAATTATCTCAAACTTTGCTGATCTGGGAGGGCTAGGCGGGGCGCGTAAGGTTGCCCCTATACCTTACGCGGGCCGTGTGAGTTGCCCAGCAACCAGAAAGTTGATTTTAGCATTCTGTTTGAACTTTAGGGGTTGTTTATGTAAATTTCATGGTGTGTTAACCAAGTTAACACCTCTCCAAGGCTTTGCACCTGCTCCTAACACTTGTATGGATGAGATTTCATGCTTGGTGGCCAAACAAACACATGGAATGATCTTGTTGATCACCAACAAGTATAAATAGCATGGCCAACTTCCTCCTTCATTGCTCATTTCCTTCTTATCATCTCTACAATCTGGTTTGGGAGCTCTCTCAACTGATTTGGAACTTTAGTCTTTGTAGAAAAGATAGCAAGGACCTTTAGTGAGCCTTCTTTCATTCATTTATTGCTTTCCTAGTTTAAAAAGTGAAACAGTGTTTGACTTTCAGTTTGACCAGTATATGGTCAACGAAAAGTTCGGTTGAACTTTGCAACGTGATTGTAATCACGTTGGTTATAATCCTTAGTGATTATACCCGCTGATTACCACGTCAACTAGGTGTAGTGACGAGTCAAGGTTTCGGTCAAAATGCGTTTTAGCACGCATTTTGCAACGGAACTACTTTTAGGTATCAAAACACTTTGTTTTGATACCAAATCAGTAGGTTAAACATGTTTTGACATGTTTAACTCGTCACTATTAGTTTAGTGCTTGTTTAGGGTCGTAAGGTAAGCGGTCTAAACAACCGCTTAGACTTTTGAACCCGACCCATTTGATCGATCTTTAGGATCCAACCAAGCTTAGTTAGTGATCATAGTTGCATAGGGAATAGCCGTTGAGGTTATACCTTATGATCACATAGGATTGGTTAGTCGTATGCTAGTTAGCTTGTATGCCCATAGGAAATGACCAAAATGCCCTTTTGAAGCTAAAATCCGTATTTTGAATATGTGATCAACTTTTTGACATATAATCTGATTTAGTAACATGTTTAGGCATAATTGGGCATGTGAGACTTGACATAGCACATAGTTAACCATCCGAACATAGTTTTACACTAGCGACGCATTATAGTAGCTTATACTACCATAATGGGTCGAAACGGGTCAAAAGCACTTAGGTAGACTTCCCAATCAGAATGTAAGATCTATTAAATCATACCATATGAGTTCAATTACTCATTTGATTTATAGAACCTCATTCTATCCTATTTCCCGATTTAGGAGCCGATTATTAACATAGTTACCTATATAGGGTGCCGTTTGATTCCCTGATCCCTCTAGCTTTGCTTGGTTGTTGTTCAAGACTTCTAAGCACCCTCAAGTGAGTACACAATCCCCTCTTTTACTGTTTTCAAACTGTTTTGGGGTGGAACACATGTACCTACTTTATACTTTTATGTTTCCCATGTTTTATATCATATACTTACTATGTTCAATAGTACACTATTAGTATATGATTTCATTATGTTTTGCTATGTATGTTCACTTAACATGCTAGCATATTGATTTCCGTATATTACATTTTGTCGCATATGCTCATCCAGCATATGGACACATTGTTTTACATTTTGAACCATTGTAACCGTTTGATCCTGTGAACCATTGTAACCGTCTGATCCTGTGAACCGTTTGTGATCACTTGACTATGTGAACCGTTTGTAACCGTTTGATTATGTTAACCGTTTGTAACCGTTTGATTATGATAACAGTTTGTAACCGTTTGACTATGTGAACCGTTGGTAACCATTTGATTATGTGAACCGTTTGTGACTACTTGACTATGCGAACCGTTTGTAACCATTGATTGACATGAACCGTTTGAAATTTGTTTGAACCGTTGGGTTAGGGAAGTGATTAGGTAACGGGGCGGGTGTAATGTGTTAAAAGCATGGTGGATACGCCGCTGGTACTTCCTATATATAAGTGCTTTTAATACATTATATGTCGTTGTGTTAACTAGATCACTTGGGCAAGGTTATTGAAACAAAGATATATTACAAGACTTTTCCAACGATATATATATAGTATTCGAGTTTTATTCCAAAAACGATTTACAATCTGGATTTAATTAAACAAATGTTTTGGAGTTAAGAATCATGGCTAGGAGATTTTATAAACTGTAACCAATTTGATTTGAGTTGGTTAATTATGTCGCAATACTATACTTTTCAAAACAAGGTTTTTTTTTTAAATAAGTATTGCAACATGTAAAACGAGCCATGAATCTGGAACTCATATAAAACCTATGTACTCGCCGGCATTTTTATGCTGACGTACCTATTTTCACATGTGTTTCAGGTACAATAGTTGATGATGCTTGATGATGATATTGGTGTACTCTCACATAGGAATAGACAAGGCCATAGCGACTTTAAAACTTGAAAGATAATAGTTGTATTTATCTAATTTGTAGCAAAACATTTAGTTCAATAATGCAATAAAACAAAACTGTTTAATCCATGGTTGTGAAACAATGATTCTGTTACAACACTCCCCGACGTTTCCGCCACGTTTTGTTGTTTTACGTGGTCGGGGTGTGACAGAAAAATTGGTATCAGAGCCAATGGTTACAGGGAATTAGGTTATTAGTAATGCTTTGACCTAGACTATAACTTTCCTACGATCCTAACGCGAGTTTACTTGCGTTTAGACATAAAACAATACCGTTGCCTATCCTTAGGCAGCAACCACAATAAGAACACAAAATTCGAATCTGCTTTGAAAACTAATCATCTGTTCTAGGATGATTTATTATAAGGTTTTGAACCTTCAAAGTTTTCAAAATCTTGTCAAGGTATGGGTTTAAATAATGTGAACACGTGCAAACTGGAAGAGTGGATGCCTGTACCCTGGGTCTTCTGTCTAAGGCTAGAGTGTTCGTACAAATCCGCAGTATCGGACCAGTCACTCTTACCTGGGAACTCTTGGGGTGAGTGTCCACTTATAGGCGAGCATGTCCTCGCGATACATTTTATTGACCCACTTACTTTGATTAGTCACTGTCTCATTTGTTTGCCTTTGGTAACAAACAAATGGTCACAATCCTCATACGTTGTCATTTTCTTTTGACTATCTTTCGCTTGTTTCCTCCTATGCATTCCATTGTCTTCAAGATGCCTCTTCATCGTGACAACACTCAAATGTCCGAACCAGGTGCTGCAATTACCCAGCGAATAGGCGTCGTACTCCAGAGGATCGTTGATTTAGCTATCACCATGACTCGCCTCAGGGATTAAGCCGTATAAGGAAACTGCTCCTTGGTGCAATCAATGCCACCATCATCATCCAAATCAAATACCCTGTTTCAAATGTACCGCTTTGCAATCCAAAGCAAAGGTGTTACAAATCCTACTGTTGTTAAACCTTCTAATTCTGCTTCATATGTCGCCTTGGCATATCTAGCGCCTCAACCTCATGAACTTTCTACCTTGTGTATCGACGTAAGCACGCCTAGTGCAAGGTGTCGGAACACCTCTCGTTACACAAACTCCAAAATCCATGTAGGATCTTTCTATCCTCATAATTAGATCCTTGTGAATGGGTATCGTTCATCGGAGCCCTTAATTGAATTCTTTGTATGATTCAATACGTACATTAGATTCAATAAGGACAAAGCCGAATTCCTATTAAGATTTTCCTATCTTCATAGAGAGATTCTTGAAAATGATTAAAGTGCCAAATGAAATCCACAAATTGGATTCCTGGTGTGCTTTAAATATCCGTGTCCAAAGATAACAAATTAAAGGACAAGTTAATCAATTATGTGATTATGTGCTTATGTGTTCCCTTTTATGATTTGTGTGATCCAAATTTTTGTTATCCAAATCCTCGTAGAATCTTCCATATCTTCGTATAAGGGATTCATAGTAGGATATCCAAAGGTACTATCTTAAATCCTTAATGGACTTCTACGTTGTAGTTAAGTCCCTTGGGTTATGAAGTACTATCCCATAATTAGACTCCTTGAGTGGTCTTGTTAAACAGATTTATCAAAAAAAATCTGGTTAGGAATATCATGTGATGATATAGCTGAAAAGACTCCTTGGTGGTTGAATTAAAGAGATCATTTGTCGATCTAATTTAAAAGGACCCTATGGTAGTCTAGCCACACTCTTCAGGTTTGATTTTCTTCCCCTACACATTATGAAATGAACTGTGTGGACTGTGCAAGGAATTACGTAATTATGGAGGCCTACATAATTATGGAATTTAGTGCACAGAAACCACAGCGAGTTTTGTCATGTGTCTTGAGTGAACCCTGTTCATTTCCAATTCTGATGAAGCGCCCGTTGAAGAAAAATGAACTAGCTATTCATTTTTCACTTCTGAAAGAATATCCGTTGATGGAAATGAATATCCATTTGTTTAATCCTTCATTTCCGTTCTGATGAAGAATCCGATGAGGAAATGGATCATCCATTCATTTTCGCTTCGGAAGAATATCCGTTGATGGAAATGAATATTCGTTTGTTTAATCTTTCATTTCCGTTCTGATGAAGAATCCGTTGAGGAAAATGGATCATCCATTCATTTTCACTTCTGAAGAATATCCGTTGATGGAAATGAATATTCGTTTGTTTAATCTTTCATTTCCGTTCTGATGAAGAATCCGTTTAGCAAAATGGATCATCCATTCATTTTCGGCTCTGAAGAATATCCGTTGATGGAAATGAATATCCGTTTGTTTAATCTTTCATTTCCGTTCTGATGAAGAATCCGTTGTGGAAAATGGATCATCCATTCATTTTCGCTTCTGAAGAATACCCGTTGATGGAAATGAATATCCGTTTGTTTAATCTTTCATTTCCGTTCTGATGAAGAATCCATTGAGGAAAATGGATCATCCATTCATTTTCGCCTCTGAAGAATATCCGTTGATGGAAATGAATATCCGTTTGTTTAATCTTTCATTTCCGTTCTGATGAAGAATCCGTTGTGGAAAATGGATCATCCATTCATTTTCGCTTCTGAAGAATATCCGTTGATGGAAATGAATATCCATTTGTTTAATCCTTCATTTCCGTTCTGATGAAGAATCCGTTGAGGAAAATGGATCATCCATTCACTTTCACTTCTGAAGAATATCTGTTGAAGGAAATGAATATCCATTTGATTATCTTTTTCATTTCCGTTTCTGAGGAAGCATCTGTTGAAAATGACTCTGTTTGTTCATTTTCGTTTCTGAAGAATATCCGTTGAAGGAAATGAATATCCGTTTGATTATCCTTTTCATTTCCGTTTCTGAGGAAGCATCTGTTGAAAATGACTCCGTTTGTTCATTTTCGTTTCTGAAGAATATCCGTTGAAGGAAATGAATATCCGTTTGATTATCCTTTTCATTTCCGTTTCTGAGGAAGCATCCGTTGAAAATGACTCCGTCCATTCATTTTCGTTTCTAAAGAATGTCCGTTAAGGAAATGATAGGATTATTCCTTGCATATCTCTGGTGGTTATTTGACACAAAGTCACAGACAGACTCCTACGAATAAATTTCGGGACGAAATTTCCTAAAGTAGGGGAGACTGTGACACCTGTGTCACTGTGACCGTCAAACAGATTCCAAACCAATGAAATTTTGCGTTTCATACTTGGGATTGTGAAAATATGTGTATCATTTGCACATATCAATTCTTGTTCGATTTCGGGCTTTAAATCGCTTTCTGGAAGGTTATACGCGATCTGATGCGTATATATAACCAGTTTAATGCAACAAACACTCCGGAATAGTGACATAAGCTTAAAATACCTTAAATAACCTTGACATAACTTAGAAATATGTTTTGGATGGTTTGGTATGCCGAAATCAAGTTTATTTTCTCACAGGGACTATTTGCGTCAACTTGCAAAAGTCTGCCGTTTCATAAGGAAACGAACAGTCCAGAACATGATCATACGTTAAACATACCATATATAACCTAAACATAGCTTAGAAATAAGCTTGATAGGTTCGGTGTGCAAAAACATGCTTATATGATCTTTCAGGGGCTAAAAGCATCAAAAACGGCGTAAGTTTGCATTTTCGTGCATATCTTACGTTCTGCCCACATCTGGACATCCAAAATTTTTGTACACACTAAAATATTTTTACTTTAGTGATCGGCATGCAAAAATACCATTCGTCGCTTAATTTGGTTCGTTTTCGTGTCCGTTAGAGTTTCGTCGTAATTTAACGAACAACGTGACCATACGACCAAACGAGCCGACATCCGAGAGTTTTCCGAGCATATTTTGAGTCCTCTAAACTTTATTGACCTTGTAGAGCCTTGAAAATGGCTTAACGGGGGTCAAAAGGGCCTGAAATGGACTTAATACATGTGCAGGGACCTGAACTGTAATTATCTCAAACTTTGCTGACCTGGGAGGGCTAGGCGGGGCGCGTAAGGTTGCCCCTATACCTTACACGGGCCGTGTGAGTTGCCCAGCAACCAGAAAGTTGATTTTAGCATTCTGTTTGAACTTCAGGGGCTGTTTATGTAAATTTCTTGGTGTGTCAACCAAGTTAACACCTCTCCAAGGCTTTGCACCTGCTCCTAACACTTGTATGGATGAGATTTCATGCTTGGTGGCCAAACAAACACATGGAATGATCTTCTTGATCACCAACAAGTATAAATAGCATGGCCAACTTCCTCATTCATTGCTCATTTCCTTCTTATCATCTCTACAATCTGGTTTGGGAGCTCTCTCAACTGATTTGGAACTTTATTCTTTGTAGAAAAGATAGCAAGGACCTTTAGGGAGCCTTCTTTCATTCTTTTATTGCTTTCCTAGTTTAAAAAGTCAAGCGGTGTTTGACTTTCAGTTTGACCAGTATATGGTCAACGAAAAGTTCGGTTGAACTTTGCAACGTGATTCTAATCACGTTGGTTATAATCCTTAGTGATTATACCCGCTGTTTACCACGTTAACTAGGTGTAGTGACGAGTCAAGGTTTCGGTCAAAATGCGTTTTAGCACGCATTTTGCAACGGAACTACTTTTAGGTATCAAAATACTTTGTTTTGATACCAAATCAGTAGGTTAAACATGTTTTGACATGTTTAACTCGTCACTATCAGTTTAGTGCTTGTTTAGGGTCATAAGGTAAGCAGTCTAAACAACCGCTTAGACTTTCGAGCCCGACCCGTTTGGTCGATCTTTAGGATCCAACCAAGCTTAGTTAGTGATCATAGTTGCATAGGGAATAACCGCTAAGGTTATACCTTATGATCACATAGGATTGGTTAGTCGTATGCTAGTTAGCTTGTATGCCCATAGGAAATGACCAAAATGCCCTTTTGAAGCTAAAATCTGTATTTTGCATATGTGATCAACTTTTTGACATATAATCTGATTTAGTAACATGTTTAGGCATAATTGGGCATGTGAGACTTGACATAGCACATAGTTAACCATCTGAACATAGTTTTACGCTAGCGACGCATTATAGTAGCTTATACTACCATAATGGGTCGAAACGGGTCAAAAGCACTTAGGTAGACTTCCCAATCAGAATGTAAGATCTATTAAATCATACCATATGAGTTCAATTACTCATTTGATTTATAGAACCTCATTCTATCCTATCTCCCGATTTAGGAGCCGATTATTAACATAGTTACTTATATAGGGTGCCGTTTGATTCCCTGATCCCTCTAGCTTTGCTTGGTTGTTGTTCCAGACTTCTAAGCACCCTCAAGTGAGTACACAGTCCCCTCTTTTACTGTTTTCAAACTGTTTTGGGGTGGAACACATGTACCTACTTTATACTTTTATGTTTCCCATGTTTTTATATCATATACTTACTATGTTCAATAGTACACTATTAGTATATGATTTCATTATGTTTTGCTATGTATGTTCACTTAACATGCTAGCATATTGATTTCCGTATATTACATTTTGTCGCATATGCTCATCCAGCATATGGACACATTGTTTTACATTTTGAACCATTGTAACCGTTTGATCCTGTGAACCATTGTAACCGTCTGATCCTGTGAACCGTTTGTGATCACTTGACTATGTGAACCGTTTGTAACCGTTTGATTATGTTAACCGTTTGTAACCGTTTGATTATGTTAACAGTTTGTAACCGTTTGACTATGTGAACCGTTGGTAACCATTTGATTATGTGAACCGTTTGTGACTACTTGACTATGTGAACCGTTTGTAACCATTGATTGACATGAACCCTTTGAAATCTGTTTGAACCGTTGGGTTAGGGAAGTGATTAGGTAACGGGGCGGGTGTAATGTGTTAAAAGCATGGTGGATACGCCGCTGGTACTTCCTATATATAAGTACTTTTAATACATTATATGTCGTTGCGTTAACTAGATCACTTGGGCAAGGTTATTGAAACAAAGATATATTACAAGACTTTTCCAACGATATATATACACTATTCGAGTTTTATTCCAAAAACGATTTACAATCTGGATTTAATTAAACAAATGTTTTGGAGTTAAGAATCATGGCTAGGAGATTTTATAAACTGTAACCAATTTGATTTGAGTTGGTTAATTATGTCGCAATAGTATACTTTTCAAAACAAGGTTTTTTTTTATATAAGTATTGCAACATGTAAAACGAGCCATGAATTTGGAACTCATATAAAACCTATGTACTCGCCGGCATTTTTATGCTGACGTACCTATTTTCACATGTGTTTCAGGTACAATAGTTGATGATGCTTGATGATGATATTGGTGTACTTTCACATAGGAATAGACAAGGCCTTAGCGACTTTAAAACTTGAAAGATAATACCTGTATTTATCTAATTTGTAGCAAAACATTTAGTTCAATAATGCAATAAAACAAAACTGTTTAATCCATGGTTGTGAAACAATGATTCTGTTACAACACTCCCCGACGTTTCTGCCACGTTTTGTTGTTTTACGTGGTCGGAGTGTGACAGAAAAGTTGGTATCAGAGCCAATGGTTATAGGGAATTAGGTTATTAGTAATGCTTTGACCTAGACTATAACTTTCCTAGGACCCTAACGCGAGTTTACTTGCGTTTAGACATAAAACAATACCGTTGCCTATCCTTAGGCAGCAACCACAATAAGAACACAAAATTCGAATCTGCTTTGAAAACTAATCATCTATTCTAGGATGATTTATTATAAGGTTTTGAACCTTCAAAGTTTTCAAAATCTCATCAAGGTATGGCTTTAAATAATGTGAACACGTGCAAACTGGAAGAGTGGATGCCTGTACCCTGGGTCTTCTGTCTAAGGCTAGAGTGTTCGTACAAATCCGCAGTATCGGACCAGTCACTCTTACCTGGGAGCTCTTGGGGTGAGTGTCCACTTATAGGCGAGCATGTCTTCGCGATACATTATATTGACCCACTTACTTTGATTAGTCACTGTCTCATTTGTTTGCCTTTGGTAACAAACAAATGGTCACAATCCTCATACGTTGTCATTTTCTTTTGACTATCTTTCGCTTGTTTCCTCCTATGCCTTCCATTGTCTTCAAGATGCCTCTTCATCGTGACAACACTCAAATGTCTGAACCAGGTGCTGCAATTACCCAGCGAATAGGCGCCGTACTCCAGAGGACCGTTGATTTAGCTATCACCATGACTCGCCTCAGGGATTAAGCCGTATAAGGAAACTGCTCCTTGGTGCAATCAATGCCACCATCATCATCCAAATCAAATACCCTGTTTCAAATGTACCGCTTTGCAATCTAAAGCAAAGCTGTTACAAATCCTACTGTTGTTAAACCTTCAAATTCTGCTTCATATGTCGCCTTGGCATATCTAGCGCCTCAACCTCATGAACTTTCTACCTTGTGTATCGACGTAAGCACGCCTAGTGCAAGGTGTCGGAACACCTCTCGTTACACAAACTCCAAAATCCATGTAGGATCTTTCTATCCTCATAATTAGAGGATGTCGTAGCGTCGAATGATTGATCGATATCTTTCTCACCTTCCTTCGCTTACTGGAACTTAACGTATTGACGCCTTAGATTCCGAAGTGCCATCACTTCTGCAACACTCCCGCAACATACTACATATTACTCGAACCACTTGCAACATCGATGGGTAGGAGGTTGAGCGTAGTATTTTACCAAGCCCAGTACTTTGTCGACCCTGATTACCGGCAACGAACGTCAGCGGATTGATTTCAATCGAGTCCGTAACTCTAGTCAGCGAATTGTGGGAGTCAACTCTTACGAATCAATCGAGGCATAAGTGATGATAATTGACCTTAGTGTGGTATGCGTAACCGCCAGCACAGTGAGTAGCACTTTAGGACGTGGCTCAGAATGTGAAAAGATGGACTATGATGGTGAATAATCGGAGGGCTTCGTTTCGAGCAACGACACTGGGGGCAGCAGTCATAGCGACAACAAGGTATTCGTAACCCTAGCCTACAGTAAGGAAATAAGTTCCTACAACATGGATTGGCCGTGGTTAAGTTAAGAGGACAACGATCAAAGGAACAACGACAGTACTTGGAATCCTAGTAATGAAAACAGCAACACCAGAAATGATGCTCTTGGAAGGGCATTTAGAATTGGCGTGGGCGACATCAGGACTTTAACGGCATGGTAGCTAGTATGAGTAGCAATTCGCTTCGTCTCTATTCCGTTTGACCCTGATGCTCCTAGGAGTTTGAACCTGTTGTGGAATCGGCTGATGGCTAGACAATGGAAACCTCATATGATCGCTGGGGTGCGAACACGACTTTGTGGGACAAGTGTTCGACATCGACCTTTCTTTTGTTATTCTTGATAGATGGACCCTGTGAGGAGACAATTCTACGCCTCCCTCTCCTTCGTGGAGGATTGTTATCTGTTCTAACGCGTCAGAGTGGCGCAATGGTTAGTGTTATTTCAGCAATGAGAGCCAGGAGTGTCTATGGAGGGATTACCCCACTATGTGGCAACTGTTATAGATGTAAGGTTAGGAAAAAGAGGATCGAGGATCCACCAGCTGTTCGTGATTACCCTCCATGTGTTGCCCGAGGAACTTCCAGGATTATCTCTACAACTGTTAGGAAGGTTGCTGGAGCTGCAGGAGTTTTTGCTTTAAGGAGCCCTCGCTATACCCATGAAGAGAAGCCTATTCGTATATGTACTGATTATCGAGAACTCAACAAGGTGACAGTCAAGAACCGTTTGCCTCGACCACGTATTGACAACCCGTCGACCAGTTGCGAGGAACAAGCCTCCATTTCGAGGATTTGCTAGTGAACGAACTATAGTCAGATGGAAGTCCAATGGGAGAATGCTCTTAGAACAGCATGTCGAATGTAATGCAGCCATTTCAATGTTATACACCGTGATCATTGAGTTGACCAACACACCAGCAGCTTCAGGGATCACATGAATCGACCGCATTTGTTGACAACGTTCTGAATCCTGACCAGGAGAATGGAATGCCATGGGTGGCATTTGTATCTTATTTTAGAACTCCTGAGGGAGGAGCCACTCCGCTCAAAGTCTTGTTAAATGTAATTTCTAGGTTTGAGAGGTACCTTTGGATATATAATCAGCAAAGTGGGAATGCACGTGGATCTCGCTAAGATCCGTCTTGGTTGGAAACTGATCGACACCAAAGAGTCCTTCATAGATACAGCAATTTCTTGGTCTCTCTTGATACTATCGCAGATAAATCACAGGATTTTCGAAGGTCGCGCAGCTTAAATCTCTCTAGCACAGCAGGGTGCTGTGTTCGTGAAAGACAGAATAGGAGGACGTCCTTTCAGCTTTCGAATCCCAACTCTGTAATGCACTGAGCATTGTTTTTACCCGAGGATGCGGGTGATTCAGTGGTTTATCCTTATGGTCCGAATTAGAGTCCCAGCTGCACATCGACGCAACACGGGAGAGTGATGACATACGTGATGGAGTTACAAAGAGGAACTGCGCGACACACACGACTGGCGGTGAAAACCATGGCTTTGGGATTTTGGGTGGAGGCATCACTTGGACGGTACCAGATGCGTTATTTAGACCGATTGCAACGGCCTCCCATGTACCGATGATCGAAAGAGCTAAAGCGTACGATGACATCGTTGGATGGGACTTCTGGGTGAATACGACTGCGAAACCTGATCGTACACGAGCTCTGCAGCTCGCTATCGACTCTAACTTACCGGATCAGACTCGACTCTAACCTTCAAACTAGAGAACTGGAGGAAGAGGAATTTTCAAGTTGAACCCATGCGGGGCGTGGAGAAGCAACCTTTGACCGGTCGGACGATACTCGTTACTTCATGAAATGAATGCGGGTCTCATTACACGGCAACTGTAGGGAACTTGCGTTGAGCAAGCACACCAGTTTCGATATTCTAGTCGTCTGGGTTTTGATAAGAGACATTAGGATTTATAAACCTTAAGCTGGTAATCGGACATGAAAGTTCACCTAGTTGGGTACGTGAATAATGGATCGACTTGTGGAAAGTCAAGGTGTAGTAGCAGCAACCAGCAACACCCATATGGAGATAAAAACAGACTGCCATGGATTTGGTCGATAGTCTACTTACAACCCGAAACGGAAACAATATCACCTGGATGCTCATTGATTGTCTTGCGTAACCAGCACACTTTCTAGCCATCAAAGAGACGGATAAGTTTTCTTCACTTGCAGTCATCTACCTGAAAGAAGCGGTTGCTAGGGATGGGGTGCCAACCTCCATTACCTCTAATCGCGACCCACGATTTGCATCTGATTTGTGGCAAGCGGTGCACAAATCCTCTGGCTCACGCTTAGTCATGAGCACAGCATTTCATCCACAGACGGATGGGCAGACTGAATGCACCATCCAAACTCTTGAAGACATGCTTCAAGCACGTGAAATCGACTTTGGCAACGGTCGGGGAAAACACCTCTCTTTAGTGGAGCTCCGTATAACAACAGTTACCACACTAGCATTCAGGCTGCTCCGTTCGAGGCATCGTACGGACGGAAGTGCCAATCATCTCTTTGTTGGGCAGAAGTTGGAAGCGGCCAATTCATTGGCCCAGAACTCATCATAGACACAATAGAGGAGATTGATCTGATGCGACAACGAATGGCGGCAGCTCGTGACCGTCAGAAAAGCTACGCTGATAAGCGCAAGAAACCACTCGAGTTCCAATTCGGGGATCGAGTACTACCTGAAGTCTCACCTTGGGAAGGTGTACTTCATTTTAGAATACGAGATAAAACTTAAACCGCGATATGTCGGACCGTTCGAAATCATTGAGAAATTTGGCAAAGTCGCTTACAAGTGGAATGTACCTGAAGAACTTAGTGGAGTTCACAACGTATTCCACGTGTCAAATCTGAAGAAATGTCTGTCAGATGAGACCCTCATAGTTCCTTTGAAGGAGCTCACAATCGACGATCAGTTGCGATTCGTCGAGGAACCAGTTGAAATCACAGACCGAGACGTTAAGGTTCTCAAACACACCAGAATACCTCTTGTTCGAGTTTGTTGAAACTCCCGTCGTGGCCCAGAGTTCACCTGGGAACGGGAAGACCAAATGAAACTCAAGTATCCCCAGTCGTTTAAGAACAATGCAACCACTACTGAGGCTGAAGCTACTGCGGAATTTCGGGACGAAATTCCAAACCAACGGGGGGATGATGTGACACCCTAGGAAAACCAGGAAACAACGCAACACAACTAGCTTCCTCAGTAACCACGTGCTAAATTTCGGGACAAAATTTCGTTCAAGTTGGGAATAATGTGACAACTCGAGTTTCCAAGGTCTTTCCTCGACACGTAATGTGTTTTACTATTGTGCTTGTGTGACTTAGTTGCTTTATAATTATATGTGTTTATTATATACTTGAGATGTTGTAATTGTGCATGCCTATGTTTTAAGATGTTTACTATATAAACTGTAAAAGCTAACCCGTACATTCATGCACTCGACGAAAACACCCACTCCCACCCGACGAAAACCCCATGTTTTCGTCGCTTTCACTGATTTCGTCGAGAATGGGCTTTGGCCCAAGGTTGTTCGGCAAGCCCAACTTTGTTTACGATACCCTTAGATCAGTTTCATTAGAGCACGTATAGAACCCTAAAGCCTCTTTTTCTCTGTGACGGCAACTTTGATCCTCCGTGAAGCTCTCAAGCATTCGTAACGGTTAGTGTCCTCTCGTTGATGTGTGCTATGTGCTTAGTATCATATGATATATTGATGACTAGGGTTTGATGATCTAGATGTCTTTTAATATTTCAAATCATATGATCTGTATTAGTTCATGACCCTTGTTTAGAATGGATGGCTCTGGTTGATGTGGTATGTGATGTTGCATGATGTTCGTATATTTTATGACTGTGATGGATTTAATCTTTGTGGTTATGTGATAATAATAAACTATGTGATTGGTTTAGGCTTGCTTGTGAGCAGATTCGATGATGTGCGTTGTATGCTGAACCGATGTTGATTTATGATGAATAATTGCTAGTGAATTACTGGGTAGCATAATGTTAGTAATGATCTGGTGTGGATAATAGTTATGATTGTGGCCGAAACATGTTTTAAAAATAGAATGAAACTGTTGATTCCAGTGATGTTGACCATATGATAGAAATAATGATATGATGATATGATTAATGATGCAAATTGTTAAGTGAATAATTAAAGTGATTGTATGAATTGATATGATTGAGCGATTGATTGATGAAGTCGATGTAACTGTTAAATGATCATTAGGGTTTCTGGGTTGTGTAACTGTTGTTGATGTTGATCATGCTAGAGCCCGTCGAAAACCCTTACCCGGCGAAATCTAGTGCCGATGAAAACCCTTTGATTGACGAAAATACAATCACGACGAAAACCCTTTGGGATTTCGTCGCCCAAGGGATTTCGTCGCTAGGGGGCTTTCGCTGAAAGGAGTTCGAGACGAAAATGGGATGTTCGTCAAGTTTGGAAACAAGCATAGTAACTCAGTTAAGTCTGTTAATGGATAACTATGTTAGAATAGACTGAGAAATCAATTATGTTAAGCATGAAGTGTATGAGCTTGAAATAACTGTTATGTGTTACTTGATAATAATTGCCTAAGCACATCTTGTGATGTTAGAATGCATGTGAAACCTTACAAACATAAACTTATTGTGTATACATGCATGCTATAGGCGTTGACTGGATATTTGTGAGCATATAAATTAGCAAACCGAGGTGAGTTCACACACTTTCTAAGGCATGGGATTCCAGGTGGTTGGGAATGGGGTTAAAGAACTAAAACGGAACCTACATATCCTCCTTGGGTAGGATATGTACCGCCATCCTCCATGGGTAGGATGCCAATATTAATCCTACGTATTCTCCTTAGGTAGAATACGTGCGTTCGTCCTCCTTGGGTAGGACAACAACCTTAAAACTTACTAGACAAAACTCTATCATGAAGTCCCTCATTTTTATATCGACTTAATCGCCGGGCCAATGCCGAGCGGGTCATTAGTTAATAGCGCTATTAGGGTTGACAAGCCTCACACCGTGCCGGTAGGACGGGCGTGTACTAATGGATCTGGGCACTTAGTCAATGATGATAGACATTGAAGTAGGGCACAACTTACTTTCGTCAGTTGTCGATATGGTAACGGTCTAGTGGTTCACATGGGGAAGCCCCCACTGATTATGGATATGGTTTGGGAAATAAAGATACTGGTTAACTCGTGGTTTATGAAACAACTTATGGCTTTCAAAACAAACTTGTAAAACTAAACCAACTGTGAACTCGCTCAACTTTGTTGTTGACTCGTTGTTATATGCCTTGCAGGCCTTTAGGTGCAGATTGTTGGAACTTGCTGTCTGGGAGGCTGGAGTGGTCATGGGTCGAGATACTTGGAATCGCAACACAGGACTAATGGATTTTACATGTGGTTTATAAACACTTAACGAATGAATTATGCTTCCGCTGTACACTGTAATTTATTTGTAATGTTGTAACATTTAATGTTAATTACTGAAAGTTTTATTTAAATATACTTATGAGTTCAATATGATTGGTGGCTAGATCCTGGTATGTCACACGCCTAACAGGGACTTTCCCTAGGTGGTATTTTGAGGGTGTGACACTTCACTTGTCACATTCAGGAGGTGCATCAGCAAACTCCCCCTTGAATGTAGCTTGTGAGACGTTGATCTTCAAATCATTAGATCCTTGTGGTGTTGATGAATGTTCAGCTGCAACTCGATCATCTTGATAATCTGATTGCATCCATGTCGTGTTGTTACTCCAAAGCTTGTCATCTGATACGTTCTCTTTGTCTTAGGCTTTTTCAAATGCCACATCTGCACATACAACTGAGCTAAACACGTAATGAGAACAACCGCTAAGAACATAATCAATCTTAGAGAGTTTCAAACGGAAACCTCACTAAGAGTTGATTTAAAACAATATAAGCACACAACACACATGTGACCAACTCTCAATCAACTACCAACCAACAACAGTTTGAAAGTTTAAAAATTTGATCAATTTTAGATTTTAACTTTCAAAGATTGTTAACTTCAACCGTTTATGAAGATGCAATTGTATTCCGGCTTACAATAAGGATTTTAGGTAGGATAGACTCGGGTTCCAACATCGGTCAATCAAAAATAAAAAAGAAATAAAATATTTTTGGTTTTTATAAAGTTTATATTAAAACACACCTAAAATCTTTTTGGTATTTTTGAATATTTCAAATGTAAAGACGGAAAACAATAAATAAATATTTACAGACATTCTTTTTGCAAGTTTTGAGGGTAAGAGAATCATATCTTGTTGTTCAATTAGTTAACTTTTAGATAAGCATCCTATAACGATTATCGGTATTGTTGTCCACTTAAACTCAAATTATTAGATGTACTCCCGATTGGGGGATACGATTAATGTATGATTTATACTTACCAACGGTGTTCATCCACTCACGACACATTCTCATATCAAGGTATACACGAGAGTTCATCGTACTAGTGAGTATACCATTTATCATCTGTTTTCAACGTATATGATGTGAGATACTCACTTATTTGAGGATGAATACAAGCCTTATGTGATAAAATCACTTATTAATGAGGAACTTGATATTCGATACATGCAGGGCACAAGAGCAAGTCCGTGAACAGGTTAGTACTATCGTACCGACAAAGAGACGAACTTGACTCTCGGATGATAGATGTGATTTAGAATCACTTATTCGGGGGTGAATGTGATATTTTTATCACATCATGTATTATATACAAGTATGTATGATATGTACACGTATATATGGTATCATGGAAATTCTAGACTTGCGTCCCTGTTGTTTTCGGTAAAAGAATCAACCATGATACCCAGATTATAAACAGCATAAGACCACGTATCTTAGAACCTCGGCAATCTATCAAACGAAATTTCGGTACCAAGACCATATGCCAATGAGCGGTTCCCTCATGGTCTTAAGTCGATTAAGTTTATATCACCCTACACACTTTAAAATGATTGTGAGCCTACCGATACATCTTATATAGAGCTGCTTATCATTTTTCATTTTAAGTTCAAAGAGGTTTTGACATACCACTGATGCACTATCATTTTCTCTTTTGCTCACCAGGAAACTCATTTTTCTTTTTCTATTGTTTTAGTGTTTTTGAAATTTTTCGATGTTTTTGTGTTTTTGAAATTTTTCAATGTTTTTGTATTTTTCTTTTAGAAATTACTCCCCCTAAAATGCAAAAAGTACGATAAATTAAAACACACAAAAAGAAATTTACAAAAATGATTTTCCGATGTCGGTTTAATCTTGCTTGACCTTAATGCCGTTTACCATAAGTAAAAAGTCAAAACATGATTTGTCAAATGCTTTGGTAAAAAGGTCGGCACGTTGGTCATCGGTGTGGACCTTAACAACATCGATAAGTCTGTTTGGTCTTTGAATGCTGCACAGGATTTCTAGTGACCTGCAAAGCAGGAGAATTATCAACAAAAATAGGAGTAGGTAGGAATTCAAAACTGTAGTCGCGCATTTGTTGTTGGATCCATAGAACTTGGGAGCAACAACTTGAGGCAGCAATGTACTCGGCTTCACAAGTTTATGTAGCGACACAAGTCTGCTTCTTGCACTGCCATGTGACCAGGCGGTTTCCTAAAAACTGACATCCAGCCGTTGTGGATTTGTCGTCAATTTTGCAGCCACCAAAATCAGAATCACTGAACGCGATCAAGTCGAAGCTATTATCCCTAAGGTACCAGAGACCGGTGTTCGGGCAACCCTTCAAATAGCGAAAAATCCTTTTTACAGCCGCCAGATATGAGGCCTTCGGGTTGGCTTGATATCGAGCGAGCAGGCACGTAGGATATATTTTGTCAGGCCTCGAGGCTGTGAGATACATAAGAGATCCGATCATTGCGCGGTAAAGAGAAGAGTTAACGCTTTCACCCTTCAAGTCCGGAGTAATCCCGTGATTCTGCAGAAGTGGGGTACCAATGGGCACGCTTCAGACATCTGGAACCGGCTCAAGATGTCACCGACATATCTAGTCTGATGGATGAATATCCCAGACTCCGTTTATTGAACTTGTAGGCCCAAAAAGAAGTTCATTTCCCCCATGACGCTCATCTCGAATTTCTCCTGCATAACACGCTCGAAGTCCTTACAAAAAAAATCGTTAGTTGAACCAAAAATAATATCATCTATGTATACCTGAACCAACAGAAGATCTCCATCCTTTTCTTTGATGAAAAAAATGCAATCGATAAGACCTCGGAGAAAACCATTCTCCAGTAGATAAGGTTGCATACCAAGCTCTCGGTGCTTGATGTAATCCGTAGAGAGCTTTGTTGAGCAACCAAACCCGATCTGGATGAATAGGATCTTCAAAACCCGGAGGTTGTTCGATATACACCTCTTCTTCAACCACACCATGAAGGAATGCACTTTTCACGGCCATTTGATAAACCATGAATCCTTTGAAGGAAGCATAGGCTAGAAAGATGCAAATAGCTTCAAGACGTGCAACTGGTACATAAACCTCGTTGTAATCTATCCCTTCTACCTGACGAAAACCTTGAACCACAAATCTCGCCTTGTTTCAGACAACTACTCCACGGTCATCCTTTTTGCACCTGAATACCCAATGGGTGCCAATCTTCTTGTAACTCTCAGGTTTTTCAACCAGTTTCCAGACACCTAGCTTCTGGAATTGTTGCAGTTCCTCCTGCATAGCTTCCACCCAAGAATTATCCTTTTAACGCTTCTATCCAAGACTTTGGTTCTTCTTGTGAGACATAACACGCAAAGGACCAATCATTCTGCAAACCTGATTCTCTAATCGCTGCATACAAGACAGCATTGTTGTTGTTTCTCAACTGATTCCTCGTCTGCACGCCACTTTGAAAATTACCCATAATGTTTTGCTGAGGATGGGTATTATGGATTCTCGTTTCTGGATAAGCCGGAACTAGAATATTTATACCTAGATTGTTGAAGTTGAGATCAACAACAAAATCAAGACCCTGAACAGGCGAAGAGGATGATGCAGTGGCTTCAGCTGTTTTGGGGCAGTCCACTGGGGGTGTTGCCTCAGAAGTACCATGCACAACTGTTGGAGGAACTTCTTGATCTGCGTCGAGAAATTCTTCATCCTCTGAAGATTCGTTAAGTTCAGCAGCATTGACGTGTGAAAAATGTAAGATATAAATTACATCAAATTAGGCATAAAACAAACCCTTTTTAGTACTAATGATGGAAAAAGTATGTTTTTGTCTTCCTTTTGAATTTACAGGACCAAATGGGCTTAAACGAACAAAAGGAACAAATATATAGCCAAAACCAACATAAATACAAAGAAAAGGAATAAACGTGACATGCCCGACCCCTCGGCAACATCCCCAAAGCAAAGCAAAGCAAAATCAAGTCAACAGAAGACTAACCACAGGGTCGTGCCCACTGGACACGGGGGCGTGGTCAGGCGCCTACAGAAAAGACAAAGCTGTAGAAGCTTCTACACCCACTGTGACATCTCGTATTTTCAATCTTTCCATTTTTGGCAAGTCTACCTGTACTTTCTATTTTTGTAAGTTGTACCTTCGTGGTATTTGTTTCTAATTCCAAATTGTACTCGAGACTTGAAATCATAATGAAAATGCATGATTTTATCCATATTTTGTGTTTGAATGCTATGTATTGTTGAAACAATTGAAACACGTTGAAACTATGTTAAACACGTAAAAACAGAGAAATTACATCTTAATTCCAGCTCTTTAATTCATCATTGCCAAGAGATTACCCTAAGCCGTACAAAAATTGGGAATTTATACGCTAATTCGGTAAAAATATTGAAGTTTGGGTTAAATTTGATTTTTATATTATTTTATTAATATTTTAGATAAATAAAATAACAATTTAAATTAAATAAATAATTACTTTCTGAATTTTCTTTGATTTTAAGCATTTTCGTTAACTAAACTAACCCCGTTGGTGAAAACCCGGTTAAATAAGACTAACCAGGTTAAGTTTACTAAAGGGCAGCACTAACTGAGTCAGAAAACTCAGTTAGTGGCTAACCCAGTTAGTTCAACTAACTGATATAAAAAAAAGGGATTAAATCCCAAGTAAATGCGCGACCCGGGTTTCGAACCCGCGACCTTCAGTACAGCAAACAGAAACTTAACCAGCCGGTCGGGTATACCACATCCGAAAGAATTTGGATCCTAATTCTATTTAACGTGTATTAAATGCTGAATTTGAATCAAAACAATAACCGCCAGTGACTACTCATTGTCTTCTCCGATTGATAATTGATCGGACCCGACCCTTCATAACTCACCGGAAAACCGGTGACCTTCCGGTTCTTGAAACCGTCGGCCACCGTATCGTTATAAAACCCGAGCAACCCTTCCTCACTTTCGTTCCTTTCACACTCATTCTCGGCTCACGAAATCACAACCAAACCAAACGCAAACCCGGAACCCGACTTCATCTTCGTTCGCCGGAGAAGCCGTCTCGTCGCCGGAACGCCTGAGTCTCCGCCGCTGACCACCACCCGCCACCGTCGTCGCACCGGTAAACACTTCCGACCCGTCTTTCTTTTCCGATCGTGATAATTATTACAGTAACTGTTATATTATTATTAATATTATTATTATTATTATATTATTAAAACTAGGTTAATTATATTATATATTAATATATAAATCAGGTTTATATTTGTTAATATATGAATCTTAATAATAAAATAAAATCAGATATATTTATTTAGAAAACAGATTTATTATTTCAGAATTTATATTTATTATTTCAAAATTTTATTTCTTATTTATTTAATTCAGAAATTTTTATTATTTTCAGAATTATATATATATTTCAGAATTATTATTGATTAAATCAGAATTATTATTTTTGTTATTTATATAATCAGAATTATTATTTAAATATCAGAATTATTTTTCGGAATTTTATTAATTATTTCAGAATATTAGTTATTTCAGAATTTTTATTGTTTATTTATTTAAAACATAATTATTATTTTATATGCATCAGAATTATTGTTTATATATATTAAATCAGAATTTTTAAATTAATAAAAACAGAATTTATATTGCATTTATTTATTAATTCCAGAATTTATTATTTAATTTTTTTTTATTTATTATCTTATTTTATATAACTAGAATTTTATAAATAGATTTATTATTTATAGAATTGTTAATTGATACTAGATTATTTGTTTAAGATTGTTAATCTAAAATAATTATATACATATTTAAATTTTTATTTATTTAATCCAACATTTTGGAAATTCTATTTGTGATATTTTGGTAAGATTAGTATTTATTTTACCTATTTAATTGTCATATTATAATTCCCAAAATTCCCAATATTTAACAAAATCCTTCCAACTTAATAGGGTAATCTTCTTGTGCACGCCTCTTGGGAAATCTATTATTCTATTATTCTATCTTATTCCAAGAATACGCAACGCACTCTAAGGTGAGTATACATGACCCATTTTCTATTTTACACTTTTGGGTGTAGTATGCATTTCCTATATCAAAACACACTATGTTAAACATTTTTGCACTATCTATCCACATTTCTTGTGAATCTATTTGACTCATGTTAATCATGTTATGCTAATGTTAAACATTTATGATTATGTGTTCATTAACTTTGCAAGCCTCCCCTAACAATGGCAGCGCTGTAGGTTGTAACGCCCCTCCCATAATATTATGGGTACTGTTAGGATTTTTATTCTATGTTACCACCCTTTCGAGGGTTAGGCTATGTTAATTGCGTTAAACTTTGGTTTGAACACATAGATTTCATCGTTACGAGTATAACTGTTAATATGATCTCATGTATTCACGTGGATTTGATCAAGTTAAACTATTTTAAACATATTATGCTATATTCAAACTTGTATACTCGCCAACATGTGTTGTTGACTTTATTTTAAATGCATACTGCAGGATGAGGAATCAAGATTCGAAGAATTGATTAGGATGGCTTAGAAACCCACCTAGAAATAAATCATGTATTATGTTGTTATTTCCTTTTTCTTGATTATGTATGAACTTTGGTAATTTAATAAATGAAATTTTAATTATATTGTCACATTTAGTGTTATGATGTCTTTGAACAGTTTGTACGTCTCATCCCGATGTTTCCGCCATCGGTTGGGGTGTGACAGATTGGTATCAGAGCCATAACTATAGGGAATTAGGTAGAATTGCCTTTCTTTTCCCTAGTCTATAGTAGGAGTACTCTGATACCAGATTGGTATCAGAGCCATAACTATAGGGAATTAGGAATGCCTTGCTTGCCTAGTCTATAGTTTAGGAGCTTTCTCATTTACTTGCTGTTAAAGACATTATCCTTTTCTCTCTTCTTTGCTTCTCTCTATTCTTTTGGACTTCTAATATACAAGCCTTTCCTAAGGCTAACACAATACACACTTGGAAGCTTTGAAGACACTCTTACAACACAATCGAAATGATTCATCAAGATAGGGGTGATTCCCACACTTGGTGATGATTTTCACTCAGCTATACTTTGATTTTTGCACGAAATCTACCCTCAAGTTAGGAGTGATATCCAAACCTTGTTGGGAGTTTTCCATTTCATATTCTAGTGGACCCTCATCCTTGGATGAGTACCAACCACATTAGGGTACGATGTTATCAAGTTAGAGGTGAAACTCGCATCTTGTTAACTAGTCCCATTCCTTGATTTTCGATCTCGCCAAAGTTTCGATTTTCCCAATCGATTAAGGACGTGTAGTAACTGGAAGGACAAACATCGTTAGTCGTTCCTCGATGAGAGTGTTTGTCTATTAGGCCAAAGCACGTCTCCTTAATTCGAAAAGGATTTCGATTCACTTTGGAATAGTCTATGTTACGTTCCGTGACACTCCATATTTTTATGATAAATCTCTTTTTTATGTTACCTCAATTATCATGTGATTTACATTTGAGCGTTATCTTCATTTCAAGTTTGGGAACACGAATCACGTTATTATCGCAATCTAAAACAATTAATAATTACTCTATCGTGAACAAACTAAATTTATCTTGCTTTCATTATACATGATATTCTATGTGTAACATCATATTATTCTATGTGCAATGCTATGTTAATCTATGTGAACCTATTTGACAAATTATGTGAAAAACAATGTGCTATGTGATGCATACATGAAATCAATTTTCCTAAACAAAAACATTATGATCAAAGTCTCATTTATTTCCCTCTTTTTGAATCATTAGATGTCATCTTTTCAAAAGTTTTCCTCTTAGATTTCGAGGACGAAATCTCCTAAAGTAGGGGAGACTGTGACATCTCGTATTTTCAATCTTTCCATTTTTGGCAAGTCTACCTGTACTTTCTATTTTTGTAAGTTGTACCTTCGTGGTATTTGTTTCTAATTCCAAATTGTACTCGAGACTTGAAATCATAATGAAAATGCATGATTTTATCCATATTTTGTGTTTGAATGCTATGTATTGTTGAAACAATTGAAACACGTTGAAACTATGTTAAACACGTAAAAACAGAGAAATTACATCTTAATTCCAGCTCTTTAATTCATCATTGCCAAGAGATTACCCTAAGCCGTACAAAAATTGGGAATTTATACGCTAATTCGGTAAAAATATTGAAGTTTGGGTTAAATTTGATTTTTTTATTATTTTATTAATATTTTAGATAAATAAAATAACAATTTAAATTAAATAAATAATTACTTTCTGAATTTTCTTTGATTTTAAGCATTTTCGTTAACTAAACTAACCCCGTTGGTGAAAACCCGGTTAAATAAGACTAACCAGGTTAAGTTTACTAAAGGGCAGCACTAACTGAGTCAGAAAACTCAGTTAGTGGCTAACCCAGTTAGTTAAACTAACTGATATAAAAAAAAGGGATTAAATCCCAAGTAAATGCGCGACCCGGGTTTCGAACCCGCGACCTTCAGTACAGCAAACAGAAACTTAACCAGCCGGTTGGGTATACCACATCCGAAAGAATTTGGATCCTAATTCTATTTAACGTGTATTAAATGCTGAATTTGAATCAAAACAATAACCGCCAGTGACTACTCATTGTCTTCTCCGATTGATAATTGATCGGACCCGACCCTTCATAACTCAAAGGAAAACCGGTGACCTTCCGGTTCTTGAAACCGTCGGCCACCGTATCGTTATAAAACCCGAGCAACCCTTCCTCACTTTCGTTCCTTTCACACTCATTCTCGGCTCACGAAATCACAACCAAACCAAACGCAAACCCGGAACCCGACTTCATCTTCGTTCGCCGGAGAAGCCGTCTCGTCGCCGGAACGCCTGAGTCTCCGCCGCTGACCACCACCCGCCACCGTCGTCGCACCGGTAAACACTTCCGACCCGTCTTTCTTTTCCGATCGTGATAATTATTACAGTAACTGTTATATTATTATTATTAATATTATTATTATTATTATATTATTAAAACTAGGTTAATTATATTATATATTAATATATAAATCAGGTTTATATTTGTTAATATATGAATCTTAATAATAAAATAAAATCAGATATATTTATTTAGAAAACAGATTTATTATTTCAGAATTTATATTTATTATTTCAAAATTTTATTTCTTATTTATTTAATTCAGAAATTTTTATTATTTTCAGAATTATATATATATTTCAGAATTATTATTGATTAAATCAGAATTATTATTTTTGTTATTTATATAATCAGAATTATTATTTAAATATCAGAATTATTTTTCGGAATTTTATTAATTATTTCAGAATATTAGTTATTTCAGAATTTTTATTGTTTATTTATTTAAAACAGAATTATTATTTTATATGCATCAGAATTATTGTTTATATATATTAAATCAGAATTTTTAAATTAATAAAAACAGAATTTATATTGCATTTATTTATTAATTCCAGAATTTATTATTTAATTTTTTTTGATTTATTATCTTATTTTATATAACTAGAATTTTATAAATAGATTTATTATTTATAGAATTGTTAATTGATACTAGATTATTTGTTTAAGATTGTTAATCTAAAATAATTATATACATATTTAAATTTTTATTTATTTAATCCAACATTTTGGAAATTCTATTTGTGATGTTTTGGTAAGATTAGTATTTATTTTACCTATTTAATTGTCATATTATAATTCCCAAAATTCCCAATATTTAACAAAATCCTTCCAACTTAATAGGGTAATCTTCTTGTGCACGCCTCTTGGGAAATCTATTATTCTATTATTCTATCTTATTCCAAGAATACGCAACGCACTCTAAGGTGAGTATACATGACCCATTTTCTATTTTACACTTTTGGGTGTAGTATGCATTTCCTATATCAAAACACACTATGTTAAACATTTTTGCACTATATATCCACATTTCTTGTGAATCTATTTGACTCATGTTAATCATGTTATGCTAATGTTAAACATTTATGATTATGTGTTCATTAACTTTGCAAGCCTCCCCTAACAATGGCAGCGATGTAGGTTGTAACGCCCCTCCCATAATATTATGGGTACTGTTAGGATTTTTATTCTATGTTACCACCCTTTCGAGGGTTAGGCTATGTTAATTGCGTTAAACTTTGGTTTGAACACATAGATTTCATCGTTACGAGTATAACTGTTAATATGATCTCATGTATTCACGTGGATTTGATCAAGTTAAACTATTTTAAACATATTATGCTATATTCAAACTTGTATACTCGCCAACATGTGTTGTTGACTTTATTTTAAATGCATACTGCAGGATGAGGAATCAAGATTCGAAGAATTGATTAGGATGGCTTAGAAACCCACCTAGAAATAAATCATGTATTATGTTGTTATTTCCTTTTTCTTGATTATGTATGAACTTTGGTAATTTAATAAATGAAATTTTAATTACATTGTCACATTTAGTGTTATGATGTCTTTGAACAGTTTGTACGTCTCATCCCGATGTTTCCGCCATCGGTTGGGGTGTGACACCCACCTCGGGGGCGTGCCCAGCTCGACACGGGGCATGGTCAACGCTAAGATACGTAGAATCTTGCAAAATCTTGATAGTACAGATACGATTCTACCCACGGGGCCATGCCCGCTAACCACGGGGCCGTGTGGGGCCCTCTGCTGACAATGCATTTAATGAAGGAAGAGAAAAGGCTGGCCACGGGGGCGTGCCCACTGGACACGGGGCCGTGGCCAGGACTCTGTACAGGCTATAAATAGGGGTGCTTGGTTCACTTCAAAGGCATCCCTTGGCAAACCACTACTCTCCCACTTTGCCACCATTCCACCACCACTACACCACCAACACCCACCACCATCATCCATCTTTAGAGTGTGTAGTAGTCTCGGGATCCAAGATTGATCGTAAGAGTTCTTGCCAATCAAAGGTCATGTTTGGCTAAGCCTGTTACATCACTTGGTGAAGACAAGTCTTTTATGTATTACTTTTGATTTTTAATCTTTCGGCACTTTTTATTTGGTTTTGTATTAATGACTTTAATAACTAGTTTCATATGTTGAAGGTGAATTTTCCTTATCATTTGTCTGTGGTGTCTTGGCATTACTTTACTGTCTATATAAAGTAAAAGATTAACACCATTCATGTCTCTAAGGTCTATATAGAGGCATGTTGGCTACCTGGTCGGGGGTTAAGGGAATGGTTTTGTAAGGTTCTTGGCTTGCTCAGTGTATAGATCCTGCAAGGACCTGGTTCAAGCTTATTAGGACCTCCTTCAATACCCACTGTTATTGGATGGCGGGGGTGAGAATGGCTTGAACCCCTCATATGTAAACTACTATTAATACATTAAACCGGCTACATCGGATTGTATCCATGCTGACTCAAACCACTTAGCCGAGGGTAATGTCACCTTCAAAAGAGGGGTCTACTACTTTTCGCATTAATAACTTAATTAATTATCGTTCAATATTCCGACCCTTTGGGATTGTATCCTTGCTGACTCAAACCACTGGGTTGAGGGTAACGTCACCTTCAAAGAGGGGTCTACTACTATAACTAAGATAATCTCTTAAAAATCCAAAAGTGCGAAAATCATCAAAGGATATATTAAAGGCGAGTCGGATCCAAGTGATTCATCTTGTCTATCTGTTTTTATTTTGTTTTTATTTCTGCATTTTTAGTTTTTATTTTTCATGTTTTAAACTTTTTCTCAAAAATTTAGATTGATTAGATGTTAGGGATAAACCAGTACTAAAAGCTCTTGTGTCCTTGGACGACCTCGGTATCTTACCAACGCTATACTGCGCCCACGATGGGTGCACTTGCCCAAGTGTGTGTTTAGTGTTAGTAGAATATCGTGTTTTATAAATTTAAAACTTGACTAATGCGAAAAATTAGGCTTAAAATATTAATAAAATCATATCACGCTTCACACACACCAAATTTTTGGCGCCGTTGACAGGGACACATGGATTTTAAAAAAGCTTAAAATCGATGGCCTAATCATTTTTTAAAACCTTTTTAAAACTGCGCGCACATTTTTACATTTTTAGGAACATTTTGCATGACAGTAGTCTGAACACGGGACCGTGCTCGCTGAACACTCCCCCGTGCTGCATAAAAATAACAAAACATTTCAAAACACCCATATACAGAGTCTGAACACGGGGTCGTGCTCACTGAACACGCCCCCGTGCTGAACCAAACCAGTAATAATTTTAAAAAACGCCCAGATACAGAATCTGACCACGGGTCGTGCTCACTGAACACAGGGCCATGGTGAACCTCTGTTTCCGTTTTTAATTTGTTTTCTGGTCCCGAGACTCTTTTGTGGTCTGCTGAGTGATTCTTATGGATCAATACTCAGGAGGTTACAATTACCACTATGAAGAGGATGATTATGAAGAAGAGTATTGTACCATTTGCGGTAATCCTCACTCGGTACAATATTGTGACCTCTTCGAACCATCCACTTCGTATACATACCATGAGGAGCCTAGGTAAAGCTTGACTCCATTATGAAGGTAAGGCATCTTCAAATTTCGACATCTTTTCAGCATCCGACATTCTTACCTCGTAACACCTTAACTTGCTAAGTAAATCACAATACCGTTCGTCCAACTGATCCAACGTTTCATCTTTTTTACACCGAAAATGTTCAAATCTTTTAACCCAAATTTTTCTTCTATCTTCATCCTGCATCTGCCAATGCACCTCAACACCATCATCCTAAGCATACATTTTGTTAAACATTTTAAACACAACTTTGTTAAACCCTTTGATCTTGTTAAACACGGTTCAACAATCCCAACTCAAAATTTATAGCCTACTAGTGACCAAATGACCCACATATTCCAACTTTCACGAGTCCCACTAAACGTTTGTAACCAAGAAATCCGTCACAAACTCGAATCACAGACCCAAATATGCAAATTTATTGGCCCAAAATCAATTTTCAATAAACTTGCGGTCCAACTTGAACAATTATCCCACTTCGAATTCTTATCACACACGGCCCAAATATAATATCAACAAAACTTATACGACCCAGTTTTATGTCAACCCACCTACGAAATGCAGCCCAATATACACTTGTATCTCAAAAATTCGGCCCAACAAAAATGAATATTTCACACTTTTGTTAATTTTCGAAATAACCTACAATGATGTCTAATCACTAAAATCACTTAAATTTTTTTTAAAAAATGTGCAACCCTAATCTTTTCTTTCTTTGTCTGTCTCTCAAAACAATCAAACATCACTTATAAAATCTATATCCAGCAAACGCACAAAGACTTTTCTCAACCTATACAACCGTCGCATATAATCATCTCAACTCATGCTTCAATTATCAGCTTAATATGACACAAAACGGCTAACCTACAAATTCCTCTATTTCCTTGAACAAATACCCACTGTTACTTAAACATCAAGTGTCGCTAATACATATTATCTTCTTCTCAAAACCCAGACAAACAAGAACATTCAGCCGCTCAATTCACTTCTTTAATGACACAATCAAAGTGCTGCAAATAATACTTCTTCTTTGTTTATCAAACAGTAATAATCAGCTGCAAATCAATTTTTTTTTCTTTTTAAGAACGTGATTTACCAATGATCGGAATCTTTCTTTTTAGAACAACAATATTGATCAATCAACACACAATTCCAAACATGTTCGAAGCCAAATTGAAAAGAATGCAGAAAAAACTCAACTATCTGATGCACAATCAGCTCTTCACAGTCACATTCGAATGAAAAGAACTGATATTATGAATGAAAATCTTACACTTTATTTTTAGTTAATTAGTTTCAATCGTTCATACAGTTTTAAAGTGATAAGAACATTCCGAAATGTTTTCGACTTTGATCGAACCAAAGAAACTTGTCCGAAATGTCTGGAAACACACCGAAACTCAATTGGAATTCATCAAAACAGATTGAAATCAATCAGAATGTTCAAATCATGATTCGAAACTAACCGAATTTCTTCAAAACTGTTCGAACAGATTAAAATCAATTGAAAATCATTTCGAAATCAGTTAAAAATGTTCAAACTTTTTGAAACTTTAATCGAAACAATCTAAATTTGATGTAAACTGTGTAAAGTTGTTCGAAAATCACATTGAAACAGACTAAAGCAGATGGAAATGTTCAAAATTTCATCGAAACAAACCGAAAAACAACCAAATCACTTTGAAAAATTCAAACAACACACCGAAAGATACCGAAACTCGTCTGATTCGATCAATGATTACACGCAGAGCTATCCGTGCTCTAATACCACTTGTGAGTTAAGGATCAGATCGTAAACGATCTCTAGTTCTGCAGTGAATTCGATTTAACATGCGGAATCCGTTAAATCGAACCGTAATTGTTAGCCCATGTAATCAAGCCCAGAAGAACAGATGATATGAAAGGCCAAAACTGGTTCTCAACAGTTGATCACAATAAGCAGTGTATGTCCTAGATTCTCCCCAATGACAGTGTTTTCTATCAGCTGATGATTCCTAAGTGCTGATCTTCACAACAATTGTTAATCAAAGAACTGCTGAGGTATAAAGACTGAAGTCCTAACAACTGTTGTTTCTCAAGTACTGATGAAGACTAAAGCACTGTTGACTCAAGGTCTAATCACCCTTTGAAGAAAGCACTGATCTCCAACATCAGTGCTTAGGCAACAACAGTGGGAAGCTGCATCAGTGTTTATATAATCAGTTGTTTATTGTATCAGTGTTTTGCATGTATCAGTTGTTAGAGTTTGTTATCTGTTAGATGTCACTGTCTAGGTGACGTCAGCTTAGATGCTCAGTGGTTAGGATTGTACTATAAATAGAACAGTACATGTACTGTTCTATTAGCTCTTTTGCACCAGTCATCTTGTACGAACAAACTAGTGAGCTCAGGCTGAGGGGGAGTTTAGTGTTGCATGCATGCATAGTTGATCTTTGTAATTGATACAATTTTTCGACTAATGAAATCATGTTTGCTGAACACTATTCTTCTATGATTGTGTTATAAAGTTTATTTCCATTTCCGCTGCACATATTTCTCTGTTTCATCTTCCATTTTAGTTAAACAACACAATCAAAAGAAACTCATATCCTAACAATTGGTATCAGAGCATAGGAGAGTCAAATTCGATCTAACAATCAATTTGACATAAAAGTTCAGCTCAAATCTATTGATACTTAAAGTTGTTCGTATCAGTTTAAAAAAAACAGAGTAAAAGGGTAATCACGTACAAAGTTGATTATTCGAAAACTTTTGTAAAATCAACCAAGATGACATCACAATCGCATGACCCTCACAACACCGGAACACTGTTCAAGCCACCTATGCTTGTCAGATCCGAGTACAATATCTGGCAACGTAGGATGGGCCATGTGTTAGCTCAGCAAAACACCAGCTGCTGGAAGTCAGTCATCTTTGGACCACACGTTCCAATGGTGCCTAGTACTGAAGATCCCAAAGGCTTTGTGCCTAAAAGCCTTGAAAACTACTCAGAACAAGATTTTCAGAAAATTGAATTAGATGCAAAGGCTTTTAGCATAGTAGCCTCAGCTCTTCCAAATGACATTTATGCTGGACTGTTACATTGTAACAGTGCCAAAGAGTCGTGCGATGCTCTAAAAGAGCAGTTCGGTGGAACAGAAGAGGTTATAGAAAATAATAGGGAGGTTTTGAATCAAAAATATGAAACGTTTGCCATGTCAAAGGAGAATCACTAACACAACAGTTAATGTTGAATTTGCTAAATCAACTCTAAATAGTAGGTTTCTAAGATCACTACCTGACAAATGGGACACAATTGCTTTTGTGACTAGAAACTCCGTTGGATTCAAAGAATTTAGTCTGACCCAACTTCATGGTCGACTCCTCACCCCACCTTCATCTACCAACCTAATTTATTATCCTATATGGTGTGGACCATGACCCCCACTATCATCCACTATCCTCCCATGCCAACCAAAATCTCATAATTAATTAAAAGATGACCATGGTTGTCACGAATTAAACCATGTGAACCACCATGGTTTGCACAGGGGGCGGTGTAGCGGTAATTCCATGGTCATACGTGGCAATCCATGACCAAACCACCAACCCATAGCCTAAGAATCGAGTAAATTACAAGTTTTGTCCTTTATGTTTACATCAAATTGCAGGCGCTGTCCTTTTGGCCAAAAGTTGACAGGCGGTGTCCTTTACCTTTCAAAATCTTGCACGTTTTGTCATTTAGGCCAAACCTGGTTAGAAATCTCAGTTAATTCTTGTCATGTGCAATGCACATGAGGGTAAAATGGTCTTTTTCGCTTTCAACCCTTTCTATTCCTCCATTTACCCACCACCAAATATTAAAACCCATCCAAGATTTGAACAAATCTTCACCCAGAATTATTTCGATAGCACAACCAAACACCATCAAATCTGATTATTTTGACTTCACACTCTATGCACATACACGTCTCAACTACATTTATACAAATAATCATACGCATAATATTTTAATCATAACTAACAATAAAAGCATTGTTATACAAATAATCATACGCATAATATTTTAATCATAACTAACAATAAAAGCATTGATCATAAGTCATAACCAAGATGTAGGACAGAAACACAAACCTTCTTAAAATAGCAACTGTGTTAGAATCAGGCCCAACCAAAGCCACATCCTTATCTCCACCAATTCTCTCTTTAGTCTAATCATCAATAGCCAACACAATAGGCAAAGACATATTCACTCTACACCCATCAATCCTCAAAGAACCAAAATGCAAACTCTGCAAATACTCATCTTCCCTCATAAACCCCTTCAAAGGACTAGCCCACCCATTGTTAGACGCCTTCTTAGCACTGGTGCATCTCGAAACGACATCGTAGGGTTACTAAAAACCCTATCCATCATTCGTAATCCCGACGAGTCGGGGTCAAACTTACCGTCAACGGTGGTCTTATGCTTTAAGGTGTTGTACCTTCTGCTTTACCGATCCGAAATTCTTCTTGATTACTGCACATGTTCTAGTAAGTTATGGCTGTTGCTTCAAAACCCTTCAATTTCCGGTCATTTTCATGATCTGAATCAAGAAACTTCCACCTTTTTAGATGTTCTTCCGATACATGAATTCAACTGTTTGATTAATAACGATGTTAGAGAACAAATAGATCAACTTCAAAAGCAATCCGTTAGAGATAAATTGGGGGTTTTTGATTCTAGGGCTTGTATGGTTGGAATTGAGTTTTTGGAAGAAAAAATTGTCAACCATGAGAGTGATCTGGAGCCGTGTGCCGTGTGCGTCTGTTCTTGGTGGGTTTATTGCTATGATTAATTGTAGGGTTGAGAGGGAAAAAAATAAAAAAGACCATTTTACCCTCATGTGTATTGCACATGACAAGAATTAACTGAGATTTCTAATCAGGTTTGGCCTAAAGGACAAAACGTGCAAGATTTTGAAAGGTAAAGGACACCGCCTGTCAACTTTTAGCCTAAAGGACAGCGCCTACAATTTGATATAAACATAAAGGGCAAAACTTGTAATTTACTCCTTAAGAATCATATCCACTTTAATTTTAGAAAAATATTAATTAACTTTTTTCCCAGATTTATTGGGTTTCCTCCTGAATTGGTGTATAGGCATTATTGCCTAGTGGAGATGGATATGATCGGGTGGTTCTGCTGGTGGCACGATGATACTCCAGTGGTCCGTCAGTGATCCAAATTTGCCGTTCAAAAAAAAAAAAAAAAAAAAAAAAGTATCATCAATTAAAGTTATATTTTTTTATGCCAATTAAAGTATTAAACACTGCATTTAATTTCTTTTTCCAAAAATACTTTTAGAAATACACACCATCACTTTATTTGTTACCTTCTGGATGATAGCTGCCAGCATTGTTCCTTGTCTTAGTAGAGTTGATTTATTCAAAGTTTTGGAGATACTAAAGTCCATTAAATACTATAATAAAAATAAGAAAATAACCAACAAAAATAATATTTTATTTATTGTAACCAAAGAGATTATACAACTATAAAACGCACACCCTTCTCACTCTTTTTAACGTCTCTTGCTCTCTCCTTCATATAACTCTGTGACAAGATTCTAGAGAGAGAGAGAAAATGGCCCTCCTCAACGACCTCATCAATCTTAACCTCACAGATTCCACCAAGAAGATCATAGCAGAATACATCTGGTTAGTTTTTGTTTAAGGTTTTGATCAGTTTGTCTATGTTGTTGTGCTTGTTGTTGTTGTTGTTAATAGGATCTAGATCTTTGTTATTTATGTGTGTTGTTGTCGGTCAAACATCTTGTTCATCATGGTAAAAAAAGTCAACGCTGGTTTTTCAACATACATGATCTTTTTTGATTGTTCATGGTTGATGTATAATATCTTGAAATTGGAAAAGTTGACTTTTGGTCAACTGTCAAAACAGTAGGTAAATCAGGGATCTCTGCAACTCTTGATGTGATTTTCTTGGATTTATGCTCATTTTAGATCATTAATGTTCTTCCATATTTGTTGTAAAGTCAGTTTCAAAAATAATTAAATTTCGAATATTAAATGTAAAATAATTATACTTTATTTTGAAACTTAAATAATATATTGATTACTTTTGGTTAATTTTTATATAGGATTGGTGGATCGGGTATGGACCTTCGAAGCAAAGCAAGAGTAAGTACTTTGAATATGCTTAATCACTATGTGCTTTTAATCCACATACATGTACACATAAATATGCAAGGTATAGGTGTTAAAAGCTATCGCCTCTTGCGTCTAGGCCCATTTTTCATGCGAGGCGAGGCAGTTGCGCTTTCAATCGAGGAAATTGTGCTTTAATTTTCTCTAGGTGATGGTTCAGGCGCACATTCCGGCGAGATTCCTAGATTTCGGAGAGCTTCTGGCCAAATTCTCTAAATTCCAACAAGATTCTAGCTAGATTTCTACTTTTATTCAAGGAAAACTACTTTATAACACTGACACACTAATATTTTGGTACTAATTAGATGATATAAAGTGTTACATAATAGACTTTGTTTATTTTATTTGAAGAATGGTATTGTTTTTCTATTACATAATATATTTTTAAATTTTTTCATTATGCGCTTTATTTTTCTCAGGCTCTCGCTTTTTTTGCGATGTACGCCTAGTGCCTTTAATAACTATGATGCAAGGGCACGTTCACTACGGAGCCTTTTTAAGTAGAGATATGCAATAATTGTATTATACATACATACGCTTCTTATGTATTACATTTAATGAAAATATACAATTGTGTTATATAATTATCGCATTTTCTATATACACATATATATATATATATATTATTGATTATGTATTGATCATATATATTGCGTGTTTTTCTATATAACAAAATTCTTTTTTATAGACTCTTCCAAAGCCAGAGAGTGACCCCAAGAAGCTGCCAAAATGGAATTATGATGGATCAAGCACTGGTCAAGCCCCAGGAGAGGATAGTGAAGTTATCCTCTAGTGTGTATTTTGTTCTTTTGGTTAATACTTATTTTTTTTTTTATTTTTGTTTCTTAAATTTTGAACATTTTAAATGACTTTATGATGTTGATATATTAAACAGTCCTCAAGCTATTTTCAAGGATCCGTTCAGGGGTGGTAACAATATCTTGGTATATTTTAGAGCCTTTCTTTTCTTTGTTTATGTTATATTAGTATAGTATATATATTGATTGATTTTTCAAGATTTGCTGCTTTTGATAGCAGGACCATTAGAAAGGAAATGACTTTATTTTTATCCTTAAAACGTGACAAAAAGATTGTAACTTTCTAACTTTATTTTTTGAGTTAACTTCCATTTGCTCATGTGATTTGGTCATTTTAACGGTTTTGCCCCAATAGTTTAAAAATAGCGATTTTCCTCCCTGATTTTTCTAACTTATCGTCATTTTGCTCCCCGCCTCTAACTCAATCCAAAAAATCCATTAACTAGAAGGGTATTTTGGTAATTTTATAGATAAAAGCAAGAGCATGTAAGTCTTTACACCTAAATAAACCTATAACTTGTTTATTTACATGTATATAACTAATTCTTTTCTGATCCCCCCATCTTTCCAACCACTCTTTCTACCGACCACCACCATCCACAACCATCCACCACCACCTGCAACTACCACCTGCCGACCACGACTACGACGACTTTTAACTAAACGTTTAGACAAGCTCGGCTCAATTCAAACTTTCAGCAAAGCGATCTTGAATAGTTCACGAACATGTTTCAACAATCTTAAATATATAGGTAATCTGCGATGCATACACACCGGCCGGTGAGCCAATTCCGACCAACAAGAGACACGCCGCAGCCAAAATCTTCAGCCACCCAGAAGTCGAGAAGGAAGTTCCATGGTACATTCCCCATTTACGCTTCCAAACCCGACCCACATCCACATCCACATCCGGTTTCAATATTTACAGTTTGCAACAATGTGTATCAGGTATGGAATTGAACAAGAATACACCTTACTGCAGAAGGGCATCAACTGGCCCTTGGGCTGGCCACAAGGCGGTTTCCCGGGACCTCAAGTAATCATTCGACCTTGAAATCGCAACCTTTTTCTTTTGGTTGTACAAAACTTTTAAGAAAAAGTGTATCGGTTTTATGTGATTCAGGGCCCATACTATTGCGGTATTGGTGCTGACAAGGCTTTTGGGCGCGATATCGTTGATGCTCACTACAAAGCTTGTTTGTACGCTGGGATTAACATATCTGGAATTAATGGTGAAGTCATGCCCGGTCAGGTAAATTTTTATGTTCTAACATAACCTGATTTAGTCTGTTCACCAGTAACGGGTCACGTATTTTTCCATACACAGTGGGAGTTCCAGGTCGGGCCATCTGTTGGCATCTCGGCTGGTGACGAGATATGGGCTGCTCGTTACATTCTCGAGGTTACCTGATAATTTCTTTCTGTTTTGTTGGGAAGTTTTTTGGTTGCGTTCTTGATGCTTGAATTGAAATCCGGTTTTCTTAACAGAGGATTACTGAAATTGCTGGAGTCGTGGTCTCATTCGACCCAAAGCCTATTCCTGTGAGTTTTTACAACGTTTTTCTTGACTCTATAATTAGTTACATACTCATTTATAATATAATGTGGGATTTTGATCAGGGTGACTGGAACGGTGCAGGAGCTCACACAAACTACAGGTTTTTTTATTTCATAAAACTATTTTCAAAATATTATCATTCCGGTTACTGTTGTAAACGATCCAAGCTTGGCTCGTTTTTAGCGGGACCCACCTTAGCTTGTGAATAGTTTTAAATGTCACATGCTTTAGTCATTTATTAGGTATTAATTATTTTACATTTATAATTCTTTTTACTTATATATAACTATAATTTTTTTTTGACATACTGTAGTATATTTTATTTAGTTACTTTTATCATAGTTTTATATATAAACAACAAATGAATATATTAATTAAATAAAAGTTCTATGCTCATCCTACTCAATCTCGATAAGTGACGCTCGGGCTCTTTTACTAAACAAACTTATTTCTAGGCTTAGGTGCTCGATTAAGCATGGCTTGTTTACACCCCTAATCCCGGTTACATGATAATTTTAGCACCAAGTCAATGAGAGAAGAGGGAGGCTACGAGATAATAAAGAAAGCCATCGAAAAGTTGGGTCTTCGACACAAGGAGCACATCGCGGCATATGGTGAGGGCAACGAGCGTAGGCTCACCGGCAAACACGAGACCGCCAACATCAACACCTTTAAATGGGTAAAACTTATTTGTAACCTATGGCTATGTTATATCAGAACATTGCAACAACGTGTAACACAACACATTTTTTAAAATTTGCTATGGCAGGGTGTGGCGAACCGTGGTGCATCCATTCGTGTTGGGAGGGACACCGAGAAGGACGGAAAGGGTTACTTCGAGGACCGTAGGCCGGCTTCCAACATGGACCCATATGTTGTTACTTCGATGATCGCTGAGACCACGATTCTGTTGTGATCGGGTGTTTGTTTGATGATTGAAGTGCGGGGGGGAGATTTGAATCAGAATTTGGAAACAATCCTTTGTGTTTATTTCGATCTGTGTTTGTATTTTTGGTACGCATTGATGTATTTCAGAATGCTTGTTGGTAATAACGTTAGTACATTTTATTGTTTGATAATAACAACAACGTAAATGGTTGGTTTAAATCTTCGGTCATGTCATTTATTGTTTGATTAGTTTGTTTATCATCAAAGTCTTGGTGTTTGCCTCAGGCAACTCATTTGTTGAATAGTGTTTAGCGCGGCGGAGTGGCGAATCTTGAGATTTCCAACCGGGAGGTCGAAAACGTATATACCCAAAAAAATTTATATGAAAACTAAATACTTTTCACTATTAAGCGAAAAGTTCAGGGGATCGGCCACACCCTCACTATGCTTTGCCACAGGCTTTAATTTATAAGTTCGGGCTTCAGGCTTGATCGGAACTTGACTCATTATTTATTTATTTATATGGTTATTATTATCATTGAAAAAATAACATATTTTAATGAAAAAATCTCTTTAACGTAATTTTGACACAAGATAAAGTCCTTAAACATGTAAAAAAAAGGTCTCTTAACATAATTTTGCTAAATAAAAATCCATGCATTATATAATACATATCATTGTAAAATAAAAATACATTTAGATTAGTAAAACGTTATACAAAAGTTGTGCAAAAAAGTTAAAAAGAGTATTTAGATTCTCTATCCACTTCTAATTTAACTAAAAATTCATTTGCCTCTTAAACTTGTTAATGTTTAAGGGTTAGAATCAAATACAAATTCTCCTAAAAGTAAGAAGTCGTAAAAAGAGTATTAAACAGACTCCGATTGACCTCATTCAAGCGGCTCTGGAACCGTCTCATAAACTCTACAATTACTTTAGGTTTTTGTTTTTAAATGTTTAGCTTTAAATTTTACACTTTTTTGTTTACATCATTGTGTCTTTTATTTATCATTATTACTTTTCTATATTTGTGTCATTGTACCTTTTTTTGTGACTCACTGACTCTTTTTTCTTCGAAATTGTGTTATATTTTTCAGCATTGTGATATTTTGCTCGGTGTTGTGCTATATTTTGCAATCCATTGTATCTTTGTACACTTCCTATTTTTTAGGAGCCTTTGTAGATTAACTTTACCGATGTTTAAAAACCTCCCGTATCTTATTTATCATAACTATCCCTATTCAGCTCAATATTACTATATGTTTTTTTGTTAGTTTTTCTTTTTATTCCGTTCACAAGAATATGGAGAATAAATGTATAAAATGAACACTGAATCTGTATATTTACTGAACCACTATACTTTCACTTATTTTAGGGAGCATGATAGAGTAGCAATGCGGCCCTAAGATATAAGATATGGTGTAAATGGAGATGTTGATGAAGAGCTCAGCATTTACATCTGATTATTTATCCATATCCATATAACTATACTAAAAATTATTATTTTCAATTCAATAATATTTTTATATCTTTGTCATTACTTTTCCTCTCTCTTCCACTCACAACCACCTTTAAAACTATTAAAAAAATTATAAGGGGTGAACAATGTTTCTCATTTATTTATAGATTAACAGTAACATTCTCGTATATTTTCCCTCCTCTACTCACAAATACTCAAAAACTACTCACAACCATTCCTTATATTATAGCTAACTACTCACTTACATAAATATAAGGATCCATTGTTAATACTCTAAAGGGTAACGAGTAATCTTATATTCTAGACAAATGTATAGACTTTAACATAGCAAAATTTGTTTGAGAGCCTTTTTCTTATTATTTACATTTTAGAGTCTTTAATGTGTTGAGTGATTTTCTTCCAGTGAAAGTAGTTTATTTTTTATTATGATTTTAACCCTTATTATAATGACAATTGATTTTAATACATCGACACTATAATATAATATATCTATCTACGGGTTGAGTTCATTTCAGAACTCTAAATAACTACAGAACTTTCAGAACTCCTAATAAACAATCATTTTATATATAAGTTTTTGTATTTAGGATCTTTTTATCATCTATTATATGTATTTTTTCGATTACATACATGTTAAAAGTAATTTACATATGTTTAATTGCCAAAATTATATATATGTGTCATAACTAATTACATATATGTAAAAAAACTAGTTTACATATGTGTAATTATAAAATTACATATAAAAATTGAAAAAATTACTCTTAACATGTATGTAATCGTAAAAATACACATAATAAATGATAAAATTATCCTAAACATAAAATATATAAATAAAAAGATTGTTTATTAAGAGTTCTGCGAGTTCTGTAAATATTTATGGTTCTGAAATGATCCTGGCCCATATCTTACTATTATAATAAATCAAAAGCCTTTTGGCTGAGGTGTCAACACCACAAGCCCTCTCTTCTCTATCTTTCCTACATGTCAATCCCATCATTCATCTAACCCTACACGCGCTCCACGGTTCTTCTTTCCCTTTCCTCACCTTCTTCATATCTGATTCAAACTCAGACCTCTCTCTGTCATTCCACCTTTCCTCAAGCAACTTTACTCATTCAAAATTCAAATTCATTATCACCAAACCAAATTTCAAAACCCAGAGAAAAAGAGAGAGAAGAGACTAGACGACCCATGTTTCATCTTTTCAAAAACCCTTTTCCCAACGCGTTTTCTTCAGATCTTCGTTTTTCTTCGTTGTTTTTGACGATTTCGTTTACATATTCGTGTTGATCGCTCTTTGATCTACGTTTTGTGTATGGATTTGATGTGTTTCATCAAAACACATCAAAGCGATTCAAGAACATCAAAATCCTCTGGCGCCCCTTTCTCTCTCTGGCGATTCAAGAACATCAAAGCGATTTCACCAGATCTATGAAGATTTCACAAGATCCAATTGATTTGAGATCCAAATGATTTCAGATCTTCATTGACCGTCTCTTATTTTCGTCTCATCTCAGGTTCAGCTCTCTCATTTTCATCTCATTCTCTCTGTTTCTTCATCCGTTCAAGATCCAATTTCCTAGAGGTTAGGGTTTGTGACTTCATATGGAGATTATGTTACATGTTTAATGATGTCATACAAAGTTAGTGCTTGATTTGTTGCTTGAATATGTTAACCATTATTACGATTCATATTTGTTTGGTATAGAAGAATTTTCGTTCTAGGTTCGATTTGTTAGATTTAGCTATTAAATTTGCCTCTTATTACTGGACAGCTGCTACATATCGATTTGTCCATTAATTTAGTTCGATTATTTAGATTATTATCTTGCCCATGTTTGATGCTATTTAAGCTGTGTTTTTGCTGGTTATAATGGTGGTGGAGGATGATCAAACAAGAAATGACGGTATCTATATGTTTGTTGTCTGAATATTGTTTTTGAGTTCCGGTAGTACCAGAAAAACTGTTCATTTATGGTTGTGATTCACATAAGTGGTTTTCTGTGCTTGCACACCAGGTGTTCGATCAACTGCCGAGGTGACCAGATTAGCCGATTGCAAGGGATGGTTTTTGCAGGTCTTGGGGCAACCAGCAGTTGCCATTCACACCTCCTTGGTGTTCATCGTTTTGTCAGTAATGCCGACTACCTTTTGGAAGAGTAAAATCCAATTATATAAACATCATATCATCATACTTCACAACCTTCTTCATCAATATATTGAAGGTAACAGTAAAAAATCTTACACAATATTTGTACTCCTTGATTATCAGTTATGTCGTTCACCTCAACATGATATATGTATTGGATTATTTTGCAGATCAGTCTTGCCAACTCGGAATTTACCTAAAAGACGAAAAAAGTGAGCTCTTGGTTTTGGTAGATAGATCCGTTGGTGGAACCAACATTGTAGATTGGCAATTGAAGTTAGTGCTCCATATGTACATCTTTCTTTAATGATGTCAATAGTTTTCACAATTTACATTTAAAAAAGTTTGAATCCGCCACAAGCTATATGCATAAAATACGAATACTCTTTTTTTTTGCAGCAGATTGATTTATGATGATGGAAATGGTGTTATTGAAGCTCTAGACGAAACAAGTTATGATGGTGACGACCGTAGAGGATTAGCTGTAAGCGTTTTCTATATGTTTATTGATTTATTACTCGATTCTTATTATATTTCTTGACCGTGGTGAGTGTAATTGTTCTTTGAACAGTTCCTGGTTGTCGGATCAAGTCAGGGTGTAAAACATGTTTCTTTATAGTTTTACTATCTTGAAGAAGCCAATGGATGAATGGGACATGGTGGATGAAGCTTTATGATGACCATGTAATCCATCAGTCACATCTTACATCTATAACATCAACTTCATCGGTATTTATTGTGAATATTGTGTTTAAATTTGTATAATTTAATATTTTGGATCTCATATTAAGAAATATTTTTTTTACAAACTCATGGATCGAGAGTCGGCCAAGAATGTGCAAAGGAAACAATTGCCTTCCGAAAGGCACTGTGTATTCATATTACCTAGAATTTACGATTTCTCTTTGTTTTCCTCATTTTTTTAAAACTAAAACTTCTAGATATTGATGATGTTGACAAGACTATGGATAAGATAAATAAACAAACTCAAAATATGCAGCAAATTCAGGAGATATTGGGAACAACATTGGGTGCAGCTGCTGATTTCGATTAGGTATCATCCCCACTTTCAATCACTCTTCATGTCCTATATACATTCCAATTGTAAGGGTAAATACCTGTTTTTAAAAGCATATCAGATTTATAATTTTATTATAATTGTATAAAACTATATCATAATGTAAAAAAACAAACCAATCCGGCGTTTTGTTTTATCAGTTTCCAGAAAAAATAAATTGGGTATCGGTATCGGTACCGAAAATGTTCAGTACAAGTACAATACTGGTATTTGAAGGTAAAAATTGATATTTTACCGGTACCGTATCAAACTGGTACTGGTACTGAAAATGCCAAAACGTGGGTACCGAATCCATACCGAAAAAAATTTAGTACGGGAAATTTGGTACCGCTACCGGTTCAGTACCGGTACTCAGTACAAAAATCCCTATAAAAATTGTTACTTTAGATTGCTTTTCAGTTGATTCTTGCAGTATGAGTATGTGTTTAATTATGCTAGGTTTGTTTTGCTGGGTTTTTAGTTGATTCTTGCAGTATGAGTATATGTTTAACATCATCAGAAAAATAGCCGCTTTCGTGATTTTCTCTTAATAAAATCTTGATACTGATTTTCTTTTATTTAGATTTCGTTTTTTTTTACGAATTAGTTTCAGTTAATCTGTTATATGTTATTGCGTTCTTTAGGATTTTTGTTATATAATTTTTTTAATTTAATTGATTGATTTTTGGATTTGTGTAGTTTTGAAACCTAGATGTTTGCGTTTGATTTGGTTATTATTCTGGAAATTAAGTGAGTTTAGAGAATAGGTAAAGATTATTTTTTGTGAAACATAATCTCTATGAATGTGGTTTGGTTATGTGTATGGTGTTGAGTTAGTGGGAGTTATTCGCATGTGTCATTGGTGATATTACTTACAAAGACAATAATTGATGATGTTATACAAGCTAATCTTTTTGTGGATGTTTTTTTTGAGAAAGTAGTTCTGATTAAAGCGCATTTAGTAGAGGTAGTGGTGGTCTTGGTGGTAATAGTGTTAATCAGAGAAGATCTTCTCGACAAAAACATGTTTCTTACCAGGAAGATGGTGATGATGAGTTTAGTCCTTAAAAAAAGTTTGGGAAGATACTAACTTTTTGTTTATGAGAAGTAGATTGATAAAGACAATTACGTAAATTGAACAAATATGTGATTTCCACTTCATTATTATAACGACACTTGCTAATGATATGTTCTGTTACATGCAGGATGCCATTCAAATTGATGGAAACATTGACCCTGTTGGAGATGTCAAGGATTCCATCATTCGGTTTACTTATATTCATTATATTTTTTATTTAATGAATTACTTCTTACAAGTTCTTATATAATAGAATGTTTCAACATTCATTCTTGGCTAAGAAAGAGTCGATTTAAGAGTAACACATTCCCAGTTTGTTTACAATTAGCTACTATGGTATGACAACTTTTATGTATAATTATTGTTAAGGTAGTATTGGTAACCGGGATGATGGGATAAATATCGGTTTGGTGGTCAAATATTATATTTGGTATATGGTAAAGGTAAACTGAATTTATTAAAAAGACTACCATGTTATGTTACCAGGTTAGTTGACTCCAATAAGAATCAAACAGATGGCTGAAAATCTGAAAATGTGTAAATGGAAATCATCAAGCCATCAGATATAGATCACTGAGGCACCCATACTTTGTAAAACTACTATTTCTTGAAACTTTCTTTTTTCTTTCTAAAGTAGTAGCTACATTGGGAATTAATAAGAGGTGGGGGACTAATTAGTTTTAACTGATCTTTTGAGCCATTCAAAAGAAAGACTAATCTTTTGTAAGCAAAAGCGATGTAGCATTCAGTTATAAATTTGACATTGGAGTAAAAGTTGGATCATCCAACAAAAAAACTGATCCACATATACTCGGATCCCGTGTCAAATCCATTCAATCTTTTGTACATTTTTTTTGTAATGTTTGTCGAACATAAATGGTTATCCACTTATAAGAAATCATATAAAAAAAATTCTTTTGTCAAATATAAATTTTTTTAAAACAGCCCATAACCCGTGAAGCTCACGGGTATATAACTAGTATCTACTATATATCAATACTAATTTGTATGGTTAATAATATTATGTAATATATTAGATATAACAACAGGCGGCTTATGAGCATCATCAAGATAAACGAGTTTTTAGTTACAACTTAAACATGGTTTGAGTTTGTTTGAACTCGACTCAATTTGAGTTTTTAGCGATCCATTATGAAAAGATGGATTCTTTTTTATTCTTAAAAAAACAATGATGTAACTCAATCTTAAGTTTCTAGATTTTAAAGTACCTAATGACTTCGAATCCGATATCCACGACTGACAATAACTAACTAAATGTCTAGAATACATGATTAATGAACCCAAAATAATCAGTAGTTAGCCAATGATCTCTAGACTCTCACTTGGTGCAGAGTAAGGCACTGGTGGGCAATGATAGGAGACCCAGGGAAACCTGGGTTGGATCCTTGAGCCAAACGGGTTTTACTGGTAATTTCACCGTCGTGTTTACAGACCGGTGGGTTACTGGGTTTTCCCCGGAATTGGTGGTGGACTCGGGTTACTTTCGGAGTACTCCGTTTGTCCAGTGGGTACCTGAAGAATGCTTGTGATTGATTCTGTTGGCCGTTAAAAAAATCAGTAGTTGACAAAGGAATGAAACCAGCTGTTCACAATGCAATACATATTTAGTGACGGTGTTAGCAACGGAACCATGGGAGATATCACCAAATCAGTGTTGTAGAAAAGTGCATCTGGGCAATAAATAGAAAGCCTGGATGAACTAAAAAAGACAAAATGACAACGAGCTGACACTTTTAGCAATGTTTTCATAAGCACGTAAAAGAATATTAAGAAAAAAAGAAAAAAAAAAAAGAATTGAAAGCCTGGTTTCTAAAATAAGGTTAGTATCAGTAATTTAAACTACAAAAATAAATTTATATCTACTTAGAATGAAACATGAAACTATTTTATGTTTTAGTATTAATTTACAATACTAACAAAATATGAAGATATAAATAAATAAGTTACAAATAAAATACGTAAATGAGATTTTAGAATAAAAAAATAAAATTTGAAAATCTGGTTCAACCAATAATTTGATTCCCTAGTTAAACCGGGCTGACTCATTACCGGCTAGACCAAACGAAGATGATTTAGAAGTAATTAACGGTTATGTGAAAGGTTTGAATCAGGACCGAGTTCTGATAACAATTTAACATAACAACACATTATATATATTTCATTTCAATTATCAGGGCAAATTATATAAGGATGGCAGTTAGACGAGCAACAAACTGCGCCGTCATCCCTGTCTGAATAGAAAATCCTAATCTACTAAAAACAAAGTCTCGCCCCTGAGGGGTCGAAAAGTTGTTGTGAACCACACGCTGAACTCTAGACAAGAACCAAACTGCCTCCGGCGCCAAGGAGCCGAACGTGTCAAACGCCAGGGGGACAAAGGCATGCTGATTATCCTCACAAGCTTTCGCGTGCTTTTCCACCTTCTTTGACTCTGCTTTCAGAACCGCTTGCCCCGCCACAAACCCATTTTTCTGGAACCCGGCTGCGGGGATACACCTGTGAGATCGACACAAGCATGTTTCCCGCCCTCCCAACCAAAAACTAGCATGTCAGCCGGGCGTAGGGTGGATCTCGACTCCGACGGGTCTGTAAGAAAATTAACCGGTGCCTCTTTCTTTGCCGAGATCCCTGCTCGTCTGAGAATATCCATTAACGTGTCTCGAACAAAGTCATGGCGATACTTAAACCCCAGCAACTCTCTACAGTGTAACGCATGCTCCCCGTATTTATCCAGGCATGCTTTACGGCAGATTGGACAAGTTTCATCGTTCGGGAACATGGGGATCATCAAACGGTACTTAAGGATTGACCGGTACTCCACCGCTGACATACGTTGACCCAAACCTTCAATAGGAATAACAGTTAAGAAATCTTGAGCGTGAGGCCTCTGTAGGCATTCAATGACGGCTTTCTGGCGGGGGGACAAATGGAAATCTTCTCCCAAAGTTTGTGCGATTCGACAACAAAGGACATTCGCCAAAGTTTTCTGTGTCTTTTTGGGGGCGGTGTCCTTGTTAGAGAAACCGCGAAATCAAAGTTAGGTAGAGATTCATGCAAGCGTTCCAAGGCGCTGGCATAATCCGGATCAGTGTTAGCGACTCCACTGTTACGTAAGATGTGGTCCTGCAACTCCCAATATTGAGACCTGGAAGTCACAAAGGCATAGGCAACCACATCCCGGGCCGAGAGAAGGCCCAACCCACCAAGCCGCATTGGCAAGGTCGCGATCTGCCACTGTAGTTCACCAAAAAAAGGACCCCCACATACGACAATGTATTCTATTGCCTCACGAATACCTTTATCAAAACATGAAACAGCATCATCCACAAAGGGGGGCTGGCAAGTTCGCAAAACAAATAGCAACTTTGCAACCCCCATACAAGATCTAAACAAGAGGAGTTCGCTTTGAGGATCCCGCAACAAGGGAAGGTGTCCCATAATGTCAACAGCACACGTTGCCCTCTTAGCCGCTAGACCACTAATAAAACTGGCATCACGGCTGACTGCCCCTCCTAACAGTTTGACACCTCTCTGCGGCTTCTCAATCTCACTGGGGAAAAGCCCTGGCCGGAACTTCATCCCGTTGCATGTTGGCCAAAATATTTCAGTTTTTCTAATATTAAGTCGTAGCCCAAAGGATGGACCCTCCGAACCGATGATGTCGAGAGCTTTAGCAACCTGAACAGCGTCCCCAATAATCGTCCCGTCATCTAAGTACCAAGCATGGAAGGGGAGTTTACAGTTTTCCTGCACCTGAAGCACTAATGGAAGTAAGGCTAGGGCAAAAAGCAAAGGTCCCAAGGGATCCCCTTGGTGCACCCCGTGAATGCCCCAATACGGTCATTCTCCACGTATAGCATAGGAGACTGAACATACAGAATGGCATTTTGGAAAATAAAAAAGATGGATAGTTTTTAAAATTTTCTCGAACCTACTTAAATATTATAAATTCTTCATTTGATTTTATGTTTTACAAAATTGATTACAAGTATAATCTATCTATTTTCTTAATAACTGTAAAATCAAAATCATCTTTCTAATACGTTTAAAATAATAATTTTCTGTATCATAAGATGAGATTTTTTAAAAATGAAGTATATTATGCTATTGTATAATTTTACTCTCAATATATTTTTTTTGAAAGTTGTGAATTATTCGCGAATGTCGGGTGTAACGCCCTGCTTTTTCGCAATTTCCCTAATTAGAAAACTTATCGTATGTTTCTACTTTCAGAAATTCGCCTCCTTTGTAATCGTAATTCATTTCAAGCCATTGTCCGAGACTTCGATTGTAGTAAAAAATTGATCTTTTATATGAAATTCATGTTGTTTATACTTAAGGAATACTTACGAAGATTAACTCGCAAACAACTACCATGTGTTCGTGATTCTTAAGCAAACATTTGGTCACATTTTGCAAGATGCAAATTCATGTTCTTTACGCTTATTTGATACCTCAAGTCACATGTCGTAAATACTTGTTATATTGGTTTGTTACACATACTTGTGCATAACATATTTTTTTACTCTTACTTTAATTCATGTTTAATATACCTTTAGGCCTTGATACATGTTCAATACACACTAGACATTGTAGGACATGTTAACCATATATAAAATACATCTTATTTATACATTTACATCATTTAAACAGAAAAAAATATAAAAGCTGCCAAACAGCCCTTGCAATTCAGCCATATATTACTGAATTATTTCTCTTTTTTATTGCTTAAACTCTCACCTACTTGTATTAAATGCCAACCCAACTTAACCCTAATCCTTCCCCCTATAAATACCACTTACAACCAGCCTCCTACCACTTTTGCAACACTAAAACACTCTCAAACTCTCTCCAAATCGCAGCTGATTCCAGAAGTTCGAGCAGATTGATACCTTCACACAAAAGTAAGCATAACTCACTCATTTATTAACGTTCTTGCTTGATTCTTTTTCCTACTTACTTGGATTAACCTTAGGAACGTTTCCATTGGTTTTCCATGGAAAACCAAGGTCTGGAACGTCGCCTAGAAGGCTCCAAAGTTGACTGCAACTTTCTGTTTTGAATCAAACTTTGTTAAAACTTGCTTAAACTTGAGTTATCTAATCTCAAACCTATGTCCTTATGCTTATAACAACATATATGGTTAGTTAGGCTTAAAAACAAGGTTGAGACATGTAAAATCAGAGGTGTAAACCTCACAAACTTTCTGGTTTGTTCAAGGGTTTAACCCACAACTGATGTTCAAGCCTAAAGCTTGATGATTGTGTGATTAAGGATTAGCTTGGGCTATCCTACTTGAAAATCCACACATTGCTTGATGTTTTTTCTTAGATTAATTGTTCTTATTCCATTATTACTTGTAAGTTTATGACCCTCCTTGAATGTTCATAACATCAAGTGTAGTGGTGAACATCTAGAGGTACCTAAATGGAAGACTTGTTCTTCCTACCTCCTACATGACTTCCATGATACAAAGAGGTTCCTAAATGGTGGATTTATCATCCTACCTCCTACTTAACCTATATGATATAATGAACACTACATACTACTTATATGTATATTCCAAATAATTGAACCTTTGATGATACATTTGTGTTCATTTGTCAAAGTACTAAGTTACATCATCTAAAACATTATGTGTTAAAGATGATTACTTTATGTTATATGATATTTTATGTACTTTGAACTCCAAATCCTTAATCTTCCGTTATCATCCAATACTAATACGCCTTGTTTTCTTCATGTAGAAGGACTTGGTGTTCCAACCTCCTAATCAACAAACAACTCTCGCGGATTTATCAAGTGGAAGCTTGCAAAACCATGAGTACACTTGACCCATTTACCTTTAAAAACACTTTGGGTTGTAACATGTTATTATACAAACTTCACATTTACACACTTAAAACATTCTTTATGCTCTCAATCCGTTATACATGCTACTTGTTTACTTAGGTTCATGCTAGATTATACATGCTTTATGTCATTAACTTTGCTAAGCCCCAACTTAACAAATATAGCGCTATAGGAGTAGCACACCACCCATCGGGGTCTTGTTAAGTCTTTATTCTAAACGGTCTCGTCACTTTGGTGGTGAGGGATGCTAAATACTAGTGGACACTTGGGTTTGACGTATTGCTATGAATGCTAGTTACCTTGTATACAAATTGTCATGTGGATTCGAGAAAATGCTTTTATACTAATGCTATACTTATTCAAACCTTGTGTACTCGCCTTTGCTTTTGCATTGAACTTTATTTTAAACATGTTACAGGTTGAGGATGATGATGCTATGAAACGAAGTGGAGATGATGCCTAGATACACACTTAGACGTCTTAGGTTTAAATTGTTGTATCGAATTTTGTTATGTTATGTTATGAACATGTTGTTATTTGAAAGTTCTATGTAATGTTGACAATTTGATTAATGAAATGAAAATGGTTGATTTAAATATTGTCACAAATAGTGTTATGATGTCTCCTGCAATCTATTTCGTCTCATCCCGATGATTCTGCCATTAGTTGGGGTGTGACAGATTGGTATCAGAGGCATAACTATAAGAAATTAGGTAGAATTGCCATGTTCGACCTCTTCTATAGTAGGTACCTTATTTTTTTACCATTCGTGATTCATGATTAAAATGTTTATTCTTCCTACTTTGCTTCTTTCTCTTCTTTTTGGTCTTAATGCTTACATAATGTCTTTCCTAAGACATTTTACACAATACACTTGAAGACTTGAAGACGCTCTTTATACAAAAGAGACGAGTTTACCAAAATAGGCATGAAACCCACAATTAAGTGAACGACTCTCATTCCGCTTATTCTTTATTTTGCACGAAATTACACCATTAAGTTAGGAGTGAAATCCACATCTTAATGGTAAATTTCCAATTCAAACTCTAGTGGACCCTCGTCAAAGTGTCGAAATTAAATTTTGACCCGACCAGTACCAACCACATTAGGGTACGAAATCGTCAAGTTAGGGGTGAAACCCGCATCTTGTCGATTAAATCTCATTCCTCGATTTTCAATCTCTCCAAAGTTTCGTTTGCTTCAATCGATTAGAGACGTGTAGTAACTGGAAGGGTAAGATACCGTTAATCTCTTCTCGACGAGAGTATCTTATCTATAGGCCAAAGCGCGTTTCTCTAATTTGAAAGGACTTTCGATTCACTTTGGAATAGTAGACGTTTCTCTACCCGAAACAATCCAATGTTTTATGAGCCTCTCTTTTATGTGATTCAATTTATATGTAATTTTATACTTGTTACCTCATTCATTTCAAAACCGTTTCACAATTCACACGTCTCGCGCAATCAAAAACAATAATAATTCTCGTGAACAAACTAAATTTATACTCTTTTTACGCATTCATATGTGTTTATACTTGTTGAATACTTGTTAAATTCATGCTAAATATGTGAACCATACGTGTTACGTCATGCTTACATGCTTATACATGCAAAACTTGTTTTGAATTTATGATCAAGTCTCATCTGTTCCTTCTCTTTCGATTCTTAGATGTCGTCCAACGCCGTGTCGAAGAAATTGACAAAGAAGAGCAAGAAGGAATCCACCTCTGACTCCAAATCGAAGAAAGATTCAACCTCCAACGCTGTAGGATCGTTGTGCGACCTTAATGAGTCGTTCAGAAGAGTTTTTGATCAAAACGAGAGGCGGAAACAGACGTATTGACTTTGTAACAGCTCGATATACACATTAATTGTCTAGTTTATTGATCTGAAAGCTTTTTACAGTCTAGAGACACTTCGGCAGCACTTCGGTGTCCGGAAAAAAAATTACAAGTGAGACCCAAGGCACTACAATTTATAGACATGCTATTTCGCACGAAATAGTCCAAGCGAAACAGCTAAGTCTATTTCGTACGAAATGACAGCGAAATGGCTTATCTATTTCGTACGAAATGAGCTTCTAACATGTATTCTCACATTTCGTGCCCTGATCTATTATTTCTAGTACAAGACTCGAACGAAGACGAAGTCGACAGACGTATGCACCAACAGACTCCCCCTCGGATGTTGACGAAGTCTTCAGTGTGAGTCTTCAGCATGTCAACTCTTCAGTCTTGATCAGTCTTTTCGATCTTCTCAAAATATTCTCAATTGTAAGCATCTTCAACCTCTATCTTCTCTTTATCAACATCAATACTCCCCCTTGAATGCTGATTGCATAAAATCTTCAGCATCTGCAGCTTTTCTTTCTTGAATGATTTACCAGGATCTATCTCTGGCTCTAACCTCGTAAGACTCCCCCTTTCATCAAGCTGGGATCGCTGTCAGGAATTAGCTATTGCCTTGAGATCGAATCCTGACTTATACTCAGCTCATGCTATTCAACTTTCACAGGTTCAAGATCATAGCCTGGGTCTCTGTAACACTCAGATTGAGGAACCTGGCTTTAACCTGCACATCCTTTTCCCAGAACATAAGATTCGTAATTATTTAAGATTTAACAATTTTAGAATCTTTTCTTACCACTTGCAATTACAACACTTTCAAGTTTGGTTTTAACTTAATGAACCATTTAATCTTTTCAAAATCAAATTTCATTTCAATCAAACTCTCCAAACCCTGTTCATCATGTTTAGCACTTGGAATTTTGAAAATCAGCTCATCAACATCAGTTGTCGAAAAACTTTTTAAAATTTTTCAAATATTTATGCTAAAAACACAATATTTTTTGGATTTTTGATTTTACATGGAAATCTGTAAAGAAATATTTACAAACAATATTTTTGTGAGTTTGTGTAAGAGGATCATATCAGTTTTTGAAACATATCACCAACACCGTTGATCTTGATTAATCATTAAATTTTATACAAATTCACTTCTGATTGTCAGTATTGTTGTCCACTTAAACTTCTACACAAGTTTCAATTGTTTCGAGATACGAATTAGTATTTTAAAAACTAACTTACTTATGTATCCCACCTCAGAATATACTCTTGAATCAAAATTCCCTAGATTCACTCTTACAGGTGAGTATACCAATCTGATATCTATATTTGGGTTAGTGTGAGACCTTGAGAGCTCAGGTACTAACTACCATTCGATCAAAGAGATGAAGGCTCGACTTTCGGTATGTTCCCTTTAGGGAATCTTTTCTTCAACTGCTATTGATTCATATCTTTCGATATTTTTCAATTTTTAGCAGAGGGAGAGCTTTTGAAAGCGCATTAAAGTATTATACGAGGACTAGGCTAATGCTTCCGCAAAATCAGAAGTCCTGGTATAATACCCCAAATATCAAACAGTATAAAGACCTAGTATCTCCGAATCAGGCAATCTCTCAAGCAAGATTTCGGGGGTTACCCATATACCCGAGAGATGTTCCCCACGAGATAAGCAAGTTTTGATATTTTAGGTTTATATCTCGAAAACAAACTTACTAACTGTGTGAAGCCTACTGACACATCATTAGCAAGACTTGTTTAAAATCATTTTGACTTTACATTTCTTTAGCATGTTGTGATAGTCTACTGATGTACTATCATTTCCTCTTTTTACAACAACACTCATTTTTGAATTTTATCATGTTTTTGAAATTTTCAAATTTTTGAATTTTTCTAAAATTTTACTCCCCCTAAAATCAAAATATATTTCAATTTTGATTTTCTGGGAAAATTTGAAAACAAACTGTACAAGAAAATGACAATATGATGTGAATTACTTCAATTCGCCATTCATTTGGCATAAACAATCAGAACTCCCCCTAACAACAAACTATTTTCCCATTATGATTTCAAAACACTTAAGTTTGTTTTAATCAAAATGGTTTTTCCGGAAATTAGTTTTGCTGTTACCACTTGTAGGATAGGGGATAAACTCATCACTTTGTTTCTTTTTCTTTCAACTATTTGTACGAAAGTTAAACCAAGTATAACTTAATGTCCTTGATAAAACATTTCTCAAGAAAGATGCCGATTCCTACTCCACACTTACCAACCTGGGAGTTCCGGCAAGTCAGGTTTTTCATTTGAAGAGATCCACCCAAGCCTGACGAACCTTGGGTGTCTTTGAGTGATCGTCACTCGGTTTCTTTTCAATTTTTTGTTTTAAATTTCCGTTGACAATGATGGAAAACTTGCATCATCCATTGTCTTAATGGTATTATCACCTTTTACCTCAACAAATGGCTCTTCTGGCTTTGGCGGACCAGATTCATCGCCCGAACGTGGCTCCTTTGCTTTCGAAGAAACAAATTCATCGTCAGGAAGTGAAAATTTCACTTTCTTTGGTTTGTTAATTGTTTGATTAACCACTTTTTCTTTCTTTATTATCCCTTTTGTCCTCAGATTTGTATCAGATGAATTTGTTTTACTTGACTGATAAATCTTTGAAGAGCAAAACGATTTATCAGAACTATTATCTGATTTTCCGGTTGTATCCGAGGACAAAATCCTTTCAAGATACTCTCGTTCTTTCTTTCTTTTCTTTCTTAGTCTGTCTTACTACCCTTGTGAAAGTTTCACTTTCTGTTTCTTTGGGCTTTTCTTCGACTTTGACTGATTTCTTCATTTTTCCATGAGATTCATCCCTCAATCGTCCCTTTGATCTCATTGGGCAATCTCTTGCAATATGACCTATGATTTGACATTCAAAGCATCTTCTAGTCTCACAATTCTTGTTCTGGCAGTTAACAGCAATATGTCCTTGAAAACCACATTTGTAACACACCCTGTTATCGTACCATTCACTACTTTTACACCAAACACTCAAATCATAACACTGTTTGGCCTTGTGATAATCGTCACTCTTCTTGTAAGCTTGATTTGACTTTTGAGCACTGTGGTCAAACCTGCACCACTTATTACCAACTTTTTGTGAGTTTTGATTTTTCAATTTTTGTGGTTTTTGATTGGATGATTTAACTAATGATCTTTTATTTTTGTTTTGAAGATTTTCTGAATTTTTAACATTTTATTTTTGTTCTGCTTTCTTCTTGAGAGGTTTTTGCTTTGAACATTCACCTCTTTCAGTCAATTGTAAAACAGTTTCTTGAAAATTTTCTTTTAATTTCAAAAATATTTTCTTTTTCTCATCTTCATCATCAGTTTTATCATCACAATCTTCAATGTTGACTTTGTCAAAATTTGTGACATTGTCACTTATTGGAATTTCATTGATCGGTTTTGGATATAAATGATTCAGAATACTGATGAGGTCACAAAACCTTTCAATTTCTTTTCTAACTCAGCAATTTTATTTTTAGCACACTCAACTTCACTTTCAAGTTGAGTGATTTTTTCAAGATGAGAATTTATTGCTTTTTCATTTTCAATTTTATTCTTTTCAAGAACAAACTTTTCATTTTCTAAAACTTTTATTTGACATTGAAATTTTGATTCTTTTTCTTTTAAATTTTTGTTTTCTAATTTTATCCAAAAATCTTCATTTTCTGAAGATTTTTATTTTGTTTTCAAACTCTTTTTCACTTTTCAATTTTTCATTTTCCAAAAGTGTTATTTAATTTTGAAATTTCTTTTCCTTTTCTTTCAAATTTTTGTTTTCCAATGTCAAACTCTCCACATCTTTCAAGAGTTTGACATTTTCTGCTTTAGATTTATCACATTTTGAGCATTTCTCATGCATCTTTTCAACATCAGCTTCCTCCTCAATCTTGAAAGCTGGAATTTCTTCCACATTTGCTGCCTTATGATTCTTCATTTTCGCAGCTTGTTTATTTTTGAGCATATCCAATTTTGCTGCAAGAAACATATTGTACAAATCAGGTGAAAATAATACTTTGTAAAATTCAAGTTGTTTAATTTCTCCACTGTCATCATCACTCTCTTCATCTGATGAGTGATAAAAAACCGGAGCTTTTTCTGAAACAACTTCTGAATCCTTTTCAGCTTTCTCTAAAACAACATCTGAACCCTTTTCTTCTAAAACTGGTTCTTTTGAAACTAGTTTTTCTGAAACTGGTTCTTCTTCGATCTTTATAGAACTATACTGTTCAGATTCGTAGTAAAAATACGCTATCTCCTCTTCAGACTCCATGTTTCAGTTTAATAATTTCACAAATTCACAATCTTCAAGCGAAATGAAAGTTCAAACGAAATGAACTTTTGATGCGAAATGTCAGCTTCAAACGAAATAACCTTTGGTACGAAATGAACTCTTCAAGCGGAATAGCACTTTCACACGGAATGGCACTTTGGTGCGAAATAGATCCTTCACACGAAATCGATTTAGTGCGAAATGATTGATTTCGTACAAAATGAAATGGTCTCACGCGAAATAAAAATGATTTCACACGAAATAAGCTTTTGATGCGAAATGAGCTGATTTCGTGCGAAATAAGGTAAGATCTTGCTGTTTCGTGCGAAATGAAGTGTTGTTTCTCACGAAATGAGTAATTTCGTACGAAATGCTGCTGATGTCATCTATTCGATCTGTTTTTGACAAAATTGATCAAGTTCTAGGTCGATTTTAGGTCTGATTCTTTCAAGGATTTGTTAAAACTATGTTTCGCATGTTATATGTGAAAACCAGTCCGTTTTAACCGTGAAAACTTGATTAATTTTGAAAAGAAGGTGTAGAAGTCAGAATTTTCAGTGTAATCAAGCTGAATCGGTAAGAACACTTCCTCCTGAGCTCTGATACCACATGTAGGATCGATGTGCGACCTTAACGAGTCATTCAGAAGAGTTTTTGATCAAAACGAGAGGCGGAAACAGACGTATTAACTTTGTAACAGCTTGGTATACACATTAATTGTCTAGTTTATTGATCTGAAAGCTTTTTACAGTCTAGAGACACTTCGGCCTCACTTCGGCGTCCGGAAAAAAATTACAAATGAGACCCAAGGCACTACAATTTATAGACATGCTATTTCGCACGAAATAGTCCAAGCGAAATAGCTAAGTCTATTTCGTACGAAATGACAAAGTCATTTCGTGCGAAATGGCTTATCTATTTCGTGCGAAATGAGCTTCTAACATGTATTCTCATATTTCGTTCCCTGATCTATTATTTCTAGTACAAGACTTGAACGAAGACGAAGTCGACAGACGTATGCACCAACAAACGCCAACTCTGAAAACATGTCGAAAAAGGATTGTATGAAATTCATGGCCAAGCAGATGGCTAAGGTCATACCAGACATTGTCAGTAGGATTCAGACCCACAGTGACTCTCCACATGGTTCTGTTGATTCAAAAGTGGAAACCCCCAAACCAATGTTAAAATTCAAGTAATTCATGGCTTGTAAACCCTTGTAGTTTACTGGCAAAGATGGCGCTACCACCATGATGAATTGGTTCGACGCGATTGAGCTCACATTTCTGCAAAGTGGGTGTCCCGATGACCTACGACCCCTGAATGCAACTAGAGTTTTTCGTTCGAGGGCACTCGAATGGTGGATCACCGAACGCAACAAAACGGGAAATGATGCTGCACACTCCTTACCTTGGGACGAGCTTAAGTAACTTATGAAGGACCAATTTTGTCCTCCCCACAAGCTCCAAAAGTTGGAGAACGAGTTTTGGAACCTAACATAAAAGGGGAGCGACGTCGATGTTCTGATTACCCGTTTTAAGCAACTTAGTATCCTCTGCCCTGGACAGGTCGACACCGTCCCTAATTCTATAGCCAAATTCATCCGTTGTCTTGCACCCACCTTGATTAACCATGTTGCCGCCACTTGCACCAAAACCACCGAAGATACTTTTCGTATCGCTACTGAGCCTAACAACAATTGCGTTCTTCATGGGACCTATGACAAGGTTTCAACGAAGGGTGCGCACCAAGCCACGACCGATACCACCATTTTTGAACCTTCACTTTCTCAATAACCCAAGAAAAACAATGGCAAGAAGCGGAAGGCTTCAAGCCAAAACTGTGCGGTCGTCACTCCGCCAAACCCTCAGCCTTTACAATCAGTAGCTGCCGCTATCCCCACAACCCTCGAACCTACAAGAAGAAACTACATTGGGACATGGCCCAAGTGTAACCAATGCTCTTACCATCACCCTACTAGCACCCCATGTCGCAGCGCAACCTGCGGCAGGCTTGGGCATTTCGCCGATCGCTGTCGTTTTAACCAAAAGCCTGTTCAAGAATAAGCCGTTGTTGCCAACCCTGCTCCTAACCAGGTTCAACCTCAAGCTGCTCCTGTGCGAGCATGTTTCAAGTGTGGTGATCTTAATCATTTAGCCAACATCTGTCCTCAATGGAACCAGCCTCAGTAGCAACGACCACAACAGCAACAACCGCAATAGCAGTAACATGCTCAACAACCTGCGAGAGGCCGAGCTTTTCTCCGTACCACTGCACAAGCGCAAAACACCAATGAAGTCATTACTGGTACGTTCCTTGTGAACCATGTTTATGCTTCTTGTCTATTTGATACTGGCGCCGATAAAAGTTTTGTGTCATTAGAATTCGAACCTTTGCTTAAGTGTAAACGCTCTAAGTTGCCAAGATCCTTCATTGTCGAAGTCGCTGATAGTAAATCCGTCACTGTCGGTTCTGTTCTTTCCAAGTGTTCCTTAATTCTCAACGATTATACATTCTCAATCAATCTTATACCTATGCAAATGGATAGCTTTGACATCATATTAGGCATGGACTGGCTTAGGCGAGTACGTGCTGAAGTCGTTTGTTCTGAAAAGTTTATACGTCTTCCTCTTCCAAACGGTGACTCCCTGCACGTCTATGGCGAGAAACCCTCTCAAGGTCTCAAGTTGATGTCGTGTATCCAAGCGAACAAGTGCTTGCGCAAGGGTACCTTCGCCTTTCTCGCCCACATTGTGGAAAAGAAGGACAAAGGCCCAAGCATAAGCGACGTTCCCGTTGTACGTGATTTTCCCGATGTATATCCCAGCAATCTTCCTGGTCTGCCTCCTGCTCATTTTGTCGACTTTCGTATCGATTTAGTGCCTGGAGCTACGCCTGTTGCTAAGTCTCCCTACCGCTTAGCACTCTCTGAGATGCAAGAGCTTTCGAGCCAACTTCAAGAGCTTCTTGATAAAGGCTTTATACGCCCTAGCACATCTCCTTGGGGCGCTCCCGTTTTGTTCGTTAAAAAGAAAGACGAGTCATTTCGTATGTGCATTGACTATCATGAGCTCAACAAGCTTACTGTGAAGAACCGATACCCTCTTCCTCGCGTTGACGATCTCTTCGATCAATTGCAAGGCGCGACCTGCTTCTCAAAGATCGATTTTCGTTCTGGGTATCATCAACTTCGAGTCCTCAAGGAAGATATACCTAAGACCGCCTTTCGAACGTGTTATGCTCATTACGAGTTCTTGGTCATGCCCTTTGGTTTGACCAACGCACCTGCTGTTTTCATGGATTTGTTGAACCGCGTGTGCAAAGCGTACTTGGACCGTTTCGTGATCGTCTTCATCGACGATATTCTTATCTACTCCAAGACTTAAGGAGAGCATGAGCGACACTTGCGTCATATCCTTCAACTCCTTCGTACTGAACGTCTATACGCCAAATTCTCTAAATGCGAATTTTGGTTAAAAGAGGTTCGATTCCTTGGTCACACTGTCAACGAACTTGGTATTCACGTTGACCCCGCAAAAATCAAAGCTGTGAAGAATTGGATCGCACCTAAATCTCCGTCTGAGATTCGTTTGTTCCTTGGTCTTGCTGGTTATTATCGTCATTTTATCTCCAACTTCTCTAAGATCGCTGATGCGTGTCAGTGTGTATATAATTTAGGTGTAAATTTTAAGCCCTTTTTACACTTTTTAGCCAAGTTTTAAATTTATAAACACGATATTTACTAACATTAAACACACATATGGGCAAGTGCACCCATCGTGGACGTAGTATACTGTTGGTAAGATACCGAGGTCGTCCAAGGACACAAGAGCGTTTAGTACCGGTTTATCCTCAACGTCTATTCAAATAAAAAAAATAGAAAAAGATTTTTAAACTAGAAAAATAAAACTAACTAAAATGCTGAAAAGTAAAAATAAAAGTAAAAACAGATAGACAAGATGAATCACTTGGATCCGACTCGTGCGTAGTGTAACCTTTGATTATTTTCGCACTTTTGCACTTGTTTAAGAGATTATCTTAGTTATTGTAGTAGGCCCCTCTTTTGAAGGCGACGTTACCCTCAACCCAGTAGTTTGAGTCAGCAAGGATACAATCCTAAAGGGTCGGATTATTGAAAGATAATTAATTAAGTTACTAATGCATAATGTGGTAGGCCCCTCTTTTGAAGGCGACGTTACCCTCGGCTAAGTAGTCTGAGTCAGCAGGGATACAGTCCTAAATAGCCGGGTTAAAGTTTTAATAGTAGTTTAACTTATGAGGGGGTCAAAGAGTTTGGACCCCCGCCATCCAATACCGTTAGGTATTGAAGGAGGTCCTACTAAATTTGACCCAGGTCCTTTGCAGGATCTATACACTGAACAATGGCAAGACTCTTACCAAACCGTTCCCTTAACCCCCGACCAGGTAGCCAACATACCTCCATATAGACTTTGGAGATATGAATGGTGAAAATATTTTATTTTATATAGACAGTAAAATAATGCCAAGACACCACGGACAAACGATAAGGAAGAATCACCTTCAACATAAGAAACTAGTTATTAAAGTCATTAATACATAACCAATTAAAAAGTGCAAAAGATTAAAAATAAAAAGTATTACACTAAACACTTGTCTTCGCCAAGTGATGAAAGAGACTTAGGCAAACATGGCCTTTGATTGTCAAGAACTCTTACGATCAATCTTGGATCCCAAGATGACTCACACACTCTATGATGGACAATGGATGATGGTGGTGGATGATGGTGTTGTGATGGTGGTGGGTGGTGGGTGAAGTGTGAGAGAGGTGGTGTGCCAAGGGATGAGTTGCAAGAGCTCCAAGCACTCCTATTTATAGACTGAACAGAAGCTCGGGCACGGCCCCATGTCCATTGGGCACGGCCCCGTGTCCATCATCCTCTCTTTCTTCATTAAATGCAGTTTGTCTGAATTAGTTGACCACGCCCCCGTGTCCGCTGAGCACGACCCCGTGTGCAGAAGCATATCTGTACTATCAAGATTTGCCTGGATTCTGCGAATCTTATAGTTGACCACGGCCCCGTGTCCACTGAGCACGGCCCCGTGGTGGGCGATGGAAGCTTCTACCACTTTGTCTTTTCTGCTGACACTTGGGCACACCCCCGTGCTCATTGAGCACGGGGCGTGTTCAGCCCTCTGTTTCCTTGTTTTGCTTGGGAAGATGCTGTCGGGAGGCCGGGCATGCCATGTTTGTTCCTTTTCTTGTATTTATGTTAGATTTTAGCTGCCCTTTTTGCTTCTTTTGTTTATTTGAGCTCATTTAATCCTGAAAATACAAAAGTAAGACAAAAGCACACTTTTTCCAACATTAGTACTAAAAAGGGTTAGTTTTATGCCACAATTGATGTAATTTATATGTTGCATTTTGTGCACATCAAATACCCCCACACTTGAATCTTTGCTTGTCCTCAAGCAAAACTCTTTATAATGTAGCTTTTTTTTCACTCCCAAATGGAATGGGTAGAAGAGAAGGTTTTTTGGCTTGTCATAGAGTGTCGGGATTTCCAAGATTCTTTATTAAGTTTTATTTTTATTTATTTACAATCCTATTCGTCATGATTTATTAAAAATGTTTCATAAGATAAATTACTTATTAGGGCATAACATGCCTCTTTAAAATTCCATTTATATACAAGTTCACATACCTCAGGGGGATCACTCAACACTCGACCGAAGGTGTATTTTTAGTGAATCTCTCGAGAGCGGCACGGAACTTACTCCTACCATAAGCTTGACAAGCAATCAATCCTCCTCCTTTTTAACTATATACCTTTGTAAATATCAAGAGGACTTTTTGGGTGAAGGGTTAAGCTTGGGCTAAAGGTGGGTGGTTGGGTTAGTGGTTAGTAAAAGGGCAAAAAGCGTAAAAAGCGTCGGTTTTTTGAAAGACTTTTTATTTTTGACAATTTATTTTATTTCGATGAACCATTTCTTTCAAACAAAGTTATTTTTGATAAACTTGTTTGTTTATTTGGTTTCATCATCATATTTTTTTTTCATAAGTCATAAGAAAAACCGAACTTTGTTACTAAAAGAAAGGGTTAAAATAAAAAAGGGTTTAGGTGGGTAAAAAGGGTGTTTGATTTGGGTTAAGAAATGAAAAGGTTTAGGCTCAAAGGGGTTAACTAGGGGATTTTGGGTAGGTGGTAAAAAAAGAAAAATAATGGTGTAGAAAGAAAAAGGGTTAGTCCTAATGCCTCCATCATTTACTTACTCGGGTTTAAGTTGGTAAGGACCGGGAATGCATTGTCGTGGCAAGTTCTAGAGTCGTAAGAACCAAGCGGCTATTCACACAAGAAATGAAAAATGAGCATTTAGTATAAAGATATGTATTTGTATGCTCAATAAAGGCTCAAAACTCACTTTTGTGGGAATGGGTTTTTATGTGATCAAGTATATATAATCAAATTTTAACTAAGCTTGTCATGCTGTTTCATAATTTTCTTATGTTGGTTCTTTTTATCACAACGCTATCGGTTGTAAATTTGTAAAAATATAACCTTGTTAGAACTTGAAATTCCCAAATTAAACATAGACAAGTAAAAAGAAAATGAAAATTTTTGAAAAAATTTGGGGTGATTAGCGGTTCAAATAGAGTTTTGTGTAAGGCTTGTTAATTAGGACTTGCAAGATTCAAAGTTTTAGCATCCACCCCACACTTAAATAAGACATTGTCCTCAATGTGTCCCAAAAATAAGTTTTTAGGTTGATTGAATGTGTAAAAGGGTGTTAAAAGCAAAATTTTATGTTACTGGTACTCTGGACACGGCCCCGTGGTGTCCGCGCACGGCCCCGTGTTCAAGTGCCAGTAACAAAAGTTTGTAAAAAGAAACAGAAGCCTGGACACAGGGGCGTGTTTAGTGAACACAGCCCGTGTCCAGTTACCTGAACTGGGCGTTTTCTGTAGATTGTGCAGCACGGGGTCGTGTCGGGCGGACACTGCCCGTGCTGAACTTGCTGTAACGAAGAAAAATTTTCCGGATGGCCCTGTTTTCGTGCATGGGGTGCTGTTTCTCATTTCCCTTGTTATCCTTCACCATCCTGAGTGTGTTTTATTCATTACAACATCATCCAAACACTAAAACCATCATTTCATTAAAGTCATAGAGAGAATTACATAATCCTAGAAAGTTGAAAACAAGGAAGAAAAATAAAAGTTAAAAGTCCTAAACTAGATAGGTCAAGTGATACATAAAATTATCATTAGGAGTTCTACTTTTTTCATTAAGAACCAAAATCCCGGAAATAGTTTTCCGGTATTGAGAAGTGTAGTAGGACTCTCGGCCGAGGGTTATTTCCTAGATGTTGTTAATGCCATTCTTCTATCTCTCTTGGGAGGAAGAAGGCGGCTTCATTCTCCTCAACATCTTGAGGAGGAGGAGGAGGAGAAACACCAACAGTAACCCCTTGTAATATATCAAGAGGAGGTCTCGGGTGCATGGTGTACCACTCGGCTGGTATGATGACTTCAGGCACCACATTCCATGCCCTTTGGGTTACTATCGGTACCAAAGGAGGAGAGGCGAGAATGTTCAACCTCTGGTGCAAGAGGTTGACCTCCCGGAGACACCCTTCCAGTCCCACCGTCAAGTGATTGATATGGTCGACCAATGCTTCTTCCACCCCCGTCATTTCATCAATAGCCTCTCTTAAGGTGTAAACATAGTTTACAAGAGAGTCTTCTGCCGTTGATGGCCTCCTCCCCTGTCGGTTGTTCCTTGATGAAGACGTTCCGCTTGTTCTGCTCGCCATTCTGGAAATCAGACCGAAAAGAGCTCAATTTATATGGAACAGTACCTCGGACACGACCCCGTGTTCAATGAACACGGCCCCGTGTCCAATTGTCTGCAGGTAAGACAAGATGGTTGTTGAGAACCTTCTTTTAGAACATACCTAGGATGGTATGAGTGAAGATCCCAGAAATCTCTGTCTTTTGGAGTGGTCCAAATGAGCAGGAATCTTGCTGCATTTATAGAAAACGACAGCACGCTGGATACGGCCCCGTGTTGGCTGGACACGGTCCCGTGTGCAGACAGAGTCCTGACACATTTTGTCCGTATTCTGATGAAATCAGAAGAGAATCTTTTTGGTGGACACGGGGGCGTGTTGACCTGGGCACGGCCCCGTGTCTGGAAGCTGTCTTATGGAGTTTGTCTATTTTCAAGGAACTCATCCGGATCGGGCGGTTCCTTACTGGATGGAACAACCCCAAAGTGCCTAAGATACCTTAATTGCTCTAGATTAAGACGAGAATGCAAGAGGTTGTCGGTGAGGGTGATTCCTATGCTAAATATAGGTGGACAAGTCCAAACCTTTCCCGGGCTCTCGTTAAAGAAGGTGTATGCCGAATCGCTCAGGTCTATGTATGCACCGAATGAAGTCGATGGAGAGTCCTTCACGGCACAATCGGCACAGGGACGACTATCGATCAAGTCCTCGCTAGAGTTTGGGGTATCATCGGGATTATTAGAGTTGTTTGAATGCGATCCCAACAATTCTTCTTTGGTATCGCCTTGAGATGAGTTAATAAAATCCATCTCAAGTTCTTTTAACCAATTAAGAATTAGATCTTCTAGTTGAAATAGTTCATCAAGAAGCATTTCTCCTAAAATGTCCTGTTGGGCGCATTCGAGGGAGAGATAGGGATTATTTTTACTTTCGCCCCTCTTAAGGATATAGGGAAACAATGGGTCTATATAGTGGGGCTTATAATTCAAAAAAAGCATTGTAATTCTTCATGAGAGCCTCCACATATTTGACACCACGGACCATAAGAGTGCCGAAAGTAAAAAGTATCAGTATCACTCATGTTTGTGTCAGAAATTACCAACCGTTGGGATCTCACGGTTCTGTTTTCAGTAACTAAATCTTGGGCACGGGGGCGTGTTGAGTGGGCACGGCCCCGTGTTCAGCTTACTGTCTTACTTAAAACAGGATTACCAGTTCCAATGATTGGGCACAGGGCGTGTTCAGCGGGCACGGCCCATGCTGAGTTCTGCAGAAGCTGAAAAATTAAGAAAATCCTAAAAAATAAAAATAAAGTAAAAAAAATTGACTAGGCCGCTAATTCCTAACTTTCTTAAAATCCTTGTGTCCCCAGCAACGGCGCCAAAAACTTGATGTGTGTCAGTGTGTATATAATTTAGGTGTATATTTTAAGCCCTTTTTACACTTTTTAGCCAAGTTTTAAATTTATAAACACGATATTTACTAACACTAAACACACATATGGGCAAGTGCACTCATCGTGGACGTAGTATAGTGTCGGTAAGAAACCGAGGTCGTCCAAGGACACAAGAGCTTTTAGTACCGGTTTATCCTCAACGTCTAATCAAATCAAAAAATTAGAAAAAGATTTTTAAACTAGAAAAATAAAAATAACTAAAATGCTGAAAAGTAAAATAAAAGTAAAAATAGATAGACAAGATGAATCACTTGGATCCGACTCGTGCGTAGTGTAACCTTTCATTATTTTCGCACTTTTGCACTTGTTTAAGAGATTATCTTAGTTATTGTAGTAGGCCCCTCTTTTGAAGGCGACGTTACCCTCAACCCAGTAGTTTGAGTCAGCAAGGATACAATCCTAAAGGGTCGGATTATTGAAAGATAATTAATTAAGTTATTAATGCATAATGTGGTAGGCCCTTCTTTTGATGGCGACATTACCCTTGGCTAAGTAGTCTGAGTCAGCAGGGATACAGTCCTAAATAGCCGGGTTAAAGTTTTAATAGTAGTTTAACTTATGAGGGGGTCAAAGAGTTTGGACCCCCGCCATCTAATACCGTTGGGTATTGAAGGAGGTCCTACTAAATTTGACCCAGGTCCTTTGCAGGATTTATACACTGAACAATGGCAAGACTCTTACTAAACCGTTCCCTTAACCCCCGACCAGGTGGCCAACATACCTCCATATAGACCGTGGAGATATGAATGGTGAAAATCTTTTATTTTATATAGACAGTAAAATAATGCCAAGACACCACGGACAAACGATAAGGAAGAATCACCTTCAACATAAGAAACTAGTTATTAAAGTCATTAATACATAACCAATTAAAAAGTGCAAAAGATTAAAAATAAAAAGTATTACACTAAACACTTGTCTTCACCAAGTGATGTAAGAGACTTAGGCAAACATGGCCTTTGATTGTCAAGAACTCTTACGATCAATCTTGGATCCCGAGACGACTCACACACTCTATGATGGACAATGGATGATGGTGGTGGATGATGGTGTTGTGATGGTGGTGGGTGGTGGGTGAAGTGTGAGAGAGGTGGTGTGCCAAGGGATGAGTTGCAACAGCTCCAAGCACTCCTATTTATAGACTGAACATAAGCTCGGGCACGGCCCCGTGTCCATTGGGCACGGCCCCGTGTCCATCCTCCTCTCTTTCTTCATTAAATGCAGTTTGTCTGCATTAGTTGACCACGCCCCCGTGTCCGCTGAGCACGACCCCGTGTGCAGAAGCATATCTGTACTATCAAGATTTGCCTGGATTCTGCGAATCTTATAGTTAACCATGGCCCCGTGTCAGCTGAGCACGGCCCCGTGGTGGGCGATGGAAGCTTCTACCACTTTGTATTTTCTGCTGACACTTGGGCACGCCCCCGTGCTCATTGAGCACGGGGCGTGTTCAGCCCTCTGTTTCCTTGTTTTGCTTGGGAAGATGCTGTCGGGAGGCCGGACATGCCACGTTTGTTCCTTTTCTTGTATTTATGTTAGATTTTAGCTGCCCTTTTTGCTTCTTTTGTTTATTTGAGCTCATTTAATCCTGAAAATACAAAAGAAAGACAAAAGCACACTTTTTCCAACATTAGTACTAAAAAAGGGTTAGTTTTATGCCACAATTGATGTAATTTATATGTTGCATTTTGTGCACATCAATCGCCATTCCTTTAACCTCTTTGACTCAAAAAGAGAGACCTTTTGTTTGGGGTCCCGAACAAGAGGAATCTTTTCAAACTCTAAAGGACATGCTTTGTAATGCTCCTATCCTTGCATTTCCCGATGGTAACGACGACTTCGTCGTGTATTGCGATGCCTCAAACCTTGGTCTTGGTTGTGTTCTCATGCGACGAGACAAGGTTATCGCTTACGCGTCGAGGCAACTCAAAATACATGAGAAGAATTATACTACTCACGACCTTGGACTTGGCGCAGTTGTTTTTGCCTTAAAGATTTGGCGACACTACCTTTATGGTACCAAGTGTATGGTCTTCACCGACCATAAGAGCCTTCAACATATCTTCAACCAAAAGGAACTGAACATGTGACGGGTGGTCCATAGGACAACCCTTAAAAGGTTTAATATTAGGCACATTCCATGTTTATTACGGTTAATTGCTTGAACTTGGTAACCACTAGACGTTTGATGTTGCAGGTGTTAAAGTGCTCAAGATGCGGGTTTTAGGGAGCATAGATGGACGCTAGAAGTTGGCGTAATCAAAAGTTGAAGAAATGGTGATTGGAAGAAGAAACAAGAAAGAGAAAGATATTAGCCGCCGTACCCTACGACCCTAGCCGTAGGTTACGGCCCTCCATGGATCAAAAAGTCACTGTCGTAAGGCAGTGTATTCAGGCCGTAAGGAAGTATTGCTCGTCGTAAGCTACGGTGAGCGTCATAGCTTACGGCGCTGTGTTGACCATTGTTGACTTCTGGGCATCGTAAGCTACGGCAGGCGGTGTAGCTTACGGCGCCGTCTGGGTTGTTTTGTAACTTCCTCATTAATTGGCCACTTTCAAGATGATTTATGGGTCTCTAATCATGTATGTTCGGTTACACTTTCACTTTGGACACGAATTTGGGCACTTGGAGACTTCTTGGAGCTTGGAGAAACAATCTTTAATCTTCAGTTTTTTTGTTTTGGATTTCTATGAACATTGAAGCTTGTATGATGATGTTGATTCAAGCCATGAGTGGCTGAGTACTTTTTGGTCATCTTTAGTTGAAGGTTTGTGGAGACAATTGTGCTTGATTTCATATTTCTAGAATGGTAAACTGAATTTATGTTTTGTTTATCATGATGTGTTCTTATTTGCTTGTAATGGTTGATTCTTATGATTATTCTAGTTTGAAACCATACGTTCTTGGTGCCGTTGGCAATCGAGATATCATGGGTAGAATTAGGATTGGGTAAGGGTTAATTGGTCATCGGGTAACAACCTCACGTTTTAGGAATCTGAGTACTTAGTTCCTTTTTACCACAACAAGTAATTACACATGAACTATGTCTATGTAGTTCTTTCTAGTGAATGATAGCACAAACGTTGAAGCAAACCGGAAACTAAAGATGGTCTTTCGTCTCTAATTTGTTTACAACCAAAACATTCATTTTTGCAATTACATTAGCAATCTTAGTTTTAAAATCAATTCAATCAATCCAACTTTTGAAATTTACTTTACTTGCATTTAGTTTAATTTTAGTTAACTTAGAGAAACACTTCAAATAGCACGTATTCCACAAACTCCCTGTGTTCGATACCCACTTGCCACTATCTATTTAGTAGTAATTGGATTAAATTTGACTGTGACCACGACATCACGTTAACATGCGTCAACGTTGTTGGGTGGAATTGTTAAATGACTACAACTGCGAAATTCGCTACCATCCAGGTAAAGCGAATGTAATAGCTGACGCTATTAGTCGTAAAAGTCATGTAAAGGGTATTCGTTGTCTCCAACTCATCAATGATCTTCAAAACCGCATTCGTGAAGCTCAATATGCCTCTATTAACGAAGGTAGTCTTTCCATTGAGATACGAGGTGGTGTTGAAAAAGATCTTGTGTCTAAATCTGATGGTATTCTATACTATCTTAATCGTATCTGGATTCCTAATCGCGAAAACCTTCGAGACTTTCTGATGAAGGAGACACACAAATCGAGATACTCTGTTCACCTGGATGCTGATAAAATGTACCACGATATGGGTGCGTCCTATTGGTGGCCTGGAATGTAAAGGGATATCGCCTCCTACGTTGCAAAATGTCTCACTTGTTCGAAGGTAAAAGCTGAACATCAACGTCCCTCTTGCTTACTCGAACAACCAGAAATCCCTGTCTGGAAAGGGGAGAACATTGCTATGGATTTCATCACTAAGCTCCCCCGTACTTCTTCTGGTCATGATAGTATTTGGGTGATCGTTGATCGATTGACCAAATCAGCTCATTTTCTTCCCATTCGTGAAGATTTTAAAGTCGAGAAATTGGCTAGAATCTACACTGATGAAATCATCTGTCATCATGGTATCCCCATTGACATCATTCCCGATCGTGATGCTCCTTTTATGTCTCGCCTTTGGCAAACCTTCAAACTGCTATGGGTACTGTTCTTAAGCTTAGCACCGTTTTCACCCTCAATCAGATGGTCAAACCGAGCGTACTATCCAAACCTTAGAGGATATTCTTCGTTCATGCGTAATAGATTTTGGTGGCAACTGGGATTTACACTTGCCTTTGGTCGAATTTTCGTACAATAACAGTTATCATGCGAGTATTCAAATGGCATCTTTCGAAGCATTGTATGGTCGCAAGTGCCATTCGCCTATCTGTTGGCACGAGGTTGGTGAATCTCAATTCACAGGTCCTGAGCTTATACAAGAAGCAACGGACAAGATTTTATAGGTTCGAGACAACTTACTGAAAGCCAGGAGCCGACAAAAGAGTTACGCCGACAAGCGTCGAAAACCCTTGGAATTCAAGACAGGTGACTTCGTACTTCTCAAGGTATCCCCTTGGAAGGGCGTGGTTCAATTTAGTAAGAAAGGGAAACTCGCACCTCGCTACGTTGGTCCTTTCAAGATCCTCGAAAGGATTGGCAAGGTTGCGTATAGACTGGACCTTCCTGAAGAACTCAACAATGTACATCTTATCTTCCACGTATCCACCTTAAAGAAGTGTCTGGCTGACGAAGGACTTCAAGTCCCACTCGAAGACCTCCAAGTTAACAAGACCTTGCATTTTGTGGAAAAAACCCATCGAAATCATGGACCAAGGAGTCAAGATATTGAGGCACAGTAAAATTCCTATCGTCAAGGTTCGATGGGAAGGAAAACGTGGCGCTGAATTCACTTGGGAACTCAAGAGTGACTTGAAGATGAAGTATCCACATCTTTTCATACTTCTTCGTAAATTTCGGGACGAAATTTCCTAAAGGAGGGGACACTGTAACGCCCTTCTTTTTCGCACTTTCCCTAATTAGAAAACTTGTCGTGTATTTCTACTTTCGGAAATCCGTCTCCTTTGTAATTGTAATTCATTTCAAGCCATTGTAAATCCGAGACTTCGATTGTAGTAAAAAATTGATCTTTTATATGAAATTCATGTTGTTTATACTTAATGCATACTTACGAAGATTAACTCGCAAACAACTACCATGTGTTCGTGATTCTTAAACAAACATTTGGTCACATTTTGCAAGATGCAAATTCATGTTCTTTACGCTTATTTGATACCTCAAGTCACATGTCGTACATACTTGTTATATTGGTTTGTTACACATACTTATGCATAATATATTTTTTTTACTCTTACTTTAATTCATATTTAATATACCTTTAGGCCTTGATACATGTTCAATACACACTAGACATTGTAGGACATGTTAACCATATATAAAATACATCTTACTTATACATTTTACATCATTTAAACAACAACAAAAAATATAAAAGCTGCCAAACAGGCCTTGCAATTCAGCCATATATTGCTGAATTATTTCTCTTTTTTTATTACTTAAACTCTCACCACTTTTATTAAATGCCAACCCAACTTAACCCTAATCCTCCCCCCTATAAATACCACTTAGACCATGGGTAATGGTTAATGCCTCTTAAGGGGCATTTTTTGCCACAGCACCATCATAGTGTTTCATGTAATGGTTAAGACTTCATAATGCCCTTTTATTTATTAGTTTCTTTATTTTTCCTTCTTATTAAGCGTTATTCTAGAAATTCCCCCCACTCTTCATGCCACTATAATGCCCATGAGGAATGGTGTAAGGGCATTATCAAAATCTTTCACGCCGTTATAAAGCCCCATTACATATGGTCTTATAACCAGCCTCCCTACCACTTTTGCAACACTAAAACACTCTCAAACTCTCTCCAAATCGCAGCTGATTCCAGAAGTTCGAGCAGATTGATACCTTCACACAAAAGTGAGCATAACTCACTCATTTCTTAACGTTTTTGCTTGATTCTTTTTCCTACTTACTTGGATTAACCTTAGAAACATTTCCAATTGTTTTCCATGGAAAACCAGGGCTTGAAACATCGCGTAGAAGGCTCCAAAGTTGACTGCAACTTTCTGTTTTGAATCAAACTTTGTTAAAACTTGCTTAAACTTGAGTTATCTCTTCTCAAACCTATGTCCTTATGCTTATAACCACATCTATGGTTAGTTAGGCTTAAAAACAAGGTTGAGACATCTAAAATCAGAGGTGTAAACCTCACAAACTTTCTATTTTGTTCAAGGGTTTAACCCATAAGTGATGTTAAAGCCTAAAGCTTGATGATTATGTGATTTAGGATTAGCTTGGGCTATCCTACTTGAAAATCCACACATTGCTTGATGTTTTCTCTTAGATTAGTTGTTCTTATTCCATTATTACTTGTAAGCTCATGACCCTCCTTGAATGTTCATAACATTAAGTGTAGTGGTGAACATCTAGAGGTACCTAAATGGAAGACTTGTTCTTCCTACCTCCTACATGACTTCCATGATACAAAGTGTAACAACTCTCATTAAAATTAATAATTAGAATGTTAATTATCTATTAAGAAAACCCTAATTGAGACACCCAAGTGATTCTACACAAACCCTAAAATTTTCATAATTTTCAGAATCAGGATCAGGGCCCCTAAAACTCAGGGGGGGTATTTCCTAGTTAGTATTATCCAAACTGTTTTCGATAGAAATTGAATTTTAACAAACCGTCGACTCACCCAAGCTACTGAGACGCGTGGCAACACCATATTAAAAGTGACCTCTCACACCACGCGCCAAGACCAGGTTTCCCTGTCGTGACACGCGAGCGCGCCGTTTTTCCAGTATAAATAGAGGAGTTTGGCACTTGATTTCCTGCGTTGGTTCGACGGTAAAATTCAATTTGTACACCCAGATATCGTCGAAATACTACAAAAACCCACATAATCTCGAAATTCTGCCGCGATAACAGGGTTATAACTCGATCGCTATTACGATTCATTTTCCGGGATCAATATATCCAAATAATGTCTAAGTGCCGCCCACATTGGGTCATACTTTGTCGTTTGTCGTTAATTCGATAAATGAGTTGAAGTATTGCACTTTGTCATTCATTGTGAGAATTTGATCTCGTGAGTTATCGTAACTGCTGTATTGATCACTAACCCTGTTTTGTGTGCATTATTGTTAAATTAGAAATAATCAAGGCTAATCAGTAGGCTTATACACTGCTCGTTAAATATGCAATGTGAGTCATTCTCTTTTTATCAACTGTTTTACAATACTCCAAATTATTTTCAAAGTGTTATAATTACAGGGACTAAGTCGTGGATATCTTGATTTATTGGTTAGTGGGGTATTGTGCACATTACTATTTCTCCCAGTTAGGTTCATTGACCTACTAGGGAGGAACGTCACTATTAGAGTTCATTGACCTAATAGTGGTATGACCATCGTCACCATTGTGACTTGTCACCATTGTGACTTGTCACCATTGTGACAGAAAGCCAGATAAAAATAAGATATGAACCATTGTAATCGCTCTTATGCTGTAATTTATAACTATGGGTCATTTCCTAAAAAAAAAACTGAATGAACTCACTCAGTATTTCCCCGCTGACAAAACCTTTTTCAAACATGTTTCAGGTAATCTATTGTGAGCAAAGAAAAGTGCCAGGAAGCACTACCAGCTTAGAAAAGTGGCTCAGTGTAAATAAATAAAGGAACATGTTTTAAAAATAAAGATTTCCATGGAAATCACATTATTGTAAATTACTGGGTTTTATCCCTAAATTATGTAACAAGCAGTTTTAATACTAAAGATCCTGTTTTAAAAGACTTCCGCTGTCGCCTAAATTAAATACCACGGGATTTCTGTCCCGCGGCTCCTGAAACGGGTCAAACCGGGTCGGGGGCCGTGACAGAAATAAGGTGGTATCAGAGCCACTTCTCAAGCCACTGATTTAAGCCAATTAAGTATTTAGAAAATACTTAATTTTTTTAATTGCTATTTTGTGATTATGTGTTCTATTATCTGAATAATTGTGTACAGTATGAGCAGATCTTTATATGCTAGTCAATGTAGTAAGTAATGCAAATTCTTAAATAATTTGACTCAAGTATTAGTACCTTTATTATCTACAGTCTAGAAGTCTTATCAAGAAAATCATAAAATTTACAAATAAAACCTCGTGTGATGTAAATTTCAATAGTACCCAGTAGGAACTAATATTTAAAAAGTTTTCTATAAATTTTATGAATTCTGACTATGTCTATTTTGCTAAACAGCATGAGTAACTTGTCTGAGGCCCTTCAGAATTTAAATCTCTATCCAGTAAGAGTAGAAGTTTCCAGAGATTTCAATAGGTATATACCAGATATAGAAGAACCTATAGAGTTCGATGCTTTACCTCCCAAGAAACCCAAGCCCAAGGAAATAGAAATTGGGGAAAGTTCCAGGCAAATTGAAAAGTTACCATCTCAGGAAAAGTTAGATTCTATAATGGCAAGCCATAATACTATTAAGCCTGTTAATGAAACTATTTTTAATCGCTCTTTTGAAACACAACTACCAATGAACTTAGAATCAGCTATTCCAAACCCTTCAATCCACTCGCAAATAGACGAATGGTTAATTAATGAAATACAGTTACAAAACCATCCCTATAAGCTTTTTCCTCAAGTTCCATCTAGAACCTTTACCAAATTCCCCAATAAGTAATAAAAATATAACTGAACTCCGCCACTTTTACCAAAAACTAATGAATGTTGGGAATAGGATCCAAGAAATTGGGAAACAGATCTCCTGGAAATATGATAAGAGGGAACACAGTTACTAGAAAATCGTTGACAAAAGGATAGGGGATTTATGAAACCGTTATTGTGTAATAGTAATAGTAAAATCAGTATGTGTAAGATAAATAATAAAACGGTTGTATATAGAAGCATGAAATTTTAGAAAATTTATAAATTTTGTTCGTATACGTGATTATGTGCAATTAAGTATGATATTGGATTATTTCTTGTATACTAATTATTTATCTATAAATTAGTTATCAAATGGAAAACGCTAATAATGAACCAGTTAATGATTCTGAGCAACAACCGGGGGATCAATATATGACTAGGCAGGATATAGAAAATATCGTTGCTCAAGGGATAGCCAACACTATTCCAACAATGATAGCTCAAGGGATAGCCAACGCTATTCCAGCCATCGTTGCTGCTGTTAAAAATCCAATAGAACCACAACAACTCGTTCCTAGCAAACGTATTTCTGAAGATAACTTCAGTAATAGCGTAAACGGAGGCAATGATCATGTTAATCATGACAATGAACCACAACCAGCGCCGCTCCCTAAGAAAATGAAAGTTGCAACGCCTGGTTGCACTTACAAGGAATTTCTTGCTTGTAAACCATCTGAGTTTGCAGGCAATGAAGGAGCAACTGCGGCACTACGTTGGTTAGAGAAAACTGAGGCAGTAATTGCCATAAGTAAATGTGCTCAGGATGATCAGGTCATGTACGCATCAAATCTTTTCAAAGAAGGAGCGCTAGAATGGTGGAATACGGTGTTACAATCAAAAGGAAGAAGAATGGCGTATGCTATGAACTGGGAAGAATTTATGAGCTTGGTAGAAAGAAAATTTTGTCCCGAATATGAAAAGGAACAAATGACAAACAAATTTTTAACCCACCGAATGGTTGATGTAGATTGTCGAAAGTATACTACGACATTCTTCGAATATGCTCGAGTAGTACCAACCCTGGCTTCGCCAGAGCCAGTACTTATTTCTCGATATATTTGGGGATTGATTTCTGAAATCCGTAACATCGTCAAGGCTGCGAAACCTCGCACGATTGATGATGCGGTGGATTTAGCCAATACTCTGACTGACGAACTAGTACGGACAAGAGAAGAAAATAGAAGGAAGGAAGTAGCCCAATAGATTACCCAGGTAATCCGTTCGGATAACCATAACGATTCTAAGAAAGGAGGGAATGGGCAATCTTCTACTAGTCCATTTTGCAATTTTTGCAAAAGAAAGCATTTTGGAAGATGCAAAGGATACTGCAATTTTTGCAAAATTCCGGGGTGTAACACCTCAAATTTTTGTGTCCAATGATGTGTTAACACGTGTCATTTGTTTACACGTGGCATCTATAATAAATAAAGGACTAATTTTGACAAACCTTGAAAGTACGTAAATTCGAGGGTTATAAATGTCAACAAGGGTAAATATACTGTATAGTATCCCTAAATAATGCTTAAACCTTCAATCGAATAAATTATAGATCGTACAAAAATAAAACGCGGAAGAAAGTGCGAGATTACAAACTACAGGGGTTAACTGTGTCAACATGTTTAATAATACCTCTGAGTGACCCTTTAACGTTCCAAAGACTTTGTAACGGTATTATACCCTCACTAAAATAATATATATCAATTTCGCAAAGTTTCGATATGAAACGAGAAAGTTACGATCGAATTCGTAGAAGAAGGGTTAAAAGCGTCAACAGTGAAAGTTAAGGCTTTCCAATTTAATTAATAAATAAACCGGGGACTTAATAATGCGGGTAATTAACACGAGGCCCCCATCAGTAAATAACCGAGGGCCAAACCGCAAAGTTACCCCTTCAGAACCGAAAGGTCAGGTGAATCATTACGAAAGATTTCGTTATTAATGGCCCGATTCTGTAATCATTATAAAAGATTTGAAAAATTCAGAAAATATAACCTCACGCGACCCGCGTAAGGTTTAAACATAAGTTGAGGCGGGCCGCGAGCTTCCTCAACTACGCGTCTGATCTTTTGATCCCAGGCGACCCGCGTAAAAGTTGCATGGAATGTCCATGCGGGTCGCGTACGACGCCCAGATGCAGAAACTTTGTAGTTTCTTGACTTTTGGAGCTTGTGAACGATCATGCACATAATTATGGGGCATGGGCACCCTATGCTCGACCCATAACACTTAGGGGACACCTACCATCACCTCTGGTCTGATTATAAGAGTTGTAATGATCAAAGATGCTTGGCATTGGCTATAAATAGCCACCTAAACTCATATCATTCACACAACTCAAACAACTTCCATCTGATTATTCTAAGTGCTCCCAAGTGTTCTTCTCTGCTCCATATTCAAGTCCTAACTTCTGTAAGTTGCCTTGATCATTCATACTTCAGTTTATGCTTAGTATTTAGCTAAAAACCAAACCGTCGTAAGTACGGTTTGACTTTAAAATAACTCAGAGATGGTTCAGTCTTATGACGAACCAAAAGTAGTTTTGGGTTGGTATTTATGTGGGTATTAAACCTCTAAAAGGGTTCCCCCTGATCACCACTCTAACTATGTCAAATGTCGAGTCAAACGTGCGGTTAAAAAGTCAACAGAAAGCTATTTTAGCGATTTATGCATAATCTGTAATGTATATGTTATGGAACCTGTTTTGACAATCATAAAACATGATAATAAGTATATAAACTTGTTTGCGCTCGTTTGAATCGATCATTTACTATATAGAACCGGTTCGGAGCCGAAAGTCGCATAAGTTTGACTTTTGCTTTGACTTCGGTTCTGACCCGTTTTAGTGAGGTATAAATATACCTTAGGACTCTCTTAGGACCAGGTCACATGTTGGTATACGCCTCTGTGGTCGGTTCATGAGTTATCCGAGTCTTTTACGTGTTTCCTTCATTCGCCCAAAAGTTGACCGTAACGGCCTTTTAAAATTAAAACGAGTATTTCGGACACGTGAACGGACCAAAACCTTGCTTATTAAATTATAAGCATGTCCTTAAAGTTTCACGTAAATCCGAGGCCTAGAATGAGAGTTATGCTAAAAGGCGCACTTTTAAGAAAGTTTTATAATTAACGGCGCAATTAGCATAACGCTCATCTAACCCAAGTTTTCGGCACCAAAACTTTTACCCACTGTGGTAAAATAATATTTTGGGAATTTTAAAGATTTTTAATAATTTTTACCTTGCTCATAACCTGCGGTTATGGCTACGGTTCGGTAAATACCGAATATGCCCTTTTTGGCCAAAACGGGAGTTCTACAAGGTCTTTTGACCCGATTCCAATCGCCACTGGTTTTAAATAATGAATAAAGTATTTTAAGCTTTATGAGCTGTTCGGGAAACTCAGATTTCCTGTAGAACTCGAAAAGCCTTTTTAAAGTCTTTAAAATGACCGAAAAGCCCCTACGGGGCATAATATAAACTTAAACTCGTTACGGGCATTACGGAAGGTATCCTACTGATACCAAAATACTTTTAAGGCATATTGACTTAGGAAATAAGCGTAGGACACTTATGGTTAACCGTTTCGCCTATTTGCGCACACGGTACGGCTCATGAAACTAGTTTTCGTGCAATAGCCGATATGGGTCAAATTATATTATTTGAACCCCAAAATCCAGAGTATGAACTATAAAACCCATATAAAACAAGTCTCTAAACTTGTTGGGTCCAAATCATACTCCATTCTCGGTTTTCGCCTTTTCGTGCGAATTAACCATATCTATATATCGGAATCAACCGGTTTAAGCTACGGCTACTATAAGGACCGTTAGGATTCTAAGAGGTTAATTAAAACCTTCGTTCCAGATTAGGAGCCCCAGTAAAAGCTATCGGTGACTTGATCTAAATTAAGGATTAATACTTGCAAAGGTAAATACTTTAACTTATTTCCCCTATATGGGCTTGGGTTACGGTATATTAATACCGCTTGATTGAGCATTATATAATTCCATCGCTTAGGTGGTTAATTGATTAAATATGATCGGCTCATTTAAACAGTTTTGTTGCTTATAAGCCTTTGGGGGGTTTAATGACCGTTGTCCCGGATATCCTTGGCATCATTTTACGAAATGGCCACGACCATCGACATCCCGGTGTAGGCGTACACCCGGTATAAAGTGTCGACATTAAAACTAAAAGACGTAGCCGTTGGTTTCTGTACTACGGTTTTACGCAAACGTGGTGTGTCTATAAATCTTTAACCCGGCACGACCCGGGCTACTGAACGCATAAAAGAACATGTAAAACGTTCACAAGATGATTATGAATTTTCCCAAGTTATAAAAGAGTTTGTGCCTTGTGCATTCAAATCAATTTTAATAAACATTTTCAAATGTGTCAGTTGAATGTATTTACCAGTGTAAACTGACGTATTTTCCCCAAAAAGATTAAGTGCAGGTACCTAAACGTAATTGGCTGGTATTAGCTCCCTAGCGTCGGGATAAGCCTCGCAAGCTTGATTGCAGTATCTGATGGAACAATACTTTGTATTTATTTACGATCCACTGTGGATATATTCAACCCCTGTAATACACTTTGATATTACAATCAGAGGTTGAAATTTATATATTTATCTTATGCTTCCGCTGTGCATTATATAATTGTGTGGTTTGACTATATTGTTGCCAACATCGTCACGGAAATCCCCCACCGGGCCCACCGGTGAGACACGTGGAAATCGGGGTGTGACAGGTTGGTATCAGAGCTCAACATTGAGTGAATTAAACACTATCCTAATGTGTTTAATCTCAATGACACAATTGCACATACTTGAGTCTAGACAAGAACTTAGGACAAATTCGGATTAATACTCCTTTTTGCCTTTATTTTCGATTTGATTTTTAATAAGTTTTGGAGCAGGAAAATGCCACCTGTTATATTCCGAGGAAGAGGAAGGGGACGTAGAGGCCGAGGAGAAATCGTGACACATCACGATCAAGAAGCTGGACCATCTGGTACAAGACATCCTTCGATGACACGAAGCGAAGAGCCACAACGACGAAGAGATCTTTACGAACCAGCGAGGCATTCCACTTCGCACAGCTCGACGCCATCCTACCGGCACTCCTTTGGACCAGATTCAGAAAATAATCCCAACAACCCACAACCTTCCTTCATACCTCTACAACGTTCGGTTTCGCACCGGAATTATGACGACCCTACTCCATACTACGTAGCTCAGTTTAATCCGGCTGACTACATACAGGAACCTTCAGGTTTTGTTCCACTAGGGCCACAAGACCATTTTTCTGAAGATCCCATGGAGGAAGATGAGGATCCAACTGAACCAGCTCGTGATACACCCACGCATCCGATAGAAGTATCTGATGGATCTTCATATCATGGTCCGCAGTATCAAGGCCCAGATAGCTTTATGGCCTTGTTTGACCGACATGAGTGGTACAACACACCATCTCATCAGACACAACAACCAAGACATCCACAGGATCCCTCTGAGGATTCACGCTTTGAGGCAGTTACGCCACCACCTCCGCCACCGGTACAACCAGTAATACCTGATCCGCCGAGGCGTAGGAGGACCAATGCTCGTATGTCTACACGAGGAGGAGGGGGTAACCACTTCAGCACTCCTCGACATTCTAGTAGTAGCCACTATCCGCCACTACATGAAGAAGGACCTTCAAGTCCTATACAGGAAGCGAACTCCGCACCTACTGCACGAAATTCGCCACCATTTGGGTATGACCAACCCATACCAGCTTACACAGGTCCAACGGCTTACAACCCGTTTGAACCGTCACAAGCACAATACAACTACGGCTATGAGCGCGACCCATATGTGGTGTCGGCTAGATATAATGCGCGCTACCCTGACGGAGCACATGGAAACATGGGACCACCGGATTACTCAGCTCATGGGTATCCAATACCTCCCCGACCTCCAGTTCCGCATCAAGCGCCACAACCACGATTTTCTCCTCCTGAACAGGAAGAAATACTCCATCGACTAGATCGTGTGGAGAGAGAGTTCGAGGAAGAGAAGAAGAGCCACCGAGGATTTCTCAAGGGCTTGGCGAACCTACTAAAGGGCAAGAAGAAGAAACGTGACCACTAGCCTTAATAGTAGTATGAATGTAATTTCTACTTTAAAATAAGTCCCTGCGTGGACAACTTATCGTATTTCAGTCCCTACGTGGACTTATCTTTAGTCCTTGCATAGACACCTATCTTATATTAGTCCCTGCGTGGACTTGTCACTTATTTTGAAACCTCTATGGAGGTATATATTATTTGAAAGACCCGTTTAGGGCAATATGTAATTGTATTTGAGATTTTGGAATGTATGTTATGAGTTTTGTTTTAATATATATAAAAATAAATCAAAACCATTCCTTTTATATTGATCTGCCTAAATAAAGAATCTTAAAAGGTGAAACCTAGCTTGGGGTCTGTTAAGATCTAGTCAAGATGGTACGACCTAACTGAAAAGATTCTGATTCCCTGTTAACCTCTGTACGCATGTTAACATTCATGGCAGATGTGATTCGTTATAATCACGCACGTCATTCCTATACAATAATCCTTTAAGGATTTCAAAACCCAACTAAATGATTTATAAATCGTGGGTTAAATCACCAAAGAAGGTGATCAATATTAAAACATCCATTATAGGTGCAGTGCCTACGGGCCAGAACTATTAAAACATCCGTTAGTGATGTAGTGCCTACGGGCCAGTATTATAAAGACATCCATTAGTGATGCAGTGCCTACGGGCCAGTATTATAAAGACATCCATTAGTGATGCATTGCCTACGGGCCAGTATTATAAAGACATCCATTAGTGATGCACTGCCTACGGGCCAACATATTAAAACATCCATTAGTGATGCAGTGCCTACGGGCCAGAATTATTAAAAAAAAAAACATCCATTAGTGATGTAGTGCCTACGGGCCAATATTATCAAAACATCCATTAGTGATGTAGTGCCTACGGGCCAACCATATTAAGACATCCATTAGAGGTGTAGTACCTATGGGCCATAATAATTGTCCTATAAGACAAAAGGCAGTAGTAGTCTATGACTCTCTGTCAGAAAGAGATAAAAGAACTACGGTTCAACTCTCTATGCCTTTGATTCTCTGGAATCTCGGCTAATATTATAAAACATCATCGTGATTAGGCTTTATGCCGCCAGTACTATTTATATAGTTAAAATAGGATATATTCAAATCCTAATATTTAAATGTAATGAGATAATAAGTTAACCGAATATGGTCTCTGTACCATGGTTGACAAATTGTCATAAAAGACAATCACATAATAATCTCCTAAATTAAAATTTTGTTATCTTCTGTAACAGATTCAAGTTACAATGGCGGATCCCAATGGAGAGAACAGCCACACGAATGAAGATGACTATGACAATGCGTCAGTACATTTGACAGGCGCACAGCTAAAGGCTCTGATCAACAATGCTGTCCAGGCAGCTATTGATCGTCAACATACTGAGTCTCAAGGCAGATCTGTGTCAAAACCACCCTCTAAACCAAAGACACACTCCAAACCACCCTCTGAACCCAAGAAAGATGACGACAAGCATTCGTCTACTGAGCACAGCGTTCACCGCGATAGAGAATATACTGATGCGTCCAGTGCTAAGGGTTGCACCTACAAATACTTTGTATCATGTAAGCCCCGTGAATTTACAGGGGGGAAGGGTGCGGTTGATTGTATCACCTGGCTGGACGAGATGGACACGATTGTGGACATCAGCGGGTGCGCTGAGAGGGACGTGGTTAAGTTTGTGTCCCAGTCATTCAAGGGCGAGGCCCTGGCGTGGTGGAGAGCTCTGGTGCAGGCTTCAGGTAAGTCTGCCTTATACAAGATGTCATGGGGGGAGTTTATTACCCTCATAAAAGAAAACTACTGCCCTCAGCACGAGGTTGAGAAGATTGAGGCTGATTTTGTCTCGCTAGTGATGACAAACCTGGATTGTCAAGCTTATCTGACAAGCTTTAACACCTTGTCACGACTGGTGCCATATCTTGTGACACCAGAGCCTCGAAGGATTGCCCGATTCATTGGGGGCTTAGAGCCGGCGATCAAGGCCAGCGTGAAGGCCTCTAGGCCAACGACCTTCAGGTCAGTTACTGACCTCTCCTTGTCTCTTACACTTGATGCTGTCCGTCTGAGGGCACAGAGGAGCAAGGAGGCTGAAAAGCGAAAGCGTGAGGATGATACCTCACGAAAGTCTGGGAAAAAGCACCGTGGAAACGGTGAAGGAAAGAGAGGGTCGGAAGCAAAGAAAGAGGGGCAATCTGATGGAAGACCTCACTGCAAGGTCTGCAAGAAACCTCACTCCGGGAAGTGTAGGTTTGCGTCTGGTTCACAGTCGCAACAAAGGACTCCACCCTGTGGGCTATGCAAGTCCAAGGATCATAAGACAGTGGAGTGCAAAAAGATAAAGGACGCAACCTGCTTTAACTGTAATGAAAAGGGGCACATAAAGAGTAATTGCCCGAAGTATGCCAAGAAGGCAGAAGAGACTAAGAAGACAAATGCGAGAGTCTTTCGCTTGGATGCAAAGGAAGCGGTCAAGGACGACAATGTGCTTACAGGTACTTTTCTCGTAAATAATATATTTGCAAGAGTACTGTTCGATTCTGGCGCTGACAAGTCCTTTGTAGACCAGAAATTTTGCCAACTACTAAATATGCCAATCAAAACCCTTGACGTGAAATACGAAGTAGAATTAGCAGACGGCACGATAGAAACCGTCTCTACCGCTCTAGAAGGATGTGAAATATCCATTAGGAACCATTCTTTTCCTTTATCTCTACTTCCTTTCAAACTTGCGGGTTTTGACATCGTGCTAGGCATGGACTGGTTATCCCATAACCAAGCCCAAATCATTTGTGGCAAGAGGCAAATAGTTTTAAAGACTCCGAGTGGTGAATCTCTTACCATTCGAGGGGATACGCATTACGGATTTCCCGAAGACGTATCTATGCTGAAAGCTTCAAGGTGTTTGAACAGAGGCTGTGTAATTTACATGGCTCAGGTGATAATTGAAGAACCAAAGCCGAAGATCGAGGATCTTCCTGTCATTTCTGAATATCCCGAGGTTTTTCCTGAAGAACTACCTGGTTTGCCACCAGATAGACAAGTGGAGTTCAGAATTGACATCATTCCTGGAGCAGCTCCGATAGCCAGAGCACCTTACAGATTAGCGCCAACGGAAATGAAAGAACTGAGGACCCAGTTGGATGAACTGCTGGCGAAAGGTTTTATCAGACCTAGTTCATCTCCCTGGGGAGCTCCTGTCCTATTTGTAAAGAAGAAGGACGGATCGATGCGGTTGTGCATCGACTATAGAGAGCTTAATAAAGTTACCATAAAGAATAGATATCCTTTACCAAGGATCGATGATCTATTCGATCAGCTGCAAGGAGCGAGCTACTTCTCGAAGATCGACTTGAGGTCGGGCTATCATCAACTAAGGGTCAGAGATGAAGATGTACACAAGACTGCATTTAGGACTCGCTATGGTCATTACGAGTTCCTAGTGATGCCTTTTGGGCTCACAAATGCACCGGCTGCGTTCATGGATCTCATGAATCGCGTTTGCAAGCCATATCTAGATAAATTCGTCATAGTCTTCATCGACGATATCCTTATCTATTCCAAGAATCAAGCTGACCACGAGAAGCACCTCCGTTGCATTCTCGAATTACTACAGCGTGAGAAACTCTACGCCAAATTCTCGAAATGTGAATTCTGGCTACGAGAGGTCCAGTTTTTAGGACACGTTGTGAGTGAGCGTGGTATCCAAGTGGATCCCGCTAAAGTGGAGGCAGTCATGAACTGGCAAGAGCCAAAGACGCCTACCGAAATCCGTAGCTTCCTGGGTTTAGCAGGATACTACCGAAGATTTATTGAAAATTTTTCAAGGATTGCTGCGCCTTTGACTTCCTTGACCAAAAAGAAAGAAAAGTACATTTGGGGCCCGAAGCAGCAAGAGTCCTTTGAAATACTGAAGCAGAAGCTAAGCAACGCACCTGTGTTGACATTACCGGAAGGTACAGATGAATTCGTAGTTTACTGCGATGCATCACATACAGGCATGGGGTGTGTGCTTATGCAGAAGGGCAAGGTGATTGCCTATGCTTCAAGGCAATTAAAGGTGCATGAAAAGAATTACACCACCCATGATTTGGAGTTGGGTGCCGTTGTATTTGCACTGAAGTTATGGAGGCACTACCTTTATGGTATTAAATTTGTGATTTATTCTGATCACAAAAGCCTCCAGCACCTGTTCAACCAGAAGGAGTTGAACATGAGACAGCGCCGTTGGATGGAAACCCTGAATGATTATGACTGTGAAATCAGGTACCATCCCGGCAAGGCGAATGTAGTCGCCGATGCATTGAGCAGGAAAGAAAGGGTAAAACCCATTCGAATCAATGCCAAGAGCATTGAAGTTAAAAATAATTTGATTGAAAGGATTTTGGCTGCACAGCGAGAGGCTGTGTTGGAAGCTAATTATCCTAATGAAAAGCTGGGGGTAACTGCGGAGCAGTTGACTCTTAGCAAGGATGGAATTCTTAGGCTGAATGGACGTATATGGGTTCCGATTTATGGGGGACTACGAGATGTTGTTCTCCAGGAAGCCCATAGTTCCAAATACTCAGTCCATCCTGGTGCTGATAAAATGTACCAAGATTTAAAGGCTAATTATTGGTGGATAGGCTTGAAAAAGTCTGTAGCCGCCCATGTAGCAAAGTGCTTGACTTGTGCTCAAGTCAAAGCCGAGCACCAAAAGCCGTCTGGCTTGCTACAACAGCCTGAACTTCCCGAGTGGAAGTGGGAATGCGTAACTATGGACTTCATAACCAAGTTACCCAAGACCAGGAAAGGAAATGATACAATATGGGTCATAGTCGATAGGCTGACTAAATCAGCTCATTTTCTACCCATCAAGGAGACGTATAGCTCCGATATGTTAGCCCAACTATATGTTGATAAGATTGTAGCCTTACACGGCATACCTGTGTCTATTATCTCCGACAGGGATACTAGATACACATCTCACTTCTGGAAGAGTTTCCAGCAATCTTTGGGCACGCGTTTGAACTTTAGTACGGCTTACCATCCACAGACGGACGGTCAAAGTGAGCGTACCATCCAAACGCTAGAAGACATGCTACGTGCATGTGCGATCGATTTAGGTGGTAACTGGGATAAAAACCTACCCCTGATCGAATTCTCCTACAATAATAGCTACCACACCAGCATAAAGGCTGCGCCTTTCGAGGCATTATATGGTAGGAAATGCAGATCGCCTGTTTGTTGGGCGGAAGTAGGAGAGACCCAATTATCGGGACCAGAGATTGTTTTCCAGACAACGGACAAGATTGTCCAGATCCGGGAACGTCTCAAGGCTGCCCGCGATAGGCAGAAGAGCTACGCTGATCCAAAGCGTAAGGATTTCCACTTCGAAGTGGGTGAAAAAGTATTACTTAAGGTGTCACCCTGGAAGGGGGTGATGCGCTTCGGCAAAAAGGGCAAGCTGAGTCCGAGGTACATAGGACCTTTTGAGGTCATTGAAAGAGTCGGATCAGTTGCCTATAAACTAAACTTGCCTGAAGAGCTCAATGGAATTCACAATGTGTTCCACATCTGCAATCTCAAAAAGTGCTTCGCCGACGAATCGTTGGTGATTCCACACACAGATGTGCATATAGATGAGAGCTTAAAGTTCATTGAAAAACCTTTGTCGATTGAAGATCGACAGGTGAAGAAGCTTCGCAGAAAGCACGTACCGATTGTAAAAGTCAAATGGGATGCTCGTAGAGGTCCTGAATATACGTGGGAAGTCGAAGCTACAATGAAAGAAAAATACCCCTATTTATTTGAGTAAATCTCGGGTCGAGATTTATTTTAAGGGGGTGAGGATGTAACACCTCAAATTTTTGTGTCCAATGATGTGTTAACACGTGTCATTTGTTTACACGTGGCATCTATAATAAATAAAGGACTAATTTTGACAAACCTTGAAAGTACGTAAATTCGAGGGTTATAAATGTCAACAAGGGTAAATATACTGTATAGTATCCCTAAATAATGCTTAAACCTTCAATCGAATAAATTATAGATCGTACAAAAATAAAACGCGGAAGAAAGTGAGAGATTACAAACTACAGGGGTTAACTGTGTCAACATGTTTAATAATACCTCTGAGTGACCCTTTAACGTTCCAAAGACTTTGTAACGGTATTATACCCTCACTAAAATAATATATATGAATTTCGCAAAGTTTCGATATGAAACGAGAAAGTTACGATCGAATTCGTAGAAGAAGGGTTAAAAGCGTCAACAGTGAAAGTTAAGGCTTTCCAATTTAATTAATAAATAAACCGGGGACTTAATAATGCGGGTAATTAACACGAGGCCCCCATCAGTAAATAACCGAGGGCCAAACCGCAAAGTTACCCCTTCAGAACCGAAAGGTCAGGTGAATCATTACGAAAGATTTCGTTATTAATGGCCCGATTCTGTAATCATTATAAAAGATTTGAAAAATTCAGAAAATATAACCTCACGCGACCCGCGTAAGGTTTAAACATAAGTTGAGGCGGGCCGCGAGCTTCCTCAACTACGCGTCTGATCTTTTGATCCCAGGCGACCCGCGTAAAAGTTGCATGGAATGTCCATGCGGGTCGCGTACGACGCCCAGATGCAGAAACTTTGTAGTTTCTTGACTTTTGGAGCTTGTGAACGATCATGCACATAATTATGGGGCATGGGCACCCTATGCTCGACCCATAACACTTAGGGGACACCTACCATCACCTCTGGTCTGATTATAAGAGTTGTAATGATCAAAGATGCTTGGCATTGGCTATAAATAGCCACCTTAAGCTCATATCATTCACACAACTCAAACAACTTCCATCTGATTATTCTAAGTGCTCCCAAGTGTTCTTCTCTGCTCCATATTCAAGTCCTAACTTCTGTAAGTTGCCTTGATCATTCATACTTCAGTTTATGCTTAGTATTTAGCTAAAAACCAAACCGTCGTAAGTACGGTTTGACTTTAAAATAACTCAGAGATGGTTCAGTCTTATGACGAACCAAAAGTAGTTTTGGGTTGGTATTTATGTGGGTATTAAACCTCTAAAAGGGTTCCCCCTGATCACCACTCTAACTATGTCAAATGTCGAGTCAAACGTGCGGTTAAAAAGTCAACAGAAAGCTATTTTAGCAATTTATGCATAATCTGTAATGTATATGTTATGGAACCTGTTTTGACAATCATAAAACATGATAATAAGTATATAAACTTGTTTGCGCTCGTTTGAATCGATCATTTACTATATAGAACCGGTTCGGAGCCGAAAGTCGCATAAGTTTGACTTTTGCTTTGACTTCGGTTCTGACCCGTTTTAGTGAGGTATAAATATACCTTAGGACTCTCTTAGGACCAGGTCACATGTTGGTATACGCCTCTGTGGTCGGTTCATGAGTTATCCGAGTCTTTTACGTGTTTCCTTCATTCGCCCAAAAGTTGACCGTAACGGCCTTTTAAAATTAAAACGAGTATTTCGGACACGTGAACGGACCAAAACCTTGCTTATTAAATTATAAGCATGTCCTTAAAGTTTCACGTAAATCCGAGGCCTAGAATGAGAGTTATGCTAAAAGGCGCACTTTTAAGAAAGTTTTATAATTAACGGCGCAATTAGCATAACGCTCATCTAACCCAAGTTTTCGGCACCAAAACTTTTACCCACTGTGGTAAAATAATATTTTGGGAATTTTAAAGATTTTTAATAATTTTTACCTTGCTCATAACCTGCGGTTATGGCTACGGTTCGGTAAATACCGAATATGCCCTTTTTGGCCAAAACGGGAGTTCTACAAGGTCTTTTGACCCGATTCCAATCGCCACTGGTTTTAAATAATGAATAAAGTATTTTAAGCTTTATGAGCTGTTCGGGAAACTCAGATTTCCTGTAGAACTCGAAAAGCCTTTTTAAAGTCTTTAAAATGACCGAAAAGCCCCTACGGGGCATAATATAAACTTAAACTCGTTACGGGCATTACGGAAGGTATCCTACTGATACCAAAATACTTTTAAGGCATATTGACTTAGGAAATAAGCGTAGGACACTTATGGTTAACCGTTTCGCCTATTTGCGCACACGGTACGGCTCATGAAACTAGTTTTCGTGCAATAGCCGATATGGGTCAAATTATATTATTTGAACCCCAAAATCCAGAGTATGAACTATAAAACCCATATAAAACAAGTCTCTAAACTTGTTGGGTCCAAATCATACTCCATTCTCGGTTTTCGCCTTTTCGTGCGAATTAACCATATCTATATATCGGAATCAACCGGTTTAAGCTACGGCTACTATAAGGACCGTTAGGATTCTAAGAGGTTAATTAAAACCTTCGTTCCAGATTAGGAGCCCCAGTAAAAGCTATCGGTGACTTGATCTAAATTAAGGATTAATACTTGCAAAGGTAAATACTTTAACTTATTTCCCCTATATGGGCTTGGGTTACGGTATATTAATACCGCTTGATTGAGCATTATATAATTCCATCGCTTAGGTGGTTAATTGATTAAATATGATCGGCTCATTTAAACAGTTTTGTTGCTTATAAGCCTTTGGGGGGTTTAATGACCGTTGTCCCGGATATCCTTGGCATCATTTTACGAAATGGCCACGACCATCGACATCCCGGTGTAGGCGTACACCCGGTATAAAGTGTCGACATTAAAACTAAAAGACGTAGCCCTTGGTTTCTGTACTACGGTTTTACGCAAACGTGATGTGTCTATAAATCTTTAACCCGGCATGACCCGGGCTACTGAACGCATAAAAGAACATGTAAAACGTTCACAAGATGATTATGAATTTTCCCAAGTTATAAAAGAGTTTGTGCCTTGTGCATTCAAATCAATTTTAATAAACATTTTCAAATGTGTCAGTTGAATGTATTTACCAGTGTAAACTGACGTATTTTCCCCAAAAAGATTAAGTGTAGGTACCTAAACGTAATTGGCTGGTATTAGCTCCCTAGCGTCGGGATAAGCCTCGCAAGCTTGATTGCAGTATCTGATGGAACAATACTTTGTATTTATTTACGATCCACTGTGGATATATTCAACCCCTGTAATACACTTTGATATTACAATCAGAGGTTGAAATTTATATATTTATCTTATGCTTCCGCTGTGCATTATATAATTGTGTGGTTTGACTATATTGTTGCCAACATCGTCACGGAAATCCCCCACCGGGCCCACCGGTGAGACACGTGGAAATCGGGGTGTGACACGGGGCATCAGGAAGAAGACTGCAGGAGGAAGAAATTTTCAGTTTGTTACAACTGTGGAGAAACTGGACATCTTAGGCCAAATTGTCCAAAACTAAACAAACCATCTGACACTAAAGCCAAACCTACCGAAGAAGCAAAAAGGAATGCAAGAGCCTTTCAATTGACTGCTCAGGAAGCAGAGCTCATTCCAGATGTAATAGCCGGTACGTCCTAGGTTACAACGTTTACACAAAAAGTATTATCTGACTCTGATGCACACCAAAGTTTTATAAATACTTCATTCTGTCAAACTCTTAACTTAGACAAATCTTTACAGTCAAAACAGGCAAAAAGGAAAATATAGAACTCTCAGGTCATATAATTCTTCGCTAAACTAATTCCTATGAAATTAGCCGAGTTTGATGTTGTGTTAGAAATAGATTGGTTAGTAGCCAACCCTACTCGAATTCTCTGTGATAAGAACTTTATAGAAGATCCAGGTAACCGCTGGAAAAGTATTTATGATTATAGGAAATAAACCACGTAAGGTCACATGATGAATTATGAAGATATTCACTTAGATCCTGCTAAGATAGCAATGGAAGAATTCGCAATTTTTAAATGGAAATTAGGAATTTTGTAAATTTAGCCAGATCCTATAGACAGTTTATTAAGGATTCTTTTAGATAGATACATCCTTAACTAAGTTAACACAGTTAATTCTAAATAAGAACCCAAACAAAAAGAAGCCTCTAGCCAGCTTTACCAGAAGGAACAGAAGATTTTAAAGTATACGGTAATGCTTCAAAGTTAGAATTTGGATGTATGGTAATGCGAAACAAAAAGGTAATTGTGTATGCATCAAGGCAATTGCAAAAGCACGAAGAAAGCCTTACCACTTGTAAGCTTAAAAAAAATTAGAAACCACAAGTTACCCTTAAGATTAGGAAACATTATCTAAGCAAGCTTACTATCCATATGGGTCATAAGAATTTAAGATACATATTTGAACAACAAGAATTAAACATGAGGAAAAGGAAATCCTCGGTGATTACGACTGTGATATTTAGTATCACGAAGGAAAGGCTGAAGACGGTTAGAAAAATTATACAAATAATAAACAAAAACCGTCGAAGTTCGAGTGGGAGACAAAATGCTATTGAAAGTATTTCCTTGGAAAGGAATTTATAAATTCGGTAAGAGAAGAAGCTAAATCCCTGATACGTAGGACCATTTCCAGTAATCCAACACATAGGACCAGTAGCTTATCGTTTACAACTACCAGAAGAATTAGCTGGAGTACATGATGTGTTTCATATATCCAATCACAAGAAATGTCTCACAGACGAATCCCTGGTAGTACCTCTTCAAGATATAGAGATAAATGAAAAACTGAAATTCGTAGAGAAACCCTTACAAATAGAAGACCGGAAGATTAAGTTTTTCAAAACACAAACGACTAGTGCTAGTGAAAGTCAAATGGGAATCCAGAAGAGGACCAGAGTACACTTGGGAACTGGAATCAGAAATGAAGTGAAAATACCCTCATCTATTTCAGTAAATCTCGAGGACGAGATTTTTCTTAAGGTGGGGAGGATGTAACAACTCTCATTAAAATTAATAATTAGAATGTTAATTATCTATTAAGAAAACCCTAATTGAGACACCCAAGTGATTCTACACAAACCCTAAAATTTTCAGAATTTTCGGAATCAGGATCAGGGCCCCTAAAACTCAGGGGGGTATTTCCTAGTTAGTATTATCCAAACTGTTTTCGATAGAAATTGAATTTTTAACAAACCGTCGACTCACCCAAGCTACTGAGACGCGTGGCAACACCGTATTAAAAGTGACCTCTCGCGCCACGCGCCAGGACCAGGTTTCCCTGTCGTGACACGCGAGCGCGCCGTTTTTCCAGTATAAATAGAGGAGTTTGGCACTTGATTTCCTGCGTTGGTTCGACGGTAAAATTCAATTTGTACACCCAGATATCGTCGAAATACTACAAAAACCCACATAATCTCGAAATTCTGCCGCGATAACAGGGTAATAACTCGATCGCTATTACGATTCATTTTCCGGGATCAATATATCCAAAGAATGTCTAAGTGCCGCCCACATTGGGTCATACTTTGTCGTTTGTCGATAATTCGATAAATGAGTTGAAGTATTATACTTTGTCGTTTGTCGTTAATTCGATAAATGAGTTGAAGTATTGCACTTTGTCATTCATTGTGAGAATTTGATCTCGTGAGTTATCGTAACTGCTGTATTGATCACTAACCCTATTTTGTGTGCATTATTGTTAAATTAGAAATAATCAAGGCTAATCAGTAGGCTTATACACTGCTCGTTAAATCTGCAATGTGAGTCATTCTCTTTTTATCAACTGTTTTACAATACTCCAAATTATTTTCAAAGTGTTATAATTACAGGGACTAAGTCGTGGATATCTTGATTTATTGGTTAGTGGGGTATTGTGCACATTACTATTTCTCCCAGTTAGGTTCATTGACCTACTAGCGAGGAACGTCACTATTAGAGTTCATTGACCTAATAGTGGTATGACCATCGTCACCATTGTGACTTGTCACCATTGTGACAGAAAGCCAGATAAAAATAAGATATGAACCATTGTAATCGCTCTTATGCTGTAATTTATAACTATGGGTCATTTCCTAAAAAAAAAACTGAATGAACTCACTCAGTATTTCCCCGCTGACAAAACCTTTTTCAAACATGTTTTAGGTAATCTGTTGTGAGCAAAGAAAAGTGCCAGGAAGCACTACCAACTTAGAAAAGTGGCTCAGTGTAAATAAATAAAGGAACATGTTTTAAAAATAAAGATTTCCATGGAAATCACATTATTGTAAATTACTGGGTTTTATCCCTAAATTATGTAACAAACAGTTTTAATACTAAAGATCCTGTTTTAAAAGACTTCCGATGTCGCCTAAATTAAATACCACGGGATTTCTGTCCCGCGGCTCCTGAAACGGGTCAAACCGGGTCGGGGGCCGTGACACAAAGAGGTTCCTAAATGGTGGATTTATCCTCCTACCTCCTACTTGACCTATATGATATAGTGAACACTACATACTACTTATATGTATATTCCAAATAATCGAACCTTTGATGATGCATTTGTGTTCATTTGTTAAAGTACTAGGTTACATCATCTAAAACATTATGTGTTAAAGACGATTACTTTATGTTATATGCTATTTTATGTACTTTGAACTCTAAATCCTTAATCTTCCGTTATCATCCAATACTCATACGCCTTGTTTTCTTCATGTAGAAGGACTTGGTGTTCCAACCTCCTAATCAACAGATAACTCTCGCAAATTTATCAAGTGGAAGCTTGCAAAACCGTGAGTACACTTGACCCATTTACCATTAAAAACACTTTGGGTTGTAACATCTTATTATACAAACTTCACATTCACACACTTAAAACATTCTTTATGCTCTCAATCCGTTATACATGCTACTTGTTTACTTAGGTTCATGCTAGATTATACATGCTTTATGTCATTAACTTTGCTAAGCCTCAACTTAACATATATAGCGCTATAGGAATAGCACACCACCCGTCGGGGTCTTGTTAAGTCTTTATTCTAAACGGTCTCGTCACTTTGGTGATGAGGGATGCTAAATACTAGTGGACACTTGGGTTTGACGTATTGCTATGCATGCTAGTTACCTTGTATACAAATTGCCATGTGGATTCGAGAAAATGCTTTTATACTAATGCTATACTTATTCAAACCTTGTGTACTCGCCTTTGCTTTTGCATTGAACTTTATTTTAAACATGTTACAGTTTGAGGACGATGATGCTATGAAACGAAGTAGCGATGATGCCTAGATACACATTTAGACGTCTTAGGTTTAAATTGTTGTGTCGAATTTTGTTCTGTTATGTTATGAACATGTTGTTATTTGAAATTTCTATGTAATGTTGACAATTTGATTAATGAAATGAAAATGGTTGATTTAAATATTTTCACAAATAGTGTTATGAAGTCTCTTGCAATCTATTTCGTCTCATCCTGATGATTCCGCCATCGGTTGGGGTGTGACATCGAGAGTTCAACCATATGTTGTCTTAACCGGGTACGCGCTAGAGAGCCCCCTTGCACAATAGATCCCCAATTTAAACCCCTCAATGAGAAACCCCTATCACCCAGACTCGAACTTGAGATCTAGAGGGGAAAACTCACTCAAGCCCACCATAGGTGGAACTTAAATAGCTGCGGCCACCACTAGAGCACTAATGATGGTTTTTTAAACAACAACAATAATAATGATAATAATAAATTGGTAATAATAATAATAACAATAAAAATAGAATAATTATAATAATTAGTCTTAAGCCCCCCTGTTGCAGGGCGGGGACTAAAACCGTGTTACCAGCGTTGCGGGGCTAGGGGCGTTAGACCGTTCTAAGTAGCAACCGAACCATAACCAGAATTGGGAAAAAACGTAAAACAAAAACACGAATTTTTAACACGAATTGACTCACATGATATAAGAAGTACCAAATACCGTGCTAAATAGCAACTGAATGAAAAAAAACTAAGGAACCAAATGTGACCACCAAACATTGTGCTAAGTAGCAACCAAACGACGACCACATTCTGGAAAAATGTAAAACAAAAACTATTAAAAAATCAAGCTTGTTTAACTTTTTATGAAAAAATTATAAAAATAAGAAATAAACTTGTAAAACTAAAATGGAAAAAAAACACAAACACCGCCTTCTGGCGGGATGACAAATGAAAAGACCTCTCCTAGGCTTTGAGCGATTTGTTTAACAGAGCATTTGCCAAAGTTTTTTTGGCTTCGAGGGGGCGGTGTCCTTATTAGAGAAACCGCGAATATCAAAGACTGGGAGAGAGACGTTTATGCGTTCGAGTGCACGCTAATAGTCCGGGTCAAGCCCGACGACCCCACTGTTTCGAAGGATATGATCCTGTAGCTCCCAAGACTGAGCTCTAGACGCCACAAAGTCATAAGATGTGACAACTAGCAAAAAACCGGTAATTTCCATACTATTTTAATAATTATTTATTACCTGCAATTATGTGCTTAAACATCAACACTATGTGCTTACTTGTTTTACATATGAATTCATGCATGTTTTATACTTCAATTGTAACGCTCCGCACTTTTGAACTTTCTTATTTTAGCAAGTCTTGTCGTACTTTCTATTTTAGACACTTGTACTCTTGTTGAATTCTATTTTCGATTTTATTTGTAATCCGAGACGATTGATCATAATGAACACGAAATAATTTTTTTATCATACTGATGTGCACAAAATGTAACATATAAATTACATCAATTGTGGCATAAAACTAACCCGTTTTTAGTACTAATGTTGGAAAAAATGTGCTTTTGTCTTCCTTTTGTATTTTCAGGATTAAATGAGCTCAAATGAACAAAAGAAGCAAAAAGGCAGCTAAATCTAACATAAATACAAGAAAAGGAACAAACGTGGCATGGCCGACCTCCCGACAGCATCTTCCCAAGCAAAACAAGAAGACAGAAGACTGAACACGCCCCGTGCTCAATTAGCATGGGGGCGTGCCCAAGTGTCAGCAGAAAAGACAAAGTGGTAGAAGCTTCCATTGCCCACCACGGGGCCGTGCTCAGCGGACACGGGGCCGTGGTCAACTATAAGATTCGCGAAATCCAGGCAAATCTTGATAGTACAGATATGCTTCTACACACGGGGTCATGCTCAGCGGACATGGGGGCGTGGTCAACTAATGCAGACAAACTGCATTTAATGAAGAAAGAGAGTAGGATGGACACGGGGCCGTGCCCAGTGGACACGGGGCCGTGCCCGAGCTTCTGTTCAGCCTATAAATAGGAGTGCTTGGAGCTCTTGCAACTCATCCCTTGGCACACCACCTCTCTCACACTTCACCCACCACCCACCACCATCACAACACCATCATCCATTGTCCATCATAGAGTGTGTGAGTTGTCTCGGGATCCAAGATTGATCGTAAGAGTTCTTGACATTCAAAGGCCATGTTTACCTAAGTCTCTTACATCACTTGGTCAAGACAAGTGTTTAGTGTAATACTTTTTATTTTTAATCTTTTGGACTTTTTAATTGGTTTTGTATTAATGACTTTAATTACTAGTTTCTTATGTTGAAGGTGATTCTTCCTTATCGTTTGTCCGTGGTGTCTTAGCATTATTTTACTGTCTATATAAAATAAAAGATTTTCACCATTCGTATCTCCATGGTCTATATGGAGGTATGTTGGCTACCTGGTCGGGGGTTAAGGGAACGGTTTGGTAAGGGTCTTGCCATTGTTCAGTGTATAGATCCTGCAAAGGACCTGGGTCAAATTTAGTAGGACCTCCTTCAATACCCACCGGTATTGGATGGCGGGGGTCCAAACTCTTTGATCCCCTCATAAGTTAAACTACTATTAAAACTTTAACCCGGCTACTTAGGACTGTATCCCTGCTGACTCAGACTACTTAGCCGAGGGTAACGTCACCTTCAAAAGAGGGGCCTACCACATTATGCATTAATAACTTAATTAATTATCTTTCAATAATCCGACCCTTTAGGATTGTATCCTTGCTGACTCAAACTACTGGGTTGAGGGTAATGTCACCTTCAAAAGAGGGGCCTACTACAATAACTAAGATAATCTCTTAAATAAGTGCAAAAGTGCGAAAATAATCAAAGGTTACACTACACACGAGTCGGATCCAAGTCATTCATCTTGTCTATTTGTTTTTATTTTTATTTTATTTTCAGCATTTTAGTTAGTTTTATTTTTCTAGTTTAAAAAACCTTTTTCTAACTTTTGATTTGATTAGACGTTGAGGATAAACCGGTACTAAAAGCTCTTGTGTCCTTGGACGACCTCGGTATCATACCAACACTATACTACGTCTACGATGGGTGCACTTGCCCATATGTGTGTTTAGTGTTAGTAAATATCGTGTTTTATAAATTTAAAACTTGGCTAAAAAGTGTAAAAGGGCTTAAAATATACACCTAAAATATAATACACTTCACGCACATCACATACTCAAGTTATTCTTGTTAGACTTATGTGCAACTTGTAATCACGACTCACATTTTGAATGATATATTATTCAAAATTCTTGATTCTTTATTGTGCCTTAATGTTCGGTACTCGTTAAACTGGTTGGTACAATATCAGGTAATATTCTAGTTAGTGAGATAATGATGAAATTTGTGGGAAAGTATTATTCCATAATTATTAAGTTCAATCAGGTGAGATTAGGCCCTAAACTTTTATAAAAGTTGCAAGACTTTTATAAAATGTGTAAGTGTTATTCTTATATATAAAATAATAATAATAATAATAATAATAATAATAATAATAATAATAATAATAATAATAATAATAATAAAATTTGGCCAATGGGGCCTCACCTAAAGAATATCTTAAAAATCTCACAAAATCTCTTACACCACCACTCACCATTTAACCCATTCTTACACTCTTCCTCCTAATCATTTTTTCCCTTTCCAAGACACTATCTCTCCTCTCTCCTCCTCCTTATAATCGACCACCACCTCCCTCATTCACTTCACATTTCATTTTTTTACTTCTTCCAAATTACTCCCATTTACACCTTTCTTTCCACACACATAAGAGTTCTTTGACATTTCTTGAAAATCCAAGCAACTTTAGGAGCATTTCAAGGACGATTCATCAACAAGAAGCTCCTTTGATCCTAGAAATCCTAGTGTGTTCATCACCACATTGAGGTAAAAAGTGCAAGACTTTACTATTTTGAACAGCAACTTTATTAAACATTCTTAAACTCATGTTTTAACCATACAAACCGATGTCCTTATGCCACTAATCAAGTCTATGATTAGTGTGCTTAAAAACAAGGTTGTTACATACAAATCGGAGGTGTTTAATCCCTCCAAACTTTCTGTTTTATAAGGGTTTTAACCCACAAGTGTTGATTTATGTGTGATTACTTGGAAAGCTTGGGCTGTCCTACTTGTAATCCACCCTCACTTGATGACTTTCTCTTAGTTAATATGTATGTTTCATTTCCATATTATTCATTCATGACCATCCTTGTTGTCCTTGTGACAACTTGTGCATTGGTGAATCTATGAAAGAGGTTTTAAAAGGAAGGTTATCCTCCTACCTCTATGCATGACTTCTATGACAGTCCTTGATATAATTGTTGGACTACTTATGCAATATACTATATAGAATATATAAAATATCTAAACCGAACCGTTGATGATAATCAAGTGATTACTTTTCATGGTACTAAGTTGCATCGTCTAAGTACTTAAACTCTCGTTGCGATTCTAATGGGTATTTTAACCCATGAAATCATTCAAACCCTAAGGGTTTTATAGTGTCAAGAACGAGTATTAGGTACTAGAGGATTATTTTCTTGTATACTTACTTTCGTATATTTAAACTCCGAATCCTAATCCTCCATTAATCATCCAAATACTCATATACCTATGTTCCTCGTGTAGAAGGACTCGGTGTTCTACCTACAAACTAACAACTCTTCACGGATTAACAAGTGGAAGCTTGCAAAACCGTGAGTATACTTGAACCCATTTTACTTTTAATCACTTTTGGGTGCAACATGTATGTTATACAAAAACACACTTCACATGAAACTATTTTAATCACACTTTAACCATGCTTTAACATGAAACTATATGATGCTCGTTAGACTTGTATGCTATGTAAACTATTTGTGTCGATATATGTTCTTTAACTTTGCTAGCCTACCTTAACAATGATAGTGCTATAGGATTAACGCACCGCCCAAGAAACTTGGGGTATTGTTAACTTAAACATGTTAACCTCCCGTTATTCTTTGGGATAGGCAAAATTAACGCGTTGTATACTTGGGTTTGAACATATAGTACACCGTTTCAGCATATTAGTAACTTGCATAATATTATTCATGTTGGATATGAGCCTTTAAACAATTTTTATTCTATATTATGCTATGCATGAAAACTTGTATACTCGCCAACTTTTTGTTGATATATTTTAATACATGTTTCAGGTTGATAGACGAGGTGATGTTATGAGAAGAAACGCAATTTAGGTGGACCTAGAAACACACCTAGATTAAATTGTTATTTTGATGTATTGTTTGAAACAATGTTGTCTTTTATTTGGATCTTTGTATGACATTTTTAGTCTTGAAATAAAATTTGAGTTTAAATTATATTGTCACATAGTGTTATGAAGTTTTGAGCAATTTGTTCGTCTTATCCCGATGTTTCATCCATCGGTTGGGGTGTGACAACAAGTATCGCATTGTGCATTACGTTAAGCGTTGCGTCGGAACGACTAGTAAACTCACCGGTAAGACAAGCTGAGTCAGCATGACTGCAGAATACAATCAGACAATAGATTTAGGGCCTACGAGTAGGTCCAACATCAAAAATAAAATAAAACCCAAGTCTAGGAACCAGGGTTAACATAAACACTTTCCAGAAGCTAAAACAGACAGTAAAAAGTACCCGAAACGCACTATAAATGCAGATTTCTACAGAAAAACAACAAAAACAGCATTTAATCCATAGAATAACATGCAAAATTTATGTTTTAGTGTCCAGAATAATTTGTAAAGTGTCGGGAATGAAAACTGTCACAAAAGGTACTTCATACCTTGTAAAACTACGCAATTTAGCACTTTAATGAACCGATAACCGAACGAATAACGGGACACTACCCAAAACATCAAAAATAGACTAGAAGCAATGTTTTTATGATCCTTTCCCTCTCTACACCTTACAACCAATAACACCCACACACACATCCTCATTTTCAATCATCTTACAAGTAATCCAAGGTTATACAAAGGTGAAGGAAGGTGATCTAAGGGAGCTACAAGTGGTAGAAGTTGAAGGACCTTCTTGTGAAGCTTTTAACCTCTCATTTTCTTCTATCTTCATCTTCATCTTGTTTGTGCCACTTCCCTAGCCACTAGAGCTAGTAGTAAGACTTCTAAACACTATATTACTTCATGTTATTAGTATGTACAAGTCACACCATCAAAGAAACTAAACTTTAAAGGATGGTAACATGAAGATCTAACATAATCTAAGTGAAATCAAGTTGTTTTGAAGTTGTATGATGTATGTGATGAAGTTTTGAATGTTAAATCTTGTGTTTATGCTTAGATCCATCATGTTAAAGCTTGTTAGAAGCTTAGATCTAACAAGTTTAAGCATGGATCTTGAAAGATCCATGGTTAAACTTGAAGATGAACTTGAAAAGTCTTTATGTGAATATGAAAAATGGTTTTAAAGTATGTTTCTTATGATCTTGAAGTGATAAAGTTTATGGATGAACCATTTATGAAACTAAGCTTCACAAAAAGTTTGTTGAAATTTAACAAGAACACTTATTTTTGGAAGATTCATGTATGTAAAGTGTAGATCTAAAAGACTACACATTTTTAACAAAAATCAAGTTCATCATAAGGTTTTACATGATGAAATTAGTGTATGTAACTTGTTATGTTGATTGGAAAATTGATTTTGATTATGAAAAGAAAATAAACACATGTTTTGAAAACATGGGAAACCTCCATTTTTAGGGGAAGCTATGTCAAAATTTTTATAAAATTTTGACACTTAGAAAAATATAAGTTTTGGTGAAACTTATTCCCCAAAAATTCACCTAAAAATATTTACTAAGGTTTCCTAATTTTTGTACAAACTACAAGCTAAGAAATAAGGATTTCTTCAAGTTAAAATCAATATTAAGTATGTATATTTATAGGGAAAATATATATATTTAGTGATCACCAAATTTTGTGCTAAGTGTATATTATGTATATTATATGTAGTAGTGTATTAGTAACATGAAAATACACTAAATACTCCCAAGGAGTATCACCATCTAAATACACATAAAAATACAAAAGAAATACCTAAGAATATTCATACAAAATAACGCATGAAAGGGTATATGGACAAATACAAGAAAATATATTTATATAAATATATTCCTTAACAATTTTGGACTTGGACAAATATTTGGACATCTTTAGACATAAATATGTATTTGGACAAATATATATATATATATATATATATATATATATATATATATATATATATATATATATATATAATTACTACCAAGTAATGAAAATCATATAAAATCGGAAAATGAAAAAAATAAAGATATATCTTTAACAAGCACAACAAATATATATATATATTTCAAACTAATCTTAAAAATATGTTATTTTTATGAAATATAATTCCGGAAAGTATTAAAAATTAAAATATTGATTTTTGGCAAATAATGTAAAATACACAAGTATTTACATAAAAATACAAGTATACTTGCACAAAAATAATATTGAAAATATTGTTTAATAATTACTTATAATTATATTTGGAAAATAATATAAGTAACATATTTTGGATAAGTTAAAAATATAGTTTATTTTTAACACTTATTTCTTTTCACATATCACATATACAAATATGTTAGTGCATTACGTATATTGACTTCGTCTTGTATCATGTAATAGGATAGGTTAGACTGATCAGTGCACGAGGTTCGAGAAACAGAAGTTAGAAGTTAAGAGTGTGATTTCGCTCATATGGACCAAGGTTCCTTGGAGCGAAATCAGAAGCTACTGATTTCGCTCATAAGGCATTGTCATTTAAGCGAAATCATGCATAGTATATATAGTGCACATGTTGTTTCATTTGGTACGGATTCAGAAATTGTAACGAAGTGCTGCCAAATTGCTCTCATGTTGTAATCTCTGTTAAATCAATACAAGAGGCATTATAATTAGTTTGAGCATCGTTTCATCGATTCCGCCTTTGAATCGGATAAACAACTCTTCTGATTAACTCGTTCGGGTTCAACAACGATCCTACAAGTGGTATCAGAGCACAGGAGGAAGAGTTTAGCTCAATTGGATCAGTTTTCTGTCTTCTACACCTTCTTTATTCAATAGAACAAAATCTACCGGTCAAAATCAGATCAAAATTTCACAGATTGTGTAAAATTGGACATAGATAAACCCTTGAAAGTTTCACATCTAAATTCGGACTAAAAGTGACCAAAATTGACATCCGAGTTGATTTCGCTTATTTGGACAATCTCTGATTTCGCTTATGTTGCACATTGATTTCGCTCCAAAGTCCACCCTTAACCCCTGATTTCGCTCCAGTGGACATCATTTCTTGGGATTTTGCTCCAGAGTACATCTAATTTCGCTCCTGTGACATATAAGATTGGGATTTCGCCCCAAGATACATGTGATTTCGCTCCAACATCAACCTGATTTCGCTTTTGTGAACCAAAACCCTAATTTCGCTCCAATGTCAGCATGATTTCGCTTTTGAGTCACAGAGAAACTTGATTTCGCTCAAGAGTACCTTGTGTGCTATTTCACTCGAAGTGTCATTTCTTGATTTCGCTCGAAAGTGAACTTTTTCGTGTCAAGATCATTTCGCGACAACCGAGTGTCAGTTTATTTCAGAATATTGGATATTGTTTAAACTGATTTAATTTGTTTATTTGCTCTCAGGTGATTGAAGATGTCAAGCAACGGTGAAGAGTTTTACAACACATTCTACAACGCGTTCACTTCCGAATCAACAGATAGAAGATCTGAGATGAGAGAATATTCAAGAGAGATTTCGGAGAACTTGAAGTTTGAGAACATGTATGGAAGCCAACAGAAACCACCAAAGCTATTGAAAGTTGAAGATTATAACTGGTGGAAAAACCGATTTGAGGGTTGGGTAAAAGCTTTCGCTCCTGAAAGCTGGTTAAAACTGAAAAATGGATATATTGAACCAGTAAAAGAGGGAGGAGAGTTAATAGATGCGAAAGATTTCACAGACATAGACATAAAAAATGTTGTAGCTAAATATAAAATGATCACATTAATCAAACAGTCAGTAAGAGAAGATATTATTTCATTACTTGAACAAGAAAAAACTTCAAAGAGTTTGTGGGAAGCGTTAGAGAGAAGGTGTGTAGGAAGTAATGAAATTGTAAAAAACAAAAAGAAATTGTTGCGTAAAGAGTTTGATTTATTCAGTTGCCTGAAAAATGAATCTGTTTGTAAAATGATCGAGCGATTTGGACATCTGAAAATGGAGCTGACCAGACACGAAATCACATCTTCTGAAGAGGAGCTGGTGGATAAATTGTTTGATTCATTGCCAAATGATCAAGATTGGCAATACTTTGCTCTAATGTTGAAAAATACAATCAAGCCTGAAGATTTAAAAGTGGATTTGCTGATTGAAGGCTTGAAAGCCATGAGTTGGAGATAAAGAGATCTAAAGTCAACAATCCAGCTTATCAGCAGAATGTAGAACTTTACTACCGAGGAAACATACCACAAGCTGGGTCTCCAAAAACAGCATTTTCTGTAGAAAGTTCAAGATCAGTAAACAATGAAAGTCTTCACAGTGGTTTTCACAGTGGATCTTCTTCAAACACTTCAAGTCAATCTGCTTCCAAGAATTTATTCCAGTGTAATATCGCAGTGGATCTGAAGAATGGGCAGAACTTCAGTGAAGAGTCAGCGAAACAACAGATGGTTTTCTTGGCATCTGTACTTGAATCGTATGAAAGCCTTGTTGCAGGGAAGATCGGCAATACCAAATTGACGAAAGAAGATTATGATCAATTAGACCCCGAGGTGATGGAACTAATGGATATAAGATGGTGCATGGCCAGTGCTGTTCGTCGAGCACAGCGGTTCGTGGAGATCACGGGGAGAAAGTCAATTGGTGGACCATCTACCAAACTGGGATTTGACAAATCTAAGGTGACATGCTTCAAATGCAAACAAAAAGGTCACTTTAAGCGCGAGTGCAGAAATGAGTATGCTGATGATTCTGAGAACCCGTTCAAAGAAGATTATTACAAGAAAGCTATTTACCATCAGAACAAGTCAGAACCGCCAAGATTAAAGCAACCGGAAGAAAGATCAAGGGCTCTTGCAGTTATACATGACGATGAAGGTTACGACTGGAGTCAAGTTTGCCCTGAAGAAGATGCAGTTGGATATGCATTTGTGGCTGATGCTGATCCTGATAGATGGTGGAAAGCAGACTATGCAAGATGGGAAATCGGAAAAATAAACAAACCAATCAAAGAAGCCCAGAGAGCAAAACGATGGAATGATGATTTGGAATGTTACGTGGATCCATGGGGTAATCCAGTTGTTGACCCATCAAAAGTGGATTTCGAAGCCTAAACAAATTTGCTTCCAAGGCAGGCTACTTTCAACACAAGAAGGTTATCTGATAAAACATATATGCCGGATTTGGAGAGCAAAATCAGAGAAGTTTGTGAAGCAAGTCTACCAAAGGTGGTAGAAATGAAGAAGAGAAAAGAAGAAGAATTGAAGAAGATGATTGAAGAAGTGAAGACTGTCGCAAAGCTTGCTGCTGGAGAGGAACAGAAAGCTGGAGAAGAGCAGAAGATAGAAGAAGAACAGAAAGAAGAGAAAGAGGAGAACAGAGAGGAAAAGAAAGTTGAAACAGAAGAATCGGTGCTGAAAGAGACTGAGGTAAGAAAATCTTCCGATCTATCAAATGTTGAAATTGTTGATAAACATGAAAACAAGTGCAGGAATTGCATAGAAATATGCAAAGCCTGTACTGAAAAAGAAGAAATAATAAAAGCAAAAGAAATTGAAGCAACCAAATTTGAAAATGTTTTAAAAACGAAATGTAAAGAAATGATTGAAACAAAAGAAAGTTTGAAATTAAAAGTTGAAAAACTGACACAGAAATGTCAAGGTCTTGAAAAGGATAATGAGGTTTATCGACAACTGTGTACAGCAAAATGTGTCGATTGTGTTGAAAAAGAAACTAAATTTCAAGATTTATAAAAACAGTATGATTCTTTAAAGTGGTCGAGTCAGAGGGTACAAGAAGCTTATGATACTTTGAAGAGCCAAGTCAAAAGTTTTGATCAAAGATTGTCAGAAACTTTAGTCACTAAAGAAATGTATGAAAGAAAGTTTAAAGAAAAGCAAATTGAATTAAACAAATGTGTTGATGAAATTGCTAATCTTAAACAAGTCTTGGCTGAAAAAGAAAAGGTTGTTACAAAACTTCAAAGTTATCTTAACTCTTCGTAAATTCTCGAACGCATTTTCAACATCACACCAGATAACAAAAGATACTGACAATTGCTTCAGAGTTTCATCAGGTACCACCACCATTGAGAAACAATTATACTTTTTATGATGAGGAAAAGGTGGCAAAGGGTTTGAACATAGCTGACCAGTTACCTGAAAGTATCGATGTGACTTACTCCAAATCTGATGATGCTAATGATTCAGAGGTGGTAAGTAAGGTTGTTGAAAGCGTTTTGAAAGATGAGTCTACAAAAGGTAAGTCTGAATCACAGGATGAAGATGAAGGTAATTTTCATGATGGTTATCTGAAAAACACAAAATCCGAGAAAAAATTGGATGATGATTCAAAGGGATTGGTTTATACCATGATTGGATCGGACAAACTATTCTTAGATGTTGTATTCCCGATTCAGAATGTGATTTCAGAAAAGGTCGATAAAGTTTTCAAAATGGTTGCGATTGAGAAGTCGGAAATTTCAAAGTTTGCTGTTAAAGGTCATAAATCTTTTTATAACAAACCTGGTTTTAAGAAGAAAAACATGAAGGCTGGTTTGGGTTATAAAAAGAAACAGAATCGAAAACAAAATGAAAAATAGGATTTGCAACAAAAATTGAATGTTATTCAAGGAAAAAGTTTGAAAGAAGAGGAAAAACTCAAATTTGGACAGCAGTCTAATGAGGAGTTTGAGGCTATGAAAAAGAAACAACAACAGGCTAAGGATGTTTCAAAGAAAGTGTGTTTTAAATGTGATCAGATTTGTAGGATCGGTTTCAGACCCGAACGAGTCGATCAGAAGAGTTTATCTCTAAACGAAAGGCGGAAACAGACGTGTAGAGTTCAATTCAGCAAGATTCACACTATAAACTGTTGTATGATTGATATAAAGACGTTTTACAACCTGACAACACTTCGGCAGCACTTCGTTGCACAAGCTGGAAAGTTACAAATGGTGAAAGTTTGAAAGCTATATATAGATAGTGACCCTTCCGTTTCAAACTCTTCAAACGGACAGCACATTTCAAACTAAACCCTATTTCAAACTTTCAGCTGCTTCAAACTTTCAGCTTCAAACTTTCAGCTTCAAGTGTAGTAAATCGAGACTCGATATAAGACGAAGACGACAGACGGATGCACCAACAAACTCCCCCTCGGATGTTGACGGAGTCTTCAGTGTCGAGTCTTCACATCTTCAATCTTTATCAGTCCTCTCGAACTCTTTGAAGCATTTGACGTTGTAAGAATCCTCAAATCTTTCTCTTCTCTTTTCATCATCATCAACAAACTTTCCACGAACAATCTCTACTCGGATGTCTTCAGACTCCCCCTTTCGATATGTTGGGATCGCAGCCTGGCTTGTTGAAATCACACAGTCTTCAGGTATCGGAACCTGACACTCTATCTTCAGATAACCTGCACATTCTCTACCCAAAAATAAATTTTCTGATGATAACTTGTAAAAACAATCTCACCAGCTAATGAACCTCATGCAGGAATAATACAATCAAAGAATGATTTTACAATGTTAATCTTTGATAAACCACTTGAAGATATAACCATCTGTTCATCATGTCTAGCACTTGGAATTTTGAAAATTAGCTCTCCAACATCAGTTGTCGAAAATCTTTTTGAATTTTTCAAAATTTATGCTAAAACACACTAAAATCTTTTTGGAATTTTTAATGTAATAAAATGTAGTAAAGAAATATTTACATACAATATTTTTGTGAGTTTGTGTAAGAGGATCATATCAGTTTATGAGACAAATCACCAACACCGTTAAGCTTTAAACATTTTAAGTTCTAAACGATTTACCTAGATCATCAGTATATTGGTCCTCTTTAAATTTTCACACAAATTTCAATCGATTCGAGATACGACATTAGTGTTTTAGAAACTTAAACTTAATTGTGTATCACTCCACTCGAATATACTCCTGTATCCAGATCCCAATATTCAGTCTTACAGGTGAATATACCACAGATGATATATGTAAAGGGGTTATGTGCGAGGGCCGTGAGAGCTCAGGTCGATACTTCCGTATACGCAGAGAGATGACGGCTTCGACTTTAGGTGGGTCCCCTTTAGAGGATCTTTTGATTACAACAGCAGCGACTATCAATTTTATTGTCTCATCAGCTTGCTGAGGGCGATGCTATGTTTCAAGCATTTTTGCGAAAAGCATTATCCGGGGACTAGGTCAGTACTTCCATACAGCAAAAGTCCCGGGATAATACCCCATATATCACTAAGTATAAAGACCTAGTATCTCAGAATACGGGACCTTTCAAACAAGATTTCGGGGGTTACCCATATATTCAAGAATAGTTATCCACGAATCAAGCAAGTTTGAATTAGGTTTATATCTCGTTTCAATTTACTAAATGTGCAAAAACCTACTGACACATCCGCAGTAAGATTGTTTATCACTTTTAAACTTTCCAATTCTTTAGCATGTTGTGATAGTCCACTGATGTACTATCATTTCCTCTTTTTCACAACAGAACTCATTTTTGATTTTATCATGTTTTTGGCTTTTTCAAATTTTCTAATGTTTTTGGATTTTCTGAAATTTTCTACTCCCCCTAAAATGCAAACACATTAACGAAAATACGAAAACAAACTGTACAGAAACATGATAACCGATATCAAATCACATCAATTCGCCATTCACTTGGCATAAACAATCAGAACTCCCCCTATCAACAAACTATTTTCCCATTTAGATTTCAAAACACTTAAGTTTGTTTTAATCAAAATGGTTTTTCTGGAAAATAAGTTTGATTGATTTTATCACTTGTAGATTTATCAATAACAAGTTCGGGGTTGTGGTTCATCATATTGTCTTCCAACCAGTTGTAGGAAAATACAAGTACAAATTAATGTCCTTGATTTACCATATGCAATCAAATCGTCTAACCACTTGTAATTATAACTAACAAAATACCACTAGCAAGCAAGCACAAACAAACCTTTTACCGTTTAAATGATTGACGTTACCGAATAAAACTTAAGAAAGATGTCGATTCATGCTCCACACTTACCAACCTGGGAGCTCCGGCAAGTCCTGAGACTTACTGTTCATAATATGTACCATGTGACAACTCGAGTTTCCGAGATTCCACTTTCGCATTTATTGCACATTCACTGTTTGTTTAGTTGTTTATTTGCTCAATTGATTTACTTTGTAACTGTATATGCTTTGGTTCAGTAAAGTGTATTGTGGTTGTGCATGGTTATGTGTTAAGTGTGACAAATACATGAACTTGGTGATGAAACTGTAAAAATTATATTGTGATGGGTGTTTTATGTAAAAGATGATAATTAGGGATGAATAGAGTAATTAGTGAAATTCTAATCATTCTTAACCCTAATCCCTTCACTAATCATCACACAAGAATCAAAACACGTACTTTCACATTCTCCAATCCTCTCTGCAATCATCATCTTCATCATTGGCACAAGTCTTTTGCATCAATCTTGGCCTTTCAATCCATCTAGAATCAATCCAAGGTAATTGTTTAAAGATTGTTTGTTTTTATCAATTCTTGATTGTATGATTCATGTAAACCCTAGCTCTTCACATACTAGTTCTGTATTTACTGATTAAATTCTGATTTCTGTGAGATGATGTTGATTAGTGTGTAACAATTGCCTGATGTTAAGATACATTATATGTTAGAATCGTTGAACGATGATTGGACTGCATATAAAAGAATTAGGGTTATCTGATCGTGAAAACAAAAACGTAACTGTTGCACTGTAGATGAAGGTTCATAAGATTGATGTTTTGCCCGATGTTTGGTTCTACATGATGTCCGAATTTTGTTTGAGGTTGAAATGGTCCGAATTCTGTGTGATACATGCTATCCGACTCTTAATGATAATAGAGAGTCTGAATTTTGCTAGCAACACTTATAGTCCGAGTTTTGTGTCACAACATGAGTCCGACTTTTAGTAAGAAGGGTAGTCCGAACTTTGATAGGGTAATGTATGATCCGACTTATGCAAAGGGTTTAGGTCCGAGTTTGGTACATATGAACATGTCCGAGTTTCATGTATAATAGAATGTCCGAGTTTTATATACAAACATAAACATGTCCGAGTTTTAAAGCACAAGGTCCGATTTTCTTCATGTGTTCATTGTCCGACTTTTGTATAGTAAAGGGGGTCCGAGTTTCTTAAGTGTGGGAAGGGGGTGTCCGAATTTGTGAAGGGGAGGAAAAGTCCCTTGGTCCGAGTTTATTAAAGGGGGGTAAAGGTCCGACCTTTGCCTTGTGTTGATACCCTGTCCGAACTTTTAAGGGAGGTGTGCCCTTGGTCCGACTTTTAATAGAGAATGATGAGCCCGAGTTTTAAGCTAGATGTTTGTCCGACTTTTGATGTGTTGTGTAGTCCGAATTCTTTGTGGGTAATTGCTTGTCTGAGTTTTATGCTTCGAGGGTGGTCCGAATTACATATGTTATATATGATCAGAACCTTACAAAGTAATGTGGGAACCGAGTTACTTGTAAACACCAGTGTTAGAGCCTACTGTATGTTTCTGTATGTTTCTGTATGTTTCTGTACATTACAACCTGCTACTTGCTACTGTATATGCTACTGTATATCACTGTATATCACTGAACGCTACGGTATGTATGAACATTCTATCTGATGTCATTCTGTGCACAACCATCACACGAATCACAGTTACTTGGATATCAAAGACTTGTAAACCCTAATTGAATATGAATACTTACGTTGAGTATGTGCAATGTACCCTAGGTCATGTGTAACGGACTTAAACCTTAGTTAACCCTAGAAGCAATAACATACCGAGCAAACCAAGGTGAGTTCACACTCTTACAAAGGCATGGGATTCCCGGGGGTTGAATGATGGAAGTGAATAATTACTCGTACTTACACGGCTACCAGACTATCTACCATGGTCCTCGGGTTAAGCAGGACACTTACGTAAAACCTACGTAAACAATAATATGCTACTGTCTTCCGGAGTCAGGAAGGACACTTACGTAAAACCTACGTAAACAATAACATGCTACTGTCTTCCGGAGTCAGGAAGGACACTTACGTAAAACCTACGTAAACCCCACGCGTACCACTGTCCTCGGGTAAAGAAGGATACTTACGTAAAACCTACGTAATGCTTGTACGTACTACTGTTCTCGGTTGTGAAGAACACTTATGGTTACGAATAGTCTAGTGTATATGCAACATGGGAAGCCCCCACCAATAGAACATACTATCGGCCCAGTATAGCCACATGTTACGGACGAACTTACTATTACGCATTTTACTTTCTGTGAACTCGCTCAACTAGTTGTTGATCCTCTGTTACATGCCTTGCAGGTCGTTAGATACTTGGAGCTTGCACAGGGAGGCGCGGTCGTTGTGGACAAGGATCGTGATTACTTGATTTAAACGTTATGACATTGCACGCTTTATTTATGATTGGGCTTTTATACATTTGCTTCCGCTAAACTTTTTTATTATACTTATGTTTTGGAACACCTTTCATATGGATTGGTTTGGTTTAAATACAATTACTTTTACTATATACATTGTTCTATATGATTGGTGGCTTGATCCTGGTCAGTCACGCTCCCAGCGGTGATACTCCGCAGGTGGATTTTGGGGGTGTGACAGATTGGTATCAGAGCCATTGGTTATAGAGAACTTGGTTTTAATAAGGGAAAAACGTTTTTATTAAAACCAGACTATAACCAGTACAGTGCTCAACGATCCACAACGACGCCTCGCTCCACGTGCAAGACTCAACATCCTAGGTAATAAGGTTTATGTTTATTGCCTACTTGCTAAAATTACATAGAACTTTGCTCGTGGTATGCTTAGATTACATTGCTTACTATATGTTACTGCTTGAGAACACTTGTGTGCTTACACTCTTCTGTCATCGCACTATCCGCGAACCTTTCTCACTTATGTTGCATTTGATGTGAAGATCAATGGCCGGACGTATTAACTTGACTCAAGCCCAGTTGACGGCTCTCGTTAACGAACGAATTGCTGCGGCACTTGCAGCCATACAAGCAGGAGGTATACCCTGCAGTCGTAACTAGGATCTTTAGATCCTGCACTCCTAACCCAACTCTTGTGTTTAACCTTGTCCTATTCTTATACACAATAGGTCAACACGCTCAGCCACCTGTTTGCACCTTCAAAAATCTCAAGGATTGCCAACCTAGTACCTTTAGTGGAACTGAGGGAGTTGAAGGCCTCCTCCATTGGTTTGAGAGGCTCGAAACCGACTTTGAGGTGCATGATTGCCCTGAGTCTCGTAGAGTAAAGTTTGCTACTGGAACACTCGAAGGTGCTGCATTAACCTGGTGGGAAGCACAGGTTCAGATGTTAGGGCTGGCAGCTGCTAATGCCACCCCCTGGAACGAGTTCAAGGACCTAATTAAGGAAGAGTTTTGTAGTCGGGAAGACATCCACGAACTAGAGGTGGAGTTCCTCAACTTACAGATGGCGGGGTCTGAAATTGAGGCTTATACAAAGAGATCAAATGAATTAGCCACATTTTGTCCCACTATGGTAGATCCTCCCACCAAACGTATCGAGCTGTATCTCAAGGGTCTGGTGCCCGAAATTCAGAGTCATGTGACCGCAGCTAACCTTGGCACTATCCAGCAAGTCACTCGACTTGCTCATCGTCTCACAGACCAGGCTGTAGAACAAAACAAGCTACCGAAACGTGTTAAAGCTGCTACTGCATGTGCTTCTAGTGACAACAAACGCAAGTGGGATGGAAACCTGAGCAAGGGATTATTTTCGGTTCAGCCTCTGGCGCAGCAACAAAAGATAGATGATTACCAGAGTCCCAGTCAGCAGTTTTCTAGTAGTCGTGGGCAGAGTGGATATCGAGGAAATCATCCAAAGTGTAACAGATGCAATAGGCACCACAGCGGTCAGTGCAACAAGGGTCGTTGTCAGAGGTGCCTCAAGATAGGTCATGAAGCTAAGGATTATCGAAGCTCACGTCCTGTAACTCAAGAACAGCCAAGGCCGCCTCAATCTCCACAGAATCAGCAGCAACAGTAGAGTTTTAAAGGATGTTTTCAGTGTGATGCTAAAGATCACTACAAGAGACATTGTCCGCAAATAAACCAGGACCAGACTCAGAACCACAACCATGGAAACAGGGACGACAATGGGGATACCTTTGGGGGAAACAATGGAAACAATGACGCCAAGGCCGCATGTACATGATTGGTTAGGGTGACGCAAGGAACGATCCTAACGTAATAATGGGTAAGTTTCTTCTCGACGACTTTTATGTTACTGTCTTGTTTGATTCGGGTGTGGATACCAGTTATATGTCCTTGAAAGTTAATCAAATGTTAAAACGTGCACCAACTCCCTTGAACACCAAACATGTCGTAGTGTTAGCTAATGGTAAAAGTCTAGAGGCCACACATAGTTCAGGGTTGTAATCTTATCCTCGCTGGTCAGACGTTCCCTATCGACCTCATTCCTATAGTTCTGGACAGCACCTATAGCTCACGCACCATATCGCTTAGCTCCATCAGAATTGGAAGAACTATCGACGCAGCTACAAGAACTCTTGGATAAGGGATTTATCCGACCTATCTTTTCGCCTTGGGGAGCTCCAGTATTCTTTGTGAAAAAGAAGGATGGCACTTTCAGGATGTGCATAGACTACCGCGAACTGAATAAGGTGACAGTGAAGAACCGCTACCCTCTTCCACGTATTGATGACTTATTCGACCAGTTGCAAGGGTCGAGTTACTACTCCAAGATTGATCTAAGGTCCGGTTATCACCAGCTGAGAGTCCGGGATGAGGACATCTCCAAGACAGCATTCAGAACTCGCTACGGCCATTACGAGTTTCTAGTCATGCCGTTTGGGCTAACGAACGTGCCTGCAGTTTTCATGGATCTTATGAACAGGGTGTGCAAACCCTATCTAGACAAGTTCGTCATCGTTTTCATCAACGACATCCTGATCTACTCCAAGAGTCGGGAGGAACATGAGCAGCACTTACGTCTTATCTTGGAACTTCTTCGAAAGGAACAACTGTACGCCAAGTTTTCAAAATGCGACTTCTGGCTTCGTGAAGTCCACTTGTTAGGCCATGTGGTAAACAAGGATGGGATTCATGTTGATCCATCCAAGGTAGACTCGATCAGGAACTGGCCTGCACCGCGTACATCAACGGAAATACGCCAATTCTTGGGTTTGGCGGGGTATTACAGACGATTCATTAAAGACTTCTCCAAGATCGCACAGCCGCTTACATTGCTGACACAAAAAGGAGTTACCTATCGTTGGGGTAATACACAAGAAACGGCTTTTTGGTACCTGAAGGATAGGCTATGCAGCGCACCTATTCACTCATGGCCAGAGGGCACGGACGATTTTGTGGTCTATTGTGACGCATCGATACAGGGGCTTGGTTGTGTATTGATGCAAAGGGATAAAGTTATTGCTTATGCTTCGTGTCAACTCAAGGTTCATGAACGAAACTACACGATGCACGATTTAGAGCTGGGAGCTGTTGTTTTCGCGCTCAAGATATGGTGACACTACCTGTACGGTACCAAGTGCACTATTTACACCGATCACAGGGGTCTCGAGCATATCTTCAAGCAGAAGGAATTGAACATGCGACAACGACGATGGGTCGAGCTGCTTAATGATACGAATGTGCCATCAAGTACCATCCAGGCAAAGCCAATGTTGTGGCTGACGCTCTCAGTCGAAAGGATACTTTAACTAGGCGTGTACGAGCCTTGCAGCTCACTATTCAATCTGATCTTCCTGCACAGATACAAGATGCTCAGGTGGAAGCATTGAAACCAGAAAACGTCAGGGCTGAAGCCTTGCGTGGCTCAAGACAACGGTTAAAAAAGAAGGAAGACGGCGCCTACTATGTAACAGGACGTATTTGGGTACCACTATATGGCGGTCTACGGGAACTTGTGATGGATGAAGATCACAAGTCTCGCTACTCGGTACATCCAGGTTCGGATAAAATGTACCACGATCTTAGAACTACATATTGGTGGCCTAGCATGAAGGCCGACATAGCAACATACGGCGGCAAGTGTTTGACCTGTGCGAGGGTCAAGACAGAGTACCAGAAACCCTAAGGCCTACTTCAGCAACCCAAGATACCACAATGGAAATGGGAAGAAATTTCCATGGATTTTGTTACTGGCCTGCCTAGATCTCAGCGTGGGAATGATACTATTTGGGTGATCGTAGATCGACTCACAAAATCTGCTCATTTCTTGGCTATCAAAGAAACGGATAAGTTCTCTACATTAGCAGACATCTACTTGAAAGAAGTTGTTTCGAGGCACGGAGTGCCAACCTCTATTATTTTGGATCGGGATGCACGATTCACTCCGGAACTGTGGCAAGCGATGCACAAGTCTTTTGGCTCTCGGTTAGATATGAGCACGGCTTACCACCCTCAGACGGATGAGTAGTCTGAGCGCACTATTCAAACCCTAGAAGACATGCTTAGGGCATGTGTTATTGATTTCGGCAACAGTTGGGAAAAACATCTTACGTTAGTAGAGTTTTCGTACAGTAACAGTTACCACACCAGCATACAAGCCGCTCCATTCGAGGCATTGTACGGACGTAAATGCCGGTCACCTCTCTGTTGGGCAGAGGTGGGGGATAGTCAGATCACAGGTCCAGAAATGGTAGTTGATACTACTAAACGAATTGCACAGATACGACAACGCATGGCGGCAGCTCGTGATCGCCAGAAAAGCTACGCTGATAAACGCAGAAAACCGCTCGAGTTCCAAGTTGGGGATCGAGTGCTACTCAAAGTCTCACCCTGGAAGGGTGTGGTTCGTTTTGGTAAACGAGGCAAGCTCAATCCGCGGTATGTTGGACCGTTCGAGATCACTGAAAGAATAGGCAAGGTAGCCTACAGACTAAACCTACCAGCTGAACTCGGTGCAGTTCACAACGTATTCCACGAGTCGAATCTGAAGAAGTGTCTGTCAGATGTGACCCTCATAGTTCCTTTTAAGGAACTCACTATCGACGAGCGGTTGCAGTTCGTCGAGGAACCAGTTGAAATCACGGACCGGGATGTTAAGGTCCTCAAGAACACTAGAATACCTCTTGTACGAGTTCGTTGGAACTCCCATCATGGCCCAGAGTTCACCTGGGAACGAGAAGACCAAATGAAACTCAAGTATCCCCAGTTATTCGGAAACCGTGCCACCACTGCTGAGGCTGAAGCTACTACAGAATTTCGGGAGGAAATTCCAAATCAACGGGGGGATGATGTGACACCCCAGGAAAACCAGTAAACGATACAACTTACCTAGCTTCCTCAGTAACCGCATGCTAAATTTTGGGACGAAATTTCTTTCAAGTTGGGGATAATGTAACAACTCGAGTTTCTGAGATTCCACTTTCGCATTTATTGCACATTCACTGTTTGTTTAGTTGTTATTTGCTCAATTGATTTACTTTGTAACTGTATATGCTTTGGTTCAGTAAAGTGTATTGTGGTTGTGCATGGTTATGTGTTAAGTGTGACAAATACATGAACTTGGTGATGAAACTGTAAAAATTATATTGTGTTGGGTGTTTTATGTAAAAGATGATAATTAGGGATGAATAGAGTAATTAGTGAAATTCTAATCATTCTTAACCCTAATCCCTTCACTAATCATCACACAAGAATCAAAACACGTACTTTCACATTCTCCAATCCTCTCTTCAATCATCATCTTCATCATTGGCACAAGTCTTTTGCATCAATCTTGGCCTTTCAATCCATCTAGAATCAATCCAAGGTAATTGTTTAAAGATTGTTTGTTGTTATCAATTCTTGATTGTATGATTCATGTAAACCCTAGCACTTCACATACTAGTTCTGTATTTACTGATTAAATTCTGATTGCTGTGAGATGATGTTGATTAGTGTGTAATAATTTCCTGATGTTAAGATACATTATATGTTAGAATCGTTGAACGATGATTGGACTGCATATAAAAGAATTAGGGTTATCTGATCGTGAAAACAAAAACGTAACTGTTGCACTGTAGTTGAAGGTTCATAAGATTGATGTTTTGCCCGATGTTTGGTTCTACATGATGTCCGAATTTTGTTTGAGGTTGAAATGGTCCGAATTTTGTGTGATACATGCTATCCGACTCTTAATGATAATAGAGAGTCCAAATTTTGCTAGCAACACTTATAGTCCGAGTTTTGTGTCACAACATGAGTCCGACTTTTAGTAAGAAGGGTAGTCCGAACTTTGATAGGGTAATGTATGATCCGACTTATGTAAAGGGTTTAGGTCCGAGTTTGGTACATATGAACATGTCCGAGTTTCATGTATAATAGAATGTCCGAGTTTTATATACAAACATAAACATGTCCGAGTTTTAAAGCACAAGGTCCGATTTTCTTCATGTGTTCATTGTTCGACTTTTGTATAGTAAAGGGGGTCCGAGTTTCTTAAGTGTGGGAAGGGGGTGTCCGAATTTGTGAAGGGGAGGAAAAGTCCCTTGGTCTGAGTTTATTAAAGGGGGGTAAAGGTCCGACCTTTGCCTTGTGTTGATACCCTGTCCGAACTTTTAAGGGAGGTGTGCCCTTGGTCCGACTTTTAATAGAGAATGATGAGCCCGAGTTTTAAGCTAGATGTTTGTCCGACTTTTGATGTGTTGTGTAGTCCGAATTCTTTGTGGGTAATTGCTTGTCTGAGTTTTATGCTTCGAGGGTGGTCCGAATTACATATGTTATATATGATCAGAACCTTACAAAGTAATGTGGGAACCGAGTTACTTGTAAACACCAGTGTTAGAGCCTACTGTATGTTTCTGTATGTTTCTGTACATTACAACCTGCTACTTGCTACTGTATATGCTACTGTATATCACTGAACGCTACGGTATGTATGAACATTCTATCTGATGTCATTCTGTGCACAACCATCACACGAATCACAGTTACTTGGATATCAAAGACTTGTAAACCCTAATTGAATATGAATACTTACGTTGAGTATGTGCAATGTACCCTAGGTCGTGTGTAACGGACTTAAACATTAATTAACCCTAGAAGCAATAACATACCGAGCAAACCAAGGTGAGTTCACACTCTTACAAAGGTATGGGATTCCCGGGGATAGGGAATGGGTTGAATGATGGAAGTGAATAATTACTCGTACTTACACGGCTACCAGACTATCTACCATGGTCCTCGGGTTAAGCAGGACACTTACGTAAAACCTACGTAAACAATAACATGTTACTGTCTTCCGGAGTCAGGAAGGACACTTACGTAAAACCTACGTAAACCCCACGCGTACCACTGTCCTCGGGTAAAGAAGGATACTTACGTAAAACCTACGTAATGCTTGTACGTACTACTGTTCTCGGTTGTGAAGAACACTTATGGTTACGAATAGTCTAGTGTATATGCAACATGGGAAGCCCCCACCAATAGAACATACTATCGGCCCAGTAGAGCCACATGTTACAGACGAACTTACTATTACGAATTTTACTTTCTGTGAACTCGCTCAACTAGTTGTTGATCCTCTGTTACATGCCTTGCAGGTCGTTAGATACTTGGAGCTTGCACAGGGAGGCGCGGTCGTTGTGGACAAGGATCGTGATTACTTGATTTAAACATTATGACATTGCACGCTTTATTTATGATTGGGCTTTTATACATTTGCTTCCGCTAAACTTTGTTATTATACTTATGTTTTGGAACACCTTTCATATGGATTGGTTTGGTTTAAATACAATTACTTTTACTATATACATTGTTCTATATGATTGGTGGCTTGATCCTGGTCAGTCACGCTCCCAAGCGGTGATACTCCGCAGGTGGATTTTGGGGGTGTGACATACCATCCCAGTCACAAACCAGGGATGGTTCAACCTTTTCTTTCTTTGTTTTCTTCTCATAAAATTCTTTAACCCCTTTGACTTTTCGATCAATCATCTTTCCAAAGATATGTTTTACCTTGGGGTTAAAGACCTTCTCAGCATCAAATTCCTATTTATCATTATAAAATTGGTTACAAATTTCAATTTTACCAATTTTGTTTTTATAATTCTCAGCCCGAAGTGATGGAAACTCCTCATCATTCACAGTCGGAACTGATTTTTCATCTTTTACATCAGCTTCACATTTTGAAACAACTTGTGGCTCAACTGACTTTATGGAATCAGTTTCATCGCCCGAAAATAGCTCCTCTTATTTTGACCCATCAGAATCATCGCTAGAGCTTTCACCAGCTTTCTTAACAACCCATTTCTGCTTGTCAGATTTAGCTCTCTTCTTGTAAAACTTGTTCGAACTCTCACCAATTTCAAATGTAGAATCTTTAAACAATTTTGTTCTATCAATTGGTGGTTCGAACTCAACCACTTTCTCTTTCAGTTTACGAGAAACTCCCTGTTTTGGTGCTATTGCCTTAGAACAATCTCTGGCAATATGTCCAATAATGTTGCATTGGAAACAGGTTCTCGTATCTTTCTTCTGCTCAGTCATCTTCTTCATTGCATCTTGCTTCTTTGCAAGGAACTCATTGTTTGACTGCCTCCAGAATGCTTTCTTTTCTTCTTCTTCAGATGACGTTCCTGAAACAAATGTCATTTTGGATTTAAAATCACGAACATATTTTTCATTTTTCTGTTTTTCTGTAGGAGTAAAACCTAAACCTTTCTTTTTGAAATTACCGTTATGGTTTGATTTCTTTTGAAAACCTGAATCAGAACTGTAATTCTTTTTCTTGTTTAATCTTTGTTGTACTCTTGAGGTGTAAGGTCTTGGTTTTTCATTAAGACATAAGTCTTTTATTTCAGAAATATTAATTTCAGTGAGTTTGAAAACCTTGTTTATCAATTCAGTTTTGACACCTCTTATTGGAAATTCCTCATCAGAATATAATTTGTCAGAATCATTCAAAGTGTAGGCAACTTTAAACAACCCATCATCCAAATTAGATTTTGATAACAGGAATTCTTTGTCATAGACTATTTTTCCCTGTTTTTCTGTTTCACCCGGAGTGCTTGACTCAGACTTTGACTCTGACGCGGACTCCGACTTTGACTCCTCTATCTCATCGTTTTCTAACACATGATCCACGACTTTCTTCATCAATTGAGACTGTTGATTAGTGTTAGACGATGTAAACACAACATCAATCCTGTCAATGACATTAATACTTTCTGGTAGATTGACTAACGACTCCGACTCCCACTGTAAATTTGTTGCCTTTTTTACTCTTTCATCGTTTGGGTATCTTGGCAAATATCCGTTTTCCAGCGGAGGTGGACACTTGTTATAACTGACACCTTGTTTCTTACCAGAATCTTTCTTCTCAATTGTTTTCTTCGTGTCATTCTTCTTCTTTTCCAAAGTCTTTTCATCAGCAATTTTTCCAGCTTTCTTTTCTTCAGTTACCTCATCATCTTCCCATGCCTTCATACTTTCAACCGTCGGATAAATCCTGTCAATGACATAAGAAGTACATGAGTAACTTTTTAGCAAATGATTAACTCTTTCAGTTTCAATTCTTTGCAGCTCAAGCTTTTGTTCCAAAGCAGCACACTTCTCGATGTAATTGTTTACAACTTTCTGCTTTATCATGAAAGCTCCCTGAAGTGTCTTCATTGCAGTTGCTTGTTCTTCACTTGTTTGGTTGTATTGGTTCATTGCTTTGTTCAGCACATCGTAAGATTCCTTCAAACTGTTCAAATTGTAAATCAGTGTGCTGTTTTGCTTCTTTATAGCTTCACAGTTCTCACACTTCACTGGAATCTTTTTCGCATCAACTTCTTCCTCAACATTGAATTTAGGAACTTCTTTCATCTTTTGTCTTCTTATCACTGGAACATCTTCATCATCACTGCTCACTGGTGTCTTGATCTTTTTCTTTTTCTTCTTGGCTTTATCATCATCACTATCACTTTCAGCAAGCAACTTCATATCAGCTTTGAATTTTCTTGCCCAATACTCAGTATCATCATCACTATCATCTTCAACCTTTGCCATGAAAGCAGTGTAAGCTCTATTTTGATCAGGAATATAATCATCCCAAGTAAAATTTTCCCAGCTAACACCCTCTGGTAGCTTTTCATCTTCTTGATCAATCCAACAAGCTTTTGCATTATCTGGAATATATTTATCCCATTTCAATGACTTCTTTTCATCTTGATTACCCACACATGCTTTCTTTCCTGAATCTTCAATTATGGTCTTCCATGTGCAGTTTGTGCTTGATGTTGATGTTGTTGTGATGGTGATTGAGCAACCTGATGATAGATAGCTTTTCTGTAGTAATCATTGTTGTTATTGAAAGGGTTCTGAGCTCCACTTGCTTGGCGGTTAGTGCACTCCCTTTTGAAGTGTCCTTTTTCCCTGCACCGAAAACAAGTGACTTTAGATTTATCGAAACCTAAAGTAGAAACATTTGCCTCACGAAGATCATCTCTCCCCGTGATCTGCTTGAATTTCTCAGCTCTTCTTAACACGCTAGCCAAACACCACTTTATGTCCATTAGCTCCATCTCTTCAGCATCTATCTGGTCGTAGTCTTCCTTGGTTAGCATTGGATTCCCGATACGACCTGCAACAAAACAACTATAAGATTCCAAAACCATTCCTAATAAAGACATTTGGTTTTTAGCAACTTCCTCGGAATAATCTTGATCATTTTCAAGATTTAATACAATATTGCACTGAAGTTTCTTCCCATTTTTCGTTGCTGAAATGTTTGGATCAAAAGATGGAAATGATGTAAAACTTGTTTTGCTGGTTGATCCTTCAGATGAGCTTTCAGATGAATTTTTTACACTGTAGGCAGTTTCAACTTTCGGAGATAGATTTGATGATTTCTCATTCACCCCTGCTTTATAGTATAACCCGATATCCTGTTCACCATCAAAATCCTTCATTCGAATAATTTTTCGTTGTTCCATTTCTTGAGCTTTGATCTTTTCAATGAACTTGCTGAGTGTCAAATTGCTAAAACCTTTCTTGTTTCTGAGCATCATAAGATATGTGCCCCAAGTCTCATATGGTAAAGCATCAGCAAGTTTTTCGATCAACTCTTCATTGTTTTTCTCAATACTCAATCTCTTCATGTTAGCAAGCAAATTGCAGTATCTTTCGATAATCTCTCTTATGCTTTCATTCTTTAACCCGTGAAACAGATCAAACTCTTTCTTTAGAAGCTATTTCTTGCTTTTGACCATTTCTTCACTACCACGAAACTTTGACCTTAAAGCTTTCCAAATCGAATATGAAGTTCCATTGTGTTGCAAAAGCACCATAATATCCTCTTTCACTGCTTGTTGAAGAAGACTTAACATCATTTTCTCATCTTTGTATTTCTTTCTAGCATCAGCACCTAGATCTTTTATCGGAACAGGCTCTTCATCATCATTCATCGGTTGAACATATTTTGTCTCGACACATTCCCATGCATCAAGATAATTAGCTTGAACCCAATTCTCAAAACGACCTTCCCAACCTTTAAATTCTTTGATGTTCATTAGTTTGGGAGGCTTTTGCATCGTCCCTGTTTCGTTTTCCAACATCGTGTTCTGTGCAATACTCATCGGTGTAACTGGAGTAGCGAATGCGTTGTAGAATTCCTCGTCCATTGTAACATACCAATTTTTATCATGTAAATTATAAGTATGGTTAAACTTATTAACCACTAGTAACTAGTTTATTTCTAATATAAATATTCAACTCAAATAGTTTTAAACATTATTTTATATAGTTGGTTGAAATATTATTGACCCATATATGGGTGACCTTGCTAATAAAATAAAAGTATATAAAAACTTATATTATTAGACGGGTAGTCTACGGGTAAGTTAACTATTAGAATTATGAAATTCCTAGACAGGTCTAGGAACCATATAATAATTAAAAATAACATTATATTTGAACCTACTCTGTTTTTAAAGAAACTTAGACCCAAATGTAGACAAAAATATTATCGTTCTAAATAACATATTTATTATTTTCTAGAACACCATATTTTAGAAGTTATACATACCAAATGAATAAAGTGGTTAAATTAATAATCATAATAATAAAAAATTAATAATAATAAGAATAATATAATAGCCAAATGAAGTTTCACAAATTCAAAGAAACCTGTCATGTCTCCATTTTCCAATTCGTGTCCCATCTGTTTTAAATAAATAAAGCTTTTTCATTTTTAAAATGAATTAGTTATGTACGTGTCATTGAAAGAATAAAATAAATTAAAAATTTGACACCTCTATCAATTAAAAGGAAGTACGTGTCAGTATGTGAAACCATCCATGAATTAGATGGCCATATTGGCGTAATCTCGAAGCAATATGTCAACTATAAATAGCTAGGTAGTCTTTTAACAAATTTCCATACCTTCTTTTCTTTCTTCTGCTATGCCTTTTGTCTACTCTCTCTCTATATATATTGTTATTATTTTTTTTATAATAATAATGCCCTGTCTCGTTTTAAACTCCCGATCACCGCTAACCTTTCCGATTGATCTGAACCCCATAACGCATGTCAAGGCTCTGCCCGACTAAGTTCGTTTGGGTTCTGTCTCGGGACATCGGGACAAGGTTGATTTAGGGGTACTATACTTACCATGAGTACATTATATATTTTTAATAGCCCAAAAGTTATACCTAAAATTTATACCAGGAGGTTTTCTAGTTGAACCCTAAAGTTACAAAGTGGATCCATTCTCTTTTCTCACCGTTTTATTTCTCTTTGTGATTTACCCCAAAACTATTATTTAGTATTTATTATTTCTATTTTGTAAACAAAACTTTCATCAAAAGTCATGCCTATTATTTACCCAATAGGGAACCATAGTTGAGACACCCAAGTAATCCTGCACAACCCCTAAAATTTCCAGAACAATCAGAATCAGGATCAGGGCCCCTAAAACTCAGGGGGGGATAAACCCTAGCCAACGATTATCTTCATAACTAATTATAAAATTCGAAAAATTAAAAACCGTCGACACAGCAAGCCTACATGCACGAAGGGCTACTCTATGAAAATAGGGTGGTCACTCGCGTAGCGCGACGCCTAAAGGGGTACCCCCTCGCGCTACGCGACGGTGTCAAATTTTCAGTATAAATAGCAGGGGTTGGGACTTGAAATTTGGCACTTGAACGACGAAAATCGGAGTTACGTAGGTCGAGTTATAAGCAAAACAGTCCAACACACACACACAATTATCGAATCGCTGCCGCAGAACAGGGTAATTACTCGATCGCTATTACGATTCAGTTTCCAGGATCAATATACCCAAAGAATATCTAAGTGCCGCCCACATTGGGCTATGCTTTATCGTTGTCGATAATTCGATAATGAGCCGAAGCATTGTACTTTGTCGTTGTCGATAATTCGATATACGAGTTGAAGTACTATACTTTGTCGTTTGTCATTTTGATAAATGAGCTGAAGTATTGCACTTGGACATTCATTGTAAAAATTGATCTCGGGGAATTATCGTAATTGCTGTATTGATTATTAACCCGGTTTTTGTGAAATTCGCTAAGGTTAATGTAGGTTTTACACCAATACATATTCTATTCTGTTAAACTTACCAAAAATACTCCCAACTACACCCTTACAATCAAATAAACTATTAAATCATCAGAAGATCCAGAATAATAAAGTGCATGCTTAATTATCGGAAGAAATAGAATCAAGAAGTTGTTAACTCAATTCTGCATGCTGATTTGTGAGTCATTCTCTTTTTATCAATTGTTTTACAATACTCCAATTCATTTTCCAAAAGTTATAATTACAGTGATTAAGTTTATGTAATCACCAAATTACAGCCGGTATGTGGGGTATTGTGCACAGTATTGTTATTATTGTTTCCTTCACATTAGGTGGGCGAGCCTAATTGTGACATACGTCACTCATTGGGCCAGCCAATGGTGATATGACCACAGTCACAGAGCTGGTCTGTGACAAATACCTATTCTTGAAATGTTGGTTGATAATAAACATATGTAAAAACTCTTAATACTGTAAATTATAACAAATGTGTCGTTTTCAGTAAAATGAATGAACTCACTCAGTATTTCCCGCTGACAAAAACTTTTTAAAACGCGTTTCAGGTAATTACAGTAGATTGGAGTAAGGATTGGATCCGGCACTAAAAGACTTCAAGAAGTGGCTTATTTTATTAATTAAATCAAATTAAGAAATATTGTTTTTAGTAAAAAGCTACCTTTGAAACAATGGAATTTATTCCATCTATTTCAATAAAAAATCCGGTGTTTCTAAACTCTGATATTTTCCTAACTCACGGTCCTGATGAAATTTCCGCTGCAATGTTTTTCAAAATAATCACCGGTACCACTGGACTGCTCGCGGCATCCGATTCCGGCCAGGATGGGATCGGGGGTCGTGACAGAAGGTGGTATCAGAGCTAAGCCACTGCTTTAAGCCTATAAGTGTTGTGATAACAATACTTAAATAAAAGAGTTAGGAGATTGCTATTAACTGGTAGCACATCTGATAGAATTTAGACTTGAACATAAGAAAAGATGCCTTAGTATAAACTAAGCCACTTGTTAAGAGCAAGTAGGTGTTATAATAATAATACCTAAGCTTAAATGGAAAGTTAGAAACTTAATATTATCTGATAACATTCTGAATGATATTTAGACTTGAACTTAAGAATTTTGCCTTAAAATAAACTTTAAGGTAAATTACTTATATAAGTATAATGTAATGGATACTGGTATGTCATAAGAATAACGGTTAGCAGGCAATAGCACTTAATTGCTATTTATTCTTGCTTATTGATATGATTTGGTCTAGAATAAAATATGTTATGAAAATACAAATTTCCTTGATTCTGGATAAAAGTCCTAATAAAAAAAAAAAAAAAAAAAAGACACTTTTAAGATTTTGAAAAGATACTATTTATGGGAAATAGAAAATTTTCTCCGGCAAAACTGGGTATAGAGTAGCAGACTCTCCAGCTTGTCCGGATATACTGAGATTACCTCTCCGGCGCGAACCGGGTAAGATGGGGTATATAAAATGTCAAACAAGTGACAAGATTTCCCTAAATAAGTATCATGGCCTAATATCAGACTTGTTTTTGAAAATAAAGAATCTGTTAAATACATTAACCTTATAAAGGATATGTATATTACAGCATGTGAAATATATGATTATATAGATATGTGTATCTATAAGAAATTTCAAAAGCCATAACAATTGATAATTAAGAATAAAGCACAAGTATATGTGTCAATAATAAGAATCTCTATATCGATATCAAACATTATTTTGTTTAATCATCTACCTCGTAACTCGAGCAACAATAATAAATGGAAACCCATTAAGTTGGGACATCATCAAAAATATAAGAATTACCAATACGTTACCATAAATTATTAACGCTATAAATTATGAACGCAAGTAAGAAGCATGTAAAATTGTGCTAATGCACAAGAAAACACATGAAACTTAAATTATACGTCCACAAAGGTCAAAATATATCACATACAAAGACCTTTGGAAAATATAAACTAGGCACGATGACACCAATATTAATTCCGTCGGTAAAAGAACTCCTAATCAAAAAGCGACACTTTGCCACATGATCTTACAAACAATCAAAACCTCGCTAAGGTACGACGAAACAATAATTCACAACCATCGATGCACAGTCTAATTATAGTCATACTTATTGACACTACAAAAGAAGTCATCTACCTTTGCAAATCCCCTATTTTCATTTCATTTCATTCGACATTCCTTGATAATGTCACTTAACAAAGGTTATCACACGAGATTTCAGATAAAGTTCTTATATTTCTTTCATTGCAATTCTGACTTCTACCTATAAATAAGTTGACTTTCATGTTTCTACTTCCTCTAATAGTCATCATACCATGAAGATTTCTTTCATAATAGCAAATATTGATCCATTTCGTTTCTTGGTAAATCCACACAATACACATGCACTATTTGTTGCGCATGTGGTTCATTTGAGTTATAAGACCCTAGGAAGGCATCCTTTCAATTTGTTTTATCAAAAGTTCAAATATCGTATTACTATACTTGATCTTTGCATTTATAAACCACGGTTATTGCAAAACATTGACTCTTTGATATCGAGTCAATAAGTTTCTTGAAAAACTCAATTTCCTTTAACATACATGGGTTTTGTTGTAACCATATCCAAAATTTCTTATTAAATACATGAACTCGTTTTGTTTACACCAAGTTCAATTGTTTGAACTTGCTCGTATTACATATTCAATTCAAAATCCCATATGATGGATTGAAGCCATCATATTCAAAATAGTCCCGACAAGCACTTCAATTCTCTTAAATCATAACATGCTTGTTTAGTCTTCGAATTCATCAAATCATCTCTTTGATCACAATCACTTTGTGATGACATTTTCACAAAATGGAAGATTGCGCTAATTTAATATTTAATTATTTATTTATATTTAATCCGCTTTATTGGTTTATTTTATAAAAGCAATCTTAACACAATTATGTGCCAAGATAATGATCTACCATTTCATGTCCTAAATTCCGTAGTCCTTACAACCAATCGAGCCTTTCATGATATTTCTTACCTTTCATTAATCGAAAAACATTGTATAAACTTAATTGATTATATATAGAAACTTACAATATAGTATTTCTGTAATTATCATTTTTGTTAAAACCATTAAGGTAAAGAATTTATATTTTACGTATAAAATTTTGTTTGAAGTATACTCTCATTAAAGTTTAGGCATTTATTATTGGCAATTAATATTAGTTTTATTATTAGTAATAAATATATTAATAATAATAGTGTTAGTATTATTTTCAGATACTAAAGTTATTATCAAGGGCATGTATTGGATAGCCTAGCCTTAATTAGGCATGGACTGACCACCTATGCTTAAACAAGGCAGCACTAACCAATATCCGCCGTGATAATGACTAGTTAATTAAGTCATCATACTTATTTAGTAAATTTTAATTATATATAAAAAAAAAAAAAAAAAAAAATTTACTTTGTACTAAAAAGAGAAGACATATTTTTATAAAACAATACCAGAATTAGAGGGACGAATAAAATTATACAAATAATTATGTATCACATATTTTGTGATAACTATGTACTATAACACTCTAGCAAGAAAATAACCATATAAAAATAATATAGTAGTCAGCGACTACATTAGGTTAAGAAAACACTATAATACATAAAGAATAGTCACCACAACATTTGTAACTACATTTTTACAACGCTATATGGTTTCAAAATAAAAATAAGTAATCACATAGAATTGACCCAGTATTATATAAAATATTTTACAAATACTTTTACCCCTTTTATTCACAATTTTCATTTAAACGTTATAAGTAATAGTGATTCTTTTACAAAATCATTTTGTAAATGTAATAACTTCACTATAGTGTTTTGTAATTTATATTACATAATATAACAAAATACTATTTAATGGTAACCCTTTTTCATATAGTAAAAATGCGAAACAAGTAATATATATTACATTTGCTTTACAAATATAATATAATAGTTGGTCATGTCAAAATAACTTATTTTTATTATATTTCCATCTCTAGGATATAATATGAAAAATATGATCACTAATAGTGTACTATCACATTGTTTCACAATTAAAACAACTTGGAACTCTAAACAAACGATACACTAACTCTATTGTCTTTTTCGTGTATCTTTGCAATTCCCTCATCTCAGCACATTGATTTTTCATATCATAATTCAATATTTAAACAATCCTTTTTCATGCTTTTATTTCATTTTGAACCCGCCAATTCTAAATCATCCTCAGTTGTCAATCAAGTAAGATTTCTTTTAAAAAGAGTTTTATTGATTCCAAAAGTCCTTCACATTTATTTTAAAATCTATTTATCATATATCTTTTGGCCTAAACCTAGTCACCTTAGAAACTATACCATTTCATCTCATTCGTTTGTCATCGAATTCTTACACTAATTCAGTTGAACCATTGAATCCTATCTATTGTACAATTCATAGTCACCAAATTTGATATTTTAATTTGGTATCATTTACCTTAATATTATTCTTTTTAATCAAAAAGTAACATAACTCTAAAAGAAATATCGTAGCCCAAATCTCGAGGACGAGATTTAAAACAAGGTGGGGAGGATGTAACATACCAATTTTTATCATGTAAATTATAAGTATGGTTAAACTTATTAACCACTAGTAACTAGTTTATTTCTAATATAAATATTCAACTCAAATAGTTTTAAACATTATTTTATATAGTTGGTTGAAATATTATTGACCCATATATGGGTGACCTTGCTAATAAAATAAAAGTATATAAAAACTTATATTATTAGACGGGTAGTCTACGGGTAAGTTAACTATTAGAATTATGAAATTCCTAGACAGGTCTAGGAACCATATAATAATTAAAAATAACATTATATTTGAACCTACTCTGTTTTTAAAGAAACTTAGACCCAAATGTAGACAAAAATATTATCGTTCTAAATAACATATTTATTATTTTCTAGAACACCATATTTTAGAAGTTATACATACCAAATGAATAAAGTGGTTAAATTAATAATCATAATAATAAAAAATTAATAATAATAAGAATAATATAATAGCCAAATGAAGTTTCACAAATTCAAAGAAACCTGTCATGTCTCCATTTTCCAATTCGTGTCCCATCTGTTTTAAATAAATAAAGCTTTTTCATTTTTAAAATGAATTAGTTATGTACGTGTCATTGAAAGAATAAAATAAATTAAAAATTTGACACCTCTATCAATTAAAAGGAAGTACGTGTCAGTATGTGAAACCATCCATGAATTAGATGGCCATATTGGCGTAATCTCGAAGCAATATGTCAACTATAAATAGCTAGGTAGTCTTTTAACAAATTTCCATACCTTCTTTTCTTTCTTCTGCTATGCCTTTTGTCTACTCTCTCTCTATATATATTGTTATTATTTTTTTTATAATAATAATGCCCTGTCTCGTTTTAAACTCCCGATCACCGCTAACCTTTCCGATTGATCTGAACCCCATAACGCATGTCAAGGCTCTGCCCGACTAAGTTCGTTTGGGTTCTGTCTCGGGACATCGGGACAAGGTTGATTTAGGGGTACTATACTTACCATGAGTACATTATATATTTTTAATAGCCCAAAAGTTATACCTAAAATTTATACCAGGAGGTTTTCTAGTTGAACCCTAAAGTTACAAAGTGGATCCATTCTCTTTTCTCACCGTTTTATTTCTCTTTGTGATTTACCCCAAAACTATTATTTAGTATTTATTATTTCTATTTTGTAAACAAAACTTTCATCAAAAGTCATGCCTATTATTTACCCAATAGGGAACCATAGTTGAGACACCCAAGTAATCCTGCACAACCCCTAAAATTTCCAGAACAATCAGAATCAGGATCAGGGCCCCTAAAACTCAGGGGGGGATAAACCCTAGCCAACGATTATCTTCATAACTAATTATAAAATTCGAAAAATTAAAAACCGTCGACACAGCAAGCCTACATGCACGAAGGGCTACTCTATGAAAATAGGGTGGTCACTCGCGTAGCGCGACGCCTAAAGGGGTACCCCCTCGCGCTACGCGACGGTGTCAAATTTTCAGTATAAATAGCAGGGGTTGGGACTTGAAATTTGGCACTTGAACGACGAAAATCGGAGTTACGTAGGTCGAGTTATAAGCAAAACAGTCCAACACACACACACAATTATCGAATCGCTGCCGCAGAACAGGGTAATTACTCGATCGCTATTACGATTCAGTTTCCAGGATCAATATACCCAAAGAATATCTAAGTGCCGCCCACATTGGGCTATGCTTTATCGTTGTCGATAATTCGATAATGAGCCGAAGCATTGTACTTTGTCGTTGTCGATAATTCGATATACGAGTTGAAGTACTATACTTTGTCGTTTGTCATTTTGATAAATGAGCTGAAGTATTGCACTTGGACATTCATTGTAAAAATTGATCTCGGGGAATTATCGTAATTGCTGTATTGATTATTAACCCGGTTTTTGTGAAATTCGCTAAGGTTAATGTAGGTTTTACACCAATACATATTCTATTCTGTTAAACTTACCAAAAATACTCCCAACTACACCCTTACAATCAAATAAACTATTAAATCATCAGAAGATCCAGAATAATAAAGTGCATGCTTAATTATCGGAAGAAATAGAATCAAGAAGTTGTTAACTCAATTCTGCATGCTGATTTGTGAGTCATTCTCTTTTTATCAATTGTTTTACAATACTCCAAATCATTTTCCAAAAGTTATAATTACAGTGATTAAGTTTATGTAATCACCAAATTACAGCCGGTATGTGGGGTATTGTGCACAGTATTGTTATTATTGTTTCCTTCACATTAGGTGGGCGAGCCTAATTGTGACATACGTCACTCATTGGGCCAGCCAATGGTGATATGACCACAGTCACAGAGCTGGTCTGTGACAAATACCTATTCTTGAAATGTTGGTTGATAATAAACATATGTAAAAACTCTTAATACTGTAAATTATAACAAATGTGTCGTTTTCAGTAAAATGAATGAACTCACTCAGTATTTCCCGCTGACAAAAACTTTTTAAAACGCGTTTCAGGTAATTACAGTAGATTGGAGTAAGGATTGGATCCGGCACTAAAAGACTTCAAGAAGTGGCTTATTTTATTAATTAAATCAAATTAAGAAATATTGTTTTTAGTAAAAAGCTACCTTTGAAACAATGGAATTTATTCCATCTATTTCAATAAAAAATCCGGTGTTTCTAAACTCTGATATTTTCCTAACTCACGGTCCTGATGAAATTTCCGCTGCAATGTTTTTCAAAATAATCACCGGTACCACTGGACTGCTCGCGGCATCCGATTCCGGCCAGGATGGGATCGGGGGTCGTGACATCCATTTTTCCGGATTTTTAAATGAGCTGTATCACCTTGTAAGAATACCTGACAAACAAACAAACAAAAACACGATCAGTTTAAAGACTTATCAATTAACTGAAACAAAATGGTACTCGAACTGGTGACTATTCTGTACGGATTGAAGGTTGACACACTGTGCGGACTGTTATAACCCAGAAGATGTTCAATGATTTTTTTTCAAATGACCTGATCTGATACAATCCCTCAATTGAACTTTTGATCCAAACTAACCACTTGTTTGCAATCACTTTTAAAAAACTTTGATTACCAACAACAGTACATGGGCCGACAGCTCACTTTGATTGGACCTTCAAAACATGCATTGAACTGACAAAAATTCACTTGATTGAGCCGATGACACGAAGTGGGCTTCTATTTATAATCACATGTAACTGACAAATCACATGGGCCGCCCTTTAAGTCTGAATGATATTGTGATTGGGTCGTTAATCACATGCAAGCTTCTGTTAACAAAAATACTTTTGACGACAACTCACAATTTATCTAACATATGATTGGGCCGCTTACCTTATCAACATATGGGCTGACAATTAGTAAATGAACTTTGACAATGAGAATAGATTTAACAAAGTGACGGACAAACTTATATTGCTTTTAAAATGTTCTGACAACACACATGTGAATATTCTTGATCTAACCATTTACATGTGAATTCAAAATAGAATTAAATGCTATATTGTACCGTTTGAATTAACAGTAGCCGACAAACTACAATTACCAACTAAACATCTAGTGGGCCGTTCTTTAAAGTGGGCTGTCATTCATCATATGCAAACAATCATAATTCACATGCAACCTTAATTTCGAGAAATCATCACATGCAAACAAGCCGACACTTTGATTCACTACTCAAAACTCAATTGGACCTCTAAAATCACTAACCCAATAGCTGATTGAGCCGAGAATGTGTATATTCAGTTAAAGCACATGGGTTGATCAATATTAATTGTCAAAAGACATAGATTGCACCTCAAAGTCCACTAACTCGACAAACAAGTAATGTTCAAATAAATCCTTAATATTCCACCATTCTCATTCGGCCTCAACTATGTGTCACATGGGTTGCAATGACTATGGCCGACAATATTACAACTCTTTGATTGGACCAAAAATCTTCAAACGGAAAGTCTCCACTTTCAAACGGACCGAATTTTTCAAACGGTTTCTTCAAACGGTCACACCCCAATGTTTCAAACGGAATACATGTTTCAAACGTAATGACACCTTTCAAACGATATGACACCTTTCAAACGATAGTCCAAACGAAAGATTTTTTCAAACGATGGTTTCAAACTGAATAGACATTTTCAAACGGAATCTATAGCATTTTCAAACGATAGGGCAAGATTCAAACGGAATAGCTAGGCTTCGTTCAAACGGACACCAGTTTTCAGTCAATGTTTGCCACTTTTACTTCGAATTTTGAACTGATATTCACAAGGATTTGTTAAAATACAATTACGCACACATTGTGAAAGTTTTAGCCGATTTTAACCGTGAAAACTTGTTCAATTTTGAAAGAAGGTGTAGAAAATCAGAATAAGCAGCTGAATTGGTATGAACTCTTCCTCCTGAGCTCTGATACCACTTGTAGGATCGTTTTCAGACCCGAACGAGTCGATCAGAAGAGTTTATCTCTAAACGAAAGGCGAAAACAGACGTGTAGAGTTCAATTCAGCAAGATTCACACTATAAACTGTTGTATGATTGATATAAAGACGTTTTACAACCTGACAACACTTCGGCAGCACTTCGTTGCACAAGCCGGAAAGTTACAAATGGTGAAAGTTTGAAAGCTATATATAGATAGTGACCCTTCCGTTTGAAACTCTTCAAACGGACAGGACATTTCAAACTAAACCCTATATCAAACTTTCAGCTGCTTCAAACTTTCAGCTTCAACTGTAGTAAACCGAGACTCGATATAAGACGAAGACGACAGACGGATGCACCAACAAGATTGGACATGTTGCACGAAAGTGTCCAAATCCAAAGCCTGTTGATGTTGAAAAACAGAAATCTGAGGATGTGAAACCAAGGTCAACCAGATTTGATTCGAAACAAACTTGGAGGTACAATACAAACAAGTTTGCTTCAAATCAAACTTGGAAATCAAACCCGAATAGGTTTGATTCAAGACAGACCTGGAATTCTTACACACCCAGATTCAGAACAACACAAAGTTGGAAAACTTCAGTTGATATGACAAAACCTCAACAGTTTTGGAAACCAACTGTTGTTCAGAAACAAAGTGTTCAAAAAGAATCACGTTTTTACAAACGAGGAACACCGACAGGTCAAACATGGTCTGTTAAGAAAAATGTCAATTCGGTAAAAGATGAAAAAGTTGATATTAAAATTGATGATGTTTTTGAGAAAAATGATAGAAATTATCCAGTTTTACCTGGAAAGATTCATGTTCAACTACCTGAGTCTAAACAGTCTTGGGTTGCGTTGTTCAAATGATCATATTGTTGAATGTGCAGGTGCTCAACGAAGCTGAAGATTGTGAAAAGGGAAGTGGGAGCAGCCTGGCACAGGAAGAGGTTGCAGGACCCTGGTTTGGTTGAACAGGGAGTTTAGTTTGATTGTTTTCTGTACATAAATAAGCAATATTTTCAAAACCCTAAAAACATAAAAAATTAAAAAAAAACAAAAATATGCTTCTAGTTTGGTAAAATTTGAAAAACTAAAAATATGTTTGTTTTTAATTTTTGTTCTGAATATATGTTGATTGAATACGTCGAAACCCTCACGGCTGAACAAACATGATTACGCTCACCAGATTGAAAAACGGTTTTCAAACTGTAAAAATCAATGTGTTGTAAATCATGGGGGTAATTACTGCTTTTAGTGTAATCCAGTTCACAAGATGCAGAAAATGGATGGCGAGACAAAGCTATCAGTATCGGGTTGTCAAATTTTTAATGATTTTGCATTTTAGGGGGAGAAAAATTTGTCAGAAAATACAAAAACATTGCAAAATTTGAAAAATCCAAAAACATGATAAAATTCAAAAATTTGAGTTTTGCGAGAAAAGAGGAAATGATAGTACATCAGTAGACAGTTACAGTATGCTAACGAATTGTAATGATTAAATAGTGTTAAACAGTCTCACTGATGATATGTCGATAGGTTTTTATACATTTAGTAAACTTTTTCGGGATATAAACCTAAATTCAAACACTTACTTATTTCGTGGGGAACACTACTTGAATATATAGGTAACCCCTGAAATCTTGTTTGAAATGTCCCTTATTCTGAAATACTAGGTCTTTATACTCAGTGATATCTGGGGTATTATTCCGGGACTTCTGCTGAATGGAAGTTCTGACCAAGTCCCCGAATAATACTTTCCGCATTGCTTGAAACATAGCATCGCCCTCACCGTAAAAAACGATAAAACATTGCAAAATGCTAATCGTGTGCTGTTATAACTAAAAGATCCTCTAAAGGGGACACACCGAAAAGTCAAAGCCGTCATCTCTCTGCGTATACGGAAGTATCGACCTGAGCTCTCACGGCCCTCGCATTTAACACCTTACAGATATCATCTGTGGTATACTCACATGTAAGACTGAATATTTGGGATTCTGGATACGGGAGTATATTCAAGAGGTGGGACACATGAATGAGTTTAAGTTTTAAAACACCTAAATCATATCCTGAATCAGTTGAAATTTGTATGAAAATTTAAGTGGACCAGTATATCGACAATCTAAGTGAATTGTGTAATTCTTAAAGTGAAATTAAGCTCAACGGTACTTGTAACTTGTCAAAAACTGATATGATCCTATGTCGCATACTTAAACAAAAATATTGTCTGTAAATATGTTTGTACATATTTCTTTACTGTTTTATATTTTCAGAAAATACAAAAAGATTTTGATTTCTGCTTTATTTTCGACAACCGATATCTGAGATGCTGAGTTTCAAAATCTAAGTAAGCTGATTGTGTTTCTGAAAATAAAACAAGTTCATTAATTTGAAACTTGTATTAAAATCAAAAATTCAAAAACAGTTTGTGATATCTCTAAGGTCATTAAGTTGGACTTGGATGATTAACTGTGGGGGATTTGGATGCTTATACTGTTAAAGAGTCAGTTTATGATCCTGTTTGTTAAAATTGCAAATTATTTGTAGATTGATGATAGGGGGAGTGTTTAAATGGTTTGATTTGTCAGATTACGATATCTGGAAGTTTAAAATGTTGTTACTTATCAAGTGTATGAGTGATTGCAGGAAAAGTCCAGACTACGATCCCGAGAGCAGAATCTAAGGGGGAGTCTGAAGACAAGCTGGAAGGTAGGAAGAGTTTGTAGCTGGAAAGATAGGTGTCGATTCCTAAAAGCACGGAAGCTTGACGAAAGGGGGAGCCTGCTGATGATAAAGCTGTTGATGATAGAGCCAGTGATGAGATCCTGGTATAACATTCAAAAGTGTAAAGCTGATCAAGAGAGTGATGGATGCTTACAATGTTACAATCTGAGTGAGAAGGCAAAATGATCAAGACTGAAGAGGTGTCATGACAGAGATTAGTCACTGAAGACTTCGTCAATACCCGAGGGGGAGTCTGTTAGTGCATTGCGTCTATTGACTTCGTCTTGTATCATGTAATAGGATAGGTTAGAATAATCAGTGCACGAGGTTCGAGAAACAGAAGTTAGAAGTTAAGAGTGTGATTTCGCTCATATGGACCAAGGTTCCTTGGAGCGAAATCAGAAGCTACTGATTCCGCTCATAAGGCATGGTCATTTAAGCGAAATCATGCATAGTATATATAGTGCACATGTTGTTTCATTTGGTACGGATTCAGAAATTGTGACGTGATGTCGTGGTCACAATCAAATTTAATCCAATTACTACTAAATAGTTAGTGGCAAGTGGGTATCGAACACAGGGAGTTTGTGGAATATGTGTTATTTGAGAATTTATCTAGATTAACTAAATTAGACTAATTGCAAGAAAAGTAAAATGTAAGAGTTGGTTGGATTGGTTTCTTTTAAAACTACGATTACTAATTAGTTTTCAAAATGAAAAATTGAGTTAGTAAACAATTTAGAGACAAATGACTATCTTGAGTTTCCGGTTTGCTTCGACTTTTGTGCTAACATTCAACTAGAAAGAACTACATAGACATAGTTCGTGAATGACCAATTGCAGTGATGAAAGGGAACTAAGTACTCAGATTCCTAAAACGTGAGGTTGTTACCCGATGATCAATTAACCCTTACCCAAGCCTAACTATACCCATGATATCTCGATTGCCAACGGCACCAAGAACGTATGGTTTCTAATTAGTTTAGCATAAAAATCAATACTTTACTAACAATCAATCATGCACCATAACAAACAATTCAAAGAGAAAAGAGTTGTTATTCTAGAAATATAAAATAAAAGCACAAGTCTTACACAACCTTCAACCCAAGATAATCATAGAATGTTTAGCAACACATGGCTTGAAGTGACAACATCATGTAAAAATAGAAGAAAATATTGTTCACAAAGATCACCAACAAAAGTAGATAGATAGTAGATGATAAGATATGTTTTTCACTTCCAAGTGCCTCAAATATACTCCCCCAACTCGTCCCCCATCTTCCGTAACCGAATACCCATGATAAGATCCCATAAATCCTCATGAAATGGCCAATAAATGTGTAAGTTACATTTTGAGATCAGTCAGAGGCGTAACCTACGGCTCCCAGCCGTAGGTTACGGCTGTCAGCAGCTCCAAGGTCAACATAGGGTGCCGTAACCTAAGGCCCTCAGCCGTAGGTTACGGCTCTGAGTGGTTCTTTACGGCAAGGAGCTCCTGTCTTACGGCGATGAAATTTGGACATGTTGGAGCCGTAACCTACGGCCAAAGCCGTAGGTTACGGTGCTGTATGTTATGTTTTTTTCTTGTTTCTTTCATTACAAGTGGAATCAATAATTCTTGTTTCCACCATCATCTAGCATCCATCCAAGCTCTATATTATCCATCTTTTATGCACTTTAACACCTGCAAAATCAAACATAGAGTGGTTACCAAGTTCAAGCAATTAACTGAATAAAGCATGGAATGTGCGTACATTTAGACCTTTTAAGGGTTGTCCTACGGACCACCCGTCAACGAAGTGCTGCCAAATTGCTCTCAGGTTGTAATCTCTGTTAAATCAATACAAGAGGCACTATAATTAGTTTGAGCGTCCGTTTCATTGATTCCGCCTTTGAATCGGATAAACAACTCTTCTGATTAACTCGTTCAGGTTCAACAACGATCCTACAAAATATATATTTTTGGAAGTAAAATATATATTTACAAGTGAACAACACAAATCCAAATTACAAGAACGCGGCAAACGGGCGAGACCCGACAAACAAGGGCACAACCCTCACAAATGATGAACATACGCAAAACAAATACATAACTTAAGATGGTGACTTGTACGTAGTGAGTTACAAGTCTAGTGATTAACGTGCATAGAATACATATAGGTTACGACGCTTACAAGATAAACCCGGTGAATTTTACGACGCAGGATACACAAAACAGTGAGTTCATGTCCCCACTTTTAAACTTTTACTTGTTTTCTAAACTTGGGGAAAATACGTGTGCAATGGTATGTAGAACACAAAACTTAGGAATGACACATAGATCATGTGACGAATAGGGTGACATAAGCACCATTAATCAATGTATACATTTAGACCGGAGAACGAAAAGGTTAGATCTAATGGGTTTCAGGCAACCTCACTCTTGGCCTATTTCTACCAATGAGTGCTTTTGTGTCTCAGTCGATCTCGACAAAAATGCCTAGGTTTGGATGCTTCCTATGTCGTGACATATGTTAAAGTCCTCACGAAACATTAGCAATCTCATATTCCTTACATTTACAGAACACAGTACGAATACACTTTACAAATTACATACCATGTTTCATACAAGTATATACAAACATTCTATACAAAAACTGTATGAATTCACACCAACTTATGTTGACGATTTTCCAAAACTTGCATGTATTTCAGGGAACTAAGTGGATGTATATGCGGTCTCCTTACTCAAGATGGTTGTTTATGTTACAAGTTATTATGTGTCGATGCTCCGTTGCCACTTTTATAGGATTTGTTTGTTATATCCTGCCTTTTGCGGAGACATAATGAACAAAACCTTGATATTTGTTTTTGAAATGATGTTGTAGACTTTTCAAACAATTATCTTATGATGGGTTGTAACTTTAAACTTAGCTTTTGTTATGGATATTAAACTATCAATGGCAATAAGGAGTTGTTTTACATTCATGTAGTATGTTTACTTATCATATGCAATGAGAACCTTTCAGATCATACCTCGTGCTTCCGCCTTAGAAAGGGATGTGACAGATTGGTATCAGAGCTTCGATTGTAGTGAACCAGGATTCCTTCTCGAGTCTAGTCTACAATCCTTAGGATCCTCTCACGAAAAACAATTTTTACAAAAGTTTTCATTGCATAAAACAGTCCGCGACATCCACTACATAAACTTGTTTTTCAAAAATCAAGCGAGGACACTACGTGACTTAGGGTGCATAGAACTAGCACTTATCTTTAACTAGGGACTACTTGCAACAATGTGTATAACTATATATATATTAATTAAGTAATAATAATTAATATATGTACATATGCCATGATCTTTATGATTACAGGTACTCATGTCTTCATCAGAGAGAAGTGGTCTATCAGAGGAGCATGACCCTATGGCGATTGTCTCCGACGACGAGATTGCCCCAGCTCCAGAGATTTTTAAGTCTGACTCCGAGACCAACCCTGAGATGATGTCGGATGATGAGAATCTCGATGATTTTCAGACTTTCGCCCTACCAGACTTTGGAGATGATGTCCCTTTTATTGATGATGTTCCAGCTTTTCCCTTACCCATTCACGACCAGCTCATCATTGGCATCCCGATGGTGAGCATATCGTTGAGCCTATCCCTATCCACGTTATTCCCCTCGCTACCATCTCTGCTGAGGATTGGCCTTTCGTAGTTGACTTGGATGACGATGTTGACGTTCCTGTGTTTGAGGTGGATCACCCTGACGATGATCTTGGAGATGGCAAGGTATTCGACATCGCTATCCTAGACGTAGCATCACCTGATGTCTCTATCAATGACATTTCTTCTGATTCTGACCCCGATTCTGACACCGACTCCTTCGAGTCAGTGACCTCTTCTACACTTCATGCTACAGGTCTAGAGGCCTACCCTACAGATGATGACGATGCCCTGTCAGCTGCACCTGCTACACCTACTCATGTTCCCACACCTACCGATACACCTCCTCAAACTCTCACTCATGTTACCAGTGACAGCTTCTCACAGCCACCCGTCCCAGTGGACCATTCTATCTGGATACGTCATATCCGTTTTGCTTCAGCCTTCCCACATACACCCCCTACTCATGAGGGAGAGCCCTCAGGTCACCCACATGTACCACCACCCGAGTTGAGTCCATGCTTTCAGCCATCCTAATCTTTCCCTCCATATGTTATGCCATTATCTGATCTGTATCATCCTTCTCATCACTCTAGGTATACCAGAGATGACCTTCTCTCATCACTTCAGTTTCAGGTTGAGATTCTATGTCGTAGGGTCTATTGGCTGGAGAGTGAGGCCGATGTTAGACGACCTTCTCCACTAGACTACTCACCACTAGCTACACCACCACCACCATCCTCACTACCACTAGCATCTCCACCACCACCAGCATTTCCACCACTACCTGTTCACGCACCTGTTGATGGTTATGTTGCTCGAGTCCTTACACTTGAGCAGCAGGTGAGTTTCCTGATCCATCGAGTCCATGAGCTTGAGGATGAGGTAGCTCATCTTCGCAGTTTAGTTTTCCCTACACCCCCACCCTCTCTACCAGTGCATTAGGTTTTTCATTGCAGGTACTTCCGTTTGGAGCAGCATTTTTGGATTCGAAGACTACAGCCGAGTTTTGGGTACAACTTGAAGATGAATGATCGCCAATGTGAAGAAAGATATTTTGCCTTTTATATGTATTAAACTTGTACTAATTGGGTGATGTTACCCATATGCATTTTTGTTTCTTCACAAACAATTATGTAACAAGTTGTCCTGATATATATAAAAAATCGGTGATTATCTTTGTGATACATCATTATTTATCTATTTATGCATGCTTGTTGCTTGTATGAATTGATTTATATGTTTGGTGGATTATTTGGTTGTGTGTATATATGTATACATATCTATTCTTTTACAATTTAGTATGGTGGTATCAGATAAACGCCTAACCATATTGTGTTATGTTTTGAAAGGAACATGCCAACCAGGAGAATGGTGAACACCCGAGGTTCAAACCCGCCCCCGCCCCCACCCCCACCGATGCCACAGACTGCTGAAGAACTGAACTCTCTCCTTGAGGAAAGGATTTCTGAAGCTATCGCCTAGTACGAGGCGAACCGTGCAAAGCACAGTGGCGGTTCAGGAGCCACTGGTCGAAATGGACATGGAGACTCATCTGGAGGAAACCCTAACCAAGGTTGCACCTACACGCAGTTTCTAGACTACAAGCCACTGAATTATGACGACACTGGAGGTGCAGTGGCTTTCATGCGCTGGACGGAGAAAACTGATTCCACAATCCGAATGAGCAAGTGCACCGCGGATCAACAAGTTACTTTCGTTACTGGGTTGTTTGTCGATGAAACTTTGACTTGGTGGAACTTACAAGTTAAGACTCTGGGTGATGATGCAGCTTATGGTATGTCATGGGACGACCTAAAGGAGAGAATGAGAGAGAAATATTGTTCACATGCTGAACTTCAAAAGCTGGAGACTGAGTTTTGGAATCTGTCCATGGTTGGTGCGGACAACGTAGGTTATACTCAAAGATTTCATGATCTCTCGTGAGTGATCCCCTACCTCGTAACTCCTGAATTTAAGCGCATCGAGCGCTATATCTGGGGATTGGCTCCAGAGATTCGCAGTATAGTGACATCGGCAAATCCTAGAGCCATCACTCAGGTTGTAACTCTGGTTGTCAGCCTTACTAAGGATGTCGTTCGCATGAAGAAGTTGTCGTTGAAGGCCACTAAGAAAACTGAGACGCATGCTGAATCGTCTGGTGACAAGAAGAGGAAGCATTCGAATTTGAACCAAGCGATAGACAATAACAACAAAGGCTCCAACAATAAGAAACGTGATACTAACCGCCAAAGGAAGCGAAAACATTCACAGCTGTAAATGATACTGGAGCTAAGAGGTATCAGGGCACTCTGCCCAAATGTGACAAATGCAAGTTTCATCACGTGGGAAATTATCGCATTGGGAGGTGCGAAAAATGCGGAAAATCGGGTCACCGTACCGAGGATTGTTGGGGAAAAGGGATTGGAGGCCGTAATGGAAATGGTAATGGAAATAGGAATGGAAATGGAGCTAGAAACGAGAATGGTAATCGTAATGACAACGGAGCTGGTAATCGAAATGGAAATGGAAACAGGCGGAATCAAGGATGTTGGTTGTGGTAGTAATGAACATTTTAAGAAAGATTGCCCAAAGGAGAACAACGCTCAAGCTCGAGCATTTGTCATAGGAGCAAGGAACGCCCGCGAAGACCCTAATGTGGTCACCGGTACGTTTCTCGTTAATAATCACTTTGCATCCATACTATTTGACACTGGTGTCGATTATAGTTTCATGTCTGCGGTATTTAAACATATGCTTGGGATTGAATCTAGTAGATTAGAAATTCCTTATTCCATAGAACTAGCCGATGGTGAACTTTTTGAGTCGAGTGAAGTTGTTAGAGAGTGTACATTGGAACTTGGTGAACAAGAATTTAGCATCGATCTTCTGCCTGTCCACCTGGGTAGTTTTGATGTTGTAGTCAGAATGGACTGGCTATTTTTGGTGCATATGTCTGTCGACTTTGTCTTGTATCGAGTCTTGTATCTAGATTGGATAGAATGGAGCTCGGTAGGCTAGTATATGGTGTTTTAGAGGTGTTGGACCAGTTCGCACGAAATGGCAGAAGCCAGTTCGTACGAAATGGGCATTGACCATTTCGCACGAAATGGATCATGTCCATTCCATGCCAAACGGAAACACCTATATATACCTGAGCTTGTCATTCATTTGTAACAGTTGATGATTCCAGAGCCGAAGTGCTGCTGAAGTGTCGTTTGATCTGTAATGCTTTCAAATCAATAATCAAGACAGTTAAAGTGAATCTGTGTGTGAATCAAGCTGTAATCAAGTCGTAATCACTGAATTCTGCCTTTGGTTTGGATTAGAACTCTTCTGATAGACTCGTATAGGTCGAATCTCGATCCTACAAGTGGTATTAGAGCTCAGGAGGAAGATTCTTACCATTTTAAGCTGTTTCTCACCAGAATTTCTGATTTCTACTCATTCTTCTTCAGATTTTTAAAAATTAACTGAGTTTTTACGGTTAAAATTGGTTGATTATGTGATATAACGTGCGAAATACAGTTTTAACAAACCTTTGAAAGAATCAGACCTAAAATCGACCTATAACTTGATCAATTTTGCAAAAATCTCATCAGATCGTTCGGAGATGTCTCATTTCGTGTGAATCAGAGTTTCAATTCGCACGAATTGAGTCTATTTGTCACCAGATCGTTTGAATTAGAGTTCCAATCCGCACGAATTGGCCCCTCTTCGCATCAAAAAGTCCATTTCGCATGAATTGAATTTCCAATTCGTACGAAGTGAGCCCAGGTCGTACCAAAAAGGTCCATTCGTTTGAATTTTGACCAGATCGCGTGAAAATAAGTCCAATCCGCACGAAGTGGGTAAAAGGTCCAATTCGCTTGAAAATTTTCCTAGTTCGTACGAATTGAACTTCTAGGCCAACTCGCACCAAATCAGTTCGTACGGATTGAGTTTTGAGGCAGTGCGCATCAAATTAGCTTGTTTGAGTCATTACCAGTTCGCACCAATTCAGATTGTTTTTAAGAAATTTCATTATCGAAACATGGATTCTGAAGAGGAAATAGCATATTTTTACTACGAATCTCAGCAGTACATTCCTAAAAAGATCGAAGAAGAACCAGTTTCAAAAGAAAAGGTTTCAGAAAAGGTTTCAGAAAAGGTTTCAGAAAGAGCACCAGTTTTTGATCACTCATCAGATGAAAAGAGTGATGATGATAGTGAAGAAATTCAAAAACTTGAATATTATAAAAGAGAATTTTCATCTGATTTGTATAATTTATTTTTTGCAGATCGAATGGAAAAGCTCAAAAAAGGACAAGCTGCGAAAAAGTAGATTCATAAAGCAGCAACTGATGAAGAAAAAGTCAAACCTGAAGAAAAAGTTCGGGTGGTAAAGAAACAGGTTAAAGAAATTCCAGCTTTTAAGATTGAGAAGGAAGCTGATGTTGAAAAGATGCCTAAGAAATGCTCAAAATGTGATAAATCTAGAGCAGACAATGTCAAACTCCTGAAAGATGTGGAGAGTTTGACATTGAAAAACAAAAATTTAAAAGAAAATGAAAAAGAACTTCAAAATAAAATAAAAATTTTAGAAATGAAGATGTGTTTTGGATAAAATTAGAAAACAAAGTTTTAAAAGAAAAAGAAACAGAATTTCAAAGTCAAATAAAAGTTTTAGAAAATGAAAAATCTGTTTTAGATAAAAATAAAATTGAAAATGAAAAGGCAATAAATTCTCATCTTGAGAAAATCACTCAACTTGAAAATGAAGTTGAGAGTGCTAAAAATAAAATTGATGAGTTAGAAAAGAAATTGAAAGGTGTTGTGACCTCGTCAGTATTACTAGATCATTTATGTCCAAAACCGATAAATGAAATTCCAATAAGTGACAATGTCACAAATTATGACAAGTCATAATTGAAGATTGTGATGATAAATCTGATGATGAAGATGATAAAAAGAAAATATTTTTGAAATTAAAAGAAAAATTTAAAGAAACTGTTTTATAATCTACAGAAAGAGGTGAATGTTCAAAGCAAAAACCTTTTAAGAAGAATGTAGAACAAAAACAAAATGTTAAAAATTTGGAAAATTTTCAAAACAACAATAAAAGATCATCAGTTCAATCATCCAATCATTATAAAAAACCACAAAAAGTTGAAAATCAAAACTCACAAAAGATTGGTAATAAGTGGTGCATGTTTGACCACGGTGCTCAAAAGACAAATCAAGCTTACAGGAGAAGATGGGATGAAGATTCTTCAAAGTCAAATCATTACAATGATAGAAAACAGAAAAATGATGAGTACTACAAATCAAATCAGTGTTATGATTTGAGTGCTTGGTTTGAAAGTGGAGAATGGTACGATAACATAGTGTGTTACAAATGTGGTTTTCAAGGACATATTGTTGTTAACTGCCAGAGTAAGAGTTTTGAAACAAGAAGATGCTATGACTGTCAAATCAGAGGTCATATTGCCAGAGATTGCCCAATGAAATCAAAGGGAAGATCGAGGGCTGAATCTCATAGAATGGTAAAGAAAACAGTCAAAATTGAGGAAAAGCCCAAAGAACAGAAAGTGAAATTATCACAAAGGCAGAAAGATAGACTGAGAAAGAAAAGAAAGAAAGCAAGGGAGTACCTTGAAAAGATTTTGTCCTAGGGTACAACTGTTGATTCAGATAAAAGTTCTGATGAATCGCTTTACTCAACAAAAAATGATCAATCAAGTAAAACGAATTCATCAGATACAAATCTGAGGACAAAAGAGAGGATAAAGAAAGAAAAATTGACTAATCAAATGGTTAAAAAATCAAAGAAAGTTAATTTTTCAGATAAAATCTTTATCAAAGTTTTTGAATATAAAAGAAACTGTGAAAGGTCGTTCATGTCACAGGTTGATAAACTTGGAAAACCTAAATCTTGTAAGGATTGGATTCCAATAAAGGATGGCGATGAATTTGTTTTCTTGAAAACAAAAGAGCCATCTATTGGCAATGAATCTGACTCGTCAAAGTCAGAAGAGCCACGTTCGGGCGATGAATCTGACTCGTCAAAGTCAGAGGAGCCACAAATTGAGGTAAAAAAATGATGATTCCGTGTCGACAATGGATGATGCAAACTTTCCATTATTGTCAAACGGAAATTTAAAACAAAAAATTGGCAAACCCAAGAACCGTCAGGCTTGGGTGGATCTTTTTAAATAAAAATCCTGACTTGCCGGAGCTCCCAAGTTGGTAATCGTGCAGCATGAATCGGCATCTTTCTCAAAAGGTTTCAAAAATTGTCATATTTAAATTTACAAATGGGATGGTTGATAAGTGAACCTACAAGTGGTTGGAAAAAAGGGGTTTTTCACTTACAAGTGGTTAATCAAGGTCATTAAGTTGAACTTGTTTTAACTTTCATAAAAGTGGTTGAAAAATAATGTGATGAGTTTATCCCAGATCTTACAAGTGATTTCAACAAAACTTATTTTCCGGAAAAACCATTTTGATTAAAACAAACTTAAGTGTTTTGAAATCATAATGGGAAAATAGTTTGTTGTCAGGGGGAGTTATGATTGTTTACGCCAAGTGGATGGAGAATTGAAGCAATTCGAATCAGTTTGTCAGTTTTATTTGTGAAGTTTATTTTCAAATTTTCCTTGAAATCAAAAATTGAAACATATTTTTTATTTTAGGGGGAGTAAAAATTTTAGAAATTTCAAAAATTTGAAAAATCGAAAAACATGATAAAATCTAAAACAACAAAAACATGAGAAAATGAAAAAGAGTTTTGTTGTGAAAAAAAGGAAATGATAGTACATCAGTGGACAACTACAGCACGCTAAAGAAATGAAAAGTCAAATGTGATAAACGGTCTCACTGATGATATGTCAGTAGGTTTTTACTCATTCAATAGATTGTTTTCGAGATATAAACATAAATATCAAATGCTTACTTATCTCGTGGGGAACATCTCTCGGATATATAGGTAACCCCTGAAATCTTGTTTGAAAGACTTTCTATTTCTGACATACTAGGTCTTTGTGCGTGATGATATCTGGGGTATTATACCAGGACTTCTGATTTTGCGGGAGCAATAGCCTAGTCCTCGTATAATGCTTTGCATTACTTCAATCATAAAGCCCACCCTCGGCATAAAAAATGATGAAACATTGAAAAATGCTAATCATATGCTTTTGAAGAAAAGATCCCCAAACGGGACACACCTCAAGACGAGCCATCATCTCTCTGATTGAACGGAAGTTCTAGCCTGAGCTCTCATGGTCTCGGATTTACCCGTTTACAGATATCATTAGTGTACATTCACCTGTAAGACTGAATATAGAAGTCTGGATACGGGAGTATATTCTGAGGTGGGACACGCGCATAAGTTTAAGTCTATTAAAACACTAAATTCATATCTCAAAAGTTGAACTTTGTGTGAAAATTTAAGTGGATCGGTATACTGACAATCTAAGTGAATCGTTTAGAACTTAAAATGTTTAAAGCTTAACGGTGTTGGTGATTTGTCTCAAAAACTGATATGATCCTCTTACACAAACTCACAAAAATATTGTCTGTAAATATTTTTTTATTGCTTTTCATTAAAAACAAAAATCCAAAAAGATTGTGTTTTAGCATAAATTTTTGAAAAATTCAAAAAGATTTTCGATAACTGATGTTTGAAAAGCTGATTTTCAAAATTCCAAAGTGCTAAACATGATGAACATCATTGGGATGGGAGAGTTTGTTTAATAATAAGAAAAATGGTATTCTTACAAGTGGTCATTAGAGATTTTAAATGTTAAATCAGTTTCAACAATATCTACAAGTAATTTATAAATTTGTCAAATTGTTAAATTTGTGAAATTTATTATGAGGTAGAGTTTGTGCAGGCAGAAGCAGCCAGGTTTCAATTTCTGAAGACTTTCTGCATAAAGCCTGAGTAGAGTTTGAGCCAGGATACGATCTTAAAATGAAAGCTATGTTAGATTGCGATCCTGGAACAACTTAAGGCGGAGTCTGCTAGTAAAGGGGAGTCTGAAGATAGTAGAGCCAGTTTTGAATCCTGCTGTCTGAGCTAGTGGATGTTGCTGATGAGTGAGAGAAAGAGGAGATTGAAGATTATTAGATCAACATCCAAGGAGGAGGTTAGCTGCTGATAGAAGAAGAGAAAAGATTGAAGGATGCTTACAATGTTAGATACTTTGGAGAGAGCACGAGCAGACTGATCAAGACTGAAGACTTGTCAAACTGAAGACTCGACACCGAAGACTTCGTCAACATCCAAGGGGGAGTCTGTTGGTGCATATGTCTGTCGACTTTGTCTTGTATTGAATCTTGTATCTAGATTGGGTAGAATGGAGCTCGGTAGGCTAGTATATGGTGTTTTAGAGGTGTTGGACCAGTTCGCACGAAATGGCAGAAGCCAGTTCGTACGAAATGGGCATTGACCATTTCGCACGAAATGGATCATGTCCATTCCATGCGAAATGGCAACACCTATATATACCTGAGCTTGTCATTCATTTGTAACAGTTGCTGATTCCAGAGCCGAAGTGTTGCTGAAGTGTCGTTTGATCTGTAACGTTTTCAAATCAATAATCAAGACAGTTAAAGTGAATTTTGTGTGAATTAAGCTGTAATCAAGTCCTAATCACTGAATTCCACCTTTAGTTTGGATTAGAACTCTTCTGATAGACTCGTATAAGTCGAATCTCGATCCTACAGCTATCCAAGAATAGAGTCAAAGTTGTTTGTCACGAGAAAATCATCCACACCCCTCTTACGAATGATGAGACACTCATAGTGCATGGAGAGAAAAGAGACACACCCCTGCGGATCATCAAATGTATGAAGGCACAGAAATGCTTGCGAAAAGGATGTGTCGCCTTCCTGGCGCACGTGGTAGATAAGAAGGTTGAGGAACCAAAGCTTAAAGACATTCCTGTGGTAAAAGATTTCCATGAAATCTTCCCCGAAGACTTACCAGGATTACCTCCGCAAAGATAAGTCGAGTTCCATATTGACATGGTTCCAGGCGCCGGCTCCTGCAGCCAAGGCACCATATCGACTTGCGCCATCCGAAATACAAGAATTATCTACTCAACTCCAAGAGTTGTTGGATAAGGAATTTATAAGGCCGAGCTTCGCCTTGGGGAGCTCCAGTATTGTTCGTGAAAAAGAAGGATGGAACCTTGCGGATGTGCATTGATTATAGAGAGTTGAATAAGCTCACTATTAAGAATCGGTATCTGTTACCGAGGATTGACGACTTATTCTATCAGTTGCAAGGATCGAGCTATTACTCCAAGATTGACCTTCGATCTGGATATCATCAATTCAGGATTCAGGAGGTGAGCATACCAAAGACAGCGTTCATAACTCGTTATAGGCACTACAACTTTCTAGTTATGTCGTTTGGATTGACGAATGCACCGGCAGTGTTTATGGATCTGATGAATCGCGTATGCAAGCCATATCTCGATAAATTTGTGATTGTATCTATCGACGATATCCTGATCTATTCGCGAACAAAGGAAGAGCACGGGCAACATCTAAGAACCATTCTGGAACTACGGAAGAAAGAGAAATTTTACGCGAAGTTCTCAAAGTACCATTTTTGGATTCGCGAGGTACAGTTCCTTGGTCATGTTGTGAACAAGAATGGTATCCATGTAGATCTGTTAAAGATCAAAGCAATCAAGAATTGGGAAGCCCCCAAAAGCCCGACTGAAGTACGACAGTTTCTGGGATTAGCGGGCTATTACCGACGATTTATTGAGAATTTTTCTAAAATTGCTCAACCGCTCATATCCCTTACACAGAAAGACAAGAAGTTTGAATGGGGAGACAAGCAGGAAGAAGCCTTCTCACTACTCAAAGACAAGCTGTGCGATGCACCGATACTATCGCTACCTGAAGGTACTGAAGACTTTGTGGTATACTACGACACTTCGCATCAAGGTTTGGGTTGCGTGCTCATGCAACGCCAAAAGGCCATCGCTTATGCATCACGACAATTAAAGGTTCATGAGAAGAATTATACCACCCAAGACCTGGAGCTAGGCACGGTGGTATTTGCTTTGAAGATTTGGCGGCACTATCTGTATGGTACTCGTTGTACTATCTTCACAGACCACAAGAACTTGCAGCACATATTTAATCAGAAGGAATTAAATATGCTCCAGCGACAATGGGTTGAGTTGCTGAACGATTAAGACTGTGAGATTAAGTACCACCCTGGAAACGCGAACGTGATAGCAGACGCCTTGAGTAGAAAAGAAAGGATCAAAACCTTAAGGGTTCGAGCTTTGGAAATGCCTATTCGAACGAATCTCACTTCACATATTCATGATGCAAGACAAGAAGCACTCAAGGGGGAAAATCTTAAAGCAGAACTTCTCCGAGGTATGGAGAAACAGTTAGTACCAAATGAAGAGGGAACCTCATACTTTATGGGACGCATTTGGGTTCCACTCTTTGGCGGTGTTCGAGAGATTTTTTTGATGAAGCTCATAAGTCAAGGTACTCGATCTACCCAGGATCGGACAAAATGTATCAACACTTGAAGGAATACTATTGGTGGTCGAATCTTAAGAACGACGTTGCTGCATACGTTGGAAAATGCCTAACCTGCGCTAAGGTTAAGGCTGAGTACCAGAAACCATCAGGTCTACTGCAACAACCTGAAATCCCCGTGTGGAAGTGGGAGCAAATATCGATGGATTTCAAAACGAAGTTGCCCATGACCCCTATAGGGCATGATATGATATGGTTAATAGTTGATCGATTAACTAAGTCTGCACACTTCCTACCAATTAGAGAGAAAGATAGCATTGGAAAGCTTGCTGAGCTGTATCTTAAGGAAATTGTGGCACGTCATGGAGTGCCTATTTTGATAATTTCAGACAGAGATGGACGTTTTGTATCAAGGATCTGTCAATCCTTCTAAGAGGCCTTTGGATCTCAATTAGATCTAAGCACGGCCTTCCATCCGCAAACAGACGGCCAAAGCGAACGGACCATACAAACTCTTGAAGACATGCTTCGCGCATGTGTAATGGATCTAGGCGGCAGCTGGGATACTCAACTACCTTTGGTCAACTTCTCCTATAATAACAGCTATCATACGAGCATAAAAACCACACCGTTCGAAGCTCTATAAGGCCGCAGTGTCGCTCACCGTTGTGTTGGGCAGAAGCCGGAGATAGACAGCTGATTGGTCCGGAACTTATTCAAGAAACGACTGATAAAATCATTCAGATCCGAGACTGTATCAAGGCGGCTCGTGATCGACAAAAGAACTACGTCGATCGAAGACGAAAACCTTTAGCCTTTGAGGTGGGAGACAAAGTTTTATTGAAGGTCTCACCTTGGAAAGGTGTAGCAAGGTTCGGGAAACGTGGAAAGTTGAATCCATGATACATTGGATCGTTCAAGATTCTAGAAAAGATTGGTGCCGTAGCGTACAAACTGGAGTTACCGGAGGAATTAAATGGTGTACATGATACGTTCCATGTGTCAAACCTCAAAAAGATTCCAACCCAGGAAACCGTTATCATCCCTACGGATGAGATACATATCGACGACAAACTCCGATTTACAGAAGAGCCTGTTGAGGTGATGGACTAGAAGGTCCAGAAAACAAGGAGAAGTCGCATTAAACTGGTTAAAGTACGTTGGAACTCTAAACACGGGCCCGAGTATACTTGGGAATGCGAGGATCAGTTCAAAGCTAAGTACCCCCACCTATTCGAGGAAGCTCCTGCTAGAGATGACAACTTGAATTTCGGGACGAAATTCTTTTAACGGGGGGAGACCGTGACAATTAGCACAAAACCGGTAATTTCTGTACTATTTTAATAATTATTTATTGCCTGCAATTATGTGCTTAAACGTCAACATTATGTGCTTACTTCAATTATCGCATTGTGCATTACGTTAAGCGTTGCGTCAGAACAACTAGTAAACTCACCGGTAAGACAAGCTGCGTTAGCATGACTGTAGAATACAATCAGACAATAGATTTAGGGCCTAGGAATTGGTCCAGCATCAAAAATACATTAAAACCCAAGTGTAGGAACAAGGGTTAACAAAAACACTTTCCGGAAGCTAAACCAGACACTAAAAAGTAGCCGAAACGCACTATAAATGCATATTTTTGTAGAAAACAGCAAAAACAGCATTTAAACCATAAAATAACATACAGAATTTAAGTTTTAGTGTCCAGAATAATTTGTAAAGTGTTGGGAATGAAAACTGTCACAAAAGGTACTTCATACCTTGTAAAACTGTGCAATTTAGCACTTTAACGAACCGATAACCGAACGAATAACCGGACACTACCCAAAACATAAAAAATAGACTAGCAGCATTGTTTTTATGATATAAAGCTAGTTATGGTGATAAAACACCATAAAAATCATAAAAACACATAAACACACTTAACTTAAACATAAACCTTCTAACTTACCTTCTAGTCCCTCAACTTCCAAATTTTACACTTTACCCCCCCCCCATCTCTAACCGGCCCAAATGGACCCCACACCCACTTTACATTATAATAATCATGTGTGTGTTCTAGATATGGAACACTTAACCTATTGGATAAACATTTCTTAGAAGAACATTATAAAGAACCTTTAAGAAGATAAACAAGATCATTTTCATCATCTTTCAAAACTCATCTTTCTCATTTCCTTCTCTACACCTTACGACCAACAACACCCACACACACATCCTCATTTTCAATCATCTTACAAGCAATCCAAGGTTATACAAAGGTGAAGGAAGGTGAGCTAAGGGAGCTACAAGTGGTAGAAGTTGAAGGACCTTCTTGTGGAGCTTTTAACCTCTCATTTTCTTCTATCTTCATCTTCATCTTTTTTGTGCCACTTCCCTAGCCACTGGAGCTAGTAGTAAGCCTTCTAAACACTTTATTACTTCATGTTATTAGTATGTACAAGTCACACCATCAAAGAAACTAAACTTTAAAATATGGTAACATGAAGATCTAACATAATCTAAGTGAAATCAAGTTGTATGATGTATGTGATGAAGTTTTGAATGTTGAATCTTGTGTTTATGCTTAGATCCATCATGTTAAAGCTTGTTAGAAGCTTAGACCTAACAAGTTTAAGCATGGATCTTGAAAGATCCATGGTTAAACTTGAAGATGAACTTGAAAAGTCTTTATGTGAACAAGAAAAATGGTTTTAAAGTATGTTTCTTATGAAATTGAAGTGATAAAGTTTATGGATGAACCATTTATGAAACTAAGCTTCACAAAAAGTTTGTTGAAATTTAACAAGAACACTTGTTTTTGGAAGATTCATGTATGTAAATTGTAGATCTAAAAGACTACACATTTTTAACAAAAATCAAGTTCATCATAAGGTTTTACATGATGAAATCAGTGTATGTAACTTGTTATGTTGATTGGAAAATTGATTTTGATGATGAAAAGAAAATAAACACATGTTTTGAAAACATGAGAAACCTCCATTTTTAGGGGAAACTATGTCAAAAGTTTTATAAAATTTTGACACTTATAAAAATATAAGTTTTGGTGAAACTTATTCCCCAAAAATTCACCTAAAAATATTTACTAAGGTTTCCTAATTTTTGTACAAAATTACAAGCTAAGAAATAAGGATTTCTTCAAGTTAAAATCAATATTAAGTATGTATATTTTTAGGGAAAATATATATATTTAGTTATCACCAAAATTTGTGCTAAGTGTATATTATGTGTATTATATGTAGTAGTGTATTAGGAACATGAAAATACACAAAATACTCCCAAGGAGTATCACCATCAAAATACACATAAAAATACAAAAGAAATACCTAAGAATATTCATACAAAATAACCCATGAAAGGGTATATGGACAAATACAAGAAAATATATTTTTATAAATATATTCCTTAACAATTTTGGACTTGGACAAATATTTGGACATCTTTGGACATAAATATATATTTGGACAAATATATATATAATTACTACCAAGTAATGGAAATCATACAAAATCGGAAAATGACAAAAATAAAGATATATCTTTAACAAGCACAACAAAATATATATATTTCAAACTAATCTTAAAATATGTTATTTTTAAGAAATATAATTCCGGAAAGTATTTTAAATCAAAATATTGATTTTTGGCAAATAATGTAAAATACACAAGTATTTACATAATCATACAAGTATACTTTCCTAAGTACACTTGTATAAAAATAATATTGAAAATATTATTTAACAATTACTTATAATTATATTTTGAAAATAATATAAGTAACATATTTTGTATAAGTTAAAAATATAGTTTATTTTAACACTTATTGCTTTTCACATATCACATATACAAATATATATTTTTGGAAGTAAAATATTTATTTACATGTGAACAACACAAATCCAAATTACAAGAACGCGACGAACGGGCGAGACCCGACAAACAAGGGCACGACCCTCACAAATAATGAACATACTCAAAACAAATACATAACTTAAGATGGTGACTTGTACGTAGTGAGTTACAAGTCTAGTGATTAACGTGCATAGAATAAATATAGGTTACGACGCCTACAAGACAAACCCGGTGAATTTTACGACGCAGGATACGCAAACAGTGAGTTCATGTCCCCACTTTTAAACTTTTACTTGTTTTCTAAACGTGGGGAAAATACATGTGCAATGGTATGTAGAACACAAAACTAAGGAATGACACATAGATCATGTGACGAATAGGGTGACATAAGCACCATTAATCAATGTATACATTTAGACTGGGGAACGAAAAGGTTAGATCTAATGGGTTTCAGGCAACCTCACTCTTGGCCTACTTCTACCAATGAGTGCTTTTGTGTCTTAGTCGGTCTCAACAAAAATGCCTAGGTTTGGATGCTTCCTATGTCGTGACATATGTTAATGTCCTCGCGAAACATTAGCGATCTCGTATTCCTTACATTTACAGAACACAGTACGAATACACTTTACAAATTACATACCATGTTTTCATACAAGTATATACAAACATTCTATAAAAAATTGCATGAATTCACACCAACTTATGTTGACGATTTTCCAAAACTTACATGTATTTCAGGGAACTAAGTGGATGTATGCGCGGTCTCCTTGCTGAAGATGGTCGTTTATGTTAGAAGTTATTATGTGTAGCCACTTTTGTAGGATTTGTTTGTTATATCCTGCCTTCTGCGGAGATATAATGAACAAAACCTTGATATTTGTTTTTGAAATGATGTTGTAGACTTTTCAAACAATTATCTTATGATGGGTTGTAACTTTAAACTTTACTTTTGTTATGGATATTAAACTATCAATGGCAATATGGAGTTGTTTTACAATCATGTAGTATGTTTACTTATCGTATGCAATGAGAACCTTTCAGATCACACCTCGTGCTTCCGCCTTAGAAAGGGGTGTGACATAAGACCCAACATCTCGAGCTGAGAGGAGGTGCAAACCACCTAGACGCATTGGCAGAGATGCCAGATGCAATTGGAGGTCACCAAAGAAGGGGTCGTCGCCCACAACTATGTCTTCTATAGCCTCTCGGAGGCCATCATCAAACCGAGATGCCGCCTCCACCATCAGATGCGGTTGACGGGTTCGCAGCCCAAAAAGTAACTTAGCAACCCCATGCATGACCTTAGAAGAAAGGGTTCACATTGGGGATCCTTAAGGCAGGGCAAGAGTTTCAAGAGATCAACAGCCCCCGAGGTCCGCCGCCCTGCCAACTCCCTAATAAAGCTAGAGTAAGCTTCCGTTTTGCTCCCTGTAGTTTGGTCACTTTAACGGTTTTGCCCCAAACCTTTAAAAATAGCCATTTCCCTCCCTGATGTTTTCATTTTATTGCCAATTTGCTCCATGACTATAACTCGGTTAAAAATTCAGTTAAAAGTAAGGGTATTTCGGTAACTTTAGATTTAAGTATATAATTTTATTCATTACTAACTCTAAAAATCCAGTATATATATACTATGATATAAATAAGAAAAACCATTTCTCTCAGTTCATCACCTCTCTTCCTCTCTCTCTACCTTTTGTAATAACAGCCATCATAACCACCATTAGACACCACCATCGGACACCGCCACCACCACCAGACACCGCCACCACCACCACCATCTGACACCCCACCACTACTACCGGGTTTCATCGATTAGATCTAAAAGGAGGCAGCGGCTAGGGTTTCAATATGAACTCTGATGATCTTTTTGATATTGCTTTTAGATTTGAATGAACTGAATTGGGGGTTTTAATGAACGTTGCAGATGAAGATGATGGGTGGCCGGCGTTTGTGGTTGTTGGATGTGGCCGACGGTGATGCAGATGAAGAGAGAGAAAGAGAGAGAGAGAGAGAGAGAGAGAGACAGTGACGACTGGTGGTATGGGATGTGGCCGGCGGTGATGTAGACGACGGTGGCTAGGGTTTCAAAGTGTTGCAGGTAATCAACTTAGGGCGAAAGTGAATTAATCGAAGTGTTGCAGGTAATCAACTTAGGCCAAATTCTGAGCCTTTTCATCCTTCTAAACACAATCATAGCAAAACTAGGGTTTCCTGTTTGACAAGGAGAGTTTTGGCATCGGAGCAAATGTCGCCAGACGAGAGTTGATTTTCTTCATATCGATCATCAACACAAGCCGCCAGAGCAAACGCCGCCGCAACCTTCGTTTTGCTCCGTTTCCGTCATGTTGTGTACTTGTTTGGGTCAAATTTGGGGGTGAAATGAGATGAAATTTTGAATGATTTATGAAAATGAGTGATGGGTTTATGATAACCGAGAAGGGTTTGATTTTGAAGGTGGTTTGAAATTGATTTTTGAAGGGTTTGATTCTGATGAACTTACCTGGTAGTTTGAAAGAGGAATGGTGTAGAGAGAGAAAGAAAGTGTGTGAAAATTAAAAAAAGGAAATTAATAAGTTTGAGTGGAAAAGACTAAAATGCCCCTCATGTAAGGGGCATGTGACCAATATTTAACAGTTGAATTGGATGGAGTTAGAGACGGGGAGTGAAATCATGAAAGGCTTCAGAGATCAGGGAGGAAAATGGCTATTTTTAAAAGTTTGGGACAAAACCGTTAAAGTAACCAAACCACAGAGAGCAAAACGGAAGTTTACTTAAAAAAAATATGAACAGTTATTAAGAGTTATGTGAAAAGAAAGTAATGATGTGTATTGTTTCCTTCTACTATAAAATAAGAATTATATAGTGTATATGCGTAATTTGACAGCTTTTGACATGCATGTTTTGAATTATGGAAGATACCATTTATATCTATAATGACGTTTTTGTCCTTTGCTCAAACGATGAAAGATGGCGTTTATTTTTAAAACAAGTTTATATTTTATGTCTAATTCAAAATTCCAAAATAATGTGCATCGACATCTATCTATTTATATGTAGGTACATATATGCTAGAATCAATGAAAGTGGTCACTAATATTTACTATAAAAAGTTGATGATGGGAAAATTTATTTAAAGATGTAAATCTATGCATCATCACGAGCCCAGCTTGAGTCTAGCTTGAAACTATATGAGCCAGCTTAGATTGGCTCGTATTGTTTACCATATTGAAAACTTGAGTTCGAGCACAACTCCTTTAATTCTCGAGCTGGCTTGCGGCTCGAGGAGCTGGCTCATAATCGAAGAATAAAATTAAAGGTGATATATGGGATTCGAGAGAGAAGCCTTGATGATGGAGTTCATCGATTTCAAGTCTTTTCCAAATAATTATTGTGAATAACCCTAGTCGGGAATCGCAAAGGGAGATAGAGATGGCGAGATCGATTGATAATGAAGATGAGATGGTAAACTCAGATATGTGGTGGAGAGTTTCATGATGATGAAAATGAAAATGAGAAGTGAACCATTAGCAATACATGCATCAACCTTTTTCTTTGTAGCTCTGTTTCTATCAGATTGTTCTTGGTTCACAAACTACATATACTCTTATTCATCATGGTCAACTCATCCTTCTCTTCACCTACACTAACAATGGTCATTCAACAAACAAGAATACCAAACGATTCCAATTTACGAATCCTAGAACAAACTAAGGTAGTGATCATTGCACCGAATGGAATAGAATGTTGGAATCAGTCTGATCAAAAACGCAGCAACACAATGATTTTGTGAGAACTCCTCGTGAGTCCTTTATGTATTATTAAAAAACTAAGCAAAACATCCAAATAATTACATAACCTAACTCATTTATTTATACTAAACTAAATACTTGCTAAACAAGCTATACTAAACAAATACCAACTCTAATACTTATTAACCAACTAATAAAATAACTAGATAAACATATCACTTTAACTAATAATTATCTCTAACTATTTAATTACTCATTCTCATATCAAGATTAATCCTTCATTCACCCCCTTAATCTTGATATGGACATTTTATTCTTCAAAATAGTGACGGGTCATGCTCTTCGGCTAAGTTTCTACTTCTTCCTTTGACTCCTTTGGACATTCACTTTAATAATGACATTTTTCTTGACAATTATCTTCGGCTAAGTTTCTACTTCTTCCTTTGACTCCTTTGGACATTCACTTTAATAATGACATTTTTCTTGACAATTATAACATACGATATACCTTTTATCTCGTTGGTATCATCCTCCTCGACCACGGCCACGACCTCTCCCACGATCACTTTGGCTAGACCACCCTCGTCCACAACACTTACAACCGCGCTCTTCCTCCTTCTCTTGACCATCGGTTTTAGAGTCTTGTCCACCGGTATTAGAACTATGACCATCAGGTTTAGATAATAACACCTTACTTTGATCATTATCACCCGTCTCGTCTCGCTCTTTGATTCGTTCCTCATAGGCCTTCAACCTGCCTATTGCTTCTTCAAATGGCATGCTCTCGATATCCGAATACTGCTCAATAGAAGCAACAATTTGAAGATACTTCTTTGGTACAGAATCTAATAACTTTCGAACTATCGCTTCATCATCAAGACTTAACCCAAGACCGCTATATCTTATAACAAATCCGCTTATCTTTCCAGCAAAGTTTTTTATAGAATCTGTCTCTTTCATTCGAAGCTGCTCGAATTCTCTCATTAACGTAGCAAATCGAGCCTTTTGAACCCTATCAGCACCAAGAAATCTTACTCGTAAAGCCTCCCAAATATCTTTCGCACTTCGGTTTTTAGTAACTTGTAAAAGTATGTATTCCGGTAGCGCTTGAAAAATAACCGCTCTAGCAACTTTGTTTTTCTTTTCGTCCATGGCATCACCTGTTACCTGATCAATCACCTTTCAAAGTCCTTGAGTGTCTAATACCGACTCCATCAAAATAGTCCAAGTGTTGTAATTCTTTGACGTCAATCGTGGAACTTAAAACGAGGTATTGTTGTTGTCTCGTACCTGAACAATCTCAGTACTAAATGGCTGTTCTCCTGCTGTCTTTTACCTATTTTTTATTACTTCGACCAGCTTTCGAAATCCTCACAGAAAACACGTCGCTTATTCCTCGGTTGTGCTCTTATCCAAAAATAAAGGGGCTGGTTAACATACAATATTCCTTAACGTACGAGTGTACGCTATGAAATTACGCACGTTGTAAAACTCAAAACCCTAATCACGCATGTTGAAAACTCATAATCACGCATGTTGAAAAGACATAATCAAGCATGTTGAAAACCATAACAGTCTTCATTACATAAGTATAACATGCGTGATTATGGTTTTTCAACATACGTGATTAGGGTTTTAAGTTTTACAACGTGTGTAATTTCATAGCGTACGCTCGTACGTTACGCGATACTGTATTTTACACTTTCACAAATTAGAACAATAATAATAAATAAAACACCTTTTGCCCTTTTTTATTGTTGCGTTGGGTTTTGCAAAAAAAAAAAAAGAAAAAATAGGAAAAAAAACTATTTGCTTTCTTCGATTTTTTTTTTTTTTTGAACGGCAAGGCACGACGTGTCAACCACCGTAACACCGGGCGCTATGGCCAAGGTCAACTACTCAACCGTGGTCTGTCCCTTGGCACTCCCAGATGCGTGGAAACCCGACCTCTACCCGCCCAAACGCACGACAGTGGAATAATCGGTAAAACCTCGTCTCTCATCCAAAACAAACCGGCGCCACCCGTATTCGCGCTTCACCTGAATGCCACATAAAATAATAGTAAAAGTGGGAGTTAAACCTAAGTCACAAAAAACACCATATTTTTCCCTAATCACTCTACCACTCCTAATTGGCTATTTGCTTTATTTTATTTCCAATCCTTCACGTGAGTGAAGTTCTAAACACCAACAACCAACAACTCCTTTATCCAATAAACTTTATGGCCACCTTTAATTCTTCAAAGTCAAAAGCAACGGCTCAACTTTAAATATTGTAGCACAAAAAAAATAAAAAATAAAAAAAAATAAACCGACGTACACTTTGAATTTAAATTTGTCACCGACTTACAAATCTGAATCGGCTGTCGTTCTATCGTCTTCAACAGCCTACTAAATAAATATACTTGCCTCTTCTTTGATTGCTTCACTAACATTGCAACCGATCTTCACAACTATGTCGATTCACTCAGATTTAGACCACTTTGCTGGATTCAGTCAGTTTTCAAGTTTTCGTCTCTCTACTCTATCGATCCACGTAGGTTTCGTGATAGGTTTCGGAGAAAACCTACAAACTCCCAAGGACACAAGAGAAGAAGAGAGACATAAACTAAAGTTTCTTTTGTAATTTTCTCATTAACTTTCAAATTAACATACACAATCTTAAATATGCAATAGGAAAACCACTTTAACCAAAATATAGGAGTCAAGCATGCACTATTAACTAAACATGGATGCACTAAATTAAAAGACATGAAGAACATGGGTAAACTAATGCATGAAAACGTGGATGAGAAGATAGGCATGTATCATTTCGACTTCCCTGTTCGATCCACTTAGGTTTCGAGTCTTCTTCTCCCTATCGATCCACGAAGGTTTTCGACTTCTTTCTCCTTGTCAATCCACGAAGGTTTTCGACTTCACCCGGTTGATTTGCCTCGATTCTTCTTGCTCCCGCTTGATCGTTACACGCTCTGATACCAATTGTTGGCATCAATCGGATCAAAAACGCAGCAACCCAATGTGAGAACTCCTCGCGACTCCTTTATGTATTACTAGGTTAGAACCCCGTGTAATACACGGGTTGAATAAATGTAATTTTATATATCAAATAATAAAAAAATATATTCTTAAAACCTCGTTTATTACACAGGTTGAATAAATGTAATTTTACATACCAAATAACAAAAATATATATCTTTAAAAATCTCATTTATTACATGGGTTGAATAAAAGTAATTTTATATATTAAATAATAAACAATTATATCTTTAAGAACTTTGTATATTGTACGGGTTGAGTAAATTTTATTTTATATATTAATAATGAAAAAAGTTACATTTTTAAGAACTTCATGTATTGTATGGATTGGGCACATGTAATTTTATATACCAATCAATAAAAAGTTATATCTTATTAAATCTTTATAAACCCTGTGTATTATAAAACTTTTGGACTAAAGTGATAAAATGACTCAAATCACAGGGACTAAAATGACATTTAACTCTTTACATTATATTAATTTATAGAGTAAACAGCCATTTTGGTCCCTAAGGTTTGGTTACTTTTGCCACTTTAGTCCAAAACTTAAACCTTTTGCCATTTTGGTCCAAAAATGAAATCAGGTCATATTTGTCTTATAAAATCCTGCAATTTTGTCATTTTCCTCATGAGCAAATCAGGTCTTATTTGTCTTATAAAATATGGTATTTATTTATAAAAAAAGAAATGATCATTTTGCCCCTACGGAAAAGGACAAAATAGCAGGATTTTATAAGACAAATATGATCTAATTTTAATTTTGGACCAAAAGGCAATAAAACTGAAACCACAGGGACCCAGATGCAAAAAGTTTGAGTTTTGGACTAAAGTGGCAAAAGTGACCAAACCACAGGGACCAAAATGGCAGTTTACTCTAATTTATATTTAGTGTACGTCTTTTGTTTATGTTAAGATAAATAATTTTGAAATCTAATAAATATTTCAAAAGATTATATTATCTTCTATACGAACTGTTTAAATTTAATTTTATAATTGTTTTTAATTAATATTAATTATCTATAATTAAGTAAAAGATAAAGATGAGAAAACTAAAAAATAGATGGCTCCAATGAATGACATGTGTCCTAAAGTTGGTTTCTTTTATTATATAGTATAGATTAAAGAACAAAATAAAACATCCCAACAATTACATAACCTAACTCATCTATTTATACTAAATTAAATACTTAATAAACAAGCTATCCTAAACCAATACCAACTGAACTCTAATACTTATTAACTAATTAATAAAATAACTAGATAAACAGATTAATCCTTCATAGAATCTAGGTGACACACCAGTTAGTGATTTAACCAACAAATAGTTGAGCGCTAACCCATTGACACTTGGTGACACAGTGTGCTAACTTAAGTCTATGTACATTTTATATGGGGTCAATATATAACTAAAATATATACCTATAGTTTTTTTAAACGGTAAAGAATGATGTGTCAGCCGTTATAACATGTGTGACTAGATTAATTGTTACATATGTACCTTACGTAGGTCACATACATAACATATGGATTTTCACGAACACAAAACCGAACGTAATTTTTAAATAAATACAATTTCGTGAACACATAACCAAACCGGATAGACTGACCGACAAATTAAAATTTCACAAACACAAAACAATTTTTATACAAAATGTAGGTTTAGGATCAAATACAAAAGCTCCTAAAAATAAGAAGTGTACCAAGACTCCCAAAATTATTTACAGCCCGATTTGACCTATAAAATAGAAATAAAGACCCAAAATTCGGTATTCAGGTTCAATTCGCCAGCTCTACATTACAAGCTGTTAGTGCATACCTGAACTTTCACAAGCATTGGTTCAATAATATGACCAAAAAGAAACAGATTTCATGGTCATCAAATGGAGAAGCACAAAATCACAACATTAAACCCAGATTCATGTCAAAATAATCATCATTTTATCATCTGATGATATGTAGAAAATATTCACTAGGTATACTTGTCGAAACATCTACTACCCATTAACCATATCAAATTGGCATCAATCATTGGAGGCAGAAATTTACAGTTAAACACCCACCCCCAAACAAAAAAAGTTACTTTTGAGGAATCTTACATTAATTAATTAATCTTGCTTTAGAGCCTTTGCAATGAAGGCTTTAATAACAACGATTAAAAGGTATGCTAAAGCCGTGACAGAAACACCAGCCACCAAGACGAGATGATCATAAGCAGCGCCCTGGACTGAGTAAACACGAAGACTAATTGTATTCCAATTGCTCTCTGTCCAAACAGGGTCTGCTGGATCTGAAGGCAACACGGTCCAGCTTTCGGACTCGTATTTCAACCGAGTGGAATATGCCGGGACGTACCTAAAAATAGTAACTTTTACTTTCTTCAACAACTTATTATTATGTGTTATTGTCATACACTCAATTGTATGTAATAAAATGAGGTGCGAAAAATAATGTCTAGATGGGATTTTACAGTAGGAAGCAGTTAAATTAAAGAGTAAACTGCCAAAATGGTCCCTGAGTTTTGGTCACTTTAGTCCAAATCTTAAACCTTTTGAATCTGGGTCCCTGTGGTTTCAATTTTGTTGTCATTTTCATCCAAAATCAAAATTTGGTCAGATTTTTCAGTTAACATCCAGCTATTCTGTCTTTTTCCTCCCTTTTAAAGAAGGGTAAAATGGTCTTTTCACGTTTTATTATAACAAATTAAAAAAATCTGATCATTTTGCCCTTCATTAAAAGAGAGGAAAAAGACAAATACTGTATGTTAACTGAAAAATCTGACCAGATTTTGCTTTTGGATGAAAATGGCAACAAAATTGAAACCATAGTGACCCATATTCAAAAGGTTTGAGTTTTGGACTATAGTGGCAAAAGTGACCAAACCTAAGGGACCATTTTGGCAGTTTACTCTAAATTAAACAATGAAATGATCAGAAACCCCCTTTTTATGTCAGAATATTTGAAATTGAAGATTACAAAATATGAACACATAAACTCATCACCTATATAAAATATGATTTTATAAACTACTAGGAATATTATTAAAAGAGTAAAGTACACGGATGGTCCCTGTGGTTTACCAAAATTTTGGATTTAGTCCCCAGTTTTCCAAAAGTACACAGATGGTCCCGGTGGTTTGCACTTTGTAACACAATTAGTCCCCTTTGCCAAAAGTACATGGTAGGTCCCTGTGGTTTGCACTTTGTAACACATTTAGTCTCAAACTTGGACCTGCTTACCTTAGATTTGTTAGCTGAGGACTAAATGTGTTACAAAGTGCAAACCACAGGGACCATCCGTGTACCTTTGAAATGCTAGGGACTAAATCCAAAACTTTGGTTAACCACAGGGGCTATGCGTGTACTTTAATCTTATTAGAAGTATTTGGAATAGATTCAAAAAGGAGCGCAAAAAAGTAATTATAGTTTTCACTTGTATAGGGTTAAGTTCCCGTAAAAATAAAATAAACGTACGAATTGGGGGAAAAAGCAAAAAGTGGCGGTGGCAATCTGGTAATTATCAGCAACTTTAAAATTACTCTAGTAGAGTAATTTTGAGCTTCTGTAGAGTAATTTTGTAAATGTTCATGTAGAGTAATTTTGGCCGTGTAGGGTAATTATCAAAATTGTAGGGTAATTATCAAAATTACACTAACCCCCCCCCCCAACTAAAAGCTAAAAACTAAACCATAAAGCTAAACCCCATAACTAAATGCTAACAAAATTACTCTACAAGACATTTTCCAAAATTACTCTACAGAAGTCAAAATTACTCTACTAGAGTAATTTGATAATTACCCTACATTTCCCAAAATTACTCTACAGATGCTCAAAATTACTCTAGTAGAGTAATTTTGAAGTTGCTGATAATTACCAGATTGCCACCGCCACTTTTTGCTTTTTCCCCCAATTCGTACGTTTATTTTATTTTTATTTCATCTTTATCCCACTTGTATAATCAGTTTTGTTGCAGCTGGGTATGAAATTTCATTATCCATAATCATCAGATAATCAAAATCAGATTCACTGCATCCGGACACTGAAAACTTATATTGCGACTTGAAGTCGCAATAATCAGATAAACATTTTCCTAACTCACATCCAATCAACCCCTAAACATCGAAACAGTTTCTTGGAGAAAATGTTTCATCCAGTTTCAACCTAATACAAAATGACCTGTTTTAACATAAACCCATTTTGACCCATTTCCCGATCTGCCGGACCCTCCCATTTTCGACCCACCTCTACTCAGGACACACTAAAAATATGTAAGATACCTGGTTGTGGAAATGGCACATACACCTTTCCCATCTATCTCCTTTTTGACGCACACCCCACCTGTCTGGCTGCTGCAGTTTTCAGAGCATGGGCCACCATTCGTTGACGTCATGTCAGCCATAAAATTCCACACAAATCTCGGAACATCATTCACATAACCATAATAAGGTTCTGAAGGATCCCCCTGAATAACACCTACATAATGGCTCGGGCATGCAGATGACGGAGAAATATAGCGATTCACGAGCTCACATGAGAGACCCGGTTCACAACTTAGTAAGCAGCCCACAAGTTCCTCAACAAGAGAGGTGTTGACTTTGATTGACTTTAAGGATGAATCACTTAAATCGTTGTTATTGCTTGCAAGAACATAAAGTGTACGAGCAACTAAAGAAGCAGCGGCCGCTATAGCTGAAGAATTGATGTTAGCTACACCGAAAATTAAATCATAAGTACGATAGAAATATTAGTAGAAACAGATTACTGAAGGAAGATGTTTTTGGAAATTTGAGCAACTCACATAGATCGTCTAGATGACTATGGTAAAATTTGTTGGTGAAAGATGTATCAAAATCCTCCAATACAACACCGGGGGTAAGCGGGTTCTGTATAATAATAGAACATCTTAATAATTACTTTAGTGCTTACAAGTTACAACCTCCTCAATTGCTTTCAAAAGGAAAAAAAAAATATTATTTTTATTAGTATAGTTATCTAATCATACTCATGACATTAACTATTTAAAAATTCAATCAAATAGACAAGAGAAAGGCTAGCATTATATGTCAGCTGTAAGCATGTACACAAACCAACCGTTCATGAACTGTCCGTGAACTTGTTCGTTTTCTTTGTTCATTTGTTCGTTTATTTACATTTGTTTATGTCCGCTTCAATTTAAACAGATAAGTAGTTATATTAATATAAATATTAAACAAAAAATGAACTTTCTAGCTACTTATATAAATATAACTAATTTTATTATGAAAAGTTACTTTATATTCATTTATATTATATTTAGTCAATTGTGTTCATTTATGTTTGTTCAATTATGTTCAACTGTGTTGTTTATTGTTTGTTAAATTATGTTCATTTAACTTTGCTTGTTTATGTTCGTGAACTGTTTGTTTAGGTCGTTCTAAACGAATGAACATAAACGAACACGAACACGAACATGCTTTTCTTAATAAACGAACATGAAGAATAAAATGTGTTCGATTATATGTTCGTGTTCGTGCTCGGTTAAAGTTAACAAACACGAACTTGGTTTTAAAATAAGTGTGGCGATCCGATGCGTTTTCATCCCAAAACCCGATGTGCATGATGCGCAAGGCGCGAAGCGCACGCATCACATATGGGAGGTGTTCTTTATTTAAATATACAAAATAAATATTTATAGCTAATATATTAACTTGTGAACCTTTAAACACTAAAATATAATATATTCTCATCATCTATAGTCAGATTTGTTCAATTAAAGATTTAATTTGTTCAAATACCGGTCAACTGCATAAGGCGTCACATTAGACCACATCATGTGATGCGTGCCTCATGGAATCACAACATGAGATGCGATGCGATCTCATCACTGCATCATGTGATGCGTGCATTATGCGCTCATTTTAAAACCAAGAACAAGAACATGCCTCTGTTTGTGTTTGTTCGGTTCATTTACAGGCCTAGTCAGTTGTAGAGGTGGCAATTTTGACCAATTAATTATGAATGGGTTATGCTAACGGGTTGAATGAGTAAAATTTAAAGGAAAAAAAAAACTAAAAGTAAAAGAGTCAATTGTGCCGAAATTGAGTTGAAAGTCGCCCATAGTGTGTGTTTAAGGCCTTATTACAATGATACAATCTCATAAACTGTTTACTTGGGGAATTATATTATTGTTATTGTAATATGATAGTATGTATAATCATATTTAACACATCAACTATTCAGTACACAACTGTTTTGGGTCAAGCCTGTACACGAATTAACGAGTTGACAAGTTACCCAACCCAACCCACCCGGCCCGACCATTTTGGCACCTCTGGTATGTTGTATACAGAATAGATCAGTATTGAAACCTGTCTTAAAAACGACATGAAGGAAGACGGAGGAATCCCAGGATTAGATTCACTTGCAGTAGAGTACTTGATACTTTCAGTCCCAAGTGAATCTCGAGCTTTTTGTATAGCACTCAGGGTTTTATTTGTGGCAGATGATACCTATAATAACATGTCACAAAAACAAATCAGTAAACAGATTTAAAACTATAAGGCATATGTTATTTATGACTTAGGGTCCACAATTTAATCAACTTAAATAAGCAAATATAATAATGTTACCATAAAAGATTGTATTGTGTATTGTATTACAATAGAGAGATTACAAGGATATTAATACCGAAGAAAATTACAATTTTTAAGGTAGCCTATAGATAGTATCAATGGGAACAGAAATTCATACCCCAGCTGTATGGGCGTAGAAAGTCTTGACACCCTGATCATAGCCTTTCCCGACAGAGCCAAGTTCTATCACCTGTTTCAATTGAATCAAAACTCAAGGTTTCCATTTTTGGACATTTAAAAAAAAAGTCAGGTTAAAACCATAAAAGGCTTCAATAGCAGGCTGCAGGAGCATAGCAAGAGAACATTTAATAAAAGATATCAACTTTTAGCCTCCCATATGTAACAAATCATTCATACTTTTAATTAAAAAGACAAGAATGCTGACAAAACAGTACATCAGCGATTCAGCAGAGCAATTGCTATTACATTTAGGAATTAGGATTTAGATGTTGTTTCTGCAGCGGTGGCAACTTCAACCCCCTTTTGAAAAGGAGTCGTTAAGGTTGTATACTTGCTGCATATTGATATTATTTAGAACAAGTCAAATCAAATGGGTGAAATACAAAATTTTGGCTATAAGGAAACTGATTAAATGGAGTCGAACAAGTTGAATGTTGCTTTAAGTGTATTTATTTGTTAAAAAATCAGATTACTGTGGTAGTAATCGTATGTGATATATTAACTGTTAATAAAATTCAAGCAGAAGGAAAGAGCCAGGAGGACATAAACGACATCTAGCCTGGTTATGAATATACCGTTTCAATCAGTGTGTTGTTTATTCCATTAACAGCATCGGTGTGTTGATCAAGTTCAAGAAGAAATCTCCGACTACCAAGGTAGCCCCAAGCCTCTCCAGTAAAAACAACAAAAACAAGCTGCATTATTGCATTAAAAAAATAATAATAAAAAAACCACAACACATAGAAAAAGACTTGTGAAATAGATCACACCTATGCTTAAAATCAAATAATAAAAAACAGTGCCATACTGCCATCGTATACAAACCTGCTTAGAAAGTGTATCTAAACCCTCAATACGTGAAAGGGCATCCACTGCGGCAAGCAATGAGATCATTCCCTGAAAGATAATGTAAATGCAAAATAAATTAATAAATGGTATTAAAATTGAACCTTTTTAAAATATGTTGTCAACTTACAGATAAAGGAGATTCTGCACCGAGGCTCTTGTCACGGAAAAAGGAAGCAGAATCCATAGATGCCACAGCCAATATAATAGGCTTTCTATTTTTACTGCTCGATGATGAAATATTTACTGTTGGAAGGGCTGACCATACACTGCCCTTCATATTCAAGTTACATGAATACAAAATACGGTCAAAAGATGTCTTTTCTAAAAAAATCAGATTATCAAATGACCTCTGTGCTTCTGTCAGTGACTCAGTTTACAAACAGAAACAACCCCCCCCCCAACCAAAAAAAAAAAAAAGCACCATAACATTTCTACAAAACCTACTAGAGGTGAAAACTGTTGGGTTCGTAGGCTTTAGGGTAGCCGACCCTAATTAGGGTTAGCCGGCCCTAGTTATTAGGCCCGCTTAGTTAACTTGTTGACCAAGTAGGAAACCCTAATCTTGTTCTATAAATACCTATGATGTAATTATAGTCTGTGTCATTCTAAAAACAGTTGTGAGCATCTAATAAAAGTAAAACCCTAGTTGCAACCCGTGGACGTAGGTCACCTTGACCGAACCACGTAAATTCCCGTGTTCTTTATTTTCTGCTAGTGTGTGTGTTTGTTCCGCTTCCGCTCGAGCCTACTCTGATCCGATACCCCTAACAAGTGGTATCAGAGCCAAAGGTTCAGTAAAATACACGGTTCACACGGTTATCGCAGGAGAAGGAGAGAGCTGGACGAGAGATCTTGATCTGCTGTTGCTGCCGTCGCCGCTGACTTGTTTACGACCCGTACCTATTCTCTGGTTACGGCTCGTAAGGTCTAGGGTTTGCGCCGTAGGGTTTGCTGTTGCAGATCTGGTGGTTTTGGGGTGTTTGGCGATTAGGGTTTCGGTTCTTGAACCCTGGTTATTCGCTGATTTTACGCTCGGGTTTGCAAGAGAAGTCGTTGGTTCGGGTACTTTGGGTTTCTGGTTTATTGAAAGTTGCTCGGGTTTCGGTTGCTTGGTTCCTTGTGGTTTTTTCTTGTTTTTCTCGTTTGCTATGGCTGAAGACGGGAAGTTCCGAATCGAGAAGTTCAACGGTACTGATTTTGCATGGTGGAGAATGCAAATAGAGGCGTTGCTTGGTGAATGCGATTTGGATGTGGTACTGGAAGAAAAACCTGCTGGAATGGATAAAGCTGCCGAAGCAATTTGGAACTCAAAGGACAAAAAGGCAAGAGGTAAAATTACATTGGCTTTGACGAGGAGCGTTGCATTTAATATCATGAAAGAAACAACTGCTCGTGATATGTTAGAAGCTCTGTCAAATATGTATGAGAAGCCATCTGCTGGTAATAGGGTGTTCTTGATGAGGAAACTGTTTAATATGAGAATGAACGAAGGCAGTTCAGTTGCTGATCACATTAACGAAGTCAATTCAATTTTGTCCAGGTTAGCAACTGTGGGCATGAAGTTGGATGATGACACTCAAGCTGTGGTTTTGTTATCTTCCTTACCTGATAGTTGGTCAGGATTTGTGACAACGGTCACTGAAACTGCTGGAACTGGAAATTTGAAGTTTGATCGGGTCCGGGATAGTGTTTTGGGTGAAGATGTTCGCCAGAGGAACACTAGTGGAGGATCTACTTCTGGTATGCTCAGTGTTAGCAGGGGAAGAGGTAAAAACAGAAGCAGTGGGAGTCGTGGGAAAAGCTTGTCTAAAGCTGGGAAGAATGTGAGGTGTTGGAACTGTGGTGAAAAGGGGCATGTTAAAAACGAGTGTCCTGATCCTAAGAAAGATGATGGTAAGCAGCATGTAAACAGTGTTGTGTCAGATGAATCTGACGGTGACGTACTGGTTTGCTGTGAAGAGACTATAGATTCTTGGGCTATGGATTCTGGTTCTTCGTTTCACGCCATGCACAGCGGGGAGACGATGGTGAATCTGAAAAAGGAGACTTTGGAAATGTACGATTAGCTAACGGTCATGTTCTTAATGTTACGGGTATGGGAGATGTCAATCTGAAGACTCCACTGGGCACTACATGGAACTTAAAGAACGTCAGGGTAATTCCAGGTTTAACGAAGAAACTTATTTCTGTTAGTCAACTGGATAAACAGGGACTAGATGTTAAGTTTGGTGGTGGGAAGTGGAAGGTGATTGATGGAAATCTTCTTGTTGCCTATGGGAGGAGACGAGGATCGTTGTATCTAGTTGAGATACCTGTTGAGGGAGTAGTCGTCCCTGTACAACATAAAGTCTGGTTCACTGAATCTAGTAAGCGGAAGAGGGTTCAATTTGCGAACTTGAATCCTGGTGCTTTGGGGATGTCAGTTGAATGTGGTCGGGGGTCTAAGTTTAAGCCAGTCAGAGGATTTGGTGATAGTGGGAGCATGGGCCGTGTTCCGCGTACAATCACAAAGAACCGTTGGGTTTTGAAGACGAAGATTCCGACTGAAGAAAAAAGCTCTCCTGGAAATAGTTTGCAAAATGTGGAGAGTGGTATTAATTCTCGATGTATCTCTGGAGCTGGTGGATCGTGCAAGCCGGTTGAGATAGAGAATGGGTCTGATAAGACTGTTGGGTTGGAGCTTGTGGGAGCTTCAACTGGTCTCTCAGTTACTTGATGAGAGGTGTGGTTGCAACTAGGTGGGTTGGATGTGACTGAAGTCTTAGCTTGTTCTTGGAACTGGAGGCTGGGAAGACTTGAACGTAAAGATTACTGAAGTTACTGGTGATAGATTTCTTGGATGCACTTTCTGGACTATGCAAAGCCTCCGAGTGGGAGATTGTTGGGTTCGTAGGCTTTAGGGTAGCCGGCCCTAATTAGGGTTAGCCGGCCCTAGTTATTAGGCCCACTTAGTTAACTTGTTGACCAAGTAGGAAACCCTAATCTTGTTCTATAAATACCTATGATGTAATTGTAGTTTGTGTCATTCTAAAAACAGTTGTGAGCATCTAATAAAAGTAAAACCCTATTTGCAACCCGTGGACGTAGGTCACCTTGACCGAACCATAGTTGTTAATTGCGACCATAGCGGTCGCTATAGCGCGCTTTATGGCGAAGCGCCCAAGTGTCGCTAAGCTGTTCATGGCGATGACTAGCGACCTTTAGCGAATTGCGAATTTTTTTTATTTTTTTTTTTTTAGTTTCTCACCTCTCGTCTGGGCCTTAATACAAAAAAAAATAAAGGTTAAATTGTGCAAAAACTGGCCCACGCGGGCCTGGGGTTTTTAGCTGCATTCGTGTCCGCAGGACGTGCGGGCATGCACGAGTTCAATTTACAAAAAAAAAAATAAAGGTTAAATTGTGCAAAAACTGGCCCACGCGGGCCTGGGGTTTTTAGCTGCATTCGTGTCCGCAGGACGTGCGGGCATGCACGAGTTCAATTAAATTTCAATTCAGAAACTCATTTTTTGCACCCCCCCCCCCTGCGCGCGGGTAGCACTTGTGGTAAAACATGTCATAAAGCTACAATGGAGTAGTAAAGACTTTACCTTATAAACAACCACTAACTTTGTTAACACACCGATGTGGGACAAAGTATTTACCACCTTTTGAGACTTTCATTCACACACCCAACATATAAGTCCTTTGCTACTAACTATTAGTTTTTGTTAAATATACATGTAAAATAACATATATACAAGGGTATTTTGATGTAATATACATATAAAAATTTTCAAAAATCTTTTTCTAGTGTAATCGCTATTTATAAAATAGCCGTCGCTATTCGCTACGTAGCCTAGCCATGCCTTGTCGCTATTTGTCGCTATTCGCTATCGACAACTATGGACCGAACCACGTAAATTCTCGTGTTCTTTATTTTCTGCTAGTGTGTGTGTGCTTGTTCCGCTTCCGCTCGAGCCTACTCTGATCCGATACCCCTAACATTTCTATAATACCTACTAGAGGTGAAAACTTGGCGGATAGGGTAACTGGTCAAACGGGTAATTTTGGTACAAATCGTTGACCTGAATTTGTGCAGTTTTAATAAATAAATAGTGTGTCAACTGTCAAAAATGGTTAGAAACTTTTTCCAATAATAATCTATTTTTAAATAGAAAGATTTAGAAGGTTTTATGCATTGTAAAATAGACTTTGGGCAACTATCAACCTATTTGACACATTTCCTATAAAATTATTTTTGTAGAATTTGCTCGTTTGATCATTTAGAGATGATACATATTCCAAATCAACCAAATAAATGAGTCATTGCCACCTCTAAATCCGATTAGTACAAATTCAACATGTGCTCATGGTACAAAACCTTATACATACATTAGAATAAAAGCAGATGATAAAAAACAAATACCATGGCTCACCTATATCCACCCAATGGGAGACAAGTTCTTTCTCTCAAACATGATTCTGAGTCATGAGTTCCAGCTTTAGTTGTCTACAGAACATTTGAAATCAAGTTTAGAGGTTTATGAAAAACAAAAAAACAAAAAAAAAAAAAAAATCTATAAACATAAATGCAGACATAATACTTCACAAGACGAACACAGAAGTTTATACCTGCATCACCAGATCAAATTCAGTCACTTCTGCAGCATATGTGTCCTTGTTTTCATTTTTCACAGCAACCTGTAAGTAACAGAATAGTTATGTACTTATGTGCGTTTGTTTTATAACTTTTCATTCCTGGATTATTCATCAACCATATAGGCATAGAACTGCATTGGCAATAGAGGTAGGCATAAAACTCGGTTTGGGAAAAACGGAAAAAAACCCGATTCGGGTTTTAAAAAGAAACGATTTTTTTATAAACCGGTTTCAACCCAGCCCGAAACCACCGGTTTCCCCATCACGCATCGAAAACCGATTTAAAAAGAACTGGTTTTTTTACAGTTTAAATAAAACCGGTTTTTATAAGTTTTAAGTGATTTTTTAGTAAATTGTTTGTTTTAATCCAAAAAATATATATATATATGTAAAAAAAATTGGTTTTTTTATAACAGGTTTGAAGCCTGACCCAAACTGATCCGTATCAATTCGGATCTTAAGGCGATCAACAAAAAACCGGTTCGGTTAAAAAACTGGTTCGGTTTGAAAAAGAAAAACAATTTGTATCTACTTGGCGTTAAGAAAAACAGACACTAGAATACCTCCTGCAGGGATTGTGTGCTGCTTTCAGAAAGCAAGAATACAGGAAAATCATAAAGCCCCCACATAATACCGGATCCCTGCACACACATATATACTTATTAATTATAATAATGATATGATACTAGGAAAACATAAATACAACATTATATGGTATTTGTATATACTGAATTGATTTACAAACTATTCCAATATGGAGAGTAGATGCAAAGATTTAATGAATTCCTACTGTCAAATGCAATAACATACAGTTGGATTCCACTCAAATTTGCTGTTCTGATAAGGAGAAAACTCAACTTGAGGAAACTTCTTGTCCGGAGATGATCCTGCAAGGGCAGGGAAAAAACCTAATTCCTCTTCTCCAACCGTTCTAAAACAAGCAAGAAGTAACAAAATTACCGTGTTTATTACCTTTTAAGTGGGTTTGATTTTGTGCTCCTGACTCTACTAATACGCCAGCTACATTTCTTGCAAACTTTGAATCACTTGACACTCTAACACAATGAAAAGGAGAATTTATATGTGATATTGATAAGTGATTTTACTCATCACCTGTCGAAATTATATGATACAGCAGTAAAATGTAATATAGGAAAATTATGATTAATGTCATACCTTGAAAGAAAACTTTCAAAATCATATGACGCCACTAGTAGTGAACTTGATTGAGTCAATTCTATATCATTTTTGAATTTAACGATTGGTGCTACAACTTTATCAAGACCAGGATCTAAGATCAAAGAACACAGATATAACTCGGTGGGAATATACATAAAATTGTATAATGATTATGACAGAGATGTAAAGCAAATACTTACTCGCACACCCAATTTCCCCTGAAAGGTTAAGTAATCGTACACAAGGATATCCATCTATGACCTTGTACATGGATTTCTCTAGGTCAGGAACAGACTCGAATGCCACCTGTCCAGAAGCTGTTCACGAAAAAATACCAAAAATCAGTTACAGAAATATGGATATGAAAAATATATGTGCGTACACAAACAAACAAGTAAAGACATTTGAGTGGCTCTACTCAGATTAGCTAGATACTTGTATGGTGAAAAGAAGCATCACTTTTGAATTAAGAGGCAATTTCTTAACCAGAAAATTTATGTCTCGTTGGGGAGATATTTTACATATACAAATGTGCTGAGCATGCTAAATAAATGATAGTGAAAATAATCAATTTACATGATTATTTCTTCACGTGTCCTTTAAAATAATAGATCCAACTAGTTTACACTTCTGACATGGATTCATTTTAAGTTGATCAAAATATCATAGTAGCATATGAATCTTCTTTATAAAACGGACAACCAAAATCCAACTAAGAAATCCAACAGACAAACTAAGATATAAACATTTACGAAAAAAGGTATACATAGAATAATCCACATAACACTTAAGCCAGCCCTCTGAATGTGAAGCATTACAGATAGCATATGCCCTCAAACACTCCCTGAAAAACTGAATTACTTTGCTTACATAATTTTCAAAAACAAATAGACGCGCACACGCGAGTATGTGTGTATGATGCATATACTATACGCATATATATATGTAGGCATATGTATGTAAATATAGGTATATGTAATGTATGTCTATCTAGGTATATATACAGAAGGGAATGTATAAAGGTTCCTTTAAAACATACAGAAACCCAAAGACAAATACTCCCGCTGCTTGAAATAGAAATAAAAATAATCCATTTCGCAGTTGTCTTTTGCCCCAATAACACAGTTCTTGTTTAACATAAGCGTAACTTTTGTGATCCTTTATTACCTTCCCCTCATTATACAATTAGAAAAGGAGTTATTACTAGCTCGCTACCACGATCAATATTCTCATTATCATGAAACCAGAGTTGTTATACAAAACATCAATCACATTTCTTTTTATGGGAATGTACATTCAAAATAATTATTCAGGCTTTCAACTCACAATTACTGGACTTCAAAACACACGAAAAAATTAGTTTTGATGCAGTGCATCCGATTAGTCAAGATCATGTATTGAAGATGATCAGATTGGAATAATCTCATTATTTGATTCTGATTTGAAACTTGAAAGTCCCATCAATCTCACTAAAAACACACACCAAATACTTTCCAATAAAATAACTTTGCAACCATAACGAAGACTGTCGGGAGTCGATTAACTTCCAACACATACATTCATCTCAATTCTCCTACAACTTCTGATTCCAACTATTCACTATAATAACCCCCCCTCTCTACAATTAGAGTTCATACACTGAACAAAACAAACTCACAAAACCTAATTCCTTGCACCCTAAAACCATCCAAATTATTAACATACAAAAGCACAAAACCTCGAGTAAAAAATTCATCAAACTTCACAGTTCACAACCTAAACAACAAATCGAGCAATGACAAAACGCAACAACAACAACCGCTACAAACACCAAATAGCATAAACTTTCTTCAATTTAAGCGTTGGTTACTAGTGAAAACTACAAATAACGAAATGAACTGACCGGATAGAGAACGATGAAGACTGGAGAGTAGACATAGAAGGTACAACAGGAGCTCCGTGGTGGTGGTGGTCATGGCGTGAGATCGAGAGATATTATGAGGAGAAATCGATCGATGAAACCCTAGGCTGCCATTAACGTCTTCTTGGCCCTTCTTCTATCAAGAGTTTATGGTTTGACTGAGAGATGGAGTTGATTGTGACGAAACTGGTTAATACAACAGCTCGGGTCGGGTCGGGTCGGAAAGAAAAGTCATTAAATTGAGGTTTATGGATGTTTTTGTTTTATTTAAAAACTACTTTTATGAAAACGACTTATTTACTTGTTACTTTTTAAAAAGGAGTTTTTAAAAAAGTGTTTAGATTTACTTATAGGTTGAGAAAAACAATAAGTCAATAAGTTACTTTTTAAAAAGTGTTTGGCTTAGCTTATTGATATAAAATGATAAAAAACTAATAAGTCAATAAGTTGGTTCAAAAAGTCACAACCTTAAAAATGATTTTTTGATGATTTTTTCTCCTTCTCAAAAAGTCATTTTGAAAATGATTTTTATGTTTGGCAAACACTAAAACTCCTTTTTAGCTTTTTAATTAAGTCAATAAGTCATAAGTTGGGTTGGAAAAGCTTAGCCAAACATGCCCTAAGCGTGTGTAAAGTCTATTGTTTTAGAGTTTTTTTCTTTTTTTTTTTTTTTTGAACGGTCAATAAATAATCCCGATCACAAATTGGCCCTTCTTCTACTCTATTGTTTTAGAGTAAACTGCTATTTTGGTCCATGAGGTTTGGGCAGTTTTGCCACTTTGGTTTAAATCTTAAATTTTTTGCATCTGGGTCCCTATGGTTTTAGTTTTGTTGCCATTTTGGTCAAAAAATGAAATCAGCTCATCTATATATATATATATATATATATATATATATATATATATATATATATATATATAGGGAGAAGATCATGCGAGAACCACCTCTTATTGCGAGAACCGCGAGAATCAATGTGAACACAACCAAAAATGCCTAAAAATCACACAAATTTTTTTTAATATTTTTTATATAAAAATCGCTAATTTTCGAAGCCAAAAAAAAGATTAAAAACATTTTTTTTTAATTTTTTGGCCACTAAAAGTAGCGATTTGAGCATAAAAAATATTAAAAAAAATCAGATTTTTTTTTATTTTTTTAGGTTTTTTGGAGGTTTAGTTTTTAGCATTTTAGCTTGGGGGGGTTAGGTTTTTGGGGGGTGGGGGAGGGGGGTTTAGGTTTTTTTTTTTTTTGGGGGGGGGGGGTTAGGTTTTTTTTAGCTATTTTAGATTGTGTTCACATTGGTTCTCGCGGTTCTCACAATAAGGGTGGTTCTCGCATGAGCTCCTCCCTATATATATATATATGAGATGGATTTGGGCCATGTGGCATGTGATTTTGGAGCTTTTTGATGATGTGGCAACCTACGGTGGAGGTGTTTTGTAAGTTTAGAAGGGAATCCATTCTCAATACACAAAATCTTTAATCCACGGGGGATCCGTTTTTTGTTTGGGTCATTCCATACCCGTGTTTTCGGATATATATATAAAATCTACAAAGACAACTTTCTCTCCTATTCTCCCTGTAAACCCTAACCAAAAACTTCATCGCCGTTTTTATTTTTGTGGCAATCAGAGGTAACATAGTTGGATTCAAGCGATGGTGGTTTGATATGCCGACCATGATTCATCGACGCTGATGCTTTCTGATTATCCTAATGGTAAAGTTCACCGGTGATGGTGGTTCTACTTTCTCATTCATCCAATCTTATATCTCCCGAGGTTACAAACTATAATTTATCTTATTATTTCTTATCAATGAACTTTATCTAGCGTCTTTTTCTTACAAATTAGGTTTTTTCACATATAATCGTAAATTCCTTTGTTGTTCTGATTCAAAGTGTAAATCAGGTTAGTTTTATTTGTTATTCCGATTGTTAATTTGTTATATATTTGATTGTTCTTTCCGATTTGTAAGGTGCTCAGTTTTTTCTTATTGTTAATTTGCTCCCAACAAGAAATGGATCCCAGCTGCTAGGGAACAATGGATGTTGGTGGTATCGTAAAGTTACGAAAAGAGGTTCCGAATACATCCATTCTCAGCAGCAATAATGTTCCCATTAAGAAACTGTGGGATGTTGGTGTTGATAGAGCATTGCAAATGATAAACAAAAACAACCCACCCCTTATCAAGGTAGTGCTTTTGAACTTTCATTTTCTAACCTCGATTCTTCTTTGAAGTTTGACAAACATTTGACTTTGTAATCATATTAGGAGAATTGCAAAATTGTTTACAAATGCGGGCTTAATATGCATAGCCAACTAAAGGCATAAATATTACTTTTGTTATAATATATTATATTTTCTTACTTTATTCATGTACCTCAATTTAAGTCAAAGTAATAATTGATTTGATTCCATGTATATATACTATTTATCGGCATTCACAAACTTTCGGGAAATTTTTAGTTTTCTTTATTAAGTTTGCAGCGCTAATCAATATCTTTGTGCAGTTTCTTTTTTTTTTTTTTTTGATCTTTTTATTTTGTTTTTTGTAGGTACGAGCATTCAAAAATCGCTTGATGATTTCAATCTACGCTCCATCACAGGGGCGCAAAAGAAGGGGATAACGGTTTTGAAAGGAGATGGCGTCAGCGATTTCGCATAACTTTAGGTAAGCGATAATTTTAGGTAAGTTTTTTTATTAGGGCACCTTCTTTCGTTAGGGTTTGTGTCAAATGTTTGCGTTTGGTTATAATTATTGATGATATGTAAATGTCAATGTGATTAATAAGTAGGTTCACAAACAAGATAAATGAAGATGACTTGAGAGTGGGTGGATTTACTTGGCCTAATTTATTGGTTCTGTCCATTGTTACTACATTCGAAGACAAAATCCCCTTTTATTTTTTTCATCTACATGTTTCGAGGGGAAGGCTTTCTGCATTTCTCATGTTGGTGTAGGGTCTGATACTATTGTTATTCGTGAAGTAGTTGTTAAAGTCATGGAGCAAAAAATGGTTAGAATAATCTACTTTATTTTCTAAATTTGTTTTCTTAATATTTTTTTAAAACACTTTTTGGTTTCTGGTCAGGGAATGGGGGTGATAGTTTTTAGTAATGATTTAGAGTTAAACAAGGCCTTAGTTTATGATGATGTGCTGGAAAAAGTGGTAAGAACAACCGGCTGAAAATTTTAGACCGACTGAAGTTGACATCGAAGCCGCTAGAAGGCAAAGGTGGCGGTGGGAAAGGTGGTCTTGCCCAAGGTCAGGTATGATGTGATATATATCTGGAAAGTGATGGAAAGAATGTGGTACAATATATGTGGAAAGTTTTGGACAAAATTCATGAATTTTCGGATAAAGTTTGCAATGAATATTGGGTGGCTATCGATATTATAAACTGATTTTATTGAAAACGTATTATTTATATAATACCGTACTTTTGTTTGTTTCTGGTTATGTTTTTTAATCATGGATCTGATAATATCACGCAAAGACCGACGATGCCTATAAGTAGTTCTACGGTTCCACATAAACATCTATTGAATTTGACATAGATAGTGTGGTTGCATGTGCAGGGCTTGATATCGGAGGTGGAACCGCCGAGTCCGATGAGATGCTTGATCGGGTCAGCAACCATGCGTCTGTTATTTGGCATATGCATGTTTCTTTGGTCTTCTCAATATAGCTAATAAATTGCCCCTGATACAATTTATTGCAAGGCAAATAGGTCATCACATGGATATTAAACTAACAAAGTGTTTGGATGTTTACTTCTTTTGCAGCCTGTAAAGAGCCCTGTGACTATTAATTGTGGTGATATTGATGGGAAATTTCATGATGTTGCTGGACTTTTTAGGTCAGTAACTGTTTAAACGTGACGGTATGTATTAGCTGATCGTTTCCTTAATTTTCATGATGTTGATATTGGTTGAATAATTACTCTATTATATTGCTGAAAATCTCTGAATGGTATTCTATGGATATCATGCTGACATCTTCCTCGCTATTACACATAGTGATATGTCATGCCGACATTTACCCAGATAATTGACACAATGGGTGGAACTAAAGAATAATAATGCGACAGGTCATGTAAACTGCAGACAGTTGTTAAAGAAACTCATTTGGCTCAATACCCTTCTCAAGTATTGCACTAAACAACCCCAATGAACCAGCATTATGCATTTCCAATGCTTGTGTCATACTGTTTCTCTAGACTTCTTTTAGTTCTTTCTAAAATTATTTAACTTATAATACTTAACATTTCCCCCACCCTGATCCGATAGTTGAAGTTTTATAGTACATGGGGTAAATCTATTATATATAATAAACGTATGTGATTTTCCTTTTCTCAATCTTATGTAAATCTTGGTAAATCTTGGCAAGCGGCATCTTCCAGCTTCGGCGTCGATCTCATAGGTAGTCCAAATGATGGTGATAAACGGTGATAGTTGTTTGCGACAAATGGAGGTGTCGGCTCTAGGGTTTCGATTGTTGAACCCGACAATAACGACAACCAACATTCCCGGCGGCGATGGACATCCTTGATGGTTGTGGTTAAAACGGTGGTGGCGATTGTTCTTAAATGCTGACTTGTAATATTGATTTGGTGTTTTTATTTTTTGCAGTGACGTTTCCAATAACAATCTTTGTGGCACAATACTTGTGGATGGTCCTTTCATAAGTTTCCCGATCGAAAGGTATTTCTCATACCATATCAAAATTTCTATCTTTGATTCGTATTTTTCGTACCATTCAAAAGGGGTATTAAAATTAATTGTTCGTTTTTATTGTTAGTTTGGAAAAACAACAGACTGAATGGACCCGAGCTGCAAGGACTCGTATATTACGATTTTGGATGCTAAATTACACAAATGGTTCCGGTGGTTTGAAGCTGTGGCAAAATATTTACCAATTATCATAGTCTTTAAAGGTTCATCATACATTCATAAGTACATGTATCAAGTTGTTCTTAAAATGCTGAATATAATGTGGGTTTGATGTTCTTATTTTCTGCAGTGACTTTTCCAATAACAATCTTTGTGGATGGTCCTTTCACAACGCTGGTGGCGGTAGAGACGTAGTTGGCGACAACTAGATTAGGTATGCATGTCATCCCTTCTTAAGCAAATACGTATATTATAACCTAACTTGGCATCTTTGATTCAGTGTTTCAGGCGCAAAAAGGTTGTCCATCGACCAGTAAATAGCAAAACTTTTGGAGTTCTTTCTTATTTATGAAAGGTTGTTGATCATCACTATCAAATGGTATGTTTTTTAATGTGTATCCAATGGTATTACTTATGAGTTAATTTTACTCTTGGTTTATATACAACATAGATCATTCAAACAGGGTTAGTAAAATATGTGGTTTTAAATTAGGGTCTCATTTAATTTGAAACTCAACTAAGAACTTACTATGTTGTTTATTCTATTTTGAAGTTTAAAAGATATAAATAATTGTTAAAGAGATACATTTAAACAGTGAATGGTTGTGGTTAAGATTGGTAATGATTTTAGAAATATTGTATATGTTACTTCATATTTATCTAATGGAAGTGTAAATATAGTGAAGCTAAGTTACCCATATGAAAACGAGCAAACGGGTTAAAAATGACAAAAAGTGTATTTAAATGCTTATAACCTCTTAAAGAGTTATTATTCAGTTATATTATACTAATAATTTAAAAAATGTAACTTGTAATCATGTGTAGTTCCTATCAACTGTAGATGAAATAAATAGTTTATGGGAATAAAAGGCTACATGTTTCACATATCTATAATATAAATGAATAAAAGCACTTTATCTATTTATAACATTAAAATCAGTTAACGATATGCTTTACTAGATAATATTTAATAAGATGAAAAACATTTCTCAATCAGGTAATGAGCAATGGAGATATGGTCACTCGGAACGAAGAAAACGTTGATGCCAAGCATTCTTGAAATTCAGAAGAAGCTGTTGACGTTAACGATATGAGAGATACGAAGGATACATCGGCAAAATCAGCCGAACCTGTTGTTGAAACTGTTCATGGTGATAAAGGTTGGCTTAATGAACAAAAAGTTAACAAGTTTTCATTTTTAATCACATCTTTATAAAAAGTTAACAAGTTTTCATATTTTATTCTCCGTATGTTCCTTAACTTCTACAGTTTTTTTTTTCAAAGCTATTTAGAATTTTGTTGTTTTTCGAACGGTGTGTTTTGATAAGAAGAGAGAAAGACAGAGGCGGTGTCAGAGGCACAACGCTAGCCTTTCTCCTCAACTTGCTAGGGTTCCGGCACTATGTTCAGATTTGTCACTTTGTTCCAATCGCCCAAAGACAAGTAATCACTAGGGTTGGGTTCCGGCACTGTGTTCAGATCCTCAACTATATAGGTTTTTGGCAAATTGTAAGTTCTTTGTGCTTCCTATGTTGTTTTAATCAAATGTTGTTGTTAATTAGTTTATTATGGATGCGTTGTGTTAGAGATTTATGGCAGTACTGATCTTGGTAAGCTTTCTATCTATCATGATTATCTAAATCCATCCTTTGATTGGTTTTGGCTTTATAATTTATATAGGGTGGAGATATGATGTGTGTAAAATGCAACATATAAATTACATCAAATGGGGCATAAAACTAACCCTTTTTAAGTACTAATGTTGGAAAAAGTGTGTTTTTGTCTTCCTTTTGTATTTTCAGGATTAAATGAGCTCAAATTAACAAAAGAAGCAAAAAGACAGCTAAATCTAACATAAATACAAGAAAAGGAACATAAGTGGACTGCCCGACCCCGCTACAACATCCTCCCAAGCAAAACAAGGAAGACAGAAGGCTGAACACGCCCCGTGCTCAGCGAGCACGGGGCCGTGCCCAAGAAGCAGCAGAAAAGACAAACCTATAGAAGCTTCTATTGCTCACCACGGGGCCGTGCCCAGTGAACACGGGGGCATGCCCAAAGTACTGCAGGCGCATTAATTGTAATTGCGAATTACAATTAATGAAGAAAGATAGTGTCAGACAGGCATGGGGCCGTGCCCAGCGGACACGGGGCCGTGCCCAGGCCTCTGTTCAGCCCATAAATAGGAGTGCTTGGATTCATTGCAACTCATCCCTTGGCACACCACCTCTTTCACACTTCATCCACCACCCACCACCATCACAACACCATCATCCACCACCATCATCCATTGTCCATCGTAGAGTGTGTGAGTCGTCTCGGGATCCAAGATTGATCGTAAGAGTTCTTGACAATCAAGGCCATGTTTGCCTAAGTCTCTTACATCACTTGGTGAAGACAAATGTTTAGTATAATACTTTTTTATTTTTAATCTTTTGCACTTCTTAATTGGTTTTGTATTAATGACTTTAATAACTAGTTGCTTATGTTGAAGGTGATTCTTCCTTATCGTTTGTCCATGGTGTCTTGGCATTATTTTACTGTCTATATAAAATAAAAGATTTTCACCATTCATATCTCCACGGTCTATATGGAGGTATGTTGGCTACCTGGTCGGGGGTTAAGGGAACGGTTTGGTAAGGGTTTTGCCCTTGTTCAGCGTTTAGAGGTCCTGCAAGAGACCTGGGTCAAATTTAGTAGGACCTCCTTCAATACCCAAAGGTATTGGATGGCGGGGGTCCAAACTCTTTGATCCCCTCATAAGTTAACTACTATTAATACTATAACCCGGCTATTTAGGAATGTATCCCTGCTGACTCAGACTACTTAGTCGAGGGTAACGTCACCTCCAAAAGAGTGGCCTACCATAATTTGCATTAATAACTTAATTAATTATCTTTCAATAATCCAACCCTTTAGGATTGTATCCTTGCTGACTCAAACTACTGGGTTGAGGGTAACGTCGCCTTCAAAAGAGGGGACTACTACAATAACTAAGATAATCTCTTAAACAAGTGCAAAAGTGCGAAAATAATCAAAGGTTATACTAACACACGAGTCGGATCCAAGTGATTCATCTTGTCTATCAGTTTTTATTTTTCAGCATTTAGTTAGTTTTATTTTCTTAGTTTAAAAATCTTTTTCTAACATTTTGATTTGATTAGACGTTGAGGATAAACCGGTACTAAAAGCTCTTGTGTCCTTGGACGACCTCGGTATCTTACCAACACTATACTACGTCCACGATGGGTGCACTTGCCCATATGTGTGTTTAGTGTTAGTAAATATCGTGTTTTATAAATTTAAAACTTGACTAGAAAGTGTAAAAAGGGCTTAAAATATATATCTAAAATATATACACACTAACGCACATCAAGATACAATAGGAAGTTTATTTGGCTAAGAAGTCTAGGAAGTGATCTTGACCATCCATTTAGTTAATCAATGGCTAAGATTAAATGATGGAAATTGAAGGGAAGAAGAGGGGCGTGAGTTTGTTTAGGGGTATTCTAGTCAATGCAAGGCAATAGTTTCTCTCACCTCCAATTTCCCCCCATTTTTTAAACGTTAATAACTCTTTCATACGACATTATTTTTTATAAAAATTGCACCAAAAACGAGCGTTTTTTTTATCTTTAAAACGAGTACTATTGCTATATTTTATAAAAAAAAATTAAAAACCCAGTTGCATAAAACGCAAAAGAAAAACCCCAGTTACGTAAAACGCAATGAAAAAAAAAACCTAAAAAATGACATTTTTCTAAAAAGCAATGCACCAAAAATACAAAGAAATGTCTTATTTGTAAAACGCAATGGCCAGATAACACAAAGAAATGTCTTATTTCTTAAACACAATAGTCTAAAAACTCAAAAGAAAATGTACTTTCTAAAACGTAATGGACTAAAAACACATAAAAATGTGTTTTACCTAAAACACAATGCACAAAAAACACATACAAATGTCTTATTTCTAAAACGCAATGGCCAGAAAACACTTAAAATGTCTGTTTTCTAAAACGCAATGGACTAAAAACACATAAAAATGTGTTTTACCTAAAACGCAATGCACCTTAAACACATACAAATGTCTTATTTCTAAAACGCAATGGCCAGAAAACACTTAAAGTGTCTGTTTTCTAAAACGCAATGGACTGAAAACACATAAAAAAGTGTTTTACCTAAAACGCAATGCACCAAAAAACATAAAAAAATGTCTTATTTGTAAAACGCAATGGCCAGAAAACACTTAAAAATGACTCATTCTAAAATGCAATTACCTAAAAAAACAAAAGGAAGTGTTCTCTGTAAAACGCAATGGACTGAAAACACCTAAAAAAGTGTTTTACCTAAAACGCAATGCACCAAAAAACACTTCAAGAATGTGTTTTTCTAAAATGCAATGGCTAGAAAACACATAAAAATGTTTTAGTTCTAAAACGCAATTGCCTAAAAACACCAAAGAAAGTGTTCTCTCTAAAACGCATTGAACCATGACAATAGTTTTATGTGTTATGTGAATGCTGTGAACTGTCTGAACCAATGCAGTTTCTAGAGGCAATTTACAGAAAATTAATTTTTCTGATGCATTTTTATTACAGCAATTTAATCGAAAAAAAATTCCCCAGTCAGGGGCTGCCGCCCATGGGACCCCGCTACTAGGGGCACTCAACCCCAGCAAGGGGCTCTGCCCCTTGGACCCCGCTACTAGGGGCGCTGCCCTCGGACCCCCGCCAAGATCGTAAAACGCAATGACTAAATCAAAAATCCAGATCGTAAAAATGAAATTAAAGAACTTCTTACATGGATCGAAGTGATTTCTTAAACAATTGACGAATTTTGAATGATTGAAACACTTATTAGCGCTCGAATCGAACGGATCGAGTGATTATCTTCAAAATCACCAGAAAAAACGAGATTTTGTATGAACTTAAACTGGGTTTTCTTCAAAAAAGCAAGCTGAAGAACACGTTGATCGGGTGTTAGAATCATTGATTGGTGATGAAAATCGCACTATAATGTAGTGATTATTGAGATAGAAAGTGAAGAAATGGTTGAAGATGGTGGGTTTTGAAAATGGTGGATTTTGAAGTTACTGGGTTTTGAAAAGGAAGAAGAAAGGGTTGGATTGACTAAAATACCCTTTTTCTTTATTTTAAATGTTGCCACATGTCCTAATCATATTGCTTCCTACACTTCCTAGCCAAAATAAACTTCCTATTTGATCTTTTCCCAATTTATATATTATGTTAAGGTTTTGGAACCGGGACTAAATTTTAGAACAACCGACAACATGAGTGCAATATTTATGCAGCGAAATAGAATATTAATCCAACTTCAAAAGTGTTTTTAACTTCTGCGTCGTCAACAACCATCTGGTAAGCTATTTCACTGTAAAAATTTTAGTTTTGGAACATGGTTAGTATGATTTGTATAGTTTTCATACATGCCATAGTTTTAAAGTTTTTTTAATGGGTCGAATAGGTTAGCTTTATAGAACAAGTCGATCGATTTGTTCATTATATTGCTCAAGTGGTCAGGTTTTATTTAACACTTAGAATGATCATTTTCTCTGAAACACCTCAATTGGGTTAGTTCTATCAAACAAATAGGTTTTTTACACGGGTCAATTGGGTTAGTTTTAATAAGTTGATGAGGTTTTGAAAACAAACGTATTTTTTTAACATGGCTCGAACCAGTGGGATAAAGTAGTGGGATAAACTGGTAAATTTTGTTTCCGATGACTTGAACTGGTAACGAAAAAATTCACGCAACGTAGCATTGGAAAAAAAATGACTAAACTTCCGTCTGCGATTCTGACAACCCAGAGTTCCGATGGTGATTTTTCAGAGATAATGAGCACTAATTTTGTTTTTATGTGAATTTAGTAGGGTAATAATCAACTTGCTATGTTAGCTCAACAAATTACGTGGTTTCCCAAATGTGTCGAGTCAAAATTGGCCAAAATTTGGCTATCAAATCCCAGGCATGCAGATTTCAGCTCCTAGAAAAATTGAATTATATCAGTATTTGCAGCATGTATAAAATTTATTTACTGCATTTTGAGTTTATGTACAGATCGCAAAATGGGTGGGTTGCGGGTCAATTTTGTATCGATCAGTTTGGATTCACTTATTATACGTTGTGTCTAATTTTTTATTGATTATCCGATAGCGAGTCAGTAATGATTGGAAAACTTATAATATTTTAGTAATAAATTATTTTTTAAAAGAATGGATTACGAAGTTTTAAGTTTTAACCTGTTTAACGTGTGCTTTTTTAAGCTTGGATGATTCCTCTATCTCTTACCCGAGTTACGCTACGTTGTTATCAAATCGTTGTCTCTGTTCGATCCGCCTTGGGCAAGTTGACCGGGCGTTAACTGATGCACAAGCGTGTAGGGAATTGAGACCCAACTGGCAGAAAGCTTGGTATAGAGAGGGTTCAGCTTTGCGTTTGATGCAGGCATGCACTGTTCTTCATTTAATCTAAAATATTTTTCTTAGTTTTTTTGAGTAAAATGTCAATTTCGCCCAAACAAGGCGCAAACAAGCCCACATTGGGTTGGATATACACTCCTGTTATTAGGCATTTGTTCCTAATTAGTTGTCATATTTAAGGAAGTTGTTACATGGGTTCCCGTTTATTCGCTCATTTAGCTTTACTAACTGTATTGGCATATTAGAAAAACTTGTATAGTGCTCTACTTCTATTTTAAATATCTTTGTTTTGTTTATTTCACTAGAAGAAGAATCACTTCAAATGGCCGACAGGACATTGAGCAAGTTGCTTGGCTAATGGTTGTTGTGCCTTGAAAGGTCAATCGTTTGAATTTGGTCACTTTATTTTTGGCCTTTTTTACTACATAGACTTGAAAAAACGATAAGAAAGTGCATATTTTGCTGCCACTTTTAGAAAAAAAATCCTACATTAGAATCAGTAGTTTAGAAGTTAAAAATGTTATTTATATACTTTTATTTATTGTAAATTAAATTTCCTATCCGGAAAGTTTCCGGGTTATAACCTAGTATTTCATAAATTAAATCCTGGTTTTTTGTCCTTTTCCTCAGGGGCAAAATGGTCATTATAAGTTTTATTATAACAAATTATTAAATGAAATAATTAAATAAATTAATCCTTTGACCTTATAAAAGAAGCACAGACCCCCATTCTCGCCACCGCCACCACTCTCTCCTCTCTCTCTCTAACACCACCGCCACCATGAACTCCACCACCGCCACCTCCTCCCCCTTTCTCACCACCGCCACCACTACCTTCTCACCACCACCTCCTTCTCACAGCCTGGGGCATGTTTGAGTCGTCACCCCCATCATCATCATCATCAGTATCACACATCTCAACACTTTCAGTGTCATCTTCAAAGGCAGAGTCCAGATTTTTAACAGGGGTGGGAATTTCTACAGCACTCGAATTAACCAGACAGGGGAATTCCGATGGGATTAAAGAAGAATTGGATAGAGGGTTACCTTGATTAATGGCCTGGATAGCCTGGTCAAACGAAACAGAGATGTTGGTTCCAGCATCAGCACATGTCGGCGAAGACTCTTCTGCCATCACCGAGTCGGCTAGATCCGCACCATTATCCAAACTTTCCGCCCCAACAAGTTCTGATTAGGGGCGAATTCGAGCACCTCAGTTTGCCGCAGATTATTGTCACTCAAGTTAGATAGAGGACGCCGACTTCTATCAGATCTCCTAGCTTTGAGAGAACTTTTGCTGGGATTCAGAGCATCGTCTCCAATAGCAGAGTTGTCTGGGAAAGGATGTTGGTCCGGTGGGGGAGACCCACCGGCAGATGGCATCATTTAACAGGAAAAATTGAACAAATCTGCGATTTTGAGGGAAATGGAGGAAGATGGTTGGGTATGTGCTTCTTTTATAAGGTAAAGGGATTAATTAATTTAATAATTTTAATTAATAATTTGTTAAAATAATACTTGTAATGACCAAATTACCCCTAAAAAAAGAATAAAACATCAAGATTTAATTTAAGGAATTTAAGCTAATTTCACTTTTGGACTAAAATGATAAAAAAACTAAAACCACAGGGACCCACATGCAAAAGGTTTGATATTTAGACTAAAGTGGTAAAATTGCTCAAACCATATGTGAATGCTCTAACTAATGATTGAGACCGTTGATTCCAAACTCACATGATTAACCGGTATGCACACGTTAAATCAACATATTAACCAACAATTCCAGTATGAAGGATAAAAAAGAGAACAAAAAAGAATACTAGTTACCTAGCTATGTCCCAGGCATATGATTATAAACTACAGTTTACTTCAACATCCAAATGACAATCAGACTGATAGTGATTAGATTTCTGACTAGTACGACCGACCGACCTAACATTATATTTAGCACCACAATAAATGACAACAAGCAGGAGGCGAAAACGGGGGTGGTTAATCACCGCCAACTTGTCTCTTCCAAGAGTCCTCCACAATCAGCTCATCAACTCCCCAATCTTCATAACTACAATATCATGAACAAATAAAAAGTTAATAAAATGGAAGATGCATACACCATACACCTACGCCGACGACGACTGTTATATGACAATTTTACCTTCCATCTGGCAAGTATCGACGAATAGTGAAAGGTATCTTTTTCTCACGAAGCTCCTTCATGGCAATCTAAGATGATACAAAAGACAAAGAATCACAAGAGTTAAAACTTAAAAGTGAAAATATAACAAAGTTTCTCCATTTGAAGTATGGAAACCGAGACACGCTTGAACACAGGCCTGAAGCAAAATTCAAATTTTCTTTTAATTTGTTATAAATTTTACTTGGGTCTCAACCATTTGATTGGTGATATACTTCAATTTGCTGTCTATATTGAACCTTGATTACTGTTTCAAGAGTATTGTCGAGAAACTCACCTCAAGTGGGTCGGTCTCACCCTCCAATTCAACCATTACAGGAGCATTCATGCTATTCAAACAAAAACACTCGGGTGAGTATGCAAACTACTAACATAACAACTGAAAACACACACAACGACGTTTAAACACGAAACGAAAAGAGGGAGAAAGGTGAAACGAAGAAACCACCTGATCTGCAGAGCGCGTGTACCCAAGATTCTAGCCCGTTCATACTTGGTCATATACTTTGATGTTTTCCGAGGCCGCTCTCCTTGTTCTTGCTCTTCCTTATCTTCGTCGTCACCTAGAAGAGGATCTGGTGCCTCATCATCTTTATTCTCACCGTCAACATCCTCCTCTGCTCCTTCCTGCAATTTATCCAACCAGTTTCTATTCATATTGTGATTAACATTATTAAGCATTAGAGCTTTACTATAATAATCGTTATTACATCAGCCTCAGGTTCCATTGGCTCATCTTCATACCTACAAAAACATTAAGAAGTCAGTATGTTTAAATTTTGACAGGGTCTTAATTAGAGGATAACAAAACTAAAAAAATTGTTATCAAGCAATCAAATTAACAATGTAGAAGACCACAAAACACATCATATCAACTATAGATTTCAACTTTTGGTTTCATCATCTAACTTTTAATGGGCTTATGCCCGTTCTTTCTCGTTTTAAAAAGTGCGCCAGAAAAAAACATCAGGGGCTTGAGGAGGTGTCTCTTGTACTTTTGGTTCAAAATTGGTCTAAATTAGGATACGCAGGAAGCTGATTACCGATATGTAAAAACAACCAAAGGGGTGAATAAATTATGAAAGGTTTAGTTGATAAAAAGGTTAACCAATGCGAGAGACACAACTTTTGGATGTAAATAAAGCTTATATGGTTGTATATTCTCGTGTACGTGATGCACACACCTCGGCTTTTGAGACCTAAACGCCTCAGAGAGGCTCACACTTCTTTCTAACCAAGCTCGACGTTCTTACTCCATGGAAACACAAACCAGAATTCCGTATTTTTAACGTTTTCTTATGCCTTCTCGGCACAACAAATCGAATTATGTTCTAAACTTTTCACAGGTTTTGCACAATGTATTAGCCCTACACATTGACTAGATACCCCTCCTCCTGGCTCCTACATACATACATACTTTCAGAGTCCTTCAACTTGTGGTTTTGTGTATAACTCAATCCAGTCCTTACAACAATCTCTAGACACAAAACAAAGTGCAGCAGCAAGAGTAACCACTAATTATTAACAAAGCACAAACCCTAGGTTCTCCAAATTACCGAAAACAAACAATCAATCAACACTATTAGCAACAAATTCACATTAACCGTAAGCAAATTGAAGCTACTTTAAACGATCTTAACAGGAATCACACACACAAGAACCGAATACATGGAAATATGAATTAACTTTTAAGGAATATGCTATAGGCGTGCATAAACGTACCCTCCGTCCATCTCATACTCTTCATCCGCCATTGTTAGAGGTTGAAGCTCAACGCGAAGATTAAGATGAAGAGAGACGATGGTGATTGCTGGCTGTTTCACACCTGCTGCAGCGGTTTGTGCTAAAACCCTTGCTTATAAGGGTGGAAGGTTCTAGGTGGTTTATGAGTTTACATGCATAGTCCCTGTATTATATTCATATGTACATCAATGATCCTTTGGGAAAAAATAGTCTTTGTGTTTGTGTTATGTTATTGTATTTAACTAGTTTTTGCCCCGCCCGCGTTGCGGGGCAATAAGGCAAATATTTATCTCTCATAACATGTATGTCTGTACAGAGGGCAAAATCGGAATTATATTTTGAACAGGAGGTGAAATCATGATTTTAAACTGAGAGCAAAATCATAATTTTGAGCTAGGGGGAAAACATAATTTTATTTTTAACTGTGGGAAAAAACGTAATTTTGAGCTGAGGGCAGAATCGTAATTTTGAGCTAGAGGAAAAAACAACATTTTATTTTTAACTGGGGGCAAAAACGTAATTTTAAACGAGGGCGAAACCGTAATTTTAAACTGGGAACAAAATTAAAAAAAAGTTTTTGAACCGAGCGCAAAAGCGTATTTTGAGCTAGGGCAAAGGTATAATTTTATTTTGAGCTGGGGGCAAAAATGTAATTTTAAACGAAGGACGAAAGCGTAATTTTAAACTGGGAATAAAGTTAAAAAAAATGAGTTGGTCCAATAGGGAAGTGACAGGGAGCTAATAAGTTTGAGCTAGGGGGAAAACATAATTTTATTTTGAACTGGAAGCAAAAACGTAATTTTGAGCTGAGGGGCAGAATCGTAATTTTGAGCTAGAAGGAAAAACAACATTTTATTTTGAACTGGGGGCAAAAACGTAACTTTAAACGGAGGGCGAAACCATAATTTTAAACTGGGAACAAAATTAAAAATGAGTTTTTGAATCGAGGGCAAAAGCGTAATTTTGAGCCAAGGGCAAAATTATAATTTTATTTTGAGCTGGGGACGGAAACGTAATTTTATCTATGGGCAAAATTATAATTTTATTTTTTAGGTGGGGGCAAAACCGTAATTTTAAACGAAGGACGAAAGCGTAATTTTAAACTGGAAATAAAATTAAATTAAAAAGGTGTTGGTCGAATAGGAAAGTGCCAGACAAGTTGTCTGGCACTATTCCTTTTTAACTTGTAAATGTATATGTAGATAATAATTTAAAATTCAAAATAAGAGTAAATTATTCGTATTTGTCTTTTTTTTATTGCATTTTAAATATTTAATACGATAAGCAAACACAAATACGAATAATTTACTCTTATTTTGAATTTTAAATGTTAAATACAATAAGAAAACACAAATACAAACACTATTATGTCTTCAAGGATCATTTATGTACATATTAATTTAAATCCCTTTTCACATCACACCCAAATGGGAGTTGAGATCACCCCTTGAATTCGGGGTAATTTTTCATAGAAATTATGTGTGCATTGATCTTCAAGAGAAATTTGACCATTAGAATTAAATAAATAAATTTAAAATTATACATTATACATTATAAATAAGCAACAACTTTAAGCTTAGGATAGTTGTACCCTTGGCTTTGGGTGGATTTAAAAAAAAATAGAATTTTAAATTTTAACTCAATTTTTTCTATTTGTTACAAATTTAACTTACAAAATTGATTTTTTTCACCTTAAAGCCAAAACTTTTCTTATTTTACAATTTAACGTCACAACTTTTATACTTTTCAATTTTCGCAAATTTTTGGTTTACGTTTCGTACTAAATTTTACGAGTTACCACGGAGCAACGTGCTTCTGTGGTTAAACGTTTTTACGTTTCGTTCATAATTTTATGAATTAAGACGACACAACGTCTATGTGTAGTTCAAGGTTTTTACGTCTATTGTTTTTCATCTTACAGGTTCGTCACAACCCGTGGGTCATTGATCAACTTAGTTATTTTTTATATGTTCTATGTTTTGGTTTCTTGCAATTTTAAGCTCACAAAATTAAATTTTTAATTTTAACCCAAAACTTTTCATCTTTTGCAATTTAACCACACTACTTTTTTACTTTCAACTTTGATCTCCTATACTTTTCATCTTTCGCAAATTTTCGTTTCACGTTTCGTACTAAATTTGCGAGTTAACATGACGCACCGTACGTGCGTGGTTCAACGTTTTTACTTTTCGTTCATAGTTTTGTGAGTTAACGCGGCACAATGTCTATGTGTTCAAAGTTTTTACGTCTATTTTTTCTCATTTGACAGGTTCGTCACAACGCGTGGGTCCTAGATCGACTTAGTTATTTTTTTATATGTTCTACGTTTCGGTCCATTTCTTCGCTTCAAAACGCAACAACATTAGTGTTGGTTGTCGCTGATGGTTGTATGTCATTTATGCTATTTAACATGGTTTTACACCCCCGACGCAACGCGGAGGGTACTTAATTCTAGTTTTAATATAAATACCTAATCAGATACAAATTTTTTTATCTAAACCATTCTCTTAACTTTTTTTCTCAACTCACTCAAATGGTAAGAGCACGTTGAACCGAAGAAAAAGAAAAAGCTTTGGATACGTGTTGGGTGAGTGGCATGGAGGAAACACCGTTTTGCTCATCATTGTCGTTTAGCCCAGTCTTGGAACAATTTCGTCAACATTTTGGTGAAGCCCACCGCAAGATAGATCAAATTTATTCAAGGTTTAGGGAAATCCAAGCAATGGCTAGAAGATTTTACCTAGTCTTCAACGAGGCGACGAATGGCGAGAGTGATATAACAGATGAGGAAGCGATTGAAGCGGCTCATCACAAGTACCAAAGGCGCTAGCGACCCATAAATTTGAACACATTTCGGCGTAACAAATTTTGAGAAACCATCCCGATGAGGAAACTATTTTAACCAAGTATTCTTCTTTAAATTATGTACTTTTTATTTTGGTTAAGTAGTTTTATTTCAATTATGTATTTTTTTAATTCAGTAATGTAGTTTTCAGTTTAATAACGAAAATTTTATTTTAATTAAAACCTTTTAAACGTATTAGTGTTTTAAAGTTTAACTAAATTACGTACTTTTAAATGAATTAGTATTTTAATTAAAGCCTTTTAAATTAAACCATCCCAATGAGGAAATCTATGATGATACCATGTAATCTATAGAAAACTGAGAAAAAAAACGATGATGTGGTACACAGGGAAGTCTGGGAAAATGGAATGACTCTCTCCCCTTATCACTCCATCATTAATTATCGTTGTTGTTCAAATCTAATACACATGTTAATCTCAAATCTTAATCTGAGTTAAACTTGTACTTCAATAACGAAAGGGCTATGTTTAATGGACAAACGTACTTATTAGTAAACACTTTTACAATTCAGTGCTCATTTATTCATCCGAATCAATCTTGTGAATGGATGTTTATACAGATAGATGTATAAAAGTTGCTAATTACTAATTTGATACCAGTGAACTAAAATAAATTCGGTAGAATCACCAACAACTGCCCTTTTTGTATTAAAACGATGTGGTTCAAAAGCATTGCGACTTCAGACTTTGTTGTCGGCGCTGTTGAAGACGTCCCACAAAGTGGTTTTACAGAAGAGGTTGAGGCGACAATCAAGGTTGGTTCTATGATTGGAGTTGATCTGAATGGATTCGAACCGGTGACTGAGATGCTAGTTGCTGATGAAGCCGTCACGAATGGTTCTAGATGAATTGCTTGTCGGTAAACTTGAGGGGGGTGAGGAACAATCGCAAATCGGATTGGATTCGTGGTCTAAAAAATAGTCATGGGATTCACTTTATTGCTATTCAGGAAACTAAATTGCAAGATGCTGATTCTTTTATGTTCAACCAATTATGGGGTAGAGCTGAATATAAGCTAGCTGTGGAGAATTCTCAAGGAAGATCGGGGGGATTAACATGTATTTGGTGCCCGGCTGTTTTCAGGTGCGTTGATGTTATACAAAACAGATATTTTATTGTGGTTTCGGGATTTCTTGTGCAAACGGGGTGTAGAATTAATTTTATGAACGTTTATGCTCCAAATGAGGCGATTAGTAGGCGTGCACTATGGTTGGAAATTCTGGAGGTTAGGAATTCATTACAGGGGTTATGGGTCTTGATGGGAGACTTTAATGAGGTCCGGTATGCTAGTGAGCGTCTGAATTCTGGATTTGTAGAAGCCAATGCTGACGCGTTCAATCACTTTATTCTCTCGGCTGGGTTGGTGGAATATAATATGGGGGGGGGGTGGAAACTACACTTATATCTCTGACAACAGTAAAAAGCTAAGCAAGTTGGATCGGTTTCTTGTGTGCTTGGGATTTAGGGAACAATGGCCAAATGCAACGGTGCTTGCATTAGATAGAGTAGCGTCAGATCATCGGCCTATTGTTCTATCCACTGTCCAATCAGACTTTGGCCATATTCCATTCAGATTTTTTAACTCTTGGTTTGAGTTCCCTGGTTTTCTAGATTTTGTGTTACAAACGTGTGGATCGTTCTCCTTCTCGAGTCCAGAAGATCTTGCACTTGCAATAAAATTGAGGTGGTTAAAAAATAAGATTAAAGCATGGTTAAAGGTGGAAAAAGAGAATATGGAGGGTCTTTATGGTAGGAAAAAAAGGAGGTTGGCAAGCATAGAATCTTTGGCGGAAGAAAGAATATTGCTGGAAGAGGAATTGGCTGAGAGGGCGGATTGTAGGAATTTTATGGCTGAATTTGACAGAATCAAGCAGCTTGATTTGAGACAAAAATCCAGATCCAAGTGGGCTATTGAGGGTGATGAAAATTCTGCCTTTTTTCATCACATTATTAATTCTAATATTAGCATGAACAGGTTGAATGGGTTAATGATTGACGGGACTTGGATAACGAATCCTTTGTCTATCAAGGAGTCATTGTATGAGTTCTTTGCCCATCAGTTTACGGAACCGATGCCTGTTAGGCCGGAATTTGTATGCCCGAATTTGGCTACCATTTCGGAGAACGAGGCTATTATGTTGGAGTGTCCATTTTCTGTGGAGGAAATTAAAGCTGCAGTGTGGGAATGTGATGGGGATCGTGCACCGGGACCGGATGGTTTTAATTTTAAGTTCATTAAAAGGTGTTGGTCTAGTCTACGGGAGGATTTAGTTAAATTATTCAACAAATTCTATGATGCGGGTTCTTTAAATACGAGCTGTACCTCCTCCTTCATAGCTTTGATTCCAAAAGTGAAAGATCCGGTGAGCCCAGCTGATTTTAGGCCTATTAGTCTTATTGGGGTAATTAATAAAGTCATCTCGAAGGTACTGGTTAATAGACTAAAAGGAATGGTGGGCAGTTTGATTTCAGAGCAACAATCGGCGTTCTTGGCGGGTAGGAACATTATGGATGGCCCACTTGTCCTCAATGAAGTTTTCAGTTGGTTAAAGAAGTCCAAGCGAAGTGGGATGTATTTTAAAGTGGACATTAACAAGGCGTATGATTCCGTGAATTGGGCTTTTCTTGACTCGATTATGTCACAAATGAATTTCCCAAGTAGGTGGCGAGCTTGGGTAATGGCTACGTTGTACTCCGCTAGAGCTTCGGTTCTAGTAAATGGTTCTCCAACTCGGGAATTTGAATGTTCTCGTGGGCTTCGTCAGGGAGAGCCTCTATCACCTTTCTTGTTTGTAATTGTTACGGAGGCTCTTACTGGTATAATGAAAAAAGCAGCTTCAATTGGTTTGTTTAATGGGATTAAGATTAATTCGGACGGGCCCTCTTTGTCTCATTTGATATATGCGGATGACGTAATGTTCATTGGGGAATGGTCGGTTTCGAATGTTAATAATCTTCGGAGGATCTTGAGGTGTTTTTACTTAGTATCTGGCTTGAAAGTCAATTTAGCCAAATGTAGTATCTATGGAGTGGGAGTAAATGAGGAGGAAGTTCAAGATATGGCTCAGCTCTTGAGGTGTAGACAAGGTACGTTTCCTTTTAAGCATCTGGGCTTGATGGTAGGTGCTAATATGAATTTGGCTCGGAACTGGAAAGTGGTGATTGAAATATTTAAAAGTAGGTTGTCAATATGGAAAGCTAAAACACTGTCATATGGAGGGAGAATTACTCTAATAAAATTGGTGCTAAATGCATTACCAACGTACTACTTATCTTTGTTCAAAGCACCAAAAAAAGTCATTGATGCTTTGGATAAGATTCGTAGGGTTTTCTTTTGGGGTGGTTCGGAAGAAAAAGCAAAAATGAACTGGGTGGCGTGGGATAAAACAATTGCGCCTGTGGTTTATGGGGGGCTTGGTTTTGGTTCACTTAGGGATGCTAACTTAGCTATGTTAGCAAAGTGGTGGTGGAGGTTTAAATCGGAAAAATCGGGTTTGTGGCGCAGAGTCGTTTGGGCTATTCACCACAATTCGAGGGCATGGAAAGATATCCCGGTAAAGTCTTCAGTAGCAGGGCCATGGAAGAGTATCTATAGTACTCGGCAGCCTCTTTTAGATGCTAATATTGATCTAAATCGTGCCTTTTCAGCAGTCGTGGGTAATGGTAAGAACGCTTATTTTTGGTTAGATAACTGGACTGATCCGCTACTGTTATACCTCAAATTCCCAGCTTTGTTCAAAGAAGAGGTGTCCAAGGAATGTCTTGTGGCTGATCGGTGGGTTATTAGTGAATCTGGGCACGTTTTTAATTGGGATTGGGCTCAAACAGGCCTCGGCCCAACTGCCATTGGGCAGCTACAACAACTGATGTCATGTTATGTAGTTGTTCTGTGTCTTCGGGCTTGGATGGATGGAACTGGAGGTATGAGACTAATGGCTCTTTTAGTGTATCAAGTATCAAACAGATTCTTAGCACTGTGGGCCGAGTCAGAACCGGTAGCGTTTTTGAATGGAACAACTGGATACCAAAGAAGGTTGGCATAGTGGCTTGGAGGGCAAAAATGGAGAGGTTACCGACGAAGTGCGCGTTGGCAAGACGGAATGTGCCGGTTCCGAATCTAATGTGCGTTTTATGTGGCGATTACGAAGAGTCATGTGATCACTTATTCGTGTCATGTCATTTCGCACAATCGGCTTGGCAAAATCTTGCAGATTGGTGCAGAATTCCACCGATAATCGCGTTTGGCATGAAGGACCTACTTACAATACACGGTTCAAACCCGGGCTCGAGGAGAAAGAAAGTTATTCATGTTGTGATTCTAGTAGCTTTTTGGAGTATATGGAAGATACGAAATGATGTAGTATACAGACATGCGGTCCCGAATTTTACGCGTACACTTGATGAGATAAAACCAATGGCGTATCTATGGATTAAAAATCAGTCAAAAGTAGCGGCGTTAACATGGGAGGATTGGAGTCGTTTTAATTTAGGAGTTATGTAATGATGAAACGTGTATTAGATTGGTGAAAAACATCGTATATTTGGGGTGTAGCATCTTGCTACTATGAATAAAATTTTTGTCGGCCGTTCAAAAAAAAAACTTCATATCCTATAAATAAACATAGGTATCCCATTTCCCATACAATTTGATGACTTTCATATGCTTGTATCGTGTTAGATTCTCAACTTCCATATCTACTCATTTCCCATACAGTTTTAAATTGTGTGTGTCAAATGTAGCCTTTTACAAAATTTAAGCGAATCGGCTACATATCATTTTCCATGACATGAACCTATATTAATTAGATACAATGCTTTGCGGAAATTTCTGATATAGTTTCTTGTGATGGAATGATGGAATAATTTTGAAAAGATAAGTGAACTGCTTCTGGAGTTTTTACAAACTCTTGATTGCATTCACTCCTTTTTGGTTCAAAGTTTGGCTTGTCAAAGGAATATTCAGAACATGTTGATTTGCAAGTTTCAGAATCATATTCTGATATAAATTTATCAGAAATCTGTTGAGTTGCTTTTACAAAGACAGTAGGTTTGCTGTTACTTGTTCTTACATAACCCAAACCCTCTGCTTTGTTCTTTGGAGTGGACTCAATGAAATTTATAAATTCTTTTGCTTCTTGAAAACCTCTTACATTAATTTCTTTATCATTGATTTTCTTGTAAAGATCTCTTCTTTCATTTTCATAGAACTCGATTTTAGCTCTTTGATCTAAACTTTGTTCTATAAGTAATTGGTTTTCAAGAATAATTTTATTCAAGGTTCTCTGCAACTCATCAGATTTTTTACCATCTGATTGATGTTTAACTTGCAGGCTTAAAAAATATGACATGAGCTCATTTAGCTTGTGTTCAAGATCAAGATTGTCTAAACTTACCTGTTGTCCTGAAGTTTCTGGTATGTCTTCAGAAAGTGCCATGAGACAAAAGTTGGCCATTTCTTCTTCTTCTTCTTCTTCATCAGAAGAGTCATCAGATAGCCATGTATCTGTCCCAGCAATTAAGCTGACTTGCTGATGTTGCTTCTTAGCTTCCTCAAGCTTTTTTTCATAATAAGCAACATCTTTCAGCTTCTTGGTCTTGCATTCTGATGCATAATGACCTTTTTGCTTGCACTTGTAGCACACCACCTCAGCCTTTCCTTTATCCTTAGATCTAACTTCTTCTTTAGATCTACCATCCATCCTCCCTCTATCACTCCTCTGGTATCACTAGCCTCCTCCCCTCAACCTCTGCTCAAATGTTTTGGTGAGCAGTGCTATAGCTTTAGCAAAAGCTGAAAAATCTGATGATGTGTCAGAAGTTTCAAAACTCTGGTTGTTTGATGGTTGTGGATCATTGGAAGTGGTTGGTCTTTGTGGGTTTGAGATAAGAGCTAAAGATCTCCCTCTTTGAATGGTTTCTTCAAATATTTCTTCCTCTCTGGGGATCAAGATGCTGTATAAGTCATGAAGACTCATGTTTCCTAGTTCTAAGGTTGAGGACAAAGTCATTGTTAGACTCCTCCATTCTCTAGGTAAAGCATCAAGAAATTTTATGTTTCTTTCATCATTTGATTTAGTTATTCCAAATTTCTTTAGCTCGTTTAAAAGTTTTGTGAACCTTTAATATGTGTCATTTAACTTTTCATTAGGTAAACTTTTAAATCTTTCATAAGATGAGACGTTGTTTGTTCTCCTGTTTCTTCTCATCCTTTCTCATCCTTCACAAAGATTTTCCAACTGATCCCATATTTCCTTGGCTGATGCACAAGCATCAACTTGTGAAAATTTGTCATTGGGGATGGCCATAATTAAGAGTGATTTTGCTCTTTCATCCCCAGCTACCAGTTCCTTGTCTTCCTCACTCCAAAGTATTTCACTTTTAGGAGCTCGGGAGGCAGGGATAGCAGGTAGTTGGTCAGTTGCTGGAATTGCTGGTATTTTAGTCATTGGTATATGTGGACCCCTTTCAATGGATTGAAACAGAGCTCGGTCATGACCATTAAGGAAATTGACCATCCTGATTTCCCATTGGGGGTATTCCTCTCTGACCAGAGTCGGAGGTTTGGACATAGAACCAATATTAAAAGCATTGTTCCAGGATTGAAAGCTGGCCATATTTAGAAAAAAGAAGATGAGCGATTGATCGTTTGAAAATAATTTATTCAATCTGCTCTGATACCAATTGTTGGACCCAGTATGGCCTTAACAACTTCTTTTTACGTAATATGGCAAGTGATTTCAGTATATGTGAAAAAGATGTGCGGAAATGGAAATCAGACTTTCAAGAAACAAGACCTACAGAATTATCAAGTTTATATCACTTTGAAACAAAATAGTTTAACAAGGTGATTGTAAGATTTATTATCTAATACAAATGAATCTTGAATTCTGTGGGTGAGAAGAGCAGTGGATTTTGGGTGTTTGTATGTGAATGCTAAGCTTCAAACTCAATTATCTTCTGCCTCTCGAGCCTTCTATTTATAGACGGCTGTGTACATGAATAAACAATTGTTTATTCATGCAATTATTCCTGCGTAAAGTAGCAATTTGACATATTCATTGAATCCATCGTTCAAGTTGCATTTGTAATCATGATAACCAATAATGTCATGCTTTGGTCATTGGTCGCAGGATAGAGTTGTGTTTTTAGACAAGTGGGGTTTTCATCAGAATTTCTGATAAACCACTTCATCAAAAATTCCGGTGAACATATCATCAGAAAGTCTGATGATCAGAATCGTCAGAAACTGTATCATCAGATCCATCAGAAATGACCTTCTCTGATAATCCAAATCAACTCTTGATCAACTTGTGATTCTTTGAAGTAGATGCTTTGAATTTCAGTTGTCCTAGCTGTTCTTCTTTTTCTTGTTTGTGATCTTCGGGACTGTTATCACTTCAGAGATCCAGTTGATTGAGATTTTCTTCAATACTTACAAATAAAGTTTCCTAACAACAGGCGATGTCGCGATGAAGAAGGAAGAAGAAAACGAAGAAAATGAGTGACAATTATACAAATTGGTATATTAAGAACATGAATGTACTTAGGGGACAATTTAGTGATGTACTCCATAAACAAAAAAGTTAGGATTTCAAATCTACTAAATGCATGTTGTGGTGTACTTATCCATAATGAAACGTTAGGTTTTGGGTACGGATAAAGAACTAGGGGACATTTTGGTCAGTTCACGTTCACCTTTCCCCTCATAGTCCATTAGTGGGTAGGGTGGTAAACGTAGAGGTCGTCGGCCTCCTCTTCAGACATGTCCTCGACAACCTGGCAGTTCTTCGGTCTCCGCTTTTGGGGGCGGGAGTGTTATATATCCTAAACCTGATCGATGTCATCCCTTTCTTCCGAACTACACCTACTATCAGAATGTTTACATTTTACAAACACACTCCATGAAACTTATTGGTGTTCTTACTTTTTGTAGTATAGTTCAAAATTTGATTGGGCTTTGGTTTCTTTTGAATGGAGAATGATACATGTAAACCCAATTGACTAGCAAGCCGCTAGAATCAATTGAAAGAGTTGCAAGAACAGAAAACATCTGGTACAAATACACCAAGATACATACGCTAATAAGCAAATCAAATCAACTCAATCAACTAATTAGAATTCAATATAACTCCATTGCTTTCATTGCAACCCCGTTGATTTAGATCTATTCTTCACCCATAACCAAGCAACTTGATTTCGATTTATAGGCTATGTGGGCCTATATTTTGCTACATGGTTAAAACCAAAATAAAGAGAACGTTTAAATTAGAATTAACACAACCACCCTATATGTATCGCATCCTATTAAAATCAACATGACCGTGTGAGCTAAATTTTGGTTTTGAGTTTCACATTTAGGGGTTGTTTGTTTGAGCTCTTAATGGGACCAAACCTCTGATCCGATCAGAGGTATTTCATTCAGATTGTTTTTTTTCGCAAGCAGATGTCTAAATCGGTCAGACATTTGAATAGGTAAGCATTATACCAAGTCTAAATGGTTTTTACTGGTTTAACACTTAATGGTTCAGGCCCCTTACTGCTTCAGCACTTACCCATTCAAAAGTTGCCAAACGGCCCCTTAGACTTGAAATGTTTGTGCCCGAAAACAGTTGGCCAAAAATAATGAATTTAAACCCAAAACTTTTACCCAAGAATAAGAATAACTGTAAACAAACTTATTGATGAATTTGGGCCTACAACTCCTGGCCCAAAATGATGAGTTTGGTCCAATAACAAACACTGAAATAGGTTTGGTTTGGATTGGTTATGGTAAGGTTCGATTTGGTTTTGGAACTGTGGTATAACCAAAGGTCCAGAACCAAACCGTAATTATCAGTTAAAAAAAAACACAACCAAACCGTCGGTTATTAGTTTGGGTCAAGCACATCAGTTCAATTTATTAATAGTTTGGGCCAGGCATATCAGTTCAGTTTATTAATTATTTCGGTTTCGGTTAGGTTATTTTTTGCTCACCCTTGTCATGCTACACAAACATATTATTGAAAACCAAGAAGCCCACTATAGTTGATAGAGATGATTCTCTTTAAAACATTTACTTAGCCCTTACATACTAAAAAAAGACATGTTTAGCTGTAGAATCACATTCACGTTCGAGCTTAACATAACACTGTCAAGTTTGGGTTAGCTCGCTCCTCGTAAACAGGCGAGTATACAAAATATAAAATCACTTTTGCTGCATATAGGCCATACAAACAATGGCAACTTAAAGCTGCAAAAAAGGAACGATCAAAACAAAATGTAGTCTTTGTAAATTGATCGTAGTGATCACATTTCCCAGAATCACACACCTTGATAAATGCAATGACTCTACGGACAGAAGTCTAATTCCGCTCTCTTCAGTGTGCATGTTACCCTTGTGAAAAACTCAGGTTCATTTGCTTTTATATCTTCAAGTGTGCTAGACTCGTGTTCGTCAGCCTATTTTGAGGAGAAAATAAAAAAGAAAAATCACTAAATGTTGAATGTGAAAAGATTCTCATCATTGCCAGAATGTTTGTAACCCGGAAACATTCTTTTTGTCCAATTATTTTCATAAATAAATAATTAATGTGTTACGTACAATTACATTACAAAAATGTATAATTACAATAACAATCTACATATTGCAAAACATTAACAACTCTGTCTGTATGCACTAAACTTACAGAAGGGGTGACTTTCAACCTGTTAAAACTTGTCCGATCCGTTTGACCCATTTCATTTTAGCTTTTTTTCATTTGAACCATTAATAAACCTGCAGACCCATTTGACCCGTTTCACTTTTAGCTATTTTTTTATTTGAGCCGTTTAAACGTCTGACCCATTGACCCCGTTTCATTTTTAGCTAGAAAATTTATTAGACCAGTTGGGATAATACATAACCCTGATAAGTGACATTTAATATAGTGAACAATGATAAATACCTCTGTAAATTTTAGAAGAATTAGATTCCATGCAGATGCCGGCTTTGATCTATCCCATCTGCCACGAGTAGAAGTACAGAATCATTACAGGCAAAAGCGAAAATATTTGTTCTTTTAACTATCTCCTCTTGGGGAAGATAATTGATTTCTACGTCTAGTCCCCTAATCAAGTTCGTTACTTTTAGATATCTCTTTCATAAAATGTGCCAATATAAACGCCACAATTTTTTTTTATTGTTTACCAGTAGTCAAACTTACTGAAAATTTTCAAGCTTCCTTTTAGAAACCATACCTCACGAGCATCAACTCGTTAACAGAACGCCACATTCCACGCCCGACTTCTTTTGTAGTTAGGTCTCTTGCGCTTCGACAATGCCACAATTCTTTAGCAACATACATCACTTCTTCAATATCTACCTTAAAGATCGAAAAAACAAACAAGTAAATATTTCAGTTGTCATGAGTGAGACCCATATACATTTATTATATATCAAGACAAAATAAATACTCTCTAATAATAAGATGCATTCTTCTATGAGGTTGGGTAACAGGTCAAAAACAATTGTTTTTATTTTCTTGACCAGTTTTTTTATAAAATCTTTGTTTGTTAACAAGATATTAGTATTGAGGAAATTGTAGAATGGACGTCAAGCAAAGAGTTTATGGTTAAAGAGATATCACACACACATAAATATATAAGTATTTATAGTGGTACTTCGGTGGATGTTCTACAATGCCTAATAATGCGTAATGTTAAAAAAGGGGGTTATCATAAGGTTATGAATTATGATATGACCCGGCTTTCGTACTGAGATGAAAAGGAACAAAAATAGTGGATAGCGAACAATAATAGGTTGACCGACTATTGAGAGATAAGTCTCTCCCAATGATACGATATCACTTGGCAATATTAATGCTCGGGTAACATGCTACTATTAATAAAAGGAAACTAATTAATACTAAGGATTTCCTAATCTATATCAAGGTTTACAGCCTATCTACTAAATAGTACTATAAAACTAGGACTTACAAAAACTAGCATTTATCTACTGATAAGAAAACTAATAATAATAATCATATGTTACAATTATATGGTCGTATCAGTTTACCCGTAAAACCAGTCGGATATAAAGAAAAAAACAAAAACAAAGATTCAAAAAATGATACATTTAAAAGTGTGAGGTTATTGATCATAATTTAAAAAAAAAAAATTCATTTTCACATAAGCTCAGGGAATAGGAAATACTGTTAAAGCCAAGTACCTGAACGTTTACGGATGTACCATAAATAATTTCCTCATGCTCAATAAGACGCTGATGTAGGACACGGTAATGATCCATATCAAAGTTCACAATGGGCTCCATGTGTACTTGAAGTTCTGCCAGCTGTGTCACAACATATGATGCCATGATTTGTCCAAAGATGGCAGGTATGGTTCCCAGAACAGGAATTATGCGAACTCTAAATCCAGGCACTACCTGACAACATATTTTGGAATTTTAGTGAAAAAAAATGAAATTCCCATAGCAACTAGCAAGCAATGCTGCGAGTAAGATATAATCAATGGACAAACCAAATCTTTCAAACACTAGCACTGGATAAAACTCCATCCACATGAAAACTCATATATTTTGATAGAGGCAGGTTGAGTCAACCCAAAACACTGCTTTTCCTAGTTTTTCATAAACAATTAGTGTCAGATATGATTACAAAAGCTAATAGCAGCATAGTTGTCAACAGCGAATTATTGTGCTTCTCTTGTCTCAGATTCTCGGGTAACTACCTAGAGGCTAGAGTATTTCAATAATAATCTAACTTTTTGAATCATGCAGTTTAGAAGGTTTTGCATGCTATAAAGGCAGCTTGAACTTGCTAAATCTGTTTCTTTTTTAAGCTAATACTTTTATTTCATCGTTTGACCCGGGTTAGAGATTATTCTTAAGCCTAATCGACCCATTCAATAGTTAACTGCCACCTCTAAATACAAGAAATAGATAGTAAACATTCTCACTTGATAATCTGAAGGATTCTCTTCTTCTCCATTAGGTCCCTTAAAGGGTAGCAGTTTTGCCTTTGGTTTTTCCAAAGAGAAAACTACAGGAATGCCACCTTCAATACCATGATCTCTCCTTAAACGTTGTCTAACCTGCAAAATAAAATTTATAAAAAAAAAAAAAAAAAAAAACCCAAATCGATTCACGTCAGGATCGGCAGTTAAGACGAGAACGACCTAGGAGGTTTTATGCATTTTTAAAGTCAGTTTTGGGTCTGTATGACTTGTTCACGTGTTTCCACTTTAACTAGTGTATTTAATATTACCCCTTTTACCCATTAAATGCATAGTAGTATAATCAATATCAACCTGTTTACTCAGTAGGCAATAAAATGTAAAAATATACAAGACAGAAGCATTACCGATCTAGATAGTGGATCATTAGTGGATTCTCTCAAGTCAGCTACACGTATTCTAGTGGGGTCAGCTCTTGCACCAGCCCCTGTAGCAGATAAAACTTTTAAACCCCTACGTACACATGCAGCAAGAAGAGCCACCTATCATACATAATTTAACAAAAATATTAATATTGATTATTTAACAAAACAATACGTGCAGTTGTTTGAATATGGAGGCACCTTTGTATCAATGTTATCAATACAATCCAAGACAAAATCTGGATCACCGGAGAGAATTTCTTCTTCTGATGAATTATCATATAACAGAACCTTTGCATCTATGTGACACTCCGGATAAATTAATGAGAAGTGCTTCTTAAGGCATAATGCTTTTGGTGTGCCAACATCTGTTCTTGTAGCAACCGCATGTCGATTTAAAGATGATAATGAAACCTGACCACGTTACAAGAAAACTTCAGTGAATAAATATATGAGCATACAATAAATGATGTGTTTAAGCTTTGGACAAGATCCAGATCCTAAATGTCGTTACAACTACCACCAGGATTGCCCCTATTCCTATGTGGAAAAAACATGTAATCCCAAGTTTTCTGGTAAAAGTGTAAAACTGATAGTCTCAGTTGTCTTTCAATTCGTGATAAAGTTAGCTATTTAATTTAGTAAATGAATGAAAGAACTAATTCATAATTTTAACACTTAAGAGGTCAAATTAGTCCACTTACATATACATATCTATTGGTTCGTCTAAATATTTCTGGCCTGAGAGGTCATTATTATTCTATATATTTAAAAGATAAATACCTGGTCAAAGTCAACAAGGAGGAGCCTGCCAACTCCTGATCTCAAAAGCATTGATGCAGCATGACTCCCGACGCCTCCAAGGCCAATGACTACAACATAGGATGTTGTCACTTTTTGTTGGGCATCAAAACCAAAGAACTGAATATTCCTGACGTCAAAAAGAGTATCAAGAACATGAAATTGCAAAGGTATTTACTGCTCCTAGTATTCTCTCAAAGTTCTTAGTCAAACCTGGATAAAAGTACCTGGTGAGCTGTTCAGAGACTATATCGTCTTTTAAAAGGTCAGCAGAATCCACCTCATAATTTTTTTCTTTTAGAGAACCACTGTCTTCTGCAGCTGGAGCATATAAAACTGCTTTACCTATGAAATAATTAGAGGACTATCAGAGCACAGCAGCACCAATTATCGCTGGTAGGAGTCCATATATCTTATACACTTAAGAAGTTTGAGATGTCAATTAAATATATAAGATTATAAGATAACAAACAAATTGACACATCGAGATTTTTCATCCGATAGCTGTTACATGTGGTTTGGAAAGAGAGAATTATCCAGGAAGAAGAAAGAACGACTTAACCAAAACATAGCTACCCTTCTCATTTCATACTAGTGTTTTAAGTACAACTCATACTAACCGACTTTTACACTGAACTGTCAAGTTTGTTAAGTATTTACAAAACAAGCCTTTAACTCCTATTGCCTGTCTATTAGCTAATTGACATGTAACAGTACTTCCCCGTTAACAGTTCTTGACCTTGTGACCTATAAAAACAGAACCTGAATTGAAATTCAATTCATTATTCCCAATAAACTGCAGCCCCTTCCAGTAATTGCAGTCCATATTAGTGCCAACTCCTTACACAGTTACACCAAAGGGTCTTCAAAACAATCCCTGCATCTTCCACCTCCATTACAAACAACTTCTTGTTTTTACATTTTATGAACTGGAGTGAGTGAGTGAATTGTTCTGCACACCAGAGGCATTCTCCTTTTGCTCTCTTTTCGTCAATTTTTTTGTTTGCATTCATGGGTGGATTAATTATTGACGCAGGTATGTTAAATGTAGGTCTAATTAATTAATAATGATTGTGTATTAGCATTTCTTGGTCCATATTGATTCTGCAAACGAGCTAAGGTTGAGTTAGCCACATCTAGCCAAGAATTACGTGTCATTTAGAGTCTTTGGCTTCAACATCTTTACACGACATCTAATATCAAGTTTTAATCCTCTGAGAGAGATGCTTACAGCATACTCCTCGCAAATTGTGAATCTTTTCAGCAGGGCCTCAAAAGATTGGCGGTTATCTTTTGAGTGTGCCTGTTAGGAACAGTGTGGTTATCTCCTCCATTGCGTCTTCCAGCATGGAATCAGCAAACCTGCTAGTGATGGATAGCACATAGTCACTCCAAGAAGGTTCCGTGATCGCCGCTCCCTTAGTCTTCATATAGACACGGTGCCATTGCAAAGCCATGCCTTCAAGGTGAATTGCTACATAGCACAGTTTAAATTATAAACTGTTACTGTTCAGGAGTCTCGTCAATCAAGAAAAAAAAACTCAACTTTATACGACCATCCATCTACTTCCTCTCCGTCATATCCCTCTGTAAGACTGTAACTCGTGTATCAAATGGTTTTGAATGACTGCCTTGTGCTGATTCGAATTTTGGTTACCACTCAAAACATTCAAATTTATAACTGTTCCTCCAGTGTAGAACAAATGTCAGCAAATGATTGTTCATTTGCAGCTCGACTTTCTGTGATCCGCTGCTGTTTCTAATCTCAGGAGGGCCTTCTCGTGTTCTTTCAGAGTGTTTTCCATTTCCTGATTCCTAGTGTTGCTGTTGCTGCTTTTGAGTCACTGCCGGTAATTAAGCTTTTCCAATGAAGATCAATACCGCTGTTACATGTGCTTTGGAAAGAGAAATATTTAGAGTAGGAGGATCGACTCACTCACAACATTGCTACCCTTCTCATTATATAGTAGGGTTTAAAGAATAGACGGGTAAAGCTGCTTAAATAAATAGATTGGAGTTCCCCTTCTCTTATTGTATAGCTCATACTAACAGACTTAACTGTCGTCAAGTTTGTTAAGTATTTACGAAACAAACCTTCAACTCCTATAACCTGTCTATTAGCTACTAGAGTTCGATAACGATACCAGCCCTCCTTAGTCCTTACTTGAAAACGAGATATGTCCAAAAAAAGCGTAGGTAAGTTATTCAATGGCAGATATTGTGTGCCTTGTCCCTTCTTCATAACTACAGTCTACAGCTGTACAGTGGCTAAGTAGGCTAATATAAGATCAATCATACAATACACACAAAAAAAAAAACCTCAATGCATCTAAGCCGAAAAACTGTGCCCGAATAACTACCATTCACTCACAGTCACATTGTTATCACTTCAATTTAACTAAAATTAGGTTCAAACATACTCTAAATTAACAGTTACTGTGACAATGTCCTTCTAAATCAACTCAATTCACAATAAGCCAACTCAAATCCTAACTTGTAACAACCTTCAAATAAGTTCAAAAAGCAGAAGAATCTAGAAACTTACCATTCGATTTCGCCTCATTACTGCTCTGAACCGTAGCTTCTCTACAAAAAAAAAAAAAAAAAAAAAAAAAACAATAATATTATAATCAAACCTCAGTTTCTCGACAGTAAACTTTGTTGAAAACCTAAATAGTTTTGCTGATTATTATATACAACATATAGATAGATTGTAGAAGTGGTAGATTAATGGAAGAACCTAGAAGAAGGAAGAAGCCTGAGAAGAGCTACGGTGGCGCCGGAACCTAACAGAGCACCGGCGCCGATCAACGCAAGAGACTTGGCTTTGTCGTTCATCTCGCCGGCAGTTTGCTTGAGTCCGTAATTATGCCGGGGAAACTGGAAACTGTGAGTCGGTTTGGGAGCCCTTGTATCAAGTTCAAATTTATGTTTGAGTAAATTATATGTTTGGAGACTGACCAACAATAATTAATATTATTCAACACCATCTAAGTAAACATGTTAATTAAATAAACGTTAAATCGATTACGTTTAAGACTGTTACTTGGAGATACCTCATTGTCTTTATCCGTTTCCAACGTGCGACTCATGCCGGCAGAAGAAATTGGCGTTACATTATCACCGACGCAAGAGATGGAAACCTGTGAGAGATAATAATGTTAACAATAAACAATTGTAATTTCGCGGGTGGACTAACACACAAATATATAACTTAAAAATGTTAAAATAATCCTTTAAATGAAATAATCGTTGAAGTAACGAAATCCATCCCTCTACCCGCGGGTACATCAATGTTGAGTCTTGATCAATTTGAAAAACATCATTACTTTTAGTGACTTGTTAACTCCTATCCAGCCTAAGTATACATATTGGAACCATTTTAAAGGCTGTAACTTAACTCAAAATGTAACAGGATAAAGTATGAAAAAGCCATCCAATACACACCAAAACGCATAAAACCTTCCAAACGGTTTTAATATGAAAAAAGTTCAAATTATTATAGTAATCATCTAGCGTTCATAATAACAATGAATTGTAATCAATTATACATTTTATAATTTTTTTAACAATATAGTGTTTATGAGTTAATATGCTCGATTTGTTTTGACTTGTTACCTAACCCACCTGCAACACCTTGTAGGCTTGTACAGTCATTCACACTCAAAAGAAAGAGAAAATATTACCAGCACCTCACTTGTTGCAGCAGAATAGACGTCCTAATCAGCCCTGATTGACCCGAAAACTAATAAATATAAGAGCATTATTGCATGGTGAAGATGTAATATTATATAATATGGCAGTGGTTAACTTGAATAAGTGTATCAAAATGTGAGTAGGCCTTTGAATCCGCAACAGCTTCAATTGCACTTCTCTGAAAAAAAGATCAAGCATGACATGTACTGTTAGTGAAGTGTGTTAAGATGTCATGGAAAACAATATAGTCAACCAAAGTATGGTGGTAAGGTTTCTATAACTGCTTTGGATGTTATCTTATGTGTAATCTTTCATAACTTTATATGTGTTACAAAAGAAAGATGGCAAAAGGGCATGCATGCAATAATTTTGAATGTGCCAAGTAAAGAAGGAAAACACTACCCCTTTAGATTACCAACTAAACCTTATTTGAAATCAATATTTGTTGGTCATATAGAGTATTGGTCACTCTAATGATATAAGGTGATTGCACACAATAATGGTGACAACACTTAGTTAAGTTTGAGCTTCATCCATACTTTTTTGATAGCTTAGTTATCAATCCTATTTAGAAGTTCTTAGAAAAAAAAAATCAAAGAATATTAAATTCAGAAAACACTTGCATCCGTTTTAAGACACCTTGTTTGTTTACCTTTAACTTCAAGCCAATTTCTTGACATTTTGTCAAGTAGAAGCCACATCCATCTTTGGGTTAGGCATTTGGTTTAAGAGCTTCCGAAATATTCAAGACGATCTCTGTAAATGCTACGAAGCCACATCCACCAAAAGAATATCAGTCACAAATCAATAACTAATTGAGTATTAGAAGACGATATCCAGATTTCGTAAGTTTGATAATTAGATTACGCAAGTTCAGTCACAAATCAATAACACAAGCCAAAAATGACCTGTTTATAATTAAAATCTCTATCTACATAAAAATGAATAGAAATAATATAACCTTTATCGCAACCTCAAGGTGTGCAAACAGCTTTTGCACAGGCTAAACACATTATCAACAAACTTATAAAAAATAGAAAAATATTAATTAAAAACCAATTTAAATTACTCAAACTTCCCACAAATGATACGGAGAAGTGGGTACCTCGAAAGAGAAGTTATTGTAATATTATCATAATCAAAAGTAATGTTATTGTAATATTACTTTAAAAGTAATGTTCCAGCTCTCTATTGGAGGCATAGAGCTTGATTCCAATGGTTTCTTTGTTAACCTCATCTGCCATTGCACTAAAGGAGCAAAACAATGTGCAAATTTTAGTTTCAATATTGATATCCAGCCTTTTTTTTTCTTATAGATGCTTATTATTAGTAAAATGAAACTTTATAACATACTTAATATTAGTGCTAAATTATAAGTTGAAAATTTTGATTTAATCCTATTTGAGAGATTAAACACAACACGAATTGACCCGTTCTTAATTAAATGAAATTAGATTAAAAATGAAACAAATAAAATTTAACAAATATCCGATCAAACCAAGAAAAAATTACCGTATTTACCTGGAACTGATAGAGCATCTGATTTGATTCAGTGCAAGGGGAACAAATCCTGATTTAAAAACAAACATTAGGGATTTGGATTCAATATATACGAAATAAGAGTTTGGATTCACCGTAAAGGGACCAAACCCTAGATTGACCAGCAAACAAAAACTAAAAGAATTAACTAATTAACCTGTTTTGAAGAATGAATAATCAATGTCAGATTTAGGGTTTCAATATGAAAAAAAAAGAAAAAGAAACACTGTTAGCATCTGTAAATGAAAAATTCATAAACGAAAAATAGAAACACCATACCTATTATATAAATCACAGAGTGCATTTGATCGTTGGAGTTGCTGTAAATAGCAAAACCTGCAATTTTTATCTTCGTGAATCACAACCAGCAATTTCTTTCAAATTATGCAACCAAAATTGCTCTTGGCTCCATTCATCTCCAGCTTCATCAATTGCCAACAACAATAGAAACAATGATGTGATATATGAATTGTAATTAACAACTATATTGTTCTCTTCTTCTTCGATGTAACAATAAAAACCTGCAATTCAACACTTTCTACAAACTTGATATTCAAGATGTCAAAAATAGATCTAAAATCGATTCATAATCAACACAAATTTCGATCTCATGTTTTATTACTGTTTTTGTGTGAATTAACAACTGAAAAAGATGAAGAAGAAATCGATGAACTTGTGACGGCGGATGAATGCGACAAAGAAAAATTGTCAAAGTGGAACGATCGCCTTAGATTAGGGTTTGTGATGAGGAGATTATTGAAAGGAATGATCTTCAAGAATAAGAATATGGAATGTATTTATTTTTGGAAGATGATTTGAGAGAAGATGAGAGGATGATTGAGAGGGATTTGAGAATTCTTCTAGTGTAAGATTATGAAACGTAGAATAGGAAGAGTCTATTAAATTTGCCGCTCAAAGGGAAAATAGAGGAAACAATAAAATGCCACGTGGCATCTAATAGCTCAAGTTAATGCCAAGTGGCCTAAAATTGTTTTGTTTTATTATAAGGTATAGATGTTTTGATGACTTATTAGCTTATTGACTTTTTGAAAAGTTAAAATGTGTTTGGCATGAAATTGTTATGTGAGGGAAAAAGTCAATAAGTCACTCCATTCTGACTTATTAACTTTTTCAAAAAGTCATAAATTGTTTCGAGATGTTCATGAATGAAGAATAGTTCTTGTAAGAATTTGTTGTTTTAGGTATCATATTGGATCTATGATAATCCAAAAATAACTTTTTAAGTTTAGACCTCTTGACAACGTTGGTATAAGTATTGTCGTGGGTACAAAACTACAAACTACAAGACTTTTTTTTTGAAAAATTAAAGTTAGAAAATACATATATATTATATCATATGGAATGTTAGATAAAAAAGTTATTTCCTCATCACATTAAAATATTTAGTCATATGTTGTATTTTTGTTATTTTACGTGTCTTACATTATATTTTAAAAACAAAACTCGTGTATAATTTAAATTTAAAAAAACTTACAAAATTTGCGCTAATAGCACCTCAATACGTTTCAAAGATTGTTTTTAAGGAGTTAAAACTTATGATTGATTATTAGGATTAATTAATAGCCCGTTATGGACTTGTTAATTAAATATGTATAACTTCAGGTTTAGAGAATTTTGGAAAATTAAAATAAGAGGATAGATTATTAGACAATTAAGTACGAATTTGGTTATTTAATAAATATTTCTCATAAACCAAAGATATTCATCATATTAATTTGTATTTGAAAAATAAGATTTGGAAAAATGGTAGCTATAGAGTTAGTTATATTCATGAATAAAAAATATATTTTCTAGCATGTAGAATATAATTTTAAATTAAGTAGAGATAAATGAGAAATAATATAACTTAGACGGAGAAACCTCATAGAGATCAACCAAAGATATTCATCATATTAATTTATATTTGAAAAATAAGATTTGGAAAAATGGAAGCTATGGAGTTAGTTATATTCCTGAATAAAAAAATATAGTTTCTAGCATGAGGAATATAATTTTAAATTAAGTAGAGATAAATGACAAAATAATATATTTTAGACGGAAAAACCCCATATAGATTATCCCATAGAATGTGACTTTCATTTGATTTACTTTATTATGTAATATAATATAATATAAAATATAGATACTGACATTGATGTTTATTTCATTATTAATTAATAAAAAGATTAGAGATAATATATTATTATTACTATAATAGATAAATATAATTAAACACTTTGTCTATATTCTTTAGATAAAACTTATGAAATTTAAAGATATCATAGACATAAAACTATACAATTTAAAATATAAAATTCCAAAATATGTCTTTGGTAACTGACGAGGTATGGTACTGGACCCGACCCGAACGGTCGGACTTTTCAGCTATTTACTACTTTTATATTAATTATATATTATTATTGTGTACTAACCCGCGAAGCCCAGCGCATTGTAGTTTATACTACACTAGGCTGTGGGCTCGTAGAGACAACCCCTAACTGGGCCTGGCCCATTGAGGTTAGGGTTTTCCCATATCTCCTATATAAGGAGGTCTCCACCTCCTCATTAGGGCATGAGATAGAGGGCAACACTTTTGTAGCTGGAAATAGGGGATTCTTCCTCTACCAGCCGTCTCTACAATTGCCCACGTTTATCTCTTCTTGTTTACAGGTCTAGGATGAAGCGGAGAAGACGAGGTGTGGCCAGGTTCGTATCCATCACCGTAGAAGTACCGACCCGCTTGGGACATGCTTCTTCATTGGCGCCATCCGTGGGACCGGTAACGGACTACGCCTCGTTTTTCCCAATGTAATCTCTGGATTTGTGTTTTTATTTTTTGCCGGTTTGGGATCTTGGGGTTAGCCGAGATGATTACTGCATCTAAATTTCTTCGAATCCGGTACACAATTACTCATACTAAACTTCAAAGTAATACGTGTTGTCATGATGATTTTATTAGGTCTATCCTAATTTAAACCCTAAGGTTTCTTTTATGAAAAATCATCGATTTGAAAAATCATGGATCTATGCACATGGATCTCTTACCTTTTTAGCAAAAAGGTAAGAATAAAATAAAGCCTAGATATGATATGTGAGATGCTAATGTACACATACTAAAGCATGGGGAATAACATAGAGATGCATAGGATATTTCATCTTATTGGTCTGCCATATGTTGGTACAGTAAAGGTGAAATATGAAACTATACAGACTTTATCGGAAGACCAATCGTCTCTGTTCTTGAAGTTCTTAATATCCTTTTACCTTTTGCATCATCAATAAAAAAAAATTCTTAAAGCTTCACCCCCAGTGCACGCACTATAAACTCCTCCACTTCTCGTGGTCACGCCACCTCCGGTGGAAGACGTCTTTGTTCACGCCACCTTTGGCGATCACTTTCTTTACCACGCCATCTTGGGCGGAAAATTTTCTTGTTCACGCCACCCCCGGCGGAGGACATCCTAAGTCGTGGCACCCATGGCGTTCAATTTCTTTACCACACAGCTTCCAGCGAAAAATTTTCTTGTTCGCGCCGCCTCTGGCATTCGATTTCTTTACCTCGACACGGGCCGTCACGCTGCCAGTCAACGCGTGTCATTTGCGTCATCATTGTGCTAAAAGTATTAGTTACATGGCCCTTTTTTCGCGGATGGAGAATGTTCATCTCGATTGTTGCTTGCTATATAACGCACGAGTGGAACAGTCATGCCGTTTCCGGTGTACGATGTTCTTAGTCACACCACCACCGGTAGTCCCACCACCCCCGGGGACCGCCATACGGTGTTCTGGGTCGTACCACATTCGTATATGACCCAGCAGTTCATGCTACGTCTAGCGGAAGGTTAATTTGATACGAAATCATCTAACCAAAAGCCGCGCCCCTTGCCATTTGCAAACTTCATTGAGTGGAAATCTCTCAACATGGCGGACTACTCCACATGTGTTGTACGATGGCGTAGTGGAGCAAATGAACCCCCACAGAATAATCAAACTTGCAGGTTCGAGCTAGACGCACCGCCCTCTTTAAAAATCAACCAATCAAGAGCTGGGTATGCTATTTTCTTCACAAAACTCACACGTTTGATCATACATCTAAGATTGACTTTGTAACTAGAAGTGAAATATTAATTGTGCAATTCATGATGCATATATGATGTCGGATGTAATTAAATGCATTCTCAATCTAAGTGTTGAATGTTGGAAAAACATACGCACATATACAATGTTGACTTCAAAGCATTACGCAAGTTTAATGCTAAAATATAATCATCACTTTCGAGTTATTATGAAAAGAAAACTATGCTTGAAGATTTTTTACACACGTGTGTCCTCATTTAGACGGTTCTGTTACCACCTTACTCTAACACAGAGTATATGTGTATGCGCGTTTGCGTATATACATACACATATTAATTAGCGATGGTTCACATTAACAAAATGTCATGTAAATAATGAATCACATTCTGATTACTTAAGAATCAGGACGGCGATGAGGCGCGAAAACAACTTACGACCTTTCTGAAGGAACATACAAGATCACAAGCATTCCGAAACCTCAAATGCAAAGTGACCCGCGAAAGCCTTACCAAAGTTTTACCTTTGGCTTATTGGTTATATGGCGGGTGTTTTTTCCTTGTCGTACCACGTCCGGTGAAAGCCTTCAATTACACACCACCACTCCGCACCATAATGCACACGCCGCCACCTGGGTCGGGCGGGCAAGATATGGCGTCGCCACATGATCCGGTGGGCGACTCGCGAGGAGCTTAAACAACTATTTTCCCTAATCTTATGAAAAGGCGGATACAACTCCATTTATTGCACAGTTTTCTTGAGGTGACCCACTTTTCTTCATGCGGCTCGCGTCCACGCACCGGCACTCTTGCTTTCATGCCCCTGCTTCGACTGGCCTTTGTGCCACTCGCCTTACGCCGATCGGCCTTCACGCCATTTACCTTTTATACCAACCTGCATCCTCATCCGCACCACTGGCATTCACGCCACTCGCCTTCTGTCATGCCGTTTACTTAGAAACTGTAGGTCCCTTTTCTCGGAGGATCGAGAACAAACCTAAACCTTGTTATACTAACCCACTAGCGAGTGCGGAATCCAAGCTAGTAGGCAAACCGGGATGAAGCAAGAACAAACACAAGAACACACAAAGTTCACCGATTAACACCACTTGTATTAATACGTATGAAGGTTTACGGTTACAAGCACAATGTTTACAATCTTGTTTGCAAACTCTCTAAAGTGTGTGTGTGTGTGTTTTCCAGCAGAGTTTCTCTAACTCTCCAAATGTGCATCTATCTAACACTAACACACTGCATGGGTATTTATACCCATACACAGCAGGTCTTGGTCGAAGGATCGATAGATGGTCCGAAGGATCATCTATCGATGACAGGGAGCTCGAACGATCAGCGTGGACATCGAAGGATCATCCTTCGATGTCTAATGGTCGAACCATATCTTTCGAGCACCTCGAAGGATGATGCGTATCCTTCGAGGCTATCCTTCGATCCAGACAAACATCATGTTGTCCAAGTCAAACTAGGAGGATAGTTGACTTGGTCAACTTACAGACTGATTTAGGACATCGTTTACATACAGACCGAATACAGACAAAGTACAGACACAAGTGCACCAACAAACTCCCCCTTGGCTGTAGCTTTGTCTTTATCTTGTCTTTATCTTCTATAGATGTCGACTTGTCTCGAACTTCGACAGTCTTTGGTCTTCGAGTTTCCAAAACTCTGATGTCCTTTCAAGTCTTCATGGTCGGAGGATCTTCAAAGTCTTCACGTCTTGAAAGCAGAGAGTGTATCAACAAACTACCCGTATCATGTAGGAAGTGTGTTGACAAACTCTCCCTTAACATAAGCTCCCCCTTGAGTTATGCTCGTGAATGGACTTTATCTTTATGAAGTGAGATCCTTGTGGTGTTGAAGATGGCCAGCGGCAACTCGATCATCTTCGTCTTTTGAGCGCCTTCTCGTCGTGTCTTCATTCCAAAGCTTGTCATCGACCATGTTCTCCTAGCCCTTAGAATCTGCACATGCAAGAAATCTAAACGCGTAATGAGAACAACTGCTTGGAACATAGTATAAACAAATGACACACGAATGACCATGTCACAATCAAACACCGTCCGACAGTTTGAAAGTTTAATAAATTTTTTTTTCAATTTTAGCCTTTAACTTTCAAAACATGCAAATTTCGACCGTTTATGAAGATTTAGTCAATTCGGTTTTCGTTCAGGTTTCAGGCAACGAAGACTTGAGCTCCAACATCGTACGATCGAAAATAAAGTAGAAAGAAAATCTTTTTGGCTTTTATAAAGTTTATATTAAAACACAGATTTTAGGTGTGTTTTTGAAATTAAAAGACAACAATTTAAAATCCTTTGAGTGTTATCAAACGACATCACCGCTAATGTCGTGCTGATATGCACCAAACGACGAAACTGTTTAAAAAAGAAAACAAATAAAAGTTAAACAGTAAATAAATATATACAAACATTCTTTTTGCGAGTTTCGAGGGTAAGAGAATCATATCAGTGTACGGTCATGCCAAAACACTCTTGTTGTTCAGTTAGTTAACATTAAGATAAGCATCCTATAACAATTATCGGTATTGTTGTCCACTTAAGCTCAACTTATCAGATGTAATCATGGCGAGAGGATACGTTAAGGTATGATTTATACTTACCAACCGGTGTTCATCCACATCACGACACATTCCCGTATCAAGGTATGCACGAGAGTTCATCTTACCGGTGAGTATACCGATTATCATCTGTTTGACCGTATAAATTGTGAGATACTCACTTATTTTGATTTGAAAACAAGTCCTTTGTGATATAATCACTTATTGATGAGGAACTTGAATTTCATATGCATGAGGGCACAGGTGCAAGTCCGTGAACAGGTCAGTACTTCCGTACAGCAGAGAGACAAACTTGACACCCGGATAAATGTGATATTTTATCACTTATTTGATTTGGACATGTGATTGTTTATCACTTATTGAGGTCGAATGCAGTATGCAATATGTACACGTATGTATAGTATCATGGAAGATCTAGACTTGCGTCCCCGTTATTTTTCGGTAAAAGATACAACCATGATACCCAGATGATAAGCAGCATAAAGACCGAATATCTCAGAACCTCGGCAATCTATCAAACGAAATTTCGGTACTAAGACCATATGCCAATGAATGGTTCCCACCTGGTCTTCAGTCGATTAAGATTTATATCACCCTGCACACTTTAAAATGATTGTGAGCCTACCGATACATCTTATATAGAGCTGCTTATCGCTTTTCATTTAAGGTTTAAAGAGGTTTAGATAGACCACTGATGTACTATCATTTTCTCTTTTGCTCGCCAGGAAACTCATTTTTGATTTTCTACTGTTTTTGTGTTTTTGAAATTTTTCGATGTTTTTGTATTTTCCGATTTTTGGATTTACTCCCCCTAAAATCAACAAACTAAGATAAATTTAAAAACACACAAAGATATTTACAAAAATGATTTTCCGATGTTGGTTTACTCTTGCTTGACCTTAATGCCGTTTACCAATAATAAGAAATCAAATCTAGATTTGTCAAAAGCTTTGGTAAATAAGTCGGCACGTTGGTCATCGGTGTGGACCTTAACAACATCGATTAGCCTTTTCTCAAAGCAATCACGTATGAAGTGATATTTGATTTCGATGTGTTTGGTCTTTGAATGCTGCACAGGATTTTTAGTGATATCTAAAGCAGCAGAATTATCAACGTATATAGGAGTAGTTAGGAATTCAAAACCGTAGTCCCGCAATTGTTGTTGGATCCAAAGAACTTGTGAACAACAACTTGATGCAGCAATGTATTCAGCTTCGCATGTTGATGTAGCGACACACGTCTGCTTCTTGCACTGCCAGGTGACTAGGCGATTTCCTAAAAACTGACATCCAGCCGTTGTGGATTTGCCGTCGATTTTACATCCGCCAAAATCAGAATCACTGAATGCGACCAAGTCAAAGTTATTATCCCTAGGATACCACAGACCGGTGTCTGGATAAGCCTTCAAATAACGAAAAATCCTTTTGACAGCTGCAAGATGTGAGGCCTTCGGGTTGACTTGATATCTGGCAAGCAGGCATGTTGGGTACATTATATCTGGCCTTGATGCTGTGAGGTACATAAGGGATCCGATCATCGCGCGATAGTATGAAGGGCTAACAGGTTCACCCTTTACGTCAGGAGTTATTCCGTGATTAGTTGGCAATGGGGTACCAATGGGCGTTGCATCGGACATCTGGAACCGGCTCAAGATGTCTCCAACATATTTAGTCTGATGGATGAATATCCCAGACTCCGTTTGTTGCACTTGTAGGCCCAAAAAGAAATTCATTTCCCCCATAGCACTCATCTCGAATTTATCCTGCATGATGCGCTCGAAATTCCTACACAAGACATCATTAGTAGAACCAAAAATAATATCATCAACATATACCTGAACCAGAAGAAGATCCCCATCTTGTTCTTTGATGAAGAGAGTACAATCGATAAGACCTCTTCGAAAACCGTTCTCCAGCAGATATGTAGATAAGGTTGCATACCAAGCTCGTGGCGCTTGATGAAGACCATAGAGAGCTTTGTTGAGCAACCAAACCCGATCGGGATGAACAGGATCTTCAAAACCTGGAGGCTGTTCGACATATACCTCTTCTTCAACCACACCATGTAAAAATGCACTTTTGACGTCCATCTGGTAAACTTTGAATCCTTTGAATGAGGCATAAGCCAGAAAGATCCGAATAGCTTCCAGACGTGCAACTGGTGCATAGACTTCGTTGTAGTCGATACCCTCTATCTGACGAAAACCTTGAACGACTAAACGAGCTTTGTTTCGAATTACCACTCCACGGTCGTCTTTCTTGCATTTGAAGACCCATCGAGTGCCAATCTTCTTGTAATTCTCAGGCTTTTCAACAAGCTTCCAAACACCAAGCTTGTGAAATTGCTGTAACTCTTCTTGCATGGCTTCAACCCAAGCACTGTCTTTCAATGCTTCTTTCCACGACTTTGGTTCTTCTTGTGACACATAACACGCGAAGGACCAGTCATTCTGTTGACCAGATTCTCTTATAGCTGAATACAAACCAGCATTCCGGTTGTTTCTCAGCTGATTACGCGTCTGCACACCGCGATGGACATCTCCTATGATATTCTGCTGGGGATGGGTATCGTGAATCCGCATTTCAGGATTATCTGGCACACGAGCATTGATACCCAAATTATTCAGATTAAGATCAACAACCAACTCTACACCAGGAATGTGGTTAGAGGTGGATGCATTCCCTTCAGCAGTATCGACATTCTGCATATGAGGTGTATCACCAGAGGCACCTTGAACAGGAGCAGCTGGAGCTGAAGATCCTTCGGCTGCATCATGATATTCATCATCTTCAGAAGAGTCATTATAATCAGCAGCATCTTCATAAACCTCATTTTGAACCATATTGTTGACTGACGTAGAAGCTTGAGGGTCAACAACAATAGGTCTGACCAATGGCGAGACAGCAGCGTTGTCACTTTCTAACAACATCCGAGCCGCTGCTGATTCTTCGTCAAAGGTTGGCAGATTGAAGGAGTTAAATAATCCATCATAATCGAACATCCACGGATCACCCGGAGCCCTAACAGGACTCGTGTACCTTTGAACCCTAACTTCACTCCATAGCTCAATCTTTTTGGTAGCTAGATTCCAAACACGAAAATTCGGAGTTGCATATCCAAGGAAGAAACCCTCGATAGCTCGTGCACCAAACTTTCCATCCGGCTCAATCATAGTACAAGGAGCACCAAACGGTTCAAGGTAAGAAAGATCCGGTTTCCTTCTCTGAAGGAGTTCGAAGCAAGTCTTGCCATGTCTCTTAACTGTAAGAACTCTGTTCAACGTGTAGCAAGCAGCCGATACAGCCTCTCCCCAGAATTGAATAGGGAGTTCCGACTCTACTAACATTGTTCTTGCAGTTTCAATAATAGTCCGATTCTTCCTCTCAGCGACACCATTTTGTTGTGGAGTATAACGAGAACTGTACTCATGAAGAATGCCTTTAGAAGTACAAAACTCATCCATAACTTGATTCTTGAATTCAGTTCCATTGTCGCTTCGGATCCTTTTCACTTTCAACGTATAGAGATTTTCCAACATTGTAAGAAGATCCTTGAGGATGCCAGGAGTTTCACTTTTGTGTGCCATAAAGGATACCCAAGAAAATCTAGAGTAGTCATCAGTAACTACTAAACAATAAGCATCACCAAACGTTGTCTTGTGCTTCATAGGTCCAAAAAGGTCCATATGAAGACGTTCGAGAGGCATGCTGACAGTGTTGATTTTCTTCAAAGGGTGAGACTTCTTCGTTTGCTTCCCCTTTTGGCAAGAGACACAGATATCTTGTAGATGAAAACTTCTTACAGGCACACCATTCACAAGATTATTTTTCACCAAATGGTTCATTTTTCTCAAGTGAATGTGTCCCATTCTTCTGTGCCAAGATATAGACTCCTTTTCTGTGGCTTTTGAGACAAAACAAGTAACTTGTGCAGATGTAGTAATCGCTTGGCTCATATCGAGAATATAAAGATCATTAACTCTCGGAGCCGATAAGAGAACCCATTCTTGTGGAATTTTGAATCCAGGCTTCAGCACATAACAGCCAGCATCATCAAAAATCACTGAGAACTTTTTATCGCAGATTTGCGACACACTGAGAAGATTGTGATCAATTTGCTTCACATAATTGATCTTATCAAAGCACACGATGCCATTGGAGATACTTCCTTCTCCAGTGATGTACCCTCCTTTATCACCCGCAAAGGCAACATACCCTCCTCTGATATTTCTCACGTCATACAGGAGCCGTAAGTCGCCAGTCATGTGCCTGGATGCTCCACTATCAACAATCCAATGACTATTAATAGTTCCTCCTAGAACATCCTGCACATGTCAATTAAACACATCAGTTGAGAATGGGGACCCAAGCCTTAGTGGTCTTGGGTCGTCCCTTGGCATCACGATACGTAAGCTCTATCTCCTGATGGTTTTCAAGAACAACTGCTCCCCCTGAATTGTCACCCGATTTAGGTAACCAAGTTTGTCTTTGCCTACCAGCTTTTGAAGATTCTGGTTTTATAGGTTGTGACACTCTTGGTTCCTTTTGAACTGTTTTAACTTCAGATTTTAAAGCTTTTTCAACAGTTTTTATGTTCTTACGTCGTTGTTTAGTTTCTTGTTCTTTTACAGTTCGTTTATCTTGTTTAGGTGAAACTGACCGACGTTGAGGGTGAACTGCTTCAGGTGGAGCCTTTTCAACCAACTTCTTCTTTGGAGCATTTGGGCAATTTCTGATAATGTGCCCAATTTCTCCACATTTGAAACAAGTTCTCCTTTCAACAGTTTTAGGAGAACTTGATCGACTACCAGATGTTGAGCTTGTAGAACCTGAGGTACTTGCTCTTTCATCACACCCGTTTGTGTGTTGGGTGTAATTGTTATCACTGTTTCGTTTCAAAATCTTGACTTGTTGTACAAAATCAGTGTTTGATTTGTTTTCAAAAGTCTCAATTTTATCTGTACCTTTTGATGCTACAAACTTAACATCTTTTCCTTTCTTCATGTAACGAGCTCCTTTTGATTCAACTTTAGCCTTTGGCTTTGGAACTCGTTGTGGTTGTTTACCCTTAGAAGCAGTCGGTTGTTGAGTGGTTGGAGATTTTTGATTGCCAAACTGTTTCCTAATCTCAGCCTTAGGAATTGGATCACATTGTGTTACCACAATTCCCGGCAGTGTTTTTCCCAAAAATTTGTTTGTATTGTCTTCAAAGACTTTGTCAATCAAAGATTTATTTACATTTTTAATTGGAAAAACATGATCTGAATAGATTTTATTATCTCCAACCAAGGTGTACAACACATTACTGCTTTTAACAGTAGACACACCTGTCTTATCAACCTTGACAGGATCAATCACTTGCTTCTCAACAGATGGAACCTCAGGAGTATCAGGATCACAAAGGATGTGATTCTCTCGTGGAATATCTACTCCTTTCATCTTGCTAAGTGATTTATCCTGATCACTTACAGCCACATCTGATTCATCATCCGATGTCTCATAGTCCTCGATAATTGGAGGACTTTGTTTCATGGATGGTGAAGTTTCTTGTTCCTTAGGGGCTGTGTTTGAAGAACTGTCCGATTTGAACCCTAGGCCAGTAGAAAATTCCTCCAAGTTCAAAGGCACACTGGGTTCATACCGAGGCATTTCCTCTTCATCGGGCATCTTGGTATAGTTGTCCATCAAAGGTGGTGGACACGCCTTATACCCTACACCTTTCACGTTACCTTTCAGTTGTTGAACGTCTATGATGTGATCAAGCACAAATCGGGAGTTAGAATAACTATCCAATTTCTGTTTGATCGCATCATGCTTGCATTGGGCAATGGCTAATTGCTTCTTAGTTTCTTCCACAAGGTTAATGTATTCATTTATACTTACTTGTTTGTGGTAAACTACTTTGTTAACCTCGGACACATTTTTCTTTAATGTTTCTATTACAGATTTAAATTCTTTTTCATTCCGGGTTAAAGCCATGTTTGCCTCTTGGCATTTTGACAGTTCAATAACCAAATTCTGATTATGACTATGAAGCTTTTCTGATTCAAGCTTCATCTCTGCACATGATTTACAAATACTAGGAGCAGGAGGTTCAGAAGTTACCTGACTAGTAGAGGCTGAACCATTTGCCATAAAGGCAGTTTGAAAAGAAAAAGCTCCATCTTCAGAGAATAGCTTTTCCATTTCCATTGATGTATCAGCAGCCTTCCTAATCAGAATTGATTTCTGACATTTAAGCTCATCAGCTTCATTCAGTAGCTCCTGTATATCATCATCTCCTTCTTCATTCACATCAGGCTCTGAGTGATTATCCCCAGAAACAGAGCCTTCTTCATCCGAACTGCCCGAATAACCAGAACTGTCATCGCTCCCAGAAGATTCTTCTTTATGAACCTGCTCGATGACTTTAGCATACAATGCAGTTCCACTTCCTTGATCACCTTCACCAAACTGCACTGACCAGTCACATCCTTCATCAGCTTGAACAGCCAAAGCCCGATTGTGATTGGTAGCTCCAGGCTGTCCCTGATTGTTATTCACTGCCACCATCCTCCGTTCACGGTTTTCTTGTTGGGCATTCGCATTAGTCTGGTTTCTGAACGGGTTGTGATTGCCGTGTTTTGTTGGTCGAGTGCACTCACGTTTAAAGTGCCCTTTCTCGCCACAATTAAAGCACGTGACGGCATTAATATCAAACCCATACTTCGTGTTTTTCTTTCCTTCCAACGAAGTTCTTCCAGTTCTCGCCATGAAATCTTTTGCCCTTCTAACCGCACTAGCAAAAGCCCATTTAATATCCATCAACTCCATTTCTTCCTTGTCGATCTGATCATAATCTTCATTGGTCATGTTGATGTTTCCAAGCTGACCAGCTACCAAACCACAGTAAGCACTGACCATGGTGTTGATAATTTCCATATGTTCCTTAGCAACTTCAATACTAAGGTGTGAAAGATTTGAGTTGTCGACTCGGATTGTATGATGACTTTGGGATTGAGGTTGAGGATTGCTTGTATAGTGAGCTTGCTGTTGTTGTTGTTGAGGTTGTGGTTGTGGCTGTGTTGGAACAGGAATATAGGACCTCGGATCGAATTGAGGTTGTGGTGGAGCAGCTGTTGATTGAGGAAATGGAAAGGAACTTGTATTGGACACAAAAGCAGTTTGAAGCTTCGGTTGCTGAACAGAACTAGCTGAAGGACCAAAACCAGGCAAATACATTTCTGTATTTTGAGGAGCTGGAGCACGCCTTGCTTTCCTAATTTCTTCATCATTTTTATGTTCCAGCTTCTGAATGAACTCATAGATGTTAATCTCATCTAGAGCTTTAGTATGCTTCAACAGCTCAATAAACGAACTCCATTTTGGGGGTAGGGCGTCAGCAAACCTGTTCACCATGTCTTGTTGAGTAGCTGCCACCCCATAAGCACACATTTCACTAATCAAATGATAGAAACGTGTGGTCATATCATTCAGAGTCTCGTTTTCCAAAAACTGAAAAGATTCAAATTCTTTCTTCAACAAATCATGCCTAGACTTTCGAGCAGCTGCATTGCCTTCTCCTCTAGCAACTAAGGCATCCCACAATGCTTTCGTGGTCTTGCAATATGAAAACTGATGGTAGATGTCTTTGTTGAGTGCTTGAGTAAGTATGGCATATGCCCTTTTCTCCAATTCATAAGCCTTCTTGTCATTTTCAAGCATATTGGCGTAACCTTCTGAAGTGGATGCTCTACTTTCAAGACTTTCATTGAATGCATTGACAAAACACATCCAAAGGTCGGTGCTTTGTCCTTGAACATATGTGTGAAAGCGGCCTTTCCATGACGGAAAATCGTTCATGTGGTTCAGCTTTGGTGGACGATTGTTACTGCCTGTTTCACTCTCACTAATCAGAAGATTCTGAAGACTTTGACTTTGATTGGATACCAAAGCCCATTGACACGAACTTATTGATTGTTGTTGTTTTGGAATGGCACTCGTCATATATTCAGCCATCGACATCTGTTTCAGATCTGGTTGTGGATCCGTACTCCAATCCCAAGGACTTGTGCAACTCATTGTGATCAAAAATTAACAAATAACCTACACACCACAAACTGTTAACAACAAACAGACAACAATTGAAAGATACAATCTGATCGAAAGATCAAGATTTGTTCGAAGGATCAACAGTGATCGAAAGATTACTGTTGAGTTTCGAGCAATAGTCTTCGAAAGATTCTCAATGAAAGATCCTTATCTTTCGACTGATTATCACGAAAGATTCAATGTTCGAAAGATTTATATCTTTCGAATACTGATCTCGAAGGATTCACAATGAAAGATCCTTATCTTTCGAGATGTATCCTTATCTTTCGGACAACCAACTTTCGAAAAGATTCCAACTACGAAGGATAACCCTTAGACTTCGAAAGACTACTCGAAGGATGCTTATCTTTCGAGCTGCCTTTGATCGAAAGATGTCGAAGGATATCTTTCGATGTCGAAGGATATCTTTCGACAGCTCTGACACACTGACACAAAGTACGACGGGTTGGTGAAAAAGGTGATGTGTTGATGTACCAACTTTCGGCAGAAAGGATGGTTCTGCAACAACTTTTCACCAAACAATTGACTTTCAAAAAATTTTTGCCAAAATAAGCAACCTTATCTTCAAGAACTGGTCACCGGAAACACACCGGAGATATAGCCGGAAAAATCAAGGTTTCACAAAAACGATTTTTATGTTACCCAAACCGACCCCGAACACTCCCGATAGGTTTAGTATGCGTTTTTATGCAGAAAACTACCAAAAACGGGTGCTAAACCAAGTGTCCAAACACACCAAGAACTTGAACAAACCGGTTTTAAACAAGGTAAAGAGCGAGGCTCTGATACCACTTGTAGGTCCCTTTTCTCGGAGGATCGAGAACAAACCTAAACCTTGTTATACTAACCCACTAGCGAGTGCGGAATCCAAGCTAGTAGGCAAACCGGGATGAAGCAAGAACAAACACAAGAACACACAAAGTTCACCGATTAACACCACTTGTATTAATACGTATGAAGGTTTACGGTTACAAGCACAATGTTTACAATCTTGTTTGCAAACTCTCTAAAGTGTGTGTGTGTGTGTTTTCCAGCAGAGTTTCTCTAACTCTCCAAATGTGCATCTATCTAACACTAACACACTGCATGGGTATTTATACCCATACACAGCAGGTCTTGGTCGAAGGATCGATAGATGGTCCGAAGGATCATCTATCGATGACAGGGAGCTCGAACGATCAGCGTGGACATCGAAGGATCATCCTTCGATGTCTAATGGTCGAACCATATCTTTCGAGCACCTCGAAGGATGATGCGTATCCTTCGAGGCTATCCTTCGATCCAGACAAACATCATGTTGTCCAAGTCAAACTAGGAGGATAGTTGACTTGGTCAACTTACAGACTGATTTAGGACATCGTTTACATACAGACCGAATACAGACAAAGTACAGACACAAGTGCACCAACAGAAACTATGCTTTTTCTTCAGAAGGATAGAGTTTTTGGACACGCCACCCCAATCAGCAACGGACAGTTTTTTATGGTTACGCCAACTCCGGCGATGACTTCCTTTGCCGCGCCATTCCCAGCGCGCACCCCTTTCGCCATTTTTTGCCTAATAATCCCCTCTCAAGCATTGGTTGAAACTCGAAACGCCTTACTATATGGTACTCTCAAGCGAGCTTCGCTGTTTAATCAACACACTGTTAGACACCTTACCGATTGTGCTACGAGATCGTCCCAACCCGCCACTATCGGCGGAAGATTTTATACAACCCGCCGCCACCGGCGGAAGCTTTTATTCACCCCGGAACATTTCAAACCGACGTTTTTTCACCTACGCCGCTTCCGGCCGATTACTTAATAACTTCGCCGCCTATGGCGGATGCTTTGGTTCACTACATTGCCCCTGGCAAACATTTTTACATACTCTGCCACCTCCGGCGGATACTATCGGCCTACCCGCGCCTCTAGCGGGAGCTTTCATTCTACCCCCACTTCGGCGGATTTTTATTTTGCGGTCGTGCCACTGTCTCTGGCGTATACCTTCCTTGCTCGCGCCATCTTCGGTGAGCACTGTCCTAAGTCACGCCTTTGGTCACGCTTATAAATTTACTTTACCATACAACAAAATACGAGGGTAGCTATTGGAAATTCTCAGCTGTCACGCAGAGAGATGTATTTTCCAACCTTCTGGCCTATTATTATAGATAGGGTTGTGGCGCATTTAGTCACGCCACCGCTGTAGCGCCTACATCGCCACTGCTCCACCCGTGTATGTCGCACATACACCGGCGTGTCGCTTTAATTTGTGTTACTAAAGCCTTTAACGGAACCATGTCACTTATAATGGTTCAATGCTTTTCTCTATACACTACATCACATTTTACATGTGTCGATGCCTTATAGCACGGGATCGTACTGTCTTCGTTGCACTACTTTTAAACATATACGAGCGTATATCCATTTAACCAGGATCACGGGGTGTCATGTAACCGCCCCAACATCCACATCATCTTCCACATTGTGGACATGCATTTTAACCAACATGAGATCCTTTACAACCATAAAGCCGGTACCTAAAATTTGGCGACATAGATCATGTCTACCACTAAAAAGAGCATACGAAAATCATTTTCCTCAAAATGATCGAAACTACATAAATATTATCGTTGCAGCATAATATCGCCATGGGCAAGATGTGTTAAAAAGCAACCAAGCTCGATCATTTCGACTTGTACATAAAATAGTCCTTGTCTAAAAGGACGTGTTTTGGCAAACCTTATGTATACATACAAATAATGCAATTTTCTCCCTTTTTATTTCAATGCTACTAATGTTTATTTAAGCAGCAATAGACCGGGAGACTAGCACATCGGGCTAATAAATCACGCCCCAGCTACATTTAAGTCTTAAAAGCTGACACTTTGTAAAACCGAGCGGCACATCGGTAGGATTTGACATCCTCAATCTAGACAGTCTTCTTGATATGTTCTCGCCGTCTCCAACATGACACCGCATGATTCTCCTGCTAACATTATCTAGCAACATTGAAACAAGGAAAGGGGACAATGTAACACTACAAACGCTACAGAACGTAGTCACCAAAGCCAAAGGTAAAACTTTGGTAAGGATAGACCTAAGCTAGAATTCATTATGTGAAGCTACATATTTCGGAATGCAATTCCAGGTACAATCCTATTTTATTGCTTTATTTAGTTACGCGGTACACTTTTATTTGTTCAAACGCGCTTGGCATCTTATTGCACGCCTTTGGTTCACTTGGCTATATATATATATATATATATATATATATATATATATATATATATATATATATATATATATAATGGTCATATATAACCGGACATGGTGATACCACCTTAAAAATACAAAATTCTAAACGCGTGAATGGAAAATTTCATTGCCCACACATGCATTAGGCAACGCTCGATCGGATATCTGGCATGTCGTATGCGCCTATATCATCACTTAAGTCCTAACATGCTTAACATCGTTGAACCGGGTAATCTGCTCGGGACAACATGACTATGAGCGGACATAGTCATAATATTTACACGTGCTAAACTATACATCGAATAATCCTTATTCAAGCACGCGGGCTTAGCTAGGTAATTTTTCACTACGCCGCCTCAATTGCTGAACTACGTGCAAGACTCACGGGGCAACCATTGTGTCAGACATCTACGCGCAAGACTCGCGGGTGACAAGTTCTTAATCTTATCCTTAAATATGGTACTCTCACATAACTCGATAGCTGGACGGATTACTCCATAAGTCATATATTAAAAAAGCGCATATCAGAATTGTCCACTAAACAAAAAGTGTCGATAAAAGTCTCACCTCTATTTTATGCACACTTATCTACAATACATTTAAACCGAGTAATAAGCATGTCGGAGTCTTCTTAGCATGTTATACTTCATGTTTACTTGTCGATTACTTTTTATTACCTATCAAGTTCAAGGCTACTAACATACTTTAGCAGCACTGAACTGGGGGACTAGCAGGGTATAGCGCCATTACGCCTTAAAAGTGATCAGTTTTCCTCAGGCTGCCCATTAAGGTAATATCCACTGCACATTATACCGCATTGGTTCGTATATAATGTGGATGTTTCAATACGCCAAACGACATTTATACTTCTCACATCATTTGGCCTACGACTATACAACTTGACACGCATATGAAATTTGGTAGTCAAGACAAACGCACGACAAAACTAGTATACTTGATTATTCGAATAAGTATTCCACACGCTATGCGACAGGAAAAATACTTATTCGGATATGTATTCTCCACACCAGTCTGCGACATGGCTAAAAGAAAACCCTCACGCCACAGTCGGAGAGGTAAAACAGACATGCCACCTACTATAAGCATTCTACACGCCAGTGAGCGTCCAGCAAAAGCACTTAGTAGCTTACATAAAGTGCTCATTCACGCCTAACGCATATAAAACATTTTATTATCTCAAGGAGTGTTCACTCACGCCAAGCGCGTAGAAAGCACTTTGTTGTTCAAGTGTTCATTAACGCCGCGCGGGTTATAAAGCACTTTCTGATATCTACAAGTGTTCATATAAACATTTGTAAACACAACATACCACCGCATTTGAACTACATATCACGGTAAAGGACAACTCTGACACGAAATATTTTTCATAATAACAAAGTCAGATGATTAAATTATACAGCGCTAAGAGTGGGCATCTTGGTAATAGATGTATTCAACCACTACTACTCCAGTGGGTATCTTGGTAATAGATGCACAACCACTGATGAAAAACCAAGTACTTGTCCCACAATTATACAAACATTGTAGGGAACATAAATAACGTTCTAAGCACCCTTCCGAGGTCACTGAGCATAGCAAGCACTTCTGCAGGGGTGCATTGTATATCATTCTTTCCGACGACAACGATAACTGCTATAACCAGATCATCAATAACAACGACTGGTACAACCATCAGCGGTTTCACATTCGCCTAAGGTGGCATAACATCCGCATATGCATCTATGACCAACAATAACTGCAAATTACGACAACGGAGACCCCGATAACACGGACGCGTGGTAGGGACCGTCGTCACATCAACATCAACTATTTCAATGAGTTGAACGCCGTTAGCGCACCATGTATTAACCAACAAAAGTCACACCACAGGGTGGATATTCTACAGTAGCCAACACGACTGCGTGCGCACCGCTAAGGCAGGGCCACATCCGCAAAAGTCATCCAAGGGTGAGACATTGAACTACCAAAACTCAGCCTGCTCCAAGGCTCACACGCGGGACCCAACCGCATACGCACAACCTTAACAAGCTCATGGCAATGTGCCAGTACAAATGACAATTGTCTATAACCAACCAGCGTACGTCAGGTTTACCCAACCAATTTCCACGATGAACAATCGTATACTATTCATTGCTCCATTATCTCTACTCACAGCCAACGACAACCACAACAAACGTGGCCAACAATTTTCTCACACCCGGACGACATGTAAGCCTAAAATTAGTGACCTTCACTCCCGAGCTCCTAATAAGTCTAAGTGCTCCTCCCACGCTTGCACGCGGGAGCAACACTAGACTGGGGGACATGACGAGGTATGGTACTGGACCCGACCCGAACGGTCAGACTTTTCTGCTATTTACTACTTTTATATTAATTATATATTATTATTGTGTACTAACCCGCGAAGCCCAGCGCATTGTAGTTTATACTACACTAGGTTGTGGGCTCGTAGAGACAACCCCTAACTGGGCCTGGCCCATTGAGGTTAGGGTTTTCCCATATCTCCTATATAAGGAGGTCTCCACCTCCTCATTAGGGCATGAGATAGAGGGCAACACTTTTGTAGCTGGAAATAGGGGATTCTTCCTCTACCGTCCGTCTCTACAATTGCCCACGTTTATCTCTTCTTGTTTACAGGTCTAGGATGAAGCGGAGAAGACGAGGTGTGGCCAGGTTCGTATCCATCACCGTAGAAGTACCGACCCGCTCGGGACATGCTTCTTCAGTAACATATATTTGTCTACTAGTATTAAGCCCCTGTATTGCAACGTTTGTCATAAAACTGTGTCAAGCAGTAGCAATACTATACCATTGTCAGCGACCACCAACACGGAAAAGCTCGTAAAAACAAAATAAAAAACGGGAAAAAATAACGCCGAACGAAAAGCAGACGTAAAGTCTTTGAATCACGCACGCTCGTTGCTGAGAAATTAAACCGAAACGTAAAACATATAAAAAAATAACTAAGTCCATCCAGGACCCGCGTGTTGGACGAACTTGTCAAACGCAGAAAAATATATGTGACGCGACGGGCCAGTCAAACCGAAAAAAGTACGAAAAATGTTGAACCCCACACGCACGTTGTTGTGTGTTAACTCACAAAATTTAGAACGAAACGAAAAATTTGGGAAAGATAAAAAGTATGGTGGACGAAAATTGAAAATAAAAAAGAGTTGTGATTAAATCGCAAAAGATGAAATTGAGTTAAAAGTAAAAAAACAAAGGGTCTAAATTTCAAAATTGAAGTTATTTATTAATTTTAGATAAAGATAAGGATAAAATAAGTGATATCTATATATTGGTTATTAATTAATATTAATATTAAAGGAAATTTATTAACAATTATAAATAAAATTTTATGAGATTGAATGAGAGAATGCTATGTGGCATTATTTGGAGTCTTTTATTATAAGTTAGATTAGATATTAGATATTTATAACAAATCAATTTAATTTAAAATTAAGTATAGATAAGTAAGGAATAATACAATTTAGAAGGGAAAACTCCATAGAGATCATCTCGCAGAGTGACATGTGCTCCTATCTGATTTACTTTAGAGTTAATTACATAGTTAGTCTCTGTGTTTTGCACAAAATAACATACTACTAATAGTTTAAAATCACCTTCTAGGGTATTGACTTTTCATTTTGTAACGTTTGGATGTACTAACTTCTAGGGTATTAACATAGTTAGTCCCTGTGGTTTGCACAAAATAACATACTTATGTACTAATAGAATGTGATTTTAAACCTACAAATAACGTTAATACCTCCAAACGTTTTAAAATGAAAAGTTAATACCCTATAATGTGATTTTAAACTATTAGTAACTAAGTATGTTACTTTGTGCAAACCACATGGACTAACTATGTAATTAACTTTTTACTTTATTATATAGTATATATATAGATATGGATATAGATGGCAATAATATGTAAACAATTATAAGTTTGTGAGGGAAAAGTGTAACTAATTACGCATAGTTATGTTAAAACTCAGGTATTTAAGTGCAATAAGATGGGGAGCTAAAATGCAATTATTGTTTAAAAGACCAATTTACCCTTATTTTAGAGGTATATTTATAAATTAAGAGAAAAAAAATTCTTATTTTTGTTAGGTATCTTAAAAGGCTCATACCTCATGTATTATAATATAGTACAGATATCCAATTATAAGTTGTCACATGACAACTTTTTTTTTCTTTTAAAGTTTTTGTCTTTTACGTTTATACCTTTAACTTTTCTATTATACATATTTAGTTACTCTATTTTGTTAAAGTTTTCTAGTTGTTAGTTAACTTCTCATATATACATATTTGGTTTTTCTACTTTAATTTTCATAATATACATGTTGAGTCTCTCTCTGCTCTTTTATTTGTTTTGATATTTCACATTTTAATGTTTTTGTCCTTGCTAATGTGACGAACCAAACCAACTTACGTCTTAACCCTAGGAGTAAAATTACTAGTACCACTCGAATAATTAACATCCCACAATTAGGTGATGTTTGTTTTTTAAGAGATAAAATGTCTGCAGTCTGCGCACCACATCTGTAGAAGAAGAGGTGGATCAAACATTTGCAGTCTGCAAGAAGAAAGTTGTTTTTTAATCGTATGTAGACTTTTTAAAATAAACTAGTAGTGGTGTACAAACGGCGGTGGGTAGTGGACAGTGGAGGTGGACGGTGGACGATGGTGGTGGTGATGGACGGTGGTGGGTGGTGGACGGTGATGGTAGTGGTGTTTAACCCTCTGCAAACCTTAGAAATGGCTGGGCTAAGTCTGCACCAAGAAGAGCTCGCACATACGTTTTTTAATGAAACGTCTTCGGAAAAACAAACAATCTGTAGATGACAATTTTTGCGCGTGGTCTATGTGACAACCCTTATAATTACATGTATCCGTACGATTAATTAATTGTTAATTAAAGTGCTTGGTGACTCTGCTGAATTACTTAACTGCTTTCTGATTACTGTGTCATACTTACATGTGCTTGTTAACATACTAGTCTTGTGCAGAAAATTGACTAAATAGTCCTGTACGCCTTCCTAAGTGTTGGGAATTAAAAATGTTACAAAAAGATATATATAGGACACTATATGGAATAACTTAGCACTTTAACGAAACGGTATCTAACCGAACAACCGGACATTACCCGGAACACTAAAATATTACTAGAAGCACTGTTTTTACTTTTCTGAGCTAATTATGGTTCCCGAACACTTAAACCTTCTACATAAAGTATCCTACACATTAAACACTAGATCTTACACTTTAACCCTCCACTAAATCACCTACTCACCCAACAATTTTCATTTAACCCCCCCCCCATTGTAATTTTCGGACCAAGCATGGTCCCACCTCAAGATTTAGTTAAATCTTGCATATTTCCCATGTAATCTCTTAAAGATTATGATGTGATCTTGTATTGTACTCCACCAACATTTAGACCAAAGGATAATGTTCATACTTGGTTATAAGAAAGCCTAAACTAGTCATCTTCATCACTCCACAAAACTTCCTCCTCTCCCACATAAGCTTGCGGTCGAACACCCTCCCACACACCACCACTCTTCGGTTTTCATTCATACAATTTCAAGTGCACTATAAGGTGTATCAAGGTGTTCAACGAAGCTCGGTGTTCACGGGTCATCAAGGACCTCATTCGTTTGCTATTATCCACCACTTTTGCTTCTTGATCTTCCCTAGCTTTAAGCTAGTTGTAAGACTTCCTTGATCTTGTTTACTTCATGTTTTGTAGTGGTTAAAAGTTATTGTTTGTTGATTTATACAAGAACACTAAAAGATCATGCACATAAACCTTGAACATAAAGCTTTACATAATATGAAAATGGATGAAACAAGATGAAATAATACTAGTATGATATTGTCTTGGTTATGTTGATGATTGGTTGTTGATTTCTTGGTAGTGTGATGATAATCATCATATGGAACTTGTTAAATCATGATTTAAAACATGAGTTAACAAGTTAGGAGGATTTGGGGTTTACATAAAAGAATCACTTCCATATTTAGACATGAACTTGGTGATAAAATGATTTCTTGTAAAAATAATAAACCAAGTGAACTAGTGATCTTGTAGATCTAAAACTTGTGAGTGATTTTCCTAAATAAACCAAGTTTAAAAGACGGTTTTCGAAAGATCATGATCCTTACACTATTTTGGAAATAAAGTAAGTATATGGACACTAGTAACACATGAAAATGTTGTAAATAAATATTTTTGTAAAATATGTTCACAAGTTGTGAACATCTAAAAATCCCGAGAATGAGATTTTAAATAAAATAAACACACTTTGGAGGGTAACTAAACCCACTAAACGCCATACCAAGTTACTGCGCGTTTTTATGAAACATCAAGTTCATGTTGGTTTGTAAATAGAATAGTTTGCTCTTGGTAAATTGTTGTTGATTGTTGAATGATTTTTGGAAAAGAAAATGATACGCTTATTAGCATGGACACCCCCATTTACAAAGGAAACTCTGGCGAAATTTTCTAAAAATTTCAACACTTAGAAATTATATTTCTAACAAGTGTTCATAAATACGTTTTAACTTTGTTTTTTCAAAATAAACTTCGCCATGAGTTTTGTTACAAAAATACAAAGTATCGGAGGTTGATTTTTACAAGTAAAATGGTTAAATATATATTTACAATATATATATTTTATGCTAGAACACTTGTGTGGATACTTGTTTATTTTGTGAGATAGTTATATTATTTAGGGTAAAATAATATAACTTAACAAAGTACCTTGACATTAGAATTGTGTGGTACGTGATAGAAGTAATGAGTAGATAAACCGTACGTAGGATACGTGTTATGCATGAGAAACTGATTGTTATCTGTACCTTATTAGGACATGCTTGATTTATGATTATTAGAGTAACTAATCTAACCGAGCAAACCAAGGTGAGTTCACACACTTTCTAAAGCATGGGATTCCCGGTGGTTGGGAATGGGTTAAAGAATTAAAACGGAACCTACATATCCTCCTTGGGTAGGATATGTACCGCCATCCTCCATGGGTAGGATGCCAATATTAATCCTGCATATTCTCCTTAGGTAGAATACGTACGTTCGTCCTCCTTGGGTAGGACAACAACCTTAAAACTTACTAGACAAAACTCTATCATTAAGTCCCTCATTTTATATCGACTTAATCGCCGAGGCCAATGGCGAGCGGGTCATTAGTTAATAGCGCTATTAGGTTTAACAAACCTCACACCGTGCCAGTCGGACGGGCGTGTACTATGGACTATGGCAAACTGTTAATGATGATAGACATTAACGTAGGACACAACTTACTTTCGTTAGTAGTCGATATGGTAACGGTCTAGTGGTTCACATGGGGAAGCCCCCACTGATTATGGATATGGTTTGGGTATTAAAGAAGGAACTGGTTAATCATATTTTCAACTATGGGGTAACCCCCACGGTAAGTAAGCCAGCCAAAGACAACCCATGTTTTCGGAAACAACTTAAAACTAAACAACCAACTGTGAACTCACTCAATTTTGTTGTGTTTACTCTATTCCGTCGTCCCACGCTTACGCACTTTCGCGACACTTTTCTCACTTACGTTGTTTCGTTGTGAAGATCATGAACGGACGCGGAGGACGTATCAACCTAACTCAAGCCCAGTTGACGGCTTTGATCAATGAACGAGTTGCTGAGGCACTCGCAGCAGCTCCAGCAGGAGGTCAACATGCTCAGCCTCCTGTATGTACGTTCAAAACATTCATGGATTGCCGACCAAGTACTTTCAGCGGCACAGAAGGAACTGTAGGTCTTCTTCACTGGTTCGAGAAGATTGAGTCTGTGTTTGAGATGTGTGAATGCTCTGAAGATCGTAGGGTGAAATTTGCTACTGGAACACTCGAAGGTGCTGCGTTAACCTGGTGGAAAGCACAGGTCCAACTGCTAGGGCTGGCGGTTGCTAATGTCACCCCATGGAACGACTTCAAAGAACTGATCAAAGAAGAGTACTGTAGTCGTGACGACATCCACAAGCTAGAGGTGGAATTTTTAAATTTAAAGATGATGGGGTCTGAAATCGAGGCATACACAAGAGGTCGAACGAATTAGCTATCTTGTGTCCTACTATAGTGGATCATCCTATCAAGCGTATCGAGCTGTACCTTAAGGGTTTAGTGCCAGAAATTCAAAGCCACGTGACCTCAGCTAATCTTGGCACCATTCAGCAAATCATCCGGTTGGCTCATCGTCTCACTGATCAGGCAGTTGAGCAGAACAAGCTGCCCAAGTGTACTAGCGCTACTACTACTGACGCTCCCAGTGATAACAAGCGCAAGTGAGATGGAAATTCGGGCAAGGGTTCTACTTCAGTTCAGTCTCAGTCCCAGCAGCGAAAGACTGATGACTACCAGAGTCCTGGTCAACAATCTTCTGGTAGTCAAGGACAGGGTGGATACCGAGGGAACCACCCCAAATGCAACCGGTGCAACAAGCATCATAGCGGGCAGTGCAACAAGGGTCGTTGTCTGAGGTGTAACAAGTTTGGTCATGAAGCAAAGGATTGCAGGGGCGCACGACCAGCAAATCAGAATCGCCAACAACAACAACAAGCTCCACAGAACCACCAGCAGCAGTAACAGCAGGGCAATAAAGGATGCTTTCAGTGTGGCGCTGAAGGCCACTTTAAGAGGAACTGTCCTCAGTTGAACCAAAATCAGAACAACAACAACCAACGAAACGGGAACAACAATGGAGGCAACAATGGAGGCAACAACGGGGGTAACAATAATGGCAATGGCGCCCGAGGTCATGCCTTCGTGATTGGTCAGGGTGACGCAAGGAACGATCCCAACGTTGTGATGGGTAAGTTTCTTCTGGATGACTTCTTTGTTACTATTTTATTCGATTCAGGTGCCGATACTAGTTATGTGTCCATAAAAGTTAGCCAAATGCTTAAGCGCACTCAAACACTTTTGAACACCAAACACACGGTAGAACTAGCAAATGGTAAAAGCCTTGAAGCCACACACATAGTTAAGGGTTGTAACCTCGTCCTAGCTGGTCAGAACTTCTCTATCGATCTTATTCCTATCGTTCTGGGTAGTTTCGACGTTGTTATTGGGATGGATTGGTTATCTCATCAGCAAGCGGAAATTCTTTGCAACGAGAAGATTGTCCGCATCCCTCGTTCTGGTAAAGAACCCCTCATAATTCGTGGCGACAAGAGTGGTGCTGTTGTGGGCATTATCTCTTTCCTTAAGGCCCAGAAGTGTTTGCGAAAGGGCTGCCCTGCTATCCTAGCCCTCGTTTCTGATACATCCTTGGAAGAAAAAAAAATAGAAGACATTCCTATTGTGCGCGACTTTCCTGAGGTATTTCCTGAGGAATTACCTGGTCTTCCGCCTCACCGACAAGTCGAATTTCAAATCGAGCTCGCTCCTGGAGCCGCACCCATAGCTCGAGCACCTTATCGTCTAGCTCCATTAGAACTTGAAGAACTGTCCATGCAACTACAAGAACTCTTGGAAAAGGGTTTCATACGTCCTAGCTCTTCGCCTTGGGGAGCTCCAGTGTTATTCGTAAATAAGAAAGACGGTACCTTCAGAATGTGTATTGACTACCGCGAACTCAACAAGGTGACCGTGAAGAATCGTTATCCTCTCCCACGCATTGATGACCTATTCGACCAGCTGCAAGGGTCGAGCTTCTACTCTAAGATTGACTTAAGATCGGGCTACCATCAACTGAGAGTCCGAGACGAGGATGTCTCAAAAACAGCATTCAGGACTCGGTATGGGCATTACGAGTTCCTGGTTATGCCCTTTGGATTAACGAATACACCTGTGGTTTTCATGGATCTCATGAACAGAGTGTGCAATCCTTACCTGGTTAAGTTTGTCATTGTATTCATCGACGACATCCTGATATATTCTAAGAGTCAGGAGGAACACGAACGACACCTGAGGCTTATTTTAGAACTTCTTCGAACAGAGCAGTTGTATGCCAAATTTTCGAAATGTGACTTCTGGCTTCGCGAAGTCCACTTTCTAGGCCATGTGGTAAACAAGGATGGAATTCATGTGGATCCCTCTAAGGTTGACTCGATCAAGAACTGGCCTGCACCCCGTACACCAACATAAATCCGCCAATTCTTGGGTTTGGCAGGATATTACAGAAGGTTTATCAAGGATTTCTCAAAGATTGCGCAACCTCTCACTTCACTGACTCAGAAGGGTGTCACCTATCGTTGGGGTGATGCACAGGAGTCCGCATTTCAGCACTTAAAAGACAGACTTTGTAGCACGCCTATCCTCTCATTGCCTGAAAGCACAGATGATTTTGTGGTTTATTGCGACGCTTCCATCCAATGACTTGGTTGCGTGTTGATGCAACGTGACAAGGTCATTGCCTACGCATCGCGCCAACTTAAGGTTCATGAAAGGAACTACACTACGCATGACTTGGAATTGGGAGCAGTTGTTTTCACACTTAAGATATAGAGACATTAGCTGTACGGTACCAAGTGCACCATTTACACCGATCACAGGAGTCTCGAACATATCTTCAAGCAAAGGGAGTTAAACATGCGACAACGTCGATGGGTCGAGCTCTTGAACGATTACGAATGTGCGATCAAGTATCATCCGGGCAAAGCCAATGTTGTGGCCGACGCCCTCAGTCGAAAGGATACTACACCTAAACGTGTGCGAACGTTACAACTTACCATCCAGTCTAGTCTTCCTACCCAGATACGTGATGCTCAGGTTGAAGCATTGAAAGCAGAAAACATCAGGGCTGAATTGTCACACCCCGATTTCCACGTGTCTCACCGGTGGGCCCGGTGGGGGATTGTCGTGACGTAGTTGGCAACAATATAGTCAAACCACACAATATATGAATGCACAGCAGAAGCATACAGATAATTATATTTCAACCATTGTTTGTAATATCAAATGTATTACGAATAGTCGAAAAGTATCCACAGGGGATCAAACAAAAATATAAGTATTGTTCAACAGACGAAGGCATCTTAAGCTTGCGAGACTCTTTAAGATGCTAAGGAGCTATAGCCAGCCAATTACGTCTAGTACCTGCATTTAATCTTTTTGGGAAAATACGTCAGTGTACACTGGTAAATACATTCAACCGACACTTTTGAAAATGTTTATAAAAATTGATTTGAATGCACATGGCACAAAATATCTTTTGATTAAAATGCACAGAGGCAAGATTAACCTTTTATAACTTGGGAGAATTATTTAATATTATAATCTTGTGAACGAATTACATGTTCCTTATGCGTTCAGTAGCCCGGATCAAGTCCGGGTTAAAGATCAATAGACACACCACAGCGATCTATTTATGCACTGACGAGTGTCGCCTACACTCCGCGCTTAGGTCGTGGCCATTTCGTAAAATGATGCCAGGGATATCCGGGACATGGTCATTAACCCCCCAAAGGCTTTTAAGTAACAAGACTGTTTAAACGAGCCGATCAAATTTATTCAATTACCCACTTAACTGTGGAGAATTTGATGCCCGATCAAGCAGTATGCTATATACCGTAACCCAAGCCCGTATAACGGAAAATAAGTTAAAAGTATTTACCTTTGCAAGTATAAATCCTTAATCGAAATAAATTGCAGATAGCTTTTACTGGTCTCCTAATCTGGAACGAAGGTTTAAATTAACCTATTAGAATCCTAACGGGTCTTTAATTTAGCCGTAGCTTAGACCGGTCAGTTTCAACGGATAGTTACGGTTTAATCGCGTGAAAGGTGAAAACCGGGAATGGAATGTGATTTCGACCCAACAAGCTTGAAGACCTGTTTTATATGGGTATAATAACCACACTCTGGATTTTGGGGTCAAAACATTATGGTTTGACCCGTTTCGGCTAGTTTATGTAAACTAGTTACATAAGCCGAACCGTGCGCGCAAAAGGCGCAACGGGTAACCGTAAGAGTCCTACACTGGTTTCCTAAGTCAATATGCTTTAAAGAGGTTGTGGTATCAGTAGGATACCTTCCATAATGCCCGTAACGAGTTTAAGTTCATATTATGCCCCGTAGGGGTATTTCGGTCTTTTTAAAGATTATAAAAGAGGTTTCTGAGTTCTACAGGAAATCTGAGTTTCCAGAACAGTTTATAAAGTCCAAAATACTTTATTTATTATTTAAAATCAGTAGCAACTGGAATCGGGTCAAAAGACCTTGTAGAACTCAAGTTATGGCCGAAAAGGGTATATTCGGTATTTACCGAACCGTTGCCGTAACCGCAGGTTATGAGCAGGTTAAAAATAATTAAAAATCTTTAAAAATCCCAAAATATTATTTTACATCAGTGTGTAAAAGGTTTGGTGTCGAAATCCGGGTTTAGATAGGCGTTATGCTAATTGCGCTATTAAATTACTAAAGTTTCCGTAATTTGCGCTATTAAGCATAACTCCTATTCTGGACCTCGGATTGACGTGAAATCTTAGGGACATGCTTAGAAATCAGTAACTAAGGTTATGGTTCTTTCACATGTCCGAATTTCTCATTTTAATTTAAAAAGGGCGTTACGGTCAACTTTTAAGCATTTAACGGAAAGGTGTAAAAGACTCGGACAACAACGAACCGGTCACAGAGGGTTATACCATCATGTAACCTGGTCCTAAGAGAGTCCTAAGGCATATCTAAGTCATACTTTAACGGGTCAGAACTGAAGTCAATGCAAAAGTCAAAGCTTTGCGACTTTCGGCTCCGAACCGGGTCAAAACAGTAAATGGTCGGATCAAACAAGCTTAGACTAGTTAATATACTTATTATCATGTTTTATGAGTGTTTAAACAGGTTACATATCATCTACATTACAGATTATGCATGGAATCGCAAAATAGCATTTCTGTTGACTTTTTCTAAGCACGTTTGACTCGACATTTGGACTAGTTAGAGTGGGAATCAGAGGGTGCCCTTTTAGGGGTTTAAAGCCCACGTGATTACCATCATATAACTATCTTTGATTCGACAAACCAATGGACCATTTGTGATTTATCGCAAAGTCAATCGTTAATTACGACGGATCGACTTTTAAGCTAAACTAAGCAAAAACTAAGCCACAAAAGGTTAGGCACACTTACAGAAGCTTGGTGCACGATTATGGATGTTAGAAGAATGCTTTGGAGCTCCAGAAGTGAATTAGAATGCAGGTTTGAGGTGTGTTTCACTTGTGCACAATGCCTTGCCTTTTATAGTGAAATATTTGGCATAGGATCATTACAACTCAACCTACAAGGGTCCATGGATGATCAGCAGGTGTCCTAAGGTGCTAGGGGACATGTAGAGGGCATCCATGCTTCATTAATTGCCTCAATGATCGTTCACAAGCTCAAACAGCAAGTCTGTCCAAGTATTCTGCATCTGGCACTTTCACGTGGCCCGCATTAGGATCAGGCAACACAGATGCGGGCCGCCTGAATCCTAATGTCAGAAAAACGTATCAGCAGCTGGCTCGCGGCCCGCATTAAATCTCCCATAACCTTAACGTGGCCCGCATTAGACCTGATTTCCAAGATTTTCAAATCTTTTGTAATGATTAACCTGACCTTTCGGTTTCGAAGGGGTAACTTTGCGATTTGGCCCTCGATTATTTACCACTAAGGGCCTCGTGCCTTTTACCCGCATTGTTAAGTCCCCGGTTAGTTTAATTACTATCCGAAAAGCCTTAACTTTTATTGTTGACGCTTTTAACCCCCCTCATACGAATTGGATCATATCTTTCTCGTTTTAAAACGGAACTTCGCGAAATTTATATCGTATATTCTAGTGAGCGTATTTTACTGTTACAAAGCCTCGGGTTCGTCAAAGGGTCACTCAGAGGTATAAATTAAACATGTTGACACAATTAACCCCTGTAGTTTGTAATCTCTCACTTTCTCCCGCGTTTCGCTCCGTACGATCCATGATTTATTCGTTTGAAGGTACGAGCATCATTTAGGGTTACTATACAGTATATTTACCCTTCATTGACATTTATAACCCTCAAATTTACATACTTTCAAGGTTTGTCAACTTTAGTCCTTTATCTAATAGTTAATGCCACGTGTAAACTCATGACACGTGTCAACACATTATTGGACACAAAATTTCTAGGTGTTACATCCTCACCCCCTTAAAATAAATCTCAACCCAAGATTTACTGAAATAAATAAGGGTATTTCTCTTTCATCGTGGATTCAACCTCCCACGTGAATTCGGGACCTCTACGGGCATCCCATTTGACCTTTACAATAGGTACATGCTTCCTTCGAAGCTTCTTTACCTGTCGATCTTCAATCGACAAAGGTTTTTCCACAAATTTTAAGCTCTCATCTATATGCACATCTGTATGTGGTATCACTAATGATTCATCAGCGAAGCACTTCTTTAGATTGCAGATGTGGAACACATTGTGAATTCCATTGAGCTCCTCCGGTAAGTTTAGCTTATAGGCGATTGACCCGACACGTTCGATAACCTCGAAAGGTCCTATGTATCTCGGGCTTAGTTTGCCTTTCTTACCGAAACGCATCACCCCCTTCCAGAGTGATACTTTAAGTAACACTTTTTCACCTACTTCGAAGTGAAAATCTTTACGCTTTGAATCTGCGTAACTTTTCTGCCTATCTCGGGCAGCTTTGAGACGGTCTCGAATCTGGACAATCTTGTCCGTCGTCTCGAAGACTATCTCTGGTCCTGATAATTGGACATCTCCAACTTCCGCCCAACAAACAGGCGATCTACACTTTCTACCGTATAATGCCTCGAAGGGCGCAGCCTTAATGCTGGTATGGTAGCTATTGTTGTAGGAGAATTCGATTAGTGGTAGGTTCTTATCCCAACTACCACCCAAATCGATAGCACATGCACGTGGCATGTCCTCTAACGTTTGAATAGTACGCTCACTCTGACCGTCTGTCTGTGGATGGTAAGCCGTACTAAAATTCAAGCGTGTGCCCAAAGATTGCTGGAAGCTTTTCCAGAAATGAGACGTGTATCTAGTATCCCTATCGGAGATAATAGACACAGGTATGCCATGCAAGGCTACAATCTTACCAACGTATAACTGGGCTAACATGTCGGAGCTATAAGTCTCCTTGATGGGTAAGAAATGTGCTGACTTAGTCAGTCTATCAACTATAATCCATATTGTGTCATTTCCTTTTCTCGTCTTGGGTAACTTGGTAATAAAATCCATAGTTACACATTCCCACTTCCATTTGGGAAGTTCAGGCTGTTGTAGCAAGCCTGACGGCTTTTGATGCTCAGCTTTGACTTGCGCACAAGTCAAGCATTTGGCTACATAAGCGGCTACAGACTTTTTCAAGCCTATCCACCAATAATTTGCCTTTAGATCCTGATACATTTTATCCGCTCCAGGATGAACAGAATATTTGGAACTATGGGCTTCCTGGAGAATGACATCTCGAAGTCCTCCGTAAATTGGAACCCATATTCGTCCATTTAATCGTAACATTCCGTCCTTGCTACAGAATATTTGGAACTATGGGCTTCCTGGAGAATGACATCTCGAAGTCCTCCGTAAATTGGAACCCATATTCGTCCATTTAATCGTAACATTTCGTCCTTGCTAAGAGTTAACTGCTCCTCAGTTACTCTTAGCTTTTCTTTAGGATAGTTAGCATCCAACACAGCTTCCCTCTGTGCAGCTAACAACCTTTCAATCAAATTATTCTTCACTTCAATGCTCTTGGCATTGATTCGGATGGGTTTCACCCTTTCCTTTCTACTCAGGGCATCAGCGACCACATTCTCCTTGCCGGGATGATATCTGATTTCACAATCATAATCATTTAAAGTCTCCATCCAACGGCGCTGCCTCATGTTTAATTCCTTCTGATTAAACAGATGTTGAAGGCTCTTATGATCGGAATAGATCACAAACTTGATACCATACAGATAATGCCTCCACAGTTTTAGTGCGAACACAACGGCACCCAGCTCCAAATCATGGGTGGTGTAATTCTTCTCGTGCACCTTTAACTGTCTTGAAGCATAGGCAATAATCTTGCCTTTCTGCATGAGCACACATCCCATGCCAGTGTGTGATGCGTCGCAGTAAACTACGAACTCTTCGGTACCTTCAGGTAATGTCAGCATAGGAGCGTTGCTCAACTTTTGCTTCAGAATATCAAAGGACTCTTGCTGCTTAGGGCCCCAAACGAACTTTACTTTCTTCTTGGTCAAGGAAGTTAAGGGCGCAGCAATCCTTGAAAATTTTCAATGAAACGCCTGTAATATCCTGCTAACCCCAGGAAACTACGAATCTCTGTAGGCGTCTTTGGCTCTTGCTAATTCATGACAGCTTCTACCTTAGCGGGATCCACTTGGATACCACGCTCGCTGACAACATGTCCTAAGAATTGGACTTCTCGAAGCCAGAATTCGCACTTAGAGAATTTGGCATAGAGTTTCTCACGATGCAGGAGTTTGAGAATACAGCGAAGGTGTTTCTCATGGTCAGCTTGGTTCTTAGAGTAGATAAGAATGTCGTCGATGAAAACGATGTCGAATTTATCTAAGTATGGCTTGCAAACGCGATTCATGAGATCCATGAACGCAGCCGGTGCATTAGTGAGCCCAAAAGGCATCACTAGGAACTCATAGTGACCATAACGAGTCCTAAATGCGGTTTTATGTACGTCTTCGTCTCTGACTTTCAGTTGATGGTAGCCTGACCTCATGTCAATCTTCGAGAAATAACTTGCCCCTTGTAACTGATCGAACAAATCGTCGATCCTCGGCAAGGGATATCTATTCTTTATCGTGACCTTATTAAGCTCGCGATAATCGATGCACAGACGCATCGATCCGTCCTTCTTCTTAACAAACAGGACAGGTGCTCCCCAGGGAGACGAACTAGGCTTGATGAAACCTTTAGCTAACAGTTCATCTAGTTGGGTCCTCAACTCTTTCATTTCGGTTGGTGCTAACCTGTAAGGTGCTCTAGCAATAGGTGCTGCTCCAGGGATGATATCAATCCTGAATTCCACTTGCCTATCTGGCGGCAAACCAGGTAGATCTTCAGGGAAAACTTCTGGGTATTCCGAAATGACGGGAATGTCTTCTATCTTCGGTTTAGGCTCTTAAAAAATCACCTGTGCCATGTAGATGACATAACCCTTCTTTAGACATTTTGAAGCCTTGAGCATAGTCACTTGCTCAGGCAATCCATACTGGGTATCTCCCCGAATGGTAAGCGATTCACCAGTCGGAGTTCTTATCACCACTTGCTTTCTGTTGCAGACGATTTGGAACTGGTTGTGAGATAACCAGTCCATACCCAATACTATGTCAAAACCGGCCAATTTAAAGGGAAGTAGAGATAGAGGAAAAGAGTGGTTCTTAATGGATATCACACATCCATCTAACACAGTGGAGACGGTTTCTATGGTGCCATCCGCTAGCTCTACCTCATAATTCACATTTAAGGTTTTGACAGGCATATTCAGAAATTTGCAAAATTTATGATCTACGAAAGACTTATCAGCGCCCGAATCAAAAAGTACTCTTGCAAAGATATCATTTACGAGAAAGGTACCTGTGATCACATTATCGTCTAGCACTGCTTCTTTCGCATCCATCCTAAAGACTCTCGCATTGGTCTTCTTGGTCTCTTCAGGCTTCTTGGCGTATTTAGGGCAGTTGGTTTTAATGTGCCCCTTCTCGTTGCAGCTGAAGCAAGTTGCATCCTTTATCTTTTTGCAATCCAAGGTCTTGTGGTCCTTGGACTTGCATAACCCGCAAGCATACGACTTCGACTGAGTCTGCGAGTTTGATTCGAGTCTACACTTTCCAAAGTGATGTCTCTTGCAATTCTTGCACTTGGGCTTCTCACCAGATTGTTGCCCATCCTTCCTTGACTCAGACCCTCTCTTGTTGTCACCGTTTCCACGGTGCTTCTTGCCCGACCTTCGTGAAGTATCATCTTCACGCTTTCTCTTCTCAGCCTCTTTGTTCCTCAGCGATCTTTGTCGGACCGCATCCAAAGTGAGGGACAAAGAAATGTCAGCTATAGATCTAAAGGTCGCTGGCTGAGAGGCCTTTACGCTTGCCTTTATCTCGGGGGCTAACCCACCGATAAAACGAGCTATTCTCTTTGGCTCCGGGGTTACCAGATACGGAACCAACCGGGACATTGTGTTGAAGCTCGTGAGGTAAGCTTGACAGTCAAGGTTCGTCATAACCAACGATAGGAAGTCGGATTCAATCTTTTCAACCTCATGTTGAGGGCAGAAATTTTCCTTGATGAGGGAAATGAATTCCTCCCATGTCATGCTGTACAGCACAGCCTTTCCCGAGGCCTGAACCAGAGACCTCCACCAAGCCAGGGCCTCGCCCTTGAATGATTGCGAAACAAACTTTACCACATCTTTCTCTGCACACCCACTGATGTCCACCACGGTGTCCATCTCGTCTAACCACGTCATACAATCGATCGCGCCTTTCTCCCCAGTGAAGTCTCGGGGTTTACAAGATTCAAAATACCTGTAGGTACAGCCCCTGGCGCGAGACGCATCAGTATACACTTTTTCTGGACGGACACTGTTTTCATTGGATGAGTGATTATCATCGTCCTTTTTGGGCTTAGACGGGGGTTTGCTATGAGATTTTGAGTGGGTTTTCGGCTTTGAGTGTGGTTTAGATATAGTTCTACTCCGGGATTCAGTATATTCTTCGTATTGTCGATCCAGGGCTTCCTTAACAGCATTGTCGACAAGAGCTTTTAATTCAGCGCCCGTCAAATGAACCTGGGCGTTATCGTATTCGTCTTCTTTCGAATGACTATTCTCCCCACTTGGATCAGCCATGGTAACTTGAATCTGCTACAGAAGATAACGAAATATTTTATTTAGGAGTTTATTATGGAATTGTCTTTTATGGCAATTCATTAACCATGGTAAACAGAGACCATATCTAGTTAATTTGTTACTCACTTTTATTTAGGATTTGAACATAACCTATCCTAATTACAAACAATATTGTTAGTGGCATAACAGCCTAGTCACGAGGACGTCTTTATAATATTAGCTGGGATTACAGAGAATCAAGGCATGAAGGTTTGAACCGTAGTCCTTTTACCTTTTCTGACAGGGAGTCATAGACCACCACTGCCTTTTGTCTTATATGACAATAAGTATGGCCCGTAGGCACTACATCACTAATGGATGTTTAATAAATTTGGCCCGTAGGCACTACATCACTAATGGATATTTAATAAATGATCATCTTCATTGACGATTTAACCCATGATTTATATCATTAATTTGGGCTTTGGAATCCTTAGAAGGATTCTTATATAAGAATGACGCGTGCGATTTTGACGAATCACATCTGCCATGAACGTTAACATGTTTACAGAGGTTAACAGGGGATCCGAATCTTTTAATCAGGTCTTACCATCTTGGTCGGGTCTTATAAAGACACCTGACTAGGTTTCACTCTGAAGATTCTTTATTTAGACAGATTTAATTTAAAAAGGAATGATTTTTGATTTATTTCATATATAATAACAAGATGAAATTCATAACATAACATTCCATTACTTATAGTAATGATTACACGTTGCCCTAAACGGGACTTTTAGATAAGTAAATACCTACACAGAGGTTTATAGAAAAACATGTCCACGCAGGAACTAAATTGTAATAACAAATACAATAATACATATGGAGACTAATGATCTCGTTTCTTCCTTCCCTTCAGTAGGTTTGCTAAGCCTTTGAGAAATCCACGATTACTCTTACGTTCTTGTTCGAAGTCTCGTTCCACACGGTTTAAACGGTGGAGTATTTCTTCTTGCTCCGGTGGAGAAAAACGTGGCTGCTGCGACGGTTGCTGAACCGGAGGTATTGGATACCCATGAGCTGAGTAATCTGGTCTCCAAGAGGTTCCATGGGGAGCATTGTAATTAGCCGCTACCACGTATGGACCACCATCATAGTTATAGTTGTAGTGCGTGTGAGTCGGCTGCTCAAACGGATTATATGCGGTGGAACCGCCATATGCTGGTATAGGGTTATCATAGCCGAAAGGTGGCGGAGGTGGTGCAACTGGTGTAGAATTCACCTCTGTAGGGTGACCCGAAGGTTCACCTAATTGTGGTTCTTCTTCAGGCACTGACGGAAAGTGACTCGCACTCGAGTGGAGAGGGGTGCTGAAATGGAATTCCCCTCCTCGGGTGGACATCCCTGCGCCCGATCTTCTACGCCTTGGCGGATCTGGAATTACTGGTTGAACCGGTGGCGGTGGCGGTGGCGTGACTGCCACGAACCGCGAATCCTCAGAAGGATCCTGTTGTTGCTGTCGGTCGTGAGGTGAGAAATGATGTGAAGGTGTGAAGTACCAATTACATTGGTCAAACCTCGCCTGGTAACTGTCGGGACCTTGATAGGGTGCTCCATGAAAGGATGACCCATCAGAAATCTCGATTGGATGGTTGGGAGTACCCCTTGTAGGCTCGACGGGATCTGTATCCTCGTCCATATCCACTGCATTATCTTCAGAAAAGTGATCCTCTGGTCCTAGAGGGTTATACCCTATTGGCTCTTGGACATAATCCGCCGGGTTAAACTGTCCCACGAAGAAAGGTGAAGGATCGCCATAAGAACGGTGCGAAGCAGATCGCTGGAGAGGTATAAATGATGGTTGAGGGTTATTGGGGTCATTTTCTGAGTTTGGACCAAAAGAATGACGGTATGAAGGTGTTGAACTGTGCGAGGTAGAATGTCTTGCAGGTTCAAAGAGGTTCCTTCTTCGTCTCTGTGGTTCCTCACTTCTCGTACTGGAAGGAGCTCGCATGTTCGAAGGTCCATCCTCGTGATCATTGTGAGTAATGATCGTCCCTTTGCCTCTTCCTCCTCTTCCTCTTCTGATTGCTGGTGGCATATTTCCTGCTTTCAAAACTTTAAATAACAATAAACAATAAAAAGACAAACTGGAATAACAATTCGAATTTGTCTTATGTTCTTGTCTAGACTCAAGTATGTGCAATTGTGTCATTGAGATTAAACACTTAAGGATAGTGTTTAATTCACTCAATGTTGGCTCTGATACCAACCTGTCACGCCCCGATTTCCACGTGTCTCACCGGTGGGCCCGGTGGGGGATTGTCGTGACGTAGTTGGCAACAATATAGTCAAAACACACAATATATGAATGCACAACGGAAGCATAAAGATAATTATATTTCAACCATTGTTTGTAATATCAAATGTATTACGAATAGTCGAAAAGTATCCACAGGGGATCAAACAAAAATATAAGTATTGTTCAACAGACGAAGGCATCTTAAGCTTGCGAGACTCTTTAAGATGCTAAGGAGCTATAGCCAGCCAATTACGTCTAGTACCTGCATTTAATCTTTTTGGGAAAATACGTCAGTTTACACTGGTAAATACATTCAACCGACACTTTTGAAAATGTTTATAAAAATTGATTTGAATGCACATGGCACAAAATATCTTTTGATTAAAATGCACAGAGGCAAGATTAACCTTTTATAACTTGGGAGAATTATTTAATATTATAATCTTGTGAACGAATTACATGTTCCTTATGCGTTCAGTAGCCCGGATCAAGTCCGGGTTAAAGATCAATAGACACACCACAGCGATCTATTTATGCACTGACGAGTGTACGCCTACACTCCGCGCTTAGGTCGTGGCCATTTCGTAAAATGATGCCAGGGATATCCGGGACATGGTCATTAACCCCCCAAAGGCTTTTAAGTAACAAGACTGTTTAAACGAGCCGATCAAATTTATTCAATTACCCACTTAACTGTGGAGAATTTGATGCCCGATCAAGCGGTATGCTATATACCGTAACCCAAGCCCGTATAACGGAAAATAAGTTAAAAGTATTTACCTTTGCAAGTATAAATCCTTAATCGAAATAAATTGCAGATAGCTTTTACTGGTCTCCTAATCTGGAACGAAGGTTTAAATTAACCTATTAGAATCCTAACGGGTCTTTAATTTAGCCGTAGCTTAGACCGGTCAGTTTCAACGGATAGTTACGGTTTAATCGCGTGAAAGGTGAAAACTGGGAATGGAATGTGATTTCGACCCAACAAGCTTGAAGACCTGTTTTATATGGGTATAATAACCACACTCTGGATTTTGGGGTCAAAACATTATGGTTTGACCCGTTTCGGCTAGTTTATGTAAACTAGTTACATAAGCCGAACCGTGCGCGCAAAGTCAATCGTCTAAACTAAGCAAAAACTAAGCCACAAAAGGTTAGGCACACTTACAGAAGCTTGGTGCACGATTATGGATGTTAGAAGAATGCTTTGGAGCTCCAGAAGTGAATTAGAATGCAGGTTTGAGGTGTGTTTCACTTGTGCACAATGCCTTGCCTTTTATAGTGAAATATTTGGCATAGGATCATTACAACTCAACCTACAAGGGTCCATGGATGATCAGCAGGTGTCCTAAGGTACTAGGGGACATGTAGAGGGCACCCATGCTTCATTAATTGCCTCAATGATCGTTCACAAGCTCAAACAGCAAGTCTGTCCAAGTATTCTGCATCTGGCACTTTCACGCGGCCCGCATTAGGATCAGGCAACACAGATGCGGGCCGCCTGAATCCTAATGTCAGAAAAACGTATCAGCAGCTGGCTCGCGGCCCGCATTAAATCTCCCATAACCTTAACGCGGCCCGTATTAGACCTGATTTCCAAGATTTCCAAATCTTTTGTAATGATTAACCTGACCTTTCGGTTTCGAAGGGGTAACTTTGCGATTTGGCCCTCGATTATTTACCACTAAGGGCCTCGTGCCTTTTACCCGCATTGTTAAGTCCCCGGTTAGTTTAATTACTATCCGAAAAGCCTTAACTTTTATTGTTGACGCTTTTAACCCCCCTCATACGAATTTGATCATAACTTTCTCGTTTTAAAACGGAACTTCGCGAAATTTATATCGTATATTCTAGTGAGCGTATTTTACTGTTACAAAGCCTCGGGTTCATCAAAGGGTCACTCAGAGGTATAAATTAAACATGTTGACACAATTAACCCCTGTAGCTTGTAATCTCTCACTTTCTCCGCGTTTCGCTCCGTATGATCCATGATTTATTCGTTTGAAGGTACGAGCATCATTTAGGGTTACTATACAGTATATTTACCCTTCGTTGACATTTATAACCCTCGAATTTACATACTTTCAAGGTTTGTCAACTTTAGTCCTTTATCTAATAGTTAATGCCACGTGTAAACTCATGACACGTGTCAACACATTATTGGACACAAAATTTCGAGATGTTACATGAATCCTTACGAGGATCGAGGAAGCGGTTAGAACAAAAGGAAGATGGTGCCTACTATGTAGCAGGGCGCATCTGGGTCCCACTTTACGGAATCTTACGTGAGCTTGTGATAGATGAAGCGCACAAGTCTCGTTATTCGGTACTGTCACACCCCAACCGATGGCGGAATCATCGGGGCGCGGCACTGAGCGAAACAGATTGTCCAGAAGTTTACACAACAACTATTATTACAAATTCAGTTTAAATGATACGTCCCATACCGTATCCTAAATAAATAAATAAGTTATCATAGAAAGCAACTAGGCAAATAATTCCGTTCCGACAACTCAGATTCAATTATTACAAACCAAATGAATAAAGTACTACTTGAAGTCATTAAGACTTATCCGGACAAGATCTACAGACAGCTAATGCCATAGACCCCTGATCGGACAACTCCAACGGCTCCATGGCAATTGTTTATTTGCTTCTAGAGACCCCTAGGTAGACCACTACCTATAACTATTCATTGGCCTCTAGAGCTTTATTCTAGCCTCGCTCCCCTAGCAAGATTGCATCCTAAACACCTGTCACATACGTTAAAATAAAGTCAATACATATAATGTAAAGGTGAGCACACAAGTTTGACAAATAGCATATATAAAGTTCGAATAGTTTACGCATAACCAGGCACGTACACAGAGGAAAACGATGCATGTTAATTATCGACATGGGACCATCGGTACCAACGACTGCGGGTTGACCGTCCGAGACGGTTCGCAATACATGATTACCACCGTAATCCATGCAAGCAATTGTCCTTAACAACCCCCGTGTGAACGGGTGCTGAGTCCAAACTATAGTACTATGTTGCTAAGGCAGGTAGATAGCACTCCACGTGTAAACATAATAAACAACATTCATTTAGTCAAATAGTACATGCAATCAGTTAGCGTTCAAATAGTTTGTGTTTGATTGTGATTTGATAGGTAACGTATGTAACACCCAAAAGTGCTAAAAGCAAAAAGGGATTGAGTATACTCACAGTGATTAATTGTGGATTGAAGGGAGCACTGAGTGTATTATTAGCCTGAATAGTTCGATAGCATAACGATAAGTAACGCGGAAATGCAAATAAGTGAAAGTGGATCGAATAGGCTGGTCGATCGAACGGCAGGTTCGATCGAACGGGCTGTTCGGTCGGCTGGTCTGTCCGGTTGAACAGTCTTGTTCGATCGGACGGTTGGCTCGATCGGCTGGGCCATTCGAGTGGATTGTTTCTTCCTCTGGTGTGTTTGTGTTTGGGGATTTGAACTTTTGAAGTTTTCGTTGTAGTATATGAGAACACTGAAGTGTTCTTACCTTTCAAGTCGGTCGATCGAACGGTTCGTTCGATCGGCTAGCTCACTCGATCGACTAGGAGCTTCAGAGTTAGTCCTCAACTGAATGTCACTCGATCGAACGGGCTGTTCGATCGGCTGGCATTCCCTACTACGAACGAGTGGTAAAATCGATTAAGTGTTGAAGCATAGTATCTCATGATCCGAACAATAATGTTCACCAATCGAGTGACATATTCGATCGAACACTACTTCGTCAATACTATACCTCAAAAAGTTTGAAAAGTGAGACGCCATGTGCTAGCGATCGGCTGGCCCGGTCGATCGGCTGGTGTGTCCGATCGGCTAGGCTGTTCGAACAGCCTAGCCGTTTGGCCAGCAAGTCTGACCTGGTCAGCCTTTCGTCTAGTACTTGGCTGTTTGGTTACTTGTCATTATATCGACGTAGTTTGATAACGAGTTGAACTATGATACCTTCGTTCTTACCCGTCTCTCCGGCTCGGACAGGAATCACCCAAGTCCGTCCGTTGAGCGGCTCAGAACATTTGCTTAGAGTTTAACCCATTGTCGGTGAACCTCATAGATAGAATCCGAATCTCGAACCTCCTAACTGTTAGAGTGATTAGTTAGCCGGTTCAAGCTCCGTTTCTATCGGTTTGAATGCATTGAGTGTAAAAGAGTTGAAAGAAAGTTGGGATTCCTTCTTTCCATCCTTCACAACTTGTGGATGTTTAGATCTTTGATAGATCTTAACTTGTTTATGTGGAAATCGGTTAGATCTAAGCTATTCATGGTTGAGTGAGGCCAAAACATGATGTTCTTCAAGAACACTAGGATGACATCACCCAAGAACACCTAGATCTTGGTGATTTCACGGTTAGAATCCAAGTTTTGAAAGATAGAAAGGTGTAGAATCATGTAATGATCAAGAACGTACAAGGATTAGAGTGAATACTTACCCAGATTGAGAGAAATCTGAGAAAAAGTGAAGAATAGGAGCTGGCCGGTCAGAACTTTCCCAAAGTGGAAATGAAGACAAGGACAACCCTATTTATAGGCTTCCAAAAGAGGAAAGTGGCAGCCGATCGGCCAGGAGCTCCGATCGGATGGGCCGCTCGATCGGCTGGCAAGATGCTAGCCGATCGGCTGGCCTGTTCGATCAGGATGCCTCCTGTTCGATCCGCGACACATTTTGAGTATTTTGCGACGATTTTCGATGTTTCGATTTCGATGGACGCTGATACGAATACGATAGAGTTCCTAGTCAAATTACTTTCAGTTCCAACCACTATATCTACATACAAGCATCTATATTTCACGTTTCAATGTCGGTTTCGATTGAGTTCGACTGCCTTTCGAGTTTCGATTTGATTTTCGATTGATTTGCTTGAATACCACACCAAACATAAAGTAAACACGCACAAGTAACACACAAGGCACACACACACACGTATAACAATACCACAGTTCGCATAATTCGAGTCTCGAGTTTGATGATTGTTAGATTGGTTTGATTTCTGATTAGTTATCTTTATCGCATTGTTACTTCCTATCATACACAGTCGTAGATCGGTTGCATTGATTAAACTTTCGATTACTTCGATTCTTGCTGATTATAACACTTACTCCACAGAATACAACTAAAACATAAAATAGACTATCTACAGTCAAAGAAAGTCAAAGTTGACTTGGACTTTGACTTTGACTTTGACATTCGAAAACACGGGGTGTTACAGGTACATCCTGGTTCGGATAAGATGTACCACGATCTCAAGACTACGTATTGGTGGCCTAGTATGAAAGCCAACATAGCAACCTACGTCAGTAAATGCTTGACTTGTGCTAGGGTCAAGGTCGAATACCAGAAACCATCAGGCCTACTTCAACAACCAGAGATCCCGAAATGGAAATGGGAGCAAATTTCCATGGATTTCGTTACTGGCCTGCCTAGATCACAACGCGGAAATGATACCATTTGGGTGATCGTGGATCGGCTGACCAAGTCTACACATTTTCTGGCAATCAAGGAAACGGATAAGTTTGCTACTCTAGCAGACGTCTATCTAAAGGAAGTAGTATCAAGGCACGGAGTGCCAACCTCCATCATTTCTGATCGTGACTCACGTTTTACATCTGAATTGTGCCAAGCTATGCACAAGTCCTTTGGCTCACGATTAGACATGAGCACGGCATATCATCCACAGACAGATGGGCAATCTGAACGCACCATCCAAACCCTTGAAGACATGCTTAGGGCATGTGTAATCGACTTTGGTAATGGCTGGGAAAACACCTCCCGTTAGTAGAGTTTTCGTATAACAACAGTTACCACACCAGCATCCAGGCCGCTCCATTCGAGGCATTGTACGGACGGAAGTGCCGATCACCTCTTTGTTGGGAAGAGGTTGGCGACAGTCAAATCACTGGCCCAGAACTTGTAGTAGATACAACCGAGAATATTGCTCAGATACGACAACGAATGGCGGCAGCTCATGACCGTCAGAAAAGCTATGCTGATAAGCGAAGAAAGCCACTCGAGTTCCAGGTTGGGGATCAAGTGCTACTCAAAGTCTCACCTTGGAAAGGTGTAGTTCGTCTTGGCAAACGAGGCAAACTCAATCCGCGTTATGTCGGACCGTTCGAAATCATTGAGAAAATTGGCAAATTCGCTTACAGGTTAAATTTATCTGAAGAACTCAGCGGAGTTCACAACGTATTCCACGTGTCAAATCTGAAAAAGTGTCTGTCAGATGAGACCCTCATAGTTCCCTTAAAGGAGCTCACAATCGACGACCAGTTGCGATTCGTCGAGGAACTAGTTGAAATCACAGACCGAGACGTTAAGATTCTCAAGCGTACCAGAATACCTCTTGTTCGAGTTCGTTGGAATTCCCGTCGTGGCCCAGAGTATACCTGGTAACGAGAAGACCAAATGAAACTCAAGTATCCCCAATTGTTTAAGAAAAGTGCAACCACTACTGAGGCTGAAGCTACTGCAGAATTTCGGGACGAAATTCCAAACGAACGGGGGGATGATGTGACACCCCAGGAAAACCACGCAACTTAACTAGCTTCCTCAGTAACCACGTGCTAAATTTCGGGACGAAATTCTCTTAACAGGGGGAGAATGTGACAACCCTCATAATTACATGTATCCGTACGATTAATTAATTGTTAATTAAAGTGTTTGGTGACTGTGCTGAATTACTTAACTGCTTTCTGATTACTGTGTCATACTTACATGGTGCTTGTTAACATACTAGTCTTGTGCAGAATATTGACTAAATAGTCTTGTACGCCTTCCTAAGTGTTGGGAATTAAAAATGTTACAAAAAGATATATATAGGACACTATATGGAATAACTTAGCACTTTAACGGAACGGTATCTAACCGAACAACCGGACATTACCCGGAACACTAAAATATTACTAGAAGCACTGTTTTTACTTTTCTGAGCTAATTATGGTTCCCGAACACTTAAACATTCTACATAAAGTATCCTACACATTAAACACTAGATCTTACACTTTAACCCTCCACTAAATCACCTACTCATCCAACAATTTTCATTTAACCCCCCATTGTAATTTTCGGACCAAGCATGGTCCCAACTCAAGATTTAGTTAAATCTTGCATATTTCCCATGTAATATCTTAAAGATTATGATGTGATCTTGTATTGTACTCCACCAACATTTAGACCAAAGGATAATGTTCATACTTGGTTATAACTTATAAGAAAGCCTAAACTAATCATCTTCGTCACTCCACAAAACTTCCTCCTCTCCCACATAAGCTTGCGGCCGAACACCCTCCCATACACCACCACTTTTCGGTTTTCATTCATACAATTTCAAGTGCACTACAAGGTGTATCAAGGTGTTCAACGAAGCTCGGTGTTCACTGATCATCAAGGACCTCATTCGTTTGCTATTATCCTCCACTTTTGCTTCTTGATCTTCCCTAGCTTTAAGCTAGTTGTAAGACTTCCTTGATCTTGTTTACTTCATGTTTTGTAGTGGTTAAAAGTTATTGTTTGTTGATTTATACAAGAACACTAAAAGATCATGCACATAAACCTTGAACATAAAGCTTTACATAATATGAAAATGGATGAAACAAGATGAAATAATACTAGTATGATATTGTCTTGGTTATGTTGATGATTGGTTGTTGATGTCTTGGTAGTGTGATGATAATCATCATATGGAACTTGTTAAATCATGATTAAAAACATGAGTTAACAAGTTAGGAGGATTAGGGGTTTACATAAAAGAATCACCTCCATATTTAGACATGAACTTGGTGATAAAATGATTTCTTGTAAAAATAATAAACCAAGTGAACTAGTGATCTTGTAGATCTAAAACTTGTGAGTGATTTTCCTAAATAAACCAAGTTTAAAAGACGGTTTTCGAAAGATCATGATCCTTACACTATTTTGGAAATAAAGTAAGTATATGGACACTAGTAACACATGAAAATGTTGTAAATAAATATTTTTATAAAATATGTTCACAAGTTGTGAACATCTAAAAATCCCGAGAATGAGATTTTAAATAAAATAAACACACTTTGGAGGGTAACTAAACCCACTAAACGCCATACCAAGTTACTACGCGTTTTTATGAAACATCAAGTTCATGTTGGTTTGTAAATAGAATAGTTTGCTCTTGGTAAATTGTTGTTGATTGTTGAATGATTTTTGGAAAAGAAAATGATACGCTTATTAGCATGGACATCCCCATTTACAAAGGAAACTCTGGCGAAATTTTCTAAAAATTTCAACACTTAGAAATTATTTTTCTAACAAGTGTTCATAAATACGTTTTAACTTTGTTTTTTCAAAATAAACTTCGCCATGAGTTTTGTTACAAAAATACAAAGTACCAGAGGTTGATTTTTACAAGTAAAATGGTTAAATATATATTTAGAATATATATTTTATGCTAGAACACTTGTGTGGATAGTTGTTTATTTTGTGAGATAGTTATATTATTTAGGGTAAAATAATATAACTTAACAAAGTACCTTGACATTAGAATTGTGTGGTACGTGATAGAAGTAATGAGTAGATAAACCGTACGTAGGATACGTGTTATGCATGAGAAACTGATTGTTATCTGTACCTTATTAGGACGTGCTTGATTTATGATTATTAGAGTAACTAATCTAACCGAGCAAACCAAGGTGAGTTCACACACTTTCTAAGGCATGGGATTCCCGGTGGTTGGGAATGGGTTAAAGAATTAAAACGGAACCTACATATCCTCCTTGGGTAGGATATGTACCGCCATCCTCCATGGGTAGGATGCCAATATTAATCCTGCGTATTCTCCTTAGGTAGAATACGTACGTTCGTCCTCCTTGGGTAGGACAACAACCTTAAAACTTACTAGACAAAACTCTATCATTAAGTCCCTCATTTTATATCGACTTAATCGACGAGGCCAATGGCGAGCGGGTCATTAGTTAATAGCGCTATTAGGTTTAACAAACCTCACACCGTGCCAGTCGGACGGGCGTGTACTAATGGACTATGGCAAACTGTCAATGATGATAGACATTGACGTAGGGCACAACTTACTTTCGTTAGTAGTCGATATGGTAACAGTCTAGTGGTTCACATGGGGAAGCCCCCATTGATTATGGATATGGTTTGGGTATTAAAGAAGGAACTGGTTAATCATATTTTCAACTATGCGGTAACCCCCACGGCAAGTAAGCCAGCCAAAGACAAACCATGTTTTCGGAAACAACTTAAAACTAAACAACCAACTGTGAACTCACTCAACTTTGTTGTTGACTCGTTGTTACATGCCTTACAGGTCGTTAGATGCTTATGGAGCTTGCACGAGGAGGAGGTCGTTGTGGGATATGGATTGTTATGTTCCGTGCTTAACATTTGAACTTTATGAACTTATTAAACTTATGTTTTTGGATTTTACGTTTTATGCTTCCGCTGTTAACTTAAAGTTGGTTACTTTTATTTTGGTCACCAATTGTATTGTGGTTGGTTTTACTTACTTAATTACGTTGTTCAATATGATTGGTGGCTCGATCCTGGTTATGTCACGCCTCCAACAGATGATACTCCGCATGGTGGATTTTGGGGGTGTGACAGTCTGCGCGTGATCTGCGCAACGCAAATAGAAGTAGGGATGATCACGGTACCGTACCGAACCGGTACCAAAAAACGAGAAAAGTAGGTACCGATAGAATACCGATACCAAAAAACAAGAAAAGTGGGTACCGATACCAATACCGAATATCTCGATATGATTCGATACTGGTTCGATACCAATACCCGATATCAAATGCTCATCAATGAATAGAAGATCCATATTTAGAAAAACAAACGCCACACAAATCTGTTTATCCAAACATGGGCTTAAGTTAAGCCATTCGGGATATCTGATTCTCCATCTCATCTTCCCGGTGACTCGAAGATTTCCAAAAACCCTAACTCCACATGGAACGATCGAGCCGAAAACACAGGGATTCCGTCCACACCGAATCAACCAGAGACCACAAGCATCGAACCACCAAACACACCGACGATCACCGTCGCCGATCCGAACGCGAGAAATCCGAAGACGTTGTGAAGCGCGAGAGGTCGTACGACAGAGATGACGTAAACGATACGGAATCGAGAGAGAAATCGGTTGATAACAGACGGAATCACAAGAGAAAAGACAGAGGTTACAGTGATGATGAAGATCGGTATAATGATGCACGAGATAAACGGAAGGATAGGCGGAGGTTTGAGGACGAGAGAGAGAGGAGGAAGTTTGAGGATAGGGTGAAGAAGGAAGAGGTGGACTTTGTTGATGACGTGGATAAGAGGAGTTTGAATGGGGAAAGGGTGGTGAAGAGAGAGCCTAAAGATGAAGTGTTTGGTGGTTCTTCTAATGCCAATGTAAGTTACTTAATAGTTTGGTTTATATTTTATACTCTAATAATGATTTTGATGATTGGCATTATCTTTTTATATGGTTAGGGTTTATGTATGTTGTATTGCACTTGTATATAAATGTATTTATTCTGTAACTACTGATGTTAGATTGAAATCTAGGGAAAGCTTCACTCAATAGTAGCCAAGTGGTTAGTTGCAGATGTTCATTAGTGTGTTCTTATTCTACTGCACTTTGATGTAAAATCTAGGGAAAACTTCACTCCAAATTTTTCTAGTATTTCATTTACAGATTTTCATTAGGTGTTCTTATTCGGTGCTTACTTTGATGTTATAACTTATATCCAGGGAAAACATCACCCAATAGTAGTGAAATTTTCCAGTACAGATTTTAGTTAGGTGTTGTAGTATGTTCTTATTTTCTACTTTGATGTTAAATAAATCTAGGGAAAACTTCACCCACATTTTTTTAGTGTTCCTTTACAGAATGTCGTCATTAGGTGTTTCAATCCTATGTAATGTACTTTGACGTTAAATATAGGGAAAACTTCACCCCCAAGTTTACTGTCACTCAATTTTCATTAGGTTTTTTAATCTTTAAAAAAAATTAAGTGTGCAAATGAAACATATATGAATCCTGGTTACTAATAGGTGATATAGTTTTTCAGTTAACTTGAAGTAGGAGGTAATGGTGAAGAATTTTTACAACTAAATAATAATGACCAAGTTTCATAGTTGTTAATTCTAATTCAATTTGAAAATAATCAATCACTAAATACTAACCAAGATTCATATATGTTTCATTTGATTTTAATTTTTTTGTTACATATATAAAAATATATATAGGATTGAAACATTTAATGAAAGTAGAGGAACACAAACTCTTTGATTGACTTACGTGGGATCCTCGATTACTAATGTGTAAAGTTACCTTTCAAATCTAACACTGCTCAGAAGTAAATGATCTTCAGCATGATCTCTGTTTGTATTTTGGAGAAGCATTTCTCGATGGTAATTGCATTAGACGACCTCTGTTGGGCATTTACTTGTGCTTGGGGGCAACATTTTGTACTGGACATTCATGAAGACTCAATTTGAGGGTATATATATATATATATTATATTAATTAACAATATATGTGTTGGCAATTTGGAGGTCTGTAAGAAACTAAGAACTGTTCTATTATCTTTGATTTAATTTACTTCTCACAATTTTTGCTGCATGCTATCATATACGTTCAGCGGCGCCTTGTTTATCTACGTTGAATTGTGTTCATACATATTGGTTACAGGGTGATGCACCGGGATCACACAGTAAGGCATCTGGAATCTCGCGTGAGACCCCTTTGGCACTAAGCCACCCTCCTTCTAAGGTATCGTCACTTTCTACCAAACATGAAAATGAAGGAGTTAATAGTAACAGATCTCATGAGGTTCCTGGGAAATCCAGTACAGATGGAAATTCTTCAGCAGGCAAGAGTCGGGGCATCTCGCTCGATGCCTTATCCAAGGCTAAAGCAACTTTACTGAAACGAAAGGAGCTTGCAGAGAAGATGAAGAAAATACCCCTTGTAAGTTGTTATTTTAATTTCTTATTAGCGCACCTTATTTTCTGTAAGCTCTTATGATGCACTATGCAGTTAATGCGGTAAAAAGTCAGATATCGGTCAAGGACTGATATTTGAGATATAGGTTATCGCGGTCAGATATCGGTAATTTTAATATCATGCAGAATTTATATATATATTATATATATATATAGCAATTAAGCACTAACAATTCAGTATCTCTCCTACCATTAACAAACCAACCTTTTGCAACTTGCAAAACGCTGACAATTGTAGCCAGTAGGAACTCATTAAGACTTAAAACACCAACATTCAACACTAACAATTAACAGTTAAGACTTAAACCACTAATAGCAACAATAAGACGAAAGACGAATGGTAGAACTAAGAATAAAGGTACTGTTATCGGGTGATGGTGCATAGATATAAGGTGTGGTGATTGTGCCATGTTACTTTCTCTTATTTTGTGTTTGTTTTGGTGCAGCTAAATAAAGGCGTTGACTCAAGCACAGAAAGAAGTACCCCTCCCCAACCTGTAAGCGCTAGTGCACAGGCTTCACTTGTTGGTGGCGTGCCCCATATTGCAGGACTTACCGCACCCAAGTTTGAAGCTGTAAAACGGGCACAAGAGCTTGCTGCCAAGATGGGATTTAGACAGGATCCAGAGTTTGCCCCACTTATAAACATGTTCCCTGGACAGTTGCCACCAGATGTCATTGTTCAACCCAAGCCTGCTAAAGCTCCTGTTCTTCGTTTGGATGCGTTGGGTAGGGAAGTAGATGAACATGGGAATGTGGTCAATATACCAAAATTAAACAACCTCAGCACCCTTAAGGTCTGTTCCTTTTTCTTCTGTCTGCTTTGTTTATCAATATTAAATCAGTGTAGCATTTTTGACCCAAATACTTTACGAATGGGTCAATTTGGGTTGTGTTTTTTTTTTTTTTTTTCAAATGGGTCATATGAGTCAAATAAAAAAATAGTTTAAAGGGGTACATTACTACATGTGAACGGTTCTAAAATTTTCTAAGGTCTATGGTTTTATGCATGTAGCCTCTTATATCATTTTCTCTTCAGTGATAGTTTTTTTTTTTGTTTATAATATTATAATTTTTGTAATTTTACTTGAAGAGTTACTTATTTACATGCTCTTTTAAGTAATAAACAAGTTTTTTTTTTGGGTCAACTCGACCCAACATGTCCTATTTTGACTATAACCTGTTTCTAACCTGTCTATGTTCTAAGTCATGTTAATTTTTTGTTCCTCGAAATCATTCAGGTTAACATTAACAAGCAGAAAAAAGATGCATTCCAGATTCTGAAACCTGAATTAGAAGTGGATCCAGATAAAAATCCTCACTTTGATCCTCGAATGGGAATAGATAAAACAAAGCTTTTGAGGCCTAAAAAGATGACATTTCAGTTTGTAGAGGAAGGCAAATGGTCTAAGGAGGCAGAGATTGTTAAGTTAAAGGTATCTTATGTTTTGTTGTTTACTACTTTACTGTTAGTTTAAATCCTGAAACTGGTCGTTTGTGAAAGAAAGGGATTTTGAATGAGCGTTTTGTAAAACGGTAAAATGCATTTTTAGTATTAAGTGTATAAGTTATCTAAATGGGGAAACTATATGGACTGGTCAAAGTTTTGGTCAGTCCCGGTTGAAGTTAGCTTGGCTTGGTTTATGAGTCTTATCTATTATTATAAATAGAGGGTAGGGATTATTATGTTTGCAAACTTTTCACATTGAATAATGAAACTTGAGTCAAGTGTAGAGGAAGGCAAACGGTCTAAGGAGCACAGAATGCTAAGTTGAAGGTTGTTGTTTTAAATTCTGAAATGGGTGGTTTTTGAAAGAAAGGAAAAAGTTGAAGGAGTTTTTCCTAAAGGGGTTAAATGTATTTTTAGCATTTGGTATTAAGGGTGGAGGGAGTGGTCAATCACTATTAGGGTGTGTGAGTTATTCTCTAGCCAATAATATCATGCCATGTCAAGTCCCCATTTTGCACTCAATCACTGGCAATGGTCAAACACATGGAGAGTGGTAAAGAATTTAAAAAAAATGTGATTGGTTGAAAGGGGGGGTTGGGACCCACCATTAAACCCCCCTCTCTCCTCCTTCCCTCCTCTTCCCGCATCGGCCGCTTAACTCGTTCCCCGCTCCCCGAAATGAGGCTGGCAACCGTTCACCGATCGGTGAACACCATTCCCCGAATGGTTCACCGAAACGATACCGACCACCCTAAGTATTTAAGTTCTCTAAATGTGGCAAGCTATATGGCTTGCTAGTTAGTTCAAAGTCTTAGGCTCTTAGCTTGAAACTAGCTTGGCTTGATTTATGCAATTTGGTTCATGAGTCTATCTATTATAATAAGTAGAGGGTAGGGATTATTGTATTGGAAGATTTTCACATTGCATAATAAGTCGAGCAAAGTTGCTCAAGAACCTTTGTTTATATTTTTTGATGGATTCTGGGTTTGATAGCCAGAGTCTTTAAGTCTCGATCATTCTTGGTCCCAAGTCAGATATGCTAATCTGATCAGGAAGCAAAGAAGCAGCAGATTTGTGTCCAGATCAGGAAGAAGGAAGGCAGCAGATCAGCAAAAAAAAAAGTTTTACAACAAGAGAAGGCTTCAACAGAGCTACGATTTGATCAAGCAAGAGCAAGAGATTTGATTAACCATAACAGGTTGATCAAAGCAAGAACAAACATCAAGAGCTAGAAAGTCTGATACAATTCCACTGGGTCAAATTAGCTCAGTTAAACTATTGGAGCAGACTCTTGACCCAGTCAAATAGAGTTACAGATTAGCAGGAAATTGGAGGAGTGGGGAGAGCAGTTCACAAGCTTGAATTTAGGAATTCTATCAGTATTAGTAGTAGGCTAATGTTTATCCTTTATTTCTTGAGTCGATGTTTTTGTTTATCTAGTTAGTTAGGGTTCTATCTTTTTTATTGGAGACCTTCTGCTCTCGAATTGGGATTCTATCATTTGGTTCCATTGCCGGGAAACCAATTAAATCGCCATCTCATTTCAACCTAGATATTGATTTTGCAAACCCCATTTCCTCGCAAATTCCATTGTAACTTCCAATTAAATTGGAAATTTTCAATACAGAATTTTAATTTAATTGACTAATGTTGGTGTTGTATTAATGGGTGATGGTTTGCTGATACAAGTAAAAGAAACAGGAAGAATTGCTCAGATACCAGTGAGTGAGGCCTATTTGGGTCGTGTTGTAAACGCCCATTGATGGTAGAGGTGAAATTTCATCTTCTCAATATAGATTAATTGAATCTCCCGCCCGCTCTGGGGATTATTTCCTGAAGTCGGGAAATACCTCTTCGCAAGTCACAACTTGCAATATGTTCCAGTTAGCAAAGTCAATTTAATTGGGAAACCAAATCCAGTTTTTTTCATTCTTATATCCGATTCTGTTATATGAACAATGTTGCAGAACCCTGAACAGTACCAAGAGCAGTGATTAGCCACAATTGCAGTCATAGTAGACAAGGAGCCTGAGGATGAACCATTGAACCCAAAGGTCTCTGGACGGATCTGGTCAAGGAGGAAGCTTTCAATGACGACCCTAGTGAAGACGGCATTGGGTCTGAGCCTTGAACATGAACATAGGCGATCTAAATCATATCATAACATAGCATTCACCGGTAATTGCTCAAAGGAAACCATAGAAGTTCGTAATTTTAGTCCCCACACCAAACGCCAAATGGCGTGGGGACAGTCACAATCGAATCAGGGCAACACGCGATCACAGACGGTGAGGAAAGCTCTCTCAGTTAAAGGGGTTTTCGCTAAAATCAGCCTCCATGCCATCGTGGGGACAATTTGGAAAACAACCTAGACCATTGGAACGAGTTCAAAGGAATAAAGGTAAGCTACAAAACAATCATAATTCGGCCACTTTTCACCGTCTTCGACTCGAACCATTCGAGGAAACATTACACAGTGCCACAACTAAATATTTACCCAAGCGACTTGAGGACAAGTCGTTTTCCAGGGTGGCAGAATTGATACAATTCCACTGGGTCAAATTGGCCCAGTTAGACTATTGGAGCAGACTCTTGACCCAACTGTTGACCTAGTCAAATAGAGTTACCGATTAGCGGGAAATTGGAGTGGGGTGAGCCGTTCACACGCTTTGAGTTTAGGAGCTGTTAGCAAATTCTATCAGTATTAGTAGTAGGCTAATGTTTATTATTATTTTTTTTTAAGTCAATGTTTTTGTTTATTTATTTAGGGTTCTATCCATTTGTAATTGGAGACCTTCCGTTCTCGAATTGGGTTTTGCATTGGTAATTGAATCGTTTGCTTTGAGTCTAATATCTAGATTCTATCAAAGTCGAACCTGTGTTATTCGCATAGCAAGAGCAAGTCGACTCTTTGCGGTTCACATTGGAAGATTAAGGACTGTACCCTCTGTGGTCCGAAGCAAGAAGAGTCGGAAGAAGATCTGTGTCGGATCTTCTGATTGATTCAAGCTGAAAACAAGTAGTAAAGGAGAAAGTAGCAACGCAACAAGATAGAAAGCAAGTTAGCAAGACATAACCGCTAGTAGCAAGGCAATACAAGAAGCAATTTCTTTGCAAGACAAAGAAAGTAAGAAAATTATGGCAAAAAACATTTCCTGAAGCGGGTCGTTTTTGAAAGAAATGAAAAGTTCTAGGAGGGTTTTGTAAAAGGGTTAAAAGTATTTGGTATTAGTTTTTTAAGTTATCTAAAAATGGGGCAAGTTATACGGATTGCTAGTCAAATCAAAGTCGTAGCTTGAAATTTAGCTTGGTTTGATTTATGCAGTTTGGTCGGAGTATAAATAGAGGGTAAGGATTATTGAATTTGCAAGCTTTTTTACATTGAATAATAGCAGTTTAGAGTTGAGCAAAGGTGCTCAAGAACCTGTTTCTATATAATCTGTTCGATTTTGGGTTTGATAGCCGACAAATTTACTTGTTTCTTACATTTGTCGAAGAAAGATCATTTATACTTTTCTGACTGTTGTAATTCATGTTTTCAGAGTCAATTTGGAGAAGCGCAAGCGAGAGAGTTCAAAGCGAAACAAGCACAGCTTGCTAAGGCCAAGGCTGAACCTGATATTAATCCGAATCTCATAGAGGTGTCTGAGAGAATCATCACTAAAGAAAAGCCCAAGGACCCTATTCCTGATGTTGAATGGTGGTAAGTTATTACAACTTTCATTTTCTTATAAGGTCTTTTGTTTGGGTCAGTAACTGATCCCACAATACAATCTTTAATATTTATATTCAGGCAACTGATTTTCGAAATGCTTGACACTTTTTTTTTTTTTTTTCCGTTTTGACTTCATGTGTAGAGGTGGTTACTACAACTTGTTTAGGATATGGGTCATAACGGTCTAATTGGTAAAATGACAAGTTCAGTCAAAAAGAAAAGAAAAGGTCAATGGGTTGAATGTCTCATTTTAATGCATAGTAGTCAACCTACTCATCTTTTTATCAAGAAATTGGGTTATTGTTGTAATAATATTTTTTTTTGTATTCTCAATTACACACAATATTTGTAAAAGTAGTAGAAAAATTGTTTTGGGCCAAGCCAATATGACCCATATGTGTTTTGACCCGCTTCCGTTATTTATATGTCGTGTTGTAACTCCTTTTGAACATGCAGGGACGTGCCACTTCTGGAATCTGGTACTTATGGAAACATCACAGAAGGCGGGTTTGCAGAAGATATACTAAAGAAAGAAAAGATTACCTTATACGTGGAACACCCTCGTCCTATCGAACCGCCAGCTGAACCCGCTCCACCGCCACCTCAACCATTAAAACTCACCCAAAAAGAACGCAAAAAGCTTCGCACTCAGAGACGTCTAGCCACCGAGAAAAACCGTCAAGAAATGATCAGACAAGGCCTTTTAGAACCCCCTAAACCAAAAGTCAAAATGAGCAACCTAATGAGAGTTCTTGGCTCGGAAGCAGTCCAAGACCCGACCCGGCTCGAAATAGAGATAAGAAGTGCTGCAGCGGAACGTGAGCAAGCCCATGTTGATAGAAACATTGCACGGAAACTAACGCCAGCCGAAAGACGTGAAAAGAAAGAGAGGAAACTTTTCGATGACAATAATACCCTTGAGACAATAGTGTCTGTTTACAAAATTAACGAACTTTCTCACCTTCAAACACGGTTCAAGGTGGATGTTAATGCCCAAGAGAACCGTTTGTCAGGCTGTGCAGTTATTTCCGAGGGTATATGTGTTGTGGTGGTGGAAGGTGGTGGTAAATCTATAAAACGTTATCAGAAACTGATGCTGAAACGTATAAACTGGGCTGCTGCTCTGGAAGAAGAGGATCAAGATGATGATAAACCGAAGAACAAGTGTGTGTTGGTGTGGCAAGGGAGTGTTGCTAAACATAGTTTTCATAGGTTTTTGGTGCACGAATGCAGGACCGAAAATGCTGCCCGTAAGGTGTTCTCTGATGCTGGAGTTGGCCATTACTGGGATTTAGCGGTCAACTTCTCAGATGAGGTGTGATTTGTAGAAGCTAGTCGGGCTTATCCACCGCCGATCTGTTTTCTATGCGCATGTTGAGGTGTGGAGCCTTTTACTTTACTAGCTGAGTATGTATATGATTAGTAAAGCTGGTGTTTTTTTGGAGGTCCAAAACATGAGCAGCTTCTAATGTTTTGTGGAATAACAGACTTGAAATTTTCTATGGCGATTGCAACTACATATTTGTTTTTCTGTTTATTTCATGAGCTGGGATGAGCTGAGTTCGCATTGTTAGTTATTTTTCAAGCTTTAGCTAGGCCCGGTCTCATGTAGTTAATTAGTTGTTAAATTAATTATTTAACTGTTTTAGTTATATTTATTAGTTAAATATTTAACTGTTTTATTTATGGAATAATAGATTTTAATAATTCTAACTATTCGCAGTTGACAGGCAACAGTCCCAACTTCAAAAATAATCTTGTGATCATCATTCTTTGTAGCAATAATGTAAAGAAACAAGTCAAGTCAACTGCAACGGTTTTTTTTTTTTAATCTTCTAGTCCTTTTTTTACTGGAAAATTTCATTAAAAGCGGCCGGCTTGACAAAAAACACAGGACCGCACCACCAACCACAGTCGCGAAGCTGAAGTTCCACCTTTGGAAGTTGAGCTTTATGCTCCTCTTCCCAAGTTTTAGGTTCCTGTTCACATACTGACAATTAGAAACAAAGAGTAACAAAGCTTTGAAATGAATAAGAATCGTGATACTTTTGGGGACTTTCTGACGACGACAGAGGATAAGGACCGGTGTAATTTCCAAAAATCCGGGCATTTTATTCATTCCTGTATTTATCTACATATACTATTTTTATATATAATTTTCCTTACACTTTTATACATAACAAAAAATTCACTGTTATTTGTTATGTAATTATGTTTTTATTGTATGAAATTAATATATATAACATTTAGAGTACTCGAAATACCCCTCTTTTGCAAATTAATTACAAAAATTCTTGGCAACTAACAAGGCAAAATTTTTTTCCTCAGGTGCAAATAAGTAAGGGTAGAGTTGTAGACAAAGGTAAGAAATGTGGGGTCCACCATAGAAAAAAAAAATAACGAATTGTACTTTTGGTATTTCTAGATTTTGAACACCAAAATTTGTTTGATAGTCAGCTTTGCTCTCTCAATTTTTTTTTTCGTCTTTTTTTCTTTAATTTCCCTTTAAGTTTTAAAGTTGTCACTTTTCCTGTCATTTTCTAAAAACCTTATATTAATCGTCGTTTGCTTGCTACTTTACACGGTTTTATGACCTCCATGCCCACTTTCTCGGGTTTGTCTAAAAACCTTATATTAGCCATCGTTTGGGTCTTTAGGTTAAGCTTTTTCGGTAAGAATTTGGGTTTGTCTATGTTTTACGCTAGCTCGCGGTATAAGTTCACGTTTGTCTTTGCTTATGTTTTACGCCACATGGCATTATAAATTCGTATGTTTGTTTTATGATTTTTTCCGGTTTTGATCGTCGTTTGCTTACTATTTAGCACGATTTTAGGACCATCGCACCCGCAACACGAGGCAGGTTAACTACTAGTTGGAATTATATATTCGATAAGCTTGTTTAGGCTCCTAGCCTTGTCAAACTCGGTATATGAAGCTTGGGCTCATTTATCAAATGAGCTTCAAGTTGGCCTTGAGCTTCAAGATCGAGATTTTTGTAAGTCGATCTTGAATAGCTCATGAATAACTTGGTTCGTTTACACTCCTGGCTTTGGACTATAGTTTGTATTTAGGGTATCAAGTTGATGCCCAACTAACTAGGAATCCCGTCTAAATAGTAACATCTAACTGGAATTGTATTATCTAGCCATCTAGGGTATCAAATTGATGCCCAACTAACTAGGAATCCCATTTAAATAGTAACATCTAACTGGAATTGTATTGGGACTATCAACTCGCGTTTTGGATTTTTGGTTAGAGCACGACGATCAATGAACAACTTTACCCTATGGATGTTTGTATGTGAGGGTTGTCCGTCCAAGTTCTATGCGCTACTTGTGTAAGTTCGACCAGACTCTCGCGTTGTTGGTTCACTGTTAGTTCATACATTGGCCCACTTCTTTCTGTGCACAAAGTTTGTTTTTCTTAGATATGTGCTTTTTAATAAACGCCTCATGTTTTGGTTGCCTCGCTTAACCCTCATTTAATTAAATGAGTTGTGTTCGGGCTATAACATGTTATGTTTTTCGAAACAGCTCGACCCATTTAATGTTAGGAGAAAAACAAAAAAATATGTTTTACAAGGTTAACTCGCTAACCCGTTTAGCCATTTAATACAACCTGTTTACAACCCACCAACCTGTTTATGATTGATTTATAATTTGATTACAATTTACTCGCAATCAGTCACTCATTTGACTCGTTTAGATAAATGAGTTATATGTGTTGTGTTCGGGTTACACAATTTTAAGTGTGTCCGAACCATGGTTGATGTTATCACTTTACAAACAAGTAACCAGACAGTTGGATTTATGTGGGTAAAAGGAAGTTTAAACTTAGAAAGATGATTTCCATTAAGAAATTGTGGATGCAAACAATTCATTCACTTACAAAAGATTTTTGGTATTTAACAAAGAACCATGAGATGAAGTTTATTTATTTATTTATCTTGCAGTCCAAACTGCATGTCACATTCTCACATGGATACAGAAAATGATACTAGCATACAACAACAACAATTATTTATTCACTTATCAAATACAGCTTCTGGCCATCTATGATCATATCAACATCAAGAATTTTACCTGCATCTTCGGTCACTACACAACAAGTGGGATGAACGGTTAACTCTAACAGCTCTGCCGATACTTTGACGAGTTCATCAATGGTGCGGGGTATCCATACGACTACTCCAAACACATTTTCTTTTCGATCCCACGGGTGATAAGGGTATACTGTACATTTCCTCGGGTGCATTTTATCTGTCAATAATTACTTTCATATCAGCAACAATTAAACTGATTGTTACAATCTCGAATAGTAAAAATACATGGCAGTATCATTTATGCACCCCTGAAAAGTTGCATAAAACCATATTTATCCATCCAAAAAACTTACAACTTCATATTTACACATTTTATTAATTAATAGCATACATATCCACATGTATGTTTCAAGGGAAGGTTATAAATAGCATACATTTAAAAATCCTTAGTTTGATGTATATACAATATATTATGTCAAGTTATGAGGGATGTATCCGTCTCCGAAAATGATAAAATACTTTTGGGCCCCGTGCGAAACAAAAAAAATTGGGCCCCTCCTTATAATATATAAACTCATCAACCGTATATCAAAAAACCATAATACGACTATAATTGTTATAAAATAAATAAAACAAAAGTAGTGTAGCAAAATAACTGAATATATATAAACATACCCAAACTAGTTTGGCAACATGAACCTTTTCATATAAATTAAAAAGAAAAAGATCTAGATATTGAGTTCTTCAAAGTTTATATTGTAAATAGTTAAATGACAAATGAGAAATAAAAAACCTACAAGAAAACATGTAAAGTTTATTAGGTAAATGATTAAATAAGAAGAAAAAATGAATGAACTTTCAAATTTGTGGAGGCCCAAATTTAGATGTGAAAAATCAAAATTAAAAATAAAAAATGGCCTTTTTCCCCCTATTGATAAAACAAGCTGAAATCAGCTCTAAACAAAAACAAAACATAAATTGTAAATGAAAAACAAATACAGAACATGAATTAAAAAAGAAAAAATAAAAGTGAAAAACAAATACAGAACATGAATTAAAAATGAAAAAATAGAAATGAAAAACAAATACAGCACATGAATTAAAAATGAAAAAGACAACAGGGGGAGGGGGATTCAAAACCGGAGTCTCCGACTCTCAATTTAACTTTTGCATCCATTGAGACAAAGGACTAATATGTTCATTTTTTCCTGCAACAAATTTATATATTATTTTTTAAACTATTTGGGGCTCTAAATGTTTTGGGCCTTGTGCGATGGCACCTTGCATAGGCCTGTATGAAATTGTCCCTGTCAGTCTATATGTTAAGTTTAAAGTAGGGTAAAAAAAGTAAAAATGAAACACACCTGTTATTTCTTGCAAACCTTCTGGAAGTTCTGACAACTGAGCAGATTTTGCTTCTTCTAGTAATTTGATCATCATCTTGTTTCCAGACATTCTCCCTTCATCAAGGGGAGTGTTACCCCATCTGTATATTCAAAACATATAATCTATGTTTTACCTGCAACTAAATAAATCTAAATGCGTTACAAAGTGCAAACCACAGGGACCATCCGTGTACTTTTTGAAAGCTAGGGACCAAATCCAAAAATTTGGTAAACCACAGGGACCATCCGCATACTTTACTAATGCACATCCAAATAGAGTATATATGAGTCTAGCCGCTCGTGAGCTACTCAATGCTGGGTTGCCAAAACTTGAATCGAGCCGAGATTAAACGAAGCTCGAAGGGAGCTGAGAGCTCTAGCTCGGGCTCTTGTATATCTAAACAACTTTTTTAAGTTGTAACATAAGGGGTATATAAAACATACCTATCCTTTGATAGAACACTAGCTCCAGCTTCAACGAGCAACTTAGCAATTATATAAGAACCATGTGAGGCAGCTACATGAAGTGGAGTTCTAAAGTCAAAATCTTTCGAATTCGGGTCAATACCGTTGGATAGTATTCGTTTAATATAATCAATATCTCCTCTTGCAACGGTCGCACATAAGAAACAACCAGCATCATCTATCTTTAATGTTGCACCTTCTTTCACTAGTAATGAAGCCACTTTATCATGACCATACTTAATGGCTTCTAATAAAGGCGTGTTGGCAAAATTATCTGCAAGTAATAATAATAATAAATTAGTTGGGTGAACGTGAATCTTAAACTCGAGAAAATAGATTTGGTAACCAACGGAAGGAAATTTACCTAACGCGTTAAGTTCAACTCCTTCTTGAATAAGGAAAAGAGTGATATCCTCGTATCCTTTCGATGCAGCGAGATGCTGTTCATGTCAACAGCTTGTTATGTTAGCAAACACTCAGCAGTAGAGGTGACCCATTTGACCCGTTAGAGAGAACAAGGCTTAAATTAACATATTCGTACATACCAGTGGTGTCCTTCCGTCGTAATCTTTCTTGTTTGGGTCAGCTCCAGCTCGAATCAAGCTTTTCAGCTGATACAAATCACCATAATACGTCGCACTGTTGACTCTCAGTGCCAGCTCAGCTTCATGTTTTCCAATATGCAATGTGATATCAGTCTCTAATTGCTTCAAACGGTCATCGGTTGCTTTGAACTGCCACCATGCATATATTATTTCAGAAATCTGAATTTTAAACGGATCATATATTCGATTATGGATTTTTCAATATTTATTACCTCTACCAAATTATTCAGAATTTTCCGGCCATCATGAAAATATATCTCAAGGATATTAGAGAAAGATTGTTTGTCGATTCGAAGAAGTCTGCAAAGCTCACAAACTCGAACCGTATAGGGCTGAGGAACGTTACATAATATAGAAACTTCTCCAAATGAACTGTCAGGTTTTAAAATTGATACGGTCTCTTCAGATCCATCTTCACATATAGCAATTTCCTCCTGTATTAGATTTTATTAATATATCATTCAAAACTAATACCAAATTAAAAAAAAAATAGCATTCGGAAAGGATATTAAATTAAAAAAAATAGGATTAGGAAAGGATATTATACCAGTTCACCATGACAGATGAAATAAAGTTGTTCAACTGCATTTCCCTGTTCCATGATTACTTCCCCTGGGAGAAAAAACTCCTCATGCACTTTAGTTACCTGAAACAAAATTAGTTTGCTGAGGTGAAATATACATAACAAATCTTATGTGGTTCATCTACTTTAGATTGTCTATATTAAACACGCCCCGCTATATATATATACAGGGAAGGGTTAACATAACGTTATTTTACTTATTTCGTGAAAATAACGTTAAAAGCGGCGGACGGCTAATCATGCATCAGGTGGTGGCGTTGATAGACGAAAGAAAAAAGGGTACATGCACTAATCGGCCTTTGTCCCGATTGTTGAGTGTTATGTGCCTTATGTCCAAGGCTTGATGCAAAACTACTATCGAGTCGGGGGTCTCACTGGAAGCAGCCTCTGTATTCCTACGAGGGTCTATTTTTTGGAACATCCTGTTTTGACCCATTACTATGCATATTCACACACAACACTTTTAAGGATGTAAACTTTGGGATTATGCAAGTTACCATTTGTAGTTTAAAAAATGACTTACAATCTGATTGATGAATTCCAATGAGCATCCCCTAAGAAGAGAAACTTTTTCAATGTATGACTTATACAGAGTTTGAGATATCTGCAAAAGAAGAAAACATAATTTAACATACATAGAAATAGCATATATAAATTTATTCATTCATGAGGGACCGACCTTGGCACGAATAGAAATTGGAAGGTCACGAAGAATAGCGGAATCAGTGTAGTTACTCTCGTATTGTAATCTTAGGTGACCTTTGATCTGATTACGTATGTCCCTCCCAAGTCTATTTCTGTTCATATACTTAAGAAGATCGGTCATTCTATCCCTGTATCTTTCTGTTTTTGATCCTTTGACAATCAAGGCTGTCATATTACCGATCAAATAAGCACCCAAAACCATATCAAATGAGACGTAAACCATTACAAATATCATTTCTCGCAGATTGACGGCATGGATTTCACCATAACCGACTGTGGCCATAGTAACAATTGCGAAATACAATGATGTTGTATAGCGTTTCCAAAGATCAATCTCTCTAAAATTTGCGTAGCTATAATCTCCAAGTTTTAGACTTCCGATCCAGGTGTATCCTTCTTCGACAGCTGGCAATGTTGTAGCCAAATAATAGAAGATGCATGCTGCAGTATGTGTGCAGTAGAGTTCAACAGCTATAAGTTTTATAATCCTCGAGAACAAATAGTTCACGCGTATGTCTTTCTCCAGCCTTGAGAAAAATTCTAGAACTTTCCGTACTCGAACCAATCTAAGTAGCAAAAGGTACCTCACTTCTTCTTTTCTTCCAGAAGCCTGAAACACTTTCCTCTCAGTTATCATTTCATATATATGGTTTGAAAAAACAAATATTTTGACATGTAAAAACTGATCATAATAATAAACATGTGAGATTTGTGTTTGATGAATCTATTCTTGAGCAAATTAAACAAGAAATCTATGTAAAGTTGATAGAGTAGCATACCCTGTAGATGTTATCCCAAGGCATACAGGCAAGTATATCAAACAAAAAATGAGATTTGAGGTACCTGCAATCACAAAAAAATCGAGTATAAAATCAGTGGCGTCAATGGTGTCGGGTTGGTTGAAATGCGCAACCCGAACAACCCATATTATTATTCGTATAAAAAATCTCGACCCTAACACACACACTCACACAATTTCGGGTCAATCTGAACATGACCCGTTTCACCAACTTTTTAAATGAGTCATACGTGTTGACGAATAATAAGCCGGTTTTTCGGTTGTAAATTGAGTAACATGAGTAGTCTTCTTTATGAAAAGTATTGAGAATCTTAAAAGTGGATTGGAAATTGCGAGTGCAAAATGAAAATTATAAAAGTATTTTTTAACGGGTCAACCTGTTTTTAAAACAAGTCAACCCAAACCCAACCAGTATAAAAAATAGGCCGTGTTCACCGACCCAAAAACCTGTTTTTTTTTTTTTTTGTGTCCGGTTCAGGTTGGATTTTGGGTCGTGTCAGGTTGATCACACCCTCCAAACCCCACCATTGGCTTAGTTATTGATAATGGGTAAGGTTGTTTTTTAATCGTGTGTGTCAGGATGATGGATGGGTTAACTTAAGTTAGAAAAATTGAATTTGTTAGTGTCACATACATACATACATCATGAGTTTTGGTATTTAATTAATAAAGGAAAAAACAAACAAACAAACCTAACAGCAATGAGATTACGATTAGAAACCATTTTGTAGGTCTGAGTGTCTCTGTATGCTATAAAGAATTGTAGAATGACATCAATGAGGAAAGCTACTTGTCCAGCAATGTCTAAAAAATACAGGTTTTTGGGTAATCCTCTGAAGAATCCGAATTCCATTGGTGTGAAGAAAGAAGAATACACTGCCCATATTAATATGAATTTCTCCCATGCCCGGTACCAGCTGCTACGTTCAATTCAAAACTTATTATTAATTAATAATTAATGTATGTATGTATCTTCTCCATAAAAAATAATAATAATATATTTTGTTGATTACCGATCTAAAATTACATTACAAATAAAAAATAAGTTATTTGATAACATCGGCCAACACACCTCGTAAATTTGACTCCTAAAATTCATCTATTATTAAACCAGTACCACTTTGATGAGAATAAAACCTGGTGTTACTACGCCAAAAAGTCATTGACATAAAATAATATTTTATTACGGCTAACACACACAACTACCAAACCTACTCTAAATCTAGACCGATGCTCATTATGAGAGTATAACCCTCCATCACTTAGAGCATCCCCAACAGTCATGTTGGTTTGAAATCCAAACCCGTCACATTAGCATGACACATCATTCCAAACTTACTTTTTACTCTGACAATAAATTATTCCAAACTTAAACCTTATCATCCAACTCATCATCTACTTTTCTTTTAATTTAATCTATATTTAATTTTTCTTTATTTAATTTTTAAAATTTTGTTACTTATTTCTTATTTTTTAATTAAAAAATTTATAATAAACTAAAAATAGAAAAAAAATTATTAAATAAAAAAAATAAATCTTAAATGATAAAATAAATTAGGTTTAATTGAATGTGTCATCTCCTAAATCCTTTCAAGGTGATTGGGACTTAAGTAATTTTGGGCTTATGTATATTTAATCAGGACTTGGACTTATTATGTTTAATTAGATTTAACATTTAAGTATTGTTATAGTTAGGTTTATGTAAGATATTTTTAATGTATATATGTTTTTTTATTTAGTTTTCTTTTTAAAGATTTATATTTATATATTTTTAATTTAATTAGGTTTATATGTTTTTTTAATTATAGATATATTTTTTAAAGTTGGGTGGCTTTGGGCCCACATTGCCCAAACCAAATCCGGTAAAACAAACCGGACAAGCACAACTCATCTTCAAAATGTAGCACTTTTTGAAACTGCTAAGCTACAAATGCTTCACCAATTTAATATAATATTTTTATTTGATGATATTTATATAATTATTAATTATAACAAGGCAATCGTAGTTTTCATCTATTTATATAGACGTCAGAGCCCGTAAAATATCGTAATTTGTACGTTAACAAATGAATCCAGCTAATTTATTAGATTTGCCAAGCAAGTTGATTGTGAGTTGGACAAATATTTTTTTTAATTATATTATAAATAATAATAATATAATTTTTTAACAATCGCAGCCAAAACTATCGGTATCTGGTAACACACATGGCAGGTTCATCTCTTGTTCTAGGTTTGACTTTGTTAAAAGTTGTTTAAAATTTGCCCAACAAGCAGGATAAAATTATAAATATAAACTTTATTGATGAGACGTGTTGATAATCTCATTTTATCAACTTCGCTTTTGGGTATGTGTGATAAGAAACTTTTAAAGCTTTTAGCTTTAAGGTTTTTCAATAAAAAACTTTTTAATAAAAAGCTTTGTTTGGTTGAAGAAGCTTGAAGTTTTTAGGTTAGGAGCAGGGGCGGACCCATATGGTCCGGGTCGGGGTCCACGGACCCAAATGTTTTTTTTAAAAATAGTAGAACCGGTATGTTAATTTTATCAAGGACCCCATAAAATAAATTAGTTGGACCCCATAGTATTAAAAACAAAGATGGTGTGGTGGTAAAACCTTATGTGTTCCAACACATAGATCCCAAGTTCAACTCTTACATGTCTTGTTTTTTAGTTTTTTAATAAAGTAGTGGTTTCATGTCCACTAAATGCTTCTACATTATTTCCTAGCCCCGACCCGACTACGATTACCGACCCGAAAAATTTAATATTTGGTTGTGAAAAATTCTTCGACAAAAAATGGACCCCAGTGAAAAATAATCCTGGGTCCGCCACTGGTTAGGAGTTTGAAGCTTTTGGTTGAACGCTTCTACTAGTAGCGTTTAGAAGGAGCTACAAACTTTTAGAGAAAAAATGACTATTTTTTAACCTCTAAAGATAACGAAATTTTTAATGCACAAACTTTTAAAATTTTTAGTTATGTACATTTTGGTCATTTTATGTATTTTATTCAAAGCTCCAGCTACTCTGCCAAATAACAAATATATCTAAAAAACTACAGCTAGTAGCTACCAGCTTCCAGCTACCAACTACTTTTACCAAACATACCATTTATGTTCGTTATAGACATTTTTACGTCTTTGAAATACGCGAATGAATGTCAACTAATTAACAAATGAAAAGTAGATTATCTCAACGTCAAAATCATTATTTTTCTTAAACTTAATGTAAAATATATGTTGAGCAAACCATCTAGTATGCAATCGTGGAATTAGTATTGCTCAAATACGCATTTTAAAACAACCTTTAGCATAACACTTCAATGGCGGCTAAATATTTAACATTGATAAATTAGATGTTTTAACGCACAAAATACTTCTATTATTTACACGCACGAATTAAATCTTACGCCTCTACGATAGACAAGAGACATCTACTTGTACATATGTCTTTTGATGACAACTTTTACCATATATGATTGATACTTTATATATTTTTGAGTAAATTACAAAAATAGTCCTTTATGTATGTCATTTATTGCAAATTGTGTCCTTTGCCTTTAGTAATTACAGAAAACGTATTTGATGTTTGCAAATCCTTGCAAGATGTCCTTTAGCTCTAACTCAGTTAATTTTTATGGTTAAATTTGATCAAATAGACCTTACATGAGGGTATTTTTGTGGTTAAATTTAACCAAATGGACCCCACATGGGAGTACAATGACCAAAATACCCTTATGTAAGGTCCATTTGGTCAGATTTAACCACGAAAAATTAACGGAGTTAGGGTTAAAGGACATAACTTGTAAGGGTTTGCAAACATCAAGTACGTTTTCTGTAATTATTGAAGATAAAGAACACAGTTTGCAATAAGTGACATAAATAAAGGACGATTTTTGTAATTTACTCTATATTTTTATACACAACTATTGATAATAATTAAATGATAAGTCTTGTTATTTTTTTAATATAAATAAACAAAGAAACATTTTTTTTAATATAATTAAATTATCCGTAACCAAAACTAGGATCCTAAAATACTAGTTGTTTATACTTTTATAGATACGGTGAATAAGTTAACGAACATTATTTTTTACTTTTAAAAAATAGGAAAAGAGCCGAAACAAGTAACGGTTGAGATTCGGCTAAAAAAACTAACATCTTATCTCATCATGTATATCATATATATATAGAGAGAGAGAGAAGGAGAGAGAGAGAGAGAGGGAACGTGCCTGTTTTGAGGATGAATGAAGAAGAGGCGAGGAGAACATCCAGTGATGCCATGAATAAAGTTGTTGTCTTTGGTGAAACCTCTACGACTGGGATCAAGGCCTAGATCTCCAGCCAACAACGTAAACCTACTCCGTCGCTTCTTTAACCTCCCCTCATCTTCATCCAGATCTCGCACGTCCTCCACCACATACTCCTCCTCCGCCTCCGCCGCCGCTCTCCTACTCATCCTCATTTCACCGATCAATTCAACGCTAACGAATTGATGATCGCAGAGACGAATTCGATGATTTTCTAATCGGTTAATTGTTCACGTAGTAATGGTGATTGAAGTAGGGTGTGAAAATGAGAAAGTTAGGTCACGAGAAATGCTTTCTGAAATCAAGTAATGGAAGATGAATGTAGAAGACGATGATGCACTCGCTATTTATTTAAGCCATTCAAATTTAAACAATATTTTAAAACAGGTTGCTTACTAAAATATAATAATACTAATAATTATAATTATAATAAATTTGTTAATATATGGCATTCGCAATGAAACACATAACTAGGTGAAATTGTTTTTATATTTGTTTCCTTTTTTTTAATCAGATTTTTATATTGTGGACATATATGGTTGACAATGAATGAGTAAATGGTTCATTGGATCAATATTGTTCAATCTTGGCCATTTAAATTGGGTTTTATCCACAATAAACTAGTTACTCTTTGAAGACTTTAACCTCTCCCAAATGTTTGAATCAACTCAATAATCTTCTACTAAAATCATTCAAAATTTGTAGGATCGTGAAACGACCTTAATGAATCGATCATAAGAGGCCTTAGACTGAATCAGAGGCGGAATTCATTGATTCAGTCTTTGTTTAGCTTGTACAACACTAGAAATCATTAAACTGTCTCTGTTTATTAATCTGATATCAATTTACAAGTTGGAGACACTTCGACGGAGCTTCGCCGTCGGAAACAAGAACCATACAACTGATCTCGCTTGAAGGACTATATATAGGCATGTGATTCCGCTTGAAACAGCTTCAAGGGGAATTACATCTCAAGCAAAATACCTATAAAAACCCATTTCTCGTTTTACGTGCACTGATCTATCAGTTCTAACCTAAGACTCGAACGAAGATGAAGTCGACAGACAACTGCACCAACAGACTCCCCCTTGAATGTTGAGGGAATCTTCAGTGAGAGTCTTCAACATGACGACTCTTCAATCTTGATCGGTCTTCTTTCTTTCTTATCATGTACCAGGATCTTCTCTTTGGCTCTAACCTCGTCAGACTCCCCCTTTCATCATGCTAGGATCGCTGTCTGGAATTAGCTATTACCTTGAGATCAATTCCTGGCTTTGTCTTTGTTCAGCTCATTACCTACACAATTTTCTCACAAACACATAAGTTTTTACAATAGTTAAATCAAGTTCAATTTAATGACCTTGATTAGCTAATCAAACTTTCTTTCTCGAAACAAATTTCCTCATTTAAACACACACTCCAACCCTGTTCATCATGTTCAGCACTCAGAATTTTGAAAATCAGTCTTTCCAACATCAGTTGTCGAAAATCTTTTTGGATTTTTCAAATTATGTAAACTAAACAGAAATTTAAATGCAGAAATGAAATATGTATAAACATTATTTTTGTGAGTTTGTGAAAGAGGATCATATCAGTTTATGAGACATATCACTAGCACCGTTAAGCTTTAAACATTTTCAGTTCTAAACGATTCACATAGATTGACGATATTGCTGTCCACTTAAACTCAATCTAAAAACTTTCGAAATGCTTATCGATACGTTAGATATATTAATTTTGCACTAAATTCGTATGGACCCCACGATCTCAGCATATCCCCTCATCATGTAATACACTAACTCAAGTAATGCCTTTAAACTTTTATCAACTGTGATTTGTGCGAAAACAAAGCAGAATGTTTAAACATTAACAATCTGGTCGATACTTCCGTATACGCAGAGAAAGTCCAATGTTTAAACAAAATAAAGAAACTAAAAACAAGTTGAAGTTGTTTAGGCTTTAACCACCAGTTCGATACTCACGTATACGCAGAGGTGATCCAAAGCTTAAACGAAACACCAAAGAAAATAAAGCAGAACGTTTAGGCAATAACATCCAGGTCGATACTCACGTATACGCAGAGGATGTCCAATGCTTAAACAAAATAAAGAAATAAAACAAGTTTAAATCTTTGCAAAAGAAATACACAATCACAGTGTCATTTTCAGCAAAGTTGTGAAAGCTCACAAACTTAACCAGTTTTTATGCTTTTTGGCATTCAGCGATTACTGAGCAGGCACACAATCATGAAGGACAAAACTAAGTACTATGCTTTCAATCATGTTTCCTACTAGAACTAAGCATTTTCATTTATGTTTGTATCGTTATCGCAAATCTACTAGTCTAGCTGAGCCTATCGTCACATCTTTAGTGAGATCATTTATCACTTTTGGCATTACATTTCTTTAGCATCCTGTGATAGTCCACTGATTTACTATCATTTCCTCTTGTATCAACAAAACTCATTTTTAAATTTTTCAATGTTTTTGACTTTTTCAAATTTTCTTAATTTTTTTTTAAAAATTTTTACTCCCCCTAAAATCAAAATATGTTTCAATTTTGATTTTCTGGAAAAATTTGAAACAACCTGTACAAACTTGACAACTTGATGAAAATCGCTTCAATTCTCCATTCACTTGGCGTAAACAATCAGAACTCCCCCTTACAATAAACTATTTTCCCATTATGATTTCAAAACACTTAAGTTTGTTTTAATCAAAATGGTTTTTCTGAAAAACTTAGTTTGTTTTCCAACCATTTGTAGGTTCGGGGACACTTCATCACTTTGTTCTCCTCAAACACATGAAAGATTTATCATTTCCCAATTTTCACCAATCATTTGTATGAAAGAAAAATCAAGTACAACTTAATGTCCCTGATTAATCTTTTGAATTTCGAAATATCACCGAAGTGAATTTCTCAAGAAATGTGCCGATTCATGTTCCACGCTTACCAACCTGGGAACTCCGGCAAGTCAGGTTTTTCATTTAAACAGATTCACCCAAGCCTGACGGTCCTTGGGTGATTTTGAATTGTTGTTCAACAATGGTGGAAAATTTGCATCATCCATTGTTAGACCAGATTTCTCATCTTTTACCTCAACACATGGCTCTTCTGGTTTTACCACACCAGATTCATTGCCTGAACATGGCTCCTTTGACTTTGATGAGTCAAGATCATTGCCAACAACTGGCTCCTTTGTTTCCGAGGAAACAAATTCATCACCAGGAAGTGAAAACTTCACTTTCTTTGTTTTGTTAATCTTCTGATTAACCACTTTCTCTTTCTTCCCTTTCTCTTCTGTCCTCAGATTTGTATCTGATGAATCTGTTTTGCTAGACTTATCATTCTTTGTAGAGCAAGACGATTTTTCAGAACTACTATATGATTTTCTTGATGTATCCGAGGACAAAATCCTTTCGAGATACTCTCTCGCTTTCTTCCTCTTCTTCCTCAGTCTGTCTTTCTGCCCTTGTGAAAGCTTTACTTTCATTTCTGGAACTTTCTGTTCCTTGGGCTTTTCTTTGACTTTGACTGGTTTCTTTCCATTTTCTGAGATTCAGCCCTCGATCTTCCCTTTGATCTCATTAGGCAATCTCTGGCAATGTGACCTTTGATTTGGCATTCAAAGCATCTTCTCGTCTCATAATTCCAACTCTAGCAGTTAACAACAATGTGTCCTTTAACTCCACAAGTGTAACACACTCTGTTATCGTACCATTTACCACTTTCACACCAAACACTCAGATCATAGCATTGTCTGGCTTTGCGGTAATCATCACTCCTCCTGAAAACTAGATTTGGCTTTAAAATACTGTGGTCAAACCTGCACCACTCATTACCAACTATTTTTGAGTTTTCATTTTTCAATTTTTGTGATTTTTTATTGCGATTGGATGATTGATCTGATGAACTTTTATTTTCTTTTTGAACAATTTTCTTATTTTTTATTTGTTTTTGTTCTGCATTCTTTTCCAAAGGTTTCTGCTTTGAACATTCACCTTTTTCTGTATAATGCAAATTAGTTTTCTGAAACTTTTCTTTTAATTTCAAAAATAATTTCTTTTTCTCAATTTTTTCATTTTCATCATCAGATTTCTCATCGCAATCCTCAATTTTGACTTTGTCAAAATTTGTGACATTATCACTTATTGGAACAGAATTGATCGGTTTTGGACAAGGGTGATTCAAAAACTCTGATGAAGTCACAAAACCTTTCAATTTCTTTTCAAGCTCATCAATTTTAGTTCTTGAATTCTCAGCTTCATTTTCAAGCTGAGATATTCTTTCAAGACGAGACTTGATTGTCTTTTCATTTTCAATCTTAATGTTTTCAAGAACAGACTTTTCATTTTGCAAAACTTTTATCTGTTCTTGAAATTTTGTTTCATTTGCTTTCAAATTTTTGTTTTCAAGCTTTATCCAGAAATCTTCATTTTCTGAAGATTTCTTTTTGCTTTCAAAATCTTTTTCTCTCTCTTTCAAAACCTTTTTTCTAATGTCACACTGTTCAAATCACTTAACAGTTTAACATTTTCAGATTTTAAATTCTCAAAATTTTCCTGTATTTCAAGAATCTGTTTCTCATCAGCTTTCTTCTCATCTTTCAAAGCTTGAATTTCCAATGTCAAACTCTCCACATTCTTCAAGAGTTTGATATTGTCAGCTTCAGATTTGTCACATTTAGTGCACACAGATTCAGAACTAGATTCTTCTTTCTTTGTGATTTCCTTTGTTTCCATCTTGTATGTTCCTGCACAAAAGAGTTTAACGAAATCAAAAGCATTCATACTTTCATCGATATAATATTTCCTTTTAATATCATATTTCAAAATACTCTTTGTTGCAAGACACACACGAATTCTTTTATCTATTTCAGCAATTACATGCAATTCCATTTTTTGTAAATTCTTTTCCATTTCATTCATCAATTCCTTCTTTTTCCTATATTCCTTACGAAACTCTGCATTAACCTCATTGAAGAACTGTTTTGGATAAAGTTCTGGAAAAAAAATCCTTCTTTTTAGTTCAACCAAGAATTCATCCCATTTAGCAGGTAATGCATCTGCCAATTTCGATATCTGTTCATCATTTGATATTCTAATATCCTTTTTCTTCAAATTGTCTATTAAAATTTCAAACCGTCTTTCCAACTCATCCAACGTTTCATCCTTTTGACATATGAAATGTTCAAAACTTTTAACCCAAATATCCACATTTACATTTCTATAACTACTATCCAAAGTTCTCATATACCAACAATCTAAACTTTCAAGATAACCATTTTCTTTCTCATCAAACATTATTGCCATTTTTCAAACCAACCTCAACAAATTTCACACAACACAAACTTTCAAACGAAATTAGCGTTTTCAAGACTCAAACACACTTCAAGCGAAATAACAGATTTCGAGCAAAATCAACACCACCTTTCAAGCGGAATACTGATTTCGCTTGAAATTTTTCAAGCGGAATAAGTTTTCAAACAAGGTAATTCAAGCGAAATCACAACTTGAAGCGGAATCAGTTGCAATTTCAAGCGAGATTACGTTTTCAAGCGGAATCAGGCAAACTTTTCAAGCGGAATACCTTATTTCGCTTGAAATTACCACTAATTTTCAAGCGGAATCAACTAACTCGTTCAAGCGGAATAAGGTTTTAGGTCAATTTTTGTCACTTTTAGCCTGAATTTGGGTCTCAAACTTTCCAGGGTTTGATAAAACACAATTTTGCTTATGTTGTGAAAAATTTAGGCCATTTTATCCGTTAAAACTTGTTCAATTGTGAAAAGAAGGTGTAGAAATCAGAATTTTCCAGCGAAAATGAGCTAAGCAGTAAGAACTCTTCCTCCTGAGCTCTGATACCACATGTAGGATCGTGAAACGACCTTAGTGAATCGATCAAAAGAGGTCTTAGACTGAATCAGAGGCGGAATTCATTGATTCAGTCTTTGTTTAGCTTGTACAACACTAGAAATCATTAAACTGTCTCAGTTTATTAATCTGATATCAATTTACAAGCTGGAGACACTTCGACGGAGCTTCGCCGTCGGAAACAAGAACCATACAACTGATCTCGCTTGAAGGACTATATATAGGCATGTGATTCCGCTTGAAACAGCTTCAAGAGGAATTACATCTCAAGCGAAATACCTACTCAACCGGAATCATCACTCAAGCGGAATTACATCTCTTGATTTCGCTTGAAATGACCATGTGTCATTTCAAGCGGAATTACCTATAAAAACCCATTTCTCGTTTTACGTGCACTGATCTATCAGTTCTAACCTAAGACTCGAACGGAGATGAAGTCGACAGACAACTGCACCAACAAAATTCTTTTTTATTTTTTCTAGTTACTTATCCTTCATTAAGTGAATTTTGTTATAAATGTTACAAAAACTTTAAAAGTTTAATGGGATGAATGGAATACTTATAAATATTTGTTACTATTAGTGATTTTTTTTCTAATATAATTTAAATTGAAAATTTATGAAACTTTGTAATTATTTAGTGGAATTTTTCTTCAATATTATCTCTTACTTCAAATTAGGATATATATATAGAGAGCGGTTAACATACATTATGGGTAATCGTACTTCACGTACGCGACAATACTGGTCGTCAGATCCATGCGTGATTATTTTCAGTTTCAAATTCATGCGTGATTATTTTTCAGTGTTTGATACATGAGTCATTTGCGTGATTATTTAACACATGCGTAATTACTTCAGTGGCTTATTATACACATGCGTGATTATTTTTTCCATGCGTGATAATAAAAAAAAACTGATCCATGCGTGATAATCTTCTCCATGCGTGATAATGATACAAAATCTGACGGTCAGTATTGTCGCGTACATGAAGTATGATAAGGGCTTTTGTACATTATACTTTCTCTATATATATCCTAATTTGAAGTAAGAGATAATATTGAAGAAAAATTTCACTAAATAATTACAAAGTTTCATAAATTTTCAATTTAAATTAGGATATATATACATATATATATATATCCTAATTTGAAGTAAGAGATAATATTGAAGAAAAATTTCACTAAATAATTACAAAGTTTCATTTTAGGGGACCACTAAAATGAAAACCACCTCCAGTTATAAAAACCGCGAGAACCAGTTCCTAACCATTAGATCTTCAAGATCAATGGATGAGATTATAAGTAGTTAATATTAATATTAAATAGTTTTTGTGTTACTATGTCTTTAATATTTTAATCCAAATGGGTAATTTAGTAAAATTACTTTTTTTTGTCTTTTAGTCTTTATTATTTTTTTATTACTTTTTTGTTTTATTATATTACTTTTTACTTTTAAACAAGTTTTTTTTATTAAAAACCATTTTTAAATTCAGATTTTTTAACAAAACAATTTATTTTGCTTGCCGGTTTTTGCACGCCGTTTTACGCCCGACTTTTTTACGCGCCGTTTTTAACGCGTCGTTTTTTCACACCGTTTTTTACGCTCGGCTTTTTCAAGCGGCGTTTTTTTCAAAGCGCCGTTTTTTACATCCCGTTTTAACGCGACGTTAAAATTTTTACGTTTTGCGCTAAACTTTTTAAACTTTTTACGTTTTATGTTTTACATTTTACTTTTTATGTTTTACGTAAAACTTTTTACGTTTTACGATTTACGTTAAACTTTTTACGTTTTACGTTTTTTCGTTTCACGTTTTACGTTTTGCGTTTTACGTTTTATGTTTTTACGTTAAAAAAGTTTACGTTTCTACGTTTCACGTTAAACTTTTTACGTTTTACGTTTTACGTTAAAAAGTTTACGGTTTAACATTTTTTTTACAAAAACTTTTTTACGCAACACGAACGCACCCAGAAAACGCAAACTCGGTAGGTGTCTCAGATAGATTGTTATCGTCATCGACTAGGGAAAAAATATAAAAAACTAACAACATCAAAACAAAGTGTATCTCGAAAAAAAACGGGGTTTGGCTCAGATACATGAAAATAACCAGCATCATCGAAAACACCCACAAGAAAACACCATTTCTAGAGAGAGAAACCCACAAGAAATCAACACCCAACAAACAAAATCAAGAAGAGAATAGATCAACACCCACCATTTTTAGAACAGAATAAATCAACACCCACCAAACAAAATAAAGAACAAAATAAATCAAAAAAACCAGCATCATCAAAAACACCCACAAAGAAATCACCATTTCTAGAGAGAGAGAGAGACCCACAATAAATCAACACCTACCATTTCTAGAGAGAGTAACCCACAAGAAATCAAACACCCACCAAACAAAATCAAGAACAGAAACCACCACCACCGCCTAGGGGTCAGCCACCAAACCCAACGCAACCACTACCAAACATCGGTCGCAAAAGGGGGCGGCGGGAGGAGATGGGGGCCGGAGATGGCGGTGAACACTTCGAAGAGAGGAGATGAGAACCGTCAGCCCCTATTTTTGCATCATGCCGGAAAACCCCCTCGAGCCTCAGCCGCGCACCATTGCCGGAAAAATCAAGGGTTTCAGGGGTGTTTGATGTTGTCTGGGAAGCAAGAAGGAGGCCGGTGAGGCTCCGGCTCCTCCCATGAGTGTTTGATCAAGGGTTTCAGGGGTGTTTCATGTCACCGAAGAAATGGGGGGCGCCGATGTGAGTGTCTCTCACCGATGAAGATGATGATCAGAGAGTTTTCAAAAAAGTTGAATGAAGAAATGTCTGCATTTTGAAAAGTGAAAGAGAGAGATATAATTTAAAGGAGATAAAAAAAGAGGAGAGATAAAATATGTGGGGCATTAATTGAAGAGAGAGAAGGGGGGATTTGACATATGGGGTAAAAGACCAAAATACCCTTTTAGTTGCCGTAATCTGATTGGTTGAGAGTGGTTCTCACGGTTCTTACAACTGAAGGTGGTTTCAATTTTAGCGGCTCCCTATATATATATATATATATATATATATATATATATATATATATATAGGGTCAAGATTTAGAGAAAACGGTGAAAAGTGTGAGAACGCTTATGAATCGTCCGATCAAAACAATCTATGGACTAGATTGGCGCGATGGCTTTTTCGTAAATAACACAAATTCTATTGAGTGGACGCGCTTCATTAAGGGTAAAAAGGTCTTTTCACTTATATACCGAAACGCCAAAGTAATGAATAAAACGCCATTACTGGCCAAAACGCATCCCTATATAAACAAAACATTCTCATACATAAGAACACAGCTCCCCCAACCTGAAAACGCCATATTTTCTACTATATAACATTCATCTTACAATGCCAAAAATTCAAAAACATCAAACACACCTACTAAAAACGCCATATTTTACTATATACCAATCATCTTAGAAAACGCCAAATCTCTCAAATATCAAAAATTTCCAAAAAATGGACGTTTCTTTCAGATACACTATTTCCTCAGTAAAACGCCAAAAATGCCAAAAAACGTTTCTTGTATATTCAATATGTTGGTGCAGTTGTCTGTCGACTTCATCTTCGTTCGAGTCTTAGTTTAGAACTGATTGTATAGTGCACGCAAAACGAGGAAATGGAATATATAGGTAATTCCGCTTGAAATGACTCGGAGTCATTTCAAGCGAAATCAGAAGATTCATTTCAAGCGAAATCATGTGTTAGTGTGTTTGAAGTGATTCCGCTTGAACATGTTGTAGGACCGTTATTGACAGTCGTGTGAGTCAATCAGAGCTAGATACCACTGATAATGCAGCGGAAATACAAAATCAGCATGAATCAAAGTAGAAAATGAGTAGAAACAGAAGCAGATCACTTTAAACTGGTTTTCTCATTAATTCTTCAAGAAATAGTCGAGCAGTAGTTCGGCTACACAGTAAACATGCGCGTACAAAATGAGAAACCACAACTACTATATTTAGGGGATGAGATTTCGCTCATATGACCATGTCACTTGGGGCGAAATCAGATGCTAGTGATTTCGCTCCAGTGACACATTGTCATTATGAGCGAAATCAGAACATTAAAATCAAACTTTTACACATTAACCCCCTATATATTACATAATTAACATATCTAGACCCTATACATGAACAACTAAGACTAAGACGCAGGCTTTAGACATTCGTGCACCAACAAACTCCCCCTTGGATACAACCACAGTCTTCAGTCTTGGTCTTCGGGTGTTCACAAGGACTTGAACTTTTCTTCATGCTGCTTAGGCTTCTTCCTAAGCGCGTTCCTTATCCTGTCATTCTCTTTCTTTCTTGCCTTCTCTTCTTCAGCTTGAATATTCATCCACATTCCTCTCTTTTCTTCAAGCTTTCGACGTTCACGTTCAGCTTTTCTCTTCATCTTCTCATCGAGCGACCACCATGATGACTTCCATTTACTCTCAGAATTGATACCTTTCTGAAAGCAAAGGGTAGCAACTCTTTGAAACTGTAGCGCCTGCTCTTTATCTTCAACTTGATAGTGAATCTTGTTGATGAATAAACATTCGATATCCTTCACAGAGCAGTTCACAAGCAACATAGGGTCATACACATGTATCTCTCGTAATTCTCCTCCTGCTCTGTAAGTAATGACAGCCTCAGTCAAAATGTAACTATACACCCAGCCCAAAAATCCTTTGTAGAAATCCTGCTCCATTGGCGGCACTGGGATAGTTTTCATTGTCTTTGGCTTTTTGACATTGAGAATCGTTTCTACAACTCCTGTTTCAGGATCAACCCTCTGTACTCTCTTAGGGTAATGTGGTTTCCAATGACGAAACTCTTTCAACGCTTCAAACTTTATATACCCCCACATAGGAATATCATTCTTTCGTACCGGATAATCTAAAGTTCTGACTTTAGATAACTCTTCCACATCCCACCAGGGTAATGACATCATGTCATATAGATATTCAAAGTACTGTACCCCACATTCTCTCCTGATTGCGTAAGCATTCACTTGAGGTAAGAAACCCCAGCTAATGATGTCATCGAGAGACACACTTCGATCACGTTGATAGTTCTTCAAAGGTCGTTTGAACTTCCTCTCGTGACTGTCTTTGAACCATTTCTTCCTTTCTTCCTTTGCCATATCTTTAGGAGTGCCATCAAAGTTCTTATCTTTCAGGATCTCAGAAACTTTTCTTCTCAACTCATCTCGGTTTTCTTCTGTAAAGAACTCCATCAGCGTAGGCAACTGTGAAGTATCTTCATTAACACTTTCATCATCCGTCCAATCTTCAACTTCGACTCTGTCATACATATCAGCATCTTCAACATACTTATACTCGTAATCAGGCTGCTGATTGATATCGAAGGCATTTAATTCTTCTTCAAAGTCGAACTTAAAGTCAGGATTCACCATACGAGTCATTTCTTTTATTGCTTGCAACGTGTACGTATGGAAATGTTCACCTTCTTCTCGATAAGTATCCAATCTCAAGATTAACTTCTCGGCTTGTTGAACATTCTGAGCTTCACTCGATTCCCCCTTTCCATCTGCTCCTCCTGATTCTTCATTCACTGAATCGTTCATCAAATCATCAACAGTTTTCTCAGTGGAAGCTTCAGATACTTTCACACCCACACCACCCTGAGCATCGTCATCATTGTTACCAGAACCATGACTGCTCGCAGAAAACACTTTCTCATCTTCATCATCTTCCTCGTCATCCTCCTCTTCATCATCTTCGTCATCACTATCACCAATTAGTTCATCAAGAGGTGTATCTTCCTCAAAAAGACCAGATATAGCAGAGATAGGTTCAGGATTTTCAACAACCATAGAAGGAACAATCGATCTCTCTGTCACTGCAGAACTACCTTCAACGCCTTTACCTTTATCTTTCATTTGTTCATCAATCTCTGCTTGACGTTGTGCTCTGAGTTCCTCAACTTGCAACTCTTCAAACTTTTTCTCTACAGACGTTCCGAGCATGCTTTCAATGACTTTATTCAACATATAGAATTCATGATCTCTGAATGCTTTAGCCGCTTCTAACTCTTTGTTTTTCATCTTGAAGTACTCGTTTTGTTCATCTCTTCGAGTCTTTTCTCCTTCAAGCTCAGCAACTCTCACCTTCAAAATATTAATCTCTGATTGATCAGAGTCAATCTTTTTCAACAACTCTTTGTTATCACCTTCCAACCTCTTCACACGCATTTCAAGAATTCTCTCATGATCTGCAACTTTCTTGTTTTCAGCAGCTAATTTCTTGTTTTCATCTAACACTTCATCAATCTTTTTCTCCAACTTCTTCACTTGTTCATCGTTAGCAAAACCGAAATCTCCAATGTCTTCAAGACTATCATGAGGAGTGTAAAGACCTTTGCCAGAAGAACCAGGTTGAATTTGAGTGGGTGGAGGTGTTTAAAAAATTTCTTGCGATGTAAGAAGGGTTTGTTGTGGTGGAGGTGAAAGATGTAGTGGTGAATGATGTATTGGTGATGGTTGTCGGGGTGGTGTTGGTTGTCGTGGAGGTGTAGGTTGTCTGGGTGGTGAACGGATTGGTGATTGAGGTGGTGTTGGCTCATGTGGTGGTGTTGGGGGTTTCCTGGTTTCTTTGGAAGGTTTCTTCTTTAAGACGATCTTTGGCATTTTAATCTTCGGTGTAACTTTTCGAATCTTTGGAGATACAACTTTCTTTCGTGCTCCAGCTTTCTTTCGACCTACTGAAGAAGATTGTGACTCAGAGACATGTTCTGGAGAAGGAACATAAGCTTCATCATCATCCTTTTCCTGTCTCTTTCTCTTCCTCAACAATTTCTCTTGTTCTGTTGCTTCCTGAACTCTTCTTAAACGTTCAGTCTCGTCAATCTCATCATCTGAAGAGCTCGATGAACTTGTAGTGCTCTTATCAACATCATCACCCTCAATGTCATCAATAACATTCTCTTTTCCAGCTTTGACATTAACCGCTTGATCAACTTCAGCAGTCACTGTTGGCCCAGTTTCCAAGACATCAACATTAAACATCATATCTTCACCAGCATTATACGGATCATCTTCCATAGCTACAACTGTCTCATCTTCTTCAGGTTCATCAATCAATAACGTTTCTGCTGCTTTCTTTTGCTTTTTCTTTGGTTTTGATGACGACCCTTCACCCTCTTGAATTTTAGGAGTGGCCTTTCTGCGTCTCCTCCCTGTTTCTTTGACAAACCATTCATTTTTGATGCTTTTAAACTCCGCAAGAGTTTTCAGCTCTTCAGCATAGGCAGCCTCTTTCATCTCTTCTTCGTTTCTCCAGTTTTTGTGATCAACTGGATCAGGATCAACATAATTGGCATCTTTTATAAACCCGAAGAATTCAGCACCAACTTTTGGTTCAGGGTGATTAGGATGGTATCTTGCAAGCTGTTTAAGCAAATCATTGCTCATATGAGATTGCACCAACAAGTCATCCTTTACATTTCGATCAATTTCTGGATAAGCATGGTCAATGAGCATCTGCACGAATCTAGGATACATCCAAGACTTGCTCTTTGTAGTAATATTTTCTGTCATGTAATGAAACACGATATGTGAAAAGTTGTACTTCTTGTTCAAAACTAACGCGGTTACCATTTTCATTTGATAGTCACGCATTGTATCATAACTCCCCTTCGTATGACTCAGCGACATCAAAATACAATGAATAAGGAACTTGTATGGTTTCTGATATTTCGACTTCAAATAGTTCCCAACATTCAATGCTCCCTGATAACCCATCCTGAGCATGCAGCCTTTCACCATTCGTTCTGGAAATCTTGTTGGCGACTCTGCCTCATCTGGAAAATTAATAACCTCTCGAATAAGCGCTTCAGTGACAAGTATCTTCTCATTTTTACCATGCACCTCAACAATTGATGAAATTACTTTGTTCTGATCATCGTAGCTTGCATTCTTCCAGAAACGATCTATATGTGATCTGTACAATGGACGTTGATCCGTAAGCGCTTTCTGGATTGGAATACGACCCATAAACTCGAAAATACCGCTAAACTTAGCCAGTTCTGTGTTTTTCTGCATATCCAAATCACAACAGCTGTTGTGTAGAGGATCAAAGACTACACTGGAACCCTGCACATCAAAATCAGTACAATATGCATCAATCATACTTAGAAAAATTTCAACTTTGATATCATCACAAGCGAAATCAACTAAGTACACCAAAAGCGAAATCAACATTGTGCACTATGAGCGAAAACACATGAGAACACTAAGGGCGAAATCACTTAACACTTAAAAAGCGGAATCAGCAAATACTCTAAGAGCGAAATCACCTAACATCAAACTAGGAGCGAAATCAGCTTATGCACACAAGAGCGAAATCACAAGAGCACTAAGGGCGAAATCACTAACAAACACTCAAACCTGTTGAAATGATAAAATTGAACTTGTTATCTTGTTCGCCTGATGATTCCGATCATATGGTTATGTTTTACTTACATTATTGACCCCAAACAAACCCTAGATCTAAGTATGAACATCCTGTTACTCGACAAATGTCATCAAACATCAGATTTGTTACAATCAAACACACATATACAATCTTAATACTAAAACGACAACACATGTTTGTTTTTAAGTTCAGATTTAACATATAACACTCTAAATCTACGTTAATGTTCATCAAGTATGCCGACAGATCAAAATAAGTATGATGCAGGTCAAATTAGAACTCAAACAACCTTGCCCATGATTGTAAACTATGAGAATAACAAGATCTGTAAAGAATCGGGCAGCAATTCACCTGTAAAACGTGGTTTTCAAGGTTTCGCTTAAAGGTTGCCGGAGAGGAAAGTCAGTGGAACGAAATCAGGAAAATGACTTATGAGCGGAATCAGCCTACTTATATAGTCGGCCTGATTTCGCTCCTGATGACCAATGGTCCTCTCGAGCGAAATCACATTGGAGCTATAAGCGAAATCTAACTTATGAAGCAGTTAAGAGCGAAATCTGTTTTAGGTGTACTTATGAGCGAAATCAGAACATGTTTTTAAAAAATTTAACTTTTTAAACACTTTCGGATTGTACACCAACACACCCAATTAACCAAGTCCAAGTCAATGACCTTGGTCAACTGCTTGACCTACCAAGTCCAAATTAATGACCTTGGTTGACCGAATTATGAAGTACGCAATCATTTCGTTTTAAAAATAGTTCAAACTAATGAACTTCTGAACGTTTTGAACTTTCAAACACTTTTCAACTGTCAAACAATGTACCAATCTTAGTTTAAGTATCTTCTGCTTACCCTGCCCTCATCAACCACAGACATGATCTGCACTAAGCTTTGATCGTCTGATTCCCAACGTCGGTTGTCAAAAATAAGATGAGAAACTTAAATCTTTTTTTTTTTGAATTTTAACAGAATAAACTGAAACTATGTACACACAATCTTTTTGTGAGCGTGTTAGGGGATCATATCAGCTGTTGACTAGACACAAGCACCGTTAAGCTATAATTTCATACCAAGCTTTTAAACAATTCGCGTAGATTCCGATATACTGATCCTCTTAAATTCTCACAAAGCTTTCAATCTGTCCGGGATACAGAATTAGTGTTTTAGGACTTAAACCTCCACATGTGTCCCACCTCAGTATATACTCCCGTATCCGGATCCCAGTATTCAGTCTTACAAGTGAGTATACCTAGATGATATCTGTAATGGGGTGAATTGCAAGGGTCATGAGAGCTCAGGTCGATACTTCTATATACGCAGAGAGATGACGGCTTCGACTTTACGGTGGGTCCCCTTTAGAGGATCTTTTGATTACAACAGCACATGATTAACATTTTTCAATGTGTCATTATTTTTTATGCTGAGGGGAGGCTTTACAAGTAAAGCAATGCGTAAAGTATTATCCGGGGACTAGGTCAGTATTTCCATACAGCAGAAGTCGCAGGATAATACCCCAGATATCACTAAGTATAAAGGCCTAGTATCTCAGAATACGGGACCTTTCAAACAGGATTTCGGGGGTTACCCATATATCCTGGAGGTGTTCCCCACATAGACGCAAGTTAATTTTATGTTTATATCCCAAACTGATCTACTGATTTTGCAAAAACCTATCGGCACATCTTTAGCGAGACTGCTTAATTGCATTTTATATATTACAATTCTTTAGCGTACTGTGTCCGTCTAGCTGATGTACTATCATTTCCCCTATTCTACACAACTCTTTTTGAAGTTTTTCTAATGTTTTTGGATTTTTGAATTTTATCATGTTTTTGTATTTTTCTGCGAATTTCTCCCCCTAAAAAGAAAAACATATTTTTGTGTTTTTGTTTTTATCGAAAAGCAGAAAATAAACTGTACAAACAAAATTGACAACACAACATGGTTCACGTCAGATCGCCGCCCAACTCGGCTTCACATTCAATTACCCTCCCAGATTGCAGATTGTTCCTCCCGTTCAATTTCAAAAGATAATAAAATCTCTTTTTGTCAAATGGTTTAGTGTAAAAATCCGCTTTCTGATCATCGGTGTGCAAGTGTTCAATCCGAATTAACTTTTTCTCGTGACAATCACGGATAAAGTGGTGACGGATTTCAATATGCTTTGTTTTCGAATGGTGAACCGGATTTTTAGTAATGTTAATAGCTGCTTCATTATCCACATAGATCGGAGTATCTAAGAACTGCAAACCGAAGTCGCACATCTGCTGTTGAATCCAAAGGATCTGCGAGCAACAGCTGGAGGCTGAAACGTATTCAGCCTCGCATGTAGAGAGCGCTACTGCGGTTTGTTTCTTGCACTGCCAGGTGACAAGTCGAGTTTCGAAGAACTGACACCCAGCAGTGGTGGACTTTGCGTTTTGCTTGCAGCTCCCAAAGTCAGAATCAGCGGAACCAGATAAAGTAAAGTCACCCGATCGAGGATACCACAAGCCGATGCTTGGGCAACCTTTCAAATACCGTAAGATACGTTTCACAATGGTCAGGTGTGACTGCTTTGGATTTGACTGATATCTGGCACAGAGGCATGTAGGGTACATGATGTCTGGACGGGAAGCCGTGAGATACATCAGAGATCCAATGATTGATCGGTACAATGTCTCGTCCATTTTCACTCCATTTTCATCTGGATAAATCCCGTGATTCTGTAAAAGGGGGGTTGATGCAGGACTGCAATCTGTCATGTCGAACTTGTCAAGCACGTCCTTCACATACTTCGTTTGATGAATGAAGATTCCATCGGGCATTTGCTCCACCTGCAGCCCGAGGAAGAACTTCATCTCCCCCATTGAACTCATTTCAAACTTTTTCTTCATCACTTTCTCAAATTCTTTACATAGGTCGTTGTTGGTGGATCCGAAAATGATATCGTCAACATAAATCTGCACGATCAACAAGTGTCCTGCCTCTTCCTTGGTGAACAAAGTGCTGTCTACTATCCCTCTTGTGAACCCGTTGGCCAACAAGTATTGGGAAAGCGTCTCGTACCAGGCTCTCGGGGCCTGGTGAAGTCCGTAAAGTGCTTTGTCCAGTAGATACACCTTGTTTTTGTGCAGTGGATCTGTGAACCCCGGCGGTTGCCCCACGTACACTTCTTTTCTGATTTTTCCGTAAAGGAAGGCAGATTTGACGTCTAGCTGGTACACTTTAAAATCTTTCCAAGACGCGAAGGCTAGAAAGATCCAAATTGCCTCGAGTCTAGCAACCGGCGCGTAGACTTCATCGTAGTCGATGCCTTCTTGTTGACTAAAACCTTGTACCACTTGTCGCGCTTTGTTTCTCACCACGATGCCTCTATCATCTCGTTTGCACTTAAAAACCCACTTTGTTTTGATTAACTTCTGGTTCTGTGGCAAATCAACAAGTCTCCAGACACCCAGCTTTTCGAATTGTTGCAGCTCCTCCTGCATCGCATTCACCCAGCTATCCTCTGTTAATGCCTCTTTGTAAGTTCTGGGCTCGATCTGTGAAATAAAACATTTTAATGAGACTTCTTTTTGCACATCGGCAATAGAAGAATAAAAACATGTAAGAGCTCGGTTTAGTTGATCTCGGGTTTTGACACCACTTTGCAGGTCACCAATTATCTGTTCTGAGGGATGATAAGACAATGTCCATGGCATAGCATTGTCAGGCACATTCACTTCCGATTCCAGACTCGATATGTCAAGATCAACGGTTTGATCCTCAGCTTCCGTTTGATCCTCGTCAAAAGTCGGAGCGGGTTCCGCTTCTGAGTCGTCAGATTCGTCAAAAGATGGAGCTGGTTCCTCTGGTGGTTCATGAGCTGTTCCACTCGGTCCTGCTTCATCATCGTGAGTACCCCCGGTGGGTTGAGAAACTTCTAGCGGTCTAGATACTGGCTCTTGTGACATATATTGCTGGTACTGGTACAAAAGAGCTAGTTCCTCATCACTCGGCTGAACCGGCAGTTGAAACGACTCCCAGAGTTTATCGTAATCGAACAGGAATCTTTGTCCGGGAAGTTGTGGTGATGGAGTATGCTTCTGACAATCCACATGCTGGACTTGAATCACTTTCCCCAGGCATGGTACGAACACCCTCTTCAGTGGGCTTGCGTAACCTACAAAGAAACCCTCATTAGATTTAGCACCAAATTTACCGTTTTCATCAATAAACGTGCAAGGAGACCCAAATGGCTCCAAAAACTCAAGATTCGGCTTATAACGGTGCAACAGCTCAAAGCATGTCTTTTTGTATTCCTTGACAGCTAGAACTCGATTCAACGTGTAGCAAGCTGCAGATACTGCCTCGCTCCAGAAAAAGATTGGTAGCTTGGAATCGGCTAACATTGTACGGGATGTCTCTATCAAGGTCCGATTCTTTCGTTTAGCAATGCCGTTCTGCTGTGGTGTGTACGGCGCACTGAATTCATGAAGAATTCCTTTCTCGTTGCAAAACTCGTACATCTTGTTGTTTTTAAACTCCGTTCCGTTGTCACTACGAATCCTCCGGATTGGCAGCTTATACACCGTTTCCATTTTCTTGAATAGCACCATCAACGACTCAAAAGTTTGATCTTTTCTTTCTAAGCACACGACCCACGAGAATCTCGTAAAGTCATCAGTCACCACCAGGCAATACATGTCTCCGCTGATGCTCTTTACGTTGACAGGCCCGAAGAGATCCATGTGTAATCTCTCAAGAGGTAACCTGATTGTGTTGAGGATCTTCAGTGGGTGTGACTTCCGAGTCTGCTTTCCTTTCTTACACGCTACACAATCATCATTCAAGTGAAAATTTTTCAGATTTACACCATCAACCAAATCATTGTGTACTAAAAAGTTCATTTTACGCACATGAATGTGGCCCATCTTACGATGCCACATTATCGAGTCTTTTTCTGTCGCTTTAGTCTTTGACACAAAACATTGTTTTTGATGAGTTGTTGGCGTTGCGACGCTCATATCAAGAATATAAAGATCATTCTCCCGTGGAGCGCGCAACAACACCGTCTCATCAGGGATTTTAAACCCTGGTTTCAAAACCACACATTCTTTGTTTGTAAAATGTACACTAAAAGCTTTGTCACAAATTTGCGAAATACTGAGTAAATTGTTTTGTAATTCTACTATATAGTTCACTTTGTCGAACGAAATAACGCCATTTGACAGCGTTCCTTGACCAACGATTCTCCCGCCTTGATTCCCGGCAAATCCTACATAGCTTCCATTGATGGATTTGACATCGTAGAGAAGAGCTAGCGTCCCAGTCATATGCCTTGAAGCACCACTATCCATAATCCACTTTGACAGTATAGACTTGGGCAGCCCCTGCAAACATCAAATCAGCTTATTCAAACAATGAGGCCCATGATTTCTTAACCTCAGACACACTGCCGAACACAACATCACACTTCTCATCTGTTTTTGGAAACTTAAATGTGACATTAGGAACCTCTTCTTTCACAATTGATTTAACTTTGTTAGTTATCGGGGGAAAATCAGAAAGAAATTTATCAACTTCATTTTCAAACTCTACAACATCATCTTTAGAAACATTTGATTCATTTTTCAAAACATTCTCCATCTTTTTGACCTCAACAGATGGTTTTGACTTTGCGACCCAAGATTGGTTTTCGAAAATTTTTGTTTTAGGGTAAATTTTTGAAGTCTTGCGAGACTTAGAGGATTCGCCAAGCTCGAAAGTCGATTTCGGCTTATCCTCCGACTTCAAAGATTCCCCTCTCTTCAAAATGCGGATCGGAGAAACCAATGGCTTTTTGCCTTTTGTGTCAATCGGTGATTTAGGTCGAGGTTTTTGAACGTTTGATTTTTGAACAGTTTGTTTTTGAACACTTGGTTTTTGAACAGGTTTCTCAATCACTTTCTGACACTGTTTCGCCATGTGTCCGACTTCATTGCAGCGATAACACACCCTTTTGTCATATTCGACAAAAGTAGATTTGACTGACTCTTCTTTCAACTTTTTCGCTGCATTGAAATCGTCCACAGCTTTTTGACTAAAAATATAATCTTTCTCATCGTCAACACTTGGACCAGCGACAAAAATATCAATCATCTTCTCTTTCGGCTTAAACACCTGCTTAGCCGTTTTCTTCTCAAAACCTATTCCTTTGTTTTTAAAGTTGTTTTTCTTGTGATTACCTTTACCATCCCCTTCTTTCTTTCCCGAACTTGTGGAATGTGATGTAACAAACGACTTTTTAGGTTTAGAAAAGAATTCATTGTTATTAACCCCATTAATGTTCATTTCAACCAATTTAAACACTTTTTCAACATTCTCAATCTTCACATTCTGAAGTAGATACTTGAAATCAAAATAAAGTTTGTCTGTTCCAATCATAGTGTATACCACTATAATCGGATCATCATTCGCACTCTTGTCCGATTTCGTCACGTAGATCATCATTCGCACTCTTGTCCGATTTCGTCACGTATCGATCTAAGAAATTCCCCTCATCTTCAGAATCACTGACAACCTTTTCAGATTGAGCCTTTTCAGATTTCTCACTCTCTTCATCCAACACCTGATCGACAACTGTTTTGATAACCTGTGATTCGTTGTCGGTATCGGATGCAGAGAATGTGACATCTATGCTTTCAGGCAGATTATCCTCAACCGATCTCAATTTGAGATTCAAAGCAGCTTCCACCCCATCTGGATATTTCTGTGTGTAGTGATTCCACATTGGGGGTGGAACGCTCTTAAAGACTGGCGCAGCATGTGGCTGCTGAGGAACAATCTGTTCAAGAACGTACGATGAAGCCACATAACTCATTAACTTTTTATCAATCCGATCGTTTTCAATTTTAGCCAATTCAAGTTCTTTCTTAAGCGATGCGATCGTGTCTAAATGAAAATTGACCTCAATTTGTTTATCAAATGGTGTTGCTTTAGCCAATTTTGTTGCTTTATCATTTTCAACACTTTCTTTTTGGATCATCTTGATCGACCTGGCAAGAGTATCATACGCCTCTTTAACTTGGCCAACGTCAAATTTAATCATATCAGCATGGTGTTTCAATTCCTGATACTTAGTGTCTTTTTCAAGACACTCCATGCATGGTTCTAAACACTGTTTGCATGGTGTTTCAGGGATTGAAACAACTTTTTCAACAATCTGCTCTACACAATCAATTTTACCGACATTTTCTAACTCAGACTTAGACATTTTGACAGATTTGATCTCCTGAACTCCAGATTCCTCTCGTTTGACTGACACACTACTGACAGACTTTGACACCTCGAGTACTGAGTCTACCTCTTTGAGCTTTCCCATAAGAGCTTTGTCAGCTATGTCTTTTAATGCCTCTCCAGTTAGCTCTTTCGATACGTCTATCAATTCTTCAACGACTTCTTTCTTCTCTTCAAATCTTGGGCATGATCCGGTCTTTGGTTCTTCAAAATAACCTGCAAAAGATTCAGAAATTTTAGGAGGCAATACAGATTTCATTAAACTTCCCAATACCTCCTGCTCTGACTGGTAGTAATACACTTCAGCAGCTATTTCTTCAACATCGACCACATTTTCAGCAGAAACCTCTTCAACAACCTCAGAAACATCTTCAGTAACTATTTCCGGCTCAGACACCATCTCAGAAATTTCAACAACTTCTGCCATCATGGCCTGACTATCGCTACCGGGGATGTATTTATCCCAACTAAATCCTGCCGCTACCTTTTCATCGTCTTGATTCACGATCAGTGCCTTTTCTGGTTTATTCTCTATCTGTGGCCTCTAAACAGCTGGCTGTTGGTTCGGTCGATGATAAATCGCTTGCTTGTAGTAGTCTTTTGTGAACGGGTTTTGATGATTGTTCACTTCACGGTTAGGGCATTCTCGTTTGAAGTGACCACGTTCTTTACACTTAAAACACGTAACTTTCGACTTGTCGAACCCTAACTTTTGATCGGGACCTGATAAACTGTTCCGGCCTGTAATTTCCATGAAACGTTGAGCCCTTCGAACCAAACTAGCCATACCCCACTTGATGTCAATTAATTCAAGCTCTTCGGGATCGATTTAGTCGTAATCCTCTTTCGTCATGTTAGGATTACCGATCCTCCCTGCCACTAAGCCCTCATAAGCCTCGAGAACGGAAGCAAGTAGTGCGATGTGTTGTTTTGCGGCTGTTTCAGTAATCTCGTTTCCATTCTTTATATTTACCGCAATATTGCACTACACCCCAGAAACATACGCCTGATGATTGGATCCTGTTGAACTTTGAGGTGAAGGCTGTTCCTGAGCTTTGACATTTGGTTCAAAATTCATGAATGGTGAAGAATTGCTTGATTGAGGAGTGTTTGAGGAAGCACTTGAGGTGTTATCAGCAATATACCCTGTCTGTATCTTTGGAATTTGAAGAGTTGCAACTAGAGTGTTGCCTTTGTAATACAACGATACATATTGCTGCACACTCGCTGAGTTCATCTTCTTGATTTTCGGCAATTCCAGCTCATGGGCTTCGATCTTCTCGATGAATGAGCTGAGGTTGAGATTCACAAAATCAGAACTATTCTTCAGCATCATTAGGTAAGTGCCCCATTCATCATACGGTAGTGCATCACACAACTTATCAATCCATTCCTCATTCGTCTTTGTAATTTCCAATCGCTTCATTTCCACTACAAGATGACAGTATCGTTCAATTAATTGCTTTGTCGTTTCGCCTTTAATCCCAGTAAAAATGTCAAATTCTTTCTTGATTAGTGCCTTCTTGCTCTTAATCATCGATACACTGCCTTGAAACTTCAGTTTTAACGCTTGCCACATCGACTGAGAATTATCTTCATGTTGCAGTAAAACGAGAATGTCTTCTTTGATGGCCTGTTGCAGAATGCTCACCATCTTCTTCTCAGCTTTGAACTCAATCTGTTCAGTTTCGGTTAAACTCCCGATGCCCGTTTCCAATCCCAAACCGTCCACCAGTGGTACATACTTTGCCTCTATTTTCATCCAACATTCGAAGTGGTTGGCTTGGACCCAGTTTTTAAAATGGCCTGACCATCCGGCATATTCGTCCAAACTCATAAGCTTCGGAGGCTTTTGCATCGTCCCTAATTCATTCTCCATGTTAACATTCTGAACTATACTCGCCGGACTTTACGTAACCGACATGCCGCTCCCCGCAAACAAGTTGTAAAAATCTTGATGTTCCATTTTTAGTGACAAATTCCAAAAATGTTTCACTTTTAGACAAACAGGTTATTTTTATCGAAAAACTTTTAACATAGGCTGAGTTTCCAACACTCGATCACGTACGAAATGGACTAAACGCTCAAACCATGATTTTTACACAAAAACAGACTTTATAAGCGAAATCAGACTCTAAGTGTGTTTTGGAGCGAAATCAACTTTTGCTCACAGGAGCGAAATCAGACAAAGACCAAATGAGCGAAATCAGGGTGTACTATTGAGCGAAATCAGCACTTTGAAACCACAAGAGCGAAATCAGTGATTACCCTAGGAGCGAAATCAGTGATTACCCTAGGAGCGAAATCAGGGTGTACTATTATAGGCGAGCATGTCTTCGCTAAGCATTATTTTTGGACCCATTTACTTTGATTAGTCACTGTGTGTCGTTTGTTTGCTTTGTGATACGGACAAATGACCACCATCCTTGCTTTGTTGATTTTGTTTCATCTCATCCTTTTCATCTAATCATCTCACTCATTTCCTCTCATGTTTTCCTCTTTTTAGCATGCCTTCTCGACGTGAAAACCCGTTATCTAATGCCGAAATGGCAGATATTCTGGCACAGCACATGGCTGCCGTACTCCTAAACATTATAGCTCAAGTGAACCAAGCCAACAACAATCAGAACGCTCCTTGTAACTTCAAGAGCTTCAATTCAGCTAAACCACTCAAGTTTAGTGGTACTGAGGGGGCAACTGGGCTCCTTAAATGGTTTGAGAGCATTGAGAGTACATTCCGTCACGTTCTGTGTCCAGAGAACCTGAAGGTCGAGTTTGCTTCTAGTGTTTTTCAAAAAAGGGCTTTGACATGGTGGAACGAGGTTATGAGAGACCGTGGTGCAGAAGTTGCTCTTGCACAAACATGGGCTGTACTGAGAACTCTTATGATGAGGGAGTTTTATCCTCGTCATGAGCTGCAAAAAATGGAGAGGGAATTTGATGATCTGAAGCAGGAAAGTGGTGAGCACCGGGCGTATACTGATAGGTACGAAGAGTTAAGCTTACTTTGCCCAACTATGGTTACCCCACTCGACAAGGCTATCGAGAGGTACATCGATGGTCTACCTGACTCCGTGCAAGACATCGTCACTGGTAGTAATCCTACCACTGTCCGTCAGGCAATCGAATTATCTGCGACGTTGACTGAATCGCAGATTCGAAAGGGTAAGTTGTACAGGAAGGTAATAAGAAAGGTAAGAAGCAAGATTCTGACAAGAAGGATAGTAAGAAAGGTAAAAACAAGCAAGGTAAGGATGCGGGTTCCTCAAAGGGGTCTAGGAAGCGGAAGGCTTCCCAAAATTTTGCCGTTACTGCACAGACAAATCAGCCTGCGCAACCGCTTGCCAAGAAACCGTACTTTGGCAATACACCTTTGTGCAATAAGTGTAACGGTCATCATCAACCACACCACCAGTGCCGTCAATGCACCAACTGTGGAAGACCTGGTCATCTTGCTGCTACATGCCGCATTCCTGTCAATCAGAATCGGGCAGCTCAGAACCCGACTCAACAAGTTGCTCAGCCTCTTGCTCAGCAACAAGGTCAAGCTGCACGAGCTCACTACCCACCAGGTTCTTGTTATAACTGTGGGAATCTGACCACTATCGTAACTAGTGTCCAAGATTAGTGAATGCGAACCCGGTTCAGGCTCAGGCTCGAGGACGAGCTTTCAACATGAATGCACAAGAGGCGCAAGCAGACAATGATGTGGTGAACGGTACGTTCTTTGTTAATAATCAACCTGCGTCTGTTCTTTTTTATTCAGGGGCCGATAAGAGTTTTGTGTCGTTATCTTTTGAGCCCTTGCTTCGCGTGTCTAGAACGAAACTAGGTAAGCCTTTGACACTCGAAGTTGCTAGTGGTGAACCCGTTGTTCTTGATTCTGTTCTTCGCAACTGCCAGTTGAACCTTAACGACCATCTTTTTCCTATCGACCTCACGCCTATGCAACTTGGAAGCTTCGACATTATTGTGGGTATGGATTGGTTAGCCAAGCATCGCGCAGAGGTAGTTTGTTTTGAGAAGATCGTTCGTGTGCCGCTTTCGTCAGGTGAGATACTACAGGTTTGTGGTGAGAAACCTGTTAGTAGCCTCAAGCTCATGTCTTGTTATCAAGCTCGGAAGTATCTGCGAAAGAACTATGTGGCCTTCTTGGCACATGTTACAGCAGATAAGGGCAAAGGTAAGTCTATGCAAGATATCCCTGTTGTTCGGGATTATCCGGAGCTGTTTCCTGAAGAATTACCTGGTCTACCCCCAGCACGCCAAGTCGAGTTCCGTATTGATCTTGTACCTGGTGCAAATCCTATTGCCAGAGCTCCATATTGTCTTGCACCATCTGACATGCAAGAGTAGTCTAAGCAGCTTCAAGAGCTTTCTGACAAAGGTTTTATCCGTCCTAGTTTTTCACCTTGGGGTGGTCCCGTTCTTTTTGTCAAGAAGAAGGATGGATCCTTCAGGATGTGTATCGATTATCGTGAGCTGAATAAGCTTACCATCAAGAATCGATATCCCTTACCCCACATTGATGATCTCTTTGACCAGTTACAGGGTGCTACTTGCTTTTCGAAGATTGATCTTCATTCTGGGTATCATCAACTTCGTGTGCATGAAGAGGATATTCCCAAGACAGCATTCCGCACTCGATATGGCATTATGAGTTCACAGTCATGCCATTCGGTTTGACCAATGCTCCTGCTGTTTTTAAGGACTTAATAAATAGGGTCTGCAAGCCTTATCTGGATAAGTTCATCATTGTTTTCATTGATGATATCTTTATTTATTCTAAGACGCGAGCTGATCACGAGCACCATCTTCGTCTTACTCTGCAACTCCTGAAGAAAGAGCAACTTTTTGCCAAATTCTCCAAGTGCGAATTTTGGCTTAAGGAAGTTCAATTTTTAGGACATATTGTCAATGAACAAGGTATTCATGTAAATCCCTCCAAGATCAGTGTGATTAAGGATTGGGATACGCCTGCTACTCCTACTGAGGTTCGTTCTTTCCTTGGTCTTGCGGGTTATTACCGCCGCTTCATCGAGAACTTCTCGAAGATTGCAGTTCCTCTAACTGCTCTAACTCAGAAGAACAAACCCTTTGAATGGGGTTATAAGCAAGAGGAAGCATTTCAGACCTTGAAGCAGAAGCTTTGTGACGCACCTATTCTGACTTTGCCTGAGGGCAATGATGATTTCGTCGTTTATTGTGATGCATCGAAATTGGGTCTTGGCTGTGTTCTAATGCAAAGGAACAAAGTCATAGCCTACGCATCAAGGCAGTTGAAGGTACATGAGAGAAACTACACCACTCATGATCTTGAGTTGGGTGCAGTTGTCTTCGCTCTCAAAATCTGGAGACATTATTTGTATGGCACAAAATGTGTGGTTTTCACTGACCACAAAAGTCTTCAGCATATTTTCAATCAGAAAGAACTCAACATGAGGCAAAGACGTTGGGTCGAACTCCTAAACGACTATGATTGCGAAATTCGCTACCATCCTGGTAAAGCGAATGTTGTGGCTGACGCGTTAAGTCGTAAGGAACGTACTAAGCTTCATTGTGTTCATGTTCAATCTGATATTCAAGCTCGATCTGATATCTAAGCACGCATCACTTAGGCTCAACAGGTTTGTGTTTCACAAGACTTGATGGGTAAGGAATTACCCTATCACATTAAGCCTGATCTTATGCTGAAGGAAGATGGATCGTATTATTTCATGGACCGTTTGTGGGTCCCAAGCCTAGATGATCTTCGCACTTTGCTTATGGATGAAGCCCATAAGTCTTGTTATTCTATTCATCCTGGCTCAGGCAAGATGTATAAGGATCTTCGTACTCAGTATTGGTGGCCTGGTAAGAAGAAAGACATTGCCTTGTACGTTTCAAAATGCCTTACTTGTCTCAAGGTTAAGGCTGAATCCCAATATCCTTATGGTCTTTTGGAGCAACCAGAGATCCCAGTTTGGAAATGGGAAAACATTGCTATGGATCTCATTACCAAACTTCCATGCACAAAGAAAGGTCACGATGCCATCTGGGTAGTTGTTGATCATCTTACTAAGTCAGCGCATTTCTTGCCAATCCGTGAGGATTTTTCTGCTGAAAGGCTGGCCAAAATCTACGTGGATGAAATTGTATCTCGACATGGTGTTCCTTTGAACATTATTTCTGATAGAGATGCTCGATTCTCTTCTCGATTTTAGAGAACCATGCAATCTGCTATGGGGACCCAACTTAATCTGAGCACAGCTTATCATCCATAAACTGATGGCCAAACTGAAAGAACAATCCAGACTTTGGAGGATATGCTTAGAGCTTGTGTGATCGACTTTGGTGGTAGTTGGGATTCACATCTTCCATTGATTGAATTCTCCTACAACAACAGTTATCACTCCAGCATCAACATGGCTCCTTTCGAGGCTCTCTATGGTCGAAAATGTCGTTAACCAGTCTGCTGGAATGAGATCGGTGAGGCTCTGCTTACTGGACCTGACCTCATTCTAGAGACAACTGATAAGGTTAAGAAAGTTCGTGATAACCTACAGACAGCTCGAAGCCGTCAAACATTTTGGGGTGAAACACATGTGCCTACTTGTTACTTTCATGCTTTCCATGTTTTCACAACTTATGCTTGCTAGGTTCATTAGTACACTTATAGTACATGATTTCATTATGTTTTGCGACGTGTGTTTACTTGACATGCTAGCACATTGTTTTACATTACATTTCTTTTGCTATGTATGTTCATTTAACATGCTAGCACATTGATTTACATGACTTTGCTGCTTTGTATGTTTACTTAGCATACTTAGTACATTGTTTTCACATAACTTGTTTACATTTGGTATAACATTTGGTTTGTTTAACGGTTCTTTAGTACATTCATTAACACCGATCATGCCACTCGGTAGTAAGTAATGGTACCATAGGACTTGACAAATCCCGTTCCTGACATCCTAGGTTTGTTTGGGTGTATGGAATGACTGAATCTGAAAACATTTTACTTTGATAACCTTTACTCTAAGGTTATCCTGCTGTCTCAAGGCTTGGATGTATGCGTTAACTTACTACATAAATGTCTGTATCAATAAAACATGCAGTTATTTTACAAAACATAACTTTTGATTTATTTCAAATACTTGTTTTGTTCATTTTTACTTATGGTTTAAGTAGTCTCATTTTTTACTTACCATACATAACTTTTGTTTACACATTACATAACTTACATTTAACTTGGGTTATACTATGACATTTGACTATTGGTTTAAACATGAACATTATACATTGGTGGTTTGTTTGGGTGACTTGAATAACGAGACGCGTGTAATATGATACAAGCATGGTGGAGACGCCGCTGGTACTTCCTATATATAATTGCTTGTATGATATTACATATCGTAGCGTTATTTAAGCCATTCAGTTTTGACATATTACTTTTACAACACATTTTCACTTAAACATTGTTTTACAAATAACTTGGTTTATACAAACTCTTTTTACTTGGTTACTCTTTTAACCATATGTTTTTCTTTTACATATACTTATCATCTGATTTTGCTATCGTTTTTCAAATAATTTATAAAAGAAAAACACTCAACAAGGTTCATGACTGATTTTTATTAAACGTTTTCTTTAAACTCAAGTCATGAATCCTATTTTCACAAAACCTATGTATCTCACAGGCATTTTTATGCTGACGTACCTATTTTCACATGTGTTTCAGGAGCTAATGCATAGGATGTTCGTGACACGCTAGGGTGGACTTGGGCCTTAGTGACATAAAAATGGAGCTAGTCTAGTTTAAACATGTTATGTACTCTTTATTTCAGTTGTTTTAAGACAATTTAACTCGTTTGTTTGATCAATAAAATATAACTTTGTATGCCATGGTTGTGAAACAATAATTCTGTTACAACACTCCCCGACGTTTCCGACACGATTTGATGTTTTACGTGGTCGGGGTGTGACAAATTAGTTAATTTTTCTTTCTTTATTACCCCTTTTGACCTCAAATTTGCATCTGATGAATTCGTTTTGCTTGCCTTTACAGTTGAGGAAAGCAATTCATCAGAACTTTTTCTCGGATTACCAGTTGTATCCGAGGACAAAATCCTTTCAAGATACTCTCTTACTTTCTTCCTTTTCTTCCTCAGTCGATCATTCTGCCCCTGTGATAACTTCACTTTTTGTTTTTTCTGTTTCTTGTCTTTGGGCTTTTCTTCGACTTCGACTGAGTTCTTCACCATTTTCTGAGATTTAGCCCTTGATCTTTCCTTTGATCTCATTGGGCAATCTCTTGCAATATGTCCTCTAATTTGGCATTCATATCACCTTCTCGTTTCAAATCTCTGACTTTGGCAGTTAACAGAAATGTGTCCTTGATAGCCACAAGTGTAACACACTCTGTTATCATACCTTTCACCACTTTCATACCACACACTCAGATCAAAACATTGTTTTGCCTTGTGGTAGTCATTTCTCCTCTTGTATCATTGATTTGGCATTTGAGCACTGTGGTCAAACCTGCACCACATATTTCCAACTTTTTGTGAGTTTTGATTTTTCAATTTTTGTCGTTTTTTTATCTTGATTGGATGATTGAACTGATGAGCTTCTATTCTTGTTTTGAACATTTTCTGAATTTTTAACACTTTGTTTTTGTTCTACAATCTTCTTAATAGGTTTTTGCTTTGAGCATTCACCTATTTCAGTAGATTGTAAAGTAGTGTTTTTAATTTTTTCTTGTAATTCCAAAAATATTTTTATTTTCTCATTTTTCTCATTTTCATCATCAGTTTTATCATCACAATCTTCAATTTTGACTTTGTCAAAATTTGTGACATTGTCACTTATCGGAACAGAATTGATCGGTTTTGGACATATAAGATCTGGTAATGATGATGAAGTCACAAAGCCTTTCAATTTCTTTTCAAGTTCTTCAATTTTGTTCCTTGAATTCTCGGCTTCATTTTTAAGCTGAGAGATTTTCTTAAGATGAGAATTGATTGCCTTTTCATTCACAATTTTGTTCTCTTCAAGAACAGATTTTTCATATTCAAAAACTCTTATCTGATCTGGAAATTTTGTTTCTTTTTCTTTTAAAACTTTATTTTCTAATTTTATCAAAGAAACATTTTCATTTTCATCTTTAATTTTTTCAAAATCTTTTTCCAATTTCAGTTTTTCATTTTTTAAACTTTTGTTCTCCAATGTCAAACTTTCCACATCCTTCAAGAGTTTAACATTGTCTGCTGTAGATTTGTCACATTTTGAGCACCCAACTTCACTTCTTGAAATTTCATCCTTCTTGGATTCTTCAATTTTTGATGTTTGCTCTGTCTCCTTCTTGTCTGTTCCTACAAGAAAAATTTTAACCATATAAGCAAGATCTAAATTTTCATCTAAAACACAACCTCTCTTGAAATCATATTTCATTCTATTTCTTACACTAAGACCATTTCTAATTTTTTTGATTAGTTCAAGAATCACATTCAAACTTATATATTCTGAACTTCTTTTTAATTCTTCTATCAACTCTTTCTTTTTCTCTTCATTCTCATCATTGTGTTTTCTAAGCTCTCTGATGAAATCATATGGATTAAATTTTGAGAACATAGAATCCTTTTTCAATTTTCCTAAAAACTCATCCCACTCTAAAGGTAAGGCATCTGCAAATTTAGATATCTTTTCATCGTCTGATATCTTTATCTCATACCTATTCAAACCTTTAAGTAATTCATAATATCGTTTTTCCATATCATTAAACTTCTCATATTTCCTATACGAAAAATATTTAAATCTTTCAACCAAAACTTCCTTTTTCTCATCATAATAACAACTATACCAATTGTTTAGTTTTTCAAGTTTAACGTTTTCCTTTTTCCTTTTCGTCAAACATTTTACCACAATTTCTTTGTTAAATGTCTTGGTTTAAAAATTGTTTTAGCTTAGAATCCACAAAATTTCAACTTCTTGATATTTGCGCCTTGTAAATCACCTCGAATCACCTGCAAACAAACAATCAAACAATCAGTTTAAACGAACTGAATACGTAAAAGTGTGTGTTGATGGAATCGATCTAGGACTCGTGTCGAAGATTCGCGGACTCGTTTCAATGTTGTACAAGTGAAATCACTAAATGAATGGGCTTGATCAATATTATCTGTTCAGTTCACACACATGGCCCGTCAATCAAAGGAATTAATTGGGCCGATACTCTTGAACAATTAATGGGCCGGTTCAAACAAATTGGTTGGACAGATCTTTAAATCTGACTCTTATTAATGCAAATAATTTCTTTGGATTGTCCAAAAGTTCACAAGCAATGTCTTTTTAGTCAAGAGCCGACAAACACAATTACCAACTAAAATTCTATTGGACCGCAAATTTAAAATCACATGAATAGGCCGACAACACTTCTATTATTAACAATTCTATTGGGCCGCTTACATGCAAATCTCAGTCACAATTCAAACAATTTATATTTGATCGTTTTTACTTTTCAGTAAACACACATGGGCCTCACTTTGAATGTGTCCGAAATTAATCAAAACCAATAGCATCTCATTGGACCTCAATATTATAATCCATATACGATCACATGCAAATGTCAGTACAAAATTAAAATGATTTGGCCGCACAATGAGTTCACATAAATATCAATATTCAATGAATTTTAAGTGGACCGATGTTTTTGTATTCAGTCGAAGTGGGTGATAAACACTTTCAGATACTGCTCAAGCGAAATCAGGCAATAAGTTTTCAAGCGGAATCTGATTTCAAGCAGATTTCGCTTGAAATTACACGAGCTAGTTCAAGCAGAATATGTTTTTTCAAGCGAAATAGCTCTGATTTGAAGTGAAATCTCTTATTTCGCTTGAAATTTCAAGCGGAACCTGTTTTCAAGCGGAATAAGACACTTTCAAGCGAAATTAAGGTGAACTTTCAAGCGGAATCAGGCTGTTGACGCGAAATCGGACCTAAAAACTCGGATTTCTCCTAAACGGCTAGGAATTAGGATCTGAAACTTGGTAGGGTTATAGATCAGGTGTTTTTGCACAACATATTAAAAAATCATGAATTTTCGACCGTAAAAACCCGTTCAATTTGACAATTTTTAGTGAAAAACGTGATAAAAGATGAAGAAATAGATCAAATTCGGAACTGAAATCGATGAAATCCTGTACGAATCTATGTGTTTGATCAGTGCAATCGAGCTCCTGCTCTGATACCACTTGTAGGACGGGTTTTGACACCAAACGATTGCGTAACAACACGTTCGACGTGCAGAATCCGTGAACGTGCATGACCGAACACACAAGAATGTTCTATAACCGTGATTCAATTGATTATGACGAGTACAAAGTGCCGAGAATCACGTGAGAGAACTTTCTCTCTCTAGACTTTCTCTCTCTAAGCTTAGCTCCCTAAAATGTCAAATGAGCAAAAAGTCTTATGTCTAAACAATTAGACTCCTATTTATAGGGTAAGGATATAAGGTAGTTCAGCTTATTTACAGAAATGCCACCTTGCCTTTTCTATTAAAATATAACACTAAAAGCTTAGAATTCTTCGGTTTCTGCTACGGACTAGATTGACGGAGGTGATAGACACATAATGCACTAACAAAAACACAATTATACAAATACGATACAACTCACAAGATACAAGAATATATATATTTGGCGGAATATATATTAAACAGTTATCAATTAATACATCTAAGACACTGTTCAACGAATAACAAATACATACAAGTCTTAACACATATTCAAGATAAAAGACTTGTACATGAGTCATTACAAAGACCGAAGTGTCTAACAAATCTAGGACGTTTGTAGGTTGTGACACTATTCAAGACGACTGCACGTGAGCTCACATTTACTTACAGTTCACAGACGCAATTCTTTGAGTTCATGTCCCCTATTCATTTTAAATGCTTTACAATTTTACAACTTTCGGGGAAAATACATGTTCATAGTATGATAAGTCAAGGAATGAAACACCATAGATCATGTGCGAATAGGGTTATAGAACTAAGCACCATTAATCCAGTTTGTACATAGGTACAAGGGGTTAGATCTAATGGGTTTTGGCGAGCCCCACTCTTGGTCGTGGACCCATACAGAAGAGTGCGTTTGTGTCCCAGTCGAGGATAGTCAACACAAAATGGTCTAGGTTTGGATTGCTTCCTTTTTCGTCACACATATTAATGTCATTGCAAAACATTAATGATCCACGATTTCATTGACGCTTTACATACTACATCATACATTTTACAAATTCATCTTTTACAACTAATCCGGATGAACTCGCCAACTTTTGTTGTATGTTTTCAACTTAACATGTATTTCAGGGAATTAATGGACCATGTCAGGGATTTCAGACAAGTAAACAAGTATCAAAACTCCATGTCGCCTTTTGAAGGGTTTACCTGTTATATACCACCTCTTTGCGGTAATATAATGGTCAAAACCTTAGTAGTTAAACTTTCATTTTGATGTATGAAACAAAGATAATTTTAATTTCAGTTAATGGTTTGCAACCGATACACTTAAACTCGTGTTGTGTTCTTTTGCAACATTATGGCAATGGCATTGGAGTAAGTTTTATTCAGTTAGTATGTTCACTTATGTAGATTTACGCAATGAGAACCAATCAGATCACACCTCGCGCATTTGCTATGAGCGGGTGTGACAAACTGTTATTGTACGAAAATTCTACTAAGGTGAATTCCTTCAATCCTAGCAGCCATTCCTAAGGGTAAATGCGAATACCAATTACCACCAAAATCTATAACGCACAAACGAAGCATGTCTTCGAGGGTACGGACCGTGCGCTCAGTCTGACCGTCAGTCTGGGGATGGAATGCGGTACTAAGATTGAGAGTTGTACCAAGAGCGATTTGGAATGTCTCCTAGAGACGTGAGGTAAAATGACCATCACGGTCAGAGATGATGTCATGAGGCGTCCTGTGTCAACAAATGACTTCATCAGTATAGATTCGTGCTAATCGTTCAACCTTAAAGTCTTCTCGTATCGGAATGAAATGAGCAAATTTCGTAAGACAATCAATGATAACCCAAATGTTATCGTGACTAGAAGGCGTTCAGGGGAGTTTCATAATAAAATCCATGGCGATACTTTCCCATTTCCACATCGGGATTTCGGGTTGTTCGAGTAAACCAGAGGGTCGTAGATGTTCGACCTTAACTTTCGAGCAGGTTATGCATTTCGATACGTACAGAGCGATATCCTTTTTCATGCCCGACCACTAATACCTAGAACGGAGGTCCTGGTACATCTTGTCGGCACCAGGGTGAATGGAGTATCGAGATTTGTGAGCTTTAGTCATCAATATCTCCTGGAGGTTATTGCTACTAGGAATCCAAATGTGGTCGAGATAGTGTAAGATACCGTTAGGTTTATTCACTAACTGAGTTTCGGCACTACACATCATTTCAAGGTATTCGCAATGAAGCATGTGTGCTGCGCGTCGCGGATTAGGGCTTCGAGATCGTTCTAGGCCTGGACATTATGAATAGTATGCACATAGCTTCGTTGACTGAGGGCGTCGGCTACGATGTTTGCCTTACCTGGATGGTAACGTATCTCGTAATCATAGTTGTTGAGAAGTTCAACCCATCTGCGTTGGCGCATGTTCATTTCTTTCTGGTTTAAGATATGTTGTAAGTTCTTATGGTCGGTGAAGACCGTACACTTTGTACCTTAAAGGTAGTGTCGCCATATCTTTAACGCAAAAACAACTGCACCGAGCTCGAGATCGTGGGTAGTGTAGCTCTTCTCATGCATCTTGAGTTGACGAGACGCATACGCAATAACCTTGTCTCATTGCATAAGAACACAACCAAGACCTAGGTTAGAGGCATCGCAATAAACAACGAAATCTTCATTTCCGTCGGGAAGTGCGAGGATAGGAGCATTGCAAAGCATACGCTTGAGAGTTTGAAAGGCGCCCTCTTGGTCAGAGCCCCAAATAAAAGGTTTGTCCTTATGAGTTTGGGCGGTAAGAGGCACGACGATTTTGGAAAAGTCGGCGATGAATCGACGGTAATAACCCGCCAATCCGAGAAATGAACGGAATTCGGATGGAGTCTTCGGTGTAATCCAACTCTTTACAGCTTTATTTTCGTGGGATCAGCGTGAATTCCTTGACTGTTAACGATGTGACTGAGGAATTAAACTTCCTCGAGCCAAAATTCACACTTGGAGAACTTGGCATAGAGACGATTTCCTTGAAGAAGTTCGAGAACTAAATGAAGATGTTGCGCGTGTTTGGCTCTCGACTTCGAGTAGACAAGAATATCATCGATAAACACAATGATGAAACGATCCAAAAAGGGTTTGAACACACGGTTCATCAAGTCCATGAAGACCGCTGGTGCGTTCGTGAGACCAAAAGGCATGACCGCGAATTCATAATGGCCATAACGAGTCCGAAATACGGTTTTCGGGGTGTCTTGCTCTTGTATACGCAACTTGTGATATCCTGAACGTAAATCAATCTTGGAGAAACACGTAGCACCTTGAAGTTGATCAAATAAATTGTCAATTCGGGGTAGCGGGTAGCGGTTCTTAATGGTAAGCTTGTTAAGTTCTCTATAATCGATGCACATTCGGTACGATCCGTCCTTCTTTTTCACGAAAAGAACGGGTGCGCCCCATGGTGATGTGCTCGGGAATATAAAGCCTTTATCAAGCAATTCTTGAAGTTGGCTAGATAGCTCGCACATTTCGGATGGTACAAGGCGATAGGGAGCTTTTGCAACAGGTGTAGCACCAGGGATAAGATCAATACGAAAGTCAATATCACGAGTAGGGGGTAAACCAGGTAAATCATTAGGAAAAACTTTAGGAAAATCACGAACAACTACAACGTCTTTCATGGTTTTCTTCTCATTCTTCGTCTCCACAATATGGGCTAGGAAAGCGATGTACTCCTTGCGTAAGTACTTACTCGATTGGATACACGACATAAGCTTCAACTCCTTTAAGAGTACTTCACTGTAAACACATAATTGATCACCTTTTGGAAGAGAGAAACGAATCATCTTATCGAAACAAACAACTTCGGCACGACTCTCACGAAGAAAATCCATGCCTACTATGATGTCAAAACTATCTAGTTGCATAGGTATGAGATTGATCAGGAAAACGTGATTGTTGAGTTCGAGAGTACAATCATGTAGAATGGAATTGACGATAACGGTTCTTCCAGTGGCAACTTCTACGTCGAAGGTCTTTGGGAGTCTAACGCGTTCACATTTTAGAAGCTTTTCGAATTCAAACGATACAAAACAGTTATCAGCTCCAGTATCAAATAAGCATGAAGCATAAATATCATTGACAAGGAAGGTACTGTTGACAACATTGTTGTCAGTCTGAGCCTGGCGGAGATTGAAGTTGAAAGTTCTCCCGCGTGCTGCTTGCGGTTGTTACTACTGCTGCTGCTGCGGTGGTGGTTGTTGCTGTGGTTGCTGCTGCTGTGGCTCTTATTTCACAACACGTTGCGGACAAACATTGCTAAAATGGCTGGGATCGCCACAAGTGTAGCAAGCACGTGCATGAGCAACTGGTGCTGGAAGTGCTGGGTTAACCTGGGGAGTGAGAGGTTGAGCTGGCAGTGCTGCGAGAGCCTGAGCAGCTTGCTGACGAGGGCCTATGCGGCAATTGGCTAAGTAGTGCCCATAAATGTTGTAGTTGACACAGAAATGACAGTTAGTCTCCACTGAGTGATGATAGGTGCAAGTAGGGCACAGTGGGTGATTCCCAATATACGCACGCTTAGTGTCACACCCCTATTTCCACGTGTCTCACCGGTGGGCCCGGTGGGGGATTACCGTGACGATGTTGGCAACAATATAGTCAAACCACACAATTATATAATGCACAGCGGAAGCATAAGATAAATATATATTTCAACCTCTGGTGATAATATCAATGTATTACAGAAGTTGAATATCCACAGTGGATCGTAATTAAAGATAAAGTATTGTTCCATCAGATACTGCAATCAAGCTTGCGAGACTTATCACGACGCTAGGGAGCTAATACCAGCCAATTTACGTTAGGTACCTGCACTTAATCTTTTGGGGAAAATACGTCAGTTTACACTGGTAAATACATTCAACTGACACATTTGAAAATGTTTATTAAAATTGATTTGAATGCACAAGGCACAAACTCTTTTATAACTTGGGAAAATTATAATAAAATCTTGTGAACGTTTTACATGTTCTTTTATGCGTTCAGTAGCCCGGGTCGTGCCGGGTTAAAGATTTATAGACACACCACGTTTGCGTAAAACCGTAGTATAAAAACCAATGGCTACGTCTTTTAATTTTAATGTCGACACTTTATACCGGGTGTACGCCTACACCGGGATGTCGATGGTCGTGGCCATTTCGTAAAATGATGCCGAGGATATCCGGGACAACGGTCATTAAACCCCCCAAAGGCTTATAAGCAACAAAACTGTTTAAATGAGCCGATCATATTTAATCAATTAACCACCTAAGCGATGGAATTATATAATGCTCAATCAAGCGGTATTAATATACCGTAACCCAAGCCCATATAGGGGAAATAAGTTAAAGTATTTACCTTTGCAAGTATAAATCCTTAATTTAGATCAAGTCACCGATAGCTTTTACTGGGGCTCCTAATCTGGAACGAAGGTTTTAATTAACCTCTTAGAATCCTAACGGTCCTTATATTAGCCGTAGCTTAAACCGGTTGATTCCGATACATAGATATGGTTAATTCGCACGAAAAGGCGAAAACCGAGAATGGAGTATGATTTGGACCCAACAAGTTTAGTGACTTGTTTTATATGGGTTTATAGTTCATACTCTGGATTTTGGGGTTCAAATAATATAATTTGACCCATATCGGCTATTGCACGAAAACTAGTTCCATGAGCCGTACCGTGTGCGCAAATAGGCGAAACAGTTAACCATAAGTGTCCTACGCTTATTTCCTAAGTCAATATGCCTTAAAAGTATTTTGGTATCAGTAGGATACCTTCCGTAATGCCCGTAACGAGTTTAAGTTTATATTATGCCCCGTAGGGGCTTTTTGGTCATTTTAAAGACTTTAAAAGGGCTTTTCGAGTTCTACAGGAAATCGGAGTTTCCCGAACAGCTTATAAAGCTTAAAATACTTTATTTATTATTTAAAACCAGTGGCAACTGGAATCGGGTCAAAAGACCTTGTAGAACTCCCGTTTTGGCCAAAAAGGGCGTATTCGGTATTTACCGAACCATAGCCATAACCGCAGGTTATGAGCAAGGTAAAAATTATTAAAAATCTTTAAAATTCCCAAAATATTATTTTACCACAGTGGGTAGAAGTTTTGGTGACGAAAACTTGGGTTAGATGGGCGTTATGCTAATCGCGCCGTTAATTACAAAACTTTCTTAAAAGTGCGCTTTTTAGCATAACTCTCATTCTAGACCTCGGATTGACGTGAAACTTTAAGGACATGCTTATAATTTAATAAGCAAGGTTATGGTCCATTCACGTGTCCGAAATACTCGTTTTAATTTTAAAAGGCCGTTACGGTCAATTTTTAGGCGAATGACGGAATTGCGCAAAAGACTCGGATAACTCATGAACCGACCACAGAGGTTTATACCAACATGTGACCTGGTCCTAAGAGAGTCCTAAGGTATATTTATACCTCACTAAAACGGGTCAGAACTGAAGTCAAAGCAAAAGTCAAACTTTTGCGACATTCGGCTCCGAGCCGGGTCAATATAGCAAATGATCGATTCAAACGAGCGCAAACAAGTTTATATACTTATTATCATGTTTTATGATTGTCAAAACAGGTTCCATAACATATACATTACAGATTATGCATAAATCGCTAAAATAGCTTTCTGTTGACTTTTTTAACCGCACGTTTGACTCGATATTTGACATAGTTAAAGTGGTGATCAGAGGGAACCCTTTTAGAGGTTTATTACCCACATAAATACCAACTTATAACTACTTTTGATTCGTCATAAGACTGAACCGTTATTGATTTATTGTAAAGTCAAACCGTAGTTACGACGGTTTGGTTCTTAGCCATTTACTAAGGAAATGTGGAACCACAATGGGTTAGATCACTTACAGAGGTTGTGTTCTTGCTTATGGAGCAGAGATGAGGACTTGAGAGCACTTAGGATGATCAAAGATGTGAGTTTGAGTTGTGTGAATTGTTATGAGCTTAAGGCATGCTATTTATAGCCAATGCCAAGCAAACATGATCATTACAACACTTACAATCAGACCAGAGGTGATGGTAGGTGTCCCCTAAGTGTTATGGGTCAAGTGTAGGGTGCCCATGCCCCATTTGTTGGTTATTGATCGTTCAAGCTTCCAAAAGTCAAGAAAACATCAACATTCTGCATCTGGGCACTTTACGCGGCCCGCATGGGAGTTCCCATGCACTATAACGCGGGTCGCCTGAGTTTAATAAATCAGATGCGTAATTGAGGTGGCTCGCGGCCCGCCTCAACTTACCCCTAACCTTCACGCGGGTCGCGAGAGGTTATAATTTCAGAAACTTTAAATCTTTTGTTATGATTACAGAATCTGGCCATTAATAACGAAATCTTTCGTAATGATTTACCTGACCTTTCGGTTTTGAAGGGGTAACTTTGCGGTTTAGCCCTCGGTTATTTACCGATAGGGGCCTCATGTTATTCACCCGCATTAATAAGTCCCCGGTTTATTTATTAATTATTCAGAAAGCCTTAACTTTCATAATTGACGCTTTTAACCCTTCTCGTACGAATTTGAGTATAACTCTTTTATTGTAGAACGGAACTTTGCGGAATTTATACGGTATATTCTAGTGAGCGTATAATACTGTTACGAAGCCTTGGGAACGTTAAAGGGTCACTCAGAGGTAATTTTAAACATGTTGACACAGTTAACCCCTGTAGTTCGTAATCTCTCACTTTCTTCCGCGTTTCGCTTCCGTTCAAATTATGATTTATTCGTTTGAAGGTACAAGCATTTATTTAGGGTTACTATACAGTATATTTACCCTTGTTGACATTTATAACCCTCGAATTTATATACTTTCAAGGTTTGTCAAAATTTGTCCTTTATTTATTATAGATGCCACGTGTAAACAAATGACACGTGTTAACACATCATTGGACACAAAAATTCTAGGTGTTACATCCTCACCCCCTTAAAATAAATCTCGACCCGAGATTTACTCAAATAAATAGGGGTACTTTTCTTTCATTGTAGCTTTGACTTCCCACGTATATTCAGGACCTCTACGAGCATCCCATTTGACTTTTACAATCGGTACGTGCTTTCTGCGAAGCTTTTTTTACCTGTCGATCCTCAATCGACAAAGGTTTTTCTATAAACTTTAAGCTCTCATCTATATGCACATCTGTGTGTGGAATCACCAACGATTCGTCGGCGAAGCACTTTTTGAGATTGCAGATGTGGAACACATTGTGAATTCCATTGAGCTCTTCAGGCAAGTTCAGTTTATAGGCAACTGATCCGACTCGTTCAACGACCTCAAAAGGCCCTATGTATCTCGGACTCAGCTTGCCCTTCTTGCCGAAACGCATCACCCCCTTCCAGGGTGATACCTTAAGTAATACCTTTTCACCCACTTCGAAGTGAAACTCCTTACGCTTTGGATCAGCGTAGCTCTTCTGCCTATCGCGGGCAGCCTTGAGACGTTCCCGGATCTGGACAATCTTGTCCGTCGTCTGGAAAACAATCTCTGGTCCCGATAGTTGGACCTCCCCTACTTCCGCCCAACAAACAGGCGATCTGCATTTCCTACCATATAATGCCTCAAAAGGCGCAGCCTTTATGCTGGTGTGGTAGCTATTATTGTAGGAGAATTCGATCAGGGGTAGGTTTTTATCCCAGTTACCACCTAAATCGATCGCACATGCACGAAGCATGTCTTCTAGCGTTTGGATAGTACGCTCACTTTGACCGTCCGTCTGTGGATGGTAAGCCGTACTAAAGTTTAAACGCGTGCCCAAAGATTGCTGGAAACTTTTCCAGAAGTGAGATGTGTATCTAGTATCCCTGTCAGAGATAATAGACACAGGTATGCCGTGTAAGGCTACAATCTTATCAACATAAAGTTGGGCTAACATATCGGAGCTATATGTCTCCTTGATGGGTAGAAAATGAGCTGATTTAGTCAGCCTATCGACTATGACCCATATTGTATCATTTCCTTTCCTGGTTTTGGGTAACTTGGTTATGAAGTCCATAGTTACGCATTCCCACTTCCACTCGGGAAGTTCAGGCTGTTGTAGCAAGCCAGACGGCTTTTGGTGCTCGGCTTTGACTTGAGCACAAGTCAAGCACTTTGCTACGTGGGCGGCTACAGACTTTTTCAAGCCTATCCACCAATAATTTGCCTTTAAGTCTTGGTACATCTTGTCAGCACCAGGATGGACTGAGTATTTGGAACTATGGGCTTCCTGGAGAACAACATCTCGTAATCCTCCATAAATCGGAACCCATATACGTCCATTCAGTCTAAGGATTCCATCCTTGCTAAGAGTCAACTGCTCCTCAGTTACTCCCAGCTTTTCATTAGGATAATTAGCTTCCAACACAGCCTCAAGCTGCGCAGCTAATATCCTTTCCATCAAATTATTCTTAACCTCAATGCTCTTGGCATTGATTCGAATGGGTTTTACCCTTTCCTTCCTGCTCAAGGCATCGGCGACCACATTCGCCTTGCCGGGATGGTACCTGATTTCACAGTCATAATCATTCAGGGTTTCCATCCAACGGCGTTGCCTCATGTTCAACTCTTTCTGGTTGAATAGGTGCTGGAGGCTTTTGTGATCAGAATAAATCACAAATTTAATACCATAAAGGTAATGCCTCCACAACTTCAGTGCAAATACAACGGCACCCAACTCCAAATCATGGGTGGTGTAATTCTTTTCATGCACCTTTAATTGCCTTGAAGCATAGGCAATCACCTTGCCCTTCTGCATAAGCACACACCCCATGCCTGTGTGTGATGCATCGCAGTAAACTACGAATTCATCTGTACCTTCCGGTAGTGTCAACACAGGAGCGTTGCTTAGCTTCTGCTTCAGGATTTCGAAGGACTCCTGCTGCTTTGGACCCCATATAAACTTTTCTTTCTTCTTGGTCAAAGAAGTCAAGGGCGCAGCAATCCTTGAAAAATTTTCAATAAACCTCCGGTAGTATCCTGCAAATCCCAGGAAGCTACGGATTTCGGTAGGCGTCTTTGGCTCTTGCCAGTTCATGACTGCCTCTACCTTAGCGGGATCCACTTGGATACCTCGCTCACTCACAACGTGCCCTAAAAATTGAACCTCTCGTAACCAGAATTCACATTTCGAGAATTTGGCGTAGAGTTTCTCACGCTGTAGTAATTCGAGAATGCAACGGAGGTGCTTCTCGTGGTCAGCTTGATTCTTGGAATAGATAAGGATATCGTCGATGAAGACTATGACGAATTTGTCTAAGTACGGCTTGCAAACGCGGTTCATGAGATCCATGAACGCAGCCGGTGCATTTGTGAGCCCAAAAGGCATCACTAGGAACTCGTAATGACCATAGCGAGTCCTAAATGCAGTCTTGTGTACATCTTCATCTCTGACCCTTAGTTGATGATAGCCCGACCTTAAGTCGATCTTTGAGAAGTAGCTCGCTCCTTGTAGCTGATCGAATAGATCATCGATCCTTGGTAAAGGATATCTATTCTTTATGGTAACTTTATTCAGTTCTCTATAGTCGATGCACAACCGCATTGATCCGTCCTTCTTCTTTACAAATAGGACAGGAGCTCCCCAGGGAGATGAACTAGGTCTGATAAAACCTTTCGCCAGCAGTTCATCCAACTGGGTCCTCAGTTCTTTCATTTCCGTCGGGGCTAATCTGTAAGGTGCTCTTGCTATCGGAGCTGCTCCAGGTATGATGTCAATTCTGAACTCCACTTGTCTATCTGGTGGCAAACCAGGTAGTTCTTCAGGAAAAACTTCGGGGTATTCAGAAATGACGGGAAGATCCTCGATCTTCGGCTTTGGTTCTTCAATTATTACCTGAGCCATGTAAATTACACAGCCTCTGTTCAAACACCTTGAAGCTTTCAGCATAGATACGTCTTCGGGCAATCCGTAATGCGTATCCCCTCGAATGGTAAGAGATTCACCACTCGGAGTCTTTAAAACTATTTGCCTTTTGCCGCAAATGATTTGGGCCTGATTACGGGATAACCAGTCCATGCCTAGCACAATGTCAAAACCCGCCAGTTTGAAAGGAAGTAGAGATAAAGGAAAAGAATGGTTCCTAATGGACATTTCGCATCCTTCTAGAACAGTAGAGACGGGTTCTATCGTGCCGTCTGCTAACTCTACTTCGTATTTCACGTCAAGGGTTTTGATAGGCATATTTAGTAGTTGGCAAAATTTCTGGTCTACAAAGGACTTATCAGCGCCAGAATCGAATAGTACTCTTGCAAATATATTATTTACGAAAAAAGTACCTGTAAGCACATTGTCGTCCTTAACCGCTTCCTTTGCATCCATGCGAAAAACTCTCGCATTTGACCTCTTAGTCTCTTCCGCCTTCTTGGCATACTTCGGGCAATTACTCTTTATGTGCCCCTTTTCGTTACAACCATAGCAGGTTGCATCCTTAATCTTTTTGCACTCCACGGTCTTGTGATCCTTGGACTTGCATAGCCCACAGGATGGAGTCTTTTGTTGCGACTGTGAACCAGACGCAAACCTACACTTCCCGGAGTGAGGTTTCTTGCAGACCTTGCAGTGAGGTCTTCCATCAACTTGCCCCTCCTTCTTTGCCTCCGACCCTCTCTTGCCCTCACCGTTTCCACGGTGCTTTTTCCCAGACTTTCGTGAGGTATCATCCTCACGTTTTTGCTTTTCAGCCTCCTTGCTCCTTTGTGCCCTCAGACGGACAGCATCAAGTGTAAGAGACAAGGAGAGGTCAGTAACTGACCTGAAGGTCGTCGGCCTAGAGGCCTTTACGCTAGCCTTGATTGCCGGCTCTAAGCCCCCAATGAATCGGGCAATCCTTCGAGGTTCTGGTGTCACAAGATATGGCACCAGGCGTGACATAGTGTTAAAACTTGTCAGATATGCTTGACAATCCAGGTTTGTCATCACCAGTGAGACAAAATCTGCCTCAATCTTCTCAACCTCGTGCTGAGGGCAGTAGTTTTCTTTTATGAGGGCAATAAACTCCCCCCATGACATTTTGTATAAGGCAGACTTACCTGAAGCCTGCACCAGAGCTCTCCACCACGCCAGGGCCTCGCCCTTGAATGACTGGGACACAAACTTAACCACGTCCCTCTCAGCGCACCCGCTGATGTCCACAATTGTGTCCATCTCGTCTAGCCAGGTGATACAGTCAACCGCACCTTTCTCCCCTGTAAATTCACGGGGCTTACATGATACAAAGTATTTGTAGGTGCAACCCTTAGCACTCGACGCATCAGTATATTCTCTATCGCGATGAACGCTGTGCTCAGTAGACGAATGTTTGTCGTCATCTTTCTTGGGTTCAGAGGGTGGTTTGGAGTGTGTCTTTGGTTTAGAGGGTGGTTTTGACACAGTTCTGCCTTGGGACTCAGTATTTTGACGATCAATAGCTGCCTGAACAGCATTGGCAATCAGAGTCTTCAGTTGTGCGCCTGTCAAATGTACTGACGCATTGTCATAGTCATCTTCATTCGTGTGGCTGTTCTCTCCATTGGGATCCGCCATTGTAACTTGAATCTGTTACAGAAGATAACAAAATTTTTATTCAGGAGATTATTATATAATTGTCTTTTATGACAATTCGTCAACCATGGTACAGAGACCATATTTGGTTAACTTATTATTTCATTATATATCAGGGTTTGAATATATCCTATTTCAGCTATATAGATAGTATTGGCGGCATAAAGCCTAATCACGAGGATGTTTTATAATATTAGTCGAGATTTCAGAGAATCCAAGGCATAGAGAATTGAACCGTAGTTCTTTTATCTCTTTCTAACAGGGAGTCATAGACCACCACTGTCTTTTGTCGTTATAAGACAATTATTACGGCCCATAGGCACTACACCTCTAATGGATGTTTTAATATGGTTGGCCCGTAGGCACTACATCTCAAATGGATGTTTTTAATAAGGTTGGCCCGTAGGCACTACATCACTAATGGATGTTTTAATATGGTTGGCCCGTAGGCATTACACCACTAATGGATGCTTTTATAATATTGGCCCGTAGGCACTACATCACTAACGGATGTTTTAATAATATTGGCCCGTAGGCACTACATCACTAATGGATGTTTTAATAATACTGGCCCGTAGGCACTGCATCACTAATGGATGTCTTAATAATATTGGCCCGTAGGCATTGCATCACTAATGGATGTCTTAATAATATTGGCCCGTAGGCATTGCATCACTAATGGATGTCTTTATAATATCGATCACCTTCATTGGTGATTTAACCCATGATTTATAAATCATTTAGTTGGGTTTTGAAATCCTTAAAGGATTATTGTATAAGAATGACGTGCGTGATTTTAACGAATCACATCTGCCATGATTGTTAACATGCGTACAGAGGTTAACAGGGAATCAGAATCCTTTCAATTAGGTCGTACCATCTTGACTGGATCGTAAAAGACACCAAGCTAGGTTTCACCTTTCAAGATTCTTTATTTAGGCAGATCAATGTAAAAGGAATGGTTTTGATTTATTTTATACATATTAAAACAAAACTCATAACATACATTCCAAAATTTCAAATACAATTACATATTGCCCTAAACGGGTCTTTCAAATAGTACATACCTCCAGAGAGGTTTTAAAATAAGTGACAAGTCCACGCAGGGACTAATACAAGATAGGTGTCCATGCAAGGACTAAAGATAAGTCCACGTAGGGACTGAAATACGATAAGTTGTCCACGCAGGGACTTTTTTTTTTCAAAGTAGAAATTACATTCGTACAACTATTAAGGCTAATGGTCACGTTTCTTCTTTTTGCCCTTTAGTAGGTTCGCCAAGCCCTTGAGAAATCCTCGGTGGCTTTTCTTCTCTTCCTCGAACTCTCTCTCCACACGATCTAGTCGATGGAGTATTTCTTCCTGTTCAGGAGGAGAAAATCGTGGTGGTGGCGCTTGATGCGGAACTGGAGGTCTGGGAGGTATTGGATACCCATGAGCTGAGTAGTCCGGTGGTCCCATGTTTCCATGTGCTCTGTCAGGGTAGCGCGCATTATATCTTGCCGACACCACATAGGGGTCGCGCTCATAGCCGTAGTTGTATTGTGCTTGTGACGGTTCGAACGGATTGTAAGCCGTTGGACCCGTATAAGCAGGTATGGGTTGGTCATACCCAAATGGTGGCGAATTTCGTGCAGCTGGTGCGGAGTTCGCCTCCTGTATAGGACTTGAAGGTCCTTCTTCTTGTAGCGGCGGATAGTGGCTACTACTAGAATGTCGAGGAGTGCTGAAGTGGATACCCCCTCCTCCTCGTGTAGACATACGAGCATTTGTCCTCCTACGCCTTGGCGGATCAGGTATTACTGGTTGTGCCGGTGGCGGAGGTGGTGGCGTAACTGCCTCAAAGCGTGAATCCTCAGAGGGATCCTGTGGATGTCTCGGTGGTTGAGATGTCTGTCGAGATGGCGTGTAGTACCATTCATGTCGGTCAAACATCGCTTGGAAACTGTCAGGTCCTTGATAGGGTGTTCCATGGAAGGATGACCCATCAGAAACTTCTATCGGATGCGTGGGCGTACCACGAGCTGGTTCAGTAGGATCCTCATCTTCCTCCATGGGATCTTCAGAAAAGTGGTCTTGTGGCCCTAGTGGAACAAAACCTGAAGGTTCCTGTATGTAGTCAGCCGGATTAAACTGACCTATGTAGTATGGAGTAGGGTCGTCATAATTCCGGTGTGAAACCGAACGTTGTAGAGGTATGAAGGAAGGTTGGGGGTTGTTGGGATCATTTTCTGAGTTTGGCCCAAAGGAGTGCCGGTAGGATGGCGTCGAGCTGTGCGAAGTGGAATGCCTCGCGGGTTCGTAAAGATCTCTTCGTCGTTGTGGCTCTTCGCTCCGTGTCATCGAAGGATGTCTTGTACCAGATGGTCCAGCTTCGGTATCGTGATGGGTCACGATTTCTCCTCGGCCTCTTCTTCCCCTTCCTCTTCCTCGGAATATAACAGGTGGCATTTTCCTGCTTAAAACTTATTAAAAATCGAATCGAAAATTAAAGACAAAAAGGAGTATCAATCCGAATTTGTCCTAAGTTCTTGCCTAGACTCAAGTATGTGCAATTGTGTCATTGAGATTAAACACAATAGGATAATGTTTAATTCACTCAATGTTGGCTCTGATACCAACCTGTCACACCCCTATTTCCACGTGTCTCACCGGTGGGCCCGGTGGGGGATTACCGTGACGATGTTGGCAACAATATAGTCAAACCACACAATTATATAATGCACAGCGGAAGCATAAGATAAATATATATTTCAACCTCTGGTGATAATATCAATGTATTACAGAAGTTGAATATCCACAGTGGATCGTAATTAAAGATAAAGTATTGTTCCATCAGATACTGCAATCAAGCTTGCGAGACTTATCACGACGCTAGGGAGCTAATACCAGCCAATTTACGTTAGGTACCTGCACTTAATCTTTTGGGGAAAATACGTCAGTTTACACTGGTAAATACATTCAACTGACACATTTGAAAATGTTTATTAAAATTGATTTGAATGCACAAGGCACAAACTCTTTTATAACTAGGGAAAATTATAATAAAATCTTGTGAACGTTTTACATGTTCTTTTATGCGTTCAGTAGCCCGGGTCGTGCCGGGTTAAAGATTTATAGACACACCACGTTTGCGTAAAACCGTAGTATAAAAACCAACGGCTACGTCTTTTAATTTTAATGTCGACACTTTATACCGGGTGTACGCCTACACCGGGATGTCGATGGTCGTGGCCATTTCGTAAAATGATGCCGAGGATATCCGGGACAACGGTCATTAAACCCCCCAAAGGCTTATAAGCAACAAAACTGTTTAAATGAGCCGATCATATTTAATCAATTAACCACCTAAGCGATGGAATTATATAATGCTCAATCAAGCGGTATTAATATACCGTAACCCAAGCCCATATAGGGGAAATAAGTTAAAGTATTTACCTTTGCAAGTATAAATCCTTAATTTAGATCAAGTCACCGATAGCTTTTACTGGGGCTCCTAATCTGGAACGAAGGTTTTAATTAACCTCTTAGAATCCTAACGGTCCTTATATTAGCCGTAGCTTAAACCGGTTGATTCCGATACATAGATATGGTTAATTCGCACGAAAAGGCGAAAACCGAGAATGGAGTATGATTTGGACCCAACAAGTTCAGTGACTTGTTTTATATGGGTTTATAGTTCATACTCTGGATTTTGGGGTTCAAATAATATAATTTGACCCATATCGGCTATTGCACGAAAACTAGTTCCATGAGCCGTACCGTGTGCGCAAATAGGCGAAACGGTTAACCATAAGTGTCCTACGCTTATTTCCTAAGTCAATATGCCTTAAAAGTATTTTGGTATCAGTAGGATACCTTCCGTAATGCCCGTAACGAGTTTAAGTTTATATTATGCCCCGTAGGGGCTTTTTGGTCATTTTAAAGACTTTAAAAGGGCTTTTCGAGTTCTACAAGAAATCGGAGTTTCCCGAACAGATTATAAAGCTTAAAATACTTTATTTATTATTTAAAACCAGTGGCAACTGGAATCGGGTCAAAAGACCTTGTAGAACTCCCGTTTTGGCCAAAAAGGGCGTATTCGGTATTTACCGAACCATAGCCATAACCGCAGGTTATGAGCAAGGTAAAAATTATTAAAAATATTTAAAATTCCCAAAATATTATTTTAACACAGTGGGTAGAAGTTTTGGTGACGAAAACTTGGGTTAGATGGGCGTTATGCTAATCGCGCCGTTAATTACAAAACTTTCTTAAAAGTGCGCTTTTTAGCATAACTCTCATTCTAGACCTCGGATTGACGTGAAACTTTAAGGACATGCTTATAATTTAATAAGCAAGGTTATGGTCCGTTCACGTGTCCGAAATACTCGTTTTAATTTTAAAAGGCCGTTACGGTCAATTTTTAGGCGAATGACGGAATTGCGCAAAAGACTCGGATAACTCATGAACCGACCACAGAGGTTTATACCAACATGTGACCTGGTCCTAAGAGAGTCCTAAGGTATATTTATACCTCACTAAAACGGGTCAGAACTGAAGTCAAAGCAAAAGTCAAACTTTTGCGACATTCGGCTCCGAGCCGGGTCAATATAGCAAATGATCGATTCAAACGAGCGCAAACAAGTTTATATACTTATTATCATGTTTTATGATTGTCAAAACAGGTTCCATAACATATACATTACAGATTATGCATAAATCGCTAAAATAGCTTTCTGTTGACTTTTTTAACCGCACGTTTGACTCGATATTTGACATAGTTAAAGTGGTGATCAGAGGGAACCCTTTTAGAGGTTTATTACCCACATAAATACCAACTTATAACTACTTTTGATTCGTCATAAGACTGAACCGTTATTGATTTATTGTAAAGTCAAACCGTAGTTACGACGGTTTGGTTCTTAGCCATTTACTAAGGAAATGTGGAACCACAATGGGTTAGATCACTTACAGAGGTTGTGTTCTTGCTTATGGAGCAGAGATGAGGACTTGAGAGCACTTAGGATGATCAAAGATGTGAGTTTGAGTTGTGTGAATTGTTATGAGCTTAAGGCATGCTATTTATAGCCAATGCCAAGCAAACATGATCATTACAACACTTACAATCAGACCAGAGGTGATGGTAGGTGTCCCCTAAGTGTTATGGGTCAAGTGTAGGGTGCCCATGCCCCATTTGTTGGTTATTGATCGTTCAAGCTTCCAAAAGTCAAGAAAACATCAACATTCTGCATCTGGGCACTTTACGCGGCCCGCATGGGAGTTCCCATGCACTATAACGCGGGTCGCCTGAGTTTAATAAATCAGATGCGTAATTGAGGTGGCTCGCGGCCCGCCTCAACTTACCCCTAACCTTCACGCGGGTCGCGAGAGGTTATAATTTCAGAAACTTTAAATCTTTTGTTATGATTACAGAATCTGGCCATTAATAACGAAATCTTTCGTAATGATTTACCTGACCTTTCGGTTTTGAAGGGGTAACTTTGCGGTTTAGCCCTCGGTTATTTACCGATAGGGGCCTCGTGTTATTCACCCGCATTAATAAGTCCCCGGTTTATTTATTAATTATTCAGAAAGCCTTAACTTTCATAATTGACGCTTTTAACCCTTCTCGTACGAATTTGAGTATAACTCTTTTATTGTAGAACGGAACTTTGCGGAATTTATACGGTATATTCTAGTGAGCGTATAATACTGTTACGAAGCCTTGGGAACGTTAAAGGGTCACTCAGAGGTAATTTTAAACATGTTGACACAGTTAACCCCTGTAGTTCGTAATCTCTCACTTTCTTCCGCGTTTCGCTTCCGTTCAAATTATGATTTATTCGTTTGAAGGTACAAGCATTTATTTAGGGTTACTATACAGTATATTTACCCTTGTTGACATTTATAACCCTCGAATTTATATACTTTCAAGGTTTGTCAAAATTTGTCCTTTATTTATTATAGATGCCACGTGTAAACAAATGACACGTGTTAACACATCATTGGACACAAAAATTCGAGGTGTTACACTTAGCAGGCGGTGTTTTGGGAGTAGCAACCTGGCGAGACTGGTTGTTGGGCGGTGTGACTACCGCGCAGTGCTTGCTGGAGTTCCTTCGCTTGCGACTTAGGTGATTAGACTTGGGGGCTTGAGATGGCGCGATATCGGGTGCTTGGTGTTGCAGTAGCTTGGTTGAGACTCTTGGTTGAGGCCTTAAATACACCAGCCAAGATTCGCTTGTCGTTGATCTCTGCTGCGAGCTGATAAGTTTCCTCAATTGTTGCAGGTTTCGCTGCTTGAACAAAGTCAGCGACACAGTCGAGGAGAGCACAAATGTACTTCTTGATAGCTTTCTCGGGAGTGTCCACTTGACTTGGACAGGTGATGCTCAATTGCTTGAATCAGGCGGTGAGACCAGCATCATCACCTCCAACTTGCTTGATGTTCTAGAACTCGTTTTCCAGCTTCTGGAATTCGTAGGGAGGACAAAATTCCTTCATCATGAGCTCCTTCAGCTCCTCCCATGCGAGACCACAAGCTGCATCATTTCCGTGTCTGTTGCACTCGGCGGACCACCGGTTAAGTTCCCTTGACTGAAATACACCAGTGGCGTTGACAGTGCGGAGATTCTAGGGACATCTACTTCGTCGGAAAGTAACTTCAATCGAGTCAAACCATTGAAACATCTTACTGGGTCCATCTTCACCAGTAAAGGTCATAGGACCACAGGCTTTGAACTGCTAGAAGCTGAACGAAGCTTTAGGCGAGGCATTCTTGGAATCAACTGAAGAGTTGTTGCTGACAACGTGAATTTCACTGACAATCTGAGGGATCACCTTGGCTATTTCCTTGGCCATGAGAGAGGCGATGCGTTTGTCAGCATTGTTCCGCTGGACAGTTCGGCGAGTGTGAGATCCCATTGAAGCCATCTTCAATGGGATTGGATGAGATTCGAGTATATTGGGTTTTAGGTAAGAGTGTTGCGTTCAATACGGTATATTTTATTATTATTCACATATGTCACAAAATAACCTAATCACAGAAGCACGTAATCACGTATTTGCACGTATACACATAGTCCACATAAGCATGTATTAGCACATAAAACACATATTTTACACGTATTCACCTCTAACCGAAAGCCCGTTTTCTAAATTGCGTGTAGCGCGTGCGAGATTTGTGTGATATAGCGTAGTATAAACGAAGAGTATAGCGTATAGGACTTCTTAGTTTGTTCGCGATTAGTTAGCGTTTAAGATTGCGAGAGCTGGGTGACTATGTGCCTTTTATATAGAGCGGGGAGCGGTACACGAAATCATAAAAGCGTAAAGGGTAAGATTCACAAATTTTAAAACACATAGACGCGATAAATTCGATGATGTGTAAAAACGACGACTGCAGGCTTAAAAATGGAGTGACCTGGGTGTTGAGACATCCACTACCCAAAGTGATTCAACCATTCCCAACAAATTCGAGCACACGCTTTGACCTAAAAGACTATGCTCTCACCGTGATAGGGCTAACGGCATTCATCCTTCCAGTTACTACGTGACTCGGGTAATTGGAACAGTCGAGACTTTGATGAGATCTTTGAAAATCAATTTGGGGAGTGGAACGGGTTATTAAGATGCGGGTTTCACCCCTAACTTAACAACTTTGCTCCAAACTATGGTGGTGCTCACCGAATAAATTCGGGAGTTCCACTAGATAGAGATGGAGATTTCTGTTGAGGTATGGATATCACTCCTATCTCGACAGAAGGTTCTCGTGCGAAGAGTAATGCGTAGAGTGAGTGATTTAATCGAGAGTTCTTCGTTTTCACACCTAATCCCTACACAATCACTCGTTGGTGTTATACGAGTGTTTTCAATCGTGTATATTGTGTTAGCCTTAGGAAAAGCAAAATAAGTTTTCAAGCCTTAGGAAAGGATCCCTTCGTACGAAGCCATAGTATGTGGGTTTGTATGAAGGTACAACATATGGGTTCGTACGAACCGAGCAGGTTCGTACAAGAAGGTCTGTTTTGGTACTTAGACTATAGACTAGGTCGAATCATGCAATTCTACCTAATTTCCCTATAGTTATGGCTCTGATACCAACCTGTCACACCCCAACCGATGGCGGAATCATCATGATGTGGCATGATGCGAATAGGTTGCTCGAGAGAATCCATAACGACTAATTATGACAATATTTAATAAGGTTCAATATCCCATACTATCAAACAAACATTCTCACAAAAGGCAAACGAACTCAGTAGTTTCTCAAACAACAAAACAAACAAAACTTGCAAAATTTCAGTTTAGTTTAGGCGGGTTTCTAGACTTCCTAAACCAATTCCAGCAGTAATTCCACTAACCTGTCACATACGTTAAAATAAAAGTCAATACAATAATGTAAGGGTGAGTACACAAGTTTGCATAAGTATAGTAGTAAAGCGTTTACGAATAACCAACATGTAACATGTAAAGGGGCGAATCAAGTAAGCTATCGACAATGATACAAGCTAACCAACATGACTACGAGTAGAGTATGCGTGATACGTGTTCACCAAAGTAAGCACGTAAAGTAAGTAAACCTTAACAACCCCTGAATAAACATGTGTTGAGTCCAAACTATAGGACTATCGTTGCTACGGGTGGTAGGGCAAGTCATCACTGTGTAAACATAGCAAACAAGCATTCAACTAGTCAAGTATAACATGCGAGAGCGGTTAGCGTTTTAAAAGAGTTTAAGCGTTGTGTGAGTTGTGTTTTGATAGAGAACGTATGTAACACCCAAAAGTGCATTAAGCGAAAAAGGGTTCGAGTATACTCACAGTGCGTGCGTAACTGATAAACACGGTCTGGAATGGAGTGGAGGGAGCACTGGATCAGCCTGCGTACGGGAGCAGAAGTGCATAAGTCTTCCAAAGTGCTGAAACAGCCGAGTTGAAGTGTCGGGTGGGAAACAGAGGCTTTGTACGAAGCCAGTGTCTTCATACGAAGGCGTGCCTTCATATGAAGGGATGCTTCATACAAGTGTTTGTTTCCGTGTCCAAAATCTATTGTTCTTCGCGTCTTTCTTTGGGAAATCGAGTGTTCATCCCTCCAGCCTTAAGCTACTGATTAAACTTAGAACCGGAGAGGTCTTGTGAGCGCTTGAGTCACATGCGGAAACTGGATTGCTATGTACGGAGGATGCCTTCGTACGAAGCCGGGCTTCGTACAAGCCAGTCTGGCTTCGCACAAGTGGCTGTTCATGAGTTCGGATATGCATTTTCGCCTGAATTGGATGTATTCTCGAGTCCTTTTCATGACTGTTTCAACACGGCCCCGTCCCACTTCTTAGTAAACGAAACATATGTCGGTTTTGGTCCGTTTTAGTGTAAAAATTGAGTTTTAAAGGAGTTTTTCATTGGATTAACACTTGATGAGTGTGAGCTCTTCGGATCTCTAACTTGGGAAGCCGAAGGCAGGCCCAATATTGTAACACCCCAAAATTTATAATAGAATATTTTGGTGTTTAAGGGTTAATGTAATTAGTTAAGTTTAATAGATATGATATAAGTTCATAAAGAATGAAACATTTATGCAAACATGACAACAAAGATAACCTTTAGGGCTGAATATGAAAATTTGATAAATAAATACATGAGGAAATTAAAACACAGTGAATGTGGTGTGGGTGTGTGTCGCAAGAAGGGCAGGAGAGGGAGAAACCCTCCTCCTTCAACCTAGCACAAGAAATCCAGCAATTGAAGGTGTTATGGAGCAAGAATCGAATGCATGAACCTAGTTCCTCTTTAATCTATGTACATTAAACATAAGGTAAGTCAAATTATGTGTTTTAATGATAATTGATGAAGTGGGTTTTAGTCAATCCATGAAATCTTATGAAATTGAACTTGTATATAAGTCAGAATCACCATATAGACGATGTCTTATGCTTGAATCTGAATGTATTGGAGATTGGAGGAGAAGCCCACTTGTTCAAGTAGCATGATGATCTTGTAGGTGTATATGTCATGTAATATGAACATGAAATACGTATGATCTTAATACTATTGTCTACCATTTAAAGATGGAATTATGTTCATAATTTGAAAGTACCTAAATAGGGCAGTTGACTTTTAAAGTCAACAATGCACGAGTATCATGGATTGACTCTTGGACACGTTTGTTTGAATAGAAAGATAATGTGTTATGTACTAGGTAATTGATGTGTTGTGTAAGATGATCATTGAGTTGTGTGGAACTGGAATGAAGTAATTATTAGCATATGTCTTATATATATAAATGCGACAATTTGCTAAAGAAAATCAAGTAATGTATGAATGAAAAGAAAATGATTGTTTGGGTGTATGTTCACATATGCTAATCATGTAATGAACATAATGGTATGTAAGGATGGAAATCTTGGCGATTGGCTCAAGCATGGATGGTGAACGGGTCAAGATGAGGCAAGGAAGCGGATACGAACACGGATGCATAAGGTAAGTGATTTTCGGAATCATTTCTAAGTTTGTTTAAATAAGGTAGTGTTCTAGTTAATTAAGCATGATGTGAATTCAAATATGGATTTGGTTGAATGAAATCGATGATTTTTGCTAAGTAGATCGAACGGGTCAAAATGAGGTCTTGTTGTTATAACGGAATGAAGTGTAAGAAATGGCTACGGTATTATAACCGGGTAATGGATAGAATTGTACATAAGTATGCTAACCAGGAACGGGGACGCGGATTAATAGTCAAAAGACTCAGTTGTGAATTTTGACTAATGGGTAAACAATTATCACGGTCTCATAAACGTCATATGTTTCTTGTGTACTGGCCAGGTACGCAATCCACTTACTAGTTTCGTGTCTTTATGTAATCATTACCTTATGTCTGAAGAAATAGGTTTCGGTGCGTGTAACATTTTGAAAACTTCATTACTATACCATTATTATTTTTCATTTAAAATTTTCCTTCCCTTAATAGGTTTTACCTTTACATGTACCCACATATTGAATTTACGTACCTAGAGTCAATTTGTCTTACTACATGCCTTGGTGTTGGTCATAGACCGCATTCGCGGATCATCCTCTCCAAACAATTATGCTTACCTTACACATAACATACTGTTACTTTTCTTTATATGCATACTTAAGTACATACTTACATTCGCTCCTACCTGTAGATCTTGATCGAGTCTTGGATTGTACGGATTCCTGGTCATAAGAGCACACAGGTTTGAGTTCAAGTATTTACCTCCTCCTACTTGATTTCCCTCAAACCGGGCTCTGATACCAACTTGTTACGCCCAAACAAACACGTACTATCTTGAAAGCGACGCAGCGGAAATATGAGCTTTAAAAGTTCTTTCTTTATTAACGACATTACTTACACGAATGTTCAAATTACAAAATGTCAAATATTTTATAAAAAGAATTCACAACATTCGTACTTAAATTAAGACGTCAAAGCGTTACATAATTCAACTATGTGACCGATCTTTCTGTACAATCCTTGCTCTTGGCTCGACCTACGTCCGTTTCACTTCATTAGTGGTAGAAGAAATCCGTGTAGTACCTGTGGGCATCACATACAACTTAGCCATTAGTCATTGACAACATCATACAACATTATTTTCATATAATTAAAATTTTGTATAACATTCGACAATATAAACTTTGATTCATTCAACTATCCTCTCGAATCCTCTTGTTCCAGGTTCGGCTTAAATTTCATAAGAATCCGATGTTCTCATTCCTGCATTACATTCCAACCTCAAGCACATAGTTAGTAGCGTTAATACTCTAACGTATCTAAATCATGCATGCACACATACTTACACACATACTTACACACCTACATACGTACATACATTCAAACATACCTACATACACATATTCATACCTACATATTTTGTACAAGTTCTTGCATACTATTTACTTATAATTTTTGTTCAACTTGTTTGCATTCATCTATCATACTCATACATTAATTACATGAGGCTTAGACTTGTATTATTAACCCTTAAACATCTATGAAACACCCAAAATCAGGTTTAGGAGGCTCGCCATAGACCACGGTTTGTATACCGAAGCTTACGATCCATAGATCAACTTAAATAACAAATTTCAGCTTTTGAAACATGGGGAGGGGGTCGACGACGGCCCTACAGAGCGTCGGCGACGCCTCTTAGTTTTTCACGAAGCCATAAACCCCCGTAGACAGTAAAATAGGGCATCGAACAAAACTGAAAATGCACATGGCGTCGGTGACGGCCCATATGGGCGTCGGCGACGCCCTCTAGTTTTGCCATTTTTCTGCTGTGTTGTTTTCATCGTTCTTACGCACTAAAACTTGCATAACTTTTAAACCGTTTTCCCATTTAACCTTCCGTTTCTTCCTACATGATCGTAAATTAACATTCTATCATGTGAACTTGAGATCCAACATCTGGGTTAAGGAAATTCTTAACTTCTACGTTATTGGCTTATTATTCATTTACGAATTATTCGACCCGTTCATGTTTTTATTAAACGACTCATTTGATTTAACCCAAATCTTACATGAACATTATAACCATAATACTTTTACATTATCCGGAGTTTCCTACTTGGGGCTTACGCACCCGATACCAGGTATGCGTTAAACTCATTAATCAAACTTTGTTAGCCCAAGTTCCATTCACGAAATTGTTTACCCATTAGTCAAAATTCACAACCGAGTCTTTTGCCTATTACTCCGCGTCCCCGTTCCCGGTTAGCGTACTTATGTGCAATTCTACCCATTACCCGGTTATAATACCGTAGCCATTTCTTACACTTCATTCCGTTATAACAACAAGACCTCATTTTGACGTGTTCGCTCTACTTAACGAAAATCATCGATTTCATTCAACCAAATCCGTATTTGATTTCACATCATGCTTAATTAACTAGAACACTACCTTATTTACACAAACTAAGATGTGATTCCAGAAATCACTTACCTTATGCATCCGTGTTCGTATCCGCTTCCTTGCCTCATCTTGACCCGTTCACCATCCATGCTTGAGCCAATCGCCAAGATTTCCATACTTACATACCATTATGTTCCTTACATGATTAGCATATGTGAACATACACCCAAACAATCATTTTCTTTTCATTCATACATTACTTGATTTTCTTTAGTAAATTGTCGCTTATATATATATATAAGACATATGCTAACAATTACTTCATTCCAATTCCACACAACTCAATGATCATCTTACACAACACGTCAATTACCTAGTACATAACACATTATCTTTCTATTCCAACAAACGTGTCCAAGAGTCAATCCACGATACGCGTGCATTGTTGACTTTAAAAGTCAACTGCCCTATTTAGGTACTTTCAAATTATGAACATAATTCCATCTTTAAATGGTAGACAATAGTATTAACATCATACACATTTCATGTTCATATTACATGACATATACACCTACAAGATCATCATGCTACTTGAACAAGTGGAATTCTCCTCCAATCTCCAATACATTCAGATTCAAGCATAAGACATCTTCTATAAGGTGATTCTAACTTATAAGTATTTACCTCCTCCTATCTCCAATACATTCAGATTCAAGCATAAGACATCTTCTATATGGTGATTCTAACTTATATACAAGTTAGAATTGAATGATATAGTTCATGATAGAATTTCGATCCGGCTTACGGATCACTGACCTATGTAATGAAGACGAGGTTAGTAAAATGTTTAGTTCTTGAATAATGAGTAAGAATCTGTAAATTTATTTATATGTGTGAACGAATTGAATGATAGGATAATTATGGTATGGTATGTTATGTTATGGAATAATCGATGTGTAACGGTCAGCATAAGAAAGTGTTTATGTCATTAAGAGGAAGATCTAAAGGCCTTGAGTGAAAATTTGGATTAATTAGTTAAATGCTCGTATGATGCTCTTGCACGTCATACCAGTTAATATAATAGTAGTGTATGCAAAGAGCTAATAACAAAGTGTTGCGAATGATTAAAGTTGAGGCTAAACTTAAAGTTGTAAGTAGTTCCAGTAATAGTACCAATCGTAGAATGATGTTTTATCCTCGTATTAAGTACGAAAAAGTAATTGTGAAGAGAGTAGCTTTGTTATAGTACTACTAGGTCATCGAATGTTAATAGTATGCGTGTGATGATACAATGACCCCTCATATGAGTACAAAAATGATTAGAAGGCATGTTAGTAATGGAATGTTGGGAATGTTTATGGTGATCAAAGTGAAACATCATAGATGTTATATGACTAGAATGAAATAAATTGAAATATTTCGAATAAGTAGAAACATGAGTGTATTATGATTGATTAGAAATGTAGAAAAAAGTCATAAACTTAGGATGTACAACCAATGGAATGACGAACGAACCGTTAGTAATGAAATGTGCTAGGAACTAGCACTATTAAGTGTAATGACACTAATAAGAGCTCTGGATAAAATTTCTGATCAATTACGTGTATGTGAAAGTAAATTACTTAATTCAATAAGGTAGAAACAATGCATATAATTATGTTGTTTGTGGATGAAATCTTTAGCCAATTAAGATCCCGAGTGTATCCAGCACGTAATGCACCTTGAATGAGTACAATGAAAAGATAAAAGTAAGTATGAGAAAGGTTTCGGGGATGAAACCTCCTTTAAGGGGGGTAGATTTATAACACCCCAAAATTTATAATAGATTATTTTGGTGTTTAAGGGTTAATGCAATTAGTTAAGTTTAATAGATATGATATAAGTTCATAAAGAATGAAACATTTATGCAAACATGACAACAAAGATAACCTTTAGGGCTGAATATGAAAATTTGATAAATAAATACATGAGGAAATTAAAACACAGTGAATGTGGTGTGGGTGTGTGTCGCAAGAAGGGCAGGAGAGGGAGAAACCCTCCTCCTTCAACCTAGCACAAGAAATCCAGTAATTGAAGGTGTTATGGAGCAAGAATCGAATGCATGAACCTAGTTCCTCTTTAATCTATGTACATTAAACATAAGGTAAGTCAAATTATATGTTTTAATGATAGTTAATGAAGTGGGTTTTAGTCAATCCGTGAAATCTTATGAAATTGAACTTGTATATAAGTTAGAATCACCATATAGAAGATGTCTTATGCTTGAATCTGAATGTATTGGAGATTGGAGGAGAAACTCACTTGTTCAAGTAGCATGATGATCTTGTAGGTGTATATGTCATGTAATATGAACATGAAATGCGTATGATCTTAATACTATTGTCTACCATTTAAAGATGGAATTATGTTCATAATTTGAAAGTACCTAAATAGGGCAGTTGACTTTTAAAGTCAACAATGCAAGAGTATCATGGATTGACTCTTGGACACGTTTGTTGGAATAGAAAGATAATGTGTTATGTACTAGGTAATTGACGTGTTGTGTAAGATGATCATTGAGTTGTGTGGAATTGGAATGAAGTAATTGTTAGCATATGTCTTATATATATAAATGCGACAATTTACTAAAGAAAATCAAGTAATGTATGAATGAAAAGAAAATGATTGTTTGGGTGTATATTCACATATGCTAATCATGTAATGAACATAATGGTATGTAAGGATGGAAATCTTGGCGATTGGCTTCAGTATGGAAGGTGAACGGGTCAAGATGAGGCAAGGGAGCAGATACGAACACCGATGCATAAGGTAAGTGATTTCCGGAATCACTTCTTAGTTTGTTTAAATAAGGTAGCGTTCTAGTTAATTAAGCATGATGTGAAGTCAAATATGGATTTGGTTGAATGAAATCGATGATTTTCGCTAAGTAGATCGAACGGGTCAAAATGAGGTCTTGTTGTTATAACAGAATGAAGGGTAACAAATGGCTACGGTATTATAACCGGGTAATGGGTAGAATTGAACATAAGTACGCTAACTGGGAACGGGGACGCGGATTAATAGTCAAAAGACTCAATTGTGAATTTTGACTAATGGGTAAACAATTTCGTGAATGGAACTTGGGCTAACAAAGTTGATTAATGAGTTTAACGCATACCGGGTATTGGGTGCATAAGCCCCAAGTACGAAACTCCGGATAATGTAAAAGTATTATGGTTATAATGTTCCTGTAAGATTTGGGTTAAATCAAATGAGTCGTTTGATAAAAACATGAACGGGTCGAATAATTCGTAAATGAATAATAAGCCGATAACGTAAAAGTTAAGAGTTTCCTTAACCCAGATGTTGGATTTCAAGTTCACATGATAGAATGTTAATTTACGATCATGTAGGAAGAATGATGTAGACTAGAAAATAGGATATGAAATTGGACCTGTTGATTCACACAGAATACCAGGAACAACTCTTCCAATATTCGTTGATTCTTGTGGAATACCGAAAATTGGGGGTTTCACACTCAAGACACTCACAAGTGAATTGGGAGAAAAAAATGACTTTTCATTAAACTCAAAACTGATTATCTTCCTCCCATTACATCCATATAAATAACAACCTAAATTCAAAACGGGCCTCAAAACACACTTGGGCCAAAAGCTAGAAGCAAATAAAAGTCCACGAAAAGCACTAAAAAACATAAAAATGTAAATAACTCATAGAAATAAGCGTTTTTGGGCCTGGACGTTGACCCAAACCACCTACGATCGTTTTTGGAAAGATGGGCTTCGTTCTCACGATCGTTTCGCCTGGTCGCACGCCCAAAACGGACACCTGTAGCCAAAGTTAGAGCCATTTTAGTGAAGCCCCTTTTGTCACGCGATCTTGGGCCTCTAAGTACAAGATGGCCCGTTCCTCAACACTTGGGCCTGCATCAAAGAAACAGAAGGTTAAACGGGTAAACGATTTAAAAGTTATGCAAGTTTTAGTGCGTACGAACGACGAAAACAACACAGCAGAAAAATGGCAAAACTAGAGGGCGTCGCCGACGCCATGTGCATTTTCAGTTTTGTCCGACGCCCTATTTTACTGTCTACGGGGGTTTCTGGCTACGCGAAAAACTAAGAGGCATCGCTAACGCTCTGTAGGGTCGTCGCCGATGCCCTCTAGGGTCGTCGCCGATGCCCTCCCAATGTTTCAAAAGCTGAAATTTGTTATTTAAGTTGATTTATGGATCGTAAGCTTCAGTATACAAACACGTGGTCTACGGTGAGCCTCCTAAACCTGATTTTGTGTGTTTCATAGATGTCTAAGGGTTAATAATACAAGTCTAAGCCTCATGTAATTAATATATGAGTATGATAGATGAATGCAAACAAGTTGAACAAAATTATAAGTAAATGGTATGCAAGAACTTGTACAAAATATGTAGGTATGAATATGTGTATGTAGGTATGTTTGAATGTATGTAGGTATGTAGGTGTGTAAGTATGAATGTAAGTATGTATGCATGCATGATTTAGATACGTTAGAGTATTAACGCTACTAACTATGTGCTTGAGGTTGGAATGTAATGCAGGAATGAGAACATCGGATTCTTATGAAATTTAAGCCGAACCCGAAACAAGAGGATTCGAGAGGATAGTTGAATGAATCAAAGTTTATATTGTCGAATGTTATACAAATTTTTAGTTATACGAGAATAATGTCGTATGATGTTGTCAATGACTAATGGCTAAGTCGTATGTGATGCCCACAGGTACTACACGGATTTCTTCTACCACTAATGAAGTGAAGCGGACGTAGGTCGAGCCAAGAGCAAGGATTGTACGGAAAGATCGGTCACATAGTTGAATTATGTAACGCTTTGAAGTCTTAATTTAAGTACGAATGTTGTGAATTCTTTTTATAAAACGCTTTGCGTTGCATTTTAGCGAGATGAATCGAGTTGAGCGAGTGAGCGTTTAAGCGTTTAAGGGTTTCAAGCGAATGCTAAACACATATAACACATTTAACATTTAAACACAAATAACATAAACAATTAATATAAATAAATCCGCGCTCTAAGTTCTCGTTGAGTTTGCGTTGCGATGAGCATTTAAGTATAAGCGTTTAATGCGATAAATAAGCGATATAAAATGCGTTTAAAATTTATAGTTAACGCGTAGATTACCAAGGGTTAATCATCGAATCTTAGAGTACAAACGTTTACGAGTGAAGCAACGATAAAATAGGAACAACCAAAAAGTCAGGTTGTTACACAACATGATGATGATGAATCTGAAGAAAGCGATGAACAAAGCGATGGATACATCTCTGATGTAATCCCATACACAAAAAGCTATTAGTTTGTTTTGATCCCGTGTTATTGTAATCTTTTGAATTATTAATGAATTATTAAGAACGCCATGAACGCCAAAAAATTACATTTATCAGATATACGAGATTATTTCAGCTGGTAAAATCTGCAAAAACGCCAAAAAATGTATAATTTGAATTATTAAATGTATATAATGATTTTGGTAACACCATGGACGCCAAAGATGTTAAATTTATTAATTAACTTTACTGAATTTGGGAACGCCATAAATGCCAAACTGTTATCTATGTGACACAAGAACGATTAATTGAACGAGACAGATCTAAGAAAGACCAGTAAAATGCCAGATATTTATTGAATATAAATAAACGCCAAACAAATCTTACACGCCAAATAATAAAGCTGTATTGTGACACACGAAAAATGAAAAAAAAGGAAGATAAAAAGACAAAAAAACCCCTCCGCCCTGATAATATCGCGCGCCACGTGTTTCATCAGGATGCGTTCTCACTGTTCTCACACTTTAGGGCGTTTTCTTCTGAACCCGTTTCTATATATATATATATATATTTAATATAAACACTAATTGTCAATATAACTTATATAATTACTAATATACAAATGTTAAAATTAGTGTGACTTAGACCTAAATTGGCATAAACCTAATTAGTCCAATGACCATAGGTTTAGGCCCTTTACCCTTTGGCACTTTTGTTTCAAAGGTTTAAAACTTATTAAAAAATGCAATTGTAATGAAAAGAACGAGTAGCGAATTTATCAATATGAACTTGTAATGAATTTTGAAATAGTTTTGTTATTTATATAAAATTTTTGTTTGATTATCTTATTTACATGACCCGTCCCGACCCGACCCAGACCGAAAAAAATTATTATATAGTCAGACACAAACAATCCTTATAATTTTCTGGCCCCATGAAAAATTTTTCTGGGTCACCCTCTGCTTCTTTGGTGTCCAATTTTTTTAGTTTTCTATATATATATATATATATAGGTCATTGTTCTTACAACTGGAGGTGGTTTTCATTTTAGCGGACACCTATATATATATATATATATATATATATATATATATATATATATATATTCCCGGGCTCGAGAAAACTACTTTTATTAAAAACTATTTATGATTAATACATAATTAAAATCAAACAGAAAATATGGCATATTAAATGTCTTGGCTATAGAAGAGTTATAAACTTAATCACGGGTTCTGAACATGTATTAAAAGTTATAAACTTATTAAATGCTTATGATATGTGTTTATAAATTACCTAGGTTATCATCCGGGAGCTTCCCGGACTCGAGCAAGGTACTTATATTAAATATTGTTTATGATTAATATACTTAAACTCGTACAAAACGTTTGACATACTAAATTATTGCTTTGGAAGATCATCCCACTTGTAGTAAGCTTTAGTTTTCATTATGAATCAAATCACATGCAAAGTAGCTGTTTTTTGGGCTCATGAAATACAACCAGTTGACACTTGGGAAGTCTGTGATTTAGATATGAATAGTTAGCACATAGATCAGCAACACAACTTTTGCCAAATAACACTTCTTTAGATCAATTTGTACTCCCTTTGTTTTTCACAAGAAAAAAAATGTTACATCAAAGACCACTCATAAGCTAACGATTTAGGTGAAATTGATTCATTAATAGATGGGTAAATTACTTTTTTGAGTCCCTGTGTTTTAGTGGTTTTAACCACTTGAGTCCAAAATCAAAAAGTTTAACATCCTGAGTCCTTAGTCATTTATTTTATAACGTTTTGAGTCCAATTTTGTTCATTTTATAACGATTTCAGTCCAAAAAAATTGGACTGAAAAGGACTCAAATGGTTAAACAAAATGCTTATAGGGACTCAGGTAGTTAAACTTTTTACTTTTGGACTCAACTAGTTAAAACCACTAAAACATAGGGACTTAAAAAGTAATTTACCCTTAATAGATTTTATTTAAGCAAAACATTAATAGATTTTATTTAAACAAAACATATTATTAATTTTAAAGATTGAAAGACATTATGTTTTTAAATCCATTAATTTTAACCTATATATTTTAAGCCGATATAAATAGATAAACTTAATTTTCATTTAACCCAACTAAACTCAATAATATTTTAAAATTTAATCTCATAGAAACTATAAAGACTGAAAGTTTGAAAGTTAAAGGGGCGGCAAATTAACAAAGGGCAACAATCGCCTAACGACCCATATTTAGAGGTCCATATTTTATACTCGCCGGGGCTCCTAAATTCTCTTAAACGACCCTCTAGTTCGTGCACATTTACAGTGAAATATGTTAATAATGTTATGATTAATGATACACTATCATCAAGCTTTAGATTTTGCTTTGATTAATGTTTTAAAATCGTAAAATGGCCTTAAAAATCAGGAATAATCTCTACAAAATGAGTACACATTGCTTGTCGAAGAATTTCAAAATTATATCCAAGTCAAAAACGATACTTAGATAGATTAGATCAGGAAATTTGAACTTAGAAACTTATTTTTTTAACATCGGCAAACCCAAGACTTTTTTTGATGGGGTTGGAAATTTTTAAGGATCAGTTGCCTATTGTTATATTAAAGATTTTTTAAGTACCATAATAATTAGATAAAACCAAATTAAGATACATCAATTATCATTTGAAAAGCCTAATAGCGATACGCCATGTCTACAATTGCTTTATATGGGTTTTCACCTTTTGAAACCTAACCATTTATAAATATAATTCACTAATTAATAATCTAATAATTCATTAATATAGCAGATAATCAAATTATAAAGTAAAATACATAGATAAAGCTTTAGAAAAGTAACTAAATTGAAGATTTGGGGTTGCTTAGAATATGATTTAAGAGAGTGGGGGGGAGTGGGAGCCCAGGAAGGAGGGGCGATCTGAGACTCGCAATTCTGACAGTGACAATAATCGTTTAATACTGGATTTATAAGAATTAATAATTGGATAATGGGTGTTGATCCAATCGTATAATTAGTTTATAACTCTTTTATATGTGTTAACTAGTTTAATTTAATTAATTATATATTTTTTTTCTTGAGGTTGGTGTCAAATTATATTTGTAAAAATTTCAAAATCCTAAATCAATTTTCTTGAGGTTGGTGTCGATATTTCTTGGGTTAATATGAAATTTTTTTGAAGATCAATCGGCATTAAACAATTATTTTTTTTTTTAAATGAGGGCTTGTCGATCCTCCTCTAACAGGCAAATCTCATGAACACATCATTATCCTTGTACCAAGTATGAAAAATGCGAGAAAGAGACAAAGTTCAAGAAATATGAGAAAAGATTGTATGCTAAAATAGACGTGTGAGTTCACAGGATGCATGCGGTCATTTGAAAAGTAACACCGTCAAAGGAGGGACTAATTTGCGACAAGGAGAACCACTTGTCCACATAAATAAAGATAGCCGAACCGGTTAAAAAACCCAAATCAAAATTTTTTGTTATAAAGCAATGGGTTGGTTACGTTATAAACCATATTTATCTTATAAATCGTAATAACAGATCCTACCACTTAAAAAAGTTAAATTAACACATACTAAAACAGTACATACACGAAGGTAACACTTTTGAATTATATTAGCACATGAAAATTAATCAAGATAATTGTTTTTAGCACGTATATGAACGATATCAACACTTTTCTTTATAAAGAATTATATCAGCACATTGAAAACAAAAGGAAAATCCAAATTAAAAATTAATTGGCTGTTAGAATAATTATAGGGAATTCAATATAGAGTTAAATGCTTGGTTGGTCCCTGTGGTTTGCAAAAATTTCATATTTGGTCCTAATGGTTTGCTAATTACACGCGTGGTCCCAAAAGTTGTCAAAAATGAACTCGGTTGGTTCCTTGACCTAACCTCTGTTAAATTTTTCAGTTAACTATGTGTGAAATGACTATATTACCCTTGAACAATTAAAAGAAATAAAAAAATATATAAAACTACTCATCTTCTTCAACCTCTCTCTAAACTCTAACACAATCACCTCCTCCATCTTCACAACCCCACAACCTGCAACTACCTCCACAACAGAGGGTTGCTTAAAAAGTCAATTCTGTTATAACTACAGTGCCCGTACCTGTGCATGAATAATTGAGGATCCAAAAACGTATTGTATTCTTTGTTTTGGCCAATTACTTGTTTAACTTTTTTGGTTGTTAAAAGAACCACCTATCGAATGGGTTTAGTATTTTGGCTTCTGGATTCCCATATGGACTATCTATAATTTCAACTTTATAAATTAGAAATCTGATTACTCTTATTACTAGTGGTCATTGTTAATCACATGTTATCCAGGTTGTAGTATATTGATAAATCAAGATTCATTCATTTCGCTTAAGAGTTGAAAAAAAACGTGCTTTCCAGTCCACTGGGTCAACAGCCAACTTACATATGTGAACTTTTAGATTGATTTTGCTGATTTTGTGAATGTTCATTTGGTAGATTTACCTTATGGAAGTGGGACAATTGAATCAAACCTTAGAAGAAAAGGAGAAGCCCTTGCTGTATCTGGTTTAACAGAGCATGAAGACGAAATCGACGTTATTGCTCCAGCTGACATTCTCAAACAGAGCATGAAGACGAAATCGACGTTGTCGCTCCATCTTCTTTATATATATATTTTTATTTTCTTTTAATTGTTCATTTCACACATAGTTAACTAAGAAATTTAACAGAGGTTAGATTAGGGGACCAACCGAGTTCATTTTTAACAACTTCTGGGACCATGTGTGTAATTAGTAAATCACTAGGATCAAGTATGAAATTTTTGCAAACCACAGGGACCAACCAAGCATTTAACTCTTCAATATAATTGATACTATTTAGACTACTATTATATCATTTCTCTATAATTGGTTGGATGATACATGACACTTTTTAAATGGTTCTTATAGTTTGTATACGAAATGTGGTTTGTATTTGATCTTACTCCATAAAGCAATCAGTTAGGTAATAACTGATTTTGCGTGACGAAAACTTATAACCTATTTTAAAGGATTAGGTTAAAAAAATCCGGTTAATCTATAATAGGTTAAAAAAAACTGTTTTTTTAGCTTGTTTACAAAATTAAAATAAAAAATACTCAAAAAATATTTCTTTCCATAAATACCAAAATATATAACATAAACTCAATTGACTTTTTTTATTTATTCATATTTATATATGTATGTGTTTGTAAATGGGCTATCAAACCAATATGTAATAAGATGATTGAATGGGCTAATCGGTTCTTGTTCTAAAAATCCAAACTGGTTTTTAACGGTGGATGGTATGATTGGGGTGAGTTAGGGTGTTTGAGGTTTCTCTACCGAATGATTTAAAGACATGTCACCTCCCCCTTTACTCCCCAATTTCTACTCAAACACTAGGTATGGTTTAAATACCCACTCAATTAAAAAATAAAAAATTTTGATTGGTTCTTTTCTCCTCTCTCTTACATCCCTCCTTCTTCACCTTCGGTGTATAGTCATCGATTTCTCTCCATCTCTCCTACTCCCCACTCACCATTGAAACACTAGAGGTGATTCACCGCTCGACAAACGGACTCTCCGAGCTCGGTCCCCGCAATCACACCGAGTGCCCTAACTTATGATTATTTTCTAACCTAAAGCGATTATTAGTGTACTAGCCACAAACTGGTTACAATTTCAGTTAATAATGGATTACGGCTATAACCTGTTTTTTTACACCTCTAGCCATAGGTATGTAAATTACTCTTATTTTTCACTTATCTTTGTAACATTTCTTAAATTATTTTTTAACATGATTTCATACCCTTTCTGTTAGACCCCGTCAATTAATTATTATTATTATTATTATTATTATTATTATTATTATTATTATTATTATTATTATTATTATTATTATTATTATTATTATAAAAGGAGTACAGCCAAGTGTGACATTCAAAATGGTACACAAGCCTTTGTTTTCCTTTATAAAGTTGTGTGCTTTGACAGTTGTACATTTGTTTATTTATCCAACTCTAATGGAATCTCCAATTGGTTAGACGGTGGTGTTGATAGCACAAAGAAATAGACTTGATCAAATTATTAAAAAATCAATTCACAAAATTATTAAAGTTGGTGTACATAGCACAAAGAAATAGATTTAGAATTAGACAATTGATTAAATCGAATATTTAAAAAATCAATCACTAACTGCTAAAAATATTAAAAGTTGATTTTTTTTTTTTTGGTTACTTATCAAAAAAGCGTATACAATACTTCAATAACTTAATATAATCTTTCGAAACCGGAGTTACCAGTATGCATTAAAGTGATACACACAGATTAAAGATTTGTAATTAAGAGAAGATTTGTGATTAATTAAATACTTTAATGGGGAAAGCAGTAACGTATAATATAATATTAAAATAATATATATTTTTTTATTCTCTTATTTATATGTTGTGTTTTATATAAATTCTAATTAAGAGTTATATTTTTATGTTTCTCTTTGTGAGATTCTTACCATTTCTTTTAGTATTATAATGTATGGATTAACTATTTTCACTTTAAAATATGACAAATTAAATAGTGTACCAATGAAGTGGTGGTCAATCGAGAAAGAAAAAGCTTTGGTCTAAAAGAGGGATGTATTAGGTTCAAATCTCAGAGACAATACAACTGAGATTAAAATAGTTTTGCCATTCAAAAATAAATAAATAAATAGCATGCATTAAGGCATTCAAATTTCAAACACAATAGAAAAATGCATTATAACATCTTATAAATAGTAACTCTTCTAAAAGTTCTATTTTTTTACAATTGTTTTTTTTTTTTTTTTTTTTTATTTTGGTAGTAGAATGTTAAAAGAGGTGGGTTATTGAGGAACCATAAAAAGGGTGAAAGCTGGGAAACCATGTTAAAAAGCATAACAAACTCATAAAAAATGATTTTTGCTTGTAAAAAACTTATTTTTATCCTTTTCAAAGTTCTTGCCCATATAAACACCCGTTTTAGTAGAAAAAACTTAAAATTTTTAAAAATATAAAAAATATTAAAAAGGTAACAAAAAAATATTATAAATATTTTTTTTTTCATTTGAACAATTTCTACATATGTTTTTATATACAGAAACTCTGACAAAATTGTATAAAAATGAAAAACTAATGATTCTACGGTTTCTCAAAAATCTAACCCTATATAATCAATACATAATGTCTTTTAAATAACGAAAATGCAAAATATTATACTTAATCACTTTTAAATAAAAAAAAGGTACTAAACGTGACTACGTGTTAAACGTCCTTCTACATAATGTTTTTATCAATTTTAGAGAATTCAAATTCTAAAATACATCTATAGTTTTTTTTTTTCTTCTAAACTGGACTACTCAAATTTTTTTTAGTGAAAATTCAAATTCTAAAATACATCTATAGCTTTTTTCTTCTAAACTGGACTATTCAATTTTTTTAGGCTAAGGTGATTTACAAAATCAATTACACTTTAATTAATATAAGTAAAATATGTAAAATCATATACCTTTTAATTCAATTATTCAAGTATTAAACAAATTCTTATTATTATTAGGTTAATAAACTAATATGTGAGATGACTGAAGACGACCTTATGAAAAAAAGGAGGTTGTATTGTAAAGTTATAAACTAAACGTTTTACTAAAAGAAAAATAAAAAAAAGAAATTTAAAATTAAAATATTAAATTCAACTAACTAATGACACGAAACTATTTCGACTCGAACTAAAATAACTTTTTTATGTGTGCTATTCTGACGCGGCATGATGCCCGATCAATACGTATTATTAAATACCAAATGTATTATTTAAAAATAAATATAAGAATAAAATATTTGTTATTACATATTTTGTGTGTCTGAAACTGACCGAATAGGCTAGATAAAGTTTGTGCTGTTTATGTATTTTGTGTATAAGTATTAACGTATGAGTTTAGTCAACGCATGAGTGTTGTGTTTAAGTTATAGGCATACCTTGTGAGATGTACAACGTATGTGTCATATGTTCAAAGTTGTAAAACGCATGTGTCACGTGCTGTAGCTCCCAACGTGAAGGGGTATGGTCCCAAAAAAGTCGCGCAAGCCTTCATCAAGGCTGCGCGCAGGGCCATACTCCTTATTCAACAACTTTCTTATTGGCAACCTCGCGCGAGCTACGCCACATTCCATTAGGAAGGCGCGAGGTCCAGCCAAAAGGAAACTACAATTACGACACTTAGCATTCTGAAGGAGCATTCAGTCACCATACCCTGCGCGAGATAATTACGTGCCCAACAAGAATCGTGCAGGGCAACGGCGCAAGGCTGTTTCAGATAATACCCAAGGTACAAGTGGCAGAAGAAAAGAGCCAATTAGCGTCCTTCTGGCCCTGCTCAATCGTGCTCCATGATCATCTGACATGTAGGAGACAAAAGGTACTTAAGGACGCCTACGTGGCACCAATCACAGGGCAGAGACACCTGCCCCACGATATCCACTTACCTGCTGATGGCAGAGAGGCGGCCGGGCCGACAACCATGACACGTGGCTCCAATCATGGTGCGCCAGCACCGAAGAGCTACTAGAAGACACTAACGGTCGACACCAGCGTGACAAGGAGCATATCGTCCAAGTTGTCACCCTTCGGCCCAAGGCCCATCAGCCCATATCCTCTTACACCTCTCCGTCTATAAATAGAGACCTTAGTCTACAGGTTAAAGATTCCATTACCTTTACTCTCACTCTTAATACTTAATTATCTCCCCCAAAGAAATCGCTTATTCTCACGCTGGAGCTCGGTTAGGAGGGAAACCCCCATATTCCCCTCTTAACGAGTAACGGTGTTCTGTTTTACAGGATTAGACGATCAGGACGAAGCTCGGAAAGTCATTAGAAGATTAACCTCTTATGGCAGAAACATAAACCAAACTGATTAACCCTATAATTAGTTCTGTGTTTCTTCACTGACGCCCACCGGTTTTCTACAAAACACTTTCATCTTCTTTTTTCTGAGTTTTCATGGGTTTTTCCTTCGATCATGGCTGGTCAAGGAATCATTCTGGAGTTTGTGGGTTTCGGAGCAAACTCTAATGCAGCGTTGGGGGAAGACAATCAAAACGTCCAACCCCAACATATTGAAGAAATTGGAGAAATTGAAGTAACCAACACGGAGGGACCGCGCGGGAGCATCACCCGCATCACTCAGACGGTAACTCCAGGGCACAATGGCGCTGGTCCTTCAAACCCAGCTCCACCTCAAAACGTTTCGGCGCTATTAGGGCTACCAGAGGGCGAAACTCCAGCCTCGTGGTACGCCAAAAATATTGCCACCATTAACGTGGCGTATCAATCTCTGATCGCACAGCAAGCAGTCTTAACGGCAGAACCGTCCTTGGTTACTCCCCAGGGACAGAGTCAGGGGGCGCGCCAGATACCCCCACAGCAAAACATCAAAGGTAGAGCTAATAGACCTCCCCCTACCAGACGACTAAGCGTGCATGACACGTGCGATACACGGGGAGAGATAGAAAGCTACTATGACTATCCATCACACCTTCAAAGAGGTCCAGTTCATAGCCGGCTCACGCCGCGTAACATAACAATGAATGGGAGGATACTGACCCGATCGATCCAACTTGGCAAGATGATGAGGGTTCGTCAGTCTTCAATCGCTTGCAGAAGAACCATGAATACTACAAACCAAGACAACACGTAGGGTACACCGAAGAGGCAGAGCGAGACTTCCGCCTCGCCTATCGACCAGTTGAAGCTGCAGAACATTCAAAGTTCATTCCAAAAATTGCGCTTGCGCCACTTTCAAGAGAGAAGTTACCTCCGACAGTTGGAAAGTTTAACGGATTGACTGATCCCGATGATCACGTCAGAATTTTCACAAGCGTAGGTTGCATGGGAGGATGGAACATGCCCATGTGGTGCCATCTGTTTATTTAAACTCTTACAGGGGCTGCTCGCGCCTGGTTCGACAGCCTCCCTCCGGGAAAGATCAAATTATGGGTGGATTTCAAGACACAGTTCTTGAGTCACTTCAGTCAACAGAGATGTTACCAGCGCGACACAGCCGAGGTAGAAGACATCTGGCGCAGAGATAATGAGGGTTTGGAAGATTTCATCACTCACTTCAACAAGGAGTGCTTGGAAATCGGTGGCGTAAGTGAACAACTCATGCGTTGCCACTTCAAGAAAGCCATTCGCTATGATAGTCTCATCAGAACTATCACCGAGAAAGATGGAATGCCCAATGAATGGGATAAACTCATGTAAGCCGCGAAAATAGTCGCGCAAACTGAAGAGTCACTCGCCGGAAACAAGAATTATTATACTAAAGAACGATTCTCCAAGGGAAACTCACGCGATCACAACAAGCGCAACAAGTACAAAGGTAACGATTGGAAATCCGGAAGATCAAGGGGCCATGAAGAGAGGCCGCGCTATAGAGAAGATGCGCGCGACACAATTGATAGAATCGGCTATCGAAAAGCAGTCAGGAATGAAAACCGAGAAAAGCACTAGACTCCGCTCATAAAAACACCAAAAGAGGTGTTGATGACGGAGAATCATGATTTCAAGGCTCCAAGGCCTATGACAAATAAGAAGGGGCAAGACCCCAACCTGTACTGCGACTTCCACAAAGATACAGGGCACCTGACAGATGATTGCTTCAGTTTACGTCAAAAGATTGAGAGAGCGCTAAAAAGCGGGAAGCTAAGCCACCCGGTGAAAAACGTGCGCAAAGAAACTCGACAGATTCAACGCCAGGATGAGGGGAATCACAAGAAAGTCCGACGCCTAGAAACCCATATGGTCAATGGACCAAGATACAACGTAAAAGAGAAGGGCAAGCGCCCTTATGAACCCTCATGGCAAGAGCAACAGGTCATTTTCCCGGTAGTGCGGGGCGGCCCTCGCGCCACTCGACCCGTCGTCATTACCGGTATTATCGGCCATTATGAAACGGAGTTTGTCTTCATTGACCCAGGAAGTACAGCTGATATCATCTATGAGCAAATTTTTAATCAGTTTGATGAGGATGATAAAGCGAGACTTGAGCCAGTTGATTACCCACTGTCTGGATTTTGCAACAAAATGGTCTTCCCGCTAGGCCAAATCAGCTTCCCCGTCACGCTCTCTGACGGGAAGCATTCAAGAACAATAAATGTAAACTTCATGGTGATGCCTGTCAAATCAAGGCATGATGTGTTGATTGGGAGAGAAACCCAAGGCGAGCTAAACATGGTAACTTCCACACCCCACTCAGCGATAGGGTTTCCAACCAAGATGGGGGTGGCGATTATTTATGCCAAGAAAGAAGTAATGTCAACAGAAGAGATGTGCCCAACAAAAGCGGCGAAGGTTTCAACAACCGAGCCAGAGAAATAGGTGTTAAACCGCAAGTACCCAGAGCAAACGGTGACGATAGGCCACGCAATCTCACCAGATATCAGAACGCATCTAAAGCAACTCCTATTCAAGAATATGGATATCTTCATCTGGACCCCGGCAGACATGACCGGTGTCCCGCATGACATTAACGAGCATTGTTTAAACACCTACCCCTCTGTTGAGCCGAAGGTCCAAAGAAGGCGCAGCTTAGGGGCAGACAAAACCAAAGCAATGAATGAGAAAGTATGCGAACTACTCAAAGCTGGAATCTTGCGAGAAGTACGTTATCAAAGTTGGGTCACGAACCCAGTAATGGTGGAGAAGTCTAGTGGAGGATGGCGAATTTGCGTTGATTATACTGATCTCAACAAGGCATGCCCTAAAGATTGCTACTCTTTGCCTAAGATCAACAAGAAGATAGACTCCCTCGCACCATACAGATGGAAATGCTTCTTAGATTGCTACAAGGGATACCATCAGGTTCAAATGAAGCTTGAAGACGAAGACAAGACAGCTTTCTGGACCGATCTCGGGATCTTCTGTTATACAAAGATGCCATTCGGTCTCAAAAACGCTGGCGCCACGTATCAGCGCCTGATGGACAAGACCTTCGCCGGTGACATTGGGAAGCATATCGAAGTTTACATCGACGATCTGGTGGTAAAAAGTCCTGAAGAGGACCAAATGTTGAAGGACATCGAGAAAACATTCAACTCATTGAGAAGCGTGAATATGAAATTGAATCCGGCCAAATGTTCTTTTGGTATGGAGGAAGGAAAATTCTTGGGCTTCATAGTCACAAATGGCGGATTTAAGGTGAATCCAGAAAAGGTCCAAGCAATAGAACGAATGCCATCACCAAGAACAATCAAAGAGATGCAAAGGTTGGTCGGCCGCTTACCCGCGCTTAACCGCTTCCTGTCAAATCACGCCGCGAAGTCGTACCCTTTCATCAGCACTCTGCGCAACTGTGTGAAGAAACAAGAGTTCAGGAAGACGCCTTAAGCAAGCTTGCATCAACTTCCTTTCAACATCTCGCAAAAGAGGTAAGGATTGAAGTACTCAAAAACCCATCGGTCCTGCTGCGCCAGGTAAATGTGATCGAAATAGGGCAACCATCCTGGATGACCCCTATACTCCAGTATCTGCAGGAAGGGATACTCCCGGAGAACAAAGCAGAGGCAAGAAAGATTCAAAACAAGGCCCTGCATTATGAGATGAATGGTGGTATTCTATACCGAAAGTCCTTCTTGGGGCCCTTATTGCGCTGCGTGGACCCCCAAGACGCGAACTACTTGATCAGAGAGATCCATGAAGGGATCTGTGGCATCCATGCAGGACCGCGCATGGTTGTCACGAAGATTATAAACGCTGGATATTATTGGCTAGGGATGCATGTCGACGCCCTGAAGGAGCTGCGCAAATGCGACTCTTGTCAGCGGCATTCTCCAAAGACCCTGCGCCCAAAAAATGATCTTATCCCAGTGTCCACTGCTTGGCCTTTTCAACAGTGGGGGATTGATATGGTGGGACCTTTCCCAGATGCTCCGGGAGCCGTGAAGTTTATAATCATGGCCGTTGACTATTTCACCAAGTGGGTGGAGGCCAAGGCTCTCGCTTCAACCACTGCAATAATGGTGCGCAAGTTTATCTAGGAGCACATCATCTGCAGATTTGGTCTTCCACTCAAAATCGTCACAGACAACGGTACCAATTTTGCTTCTGAGGATCTTCAAAATTGGATGAAGGAAATGAAGATCGAGCATACCTTCTCGTCCGTTGCGCATCCTCAAGGCAACGGTCAAGTGGAAAGCGTCAACAAAAGTATCGTCGCGGGGATAAAAGCCCGACTGGGCACAAAGAGAAGAGGTCGGGTAGATGAGCTCCCAAGCATCCTCTGGGCTCAACGAACCATGCCGAAGACAAGCACCGGCGAAACTCCTTTCAGCCTAGTATACGGCTTGGAGGCAGTTATCCCGGCGGAAGTCGGACTCCCCTCACCGCACTTAACAGCAGTCAACACGGTTGATAATGAAGCAGAGCGCCATCTCGATTTGGATCTCCTGGAAGAAAGACGCGAGATTGCGCGTATTAAAGAAGCGAAATACAAGACACAACTGGAAAGGTACTACAATGCGACAGTCCGCATTTGTACCTTCACTCCAGGAGAATACGTTTTCCAAGACAACGAAGCTTCGAACGCCGAACGCCCAGGAAAACTAGCACCCAAATGGGAAGGCCCATACTTGGTTCACGAAGTGCTAGGAAAGGGGGCATACAAATTGCGAACATTGGATGGACACATCATCCCGCGCACATGGAATGCGCAACAATTGCGTAAGTGCTATATGTAACTACTCTAGGCCATGCGCCATTTCTCTCATGTTGGCCACGCGCCTACTTAATTTCCTATGTTGGCTAAACGCCCTTTATGTTATTTATCCGCAATGTATGATTGGCCTAAGCGCCTGTTTCCCAATTAATGAAAACATACGACATGTTGTCCTTCTATCATATTGCTTCTTGAGTTACAAATGCATGTTAAACTTTTGATTAGCACGAAAATACTTCAGTGAATTACAAGCTCTTGAGTTTATGCCTACAAGGTCCTCCGCGAACATAGCGCGAAGCCATGGTATCAACGATGCCCTAGACCTCAGCATAATTGTTTTGAGCCATGTTAAGGGCGGAAGAGCTAATGGCGTAGGCCTCCTCGGCCTTCTGCCTGGCTTCCTCGGCAGTAGCGGCTTTGGACTTCTTAGCTTCAAGATCAATCTCCAAGGACTCACTTTTCTCAACGTGCTCTTGCAGGCGACGCTTCAATTCAGCGATTTCAACGTCCTTGGCAGCTAGATCTTTATCCTTGCCGAAAATTTACGCTTTAAGCTCAGCCTATAAAAGGCAAAAGAGTTAGCAAATTTTTTACAAACTAAAACATGAGCAAGAAGGGACAGTAACATACCTCAGCCTGCTCCTTCGCAGCTTGCGCATCTCCCACCTTCTTCTTCAAATCCGTAACTTAACCCTCAAGTTCGGTGATCTTAGCGCGAGCCGCATACATGCGCTCGTTATCCTTCGCGCAAATGGCCTTCCAGTCGGCACGCTCCTTTGAAAGGAGTTTTTCAGCGGCGCGGAGTTTGCCTTTAAGGCCTTCACGGCCCCACTCCTCAGCCTTCTTGTCTGTTTCAAACTTCGCCTTCTCCTCGTCAAAGGCGGCCTTCGATTTCTCGAAATTCTTCGCATGCCTCAGCTACCGCTCACGGTATTTCTCCCACTCTTCCCTTTCCCTAACCATGGTCCGCCACTCGCGGACGATCTGATGGTTAGCAGCACGAGTGTTGGCTTCACCAACAACATAAGCATTATAGAGCGCGTTGTGGGTTTGCTCCCTTTGACGGTTAACCTCACCAGGAGGAATGGAATTAAGAAGCCAATCACGGCAGAGCGCGAACTCCAGGAAAGTATCCTTCTGTTTCAAACCCCATGGCGGTTGGTGCAGCGCGTCTCCCCGACTCTACTCAGTATAAGACTTGTAATAAACATCTCCTAAATTGTCCATAGGACCTATAGGAGAGTGGGGCATCGCACCCTGCTTTCCCGTGCCAGCTTGGCCAGCAGCAAAACCAGCGCTTGCACCACCAACATCAGCAGTCTGTTCCTTAGTCACTGGACCAGTTTCCCCAGCAGAAGTTACCTGCGCAGTTTGAACGGGGGTGTCGGTCAGCGAGGGCTCAACAGGTTTCTCCACCTCCAGGCCTTTCCCCTTCTCAAGGATGGGCTGGTCAAGCCCAGTAATACGAGTTGGCCCCGAACCCTGCGCCTTCTCAACAGGGATGGTGGCGGCAATCTCGGGCTCCTTGGGCCCAGTAGGAGGCTTCTCAGCAGCCTTCGTTCTCTCAACCTCTTTTTCCTTAACAGGTTTCTCAGCAGCCTTCTTTCTCTCAACCTCTTTTTCCTTAACAGGCTTCTCAGCAGCCTTCTGTTTCTCCTTCTCAGATTGAGGACCCGTGAAAGGTTTGATGGTAACCTTGGTAACCCTGGGCCTTTTCAGCGTCGGCTCTGAGGGCTCTATGATAGTGACACCCTTCTTCTCAGGGGTCTTCTTTTCAGCCTCTGCAGAGGTAGAATGTTAGAAAGGAGAATAAAAAGAGTGCAAGAAAACAAAATACTAACCAGGAGAGAATTTGTAAAGAGAGTGCAAGTTGCTCCTCTTTCCAATCAAAGGAGCACCACCAGGCTTCGACAACATGGAGGCCCCAAGCGCAGCCTCCCTGCTCCTCTTCCTTATCAGCTTCACCGCAGGCTCTTCCTCCACCTCTTCTTCTTCATCCCCTTCTTCATGCGCAGCAGAAGACGGGGTGGCCCCAGCATCCGGGTTGCGAGAACCCGCGCTCCGAGACCTCTTCGAACCTGTAGCTCTAGCTTTCTTCTCGCCTATGCGCGACAAACCCTCAAGTGAGTCATTTATAATAACATAATCCTCTAAGCTACTTTGTCGAAGGCGGAAGGTACCTTTATCAGCAACTCCAGTGGTTGCGCGGCTACTACTGCCCTTCTTGCTGGTAACATCAGCATCCAAGATGATAACCTTCTTCTTCTTCGGTTTCTTCTTCTTCTCCTCCGGGTCAATACCCAAGTCCTGCAGCACACCTGCAAAGATGGTAGACCAAGGACTTAACTCACCGTTGGAGGATCCGACAGACTCCTCGCTGGAGAGATAAACAATCTCTTTCCCAACAGAAGTCAAAGCGCGCAGAGGACGAGGTTTAGGAATATGCGCACCTTCAGTAGAGGTAGGTGGATCAGCGAAAGCGTCAGCAACTGGGTACATGAAGTAACCCTTGATCTGGTCATATCAATATTGCTCCCCCGCTCTAAGTGGGCGCGAGCCTATAACACCTCCAAAAGTTGCGAAGGCAGCCAGGTACAATTGCATTTCTACACGCGCAGGTACAGGATTAAAAACAAGCTACGAAGAAGCTAAAATCAATGGGATAAAGTGACTAACCTTGGTCATCAAGCTTCAAAATCGGAACATCCTTGCTATCCGGCGCCCATTGATCACTCATGCCCGCCGCTACCAGAACCCAAACACTCGATTTGGAGTGGGAGTAAGCTGCTGATACCAATTCTCATGCTTCGGAATTGGCAGATCTTCTTTCAATATCGGCTCAGACCAGGCGCGAAAGGTCATGGCGATCGGGATCACCTCCTCGCGAATATAGAAAAATTTTGGTTTCCAATCATGGAAAATCTTAGGAGGATTCAGCAGTATCTTCTTCGCAGCTCCCCGACTAGCAAAGGAGAAGAAACCCATATTCCTGATGAGCTGATAAAAAGCACGGAACCTCTCCACAGTAGGTTCAACACCATGGGCTCGACACAGGAACTCGAAGTGTCGAACCCTAACCATCCCAGGAGGGCTCATCTGGGAAATGTGAAATCCATAAAACTGCAAAATATGAGCCATAAAGTTTATCACCGGCAACCGGAAATTGCCCTGGTGGAAGAAATCTTCAAACAAAGTAATGTAACCCGGCGGCGCATCAGCGGCCGTCTGGTTCTGGCTAGGGTATCTAGCATCCCATTCCGGTGGAAACCGGAAACTCCGTACGATCTGCCCAAATAACCCTAGATCCCACCGGAGAACGGGGACAGGGCCTTCTTCACCAGGATGGTCTTCATGATGTTCTTCAGCCATGGATAACGATTTCAAACTTTGGAACTTCAGAAAGTTTTGAAGATATGAAGAGTTCTTCAAGGATCTGCTGATGGTAACTTGAAGATTTGAAGATCCAAAAAGAAAAATGAGAGAAAAAGGGAAGCAGTTGAAGGAAAGAGTGCTCCCCTCTTGCATCTCTTCAACTATATATACCCATCGCATTTAATGCGATGGGTAAACGTGCCGAGATCGCCGCGCGTGTGAGCAATCACGAAACGCCACGTAAGGTGGGATCATCGGAGTGACGGTTACCACGCGCGCGTGGTCCTCACTCGCCTGACGGAAAGCCGAACCGTCAGGGACAACTTGATGACAACCGTGTCAGCGGTCAACTCAAACGTCACCATCAACGACAATTTCACCAAACCGTCAGAATTCAAATTTCGAGGAATTTCCCGCCAAAATTCCCAAAAACTCAACGAAGAAGTTACTCAGGGGCGCGCGATATGCTTGGTTACCCAAGATATCCGCGCGCTATCAACTTAAAAACAAAACAGCATCAGCTGGCAGATATGTAGTCGTGCCGTAACAACCGACAAACGTTCATACGCGCGCGCCTACAAACAAAAAGTGAGCATTTTCTGTACCTTTCTTTTTCTAAGTCCAGAGCTTCAACCACTTGTCTTGCGCATGGTGCAGCACTGGACTGGGGGTACTTGAAGGGGTATGGTCCCAAAAAAGCCGCGCAAGCCTTCATCAAGACTGCGCGCAGGGCCATACTCCTTATTCAACAACTTTCTTATTGGCAACCTCGCGCGAGCTACGCCACATTCTATTAGGAAGGCGCGAGGTCCGGCCAAAAGGAAACTACAATTACGACACTTAGCATTCTGAAGGAGCATTCAGTCACCATACCTTGCGCGAGATAATTACATGCCCAGTAAGAATCGTGCAGGGCAACGGCGTAAGGCTGTTTCAGATAATACCCAAGGTACAAGTGGCAGAAGAAAAGAGCCAATCAGCGTCCTTCTGGCACTGCTCAATCGTGCTCCATGATCATCTGACATGCAGGAGACAAAAGGTACTTAAGGACTCCTACGTGGCACCAATCACAGGGCAGAGGCACCTGCCCCACGATCTCCACTTACCTGCTGATGGCAGAGAGGCGGCCGGGCCGACAACCATGACACGTGGCTCCAATCACGGTGCGCCAGCACCGAAGAGCTACTAGAAGACACTAACGGTCGACACCAGCGTGACAAGGAGCATATTGTCCAAGTTGTCGCCCTCCGGCCCAAGGCCCATCAGCCCATATCCTCTTACACCTCTCCGGCTATAAATAGAGACCTTAGTCTACAGGTTAAAGATTCCATTCCCTCTACTCTCACTCTTAATACTTAATTATATCCCCCAAAGCAATCGCTTATTCTCACGTCGGAGCCCGGTTAAGAGGGAAACCCCCATATTCCCCTCTTAACGAGTAACGGTGTTCTTTTTTGCAGGATTAGACGATCAGGACGAAGCTCAGAAAGTCATTAGAAGATTAACCTCTTATGGCAGAAACATAAACCAAACTGATTAACCCTATAATTAGTTCTGTGTTTCTTCACAACGCATGGGTCTAGGTTATAAATAGTTGAGAAATGCGTTGTTAGAGATAAGTTTTACTTTTGATGGAGATCGAACTGTGTGTTCTCTCTCTGAGCTTAAAGATGTAAACTCTTTCGGTATTAATAAATATGTGATGGCGTCGTTATGCTGCCAAAATTTCTACCTATTTTTAACTTTCGTCTTAAACGTATTTCTTTAAGCACTTGTACACTTTCACCATTCAAACTTGGATTCTTCTCACCTCCCCCTAAAGTTTCTACCAGTTTCTGTCTCCAACTTTGTTTGCTTAAAAGTGTTTTTATAAATAAACTTTTGAATTAACACTTTCAATAACCCTTTTAGCATTACCGGTTTCTTGTGATTTAACATTTACCGGTTTCTTAAAAGTTTTCTCAGCATGCTTAACAATTATTTTCTGTTTCAAAACTTGTTTTGTTTCAACTTTTTGAGTTTGTTTTGAAACAGTTGATTTAGAAACTTCAGTGATTGGTTTCTTTCCTTTAAAATCATGCTCTGGGCGGGTATAAGATACATGTTCAACTTTATGACATTTGAAGCAAGTTCTTAAATCTTTGAAATTTCTCTCAAATCTAGGAGATGCTTGAACATGTTCTTTTTCTCTTCTAGCAAAAATTCCTCATTAGACTCTGTTTACAAAAATTCTTTCTCACTATCAGAATTATGCCCACTAACAAATTTCACATTTCTTTGGTGCTTTGTCCTAGATTGATAAAACTCGTTTTAGGTTGAAAATTACCTCTGAACACTTTTCCATTTTTCATTTCTTTGATTATTTTCAAAGCTTTGACTACCAAATCTATTATTACCTTTACCCTGGTATGCAATATCTCCCTGGTTTTGGTAATTTCTAGACTGGTTCCTCACATTCTGAATGTATCATGATGTATTTATAAAAGTTGTGTCTGAATGATAATAACTAGTTCTAGCAAGTTTCTTAGATTGATTCTGGCCTTTCCTATTGTTTGAGGAACTAGGTTCTGCCTTTGGAACGATTTTCTTTTTCTTAGTCTTAACATGTAAAGAAACATCTTCAACTAGCTTAAATCAAATCTTGAAAGTATAAGCGAGAATTGAGCTTAGTGCTCAAATCTTGAAACGGGTGGAACAATTTCGTAAATAAATATTAAGCCGAAGGATTATAAGATGAAAATTTTGTTAATCCAAATGGTGGATTTTGAGTCCAAATGATAGAGGACCAAATTACGATCATGTAGGAAGAAATGTGAGGTTAAACGGATAAACGGTTTGAAAGTTACGACCGTTTTCGTAAAAATGACCAAAACTGAAAAATCTGCAGCTAGGCTGCAACGTAACTTACGGTTGGCAACCATAAGTTACGGTTCAGAGCTGCTGTCCAAGTTATTTCATGTGCACCGTAAGCTACAGTACACCAACCGTAGCCTACGGCGGGCTTCCCAAACTTGATTTTGATTGTTTATTTGTTGTTTATGGATTATAAATACAAGTCTAAGCACCATATAACTAACATTTGAGTTGTTATTGGTGTATAGGTGATAGCTAGGACCTTATGGATGATGATCAAGCTTAATGGACGAACTGAACACAACCGAATTTCAAGCTTCCACTTATTTTCGTTATTTTACGAACCGAATCATATGAACTTTGTAAACGATTTATATTTTGCGAACGTAGTAGCGTGCTAAAGGATTTAAGTGTTCTAAACACTTATGAACTTTTATAATTTCTGAAACATCGTATGCACGTTTAATTGCATTATTTATATGTAAATGCAAAAGTTTTTATAAATTCTCAGTTTTGTAAGCTTGGGTCTTATAGATCTGCGTGTTTTTCGAAAAAGTCTGATTAGAAACTATCGCTTCTAATTGGTTCAGTTGGTTTTAGGGAAAAAATGGTTGCGAAAAAGATTAAATTCCGGGCTATTAGTTTTGTCTGGAATAGTTGATGGCAAGGATTAAAAAATAGTGGTTTGTAGGTTAGATTAGGAAGATACTGAGAGAGTTAGATAGAGAGAGAGCTTAGAGAGAGAAACTGTTGGTTTAGGTCTCTGTGACCTAAACTAGATTGTTGGTAAATGTGTACTCTTTCGGTAGATGTAATCTGTGATGATTTATGATCACTGAAAGAGTTTCTATCTTCTACACTTTCTTTCTTATCTTGTATGTTTTACGTCTTTGAATCAAAAGCAATGTGTTTTCGGTGTTCGTCATCAATCCTAGCTAGAAGGTCATAGGGATTTCATAAATATGGATGATATGAAACTAACTCATGAATCCTAAATGAGAACAAGCATAAACAACACCTAAAATAAGACCTTTTATTTAAATATGCATTGTGCATTAGTCTTGTGGTTTATCATGCTATTCATGATGTAAATATGCAATATATGTAAAGTTCCAAAGAACACATCTGGACCATAATCGGCTGAGGTGTCGTTGATTCCAAAGTGTAACTAAGGAACTCTATGATACAACAAATTTGGCGGACTTCATCATGATAAAACTGAGATTTAACGTCACATATGCAAGCAGAGCTACACAAGGATCTTAAGATGTTACAATTGGAATATCCCAACATAGGATGACAACAACGTACAAATATTTCTTTATGTGAGCTTCATAACAAAACATATTTGTCCATATTACACTTTACTTAAAATATAGCTTATTGACTTATTGCGTACTTGCTCAGAATTTTAAAGATGATCATGATCTATATGTTATCAAGACCATTAAATATGTGGGAATCGAAGTTGATGATGCTCTTTTCTTACATTAAGAAATTGTATTTATAATTATTAAGAGTACATTAGAAATAATCTGTAAAAATTGCAATTCAAACCTGGATCGCTTTTTTATAACATTTTGATATGTGATATGGAGTATGCAAAAGAAGTGGCGTAAGAAGTTTTCACCCACATTGGTCTATTTTTAAGAAATTAGATATGTGTTTTAAAAAATTTGCTTAAGCAATAAATTACTCGCACCACATCGCGCGAGCCAACACAAAGAAGTGGGTTGGAATGGATATGTCAAAGGTTAATCCAAGGTTCAATCTTCAAGGTATGAAGAGAGTTGTTCAAGATTTACACTTGGAATCTATTGATGAATTGGAGTTTATGTTTTCTTCTAAGGAAAATGTTTATTGTTACTCACTTATGCGGTTATAAGAGGTTGAAATTAGTCATTGGATTCTTTTAGAATTGGCTTTTTGTTTAAAGTTTGACTTTTTTTATGTTCGTTTAGGCTGAAGGGTGCGTGGATCATGATTGAGACATTATTCGTAATGTAGGAACATTAATTGAAGGTTACACCACCCCCTTAACTGATCCACCATGGTTCGCATGGATTAAACCATGGTCCTCTTTTCTATTTTTCTAGATTTCCTTTCCTTTTTCTTTAAACAAAAATAAGTTAAAATAAATAAGGGGATGGTGGTTTGGGTTATGACCACACCCTTAGGGCAGTGGTTTTGAATGATGGATTAGAGGTGGTAACATGACGCTGGCGTGAAGGGTCATGATGATCATGACCACACCCTATAGCCTTATAGTTGATTCATTACTGTATTTGGATTGGATAGTTTGTTTTTTTATACATTGCTATATTTAGTATAGCAATGTAGGAACATGATTCGTAATGTAGGAACATGAATTGAAGGCTACATCACCCCCTTAACTGATCCACCATGGTTCGCATGCTATATATTGAGACATGATTCGTAATGTAGGAACATGAATTGAAGGCTACACCACCCCATTAACTGATCCACCATGGTTCGCATAGATTAAACCATGGTCCTCTTTTCTATTTTTCTAGATTTCCTTTCCTTTTTCTTTAAACAAAAATAAGTTAAAATAAATAAGGGGATAGTGGTTTGGGTTATGACTACACCCTTAGGGTAGTGGTTTTGAATGATAGATTAGAGGTGGTAACATGACGCTGGCGTGAAGGGTCAAGATGATCATGACCACACCCTATAGCCTTATAATTGATTCATTACTGTATTTGGATTAGATAGTTTGTTTTTTTTATACATTGCTATATTTAGTATATGGTTCAATTTTTTAATTATATCATGAAACCATATCAGAATATGTATTTGCTGATGTTTATTTATTACAAACTTCAAACAAAGTAGCAAGTGGTGTTTCAAAATTATATTTATTCATAAACATTAACATCTATAATAAAACTTTTGTTTAAAGATGTTTGTTATTCACTTGGCGTTTAGAATATGTTTTATTGTTAAGTGCGTGTATGAACGAGCCCTTAATCTAAAAGTACTAAAATAATATACTAAGCTGGATAACAATCATCAAACACCCGCTTTTTTGTCTAAATAATCTTTTTCCAAATTTAGGTTATCACTTTAAAAATTAAAGGCTTACAATGTCCACAATGTCACAAACCATCAACTGTTTATTTATATACCACTAAACTTATTCATAATGTATTAAACTAATAATATTTTCTATAACTCCAAATGCTTATCTTTGGAGCACCCACTCTTTTGATTACTTATAAACCAACCTATCATGCATTTTCTATAGTATATTTGATAAGGCCAATGGTATTATATTATATTTATCATATAAAAGGTTTATATTATGGTAACTTTTTATTTATTTATATGCATTTTAATATATGAGAAAGGTTTAGTGCATTTTAGTCACTAGGGACTCCATGCATGCTTGATGTTAGAACTAATCGTAGAATTCGTTCTATACCGTCTCAAAACCTTAATAACATCAACTAAAAACAATATTATATATATACACACAAAATAAATAGTTGAAAATAGGTGCACTTCAAAATTAATCTTCCAAACTAAACAAACTCATCATTCAACTTTCATACTCTATTCAAGTTTAGGTAATCATTTAGAATAATTGGTTTGCTAATTTAACCTGAAAACCAAAAGGCCGGTTAGGCGACCGACATGTGTTCGAAGCAAACTAGAAAGATCGGTTCACGACTCAACTGGTTGGCTTGTTATAGTTTTTAAAACCTCATAATCAAGATTATGCTATCATAAATACTTTAGTTATATAATAACAACTGGTGGGGTTTAGAATTCTGTTTTTTTTTTCTATTAATAACACTTGTTTTTATTCATGCAAGTATAATATATATATATATATATATATATATATATGTATGTATAATATAAATAAATTATAAAAATATATTATAGTAGAAAGAACTAACATAAAGAACCAAGCACTAGTATACAACTATGCAAGTTTAGGTCATCACTTAGAAAATTGATCGCACAAAATGTGGGTTGTAATGAAAATGGAAATCCACAGTGCCATAAACCACTAACAGTTTATATATAAACCCCTACCGAATAAATATGCTTTTCAACATTTCATGTTTGTAAGATAATCATCAAATGAAATAAACTATAGAATTAAAATGAACATTATTATAATTAGGTAAAGAATATCACACACTACTACGGCAAATGACGGATTATCGAGAAATTCAGTAAAAAGCTATAAAATAGAAAAATGTAAATTTAAAAAATCATCGGTAATCCATCGTAAATTACCGACACACACCATAACATAACATGCGGAAATGACGATGACCAACATAATTTTGACCGACAGCCGCAGACGTGAGTAAGTTGGATCGTGAAGAGGTATGGTCACGATTTCTTGCTCACATGGTAGGGACCACACCACTTTCTCATCCAACATGGCGCCTACATCATCAAGCAAATCCAGAAGCTTCTAGAAGCTTCTGGAAGACGTCAAGGTGGCACCAAAGATGCTCCTTCCGACAGAAAGGACAACACGTGTCACCAGTCACCGAGCGCCATATAGACCTGCAACAAATCTGGGAGCAGACTGACAACAGCAGTACGATTTCTCCAGCATGGACGAATATCGGCGCGCCACGTGGACCACTATCCCGAACGCAACAGAGGAGACCAAGAGGATATTCCCCTTGGTCGGACAGCTGACGCTCGATAACAACTGGCGAGGTTGCTCCTCCCTCCTTCACCCTCCGGCTATAAATAGGACCCTTCATCATTCAGGTTATCCATTCTATTCTCCACACTTTCACTTACAACACACACTGTTTTCCTACTCAGAGCAGTATTTATTCTCACGCCGGAGCCCGGTTAAGAGGGAAACCCCAATATTCCCCTCTTAACGAGCTAACGGTGTTACTGTTTTGCAGGACCCTAGTCATTTGGCGAGTAGAGAAGGAGATTTAACCCACAGAAGAGACGACCCAGCTAGTTAACCATCGGTGTTAACCAGTGTTTCATCTTTGGCGTCCACCGCATTCTTTGCAAACCATCTTCATCTCATTTTTCTTCGAAAAACTCTCTAAAATGACTGAACCAAACCCTTCCCCTCAAGTGGACGAAGAAGTCTCTTCCTTTGAACTCATTTCGGATACCCCGCACGTCCAAAGAGTCTAGGGGAACGAGACCATCCAAGAAGGGCGAATGAACAATGAGTTTCCTGATATCTTTGGAAGCACATCCAGAGTTATCAGCCAAACCACAAATGAAGCCACTTTCCAACCTCCATCCAGAGTCCTTAACCAAACCACAAATGGAGCCACTTTCCAACCTCCACCCAGGGTAGTTAATCAAACACCTCCGGAAGTTCCCACACCAAACCATGGGGCTGACCCCTCAACCCCATCGGTTCAAACACAGTTGAACTTTTCGGCACTCTTAGGGCTACCCGAGGGAAAGACTCTGGCTTCTTGATACGCCGAACAAACAGCCTCCTTAAACCTTGTCTATGCGCAGCTCAGCGCACAGCAAGCCTTGCTTCAAGCACAAGCTAACCAACCCGCTTTTGTTACTCCACCGCAAAGGCCTTCGAGCACCCACGTGCCTCAGCAGACCAATGCGTGGAACTTAAATAATGAAAAAGCAACAACTGTCAGAAGGCAAACCGCGCATGATACACGCGATACTTATGGCGAAACAGAAAGCAACTATGTGCAATACTCCCATCAACAGAGAAAGCCGGTACAAAGTCGTTTAGGCCCGCGCAACATAAACGACGAATGGGATAGCTATAATGAAGAAGATGACCCGACGTACAAGAAAGAAAGCACAGTATTCAGCAGATTACCACCAGAACACGAGGCGTACAAACCCCACAAGCGCGCGGGGTACAATCCAAAGGCAGAACATGATTACTCATTGAGCTATCGCTCAGATGGCATAGCCGAAAACTCTAAGTTCATCAGAGAGATTGCAACAACCGATATCGATAAGACAAAACTTGCACACAATGTAGGCAAATACAATGGCTTAACAGATCCTGACGACTACCTCCAAGTCTTCAACGGCACAGGGGTAACAGGTGGTTGGAACTTACCAACTTGGTGTCATCTTTTCGCACAAACCTTTGTCGGCGCGACGCGCGTTTGGTTTGACAGCCTGCCAGCAGGAAGAATTAAGTCATGGATCAATTTTCGAGAAAAGTTCCTCGCACACTTCTCCCAACAGCGCAGGCATACTAGAGATCCAGCTGATTGTTTGGATATATGGAGGAAAGATCACGAAAGCGTAGAAGATTTCATCACCAGATATAACAAGGAATGTCTGGAAATCGGCGATGTAGGCAAAAAGATGATGTGCGCACACTTTATGAGAGCAATAAAGTGCGATGACCTGATCAAACAATTGAAAGGAAGAGATGGAGGCCCCAAAGATTGGGAAACCTTCATTGAAGCAGTGAGAACAATCGCGCGCACTGATAAACAATTGACCGGTGACGACAACCATCAATACAATTACAGCCACAATGATCGGTGCAACAGGAAAGGCAAGGGCCAATCATGGAAAACATCTGGCTACAGAGAAAGAAGCCCAACAAGAGAAGACGCGCACAATACAATCAACCAGATCACTCATTGCAAAGAAGTTAAAAGAGAAAACAGAGAAAAGAAGTGGACACCTCTAACAAAGACCCCTTCCGAGGTCTTGTCAACCGGGAACCACTAGTTCAAACCCCCTCTACAGATGCGAAACAAAAGGGGTCAAGACCCAAATCTTTTCTGTGAATTCCACAAATACACAGGTCACCTGACCGACGACTGTTTTAGCCTAAAGCAAGAGATAGAAAGAGCTCTAAGAGACAGAAGGCTCACCCATCTGGTAAAAGGGGGAAAGCGCGATAATCGCCAAATTCAGAGAAGGGAAGAAGGCCCAGACAACAAAAAGCTTCGAAAGTTAGAAACTCACATGGTCCAAGGGGGTCCGCGAAGACCACGAAAGAATTATAATAAGTGCACGCAAGACGATTCTTGGCACGAGAGACAAGTTGTTTTCCCCGTGGTAAGGGGAGGCCCAAGAGAAAGAAGACCCATAGTCATTTCTGGGGTGGTCGGTCATTACCAGACTGATTACATTTTCATCGACCCAGGGAGCACCGCAGATATCATCTATGAACAATGCTTTAACCAATTTGACCAAGAAGATAAAGCACGCTTGGAACCAGTAGATTACCTACTAACTGGTTTCTGTAATGAAGCCGTTTTTCCTCTCGGCCAGATATCGTTTCTGGTGCTGCTCTCGGATGGGAGGAACCCAAGAACAGAAGAAGTCACATTCATGGTGCTACCCGCGCATTCAAGACACAATATCCTTTTGTGAAAAGAATCCCAAGGAGATTTTAGTATGATTTATTCAGGGCTACATTCAGTTGTTAGTTTCCCAACAGAGACAGGGGTAGCAATAATTTACGCAAGCAAAGAAGTCCTTGCAACTGAAGAAATCAGGCCAACAAAAGTAAGCAAATCCGCACCACGCGTAGAGGCCGAAAAATGGGTACTGAACAGCAAGTATCCAGAACAAACTGTCACTTTGGGCCCAGCAATGTCAGATCTCACGCGCGTAGCGCTGAAAAAGTTGCTATTTAAGAACATGGACGTGTTCGCCTGGACACTAGCTGGTATGGTGGGTGTTCCACGGCACATAGCAGAGCACAGACTGAATGTTTCGGAGAATGCCAAGCCTGTGGTACACACAAAGCGTCACCTGGGAGACATAAAGCACGATGCTATGCAAGAGCAAGTCACAGAGTTACTAAATGCTGGTATCTTCAGAGAAGTCCGCTATCAAACCTGGGTGGCCAGCCCAGTAATGATCCAAAAAGGAAACGACAGTTGGAGAATGTGTGTGGACTATAAAGATTTAAACAAAGTATGCCCGCGTGACTGTTATGCTTTACCAGACACTGACGAGAAGATCGATTCGCTGACAACTGGAACTTGGGTGTGGGTCTTTTGTCGAAATGGAATGGCCTTTTTCTTTTGATCCTTGTGGATCGAACAGGGGCCTAGACTAGATCTCCAGGGCTCCCCTACATTCAGATGGAAATGTTTCCTCGAATGTTATAAAGGATACCATTAGGTGTAGATGGCCATCCAAGATGAAGACAAAACTGCATTTCGCACACCAACAGGGCTGTACTGCTACACAAAAATGCCCTTTGGTTTAAAGAATGCAAGTGCAACTTATCAGAGACTGATGAATGAAACGTTCAGCGATGCTATCGGCAAATACATTGAAGTATACATGGATAACCTGGTCATCATGAGCAAAGAAGAAAATATGATGCTGGTAAATATTGAAAAAACGTGCGACACATTGCGCGGAGTGAATATCAAGCTAAATCCAGCGAAGTGCTCCTTTGGTATAGAAGAAGGAAAGTTCCTGGGTTTCATTGTTACAAAAGATGGGTTTAAATTCAATCCTGAAAAGGTGCAAGCGATCGAGCAGATGCCTTCGCCATCAACGATAAAGGAAATGCAGAAGTTGGCCGGACGGTTAGCAGCACTCAACCGTTTCCTTGCCAATCATGCAGCGAAGTCTTTCCCATTCATCAAAACACTCTGCAATTGTGTAAAGAAGAATCAGTTCCAGTGGACTCCGGAAGCCGAGCACGTATTCCGAGAAATGAAAGACTGTCTCATACGACTGCCAACACTGACAACACTAATTAAGGGCGAGCCCCTAGTAATATACCTCTCAACGTCAGAAAAAGTAGTAGGAGCAGTTTTACTGGTAGACCGACAAGGCATTCAAACGCCAGTATACTACGTGTCTTGCACTCTGAACGACCCAGAAACAAGATATGCCATAATGGAGAAGCTGGTCCTCGCATTGATTCACGCATCAAGACGATTGCGCGGGTATTTTGCCAACCACGTCATTCATGTCTTAACAAATTACAACATTGGCAACATCCTCGCAAGACCGGAGATATCAGGAATATTGACAAAATGGGCCATAGAACTGGGAGGTCACACTGTGGTTTTCAGGCCAAGGCCAGCAATCAAGGGTCAAGTATTGGCTGACTTCCTAACAGAGGTAACAGACGACAAAGATAGAGAGTGCAAGGCAATGGAAAGAGCTGAAAGGCAACATGCGGAAGAACCATGGCTACTGTATACAGATGGTGCGTCTAACGAAGATGGCGCAGGCGCAGGACTTAGGCTGGTAAGTCCAGAAAAACATGAATTCACGTACGCCATCCGGTTAGACTTCAAGAGCACGAATAACGAAACCGAATATGAAGCCTTTCTCGCTGGTTTGAGGTTAGTAATCAAGATGGGAGTCAAACACATTGAGGCGCATGTGGAATCCATGTTGGTATCAGGGCAGATCAATGGCCAGTACGATGCCAAAGGAGATGTAATGGCGCTATACCTAGACCAGGCAAAAACATTGCTACAAAACTTCAATTCCTACAAGGTGCACCACATCAACCGGAGCGAGAATAAACCAGCAGATGCACTAAGCAAACTCGCATCCACCGGTTTCCAACACCTGGCCAAGGATGTGCACATTGAAGTTCTAAGCAATCCATCGGTACCGCTAAGGCAAGTGAGCGTCATTCAACTGGGAAAGACTTCTTGGATGACTCCGATAATCATGTATCTCCAGTCTGGAATACTACCCGAAAACAAAACTGAAGCAAGGAAAATACAGTACAAGTCCGAGCATTACCAGATGGTTGATGGGATATTGTACAGGAAATCATACCTCGGGCCGTTATTGAGATGTGTCGATCCAGAAGATGCAAACTACCTGATTCGCGAAGTACATGAGGGCATCTGCGGCATTCACACCGGCCCAAGAATGGTGGTAGCGAAAGTGATGAATGCCGGGTATTACTGGCCCGGAATGCATCTAGACGCAGTCAAAGTTTTGAGGAAATGCAGCGGTTGTCAGAGACACACCTCAAAAACGATGCGCCCAAAAAATGAACTAGTCCCCGTAACAACGGCGTGGCCGTTCCAGCAATGGGGGATAGATATGGTTGGTCCTTTTCCAAAAGCCCCGGGAGCAGTGAAGTTCATCATAGCCGTGGTAGACTATTTCACAAAATGGGTGGAAGCAAAGGAGCTGGCGTCAACCACATCTACCGTAGTGCGAAGGTTCATCTGGGAGCAAATAATTTGTCGGTTCGGGCTGCCTCTGAGAATCATCACCGATAACGGAACAAATTTTGCTGCAGAAGATCTCCAAAGTTGGTTCAAGGATCTTCATGTAGAGCACACCTTTTCCTCGGTTGCGCACTCGCAGGGAAACGGTCAGGTTGAGGCGGTGAACAAGAGTATTGTGGACGGTATCAAAGCATGGCTGGGGACGCAACGAAGAGGCTGGGTTGATGAGCTACCCAGCATACTATGGGCCCATAGGATGATGCCAAAGACAATTAACGGAGAAACACCGTTCAGTCTAGTCTATGGGTCCGAAGCCGTGATACCAGCAGAGATTGGCCTGCCATCTCCAAGAATGCTCTCCATGAACATGATCAACAATGAGGAAGAAAGAAGGTTGGATCTTCTAGAAGAAAGAAGAGAAATGGCGGCAATCAATGAGGAGAAATCTAAGACCAAGTTGGAAAAATACTACAACAGTAAGGTCCAAATTTGCACGTTCAACCCCGGAGACTACGTCCTAAGGGACAATGAGGCGTCCAACGCCGAGAAACCGGGAAAATTAGCCCTCAAGTGGGAGGGGCCTTATGTAGTAAATGAAGTCCTTGGGAAGGGAGCGTACAAGCTACGCACACTCGAGAACAAAGAAGTCCCAAGAACCTGGAATGCCCAGCAACTAAGAAAATGCTACATGTAGACGGTCGAAGTTTTTATCTGTACTTTTAATGGCCGCGCGCCAACACATTTTTACTCTAATACAAGAAGTGTTGGCTATCTTATCTCATGCGAATTTTTGTTACAACTGCATATATTACTTCGGGCATACAAGAAAACATCAATGGCTCTAACATAGGAAACATTGTAGACCTCCAAGGCTCGTCACAAACACGTGCACAGCCGGGTCAAAAACACAACTAAAGCCTATCATGCCAAATAATACTTCGTGCCCATATAAACACGAAAGCATCGAAAACATGGTAAAACAAACATTGTAAGGCCCCCAAAGCTGAGCACAGTCGGGTCAACACAATAACCTGTAAATCGATCACTTCGTATACACGAATCAAACTATGCGCTCAACGGCAGAATAAACGTTGTAGAGTTTCCCAAAGCACAACACAATACTGTGTAACGCTAGGATAACTAACACAACATAACCTGTCATAGCCATCATTCATTCGTGACACCTAATCAAAGTAATTACACATGCACATATTGTAACGATAGGATATCAAAATTCACAACAAATAAAAAGCAAAGCCAACAGTTAACATGAAACATATCAAATGTACCAAAACGTTAACAGACGAAGCAACAGAAAGTAAGAATGTGTACAGACCATAGAGTTAATTGTTCAGGTAAATTGTCAAATGATTACAAGGCTATCAAGCCCATACATGGCATGCAGGCCGGAAACCTTCATTCTTGGTGGCTAGTACCAGCACCCCCAGCTTCACGATCTTCCTCACCAAGTACCCTTTTCAACAATGCGATCCCGTCCGGTTTCTGGGATAACTTCCCAGCAGCTTTGACGATGGCAAATTCAAGAGACTCGAATTCTTGTCGCTTCTCAGCATAGCGAGCAACACAGTCAGTCTTATACAAGTCAATGCTCTTCAACGGTTCCTTTGCCTCAGCAGCTGCCCTTCCCTCAGCATAACCTTCCTTACGACCATGAGCATACGCAGCTTCACCAAGTTCATATATGTACTTGGCCAACTCTTTAGATCCTACGATACGGTCAGCAATCTGCGAAGATAATACATATATATGAGGGAAGTGGCAACGACTAACAAAAACAAACAAACATAACGAAAATTACCAGAGGCACTGCGCGAGCAAGAAGCCACTTGCAGTCAGCAGCGACTTCTTCAACCAAGATCTCAGAGGCTTTGCTCTCAGCAATTTTTTCCTCAGCAAACTTCTCCAACTTGGCTATACGCTCGATATCCTCTTGCTCTCTTTTTTGGTGCGCAACGCGCTCTTGCTCAGCCTCATCGCTGATTTTCGTTTTTTCTCCAGACAATCTAACAATGGCTTCACGCTAAGCTTACAACTCCTTGTTGGTCCGTTCACAAGCAATCTCCCATTCTTTCTGCTTATTAGTGTTAAACTGCTTCTCCTTGGAAAGTTTCTCCTCTGCATTAGAAACCCTCCATAACAACCCCTTTTCCTCCGAGTTTAATTTTTTCCCTTTCCTCAGCAAACACCTACTTCGCATTTTCAAATTCTAGCGTATCTTCCCCCTTCAACTGCCATTCCCGGGCGATCTCTTGGGAGGTAGCAAAAAAATTGACCCCGGCATGGATATGATCATCCAAGAGATCTAACCGGTTACGCTTCTTTTGAAATAATCTCTCAGCAGGGGGGGATAAGGAAAAGAACTCATGACAGTTGCTGTGCTCACTCATCCGAGAGCCCTGAGTCAAGTTCCATCGAGGAGCATGCGGCAGATTAGCACATGCTGGATTATGGGTATCCCAAGACCCAGCTTGAACATTTTCATACTCAGGACTCCGGGGAACCCCTGAAGTGCCACCACCACCAGAACCCGATGGACGTTTGGTATAAATGGTATGGCGAGGTGTAGCCTCACTTGACTCTGCTTCGGTATCAACACCTTCACCACGACCATCACCACCAGCACCACCTGCATCACCACCAGCACCTGCATCACCACCAGCACCTGCAGCACCACCTTCCCCAACTTGTTCAACTTCCACATCATGTTTTTTCTCCTTCTCACCCAGATCATCATGGGGAGGGGACAGGTCGAAAGTTCTAGAAGGTGGAGAGGTAGGAGGAGTAATCTTTGAAATGTCAATCTTACGGGGAGCCTTACCGGATTTAGCACCTGTTTCAAGACAAGCATGATAGTCAAAAGGAAGAACAAAAGGTAAAGAGCAAGAAACACAAATAAAAAATCTTTACCTTGAGAACCAGAAGCGACATATATCTTCTCCAGGAGATTGCCACGTTTGGCACTAAAAACACCCAGGTCAATCTCCGACTCCGAGGGTGCATGAGTAGTTTCCTTTTGAAGCTTAGACTTTTTAGCGGCAAGAGCAGCAGTAGCTTGTTCATCAAGGTCTTTCTTCTTGTCTTCAAGAACCTTTTTCTTCTTCATGATCTCCATCAGAGTCTCATCGTCATCAGGATCACGCTCAGTGCGCTTCTCTCCTGCGCCTAAACCAGAGAGCGTGTCAGAAACGACAACATAGTCCAAGAAAAGGTGGTTAGAAGTTTGCTTATGAGGAGCTCCAGTAACATTTTCCTCAACTTTCTTCCCCCTCTTCTCAGGCTTATCCAAATTCTTCTTTTTCCTGGTTTCCAACTGCTCAGCAGTTTCAACCGGAGGATCAGCATCAACACCAACCGGCTCATTCACGGGCTCGTTCACAGCCCCTTGCGCCAGACCTGCACGCGGGGAACGAGGGATTAAGACTTCACGTGATCTGTCAGAACCCTCACTCGAGAGGACAATAACCTCCTCTCGAGTAGGGTCAGTAGTATCATCAAAATCATCCCCATCATCTTCACCTAAGATAGTATTAGCATAAGCAGCAAAACTATCTGATCCAACCACACAGGTTTCCCCTCAGGTAATATGGCTTCAACCATGGCACCAGCAGCCTTCGGATCGAGAACATTCAACAAACTATACCCAACTTTAAATACGAGAACATGAGGAGGAGCATAACGAAATCAAAGAAGAACACAAACGTAAATGAGCAAAACTAATACCTTTCCCCTGATAGCCATAAACAGGGATACCCCTAGGGTTCTTCGGGACCCACAACATGCTCATACCAGCCCCCACCAACGCCCTCTCCTCAAGTTGGGAAATAGAAGTGGCTTTCCGACCAGTCCCGGGCGCCAGGGAAGGCACCCGCTGCTACTCACTCACCCCCCGCGTCAGGTGGAGACGCGTGCGGCTTATAGAAAGAGACTAGTGCAGGGCAGAGGGTCGTCCTCCCGACCTACACATGCACTTCCAGTTAACCCGCTCAGCGCCCAAACCGAGTCTGCTGTGATAAAGGCTCTTAGGGATTATAACAAGATGTTGATAGAGCAAAACCAAATCTTAGTGGAACAAAATCAGTCACTACTAAAACGAGTTGCTACCCTAGAAAGGCAGGTAGGATCTCAAGGAGATCGGATACAGGTGCTCTTTGAGATGACGGTTGATTTGAAGAAAGAAGCCTTAAAGGGGCATGAGATACAAGGTCTAATAATGGGAGATGCTCGAGTGGATAGGGAAAGGCTTGACTCGCATGGTAATAGGATTAGCATGTTGCATTGGAGGGTCCATCAGTTGGAAGAGGCCCCAGGGAAAATGCCACCCACACCTGCACCCGAGCCAGCTCCAGCCCCAGCACCTCCTGAGCTGGAGGAAGAGTCCAATGAAGAACCAGAAGAGATTCTGGAGGAAGAGCCATGTGACAACTCGAATTTCCAAGATTTCTATTTCGCATTTATTGCACGTTCATTTATTGTTTAGTTGTTTATTTGCACAAATAATTGGCTATGGAACTGTAACGTTTTAATACAAAGAAGTGTATTGTGTGATTATGCATGGTTATGTGTTAATTGTGATAGACTTGTCAAATGCATAAACTTGGTGGTGAAACTGTGAAACTGTTTGAGATGGTGTACTATTGTAAAAGTTAATACTTGAGGATGTAGAGAGCAATTAGTGAAATCCTAGTGATACTTAACCCTAATCCCTTGTTCACTAATCATTTTCACAAAAACCAAAGCACGTACTGTATTCTCTAATCCCCTAGCAATCATCATCACCATCATCATTGGCACAAGACATTCAGCACTTTGATTCCACATTTTCTCTAGGATCATTCAAGGTAATTGTTTATTGATCATCGTAATACTTGTAAACCCTAATTGACTGTTTGATTTATCAATTCTTAATTCTTGATTATGTGTTCATGAAAACCCTAGTTCTTCACATAATATTCTGTGATTTTGATTTGATTCTGAATTATTGTGATTATGATGAATAATTAGTTGTATGCCGATAAGATTGTTCACATAATGATTGTTGTAATCATCGATTGCCTACTTATGATTTCTGCAATATGTAAGATTGATTAGGGTTTTTGATCGCATGAATGTTGAAGTGTAACTGTTGTGATGCTGTGAATTGTCTTGGAAAAATCACGTATGTTGTTAGTCCGTGGTTTAGGTCAGAGTTTTAGATTAAATTGTCTGAGTTTTGTTATAGTGATATTGGTCCGACTTTTGATGTGTTGATGTCCAAGTTTTATATAACATGCATAAGGATCCGAGTTTCATAACCCTAAGTGTTGTCAGAGTTTCATAACCTCAGTGTTGTTTATGTAAAGGGTCCGAGCTTTGATATGATTCTTCATGTCCGAACTTTAAACCATGCAAGAGATCCGAGTTCTTTGGCATGTGTTGTCCGAGTTTTGGGGGTAGCCCCCTCTAGTCCGACTTTGTTACATGGTTTAGGAGGTCCGACCTTTTAAGGGGGAGCCTCATGGTCCGAGTTTTACCCCCCCTCACCCTTATCCGACCTTTAACTCATGAGGGGTCCGAGTTTCATGAGAAACCCCCCATGTCCGACCTTTGTGACCCCCCATCTATGTTGTCCGAGTTTTTAACCCCACCTCCAATGATCTAGTCCGACTTTTAAACAGGGGAAGCCCCCCACACACACTTGTCCGAGTTTTGCAAAGGGCAAGGCCCTGTCCGAGGTTGTGTAATGAATTCTGTGGATCAATGAGCTGTATGATTAGTGTGTAAACCCTGTTAAGTGTGTTAACTTGGTGAAGTATGTTAACTACATGTTCTTCCTATCGAGCATGAATTGTATGAAGACGATTAACTGGTTGTATTGCCTGCTGTTAACGGTTACACACACTTTGTGATGAACTTTGCATGCGAAACCTTACAACATGTACTGACTATGGACACATGCATACTCTAGGCTTTGATTGATTACTTATGAGTGCATAACCTAGCATACCGAGCAAACCAAGGTGAGTTCACACTCTTTACCAAGGCATGGGATTCCCGGGGATAGGGAATGGGTTGAATGATGGAATTGAACAATTACGCGTACATACACGATTACTAGACTATCTACCATGGTCCTCGGGTTAAGCAGGACACTTACGTAAAACCTACGTAAACAGGAATATGCTACTGTCTTCCGGAGTCAGGAAGGACATTTACGTAAAACCTACGTAAACAATAACATGCTACTGTCTTCCGGAGTCAGGAAGGACACTTACGTAAAACCTACGTAAACCCTACGCATACCACTGTCCTCGGGTACAGAAGGACACTTACGTAAAACCTACGTAAAGCTTGTACGTACTACTGTTCTCGGTTGTGAAGAACACTTATGGTTACGAATAGTCTAGTGGATATACAACATGGGAAGCCCCCACCAATAGAACGTACTATCGGCCCAGTAGAGCCACATGTTATAAAGGAACTTACTATTACACATTTACTTTCTGTGAACTCGCTCAACTAGTTGTTGATCCTCTGTTACATGCCTTGCAGGTAGTTAGGTACATGGAGCTTGCACAGGGAGGAGCTGGTCGTTGTGGGCACGGATCGTGAATGTTTTGTTAGACACTTTATGACATTTCATACTTTATTATGTTGGGTTTTATTTATACGCTTCCGCTAAACAGTGATAACATACTTATGTTTTGAACACCTTTCATATTGTTGGTTGAATGGCATTTACTTATATATATTAATTACATGTTCAATATGATTGGTGGCTTGATCCTGGTCAGTCACGCTCCCAAGCGGTGATACTCCGCAGGTGGATTTTGGGGGTGTGACAGATTGGTATCAGAGCCATTGGTTATAGAGAACTTGGTTTTAATATGGGAAAAGCGTTTTTATTAAAACCAGACTATAACCAGAACAGTGCTCTCAACGATCCACAACGACGCTTCGCTCCACGTGCAAGACTCAACATCCTAGGTAATAAGGTTTATGTTTATTGCCTACTTGCTAGAATTACAAAGAACTTTGCTCGTGGTATGCTTAGATTACATTGCTTACTATTTGTTATTGCTTGAGAACACCTGTGTGCTTACACTCTTCTGTCAACGCACTATTCGCGAACCTCTCTCACTTACGTTACATTTGCTATGAAGATCATGGCCGGACGTATCAACATGACACAAGCCCAGTTGACGGCTCTCATTAACGAACGGATTGCTGCGGCACTTGCAGCCATACAAGCAGGAGGTCAACACGCTCAGCCACCTGTTTACACCTTCAAAAGTCTCAAGGATTGCCAACCTAGTACCTTCATTGGAACTGAGGGAGTTGAAGGCCTCCTCCACTGGTTCGAGAGGCTCGAAACTGACTTCGAGGTGTGTGATTGCCCTGAGTCTCGTAGAGTAAAGTTTGCTACTGGAACACTCGAAGGTGCTGCATTAACCTGGTGGGAAGCACAGGTTCAAATGTTTGGGCTGGCAGCTGCTAATGCCACCCCCTGGAACGAGTTCAAGGACCTAATTAAGGAAGAGTTTTGCAGTCGTGAAGACATCCACAAACTAGAGGTAGAGTTCCTCAACCTACAGATGGTGGGGTCTGAAATTGAAGTTTATACGAAGAGATCGAATGAATTAGCCACATTTTGTCCTACTATGGTAGACCCTCCCACCAAACGTATCGAGCTGTATCTCAAGGGTCTAGTGCCAGAAATTCAGAGTCATGTGACTGCAGCTAACCTTGGCACTATCCAGCAAGTCACTCGACTTGCTCATCGTCTCACAGACCAGGCTGTAGAACAAAACAAGTTACCGAAACGTGCTAAGACTGATACTACATGTGCTTCTAGTGATAACAAACGCAAGTGGGATGAAAGCCTGAGCAAGGAATTAATTTTGGTCCAGCCTCTGGCGCAGCAGCAAAAGATAGATGACTACCAGAGCCCCAGACAACAATTTTCTAGTAGTCGCGGGCATAGTGGATATCGAGGGAATCATCCAAAGTGTAACAGATGCAATAGACACCACAGCGGTCAGTGCAACAAGGGTCGTTGCCAGAGGTGTCTCAAGATTGGTCATGAAGCTAAGGATTGTCGAAGCTCACGTCCTGTAACTCAAGAACAGCTATGGCCGCCTCAATCTTCATAGGATCAGCAGCAACAACAAAGTTTTAAAGGATGTTTTCAGTGTGATGCTAAAGATCACTACAAGAGACATTGTCCGCATATAAACCAGGACCAGACTCAGAACCACGACCATGGAAACAGGGACGACAATGGGGATAACTTTGGGGGAAACAATGGAAACAAAGACGCCGAGGCCGCATGTACGTGATTGGTCAGGGTGACGTAAGGAACGATCCAAACGTAATAATGGGTAAGTTTCTTATCGACGACTTTTATGTTACTGTCTTGTTTGATTTGGGTGTGGATACCAGTTATATGTTCTTGAGAGATAGTCAAATGTTACAACGTACACCAACTCCCTTGAACACCAAACCTGTCGTAGTGTTAGCTTATGGTACAAGTCTAGAGGCCACACATAGTTCAGGGTTGTAATCTTATCCTCGCTGGGCAGATGCTCCCTATCGACTTCATTCCCATAGTTCTGGACAGCACCTATAGCTCACGCACCGTATCGCTTAGCTCCATCAGAATTGGAAGAACTATCGACGCAACTACAAGAACTCTTGGATGAGGGATTCATCCGGCCCATCTTTTCGCCTTGGGGAGCTCCAGTATTATTCGTGAAAAAGAAGGATGGCACTTTCAGGATGTGCATTGATTACCGCGAACTGAACAAGGTCACAGTGAAGAACCGTTATCCTCTTCCACGTATTGACGACCTATTCGACCAGTTGCAAGGGTCGAGCTACTACTCCAAGATCGATCTAAGGTCAGGTTACCATCAGTTGAGAGTCCGGGATGAGGACGTCTCAAAGACAGCATTCAGAACTCGCTACGGCCATTACGAGTTCCTAGTCATGCCATTTGGGCTTACGAACGCGCCGGCAGTTATCATGGATCTTATGAACAGGGTGTGCAAACCCTATCTAGACAAGTTCGTCATTGTCTTCATCGACGACATTCTGATATACTCCAAGAGTCAGGAGGAACACGAGCAGCACTTACGACTTATCTTGGAACTTCTTCGAAAGGAGCAACTGTACGCGAAGTTTTCTAAATGCGACTTCTGGCTTCGAGAAGTCCACTTTCTAGGCCATGTGGTGAACAGGGATGGGATTCATGTCGATCCATCCAAGGTAGATTCGATCAGGAACTGGCCTGCACCGCGTACACCAACGGAAATACGCCAATTCTTGGGTTTGGCAGGATACTACAGACGATTCATTAAAGACTTTTCGAAGATTGCACAGCCGCTTACTATGCTGACACAGAAAGGTGTCACCTACCGTTGGGGCAACACTCAAGAAACCGCTTTTCAATACCTGAAGGATAGACTATGCAGCGCACCTATTCTCTCATTGCCAGAGGGCACGGATGATTTTGTGGTCTATTGTGACGCATCGATACAGGGGCTTGGTTGTATATTGATGCAGCGTGATAAAGTTATTGCCTACGCTTCGCGGCAACTCAAAGTTCATGAACGGAACTACACGACGCACGATTTAGAGCTGGGAGCTGTTGTTTTTGCGCTTAAGATATGGCGACATTACCTGTACGGTACCAAGTGCACTATTTACACCGATCACAGGAGTCTCGAGCATATCTTCAAGCAGAAGGAATTGAACATGCGTCAACGACGATGGGTCGAGCTGCTTAATGATTACGAATGCGCCATCAAGTACCATCCAAGCAAAGCCAATGTTGTGGCTGACGCTCTCAGTCGAAAAGATACTTTACCTAGGCGTGTACCAGCCTTACAGCTCACTATTCAGTCTGATCTTCCTGCATAGATACGAGATGCTCAGGTGGAAGCATTGAAACCAGAAAACGTAAAGGCTGAAGCTTTACGTGGTTCGAGGCAACGATTAGAACAAAAGGAAGACGGCGCTTACTATGTAACAGGGCGTATTTGGGTACCACTATACGGCGATTTACGAGAACTTGTGATGGATGAAGCTCATAAGTCTCGCTACTCGGTACATCGAGGATCGGATAAAATGTATCACGACATTAGAACAACGTACTGGTGGCCTAGCATGAAGGCCCACATTGCAACTTACGTCGGCAAATGTTTGACTTGTGCGAGAGTCAAGACAGAGTACCAGAAACCTTCAGGCCTACTGCAACAGCCCAGGATACCACAGTGGAAATGGGAAGAAATTTCCATGGATTTTGTTACTAGCCTGCCTAGATCTCAGCGTGGGGATGATACTATATGGGTGATCGTGGACCGACTCACCAAGTCTGCACACTTCCTGGCTATTAAGGAAACGGATAAGTTCTCCACCCTCGCAGACGTTTATCTTAAAGAAGTTGTTTCGAGGCACAGGGTGCCCACCTCTATTATTTCGGATCGGGATGCACGATTCACCTCAGAACTATGGCAAGCGATGCACAAAGCTTTTGGCTCTCGTTTAGACATGAGCACAGCCTATCACCCTCAGACGGATGGGCAGTCTGAGCGCACGATCCAAACTCTAGAAGACATGCTTCGGGCATGTGTTATCGATTTCGGCAACAGCGGGGAAAAGCACCTCCCGTTAGTGGAGTTTTCGTACAATAACAGTTAGCACACCAGCATACAGGCCGCTCCATTCGAGGCATTGTATGGACGTAAATGCCGGTCACCTCTCTGTTGGGCAGAGGTGGGGGATAGTCAGATTACAGGACCAAAAATGGTAGTTGACGCTACTGAACGAATAGCACAGATACGACAACACATGGCGGCGGCTCGTAATCGCCAGAAAAGCTACGCTGATCTACGCAGAAAACCGCTCGAGTTCCAAGTTGGGGATCGAGTGCTACTCAAAGTCTCACCCTGGAAGGGTGTGGTTCGATTTGGTAAACGAGGCAAGCTCAATCCACGGTATGTTGGACCGTTCGAGATCATAGAAAGAATATGCAAAGTGGCCTACAGACTAAACCTACCAGCTGAACTCGGAGCAGTTCACAACGTATTTCACGTGTCGAATCTGAAGAAGTGCCTGTCAGATGAGACCCTCATAATTCCTTTTAAAGAACTCACTATCGACGAGCAGTTGCAGTTCGTCGAGGAACCAGTTGAAATCACGGACCGGGATGTTAAGGACCTCAAACACAAGAGAATCCCTCTTGTCCGAGTTCGTTGGAACTCCAAACGTGGCCCAGAGTACACCTGGGAACGCGAAGACCAGATGATAGAAAAGTACCCCCAGTTATTCGGGACCAATGCAACCACTACTGAGACTGAAGCTACTACTGCGGAATTTCGGGACGAAATTCCAAATCAACGGGGGGATGATGTGACACCCCAGGAAAACCAGTGAACAATACAGCTTACCTAGCTTCCTCAGTGAGTGCGTACCAAATTTCGGGATGAAATTTCTTTTAAGTTGGGGATAATGTGACAACTCGAATTTCTAAGATTTCTATTTCGCATTTATTGCACGTTCATTTATTGTTTAGTTGTTTATTTGCACAAATAATTGGCTATGGAACTGTAACGTTTTAATACAAAGAAGTGTATTGTGTGATTATGCATGGTTATGTGTTAATTGTGATAGACTTGTCAAATGCATAAACTTGGTGGTGAAACTGTGAAACTGTTTGAGATGGTGTACTATTCTAAAAGTTAATACTTGAGGATGTAGAGAGCAATTAGTGAAATCCTAGTGATACTTAACCCTAATCCCTTGTTCACTAATCATTTTCACAAAAACCAAAGCACGTACTGTATTCTCTAATCCCCTAGCAATCATCATCACCATCATCATTGGCACAAGACATTCAGCACTTTGATTCCACATTTTCTCTAGGATCATTCAAGGTAATTGTTTATTGATCATCGTAATACTTGTAAACCCTAATTGATTGTTTGATTTATCAATTCTTAATTCTTGATTATGTGTTCATGAAAACCCTAGTTCTTCACATAATATTCTGTGATTTTGATTTAATTCTGAATTATTGTGATTATGATGAATGATTAGTTGTATGCCGATTAGATTGTTCACATATTCATTGTTGTAATCATCGATTGCCTGCTTATGATTTCTGCAATATGTAAGATTGATTAGGGTTCTTGATCGCATGAATGTTGAAGTGTAACTGTTGTGATGCTGTGAATTGTCTTGGAAAAATCACGTATGTTGTTAGTCCGTGGTTTAGGTCAGAGTTTTGGATTAAATTGTCTGAGTTTTGTTATAGTGATATTGGTCCGACTTTTGATGTGTTGATGTCCAAGTTTTATATAACATGCATAAGGATCCGAGTTTCATAACCCTAAGTGTTGTCAGAGTTTCATAACCTTAGTGTTGTTTATGTAAAGGGTCCGAGCTTTGATATGATTCTTCATGTCCGAACTTTAAACCATGCAAGAGATCCGAGTTCTTTGGCATGTGTTGTCCGAGTTTTGGGGGTAGCCCCCTCTAGTCCGACTTTGTTACATGGTTTTGGAGGTCCGACCTTTTAAGGGGGAGCCTCATGGTCCGAGTTTTACCCCCCCACCCTTATCCGACCTTTAACTCATGAGGGGTCCGAGTTTCATGAGAAACCCCCCATGTCCGACCTTTGTGACCCCCCATCTATGTTGTCCAAGTTTTTAACCCCACCCCCAATGATCTAGTCCGACTTTTAAACAGGGGAAGCCCCCCCCACACACTTGTCCGAGTTTTGCAAAGGGCAAGGCCCTGTCCGAGGTTGTGTAATGAATTCTGTGGATCAATGAGCTGTATGATTAGTGTGTAAACCCTGTTAAGTGTGTTAACTTGGTGAAGTATGTTAACTACATGTTCTTCCTATCGAGCATGAATTGTATGAAGACGATTAACTGGTTGTATTGCCTGCTGTTAACTGTTACACACACTTTGTGATGAACTTTGCATGCGAAACCTTACAACATGTACTGACTGTGGACACATGCATACTCTAGGCTTTGATTGATTACTTATGAGTGCATAACCTAGCATACCGAGCAAACCAAGGTGAGTTCACACTCTTTACCAAGGCATGGGATTCCCGGGGATAGGGAATGGGTTGAATGATGGAATTGAACAATTACGCGTACATACACGATTACTAGACTATCTACCATGGTCCTCGGGTTAAGCAGGACACTTACGTAAAACCTACGTAAACAGGAATATGCTACTGTCTTCCGGAGTCAGGAAGGACATTTACGTAAAACCTACGTAAACAATAACATGCTACTGTCTTCCGGAGTCAGGAAGGACACTTACGTAAAACCTACGTAAACCCCACGCGTACCACTGTCCTCGGGTACAGAAGGACACTTACGTAAAACCTACGTAAAGCTTGTACGTACTACTGTTCTCGGTTGTGAAGAACACTTATGGTTACGAATAGTCTAGTGGATATACAACATGGGAAGCCCCCACCAATAGAACGTACTATCGGCCCAGTAGAGCCACATGTTACAAACGAACTTACTATTACGCATTTACTTTCTGTGAACTCGCTCAACTAGTTGTTGATCCTCTGTTACATGCCTTGCAGGTAGTTAGGTACATGGAGCTTGCACAGGGAGGAGCTGGTCGTTGTGGGCACGGATCGTGAATGTTTTGTTAGACACTTAATGACATTTCATACTTTATTATGTTGGGTTTTATTTATACGCTTCCGCTAAACAGTGATAACATACTTATGTTTTGAACACCTTTCATATTGTTGGTTGAATGGCATTTACTTATATATATTAATTACATGTTCAATATGATTGGTGGCTTGATCCTCGTCAGTCACGCTCCCAAGCGGTGATACTCCGCAGGTGGATTTTGGGGGTGTGACAAGCCAGAAGAAGAAAAGGAGCCAGAAGAGGCCCCGGAGAGTGACGGGGACGAGGACGTGGTGAGGACCTCGGAGATGGGGACGTGGACGACTGACTCGTTTTCCCACTAGTTTATTTACCTATTTTCTTTTTTTTTTTGTGCAAATAATCGTGATGTTTAAACTTTTGCGAATATTCGTTGTAGCGACTTTTATGGTTTAATTTGATCGGATTTCTTTCATTTTAATATTTTCTTTTGTTTCCTGCGCTGAGTTGATACCCTGCCCTAAATTGCATGATTTGAAAACTTGAACAACCACTGTATGATATCCTGTCTCGTAAAATCGTGCGTACGTCTAACGTAATGTCTCGTCCTACCTATAAGCCTCTTATCATTCGTGGTAACGAGGGTGGTGCTGTTGTGGACATCATCTCATTCCTGAGGGAATTACCCGGCTTACTGCCTCATCGCCGAGTCAAGCTGCAAAACGAGTTAGCACCTAGAACGACACCTATAGCTCGCACGCCTTATTGCTTAGCCCCAGTCCTGTTTGATAAGAAGAAAGATGATACCTTCCGTATGTGTATAGACTACCACGAACTCAACAAAGTGACCGGAAAGAATCGTTATCCCCTTTCGCGTATCGACGACCTGTTCGACCAGTTGCAAGGGTCGAGCTTCCCTTCTAAGATTGATCTGAGATCGGACTATCATCAGCTGAGAGTCCGGGACGAAAATGTAACGCCTCGTATCTTCGTATTTCTATTTTAAAAATGTTTGTATTCGTATTCTAATTTTAGAAACCTTACATTCGAATTTTAATTTCAATCTCACAATTCGAGGCGTTAATCATAATAAAATTCATATTTTTTATTCACATAATCGATCATTTAAATACGTACTTATACGCAAACCAACACTATTTATATGTATAAATACTTAACGCACATCCTCAATACTTGAATTATACTTTTATATATATATATATTTTTTATACTTAATTACATAATATATACTCAAGAAATACCAAGAAATATACCAATCATCTTTCCACCTCATCAATCCTCTTCCACCTTCTTTAACCAATCATATTTCACCCCTTTCCACCTCCTTTCTCCACCAATCATCTTTTCAATCCTCTTCCACCTTCTTTAACCAATCATATTTCACCCTTTCCACCTTCTCTACCTATAAATAACAATCTCCTTCTACCATTTTCTTCACACCATTCTTCTCTCCATTTCTCTAATTCTCCCAATCTCTCTAAATCAAGAATTCTAAGAATTCTAAAAGGACACTAAGTGTTCCAACCATTCTTCTCTCAACCTCTCTACTTCTCTCAAATCTTCCATGAAAGGAAGAGAACTCTAAGAGTTCTAAAAGAAAACACTAAGTGTTTTAAAGGAAACTTTGAAGCTCCAACCTCCAACTATTTAACTTGTCAATGCTTGGATAATCGGAAGACTTAGCAATCTTGTGAGTATACTTGACCCATTTTACCGTTTTCACACTTTTGGGTGTAACATGTTTTCATATACAACACACACTTAGTATACATATTCTTATGCAACTGTACAAACAAACAATCCAATACATGCTTACTATTTGTTATGCTTGATTCGTGTTCTCTGGTGATTCTTATGTGATGAACTTGTCATTAGCTTCGTACAAGCCTCCACTTAACATGTATAGCACTATAGGAGTAACGCACCACCCGTATTCTTGAGGACATGTTAAGATATCATTCATGCATTCATGCTACTTGCGTAAACAGAGGGTTGACTTGTAAATCACATGCCAGTTTATACGTTAATCTTGATAACTAGGTTTGCCATGTGGATTGTTCATTATCATTTCTTTTATACTATTATGCTACTACACCGAACTTGTATACTCGCCAATACTTTTATATTGGACTACGCTTTTAAAACATGTTGCAGGTTTTGAGATGATGTTGATGATGCATGGAACATAGTAGGATGCCTAGATACACATTTAAATTTTGTATTCTTATTGTATTGTAACTCTTTTGCATTTCATGTTGTTGTATTTGATTTCAATCCTTGTAAATGACTTTTAGTAATGAAATAAATCCATTATTTGAATACTTGTCGCAAATATTAGTGTTATGATGTCTCGAGCAATCTATTTCGTCTCACTCCGATGTTTCCGCCATCGGTTGGGGTGTGACAGATTGGTATCAGAGCCATAACTACAGGGAATTAGGTAGAATTGCCATGTTCGACCTAGTCTATAGTTAAGCATCATTTTACCATACTTGATTCATATGTTAAATTCTTTAAACGTTTCTTTGTGTGCTATCCTTGAAATGTTTTCTTATTTGTTTATGCTTGTTTTATTATTTCAAACATACGCCTTCCTAAGGCATTTCACTCGATAATCTTAAACTCGAAAACATTCATATTATACAAACGAGACGACTTCACCAAAATAGGCGTGAAATCCACAATATGGTGAACGACTCTCAATCTCCATATTCTTTTTACACGAATTCACCATCAAGTTAGGAGTGAAATCCTCACCTTGATGGATAGTTTCCATTTCAAATTCTAGTGGACACTCATCAAAGTGTTGAAATTAAATTTTGACCCGACGAGTACCAACCACACTTAGGGAACGTAATCATCAAGTTAGGGGTGAAACCCACATCTTGTCGACTAGTCTGACTCCTTGATTTTCATAAATCCCGCCAAGTCTTGAATTTTCGATTGATTTGGGACATGTAGTAACCAGAAGGGTGAATACCGTTAACCGACATGTTGGCGAGAGTATTCCACCTATTAGGCCAAAGCATGTTTCTCAAATTCAAAAGATTTTTCGACCACTTCGGTTAGTCAAAGTTCCGTTTTGGAACCATCCAAATATTAATCAAACCTATGTTTTCTATTTTCAATCTTATGCGATGCAAACTTTTCAAATTCAAATCTACTTTCGAGATTATTTTCTCACACACGCATTACACTAAATCTTACCATACATATATACGTTATACACATGCATGATTTCAAAACGTCACCCGATTTTATTTACATTTCTCGAGATCACAAAATGGACGCATATCATCGAGATAGGAGTGATTTCCTTACCTTGACGATTAACTTCGCTCCTTCCTTTTTAAAACGACCTCACCAACGAGTTAGGGGTGATTCCCTTACCTAGGTGATCGTTACCAAAATTTTCTTTCCTCAGGGATACTTTATTATACAAACACGATCATGTTTATATCTAAATCATTTATCATTCGTCAAAATCCTTACTTATGCAAATTTCAAAATGCATTGTTTATTCAAACGTATTTCTTATCCAACAATCTATTTTCACGTAACTTACATACACAAAATTCTTAATCATTCGTTAAAATGTTTTATTACCCCGAATTTCAAAATCTTACGAAATGCTACCTATCAACTTAATCGGCCCAATGAATCTCTTGCCCATGAACTCCATATCCAACCTAATCACTAAAACACGCTCACGTTATATCATCATACTAAAGACTTTCATTCTCAATCGGAAATCAAACCAACTTTCTCATATACTTATAAGATCTTATAGATATTATAAGATTGTTTTACCAAAGACTCTTTTCAAAACCAACAAATCACTTTGTTAAAACTCTTTCCAACAATCACTAAGTTCATTTTGCTAAACTTCTTTTAAGAATCAACGCTTTCACAAGAACCTTCAAATTTCGAATTTCTTATTTAATGCACGATCCTTAAAATGATGCAAACTAATTATTTTCGAAAACCTTTTCATACACCGCTCAATACGTCATTCAAATTTCAAAACACATGGGCATGAAAACTTCATAGGGACCGACAATCTTCAACTTACGTAAATTCTTTTAAAACAAAATTGGCATTTCCGTTCGTTACAAAATACTTCATGCATAACCAATAAGTACTTTATATTCTTTTTACATTTACAAACTAGATTCTACCTTACAAGACAAACTCAATCTATTCTTATTCGGTAAACACAACGTTTTATACATACATATCATCGTACACGTTTTAGTCGATATTGCGACAATTTCGTTTATATCATTGGTTTTACATACTCAAATTTCTCAAACGTTCTTATGCGCTTAAATTCGTTATGTTTCAAAAGATACTATATACGTAATCTTTCTTATTCGTACCTACTCTCATACTCATATTCATAACAATACGTTTTATGCTTATACTTATACTTAAACTCATATTCATACTCATACCTTTTATGTTTATACTTACATTCACATGCGTATTTATACTTACACTTATATTTATGCACATACTTTCATTCATACTCATGATTCATACATTCGTACCCGTACGCGAGCGGAATCCAAGGGGTTCGCTTACGTGGGTCCCATACATGCTTAAACATAAACATGCTTATATACTACATTCATATACGTACTCATTCTTACTTTCAAATTTATGGATACCCTGATTCATACACAATTAGTACAAGCTATGCGGATCATGCGACGATCAATATAATCGTGGGTACACACGGGATTATAGTGATAGGTGCATGAGAATCATAGAGTGTACTACTTACTATGTATGGTAAGACACGAAACGTAACATGACACCGAATAACGAGACGGACGTAACATGGTGAAAACATGGTGGATACGCCGTTGGTACTTCCTATATATAAGTGTTTTCACCATGTTACCAAACTTTCGTAAAACGTGCCATGAGAAATTCGGTGTTTTACAGATCTATTTAGACCCGATACAAACTTTAACAACTCACAAACGCATTATATTCGATTATCCACGACGAGACCTCATTCTTAACACATCAATTTCGCTTACAATACACATACCATTCTTATACTCGCATTCGTTTATTAGGTCAATTGTTCACTCTTATACCTCCATTATTCCCCGCTATTCTCTACCTTTTACACAAACCTCGTTTATAATCAATCGGTTTAAACATTCAAACCCTAAAAAGATTTCTTAGTTTTAAAACTATTTTCCATTCTTTATTTATGCACAAACATACTTAGTTGGCCATTACCTCCAAAACCATTTTTTTTTATTTAAAATACCTAACTTCCTCATTTTTCACCGATAAAGAATTCTCTACAAAACTGAGATTGTCAATGCTCTTTAAATCCAACAAAACTTTTTCTTACAACCAACAGTGCGGCCACACTTTTCATCAAAATATATACTGTTTTATACGAAAGCTTCCTTTTTAGGTAACACATTTTAAAATACCTCATCATTGAGATATTCAAACTTGTTTAAACTCGCTTGTCTATACACATACATGCACGTTTTACTTATGCTCAATGCCTCGAATCATTTTAGACAAACAAACCCTTTTTACAAACCTATCTTTTCGTGCTTGGATAATACTTTTGTATTAGACTACGCTTTTAAAACATGTTGCAGGTTTTGAGATGATGTTGATGACGCATGGAACATAGTAGGATGCCTAGATACACATTTAAATTTTGTATTCTTATTGTATTGTAACTCTTGCATTTCATGTTGTTGTATTTGATTTCAATCCTTGTAAATGACTTTTAGTAATGAAATAAATCCATTATTTGAATACTTGTCGCAAATATTAGTGTTATGATGTCTCGAGCAATCTATTTCGTCTCACTCCGATGTTTCCGCCATCGGTTGGGGTGTGACAGAAAACGTCTCCAAGACAGCATTCAGGACTCGGTACAGACACTACGAGTTTCTGGTTATGCTTTTCGGGTTGACAAACGCACCTGCGGCTTTCATGGATCTCATGAGCCGAGTGTGCAAACCATACTTGGATTAGTTCGTTATTATTTTGCATCGACGACATCCTGATTTATTCTAAATGTCAGGAGGAGCACGAGCACCATCTGCGACTTATTTGGGGACTTCTTCGAACAGAACAACTCTACGCCAAGTTTTCAGAATGTGACTTTTGGCTTCATGAAGTCCATTTCCTAGGCCACGTAGTCAATGGAGATGGGATTCACGTTGATCAATCCAAGATTGACTCGATCAGGAAGTGGCCTACATCTCGTACTCCAACTGAAATCCGTCAATTCTTGGGTTTAGCGGGCTATCACCGAATGTTTATCAAGGATTTCTCGAAGATTGTGCAACTTCTCACTACTTTGACTTAGAATGGTGTCACCTACCGATGGGGTGATGCACAAGAATCTGCGTTTCAATAATTGAAGATGCAACTTTGCAGCACCCCCATTCTTTCGTTACCAGAAGGCACAGACGATTTCGTTGTTTATCGTGACGCGTCTATCCTAGGACTTAGTTGTGTGTTGATGCAACGTGAGAAAGCCATTTCTTACGCATCACGCCAACTCAGGACTCACGAAAAGAACTACACTACCCGCGATTTAGTGTTAGGAGCAGTAGTGTTTGCACTCAAGATATGGAGACATTATGTAGGATCGTGTTCTGACCCAATTGAGTCGTTCAGAGGCGTTCAACTACGTTTCAGGTGCGGAATTACAAGAAACGGAGGTAGAAACAGCTGAATCTTCGCTGAAACTGCTAATTGTATTGATTAACCATCGATTACACGCAGTTCTTCACACCGGCAGCACTTCGGCGTGGAATACAAGAGAATCGTTATGGTTTCACTCGAAAGACCACCTATATATAGGCATCATCATGACAAATAAGCGGAACTACCTAGTTGACATATAAGCGAAACCTTTCTTAAATGACCATAAGAGCGAAACCAGCTCACTAAACACTATACACATCCTCTTTCCTCGTAAAATGTGCCCTAATCTATACAATACAATGTATGACTCGATCTAAGACGAAGTCGACAGATGTAGTGCACCAACAGACTCCCCCTCAGATGTTGACGGAGTCATCCATCGAGTCACGACAATGCTGTGTCTTCACATCTTCAGTCTTGATCAGTCTCTGGGCTTTTCTCTCTCTCTATCTTCAGACTCCCCCTCTCGAATTGCTGGCATTCCTTTGTTCTTCAGCAATATCTGCTTCAGGATCATTGTCTGGCTTTTTATGTTCCAAGATCGAAACCTGGCTTAAGCTCTATCTGCAGAGTCTTCAACTTCCAGGATCGAAACTTGGCTAAACCTGCACACTCTTAACCCAGAAATAAGATTTTAACAATTTAAGAATTTGAATTCACCAACACTGACTCCCCTCAAAACTAACTATCTGCACCAATAACTGCTCTCTCTCAGATCACATCACACTGATGAACCACTTGTTGATTTAGAAAACATATATTGACACTCAAAACACACTCCCCCTCACAACAATGCCATCATGTTTAGCACTTGGAATTTTGAAAATCAGCTTTCCAACATCAGTTGTCGAAAATCTTTTTGACTTTTTCAAAGGTTTATGCTAAAACACACAAAAAATCTTTTTTGATTTTCTGAAAGAAAGTAACTGACTTCACTTGTAGAATCAGAATAAAGCAGAAACTGAAATATTTACAGACAATACTTTTGTGAGTTTGTGTAAGAGGATCATATCAGTTTATGAGACCTGTCACTAACACCGTTAAGCTTATTACATTTTAAGTACTAAACAATTCACCTAGATTGTCAGTATATTTGTCCACTTAAATTTTCACACAAATTTCAACTGCTTCGAGATACGAATTAATGTTTTAAGCACTTAAACTTATTCGAGTGTCCTACTACTTGAATATATTCCCGTATCCAGATCCCAATATTCAGTCTTACAGGTGAGTATACCACAGATGATATCTGTTCAGGGGTTAGATGCGAGGGCCGTGAGAGCTCAGGTCGATACTTCCGTATACGCAAAGAGATGACGGCTTCGACTTTTGGTATGTCCCCTTTAGAGGATCTTTTGATTACAACAGCAGCGACTATCAATTTTATTGTTTCATCAGCTTGCTGAGGGCGATGCTATGTTTCAAGCATTTGCGGAAAGCATTATCCGGGGACTAGGTCAGAACTTCCATTCAACAGAAGTCCCGGGATAATACCCCAGATATCACTGAGCATAAAGACCTAGTATCTCAGAATAAGGGACCTTTCAAACAAGATTTCAGGGGTTACCTATATATTCAAGTCGTTGTTAACCCACAGAATAAGCAAGTTTGATTTTAGGTTTATATCTCGTCAAAATTTACTAAATGTGTAAAAACCTACTGACATATCTGCAGTGAGATTGTTTATTACATTTCACATTACAATTCTTTAGCATGTTGTAACAGCCTACTGATGTACTATCATTTCGTCTTTTCACCGCAAACTCAATTTTGATTTTATCATGTTTTTGTATTTTTCAAATTTTTTAATGTTTTTGGATTTTCTGAAATATACTACTCCCCCTAAAATGCAAACACATTAAAGAAAAATTGAAAACACACTAAGCTCTTGACCCACTTGAACACAAAACAAACTGTACAAAAACTTGACAACTGACATCGGATTGTGTCAATTCGCCATCCACTATGCTTAAACAATCAGAACTCCCCCTTTCACAAACCATTTTCCCATTTAGATTTCAAAACACTGAAGTTTGTTTTAATCAAAATGATTTTTCTGGAAAATGAGTTTATGTTAACCACTTGAAGGTTTACCACTTGTAAAATCGGGGTTATGATTCATCATCTTGTCAGTTTCTATCATGTTAGTAAATCAAGTGCAACTTAATATCCCTGATTTACCGCTTTGCACTCCAGTAACTACTGTACCACTTGTAAAAATAAACCACTTGTAAGATCACAAACAATACCACTTGTAGGTATGACTAACAAATACCAACTGTAGGAATATTACATCTACATTTACCAATCAGGATGCCGATTCCTGCTTCGCACTTACCAACCTGGAAGCTCCGGCGTAGTCCTTTCACCTGTAAAATTTTAACAAACTTTCAAAACTTTTCTACTTCATAACACATGAATGATGCCAATTCCTGATCCACGATATAAACTTGGGATCTTCGGCATAGTCCTAAGACTTCATGGGAAACAAACTTCCATCAAAGTCTTTTCAGACTTGATGGCTTTCAATTCTTGCGTAGTAGGGTTGTAAGTTGCCTTTTTAGTTGCATAAAAATCTTTAACCCCCTTAGCTTTCCCATTCAACATCTTCCCAAATATCTTTTTAACACTTCCATTAAACGTTTTCTCGACATCAAATTTGTTTTTCTCGTTGTAAAATTGATTCGAGATGTCAACCTTTCCAACTTTCTTTTTAATATCTTTGAATTTCAGTGATGGAAACTCTTCATCATTCACTGAAATGTTCTCCTCACCTTGTGGCTCCTCTGGCTTTGTGGAACCAGATTCATCGCCGACTTTCTCACTAACCTTTTTAACAACCCACACTTAGTTGTTCTCAGCTTTCTGTTTGATAACATTCTTTTTAGAACACTCACCGACCTCATAAGTTGAGTTTTCAAAAACTTTAAGTTTTTCGGTTGGTGGTTCAACATCAAAAACCTTTTCTTTCAACTTTTGAGAAACTCCCTGTTTTGTTTTGGCATTTTTCTGACAGTTCCATGCAATATGACCAACTTCATTGCATCTGTAACATGTACGAGTTTCTTTTGGTTGCCACACTTCAGTTCCATTCTTTCTTTTATCAGCAAGAAACTCTTGATTTGACTTTCTCTAGAACGGTTTCTTTTGTTCATCTTCTGAACTTCCACCTGACACAAATTCAGTTTTTGTTTTAGAATTTTTCATATTTTTATGACTTTCTGGTGGAATAAAGCCAACACCTTTCTTTTTGTAGCTATGATTTTGGTTTGGCTTCTTTTGAAAAACAGAACCAGAATTGTAACCTTTTTTCTTGTTTAAACGTTGTTGAACTCTTGAGGTGTAATGTTTAGGCTTTACATTAAGATGTTCATCTTTTATTTCAGAAATATTAATTTCTGTTAGTTTGAAAACCTTTTTTATTAATTCAGTTTTAACACCTCTTATTGGAAACTCTTTATCATAGTATAATTTGTCCGAATCATTTAAAGTGTATGCTACTTCAAATGTTTCATCATCCAAATTTGCTTTTGATAACAAAAATTCTTTACTGTAAGACCGTTTGTCCGACGATTTTTGACTGTTGACTGACGAATTTGACCCTCCAGACTCAGACTTTGACTCATCCTCATCAGTATCCAACACCTGATCGACCACCTTTTTGATTAACTCAGACTCATGATCAGTATCGGACAAGGTAAACGTGACATCAATGTTTTCTGGTAATTCATCAGTTATGTCGGTTTTTAGCTTTATATTGACTGCTTTTTCAAGTTGCTCCTCGTTTGGTTTTCTAGGTGAATATCCTTCCCAAATCGGAGGCGGACACTTGTTATAGCTAAGAGTCGATTTCTTACCACTGTCTTTCTTTTTCTTCGGCTTCTCGTCTTGAAAAGCTTCCATTCCTGCAACAGTTGGGTAAATACGACCAATGAGATAATCGGAACTTGAATAACTTTGTATTAAACGTCTAATTCTCTCATTCTCGATCTTCTCAGTCTCCAACTCTTGCTTCCATTTAGCACTTTCTTCGATGTAGAAATTGATTGCTTTTTGCTTTGTCATCATGACTGCATTCATCATCGTCAGTGCTTGTTCTCTTTCTGAGTTTGTCTTTTGGAGACCAGTTACTGTTTTGTTCAAGACATCATAGGATTCTTTTACATAGTTGAGATTGAACAGTAACTGCTCCTTCTTCTTCTCATACTCAGCAATTATCTCGTCTTTTGCTTCACATTCCTTGCAAGCTTCCAAACACTTCTCGCAAGGCTTTACAACTTCAACAATCTTTTCAACTTCGATTGTTTTTACTACTTCAACCACCTTTTCTGTCTCTATCACCTTCTCAGCTTCAGACATCTTTTCTTCTTCTTTCACTTGTTCACTCTCAACATTCTTCTCAGCAACACTTTCAACACTCTCGTTTTGAACAGAATCTTCAGATTTCATTTGTTGTTGTTCTTTAGCAGCTCGTTTCTCCTTCAGTTTCTCCATGCGATCTGCAAAATAAAAATGAAAACTTTCAGGAGAAAGATGAGTTTTAGCAATATTGATATGTTTCTCTTCCTCATCATCACTACTGCTATCAATTGGTGATTGATCAAATTGTACAGAGTTTTCAAAATCAGCATCTGATACACCAGAATCAGTTTGTGTTTGATCAAATACAACTTCTTTTTCCGAAGTAACATCATTCTGAACACTCTCATCAGCACTCTGAGAACTTTCATCAACACTTTCTAAGCTTTCATCAGACGTAACAGACTGTTCCTCCACACTTTCTACAGTCACACCAATAGATTTCATCCATGTGGTAAACATGTCTGGTTCTTTGACAATCTTGGCAATAAAAGCTTTGAACTCTCCTTTTTCATCAACAAACATATCCCAGCTGAAGCCTTCAGGTAGTTGTTCATCATGTTGATCAACTAAACAAGCTTTGCTATCAGGAGATATGTAGTTGCTCCAATTGAAATCCACCAAACATGCTCTCTTCGAATCCTCAATCTTCCTACCATGAGCCGTCTGTGAGTCTTGTGATTGACCAACCTGCTGATAAATGGCTTTCCGGTAGTAGTCATCTTTTCCATACTGATTCTGAGCACCATTAGCTTCTCTGTTCTTGCATTCCCGCTTGAAATGGCCTTTCTCCCTGCAACGAAAACAAGTAACTTTAGATTTATCAAAACCTAAAGTAGATACATGAGCATCAAGAAAGTCATTTCTCCCGGTAATTGTCTTGAACTTTTCAGCACGCCTGAGTACACTTGCAAGACACCATTTGATATCCATTAATTCCATTTCTTCGGCGTCTATTTGGTTGTAATCCTCTTTGGTAAGTGATGTGTGTAAAATGCAACATATAAATTACATCAAATAAGGCATAAAACTAACCCTTTTTAAGTACTAATGTTGGAAAAAGAGTGCTTTTGTCTTCCTTTTGTATTTTCAGGATTAAATGAGCTCAAATTCACAAAAGAAGCAAAAAGACAGCTAAATCTAACATAAATACAAGAAAAGGAACATAAGTGGATTGCCCAACCCCTCAACAGCATCCTCCCAAGCAAAATAGAGAAGGCAGAAGACTGAACACGCCCTGTGCTCAGCCAGCACGGGGCCGTGCCCAAGAAGCAGCAGAAAAGACAAACCTATAGAAGCTTCTATTGCCCACCACGGGGCCGTGTCCAGTGAACACGGGGGCGTGGCAAAAGTACAGCAGACGCATTAATTGTAATTGCGAATTACAATTAATGAGGAGAGAGAGTGTCAGATAGGCACGGGGGCGTGTCCAGCGGACACGGGGCCGTGCCCAGCCTTCTGTTCAGCCTATAAATAGGAGTGCTTGGTTTCATTGCAACTCATCCCTTGGCACACCACCTCTCTCACACTTCATCCACCACCCACCACCACCATAACACCATCATCCACCACCATCATCCATTGTCCATCATAGAGTGTGTGAGTCATCTCGGGATCCAAGATTGATCGTAAGAGTTCTTGACAATCAAGGCCATGTTTGCCTAAGTCTCTTACATCACTTGGTGAAGACAAGTGTTTAGTATAATACTTTTTATTTTTAATCTTTTGCACTTTTTATTTGGTTTTGTATTAATGACTTTAATAACTAGTTGCTTATGTTGAAGGTGATCTTTCCTTATCGTTTGTCCGTGGTGTCTTGGCATTATTTTACTGTCTATATAAAATAAAATATTTTCACCATTCATATCTCCACGGTCTATATGGAGGTATGTTGGCTACCTGGTCGGGGGTTAAGGGAACGGTTTGGTAAGGGTCTTGCCCTTGTTCAGCGTTTAGAGGTCCTGCAAGGGACCTGGGTCAAATTTAGTAGGATCTCCTTCAATGCCCATAGGTATTGGATGGCGGGGATCCAAACTCTTTGACCCCCTCATAAGTTAACTACTATTAATACTATAACCCGGCTATTTAGGACTGTATCCCTGCAGACTCAGACTACTTAGTCGAGGGTAACGTCACCGCCAAAAGCGGGGCCTACCATAATTTGCATTAATAACTTAATTCATTATCTTCCAATAATCCAAACCTTTAGGATTGTATCCTTGATGACTCAAACTACTGGGTTGAGGGTAACGTCGCCTTCAAAAGAGGGGCCTACTACAATAACTAAGATAATCTCTTAAACAAGTGCAAAAGTGCGAAAATAATCAAAGGTTATACTAATACACGAGTCGGATCCAAGTGATTCATCTTGTCTATCTATTTTTATTTTATTTTATTTTTCAGCATTTAGTTAGTTTTTATTTTCTTAGTTTAAAAATCTTTTTCTAACATTTTGATTTGGTTAGACGTTGAGGATAAACCGGTATTAAAAGCTCTTGTGTCCTTGGACGATCTCGGTATCTTACCAACACTATACTACGTCCACGATGGGTGCACTTGCCCATATGTGTGTTTAGGGTTAGTAAATATCGTGTTTTATAAATTTAAAACTTGGCTAAAAGTGTAAAAAGGGCTTAAATATACATCTAAATTATAACACACTTCACGCACATCAAGTTTTTGGCGCCGTTGCCGGGGACACAAGGATTTTAAGACAGCTTAAAATCAACGGCCTAATCAGTTTTTCAAAACCTTTTTAAAACGCGTGCACATTTTTCTGCATTTTAGTTTAGTTTGCATTTACAGTAGTCTGAACACGGGGCCGTGCTCACTGAACGCGTCCCCGTGCTGCATATTTTTTTAGTTAGATACCCAGATACAGAGTCTGAACACAGGGCCATGCTCACTGAACACGCCCTCGTGTCCAACGTGACCAGTAACTTTAATTAAAACGCCCAGATACAGACCCTGAACACGGGGCCGTGTTCACCAGACACGGGGCCGTGTCCAGCCTTCTGTTTCCGTCTTTGTTTCTGTTTTCTGGTCCCGAGACTCAGTTGTGGTCTGCTGAGTGATTCTTATGGATCAATACTCAGGAGGTTACAACTACACCTATGAGGAGGATGATTATATGAGAGACTATTGCACTAATTGTGGAAACCCGCACTCGGTACAATATTGTAACTTGTTTCAACCATCCAATTCATACAACCATTATGAGGAGCCCAGGTATGAGCCATCAACTTCATACACATCCTATGAAAACCAAAGGTATGAACCTCCTCCCTCATACTCGTACTTTGATGAACCAAGGTATGAGCCTTCATACTCATACTTTGATGACTCAAGATATGAGCCACCACCTTCATATACTTATTATGAGGAACCATGGCGTGAACAACCCACCTCATATGAGTACTACGAAGAACAAAGTTTCGACCCTTATCCATCATATACTTACAATGAAGAACAATGGTGTGAACCATCTACTTCATATGGGTACTATGAGGAGCCAAGGATCGAACAACCGGATTCAAGCTTTGAGGTTCCCAATTCTTTTTCTCTCACCGAAGTGACCAATAGGATATTAGAACACATTAAAACTATCGAACGTTGCATAAAAGAATCTCGCGCAAGGGAAGAGGAGTCCCGCGCAAGAGAAGAGTTAAATTTTAATAATAACGTAGAGATAGTTGAAAATGTAAAAATGGAAGAACAAGAAAGTGAAAAACCGACACATGAGTTAAACAACGAAAAAGGTGAGGCCGATAATGTTAAAATTCAAGAAGAGTCTAATTTTGAAGAAATTAACCTCTTGTCACCTACTTTCGAAAATCATTGTTTAGTAACCCCTCATGCCAAGTTTTTAAAAGAGTTAAACACTAGTGCTAAAATCAAAGAAATGGTAAGTGTTAAGTTAACAAATGATCAAACCTCGCTAATAAAAGAAGATCCTTTTGAAATTAACATTACACCGGTTCCATGTTTCTTTCAAAATTCATTTATTAGTAATATCACCATTGATAAAGATCTTTGTATTAACATAATGCCTAACTACATTTTTGAAAAGTTAAGTATTAGTGATTTTGCTCCACTTCAAATACCCATTTTTCTATCCGATCGGAAAGTAATAAAATCAATCGGTGTAGTTGAGGATGTCTTGGTTCAAGCAAATCAAATGGTAATCCCAACCGACTTTGTCATCCTCGATGACGCTCCTTTAGTCTTGGGAAAACCTTTTGTAAAAACTCATAAAGCTTTGAAACACCGGAAATTCAACAATCTACCTCTTCAATTAGGGGCATTCAAAAGGAGCATAGATCTTGAGCGTTCAATGAAATATCCTTTTGGCGATAATGACCCCCTAATTGAGGATGAGAATGAGCCACCCGATACAATTGAAGAAGATAACCACTTTGTTGAAGAAGAGATCGCCATAGAACAAACCTTTAAGGTTCTTGATCTAAATGAGCCACAAAATAAGGTGTCTTCTAAAGACCCACCCATTGAGCTCAAAGAACTTCCTAAAGGTTTGGAATATGCTTTTCTGGACAAAGATGGTAATTTACCTGTAATTATTTCATCTAAATTAAGTAGCATAGAAAAAGAGAAATTAGTTAATCTTCTTAAAAAACACAAAAATGCGATTGCTTGGAAGCTTGTAGATATTAAAGGAATAAGTCCTTCCATGTGCACGCACAAAATTTTAATGAATGATGATTACAAAACAGTAATTCAACCACAACGAAGAGTAAATCCCAATGTACAAGAAGTGGTTAAAAATGAAGTCATCAAGCTACTTGACGCCGGACTAATCTATCCTATCTCCGATAGTCCATGGGTAAGTCTCGTCCAAGTAGTCCCAAAGAAAGGAGGTATGACGGTAATAACTAATGAATAAAATGAATTAATACCGACAAGAACCGTCACAGGATGGAGAGTTTGTATAGACTATAGACGATTAAATGAAGCAACAAGGAAAGACCACTTCCCTTTGCCCTTCATTGATCAAATGTTAGAACGACTATCCGGTCATAAATTTTATTGTTTCTTGGATGGTTTTTCAGGTTACTTTCAAATACCGATAGCACCTGAAGACCAAGAGAAGACAACTTTCACATGCCCCTACGGAACTTTCGCCTATCGACGCATGCCATTCGGTCTATGTAATGCACCTGCAACATTCCAACGTTGTATGGTAGCCATTTTCCATGATATGATAGAAAAGACAATGGAAGTCTTCATGGACGACTTTTCTATCTTTGGAGACTCATATGACCAATGCCTCGATAACCTTGAACGAATGCTATCCCGATGTGAGGAAACTAACCTCGCCCTTAACTGGGAAAAATGTCATTTCATGGTAACAGAGGGAATAGTACTCGGTCACAAAATCTCAAGCGAAGGTATGGAAGTTGATCGAGCAAAAATAGAAACTATTTCTCGACTACCTCCACCATCCTCCGTTAGAGCAATCAGAAGTTTCTTCGGGCATGCCGGATTTTATAGAAGGTTTATCAAGGACTTTTCGAAAATTTCAAGACCTCTAACAAAATTACTTGAAAAAGATGTACCTTTCATCTTTGACAAAGAATGCAATCAAGCATTTCTAACCCTCAAGGAAATGCTAGTCAATGCACCTATTATGATAGCGCCCGATTGGAAATTTCCTTTCGAAATCATGTGTGATGCAAGTGACTTTGCCGTTGGAGCAGTCTTGGGACAAAGAAAAGAAAAGCATTTCCACCCAATTTATTATGCTAGTAAAACGCTTAACGATGCACAAGAAAATTACACAACTACAGAAAAAGAATTACTAGCTGTGGTGTTTGCTTTTGATAAATTCCGTTCTTACCTTGTTCTTTCTAAAACTGTAGTCTATACAGATCATGCAGCTATCAGATACCTCTTCAAGAAACAAGACGCAAAACGCCGTTTGATCAGATGGATTCTACTCCTCCAAGAGTTCGACATTGAAATCAAAGACAAAAGAGGAGCAGAAAACACTGCTGCAGATCATCTTTCACGCCTAGAAGACCCAGCTTTGGAGGCAACCAGGGACAAGCAGATAAACGAAAATTTCCCACAGAATCCTTGGAGATGATGGAGAGTAGACAAGAACCATGGTATGCCGACTATGCTAATTATTTAGCTAGCGGTATAGTCACCAAAGGATGGCCGCATCACCAAAGAAAGAAATTCTTTACTGATGTAAAGCATTACTTTTGGGAAGACCCTTATCTTTTCAAAATGTGTGCCGACCAACTCATCCGAAGGTGTGTCCATGGTAATGAAGCACGAAGAATTCTCCGTCATTGTCATGAAGGTCCATATGGAGGACATCATGGTGTCGCTAGTACCGCACGAAAGGTATTTGATTCAGGATTTTATTGGCCAACCATTTACAAGGATGCACAAAATCTTGTAAAGACATGTGACGCTTGCCAAAGATCAGGTAATATTTCTTCCAAAAACGAAATGCCTCAAAACGGCATTCTCGTTTGGGAAATTTTTGATGTGTGGGGACTCGATTTTATGGGACCCTTCCCACCGTCAAAAGGAAACAAATATATACTTCTGGCAGTCGATTACTTGTCTAAATGGGCGGAGGCCGAAGCTCTTCCAACGAACGATGGAAGAGTAGTGGTAAAATTTTAAAAAAGTTATTATCTCGTTTTGGAACACCAAAAGCTTTGATAAGTGATAGAGGTACCCATTTTTGCAATCATCAACTCGAAAAAATATTAACAAGGTATGGGGTCTATCACCGGGTCTCAACAACATATCACCCTCAAACAAATGGGCAAGCCGAAGTGACTAACCGAGGTTTAAAACAAATACTTGAAAAAACCGTAGGTTTAAATAAAAAGGAATGGGCTGATAAATTAGATGATGCTTTATGGGCTTTTCGAACTGCTTATAAAACCACTATAGGCACAACCCCATATAAGCTAGTCTATGGAAAAAGTTGTCACTTGCCGGTAGAAATAGCTCACAGGGCCTACTGGGCAATAAAAAGCGTAAACTTAGACTTAGAAACTGCAGGTAAAAATCGATTCTGTCAAATGAATGAATTAGACGAATTAAGGAACTATGCATACTCTAACTCCAAAATTTATAAGGAAAGAATGAAAAATTTACATGATAAATGTATTAAGTCTAATGAACTTCGGGTAGGAGACCAAGTCCTGTTGTTTAATTCACGACTTTGATTATTTCCTGGTAAACTAAAATCTAGGTGGTCAGGACCTTTTTCTGTCACCCATGTTTTTCCTCACGGTGCAGTAGAAATTAAAGCTCGAAATGGTATACCATTTAAAGTCAATGGCCAACGGCTAAAACTCTACCGAGGATCCATTGAGGATGAAGAAGAGGAGATCTCGCTTCAAACGGTTAACGAATGAAAAGCATCCACATCATACCCGACATGTTACGAACAAGCGAGTATACATCAAAACCGGTAAGTCCTCTAACCATGTTTTCGGAAAAAGGGGTATGCACACGAGCACATAAAAAAAATTTAAAACTTTTGCTCGGCACGAGGCCGTGTCCGCTGGACGCGGGGCCGTGTCGAGGCAATTGTCCGGATAAAACCCTCTTTTCATAACAGTTACCTCATTCCACACGCCCCGTTTTGCCAAAAACGCTCTGGTTCAAGGCGATTTTCCGCAGATTTTCGACGTTACCTCCACATTTAACAACATCAAGGTATGATTCTATCATCATTAGTAGTTAGATTAGTTACTTGCATGTAGTTAAACATAAAAAAATTTGGGGAAAAATCTATGGTTCTTCAAGTTCATCCGGATCGAACTTCAAATTTTTGATGAAATCTGTTAGTATTAGTTTAGATTAGTATTATGGGAAGTAAATACACTTGTATTGTTGATAGATTTGTCCGATTTCTCACTAAAACCTCAAACCTTTGTTTTTGAACTGAAAAAGATGAAATTGGAAGGGTAAATGGGTTGTTTTGGGAAAAACGACACTTAGGGTTTCATTTTCGGGGGAAACCGCACCTACGTGGCCAAAAATTTTCAGATTTTTGGGACCGGGACGAAAAATGAAGTTTTTGGGTTACAGACGTCTGGACACGGGGCCGTGCCCGCTGAACACAGGGCCGTGTCCAGCCCACTGTTTGCAGTTTCTTTAAAAATCTCATTGTTTCGTGCTAATTTTTGGTGTATTCTTTCAGATGGCAAAGTTCACAAGGTTCAATGCAAGTGAGCTCGATGCTAGGGCAAGATACGAAATACTTCAAACAAGACCCGAGGAGTACCCCAGGCGAGCATGCACGGACCTGTTAACCTTTGTAAACCAGCTGGACCGATTCAACAACATCGTTACGGGACCACTAAGGGTTGCATTAACCACTCGTCTTCGGTCGGTGCATCAATGCACCATGGAGTTCTACAGTACTTTTACTTTCACCTCAAGGTGTGACCCGTTCGACAATGAAGGGGTTGCATTTCGGTGTGGGGGGACAAGGTACTCGATCTCTATGGCACAGTTTGGAGAAATTGTGGGACTGTACGGGGAAGAGGAATCGGAAAACGAGGAAAACACCGGGGGATTACGAGATTTGGATGAAAATGAACATCAAGCCGCATAGGCTCAAATCGGTGAAGGAATCTACAACCCTAGCAGCACCAAGAGTACTAAGCTGAGGGATCCGCACTATCGCTACATTCACAGGCTCCTCACCTACTCTCTTAACCAACGTCACGACAGTAGTGGCGTTGTAGGGTTGAAAGATTTGGTTGTCCTTCACTGTATCCACAACCGGAAGCCTCTCGATGTTCCATATCTCCTGTTACGAAACATGCATCTCAACCGCCTTGCTCGCACTCCAACACCTATCTTCTTTGGAGGGTGGGTGTACCGTCTCTTCAAGCATTTCACGCGAATTCCAAGGTCCTTTGAAAGAAGCCCATGGTCGGGACGAGTTGACTACCACATTTGCCGAGCCATGAACTTACTTTATGAGGCGGAAGACGGGTCGGTGAGCTTCCAAAGGACGCAAGGCTATGCATGGAACCCACAGGAGGCCCTAGTTCTTCACGCACCACCTCCCCACTACCAATATCAACCCCATGGTGATCCGGGTCAATCCTCCTCACAAGGAGGCGGTTTTCCTAACTTTCAAAGCTTACATGATCTTTTGCAGGAAAACCTCATGTGTACCAGGAACGCCTACAACCTCGCCAACAACACATACCACCAGGTCAGAGCTATTGAACGCAACATCAACGATATACAAGACGATATCGGCAGCATCCGGGAGTATATGGCGGGGCATGGGGATGGAGGTAATGATAGCGATGAGGACATGGAGTAGGGGGTTTGAAGGAGCAGGAGCGGGTTGATGGCGAGCCCACAGGCTTAAGTCCCTTTTATCTATCGAACAGTTTGTGGCCTGCGTGCCAAGTGTTGAACAATTTACTTTCCTTGACTACTTTTATTTTCCGCTTTATTTTTCTTTTACTTTATGCTTGGAACAATTAACTATGGTAATGTAGGATGTTTGTATTGCTTGGTGTGGTATTAAGTGATGAAACAGGTACAAACCGAGGCTTAGAGTGCTAAGCCTTAGCACTCATAAGGCCAGGATGGAAAAACCGGAGGAAGGAACCTGTTTTTCAGGCTTACAAACTGTCCACATGGGGACATGTCCAGCCGACACGCCCCCGTGCTCACCTCCCAGAACTGCTGTTTGGTTACTTTCCTTCAAGTTTTTGTTAGACACGGGGCCGTGCCTAACCAACACGCCCCCGTGTTCGCCTTCTGTAAGTTTTCGTTACTGGCAGTTCACCACGGGGTCGTGTCCGGTCCCCACGGGGCCGTGTCCAGACTACCAGTAACATAAATCTTTGCTTTTAACACCATATTACACATCTAATCAACCTAAAAATTTATTTTTGGGACACATTGAGGACAATGTGTAATTTAAGTGTGGGGGGATGCTAAAACCTTGAAATTTTGCAAGTCCTAATAACAAGCCTTACACAAAACTCTATTGGAACCGCTAAACACCCCAAATTTTTTCAAAAATTTTCATTTTTTTTACTTGTCTAAAGTTTAAGTTAGGAATCCTAAGATTAATAAGGTTATATTTTTACAAATTTACAACCGAGAGCGTCGTGATAAAAAGAACCAACATAAGAAAATTATGAAACGGCATGACAAGCTTAGTTAAAATTTGATTATATATACTTGATCACATAGAAAAACCCATTCCCACAAAAAGTGAGTTTTGAGCCTTTATTGAGCATACAGATTTACATCTTTCAGACTAAGTGCTCATTTTTCGTTTCTTGTGTGAATAGCCGCTTGGTTCTTACGACTCTAGAACTTGCCACGACGATTCATTCCCGGTCCTTACCAACTTAAACCCAAGTAAGTAAATGATGGAGGCATTAGGACTAACCCTTTTTCTTTCCACACCATTATTCAGCATTTTTCAGCAAAAATCAGCATTTTAACAAGTTTGTACCATGCAAAAATATGACTAAATGATCCTGAATGCTTTCCTAAGTGTTGGGAATTAAAAGTGTCACAAAAGGGTACATAAAGAACACTAAACGGTATAGTTTGACACTTTAACGAACCGATATATAACCGAACAATCGGACACTACCCGAAACACCAAAATTATACTAGAAGCATTGTTTTATTATTTCTGAGCTAGTTACGATCCCCGAACACCCTAACATACTATATAACACATCATATGCTTAAACACTAACTAATACACTCGAAATCTAACTAGATTTCCTAATCTACCATTGAAACCCAACCAAGACCCCCCCCATGTGGACGGTCACAAAGAGTGGCCCCACCAAAAATCTTCCTTTGATTCACTAAGATTTGATTAGAGATTTGGTCTTGGACTAATGAAACATAATACCCAATGGTTAAAAGCTTAACTTGGTTATAAGAAGAAGTTAGTGGATTAAGGTTTCATTATCTCTCACCCACATCACACACTCAACTCTCTCCCTCCTCTCTTCTTCTTCACGGCCGAGAGCAAGGGCCACCATCACCACCACCTTCATCCATTGATCATCCATTCCAAGTTCATCCTAAGGTGCAAGAAGGTGTCTAAGGAAGTTTGGAGATCTTGGAGATTGAAGGACCTTTCCCATTTGCTTTTATCCAACACATTTGTCACCTCCATCATCTTGTGTTCATCCCTAGCCATAGAGCTAGTAGTAAGGCCCTTATAATCTCTTGTTACTTCTAGTTTTGTTGGTTAAAAGATGATGAACATTGTTAATCTTGTAGAACACTAAAGAACATAATCATGAAACTTTAATATAAGCTTAAAACCATATGAATACATGTTGATTAGTGTTGATTTGCTTCTTGATGATTGATAATACATCATGGACTCCAATCAACTCCTGTGGCAACTTGAGCCTATACGCAACTGGTCCAATTCGAGAGACGACTTCGAAGGGACCTATATAGCGCGGGCTCAACTTACCCCTTTTCCAAACCTCACTACTCCCTTCCATGGTGATACCTTCAACATCACCCTATCACCAACTTGAAACTCCAGCGGTTTTCTTCGGTTATCTGCATAACTCTTCTGTCGATCCGCGGCAGCCTTCAGCCTATTCTTGATCTGGACAACGTTGTCCGTGGTCTCCTGAATAATCTTGGGTCCGGTCATATGCTTCTCGCTGACTTCAACCCAACAGAGCGGTGATCGACGCTTCCTTCCATACAGGGCTTCAAACGGAGCGGCTTTTATGCTAGCGTGATAACTATTGTTGTAAGAAAACTCTGCCAAGGGCAAATGAGTATCCCAACTTCCACCGAAATCAATCGCACACGCCCTCAGCATATCCTCTAATGTCTGAATGGTCCTTTCGCTCTGACCATCCGTTTGAGGATGATATGCAGTACTCATATCCAAACGAGAACCCAATGACTTCTGGAGAGATCGCCAAAATCTGGAGTCAAATCATCCGTCTCTATCCGAAATGATTGACACATGTACTCCATGACGGGCTACAATCTCGTTAAGGTACAGCTGCGATATCTTCTCCATATTGTCTGTTTCCTTAAGTGCCAGAAAATGAGCAGACTTTGTCAATCGATCCACAATTACCCAGATCATATTGTACCACGCGACGTACGAGGTAACTTGGTAATAAAGTCCATCGTAAGATGTTCCCAATTCCATTTTGGAATCTCTAGTTGCTGCAGAAGCCCAGACGGCTTTTGGTGCTCAGCTTTGATCCTAGAGCATGTCAGACATTTACATACGTAGGCCACAATGTCTCTCTTCATCTTTGGCCACCAGTAAAACTCCTTAATGTCCTGATACATCTTGGTAGAACCTGGGTGAATGGAATACTTGGATTTATGAGCTTCGTCCATAACCAATTCACGGAGGTTACCTTTAAGCGGAACCCAGACTCGGTTCATGGACATTACTTCATCTGCTTTCGATGAAGTACATTTCACTTCTCAAATCATCATCCTTCAAAGCTTCATGCTGGGTATCACGAACTCTATCAGTCAAACTCGTTTGTATGGTCAAACCCAAAGCACGCACCCGTAGAGGCTTTTCCCGTTCCTTCCTACTGAGCGCATCTGCAACAACGTTTGCTTTCTCGGGTGATAACGGATATCACATTCATAATCATTGAGTAACTCCACCTAACGTCGTTGTCGCATATTGAGCTCCTTCTGATCGAAGATGTGTTGGAGGCTCTTATGGTCCGTGTAAATCGTACAGTTCGTGCCATACAAGTAGTGTCTCCAAATCTTCAAAGCAAACACAACAGTTCCAAGCTCCAAATCATGTGTTGTGTAATTCTTCTCATGCACTTTCAATTGTCTGGACGCATAGGCTATCACTTTGTGTCTTTGCATTAAAACGCATCCAAGACCCAAACGTGAAGCATCACAGTAAACAATGAAATCATTACTTCCTCAGGAAGGGAAAGAATAGGTGCACTGCAGAGCTTTTCCTTCAACGACTGGAAAGCTTTCTCCTGCTTCTCCGTCCAGTCAAACTTCCTCTCCTTCTGGGTTAATAGCGTCAATGGCTGCGCTATTCTGGAGAAGTTCTCGATGAATCTCTGGTAATACCCAGCAAGCCCTAAGAATTGTCGCACCTCTGACGGAGTCTTTGGCGCTTCCCAATTCTTTATTGCTTCGATTTATAACAGATCTACATGTATACCTTTCTCATTTATGACATGTCCGAGGAAATGAACTTCCCGAATCCAAAACTCACATTTAGAGAATTTGGCATACAGCTTCTCTTCCTTCAGCAACTGTAGGATCGTTGTGTGACCCGAATGAGTCAATCAGAATACTTGTTTATCTGAATCAACGGTGGAATCAATGAAACGGACGCTCGATGTAATTATAATGTCTCTTGTATTAATCTGCTAGAATTACAGCACCTGGAGACAATCCGGCAGCACTTCGTTACCGAATACAAGACCTAATTCCACACCAAATGAAACAACATGCTCTCCTATTTATAGTTGTTGTGATTTCACTTGAAATGGTCAAGTCACTTTCAAGCGGAATCAACTTTCTTGATTTCGCTTGAAATGGCACTTGACAGTTTCAAGCGGAATCAGCATTAAACCCACTAAAATCAGTTTCTAGCAACTCGAGCACTGGTTATCCTATCCTATCTCATTACATGACTCGATACAAGACAAAGTCAATAGACATACTGCACTAACAGACTCCCCCTTGGATGTTGACGAAGTCTTCAGTGTCGAGTCTTTATCATGACACATCTTCAGTCTTGATCAGTCTTCAAATTCTGTCTCTTGTCTAACACTGTAAGCATCTATCAATCTTTTTCTTTTCTTCACAGGTTCAGAATCTCATCCTGGCTCTATCTTTATCATTGTACCAGAATCTGACTCTGACTCTTGCAATATCAGCTTCTTCAGGCTCCCCCTTTCATCAAGCTTTCGTGCTTTAGGGATCGACACCTTGTTTTCTGGTTACAAGCTCCCCCTTGCTTTGAGCTCGTCTTCAGACTCCCCCTTAGACTCAGCTACCAGGATCGTAGTCTGGAATCTTACCTGTAACACTCATACATTTATAAGTGACAACATTTTAAATTTCCAGAAATCGTAATCTGGCTCTTTCAAACTTTCTAAATCACTCCCCCTATCAACAATCTTTACAGACTTGGCAGTGTTAAGTATCCAAAATCCCTTACAGTTAATCATCCAAGTCCAAACTAATGACCTTGGAGATATCACAAACTGTTTTTTGATTTTTGTTAAAAATTTCAAGTTTCAAATTAATGAACTTGTTTTATTTTCAGAAACACAATCAGCTTACTTAGATTTTGAAACTCAGCATTCCCGACATCAGTTGTTGAATATAAAGCAAAATCAAAAATCTTTTTTTGTATTTTTCTGAAATGTAAAGCAGTAAAGAAATATGTACAAACATATTTACAGACAATATTTTTGTTTGAGTTCGCGTCAGAGGATCATACTAGTTTTTGACAAGTCACAAGTACCGTTGAGCTTAGTTACACATTAAGAATTAAACAATTCACTTAGATTGTCGATATACTGATCCACTTAAATTTTCACACAAACTTCAACTGATTCAGTATACGAATTAGATGTTTTAAGAACTTAAACTCATTCATGTGTCCCACCTGTTGAATATACTCCCGTATCCAGATCCCAATATTCAGTTTTACAGGTGAGTATACCTAGATGATATCTGTAAAGGGTTAGATGCGAAACCATGAGAGCTCAGGTCAGAACTTCCATTCAGCAGTGAGATGACGGTTCGACTTTAGGTGTGTTCCCTTTAGAGAATCATTTCTTCAATAGCACATGATTAGCATTTTTCAATGTTTCATCATTTTTTATGCTGAGGGCGATGCTATATTTCAAGTATACGGGGACTAGGCCATTGCTTCCACAAAATCAGAAGTCCCGTGATAATACCCCAGATATCACTAAGCATAAAGACCTAGTATCTCAGAAAGAGGGGTTCTTCAAACGAGATTTCAGGGGTTACCTATATATCCAAGTAGTGTTCCCCACGAAATAAGCAAGTTTGAATTTAGGTTTATATCCCGAAAAAGTTTACTAAATGTATAAAAACCTATCGGCATATCATCAGTGAGACTGTTTAACGCTATTTAATCATTACATTTCTTTAGCATACTGTAACTGTCTACTGAGGTACTATCATTTCCTCTTTTTACACAAAAACTCAATTTTCGAATTTTATCAGGCTTTTGGCTTTTTCAAATTGTCTAATGTTTTTGTATTTTCTGACAACAATACTCCCCCTAAAATGCAAAATCATTTAAAGAAAATTTGACAACACGATACTGATAGCTTTGTCTCGCCATCCATTTTCTGCTAACTGTGAACCGCATTGCACGAAAAGCAGTAAATACCCCCATGATTTACAACACATTGATTTTTACAGTTTGAAAACCATTTTTCAATCTTGTGAAATTAATCATGTTTGTTCAGCCATGAGGGTTTTGGCATATTCAATCAACACGTATTTTTGAAATTTTCTATTTTTGACAAACATATTTTTGGTTTTTAATTTTTCAAATTTTTAGGGTTTTGAAAATATTGTTTATTTATATACAGAAAATGATCAAACTCCCTGTTTCAACCAACACAGGGTCCAGCAGCCTCCTCTTCCCGTTGTGCCAGGCTGCTCCGTTTTCCATTTTCACAATCTTCAGTTTTCTTGAGCACCTGCACATTCAACTATTCAATCACTTGAACAATTTAGCCCAGGTCTGTTTAACCTTAGGCATTTCAACACAATATGCATCATTTAACTTTGGAAAATCTTTGTCATTTTGCACAAAGACTTTTTCATCTTTAATTTCAACTTTCTCATCTTTTACCGAAGTCACTTGTTTCTTAACAGACCATGTTTGACCTTTCGGTGTACCTCTTTTATAAAAATGTGAGTCTTTTTGAGCATTTTGATTTTGAACAACGTTTGGTTTCCAAAACTGTTGGGGTTTTGTCATATCAACTGATGTTTTCCAACTTTGCGTTGTTCTGAATCTGGGTGTGTGAGAATTCCAGGTTTGTCTAGAATCGAACTTGTTCGGGTTTGATTTCCAATTTTGATTTGAAGCAAACTTGTTTGTATTGTACCTCCAAGTTTGTTTCGAATCAAATCTGGTTGTCCTTTGTTTCACATTCTCAGATTTTTGTTTCTCAACATTTTCAGACTTCTTTTTGTCAACATCAATAGGTTTCAGATTTGGACACTTGCGTGCAAGATGTCCAATTTGATCACATTTAAAACATATTCTCTTGGACACATCTTTGACCTGTGGTTGTTGCTTTTTCTTTTGAGCTAAGAACTCGTCATTAGACTGTCGTCCAATTTTAAGTTCTTTCTCTTCTGCTAGACTTTTTCCTTGAACAAAACTCATTTTTGCCTGATAATTTTGTGTTTCATTTTTATTCCAACATTGTTTCTTCTTATAACCCACCCCAGCCTTCTTGTTTTTCTTCTTGAAACCAGGTTTATTATAAGAACCTTTGTGACCTTTACCAACAAACTTTGGAATCTTAGATTTTTCAATCTCAACCATCTTGAAAACTTTGTCAATCTTTTCTGAAACACATTCTGAATCGGGAATACAACATCTAAGAATAATTTGACCGATCCAATCATGGTATAAACCAATCCTTTTGAATCTTCATTCAAATTTTTCTCGGATTTTATGTTTTTCAGATATCCGTCATGAAAATTACCTTCATTTTCATATTGTGATTCAGATTTACCTGTATCAACCGACTCTTCTTTCAACACACTTTCAACGACCTTACCTACCAATCTGAATCACTAGAATCATCAGATTTGGAATAGGTTACGTCAATGTTGTCTGGCAATTGATCTACCAGGTTGAAAGCTTTTTCGACCTTTTCTTCATCATAAAAGACAAACTTTTCCGGTGGTGGAACTTGATGAAACTCTGAGCCAATACCTTTCTTGTTTTGCTCAGAATCTTTTCCATCAGGTTTTATGTTGAAAATACGTTCAAGCACATATAACGACGCATGATAACCTTTTAATTTGTTGTTATCCTGTTCTAAATCAGCAATCTGTCGTTTTAGCTTAGCAACATCTTCAATATATGAATTTACAACACCTTGTTTAGTTTCATACATTCGTTTTAGTTCCTTTGATGTTTCAGAACAGTAATTCAATCTTGATTGAACAAACTTCATTTCACCCTTCACCTTTTCATATGACTCTTTTGTAATGTGATATGCCAATTTCATTGAGTCATATTCTTTCTTCATTTCTTGACAAACATTTTCTTTTTGATCACATTCTTCTGTCTTTTTCAAAACATTTTCTTTCAAAATCTCATTTCTTTTCCAAATTTTTTATATTTTTCTGAAAGTTTTTCATCATTTTCTTTTAAAACTTTTTCATTTTCTAGCATTTCTTTGCATTTTTCTTTGAAAATGTTTTCAATTTTTGTGAATTCAAGATCTCTTGTTCTAAACTTCTCATCTTTTTTAGTACAAGCTCTGCATGTTTTCATGCATTTCTTGCACTGTTCAATCGGTTTTAAGATTTCAGAACCAGAATTTACCTCAGTGATTGGCACTTCGGTGCTTTCAGCTGCCTCTGTCTGCTTCAGCTCTTCCTTCTTCTCATCACCAGCACCTTCAACACTAGCAGACTTCAAGTTCTCAATCTTTACCTCAGTCAAACTTTCAGTTTTCTTCTCATCTTCTATAACCTACTGTTCTTCAGTAACAGCTTCTTTTTCACCAACTTTCTCTTTTATCTCCTTTTATTTCTCCAACATCTTCTCATCCTCAATTTTCTCAGCTTCATCTTTCATTTTTTCAACCTTCACTTCTTCAACCTTGACCACCTCAGCAGCTTTCTTCAAATCATCAACTAAATTCTCAATGTTCTTCTTCATTCCTTCTTCATTCCTCTTCCTCAGTTTTGTTGTCATAACATCCCTGATGATTTTATCCAGCCTTTTTACATATGTCTTATCTTTCGCAACATTAGAATAATATTCGCCAGATCGAGGGATTACAAGAAGAACATCATCATGAACTATGTCACTTCTGGGAACAACCGGTTCACCTTGTTTGTTGACAAAACATTCCTGCTTCTCTTTCAAAATCTCTTCTCGAGTTTTCTCTTTTATCTCAGCTGTGCCTTTTTCTTCTTGGTTTTCCTCTTTTATTTCAGCAACAAAAGCATAATGATCATGTTTCATGTGAAGAGTTTCATCATATTCCTTTGTTCTAATTTTGAATCGGTAATCAATACGGTCTTCTTCTAGAAGAATTTGACTCCAATTGAAACCTTCATCATCATGGAAAACTGCATAAGCTCTTGACTTGGGTTTATCTTCAATCATTTTCGGCTCTTCTTTGCTTCGGTGATAGATCGCCTTTCGATAATAATCATCATTGAAAGGACGTTCATTTCCTCCAGCTGCAGAATTAGTGCATTCTCTCTTGAAATGACCTTTTTGCTTACATTTGAAGCAGGTCACTTTGGATTTGTCAAATCCAAGCTTCATTAACGGACCACCCAAAGATTGTTTCCCGGTAATCTCCATATATCTCTGGGCTCTGCGAATGCAACTTGCCAAACACCAACGGATGTCAATAAGCTCCATCTCTTCCGGATCAATCTGGTCGTAGTCTTCTTTGGTCAATTCAGAGTTTCCAATTTTGCCGGCTACAAGACCTTCATACGATTCTAGAACAGATGCAAGAAAACTTATTTGCTGTTTAGCTGCATTGATGCTCATCGCAGGAGAATTCTTCAACTTGAGAGCTATATTACACAATATCTCCTCTGCTTCTGCAGGACTTGCTTTTGAAGATGAATGATATCCGGAATTGTAGCTTGATGAGGTTGTTTGTGGTTCTTTCATCTTCTCACCACTGAATGCTGTCTTTGGTGAACTATTAGCTTTCACCGAAGGTAAATTGCCTTTGTAGTACAGACTAACATTCTGATGATGCGACGAACTGCTCATCTTGCTTTGCTTTTGCAATTCCAGATCATGACTTTCAATTTTTTCTAACAGAACATCAAGGGTAATTGAATCATATAAGACATCATTTTACAAGATAAAAACAAACGTTTGCCACTGATCAACTCGTGGTAACGCTTCAATCACTTTGTCAATAATTTCTTCTCTTGTTTTCACTATTTTAAATCTTTCAAGTTCAATTTTTAAATGACAGAACCGTACAATCATTTGTCTAACAGTTTCACCTTTCAAAATATCAAACAGATCAAATTCCTTTTTTAATAATGCTATTTTGTTTTTCTTTACCTGTTTACCCCCCTCAGCTTTCACCCTCAAAGCTTCCCATACAGATTTCGATGACCCATCATGAATTAATAATGAAAAAATATCATCTCGAACTGATTGTTGGATCAAGGCAATCATTTTCTGCTCGTATGAGAATTTATTTTTGTCTTCCTCTGAAAAATCTTTGATCAGAATTTCTTCTCCTTTGTCATTAATGGGTGTAACATATCCAAACTCCAAACAAAACCAACTCTCATGTGCATATGCTTTCGTCCAGTTTATAAACCTCTTTCCACCAGACATAGTCCTCAATGTTATCAAGCTTTGGTGGTTTTGAACAAGTTCCATAAAAGTTGTCATGTTTAATGTTGTCTTTGATGGTTTTTGTTATCGCTTTCGGTGTAACCTCTGAAGATTCCACCGTATCTGAGGTAAACGCATTGTAGAACGTATTGAAAAATTCTTCAGCCATGATATGATCCTGGAGACAAACAGTCAAACAAACACAATCAGTTTAAACAATATCAAGTAATCTGAAACAGACTGACACTCGGTTGACGTGAAATGATCTCGACACAAAATTTCACTTTCAAACGGAATAGTGATTTCAAGCGGAATCACTCTTGAAGAGAAATCACTTGTTCAAGCAGAATAGCAACTTTCAAACGAAATCCCTAGATGACACTTCAAGCAAAATCAGCACTTCAAGCGAAATCAGGACATTCAAGCGGAATAACTGATTCAAACGAAATCTTCAAGCGGAATTAGACTTTGAAGCGGAATCAGATGAACTTTTCAAGCGAAATAGCTATTTTAAGCGAAATCACTTGCTAATCTCAAGCGGAATAGTACATTTCAAGGAAAATCAAGTGAACTTTTCAAGCGGAATCATAATGTTCGTTCAAGCGGAATCAGCTTTTTGGCCCATTTTTGTCATTTTTAGTCCGACTTTAAGTCTGAAATTCTCAAGGCTTTGTTAAAACACTGTTTCGCATGTACTGTGAAAAATTTAGTCCATTTTGACAGTGAAATCTTGTCCAATTTCAAAAAGAAGGTGTAGAAGTCAGAAAACTGATGATATCAAGCTAAACTCTTCCTCCTGAGCTCTGATACCACTTGTAGGATCGTTGTGAGACCCGAATGAGTCGATCAGAAGAGTTGTTTATCCGAATCAAAGGCGGAATCAATGAAATGGACGCTCGATGTAATTATAATGTCTCTTGTATTAATATAATAGAATTACAGCACCTGGAGACAATCCGGCAGCACTTCGTTACCGAATACAAGACCTAATTCCACACCAAATGAAACGACATGCTCCCCTATTTATAGTTGTTGTGATTTCGCTTGAATGGCCAAGTCACTTTCAAGCGGAATCAACTTTCTTGATTTCGCTTGAAATGGCACTTGACAGTTTCAAGCGGAATCAGCATTAAACCCACTAAAATCAGTTTCTAGCAACTCGAGCACTGGTTATCCTATCCTATCTCATTACATGACTCGATACAAGACGAAGTCAATAGAGATACTGCACTAATAGCAACTCCAAAATTAACCTCAAATGATGCTCATGATCTTCTTTGGTTCGTGAATAAATAAGTATATCGTCGATGAATACTATCACGAACTTGTCCAAGTAGGGTTTGCATACCCGGTTCATGAGATCCATGAACACAGCTGGCGCATTAGTTAAACCAAAGGGCATGACTAGAAACTCATAATGGCAGTATCGTGTTCTAAAGGCTGTCTTTGGAATGTCTTCATCAGAAACCTTCAACTGATGATAGCCTGAACGCAGATCTACCTTCGAGTAATAGCTGGATCCCTGAAGCTGGTCAAACAGATCATCAATCCTCGGCAATGGATACCGATTCTTGATAGTCAACTTGTTCAGCTCCGTGTAATCTATACACATCCTAAAGGATCCATCCTTCTTCTTCACGAACAGAACAGGCGCACCCCAAGGCGAATAACTCGGTCGAATGAAACCTTTATCTTGTAGCTCTTGAAGCTGGTTCGACATCTCTTTCATTTCTGACGGTGCCAATCTATAGGGAGATTTTGCAACTGGTGCAACACCAGGTACTAAATCGATTCGGAACTCGATCTATCTCGCAGGGGGTAATCTAGGTATGTCTTCAGGAAAAACTTATGGATAATCGCGAACAATAGGAATCTCCTCGATCTTCCTACATTCAGCCTTTGTATCCATCACGTTAACTAAGAACGCAGGATAACCCTTCCACAACATCTTGAGCATCTCCATACTGCTAACAACGCTCGACACACGACTCAATCGATCTCCATGGATAATTATTGCTTTGCCCCTCCAGGACGAGGTATCCGCACTTGCTTTCTCGAGCAAACAATCTCCGCTTTATTCTTGGACAGCCAATCCATTCCTACAACTACATCGAAGCTTCCCAGCTCCACTGGTAGTAAATCGATACTAAATTTATGATCGCCTAACAGAATACTATAGTCGCGTAAAACTTTGCTAGTCTCTATCAATTTACCATTTGCTAGTTCTATCAAGTACTTCTTATTTAGATTACTTGTAGGTGAACACAGGAATGGTTCAAAGTTTTTCAAAACAAAACTCAAGTCAGCTCTAGTATCAAACAGTACGAACGCGGAATGGTTATTGATCATAAACATACCAGTGACAACAGCAGGATCATCACGTGCCTTCCCAACATTTAGCTCAAACGCTCTACCCCTGGCATTCTGTCCTCCCACCTTAGGACAATCTTTCTTGAAATGTCCTTGTTATCCACACTGGAAACATCCTTTGAGCCTCGATCCTTCCACAGTACACTTAGCATAGCATTCCCGGGTGGTATGCCCAATTCGTCCGCATCGGTTGCAGTTCTTCTGTCCATCCTCACGAGTATTTCTCTCGGATCCGCTTCAGCTATCTCTGACGCCATCCTTTCTAGTACCACAAGAACTTGCTGCATATGCCTTCTTCGAACTGCGTTTCCTGTCGCGCTTCTCTTCAGTCTCCTTCCTCGAGCTCTCGTAATTGCGCTTCTTCGTAACTTCTGTCTTAGACTTAGAACGCCCCGACCGTTCAGATTTCGCATTTGCTTTGGCCTTGCTCGATGACTTCCCGGCTTCTTCCTTTTTATCAAGACTACGTTTGCGAGTGGCGTCATTGGCTAATGATTTTGCCAATGTAGTAGCATCTAGACAGGTGGTAGGTTTCGCGGATCTAACCATACTGCGACTTCGTGGCGACAATCCCCAGATATACCTTTCTACCTTTACATATTCAGGAGTAACCATTCATGAAACTAACCTTGCCAAGTCGTTAAAACGAGAAGTGTAAGCTCTGACATCCAGACCTTCCATGGTTAGATTCCAGAAGTCTGTCTCGATTTTCTGAATTTCACTGCGTGGGTAGTACTCTTTCAGGAGCATCTCTTTAAGTTCGTTCCAGGTCAGACCGTAGGCAGCTTCTTCACCTAAAATTTGAACTTGCGAGTTCCACCAAGACAGCGCTTCATCAAGAAAGGAGCAAGAAGCATATCTCACCTGTTGATCAGCAGCACAACCACTGATTGCCATGACACATTCCATCTTCTCAATCCATCGAGTGATATCTAAGGGTCCTTCAACACCGGTAAATGATCGTGGGTTACAGCCCTGGAATGTTTTATATGTACATCCGTGCACTGTTCAATAATGTTAATAAAAATCAGGAATTCGTTCCAATGATAATATAATACATGAACTACTAAAACTTTCCGATCACATTTTACCTGGAGGATTTCTATTATGTGCCCTACCAAAACCTTGCCCATGAGCACCACGTCCACGTTCCTGACCATCGTTAGCATTGAGCTGTTCTATGGCAGTATTAACGTGTTGGGCTATGAGTTGAACCAACTCTTCCGGTGTGGTAGGTAATCCGGTACCCTGTCTTGCTTTTGGCAGCATTTCGTCGTTTCTATTATCATAACAATAATATCCACATAAGACGATAACCAAAAATAATTCAATCATAAAATATTAGTGGACCAAACATGGCGCATGTAAAATATCCACATTTAAATGAGAAAAATTTTTAAACTAAAATTACACTATTGGTATTTATTATAGAAATTATTTAAACTCGTTTTCAGTACAAGGACTATTCTCAGCATGCCTACATCGACATCCATAAAAAAGTTCATATAAAGTTCCCAAATAATATCCAAAGATGAAATTGGCACGCAGGCCACAAACACAAAGAATATGAAAAGAAATGTCAAACAGTACAACCCATCAAGCAACGGAACAAACAAACAGACAGCAAACAACCAACATCAATGCCTCAAACCAAGAGATTCTAACATCTCCTGGACAAGCTTCTCCAAATCCACCACCCTCCAATGCATGTCATCTCTCGCGGTGTGATCTATAACCCTCAACTCCCCGTGGTCGTCCATCTGTTCCTTGAGGTACTTTGCCTTTCCTTTAGCTATGTCTAGGTCCTTGTGCAATGCGGCGAGCTGTCGATCACAACGGCAATATCGATCTACTCCAGTGGGCCTAATCCTCTTCCTACAACGATAATAAACTAACAGCGGCGTCGAAGAAGTGCATGACTCTATAACAGACAAAGAAGACTCTGACAAAATAAGCGGAGAGATCTCAGTAGCAGGCTCGATCACAACAGCAGGTGGAACGACTGATGGCTCTAAGGGTCGAGCTGTAACGATAGTGGCGTGCACCACTGGTGCGATACTAGAAGATCCCTCGACAGTAGGAACACTCCTGATCACGTCATTGATAACTAGTACAGTGCCAGATAATCGTCTCGTCTCATGGATTGAGAGAGGTACATCATCATCATCATCTATCCACCCGTTGCTAGTGAAAGTGCATCGGGGGTCTCCCCGGCTGACAAAAGCAGCAGGGTTGACGTGGGAAGATGAGGTAAGCTCGGTGGTACCAACCATCTGTGGAGCCGTGATAGGTGTCTCTGACAGCGTAGGTCTGGGTGAAGTCTCGAAATCTGACTCGTAATCTGAGTCGTGGATCTCGATAACCTCGTGTTCGTGCGACATCTGTGACACATATATAACCGTACAAGTAAGTGCGTAATTAACATAAACAGTAACAAGTAAGGTATAATAAACAGAAATTCATGTATGTACATAAAACACATAATGGTTTTCATTCATGATAAAATATTTTCTATGTTCATTTAAGATCTTGGCTTCGAGAATTTTGAGAATTTTGGACTTTATATTTCAAAATTCTCCAGTTGAAGTCTAGTGTTTTCCGCGAAAACATCTAGTTCACTAACAACCAATGGCTCTGATACGAACTTCTGTCACACCCCAAAAACGTTGCAGCGGAATATAAAACATAGTGGAGACGGAAGTTGGTGCCCATTTATACCTTGTCAGACGATGCACTCATTTGTTGGACATTTTGTCATAATTTTAAAACATAATTATTAAACATTACTTTTTAAAAGTCACGACACAACCACATAAGTTAAGTTGTTTTGATTCTCGCGGATCTTATTACAAACGTCCCAGAAAGTTTAAAAGATGTCCAACATAATTAAACAAAACAACATGCATCATCATTCACAAGATACGCCATGATTTCCCGAAGCCGAACTCAGGTACCTGTAGAACACGTTAAAATCAAGTGTCAACACAAACGAAGGTGAGTTCACTTATTTGTTTACTAACAGATTTTATTCCAAGGAAAACTTTCTGTTTAGGTGTTTATTTAAAACATCCATTTAATTCTTAGAAAGTCCATTTTACTTTCTTATTAAAAATCCATGGGCCTTCCGCCGGTTCATCGATCCGACAACTGTAATATATATTGCCCAAGTTTTGCATATTAAATTATAGCGTCAACTTTCAGACTCGTATGTTAGCTAGACGATACGAACTATATATTAACCATGCAAGGATAATCAATGCTAGACAATAAATAGAATATTAATTCGTCGCTTGACATTGACACGGGGCGACTGGTCACGACGGGGTTGTTAACCCGATAGATCTACCAACAATTCATCGCGTACAATACTTAACTGATTAAACGACATCATGGGCGCAGGGTTCTCCCTTTGAGAACGATATGATGTCTGCCTCACGTACAATATATATATATATATATATATATATATATATATATATATATATATATATATATATATATCCAACCAATATGACAATTTAATACATGACGTTGTACGAATTCCCCTTACTCTCCATCATATGAGACCCAGTCAAGAATTCGTCCCCAACTGTACGGTCTTGTTTCACGTAAGAAATACCGTACGCACAATATTCATTCATCAAAAACGTTTTACTTGGAAATGTGTAAGTTATCAATCCTCATATATTTTCAGCGAAAATATATATTTTATATTAAAAGGTATGTTTTATTTCGAAAACATTATTAAATCTTTTTTAACGACGTGTTCTACCCCCAAAATATGTACAAAGCAGTAAAAAGAGGGGTTTAGTGACACTCACCTTTGGGTGCGTATTTTAATACCGCAATCCCAGGGATTGATTTTTATATACGTCCTAATATAGGAACAATTCTAAATCAATATGTATTTTAGCACAAAAATCCTAAATTTCTCCGTTTCTTAGAATTATCACATAACTTTGAGATTTTCTCGAAAAGTTGTCATTTTTTATTATGTTGGCACGTTAATATATATATGAGTCCATATATATATATATATATATATATATATTTATGATTTTGCGACTTGAACGATTTTTATTGGTGACCATTATTGTGTAAATCCATTAATTCTCTCGTTTATACACAATATATCTATGATTTGCGCGTCGTAATATATATATATATACATAAACGTTCACATAATTTAACACCGAAACACGTGAAATCTTGTTAACTTATCTATTTTGTCATTTTTAAAGCCAGTATATATAAAATATCTCGTACATATCAAATTTCATACTCGACAAACAAGTTACACATTTAACGCAATTTTTACTATTTCTACCGCACAAAACGCACAAATATACATGCATAATCCAAATATTTAAAATCATGTTAAAACTTAACATATTTTCACATTCTCATGTTTAAATCACATAACACATTTTAACACATAAGATTTACCGAAAATTTTACCCATACTAGTGTACTTAGAAAAATGCGTATTTTAGCGATTCGGTAACATTTTCGGGCGTCGGAAGTCACGTATGACCAACCAAACACCAAGTAAACTTAAAATTAGTTAAAATACTTGTTTTTAAACTAAAAACATCAGTTTATTTACTGATCTAAATCAGTTTTACAAAAATCACCCGAAAAGCTGATTTTTGACCGTTTTAACGCATAGTTTTGCGTTAAACGTTACTAAAATCATCCCAACTCGAAACGACTTGATATTTTAACAAAATACTTGTTATTTGCTGATTGAAATAGTGGTTATAATCAGATTAGTGCAGTTTTTATATATGTCATATAAATCATACGATTTCACGTATTTTACAACTTTTTATGCACCATGTACAACATGCAAAGCTAGCAAACATTATGACAAAGTTATAAGTCACTAAACACTTTAAAATAACTTCCTTTTAGTGTTCATAATCTGTTCATAACTGATTTTCACTCAATCATACTCAAATCATCTTTTTAAGATCATATATCATCATGCATGTCTAAGTATATACATATAAGATGTTCATATCACAACCTATAATCAAATATGATCTTAACACATCAAAACCTTACTAACATCCTATTCTTCCAAATATCATACATAGCACTTTAATCATTCATGTCCTTTCATACTTAGATCCTTCACTTTTTAAGTTTACATAACAACTTTAACATGCATGCTTACATATATATATACACATATATACGGATTTCATATACACACATATATTTCCAAAATTTCACTTTTCATCTTATTCATCATGAATCACAAGACCATTTTTAGAACATTCTTATATGACAACTAACCATTACTTCAATCATCTTATTTTTCAAGAAATCAAATAAATCAAGATCTTTTTCATCAACAATCATAATACAATATACACATATACACACACCATTCTCGGCCATATATACACACATGCATACACTCATTTTTATTTTATTCAAAACTCATTTGTTTGAAATTTTCAAGTTTATGTTTAGATTCAAGAATCAAGAGAAACTTTCCACTAACTTCTTTATTAATATGAATCAAGATCAGGATTTGAAAGAAAATATTTTATACCTTCAAGATTTTAGTTGGGTTTTTGATAAAGATGATGTTTTAGGGTATTGTTCTTGCTTGAATCCACTTGAAATCACCTCCAAACCTTCTTATGAGCTTGAAATCACCTTAGAATGGACATGATCTTCAACATTTGAGTTGGAAAATAAAAATGGATGTTGGTTATGGGGTGTTCGGCCGAGCTTGGTATAAGGGAGAGAGAGAGTGAATTTTGAATTGGGTTTTCTTGAAAAATGGAAGTTTGTGGATGCATGCAATGGTCTTAATCATCACCACCATTTCTCAAGATTGGACAAGTGTCCAAAGTTCAAGATTCAAGGCATTTTGGGTAGCCATGGTGCCGCCACACATGCCCTCTCTCACACTAGTTTTATATACATACACTTGTATATATAATCTTAGGATAAAAACAGGTATTTTACTGATCAACGGGTATTTTATCTAGCGTTTTAATCCCGTTTTAGTGAGTTTTAAATTATTTTTATTGGTCTATAAAAATAATCACTCAAAATTATTACTGAAATAATTACCAGTTGTCTTAACTGGCTGCGTTGACAGTATTTTGTTTAATTCGCGCAGTATCGCGCGGTACGCGCTCAAACTCGAAAAATAGAGTTTCTTAGCGTTTTAAATTATTTTTCCACACGGATATGATTAAAATTATTATTCTATTCATAACAGACCTGTTTTTAGGATTTTAATACTGATCGGGTGGTCACCGACGTTCGTTCCGCATTTTAAACGTTACGCGATAAGCGTTAGTTTTATCGTTGCTAACATAATTTTATACACATCTAAATTTAGCAATACATCAAATATCATATATTAACATCACAGTCAGTCATGAATAGTCATGTTACATGTCTACTACATAGATTACTATTGTCCGGTACGGCCTGAGAGGCCGGGTGTCACATGAATATTGACTGGAACTTGGGAGGTGTGTGGAAAAGCTCCTATCACCTTCCGGTAACCGGTAAATCGCTTTAATTCTCTTTTCAGATTTTTAGTGGGAGGGGCTATTTCTCTGAAGTTCACTGCATAAAGGAAAATAAGAGAGTATCAGGACAAGATATAGACTCAAGATGTATTTGGGGATATTCCTAAAAACCCTAAACCCTACCAGTGCTTAACCACTTCACCGGGAGGCTGTCACCTTCATCGATGGAATCTCGTTTAATAAAGAAGAACTTTCGTTGCCATCCATCCTCATTTTTGGTATCTTTGGGGATGAGGGGTTTACTAGAAGTGGAAAAGAGTAAAAACCGGCTAGAACCATGTGATCGGAGACGGTAAGCGATCGGAATGTCCTCGATGCGAAGGTCGGGAAAGTGAAGGTTTTTGATTTGGTTAAGCACGATTAGTACCCTCCAAACCATGTGCATTGTTTGGGCAAAGCAAAGACCGGTGGTTCGAAAAAATTGCATCACGAATTCGGGGAAAGGATACCGAAGGCCTAGTGAGAAAGGATATGCCAGAAAACAGACCAAATCGTCAGACGAAACATCCGATCGAACTGACCGGTCGAATGGTCTGATGATCGCTTTGTCTGGAAAGGCGCCGGAGGCTCTCAACGCTGCGATATCTGCATTATCGAAGGCACAGATCTCCTTCTCGGGATTCCTGGGAAGGTTCTGTCGGACGAAGGTCTCTGTCGATTCACCGGTATGAGAACGAGTTCTAGTAGCCATTGGGAGTAGAATGAAGAGATTAGCAAGAAAGGAAGGAAGAATGAGTAATTACCTGGAGATTCTCTTGAAGATGTTTGGTTTTTAAACAGAAAGAGAGAAGATATAGGGGCGTAATAGATAGCCATTGATTATAAACCGCATTGGAAGTTGCACAATGTCATTTCAACCGCCACTTCAATTTAATTGCCTCAATATAAGAGATAAGGTTTAAAATATATCCATTGGAATTGGTATACCAACAGATATATTTTGGGGACAATTGTTATGGGTGGATTTCTACTCATATATGCTGAATAATATTCTGACTATGTTTCTTTTATTGTGATCAGGATACCGAATCAGGATATTGGTAACATCCTGATATAGTATCCTGGTAGTGACTAATTAATTCACGTGCAGATTAATGAAGCAAGTCTATAACGTTGAAGTGGACCTCTTCTTCCAAAGACTCGGGCTAATCTGTTGGAATGGGAACGTTGAAGCCGAAAGACGTGGACTACAACGTTCACAAAGGGAATATTCGCTTTATCCCGGATTTGTAGGCTAGTTAGTTAGCTTTGTTTTACTATAAATAGGATTGATCAGATCAGATAAGAACACACACACAATCTCTCGAACACTCTTGCTCTCCACTAGCTACAATCACTCACACTTACACTTGTATTCAAATCGCATTGTAACACCTAGTTGATCCGCATCATATCCTACCATGTATCCTTATATTTGAAGTAATAAGAAGAACAAGGCAGCTGCGATTGTCAGCTCCCGAGGTTTTGTGCCGGCGATCTAGATTGATTAAGGGCTTTCCTCGTACATCTTGTGTCACCCTTTACCTTTTTGGTCATTGTTTGATTATTGGTACAGCTCGATATCCTGAGTCGTATCCTGGAAACTGTTTTTTGTTAACAACTTAATCAGCATACATTTTTCAAATACTTCTAGCACACTACCTCACTTAACTAATTTGATCACTTAATTACTTAGGTAATTTTTGACCAAAACAGTGAGACGATTATATCGCTCTTCATGTGTTAGTTGCAACTCGATTGGTCCACATAAGTACCCAAAGCAGGTTGTTGGTGTCGGTTTCCCAATCCAAATTAAATGCATGATAAACATAATAATTTGTTTGATAAGATAAAAGAATCAAAATCACCCACAAAATCTCATAACTCAAGTCTCAAAATCTAAATAAAACCCAACAAAATGTCATAATAAAAGCTTTTAACCCGCAAATGATGAATTGGTCTTGCTTTTTAGAACATGGGAGCCCTCACTGGGTTCCCCTTGCGTTTTCTTGATTTTGAACTCGAAGGAGGTTTCTTTGTTGTCTCTTTGGGTTTTGGGTCTTCCTCTGAACTCGAAGGAGGCTTACTTATTGTCTGTTTGGTTTTTGGGTCTTCAATATTGGATAAAAACTAGACATTTAATAAATGTTTAGATTAAATGATGTTAATTGGATGAATACAATAAAGTAAACTTAAGATGTATAATATGTAATACCTTGCAAGCTATCGAGCAATATTGGTAGCGCTTATGTTTCATGATTTGTTGGGTGCAAGTAAGACAAGACTTGTGCATCTTTGACGAGCCTGAGTAATTGTGGGGTAGGGGATGAAGGCCTATCACTTGCCTTCCATTGCAGACGTGCGTCTGCATTATATACCGCATAAATACCTATTATTACTTTAACTGTAAATAAACATTTATAAATTAATCGTTGTGGCGACATTCAACTCTCTTTTGATAATTTACAATCTTGTGAATGTAACATAAATATACACATATATGTATCACACACAATACATCTACGATCATACATATATACATACATACATACACACGATTAATATAATTAGAACTATTGAAGTAACCAACGACTCTTAACTAACCCAGAATTAGATGGTTAAAAACTTAATTAAATTCAACTCAAGATAACTTAAGTTGTTTTCCATTTCAAACCAAATTTAAGCCCCATGACTAAAATCAACTATCATAGCAAATAGTTACCAAGTAAAGCAAGGAAGTGAAACCCTAATTTCTTAAATTCCTATAACCGTAAGTCACAACGCCTATATTCACCCTATTCCATATCCTCCATCTACCAAAATAGTTCAAATCCCGATTACTGTCGAGTCTCAGTGTCTAACTAGAGAAATAGGATAACACGGTAAATTGAGTGGTTCATATTGTCTGTCGTAACACCTACCTTGAATAAGCTCGGTTACAAATCATGTTATAAAACACCTACCTTGAACAAGATCAGTTACATGTCAAATTTTAAAATACCTGTTGAAAATAAGATGGGCTACGTGAATAAGACCGGTTACTAATCATGTTTTAAAACATGAATAAGATCATGAGTTACATATCATATATCATATACATGTCATGTTATAAATCATTTCAGAAATCGGTTGTTAGTATATAATAAAAGAAAATTGTTTATCATTAGACTAAATATGGAGGGTTCCGAGACCAAGAAGTCAGATCTAACGTTTATAAGATTTTGATCGAATAATTGTCGGTTCCCTTAACGGCTAACTCATGTTCAGAACATATTGGGCAAATCAATTGTGGAATATTGTCTTGGAAGTCGATTCAAAAGGTATGAACAAATGCTAGTAGTTTTACTCCTAGATTAGGTGTTTGATAAAATGTTTGAATAAATTCCTGTTCATGAACTGTAAACTGCTTCATATTTGGTATGTTGTATGGATTTTGTTTGCATAAATTAGGTTTATATGCATTTAAAAAATTTCCTGAAATGTTTATGCTCATACTTTGTGAATTAGAACAGTTATTAGGAGAATATGCGAATCATGGTACATATTTTTTTACAACCGAGTTTGGTTAGGGTTTTATAGACGTAAAACAGTGATCAAGAGAAGTAATAAGTCTAAAGATTTAGCATAATCTGATGTGGAACTTGTTATAATCTTGAAGGCTAGTAGAAGGACCAATGGTGTTAGTTAGTTAGTTAGTTAGTTACAAACCGGATTGCAGTTTTGTTTCATTGGCAACTTAGTATAAGGGATTGACTGTTAGTATAGGGGTGTGAATTTTTTACACGAATTTAACACGAATTCACAGGTTTGGGTTTAGTCTAAATGGATTGGGCCTTGGGTCAGTTTCAGGTTGAACCCAGGAACCTGGCGGGTTGACCCGTTTAACACATTTATCTTATATTTTAATTTTTTCAAAATGTGTTCTTATGTGATAAGTTAAATTGGTTGTGTATTTTATGCAATATCTATATTAAAAGAGAAATTGACACAAAATTTTATTAATAAATGTAAATTTTTATACACATTTGTATTATTCGATGTGAAAGTTTATTTTGAAAATATTAATATTCAAAAAAAAAAAAATTGTAAAAATCGGCTTAAACGGGTCGTGTCCAGGTTCATGTGTCTGACACGATTTTCGGGTTTGGGTCGTGTTCAAGTTAGGGTCCGGTTGGACTCGTCAACCTCCGAACACGACCATATAGCACCCCTACCTATAATGCAACGAATCTTTTAGTGTTTATATAACATAGAAAATCCAAGGTTTCCTATTTTGGAACGTGTTTATATAACATAGAAAATTCAAGGTTTCCTATTTTGGAACAAGAAAAGCGAGTGAAGTACCCTTTGGTTGCTTCTTGTTATTCATTAAAGTATTAAACAATGTTGCCCTATAGATAGTATTGTAAACGCAAGTCAAGCTGAAGCTGTTTTCACGAGTACGGTTCACGTTTTATGATTTGTGTTTATAGGGCATTAGAACACGGATACGTTGGTAGAATAATACAAACATGTTTACTACTTATGTACTATCTCAATGATTGCATTTGGGAATAAGAGAATTATACCTGTATGCCTGAGCAATCGATATGTCGACTTATTTCTTCGAGGACGACTACCTCTTTACAGACGTGTCTGTAAATGGTTAGTACCCTGTGCTCAGTGTGAGCGCCTGCCACCGTGCAGTGGTTGCATAACGACTTCTCACAGTCGATGCAATATTTGTTCTCTAGATTTCCTAGAACGCTTGTATGCACTCTACAAGCCATAAAGAACGTCTTTTGTAGCAATATGTGTAGCCACAATATAGCGTTAGGCACCTACAGGAACAAAAAAAAAAGAAACAGTTTTAATTGGGGATGATGATGTAGTTTATGTAACAAATATATTCATGATTGTAAAAGTACTACTCAATGCATATAGTCTTCTCAATATGTATAAAGTCCTGCCTTATTCTTAACTGTCCACAAAACATATGTTTAACTTTTTATTTCATAAACACGTATATTAAATAAGAATAAGGGACAGGTGGTCAGTTACATGAACCAAAAGGATTTAGAAATGGAAGTTCACTATGATAATTTATTGTTAAGTGACATAGTTAGAATAGAAAATATGTAGATACTATTTGAACATTTAAAGTCGTAAAACAAGTGAGAGGCTGGTCGCCTTTGATTAGGAAAACATTTTATTTACTAGTTTAATTGAAAGCAATTCAAGCGTAAAGCATAGATACGTGACTAAGATTGACGTTATTTGTAGTAACCGAGCAAAAACATACGCTCTACAAGAGGGTTTGGTGTTTTCCGCGCATACGTTCACCCCATTCTCTCTCTTTCTCTCTCTCTCTCTCTCTCTCTCTCTCTCTCACACACACACACACACACACTGTCCTTCTATCTCCCTCTTATTTTTTTATTTCAAAATAATAATAAAAATATATATATATTAAATCTAAATTCAATCCAAACTTATAAAACAAACAAATATTTTAAGCAAATATAGTTTATAAACGAAACACAGCCTCAAATATCTGGAGATTGTATAGTATTTACCAGAAACAACAAAACACTAAATCCTGCATCTAAAACCGTTGGACCCCTTCGTAGCTATTTTTTAATTTACCCATTGGAGCCTTTAGCAAAAAAAAAAAAATCTAACTGACCCATTTTTAAATATAATGAATATAATTGCCCCCTTTTTAGCTATCTGCATCTAAAAGTAGGCCATAAAGGGTGTTAGACTAAAATATAAATTTCAAGGGCAACAATTACCACACAACTTACAGTGTTGCAATGGTACATCAATAAAATGAACATATAATATAGATGCATGAATTTTTGATAAAATCAAGGGTATTGTTTTTGAAAAAATAATCACTTCAAGTGAAATAAGCATACCTCCATTGGATTTACGTTGAAAGGACTTTGAAAGAAGCAAGTACTAAGAGAAACAAAGCTGGAGATTCTGATTTTTTTTTTCTGTTAATATGGTCTTATGACAGCTTTTTTTATACCATTTCTGCAAGGTTTTAGTTAATTTTTTTATTTTAATTATTTGGTGGTATTAAGATCACTCTTTTTTTCAATTTTATGAATGCAGATGTTTAACTTGTGTAATCCATTTAAAGATTTGTTTGACGGAACATGTTTTGTGATAGAAATAATTATTAAAATGTCTAAAGAAGGATTTTATTTTAGAAAAAAATTAAGGATCCTTGTGGATTAGAGTTAAGACGGTTATTATTTTGTAATGATGAGATTCAGCAATCAGCAGACATGAAGATCTGACATTAAATTTTTCGAAAAAGTAACTTTTAAGATGACATGAACATTACAATATGGTGATTATAAACTTTTATGTATTGGAGGGAGTGATACACTTTTTCTATATTAATGAAACGTGTAACTGTATTTACTTATTTTTGAACACGATAATTAGAGACTGAAAATCAATTTGTTTTGAATCTTGAAATTTGAATATAATAAATAATAGTAGGTACTATAATTGTGAAATGTTTTGCTTAGTTCAGTTGATTGGGTCAAGCTTATGAAATGTTTTTCGATTATTCAACTATTAGATTAAAGTGTTATAATTATGGTTTCGGTATTAGATGGTAATAGCGTTTACTCCTTCAGTTTTATAAAAACAATTAAATCTCACACAATCAATCCAATAAAGTGGAGTTATTTGACAAGGCTATTTTGTAAGACATAAGGCTATTTTGTATTAAAGATTTTGGCTAAAATATTTATATTACCCATTTTTAATACAAAGTGGGGATCCTTGTGGACAAAATCAAGACCATTAATATTTTGTAATTTTGAAAATAAGCAAATTAGGAAGAATAGTAATTTCTTACAACTTTAATGGAATGGAGGGTGTATTACTTTTTGTTTTTTCATATATGTGAAATGTGTAAATACATTTCTCTTATTAAACAATAAGAGAATAAGACAAATGTATTTACACATTTCACATATAGGGACAAAAGAAAGAGTAATACACCCTCCATTCCATTAAAGTTGTATTTGAGACGATGTAAAAGACTATATGGTAGGCTATACCACATACCAAATTGGTTTGCATTGTGTGTTATGATTAAACACAATAACAGAGTATGAGTGAAAGGAACAAGGAGAAACAGTTTTGTTGGACAATTCGAAGGAAATTAAATTGTCTTGATAGCGGACATATTTGCCGGTTATTACATATATATACAAGAGATGTTGGCGGTTGAAATATGGCCGGAGTAACTCTCATTTGAAACGGTGTCTTCCTTTAACCATCGTATCCCTTCGATTATTCGTTACATTACATATCTTTGATAAGTATAATACTAATTACATAATAATCGTACATAATTAAGTTTATATAAACTAACACACTCCCCTAAACTTGATTACGCTTAGAAGAGTGCATAAGAACACTCCAATTAGCTTCATCCATCTCCTTTATAGCTTGTTTAAAATTGAAACGACACCGCTTCTGCATTTTCCTCATTCCTTGCCAGTCATTTCCAGCAAAGAAGGCATAGTGATGAAGTGTCTCTTCTTCTTGAACATCCCCCTCGCTCTTCCTCCTTTCTTGGTCATAACCAGACAGACCATCATCATCTTCAACCATCTCCTTTTCTATCACCTTTCCTTGAACCGTTTTGAACTTGTAGTAATAAACTAGAACGTCCAGATACATAGCATACATAATCCTCAATAATTCTCCATCGTCATAATCATATCCCATGTCTTTTGCTACTACTGCCCAGAGATTGTCATCGGTAACATTCTTGTACCTTCCATCTCCTTTAAGTACCTCATATAAGTCAAGCAAATCTACCTTCCTATTATCAGTCGAAAATGGAGGAATCGGTCGAGTAGAGATTCCAAGTTTAATTTTTATAAACCATTCTAACATTTCTTCAAACTTGATCTCTAGTTCATGTTTATATTTAAACACGAATTCCCCATCTTCCAACATGTCTAATAGTGATTTGCAATGAGAAAAATCATGAAACTCCATGGCTTGTATGATCATTACGTTCCAATCGGGTTCAAGTGAAGATAAGTGTAAGTTTTCGAAATACGAATTTAATTAATCTTCCTTGTATTCTTCATTTGTGGAATTATGATCGATTACTCTTTGTTTTTCTTTCATTCCAGTTTCTTCTTCTCTTGTTAATCCAGTTATATCATTCACGGTATTTGTAATCGGGGCACTAAACATGGGATAAATTTTGCATCTTTCTCCGGTTTTCTTAACGATATAACCCTATAATACCAGTTGATCCATGCTTAATACATTGTGATCTAATTCTGGTGTATAAATACGTAGAATTTCATTCCCTGATTTAACCTCTACGGCCCTACACCCCGGATAAACAAAAAATTATCTTCCCCAGTTTTTGTTTCTATCCCAACCATGTGTTTAATCTGTTTAAACACATTAATATTTCCGGCAAAGTGATGAGTAAAAACTGTACTTACATACCATATATCACCCCATTGCCCGCCTTCGGTGCCGGTGACAACCAGTTCTTGTCGGAAAACTTCTTCAGCATCCTGCCATTGAATACCCGTGTTTATTGCTTGTCGGATTAACTGAGTCACCTCATCGTTTTCCTTTACTTTGCACGAGATGATCCGATGTCCTGGTTCATGACAATAGTAACACAGTTTAACGTGCGATACTTTCTTTTGCTTTTCGATCTTTTCTTCAGGGTGCAGTGATCACATGGGAGAAGTATTGATAAGGATTGCATAATTCGATTTCCCACTGTGGATCTGATACCACTTTGTTGGATATTGGATTGCATATCAGCGGAAGCATTACCCGTATTCGATGAATTGGTTTGCATTGTGTATTATGACTAAACACAATAACGGAGTATGAATGAAAGGAACAAGGAGAAACAGTTTTGTTGGATGATGCAAAGGAAATTAAATTGTCTTGATACCGGACATATTTGCCGGTTATTACATATATATACAAGAGATGTTGGCGGTTGAAATATGGCGGTAGTAACCGTCATTTGAAACGGTGTCTTCCTTCAACCGTCGTATCCCTTGTTGGAAGTCTGATGACCGAGTGGCAGCGGAGGTTGACGACAAGTTTGGATTATAAGAAGAATCCATATTGTCATAAACAAGAGAACCAAACTGAATGTGCATTATCGATTGAGAACAATGAATAACAGAAAGGAATTGGACAGTTCTTAGTGAGAATAAGAATGTCTTGATACCGGTTATGGTTCCCGGCAAAACATATTTATACATATCAGTTTTGGCGGTTAAGATAAGGCGGGTAACATATTTGCAGTTATTTTGAAAAGAATTCCCGCTTATCTTCCGATCATTAGTAATCCTATTCTTAACTAACTTAATAAGCTAATCTAAATATAAGTCTGATCATACGAATTAATTACATAACATAACATAGTTTAATACTTCTAACATAACCCCCCTTAAACTAGGTTATGTTTGAATGACCGATCCAGCACACTCTTGTTTGCTTCTTCCACAGCCCACCTTGCATAATCAAAATTGAAACATTTTCTCCTCTTCCCTTTGTTCCAATCTTCATCATCAATGCTTGTGAACAGCGCTGCTTGTCCCATTCCTGCAGTTTCCTGTGCAATTTCTTGTTGAACACCTTCCGCATTGGTAGATACCCTCTGCTGACTTTCGGTAAGTCTGCCTTCTTCAACAACAACCTCTTTATCCTGCATTTTCCTGTGAAATTGATTGAAACTATAGTAATACTCCAAGATATCGAGATACATGGCATATGTTGTTCTCATGTGATCTCCGTCTTCGTAGTTAAAACCCATATCCTTCGCTATTGCAGGCCACATGTTGTCAGTTGTTACTGTTTTGTATCCTCCATCCGCGGCTACCAACAAGAATAAGCTTAGCAGATTAACCTTTCTCTTATGCAAAGCAACTGGTGGAACCGGTCGACTCGTGATTTCCATATAGTTAAATAAAAACCATTTAACTAATTCTTCAAATTTTGTATCAAGCATATGTTTATACTTGATCACAAATTCACGATCATCTAATAAATTTATGAATGCAATGCAATCATCAAATTCATTAAATTCCATGTTCTTGACAATCATCATACTCCAATCTGTTTCGTGTGAGGACAAATCCAGATCTTCGAAATATGAATTTAGATACCTTTCCTTAAACTCACTGTCATGCACATTTTCTTCGATAATATTCTGTTTCTCGTGTAACCCTATTTCTTCTTCTCTTGTTAATCCACTTGTTTCGTTCATGGAGTTATCCACCGGGGTAGAGAACATCGGATAGATCTTACAAGTGTCACCGTTTTTGTTAACGGTAAAACCTTGCATGGTTAATTGATCTATACTCAAAACGTTCCTATCTAATTCCGGTGAATAGAAAACACTTTGAATTCTCATAGTTTCATTTCCTGTTTTGATTTCAACCGAACCAACCCCACGTGTGAATAAGAAATTATTTTCCCCGGTTTGTGTATCAACCCCGATTATGTGTTTAATTCGTTTAAACACATTTAAATTTCCGGCCATATGGTGTTTAAATACAGAACTAACGTACCAAATATCGCTCCATAGCCCGCCTTCGGTACCCACTACAATCATCTCTTGATGATTACTGAAATCTCCTCTTTGATTCTGTATACCCGCATTCACCGCTTGCCGGATTAACTGTGTCGCTTCATCGGTTTCTTTCTTATTACACTTGTAAATTTGATGCCCCGGTTGGTGACAGTAAAAACATGTCTTTATTCGCTGAAATCGCTTATTATTGCTCTTCATTTCATCTGTGCAGTGTTGACAAGGCAACATAGTGGACGACGGTTTCAGATCAGTCATCGGCATCTTCCCTTTCGTTGCTCTGATACCACTTTGTTGGAAGTCTGATGACCGAGTGGCAGCGGAGGTTGACGACAAGTTTGGATTATAAGAAGAATCCATATTGTCATAAACAAGAGAACCAAACTGAATGTGCATTATCGATTGAGAACAATGAATAACAGAAAGGAATTGGACAGTTCTTAGTGAGAATAAGAATGTCTTGATACCGGTTATGGTTCCCGGCAAAACATATTTATACATATCAGTTTTGGCGGTTAAGATAAGGCGGGTAACATATTTGCAGTTATTTTGAAAAGAATTCCCGCTTATCTTCCGATCATTAGTAATCCTATTCTTAACTAACTTAATAAGCTAATCTAAATATAAGTCTGATCATACGAATTAATTACATAACATAACATAGTTTAATACTTCTAACATCCCTTCGATTATTCGTTACATTACATATCTTTGATATGTATAATACTAATTACATAATAATCGTGCATAATTAAGTTTATATAAACTAACACTGGGATCCATGTGACTTTGTGTCAAACACAATATATTGAGACTGAAAATCCGGTTAGTGTTTTCTTATCGCCTGACCCTGGAAATTACATCAAGGTTGCAAATTATTGAATGTTTGTTGTCACTACATTTCATCTTCCAGCAAACTATAACCACAAAAAAATATTTTATATACCAAATAAGTCAAGTCATAGAACTCATAGTTATATATTCAATTAAACTATTTATTATATAGCGCTAACAAAACACTAATGGTCTTATTAGTAACTAGTTGACTCTTTATGTATTAAGTACAGGTTTTTTTAAGTGGTTTTACTGTTGTTCAAGATGATTACGATGCGGAGCTGACACTGTTATGTTGTGCATAATTTATAGAAGTTTAGGCAGTTACCTTAAAATGTATACATACAGATAATGCTGACATATGCTTGCATCCATGATTATATAAATTTGCGACCATGATATATACAAGTTGGTACGTTGGATCCTGTTGTTATTATTTATCACCATTTTAAAGGCTTTGTATAAAACGGCAGAAGTGTGTGTGGACTTATCGTATTTATAGAGGAGGATTAGGGTGATTTGAAACTATACTGCATGCTTATGTTATAAAAATCATAAATGTTTGAGAAGAAGGGAAGTCATTCTTTCATTAATAAATGTTAAAAGAGGCAGATATAGCTAGGAAAATAAGCATTTATGCATATTTTAATATCTATACTGCATCATAATGAAATTTAAGATTATTCTTTTTAAGGTTTACTAGATCCTTCCATGGCGTTGGTCCGTAAACAAAAGTATGAACTAGCTCTTCAACTTTAGGTTTCTTCCTTGTCTTAGCAAAAGTAACACTGTCTAGAAGTTTACCTTTCGCAGGTAGCATCTTCATACCCTTTCCCCTCATATACCCTAGCTAGCCTTATTAGAATATTAAACTTAATCAGTTATATTTATTAAGTGATAATTGTAGTTAGGATAACTATATTTACTATGTAGAACTTATAAATGTGAAACGGTGTGATGGTTATTGTTGCCATTAATGAAATGCCGTTTGACAGTTATTCCCGCCAAAATGCTAACTGCCCCTAACCGTCACATATGTACATATATATATTTGATCATCAAGAGCATGGATGATCACCAAGATATTCGATCAAATCTATCTTTATCGATTATCCATTACAATTCATTTTCTGTGTTATCTGTTTTTCTTTCATTAGTCAAGATCAAAGCTTGATTATGGAATCCAATTCTGTTAGTTACAAACCCAAACATGTTAACCCTTCTGCTGCAATGAACTCTGAATATCCAACAAGTCTCTGGTGCCAAGAAGACAAGCTCGGTCCATTGGTGACCGCGTTAACTCTGTTGGATTGTATCTCATTCATGTATAGAGTTCCTCTTTTCTTTCCACCATTTTGCCTTTAACTACTTTTCACTGAACACGACCTGATATCCTTGAACATCCAGCTGCAAGACTGCAGTAAGCATCCTCTTCAGGTTTGGAGTGATCCCGGTTTGGAGTCTCACCATTGGCTAAGTGTACCATAGTTTCTAAATTCGCTGGGAATCTTGCGTTTTTTGAATTGGTATGTTTCGTATGGTACGGAATAGTAACCCAATTCGCGAATTTAGGATTTCAAATCGGCTATCTGATTAAGAAATTAGTTTGTTCAAATCGTTTTGGGGTTCGTTTTTAATACGTACCTTGATTGCGGAATACGTATAAGGGTTCGCAAATTTAGGGTTTGTTTATGGCGGGAATATGGCAAGTGGGAAAACACAGAATGCATATAATCAGGCAACCAACATGGATTCGTTTCCATAATACTTCCGGTTTCCAAAAACAATTCACATAACAATGTTCATGTTTATATTTGGTAATATGAATACGTATAAACAAATATGTTTATGTTCATCTATTTGGTAATATGAATATTGGATTTTGGTTATTTGGATTTATGAATTTAGTAATGTATGTATTAATTTGTGTATACCGAACCGGACTAAATGGTACACTGTACCGAAATGAACCTACCCCCTCCGTATCGAATTCGTCCAATCTAGCGAACCGCGAGTTAGGTGACTATGAAACATACCTTCCCGAAATTTCCAGTTTTAAGATTCGTCATTGGGTTAGTTCTTTTATTAAGGGGTCATGTTAATCTTGTGCTGCGACATTTACCTCTTTCTTATCTCTCGCAACTGTCGACGTTGTGCACTGAGTTCTGAACTGCCCCTTTTGTTTGCAGTTCCAACGCGTGATGTCTTTCCAATTCTTTGACCTTCCCCTTTGTATGGATTTTGATCTGCCACAATTTTTTCCCGGTTCGGGCTTTCTTTCTCTGCCTTAGGTGCTTAACAGTGAACTTGAAGATTCTCCTACGACGTATATCTTCTCCCAGAATCAGAAACCTAGCAGAAGATAACAGGAGTGCTTGACCAATCGAGATACGATTGAATTAAACTCATTTATATGAGTAGTAACGGTTGCTTCTTCTTGCGTTCTGGTATTATTCAACTTCCAAATTAAAAAAAAAAACCTTATTTGGGGCGGATAGGTTGTTGGATAAGGCCTTCAATAATCCAGATGTGGTCTTTTCATTCACGCTCTTTGTAAATGATAGTCTGATTACACCGAAAGATTTTCGATAAGTGACCAGAGCTCTGATAGTATCACGGCTGATCAGATTATTGTTTTGCTTGCTGCTCAAAAGCCCGATTTTGTTTTGATCGGCTGTGGTGATCAGCTGCTGATTACCATGATCAGCAGATAAAGGGCTGCAATCAGAACTGAATCGGAAACTCTCAACTTCTCTAACTCACACGAAAACCAACAAAATAATGAAAATGAGAGCATTATGTCGTTCGATCATAATAACGGGATATCTCAATGAAGTTCAATTCCAAATTGTCAAACTGATGCATACAAGAGTTTTAAAACACCATTCCACAATCCAAACCATCAAATCTCACAAAATGACACAGTTAAACCCGACGCTAAAATAACGGAGACCTGTGTGAGACCCCCTTACGCATACGTAGTCTTAAACTTGACCTCTTGGAACGTCTTCCAGCTGCACCTTTACCTCCGTTTCCAGATCTCGATCTAGAGCTACCATCACCTTTGACTGCTGCAGCACGCTTAATGAATGGCTAAAATGGAAAGAAGGCCAAGATAAATACAAATATACATGGCCAAATTACTTACACTTATAGATCATGTCAGTTGTCAAGTAACTGTATGTATTACCTTGCATACAATCGAGCAGTAACTATATCTGTCAGGGTTCATCAGCACACGGGTGCATGTTTGGCAAGCGCGATCTGGGTCGAACTGGCCTGAGTTGTTGTGGGGCAGGGGATGTAGGGCCAGCATTTGCTTTCCGTTTGAAGCATATGTCTGCAGTATAATACAAATTAAGAATACATACACACATATATCATTTGGTTATGCTATACATTTTCTTTCTTATCTGTTACTGACCTGTATCCTGGAGCAATCAATATAATCGCTCATCTGATTGAGGGAGACTACGGCTTTGCCACTAAGTTTGTTAACAGTTAATACCTTGTGATCGTTGTGAGTTCCTTGGGCATTGCAGTATTGGCATGCAGCCGTTTCACACTCAGTGCAGTACTTGTTCTGGTGATTTCGATCCCCCGGGTGCGCTTCGCATTTTAAAAAGAAAGTCGTTGCCAGAAACGAACTGAGCCACCATACACCGTCACCCTAAGACACATCCACAACTCATTTAACGCAATATTGTATTTTTTAATTCAAGTGAATGTTACACAGTTTAAAATATCTAATATTTTAGTTATGTTTGTATATGTATTTAACTATTTTATTTATGCATGCAGGTTAATACCATTCATTATTTTCATCAGTTTATTTGAGGACTCATATCTTGCGTATTTGGAGCGATGAACCCCATATTCTCAACACTGAACGGATGGTAACCTCATGGTCATGATACATAAGCTCTTATTCATCTAAATGTTTTTCATGACCTGAAGATTCTACATATCTAGCCTGATTGTTGTTGGTGTCTATATAGAATAATATATATTCATCCTTTTTTATATACTAGATTATTATTGACTAACCATATTGACGGAAATATTTGTCAGATTTTATGAAAAGTTAACTGTTTTCCCTATTCTTAACTACCCACTTCAATGTATCTTACATCATATATTGTCAATAAATACTAGGTTCATCTTAAAACATTCTAAGTAGGGTTGCAAACTTGTTCGTGTTCGTTTGTAATAATATATGTGTTCATGAATCATGAACACTTACTGAACAAAATTTTATGTTTGTGTTCGTTTGTTAAGGAAATTAACGTGCTCGTTTGTGTTTGTTTGTTAATTATAGGTAACAAACTGTCGAACATAAACAAATGTGAACTAATGTTCATGGACACGAATGAAAACACACAAACAAAATATAAGAATTAAAAACACTAATGAACTATGGAACACAAATGAACATAAACGAACATGTTATCGAATGCTCACGAACATAAATGAACGAACGCGACCTTTGTTCATGTTCGTTGACATAACTAAATGGACAATTCTTTTTGTTCATGTTGGTTCACTTATTAAATCAACCAACACAAACGAACTTCCCACCGAAGAGTTCACGAAATGTTTGCTGAACGTTCGGTTTATTTGCAGCCCTAATTCTTGTCCACTCTGAAGGATGAGTGACACATTAAGTGGTTTGTAATAAACTACAGGGTGGCAAAAATAAAAAAATTATAAGGATTTGGACGAGTCAAAAAGGGTTAGGTTAGCACAACACTTTTCTTTAAATCATTTTTTTTTATAAATAAAAAGTGGTAATTTCATATATACCCCTACAAACTTGTAAATTATCATATATACCTTTGCAAAATTATAAATATCATATATACCGTTATAAAGTAGTTGAAATATCATATATGCCCAATTCATTAAAAACAATTTAATAAAAGACAATTTTACCCTTATTTTTTTAAAACTTTGAAATCTCATATTTGACCTTTAACTTCAAATATATATTTAATCATTTCAAACTTAATTTATTTAGTTTAAATAGAAAATTAAAAAAAATGAGTAAAAATAAATATGGAGAAAACTATTGTTTACGGGAAAAAATAAAAATGACTAAAAATAAATTTAAGCTTGAAATGTGCTACATAAAAATATGAAGTTGCAAGATGAGCATGATTATTTATTAGATTGTTTTTAATTTTAATAAATTGGGTATATTTGATATTTTAACTATTTTGTAAGGACATATATGATATTTTTAGTTTTTGTTGGGTATATATGAAATATTTCAAGTTTGTAACGGTATACATGAAACTAATCCAATAAAAAATATAAGAAACATAATTAAACTAAACTACCTAACCCAATTTCTTTTGATCTAAACTTTCATTTGATCTGTTCACTATAAGCAAAAAAATCCAACCTAGATGAACCTTGGATGTCATAAATGTGTTGAACATGTTCAATCTAGAGGGTGTTTGGGGTTGAGTTTTAATGGAGATTCGTAAATAATCAGTTTTGAGTATTTGGGTAAAAATATTAAAAAATTGATTATTTGCATTTAGAAAGTTACAAAACGCAGTTTTCCAAAAGCAGTTCCCCCACTGCAAGAAAACCCAGTTTTCCAAAAATTGATTATTTGTTTTTAGAAGAGGATTTTCACTTGTTTATTTTTTTAAATATATAATTGCCAAACACTCAAATAGTTCATTATCAGATTACTGTGATATCAAGCAAATTAATCAAATCCAAACACTGTCTTTCAACATCACGTTTTGTTACAGTTAATTATCTTAATTATCTGATTCTAATTATTCAAAACACATAATCTATTTTCAAAACTCAACCCCAAACACCCTCCTAGTTATAAACATCAAGAAGCAGAGCCTATAGATCATAGTTGCCGGAAAACATTGAAATTTGAAGAACTTCGTATTCAGTACAACAATTTGAAAACAATTCCTTTGGTACATTGATACGATAATCACAACACATATATTAGTTGAACAAAAAAAGCGACATTCTGAATTTAAAATCATCTACATTTTTTATGCCAAAATGTATGATTGATTTTGGATTATAACAAGAGATCTTTCATGATAAGTTAAATCATATCAGGTGAACCTATGCATACCTTATTAGGATTCATGGGATTAAGAGAAATGAAGCAAAATAGTATTGATTTCTTTTGTTGAGATTGGCTTTGGTAGATTGTTGCTCATTCCTTGTATATATTTAAGTGTTTTTTTAATTAATAGCTAGCATTTACTCCGGTATTTAATAAATGTAGCAAATTTAATCATATATACAATCCGACATTTTTTAAATTTTAAAAAAGAGAAAATATGCATTAAATTTAATTTTGTCAAGAAGAAACTTTAACATGAGTTGGACATTGTAATATGATAATAATGCTATATGAAATTATACATCTATATTTAGAGAGTGAAAGAGAGAGATAAACACACATATACATACATGGTAGGGTTCATGAGTGAACAATGATTTATTTGTGAACAAAATGATCTTATCCTGACCATTGATTTTGATTTTGTAGATCTAGATTTTTTTCTTTAATGGCAAGATTGTAATTATGTTTTCTAACTTACAAGTATTTTAATAGACACAAGGGTATAATTGATATTTCTATCTTCATTTAATTAATTAATTTTTTCTGTTTCCCGATTTCTCTTTCCAATTAAAAGAATATTTAATTACATTCTCTCTATTTTTTTTTCTCTCACATATTACCTAACTTAATGTTTCACAATTTTAAAAAAAATACAAACATTATCAAATATTGTTCTAGCTAGAACACAATTAAAAATATTTAATTACATTCTCTATACATATATATATTAGATCAATGTTGGATGAAAAGATGTATAGTGGAAACAATATGTAGTAATACACAAGTGTACAAGTCTCATATATATCGACATGTATACACTATGTACTTGAATAATACACAGGTGTATACGTCTGGTATATATCGACTCGTATACACATATGTACTTGAATAATACACAACTGTATAAATTTGGTTTATACTAACCCGTGAAAACAAGATATAATAAAACACAAGTGTGTAAGTCTTGTATATACTGCCATGTATACACATATGTTAAAAATCATAATTTAATTAGGTTTAGTATTTAATTTTAAAAGGGACATAACAGTTTGTTTAAAAAAAATTAGCCCTTCAATCTGTTATAATTAAAATGATTGGGAAATAATTAAAAATGAGAGAGAGAGAGAGAGAGAGAGAGAGAGGGAGTTAATAGAGGAGAAAATTAAGGGATTTTAATTAAAAGTATTTGTCTAATGTCAATCTTACCCATTTAATCTAAAAAATGATCAAGGGCCAAGATTAGTTAACTCAGTTCACACTCAAGAAGTTGTTTACTCATGATCCTAATCCTATACATACATATGTATGTATTTATAAATATGTGTGCGTAGATACATATATTCCTTTTTCACATTAAAGCTATGTGTGGAAATATGTGCCAAGTATTCTACCCATCATAACCATAGTCGCAGAAAAGGACAACCGAACATTACGTAGAAGCTTTTGTGAACTTAATAATAGAGCTATTCCAAAATATAAAAAGTAACTGCATATACTTGGTTTTAGTTCTTACAGTAAACTTAATACTATATACAAAGAAACAGCCCTTAAAGGAAAAGTAGATCATATAAGCATATAAGGATTAAAACATATACAATACACTAAAAGATAAACAACTATTCTACCATTATTATGATTCTATTAATTTAGTGAGTCTGAGAATAGGAAAATAGGCAAGGCTATTGATGCAACAGTTTACTAGCCGTTTATGATGATCAACATAAGTAGTTAAATGTGTGCTTTGGTGTGGTATAATTGTTCATTAATGTTTGAAAACTCGTCACTTTAGTTTAACCTCTGGGTAAGTGTGTTAAAGCTGTGTATAAATGTATCAAAGTGATGCATACGCCATTGTAGTTTTTAAATGTGTACATTATTATTTTGAAGTTGTGAATCAGCATGTTTATGTTTAAGTGGTACACTAACTTATTCGATGCATGCTTTGGTGTGTTAAAAAATTACTTTGCAAATACCTCACTTTTAACACTTGTATTTGATTAGTTTTGAAAATGTCTCAAAAGAAAGTAAGAAACACAAAGCTCTATGATTTCATTTTTTGTTATCTGTTATTAATAAATTCGCTTTAAATTGTGCATCATACTCACACCAAGTTGGAAAAGTTATTTGGTGAAAGGCTAAAAAGGTACTTACAAAATTCATACATAAAATTATTTGATATGTTTTGAACACCGGAGAGAACTATAATAAAAATATATCACTTATATGTGTGTTTTTGAAAAATAAGTTTTAGTTTGGGTAATTGTAAATTTATGAACCTAACACGAAATTTGTGAGTTTGGGTTTAGTGTAAATGGGTTTTCGTAAATTTCGGGTTAAACCTAGGAACACATTTTGCTAAATGGGTCGTGTTTGGGTCGACCTGGAATTTGTGCGTTCACTTGTTTAAAGAAGTACACATACATATATCTTATGTTTTAACACAAAAAGGATCATATATTTTATGCCAATATCTAAAGGATAAAGCAAAATAAGCAGTAGAGTTTATTAATTTTTTTTATATATTAATTTGTAGTTTTCACGTAAACCTGTGAAAATTCTAGTTGTGTTCGACTGTTTAGTTTAATGTATCTTGCACGATACTTGGGTCATGTCTTGTTCGGTTTCACCAATCCACGCACATGCCCCATTTAACACCCTAAATGGAGAGGATAGGATGGTGGATTTTGATCTTTGTGAGTCTAGGCAACATACGCGGGATCAATGATGCTGAGACGATTCAACCACTCTTCATGTTTTACAGTGTTGCGACTTGATTAGCTCACATAAGAATGCGAAGCATGTTGATGACGTCGGTTACACGGGCTGGATGATGGTGCCTGGTGTGTGCTGTCATAGATACACATATTGATTTGTTTTACAAGATAAAAGGTTCATATTCACTTACAAAGTCTAATAATCAACTTTTTAAAATCTCAAAAAACACCAACAAAATGTCATAATAAAAGCTTTTAATGTTGCAAATGATGACTTGGATTCCCTTACGTCTTTTGCTCCTAAGCATGAAGGAGGTTTGTTTGTCTCATTGGTTTCGGTCTCATTTGGGCTGAAACTGAATTTTGAAAAATGGATTAGATCAAATGCTACTAAATGGGTAAAGATGAATACAAGAAAGTAAATATATCAAATATGATAACTAGTACCTTGCAAGCTATCCAACAATTTTGGTTATGCTTCGGTTGCTTATTTTTTGGGTGCATGTAAGATAAGACATGCACGTTTTTCTTGATCCTCGACTATTATGGGGAATGGGATGAAGGGCTATCACTTGTTTTTGGTTAAATATATACGATTGCGGTTATATACAATTACAAATCAACATTTATAAATGATAGTTGTGACAACATCCAACTTTGTTATGATAGTCTATAATCATCATGATTGTAACGTAAATAACTACGCATAGATTTGGTATACCTGTATCCCTGAGAAATAAATATGTGTATTCATTCCATCGATGGTCACTACGTCTTTATGGACTTGCCTGTAAACGGTTATGATAGATTCGGTATGCCTGTATCCCCCTGAGAAATCAATATGTATGTTTATTCCGTCGACGGTCACTACGTCTTTATGGACATGCATGTAAACGGTTATGACCATGTGATCAGCGTGGGCGCCTGCCTCCATGCAGTGGTTGCATGCAGACTCTATGTAGGGAACGCAATACTTATTCTTAAGATTTTCTAAAATATGTCAGTGTGATCCACAAGCTAGAAAGAACGTCCTCACTAGCAATAGGTGTAGCCACAATATAGCATCAGGCACCTAGAGTGAAAAACAAAGCAATTTTAGTTAGGAAAATGCTTATAGTCTTATGTAACACATATTTTCTTAGATATCTATAGTTTACATTTAGAATCACACAAACAATGGCTAAATTAACAATGAAAGGCACGGTCTTTTACTATAGACCAATCACCAATAAATTTAACATTAGTCTATAAATAAGATTGGTCGTCTATATTTAGGAAAAACGTTTTACCTACTAGTTTAGTTTAAAAGCATATCAAGAGAACAATTAAGCATGTAACTAAGCTTGATGTTACATGTAACAAGTATCAACTAGTTAAAAAAGCTAACTAAGCTTGACGTTAATTGTAACAAGCATCAACCAAACATAACCTTAGGTATCAACTAGTTAAAAAAGCTCTAACTAAGCTTGATGTTATTTGTAACAAGCATCAACCAAACATAACCTCAAAGATCTGGACATCTGCAACATAACAACTAACCACATGAAACCGAAGTCCCAGCAACTTTTTTTTTCTACTCATTAGATTTATTAGCAATAAAATGTAACCAAATTGACCCATTTTCACATACATGCAATATAATTGCCCCTCTTTTAGCTATTTACATCTAAAAGTAGGCCTAAAGGGTATTAGCCTAACATAGAATGATAAAGGGCTAACATAGAATGATAAAGGGCTTGATGTTTAGGGCAACAAACCAGACAACTTTAAGTATTGGAATGTCATATCAATCAGATGAATACATAGTATCAGTGTTGTAACAATCGCTAGGCGCTATTCGGCCGGTGGGGTACTAGCGATTAAACGGGATTAATTGTGATTAATCGGGATTAATTGGGATTAATCCGGATTAATCGATTAATCAGGATTAATCGGATAAGGATTTTTATATGTAATCTTCGGTTTTATTAAAATACCTCCCCCTCTAATTCCATAAATGTAAAAAGATATCGTTTGACCAGATATCTTCAAATAAAGATAATTAACAAAATGTCTAAAAGTTAAGAGAAAAAACCAGGTATCTTTTCATAAAGATAATTAATAAAATGTCTAAAAGTAAGAGAAAAATAAGGATTCTTGTCGTCTAAGGTTAAAACCTTTATTATTTTGTATTATTGAAATTTGGGAAATATAGTAATGTAACGTTAACTTTTGCAAAGAAACTTTTAAAGTGATGTGAACATTACGCAATGGTAATTATTGAAAAGTTTATATATCAAAGGGAGTAATACACTTTATATATTAATAATATATGTGTAAATCTATTGTTTTATATTGTTGAACATGATATTTTGAGATTTAAATTCCATTTCTATATATCTTGTTATGCATACAAAAGTAATGCAATTATATCTTATTCTACATACAAAATTTAATGCAATTATTCTGCATATTGTTGATCCCGGATAACAATGCTCTTTTAACTGAATTTGGCAACTGATTTTCAACAAGTATGAAAATAATGTGCGTAAATAGAAATCAAACTTTCAAAAAAACACAACTACAAAATTTTGAAGTTTATATCACATTGAAATAAAAGTTTGCAAGGTGATTGTGAGGTTATTGGCTAATACAAATGATGTGCGCAAAATGCAACATATAAATTACATCAAATGAGGCATAAAACTAACCCTTTTTAGTACTAATGTTGGAAAAAGTGTGTTTTTGTCTTCCTTTTGTATTTTCAGGATTAAGATTAAATGAGCTCAAATGAACAAAAGAAGCAAAAAGGCAGCTAAATCTAACATAAAGACAAGAAAAGGAACAAACGTGGCATGCCCGACCCCCGACAGCATCTTCCCAAGCAAAAATAAGAGAACAGAAGGCCGAACACGCCCCGTGAGTACGGGGCGTGCCCAAGTGTCTACAGAAAAGACAAAGTTGTAGAAGCTTCTATCACCCACCACGAGGGCATGACCAGCGGACACGGGGCCGTGGTCAACTCTAAGATTCGCAGAATCTGGGGAAATCTTGATAGTACAGATACGCTTTTGCACACGGGGTCGTGCCTAGCGGACACGGGGCGTGATCAACTAATGCAGACAAACTGCAATTAATGAAGAAAGAGAAGACGAGTGGACACAGGTCGTGCCCAATGGACACGGGGCCGTGTCCGGGCTTCTGTGCAGGCTATAAATAGGGGTGCTTGGCTCATTTACAAACCATCCCTTGGCAAACCACCTCTCTCACACTTCACCCACCCACCACCACCATCACAACCCACATCCACCACCATCATCAATCATCCATCATCCATCATAGAGTGTGTGAGTAGTCTCGGGATCCAAGATTGATCGTAAGAGTTCTTGACAATCAAAGGCCATGTTTGCCTAAGTCTCTTACATCACTTGGTGAAGACAAGTGTCTAGTGTAATACTTTTTATTTTTAATCTTTTTGCACTTTTTATTTGGTTATGTATTAATGACTTTAATAACTAGTTTATTATGTTGAAGGTGAATCTTTCTTATCATTTGTCCGTAGTGTCTTGGCGTTATTTTACTGTCTATATAAAATAAAAGATTTTCACCATTCTCTCCACGGTCTATATGGAGATATGTTGGCTACCTGGTCGCGGGTTAAGGGAATGGTTTGGTAAGAGTCTTACCTTGTTCAATGTATAGATCCTGCAAGGACCTGGGTCAAATTTAGTAGGACCTCCTTCAATGCCCACTGGTATTGGATGGCAGGGGTCCAAACTCTTTGATCCCCTCATATGTAAGCTACTACTAGAACTTTAAACCGGCTACTTAGAACTGTATCCCTGCTGACTCAGACTACTTAGCCGAGGGTAACGTCACCTTCAAAAGAGGGGCCTACCACATTACGTATTAATAACTTAATTAATTATCTTTCAATAATCCGACCCTTTAGGATTGTATCCTTGCTGACTCAAACTACTGGGTTGAGGGTAACGTCACCTTTAAAAGAGGGGCCTACTACAATAACTAAGATAATCTCTTAAAAAGTGCAAAAGTGCGGAAATAATCCAAGGTTACACTAAACACGAGTCAGATCCAAGTGATTCATCTTGTCTATCTGTTTTTATTTTTATTTTTATTTTCAACATTTTTAGTTTTTATTTTCTAGTTTAAAACATTTTTCTAAACTTTTGATTTGATTAGACGTTGAGGATAAATGGTATTAAAAGCTCTTGTGTCCTTGGACGACCTCGGTATCTTACCAACACTATACTAAGCTCACGATGGGTGCACTTGCCCATATGTGTGTTTGGTGTTAGTAAAATATCGTGTTTTATAAATTTAAAACTTGACTAACGTGTAAAAAGGGCTAAAAATATATATAAAAACATATAACACCACACGCGCATCAAGTTTTTGGCGACGTTGCCGGGGACACAAGGATTTTAAGAAAGCTTAAATCGACGGCCCAATCAGTTTTTCAAAATGCGTGCACATTTTTCTGCATTTTAGTTAGTTTTGCATTTACAGTAGGTTGAATACGGGGCCGTGTTCGCTGAACATGGGGTCATGCTGCATTTTTTTCATAAAACACCCAGATACAGAGTCTGAACACGGAGTCGTGCTCACTGAACACGCCCCTGTGCTGCACAAAACCAGTAACTTTATTCAAACCCCCAGATACAGATCCTGTACACGGGCCGTGCTCACTGAACACGGGGCCGTGTCTAGCCTCTGTTTCCGTTTTTATTTTTGTTTTTTGGTCTCGAGACTCTGTTGTGGTCTGCTGAGTGATTCTCATGGATCAATACTCAGGAGGCTACAACTACACCTATGAGGAGGATGATTATATGGAAGACTATTGCACTAATTGTGGTGACCCGCACTCGGTACAATATTGTGAATTATTTCAACCATCCACTTCATACACCTACTATGAGGAGCCCAGGTACGGGCCATCGACTTCATACACATCCTGTTAAGACCAAAGGTATGAACCTTCTCCCTCATACTCATATTTTGAATAACTAAGGTATGAGCCTTCATACTCATACTTTGAGGAACCAAGATATGAGCCACCACCTTCATATGCTTATTATGAGGAACCATGGCGTGAACAACCCACCTCATATGAGTATTATGAAGAACAAAATTACGACCCTTATCCATCATATACTTACAATGAAGAACAATGGTATGAACCATCTACTTCATATGAGTATTATGATTTATGAGGAACCAAGGATCGAACATCCGGATTCAAGCTTTGAGGATCCCGATCCTTACTCTATCGCCGACATAACCGATAGGATATTAGAACACATTAAAACTATCAAACGTTGCATAAAAGAATCTCGCGCAAGGAAAGAGGAGTCCCGCGCAAGAGAAGAATTAAATAAAAAAGAGATAGTTGAAAATGTAAAAATGGAAGAACAAATAAGTGAAAAACCAACACATGAGTTAAACAACGAAAAGGGTGAGTCCGTTAACGATAAAATTCAAGAAGAGTCTAATTTTGAAGAAATTAATCTCTTGTCACCTTCTTTCGAAAATCATTATTTAGTACCCACTCATGCTAAGTTTTTAAAAGAGTTAAACACTAACACTAAAATTGACGAGGCGGTAAGCATTATGTTAACAAATGATCAAACCTCACTTATAAAAGAAGACCCATTTGAAATCAACATTACACCGGTTCCATGTGTTTTTCAAAACTCCTTTATTAGTAATGTTACAATTGATAAAGATCTTTGTGTTAATGTAATGCCAAACTACCACTACGCCAAATATAGGATACAGCCACACCAAAAAAGTGTGACCGTATACCTTTCGCCACACCAATTTTTTTCCGGTCAAGTGTGACCAAAGGTCCAGTCATCATAGGTATCATACGGCCACACACACTTTTTAGTGGCTAAAGGGTATTAAAAGTGTGGCTAAAGGGTATCAACATTTCTTGCTGGAAGTAAATATTCCCTCTATTAAGTGTGGCTAAACGGTAGCAACAGACACATGAATTAAGTTTATGTGTGACAATTTTTGTTATATAGTCACACGAATTTACTATAAAGCTTGTTTTAGCCACATCTGTTAAAAAAATGTGGCAAAAAAGGTTGTTGTAATCAAGCATTATGTTCGGTAAGCGTGGCTAAAGGGTAGCAACAGCCACATGAAGTTACTACATGTGTGCTTGTTTATATTATATAGTCACATGTATGTACTGTAAGTGTGGCTAAAAACCATTGTCTAATGGTTATGTATATCATTTGGTCACACATATTTTATTATTGTGGTTATTGTCTAACCTTTGGTTACACATTTTTTTTTCTTCCATGACATTTGCTATCATTCTGTCACACAAAATATAACCAAGCGACGATTGTGTGGCTAATGGTTATATATAGTCGCATGAAATTTTGTAACTTTATGTGTGGCTATACTCTCACTTTTGTCACACGTATTTTTTTTTCTTCCATGACATTTGTTATCATTTCGTCACATAAAATAAAACAAACGAAGGATTGCGTGGCTAATGGTTATGTATAGACACATGAGCTTGTAATTTTAAGTGTGCCTATTTTTAATCTTTGGTCACATAGTTTTTTTTCTTCCAGGACATTTGCTATCATTTGGTCACAAAAAGAAAACAAAGTAACGATTGTGTGACTATTCTCTAATCTTTGGTCACACATAATTTGTTTCCCATGACATCTGGTATCATTCCGTCACACAAAAAAGTGGTGATGGTGTGGCTAATGGTTATTTAAAGCTACATGAAATTTTAGAATTTTAAGTGTGACTATGTCTTATCTTTGGTCACACATATCTATTGTGGTATTGTGCGACTATTTTTGTGCAATAATCCATTTTATTTTTATTTTTTTTGGTTAAATAAAAACATTAAACATGAAAAAACTTACAACCCAAATGATATTAACAATAACATACCAAAATTCATACATAAGTTCTCAATTAGAGTACTAAAGCTACAAAACTTCTAAACAAAAGCTATCTACAAATGATGTAGCAATTGCAACAAAACCTGCATCACTCCTAGCAGCACAACACTTGCAACAACAGCAAACCCACTTGCATTCATGAACCTCTACGCTCTTTATGAGATATGACAACATTGCGTTCATGGTCATCAAACAAGTGGGCGAAGAGAGTATTACACAACCATTTGTGGAGTGTATGGACTAGATGGCAACCCTCTGGTTTTGCAAAATCTGCACATTTACGTTGTTTAAGTTTCAGGATCAATCTTTAAAATGTAATTGTCATGTCCTTGTGTATCACAAAACATAGTCTACACTTTTTAGGCTAATCTGAATTAAATGTTTGCTACTAACCTGGGGGATCAAGCTCTAAGAAAGGAAATCTACAGATCAGTTTCTGGATGCAATGTAACAATTTAAGGTGAATCAGAAATTTCTGGTTCGTGCAAATGGCACCATCGCGGCATCACCTGAGATCGACAAGAGAGTTGCGATCTCATTATCTGAGAGTTGGGTATCTGGGCCAGCATCAACTATAATCTCGAGGACTTTAAGAAACAAACCAAATAAAAAACAATCAACAAAATAAGCACAAGAGAACAAAAATCCAAATAAGTGAATTTGAGTATGAGATTAGTGCATGTCTTCATTACAATCTCTGGTTCTTGCTGCATTCTATTGCATACATCCATTAAATCCTCTGTTGCCTGTAAAATAATTAACAAAATAAGCATAAAAGATAGAGATCAAAATCTTGTAGGTTTCTCAATCAATATACAAAACCAAAGAGCGAACTCTACAACATGATACGCCTATTTTGAATATGGTCAACAAAATAGAACCTGCTTTAAACCATTTCAAGATGTAAATATGGATTTATGGAAGCTGGATCTAACAAACGTCAAAACACTTTTTTCTACTTTGCCGCAGCAACAATACGTGCAAAGGTAGAACCTACCTAGAACAGTTACAATATGTAATCGCACCCAAAACCCAAACTTGCACAATCTAATGAAAATGGTAATAAATATTGTGTTGGGTCAGGATGTTTACTTCACATAAAGACAACCAACACCGGATAGAGTTGAGCTAACACAGAGCAAACCTCGGTATTATTGCTTGCTAACCAGCACCTGAAATGACAAAATTGGCTTTCTATCTAAAAAAAGACATTACTATGCATACAACAAAAGCTAGGAACAAACAACATATCTTGTGGTCAGGCTACCGGAGAAGAAAGTTGTTTGCGTTTGACGCCTGTGAAAACCTAATCTCTGAAGGCTGAAGAGTGTATATATACATACAATGTAAAATGTAATTTAGTGTGTATATATGAATAATTTAATTTTAAAATAAAATATTAAATACTAATTATTGTGTGCATCTGAGTGAACATGTCGACGTAATCTTGGCTTAAACATGGTTAAAATTTTTAACAAGCCAACCCGACCCGACCTGAAACCCATTCTGACCTGGACCCATTCCGACCCGAACCCGTTCCGACCCGAACCCGTTTCGACCCAAACCAAAACAACCCTTTTTTTGGATCGACCTGTTCTGACCCGAACCCGTTTTGACCCGCCACCCGACCCGACCCGACCGTTTTGCCAGGTCTAGATTAAAGCATGAAAGGAGAAATGCTCGCCAAGAAGATAGCAAAAAACTTCAGAATGGTGTAATACTTTGATGGGATTTTTGTAAAAAACAGAATCACAGAACTGACTTCAACGGCTAATAATGCAGAAATGGCGATGATCATCAACAATCCGTTCTTGTTAATATCAAAAGCAGATGAGTTATCATTTGTCATACAAGTTCGAATTTTTGTTAGTGCACCCATGAAAATTGGGTTATGCATACATAGAGCGAACACCAAAATCCTGAAATGAAAAAGTTACTCATTTAGAACATTCTAGTCAACCTTAAACAAGTCAAAATTGAAGTTACCACGGTGATATGGAATGTTATAGATAACTACTTGCGATAATAAAATAATTAAGATAAAATATATGACTATTAGCCAATGCTTCAGTAAATCACTTTTTTGTTTATGTAGAACAATAACTTTCAGCATCAGGATTAGTGAATTAACCTGTTACTGTGCAATAAACCCGATTAACAACGTTTGACTAAACCAAACACCCCCTCCTTAACCCCAACGGGAAAGACTTGATTATTTTTTAAGTAGGAACGAAAATCACCTTGAACAAACACTTGTTGGTACCCAGGTGGAAAGCGATGGTGATCGTGTCACAGTAACCGCAATGTTTCCACCCTAAGGATGACAACGGGTCGGGTTCGAGTCGGGTATTGGTAATCCCATACCCATATCCGCTTGTAAAATCGTGTCCCATACCCGACCCAATACCCGTCGGGTATCGGGTTTACCCGCGGGTATCGGGTATACCCGTTGGACACAACTCCAAACCAACTATAATTCAATAGTATCAGCTTTAAGCATCCACCATTGATTAATAACCAATCTGTACACTAATATTATGTGGCCCACTATGCAAAGTTAACCATTAGATTTTAAATTAGTAACATCGAACTTCAATTTGGAATTTAATGAAACTAATTGCAGGTATCACAAACATGTTAATCAATATTCTATATAAAACCAAAATAAGAAGCAAAACAGAAACCGCACCTACAATTGCCGTTTTTAATCCATCGGATTACCCAATCTTCACCACTGATGTAAAAAATTCAATACCTAAACTAAATAAACGGTTACAAAGATAGTTAGTTTCATGATATTTATTTATAAGCCGACAGGCTATTCACTGCAAACGAAATAGGTTCCGATCTCTCACAACCTTACATCACAACCTCACATACATCAACAGTCGTCGATACATGCACTAATGCTTATGCCTTTCCTAGTGAGGGTTAGAGGTTTAGAAAAGTCCCCCACTCCCTCAACTATCCCATTAACATAAAATAAGTTCTCAACTAAACCAAAATATACTAAAAGGCCCCTATTCAAAAAATGAAAACCTAAACTAAATCACGTATCAAATGGTAGACAAAGGCATTACCCATAACCCATCTGTTGGTTCGATCGATTGCAAGGGGATATGATTTGCACCTGGATTCCGCCGTCGTCGTAACCGCTCGTTCGGCGTCGATTTCTCCTATTCACCTCCATTTTCGACCTAAAAACAGAAAACAATCCAAAAACGAATCAATAAACATGAAATGGACGAAATTAACGCAGAAAAACACAAATTATATACCATTTTCAGACCTCTTGATGCTTCGGTGACGGATGGTTCTGTTCAGAAGATGATGACCATTTGTTGTTGGATATAGATCCACTACGATGCATAGAGACGATATCCATGAAGCTTCTTTGTTGTGGTCATCTTAGTCCTCGTAGAGAGAACGTGTTTATCTCTCTTAGTCTGAATCGGAGCTCCGATTCATCTCATCGGAAATTCTGGATGAGGGATTGCAACGGTGGGAGTGATTTTTTTATAGAGAGAGAAAGAAAAGGGGTTTCTTTGAGGAAGACAGATGGCTACTCTCCAAAGATTAGAAACCTAATGGCAAAGGGTGCAACTAACAATAGCAGGGAACATCCCAAGAGCAAGAGATACAACATATTAAAGCACTAGGATGTTACTAAGTACTAAAGTTACTAATTTATACTATATAAATAAATTTATAATTATAATTTATAATTTATAATTATAATATAATATGAATTATAATTTATAATATATAGGTAATATTAAATATTAATATTAATTAATAATAATTAATCAATTAAATAATTAATAATAATAAGTATATAATATAATTATTTCTTACCATGATATATTTCAAAATTATATTTTATTTTTATAATTACTAGTCATATATCTCTTCATGAGTAAGGATGCAACCAGACAGAGCCTTATCAAGTTCGAGCAACAAAGCTCATTTATTTATTGAGTTCGCACTCGTGCCTTGCATGTGAAGCTCATTGAGCCTTATCGAGTCTTAGTGTAATACTGATTTTATTTATATTTAATAGCATTCACCCCTTATTTAGCATGTTTAAACTTGTTTATGAGCTGAGCTCGAATCTAAAAATAAGTTTGTTTAGTAAACGAGCCTAAGCCCGAACTTCACCTATCAAGCTCACGGAAAACTACCAATGATTACTATTGTCCATTGTGTTCCATTAAGGCCCAAACATATGTACGATCTACGATTGACCATTGTGATCCATTAAGGTCTAAGATGGTTCGTGATGTGTGTAAAATGCAACATATAAAACACATCAATTAAGGCATAAAACTAACCCTTTTTAAGTACTAATGTTGGAAAAAGAGTGTTTTTGTCTTCCTTTTGTATTTTCAGGATGAAATGAGCTCAAAATCACAAAAGAAGCAAAAAGACCACTAATTCTACCATAAATACAAGAAAAGGAACAAAAGTAGACTGCCCGGACCCTCAACGGCACCTTCCAAGGCAAAAAGAAGGAAACAGAGTCTGAACACGCCCCGTGTCCAGCGAACACGGGGGCGTGCCCAGGAAGCAGCAGAAAAGACAAACCAGTAGAAGCTTCCATTGCCCACCACGGGGCCGTGTCCAGCGAGCACGGGGGCGTGGTGAAAGTACAGCAGGCGCATTAATTGTAATTCGCAATTACAATTAATGAAGAGAGAGAGTGTCAGGCGGGCAAGGGGCCGTGTCCAGCGGATACGGGGCCGTGTCCAGCCTTCTGTTCAGCCTATAAATAGAGGAGCTTGGCTTCATTCTCTCTCATCCCTTGGCACACCACCTCTCTCACACTTCATCCACCACCCACCACCACCATAACACCATCATCCACCACCATCATCCATTGTTCATCGTAGAGTGTGTGAGTCGTCTCGGGATCCAAGATTGATCGTAAGAGTTCTTGACAATCAAGGCCATGTTTGCCTAAGTCTCTTACATCACTTGGTGAAGACAAGTGTTTAGTATAATACTTTTTATTTTTAATCTTTTGCACTTTTTATTTGGTTTTGTATTAATGACTTTAATAACTAGTTACTTATGTTGAAGGTGATCTTTCCTTATCGTTTGTCCGTGGTGTCTTGGCGTTATTTTACTGTCTATATAAAATAAAAGATTTTCACCATTCATATCTCCACGGTCTATATGGAGGTATGTTGGCTACCTGGTCGGGGGTTAAGGGAACGGTTTGGTAAGGGTCTTGCCCTTGTTCAGCGTTTAGAGGTCCTGCTTGGGACCTGGGTCAAATTTAGTAGGATCTCCTTCAATGCCCATAGGTATTGGATGGCGGGGATCCAAACTCTTTGACCCCCTCATAAGTTAACTACTATTAATACTATAACCCGGCTATTTAGGACTGTATCCCTGCTGACTCAGACTACTTAGCCGAGGGTAACGTCATTGCCAAAAGCGGGGCCTACCATAATTTGCATTAATAACTTAATTCATTATCTTTCAATAATCCGACCCTTTAGGATTGTATCCTTGCTGACTCAAACTACTGGGTTGAGGGTAACGTCGCCTTCAAAAGAGGGGCCTACTACAATAACTAAGATAATCTCTTAAACAAGTGCAAAAGTGCGAAAATAATCAAAGGTTATACTAATACACGTGTCGGAACCAAGTGATTCATCTTGTCTATCTGTTTTTATTTTATTTTTATTTTCAGCATTTAGTTAGTTTTTATTTTTCTTAGTTTAAAACATTTTTCTAACCTTTTTGATTTGATTAGACGTTGAGGATAAACCGGTATTAAAAGCTCTTGTGTCCTTGGACGATCTCGGTATCTTACCAACACTATACTACGTCCACGATGGGTGCACTTGCCCATATGTGTGCTTAGTGTTAGTAAATATCGTGTTTTATAAATTTAAAACTTGGCTAAAAGTGTAAAAAGGGCTTAAATATATATCTAAAAACATATATACACTAACACGCATCAAGTTTTTGGCGCCGTTGCCGGGGACACAAGGATTTTAAGAAAGTTAGGAATCAACGGCCTAATCATATTTTTATTTTTCTTTAATTTTTTAGGATTTTTTTTTATTTTTTTAGCTTCTGCAGAGCTCAGCACGGGGCCGTGCCTGGTCGGACACGGGCCGTGCTCAGCAAAGTTACTGGCAGTTTTTGTTTTTCAAGTTACAGAAGGCTGACCACGGGGCCATGCCGGTGCAACACGGGGCCGTGTCCAACTTCCAGTAACTGGGATCTGGAAAATAATCACTGTATTTCCGACCACGGGGCCGTGTTCGCTCAACACGGGGCCGTGGTGAACCTTCTGACCGACATTCTTTTTTGTTTTTATTGCAGGACTTGGAACCCGACACCATCCTCACGTAGTGTATGAGCTCCAGTTCCAATAAAGACATAAAAGAACCGCTAGAAGAACCCGAACGCTTTCTCAGAAAAAGGTTAAAAGCCAAAAACCAAGAGAAGGTTTCGGGTGATCCACCCCCAATGGCGGACCAACTACCCTTATGGATTATCTACGGCCCACCGTAGGTAATCTAGGCGCCGCTATCAATGCTCCGAATGTCGAAGCCAATAACTTCGAGCTTCGACCGCATTTGATACAAATGCTCCAAAACTCCGCAACCTTCCACGGGCTTGCGGACGAGGATCCCCATCTACATATAACTAATTTCTTAGAAATATGTGATACCTTTCGGATCAATGGGGCATCAAACGACGCCATCCGCCTCCGTATGTTTCCATTCTCATTGAAAGACCGAGCGAAAGCTTGGCTCAACACCCTCCTAGCTGGATCGGTAAACACCTGGGATGAACTAGCCCAAAAATTTCTATATAAGTATTTCCCTCCTTCTAAAACTGCTAAATTAATGGCTGAGATTAATACATACTCACAAGAGGACGGGGAATCCTTATATGAAACTTGGGAAAGGTTCAAGGAGCTATTACGCAAGTGCCCCCATCACGGCCTCGCAATATGGCAACAAGTATCCACTTTCTACAATGGATTGTTGCCACATACTAGGCAGACACTTGATTCTAGCTCCGGGGGACTTTTAGGTAATCGACGCCCACACGAAATATATAATCAAATTGAGGAAATTGCTCAAACCAATTTTCAATGGCACACTCCCCGGGGAAATAAGTCTATCGCCCCGGGCGCCCATAAGGTCGACGAAAGCACCTCTTTACAAGCCCAAATCGAGGCCCTTTCTTCAAAAATAAAAAAAATTAGAAATGACAAAAACAGTCTCGGTTATGGCTTGTGAGGGGTGTGGCGGGTCACATGAAAATTGGAGTTGCATGAAAGAAACGGACGAACAACAAGAAATGGTAAACTACATTGATAATAGACCTAGGCCGTCGGGTCCTCCAACGGGAACCTACAACCAAGGATGGCGAAACCACCCAAACCTTGGTTGGAGGGAAACCGGCAATAGTAGTAACCAACAAACCCAACGAACAAACTTTCAGCAATCAAGGAATGAGTCACAAAATTTCACTCAACAACAAGGTGGACGAGAAAGGCTCGAAGATACTATATCTCGCCTCATCTCCGACACTGATAAGAAAAACTCGGAAAGATTTCTACAATTAGAATCTAATTTTAGGAATCAACAAGCTAGCATTCAAAACATAGAAAAACAAATAAATCAACTAGCACAAAATTTTTCCGAGAGACCGCAAGGCGCATTACCTAGCAATACCGAAACAAACCCAAAGGCGCAAGTTCACCTCATCACACTACGAAACCGCACCGTAGGGCCTGCAGAAGTACCTCCAGCGGCGGAAGAAACGACGCCAACACATCCGCAGGAAAAGAACTCTCCCCCATCACCAGAGCCTATCAAGGCTCCTCGAGTTCCGTACCCCGGTAGGTTAATTCGTCAAAAAACCAATGAGCAATTCGCAAAATTCGAAAGTTTGTTAAAACAATTGCATGTCAATATTCCTTTTATCGAAGTCCTAACCCAAATGCCCAAATACTCTAAATTTATGAGGGACTTCCTTACACATAAAAAGAAAATTGAAAATTTGCAATTAGTTAATTTAGGCGAAGAATGCTCTGCCCTCGTACTCAATAAACTACCCCAAAAGAAAATCGATCCCGGAAGTTTCACGATTCCATGTTCAATAGGGGAATCACCCGTTCGCAATGCCTTGGCCGACTTAGGGGCTAGCATTAACCTCATGCCCTCATCAATGTTCAAAAGGCTTGGCTTGGGAACCACGAGCCCTACAAAAATAAGCATACAACTCGCTGATCGATCAGTCAAATTCCCACAAGGTGTCATCGAAAATGTCTTGGTAAGGGTAAGCAAATTCGTTTATCCCGTTGACTTTGTCATACTCGACATGGAGGAAGACACCGAGGTCCCCCTTATCCTAGGGAGACCCTTCCTTGCCACAGCACAAGCAGTGGTAGACATGAATGAAGGGACACTGACTTTGAGGTATGGGGACGATGAGGTGAAGTTCGGAGTTGGGAAGAAAATAGAGGACGACGACCCGGTCAATTACATGAAGGTTATTGATTCAAGCTTGGATGCCGCTCTCCGACGGTGTAACTTGGGAAGCAAGGCACTCCACTCAGAAGAGATATAACCAGAAATCGGGTCTAGCCAAGGACCCTTATAAACGTGGCGCACCACGGAGGCATTCCGCGGATCTATCCTTAGTTTAGTTTAGTTTAATCTTTTAATTTTTTGCAGAATAAAACACACTCATGGTGGTAATGGATGAAAAAGGGAACGAGAAAAATGGAACCATGCATGAAGAACAGAGCAACCCGACAAAAATCTCCATCACAGAAGGCTCAACACGGGCCGTGCCCAACCAACACGGCCCCGTGCTGAGCCCCTGCAGAAAAATCACCCAGTTCAGGTAACTGGACACGGGCCGTGTTCAGCAGACACGCCCCCGTGTCCAGGCTTCTGTTTCAATTCTGAAATTTTTGTTACTGGCACTTGACCACGGGGCCGTGCCCGGTGAACACGGGGCCGTGTCCAGAGTGCCAGTAACATAAATATTTGCTTTTTAACACACTTTTATACATTTTAATCACCCAAAAATATTGTTTTTGGACACATTGAGGACAATGTGTAATTTAAGTGTGGGGGGGGATGCTAAAACCTTGAAATTTTGCAAAATCCTAAACACAAGCCTTACACAAAACTCTATTGGAACCGCTAAACACCCCAAATTTTTTCAAAAACTTTTTCATTTTTTTTATTTACTTGTCTTAGTTTAAGTTGGGAAGAACAAGTCTAAAAAGGTTATATTTTTACAAGTTTACAACCGATAGCGTCGTGATAAAAAAAGGAACCAACATAAGAAAATTATGAAACGGCATAACAAATCTAGTTTAAAATTCGATTATATACGCTTTGTCACATTAAAAACCCATTCCCACAAAAGTGAGTTTTGAGCCTTTATTGAGCATAAAAATACACATATTTAGATTAAATGCTCATTTTTCGTTTCTTGTGTGAATAGCCGCTCGGTCCTTACAAATCTAGAACTTGCCACGACGATACATTCCCGGTCCTTACCAACTTAAACCCAAGTAAGTAAATGATGGAGGCATTAGGACTAACCATTTTTCTTTCAAAACCATTATTTTTCATTTTTTTTTACCTACCCAAAATCCCCCTAGATAGCCCCTTTGAGCCTAAACCTTTCATTTCATTACCCCCAAAACCATTTTTACCCACCAAAAACCTTTTTCATTTTTTCCCCTTTATTTTAGTAACAAGCTCGGTTTTTCGTCAACTTGCCCTTTCAAGTGACATCAAAAAAAAAAAAAAAAAAAAAAAAAAAAAAAAAAAACTAGATGATGAAGTCAAAAACAAACAAAAGCTACAAAAGCTTGTTTGAAGAAATACTTCAAAAATAATAAGTCACTAAAAACAAGGTATTCTACGAAAACCGACACTTGTTACGATTTTCGCCCTTTTTACTAACCACTAACCAACCACCCACCTTTAAACCCAAGCCTTCACCCCAAAAGTCCTCTTGATATTTACAAAGGTAAAAAGTTAAAAAGGAGGAGGATTGATTGCTTGGCAAGCCTATGGAAGACGTAAGTTCCGTGCCGCTCTCGAGTGATTCACTAAAATATACACCTTCGGCCGAGTGTTGAGTGATCTCCCGTAAGGTATGTGAACTTGTATATAAATGGAATTTTAATAAGGCATGTTATGCCCAACTAAGTAGTTTATCTTGTGAAAAGTTCAAAATAAATCATAACGAATAGGATTGTAAATAACTAAAAATAAAACCTATAAAAACCTTGGATCCCCGACACTCTAGGACAAGCTAAAAAAACTTCTCTTCTACCTATTCCATTTGGGAGTGTAAGCCACATTTAAAGAGTTTTGCTTGAGGACAAGCAAAAGTTCAAGTGTGGGGGTATTTGATGTGTGTAAAATGCAACATATAAAACACATCAATTAAGGCATAAAACTAACCCTTTTTAAGTACTAATGTTGGAAAAAGAGTGTTTTTGTCTTCCTTTTGTATTTTCAGGATGAAATGAGCTCAAAATCACAAAAGAAGCAAAAAGACCACTAATTCTACCATAAATACAAGAAAAGGAACAAAAGTAGACTGCCCGGACCCTCAACGGCACCTTCCAAGGCAAAAAGAAGGAAACAGAGTTTGAACACGCCCCGTGTCCAGCGAACACGGGGGCGTGCCCAGGAAGCAGCAGAAAAGACAAACCAGTAGAAGCTTCCATTGCCCACCACGGGGCCGTGTCCAGCGAGCACGGGGGCGTGGTGAAAGTACAGCAGGCGCATTAATTGTAATTCGCAATTACAATTAATGAAGAGAGAGAGTGTCAGGCGGGCACGGGGCCGTGTCCAGCGGACACGGGGCCGTGTCCAGCCTTCTGTTCAGCCTATAAATAGAGGAGCTTGGCTTCATTCTCTCTCATCCCTTGGCACACCACCTCTCTCACACTTCATCCACCACCCACCACCACCATAACACCATCATCCACCACCATCATCCATTATCCATCATAGAGTGTGTGAGTCGTCTCGGGATCCAAGATTGATCGTAAGAGTTCTTGACAATCAAGGCCATGTTTGCCTAAGTCTCTTACATCACTTGGTGAAGACAAGTGTTTAGTATAATACTTTTTATTTTTAATCTTTTGCACTTTTTATTTGGTTTTGTATTAATGACTTTAATAACTAGTTACTTATGTTGAAGGTTATCTTTCCTTATCGTTTGTCCGTGGTGTCTTGGCGTTATTTTACTGTCTATATAAAATAAAAGATTTTCACCATTCATATCTCCACGGTCTATATGGAGGTATGTTGGCTACCTGGTCGGGGGTTAAGGGAACGGTTTGGTAAGGGTCTTGCCCTTGTTCAGCGTTTAGAGGTCCTGCTTGGGACCTGGGTCAAATTTAGTAGGATCTCCTTCAATGCCCATAGGTATTGGATGGCGGGGATCCAAACTCTTTGACCCCCTCATAAGTTAACTACTATTAATACTATAACCCGGCTATTTAGGACTGTATCCCTGCTGACTCAGACTACTTAGCCGAGGGTAACGTCACCGCCAAAAGCGGGGCCTACCATAATTTGCATTAATAACTTAATTCATTATCTTTCAATAATCCGACCCTTTAGGATTGTATCCTTGCTGACTCAAACTACTGGGTTGAGGGTAACGTCGCCTTCAAAAGAGGGGCCTACTACAATAACTAAGATAATCTCTTAAACAAGTGCAAAAGTGCGAAAATAATCAAAGGTTATACTAATACACGTGTCGGAACCAAGTGATTCATCTTGTCTATCTGTTTTTATTTTATTTTTATTTTCAGCATTTAGTTAGTTTTTATTTTTCTTAGTTTAAAACATTTTTCTAACCTTTTTGATTTGATTAGACGTTGAGGATAAACCGGTATTAAAAGCTCTTGTGTCCTTGGACGACCTCGGTATCTTACCAACACTATACTACGTCCACGATGGGTGCACTTGCCCATATGTGTGCTTAGTGTTAGTAAATATCGTGTTTTATAAATTTAAAACTTGGCTAAAAGTGTAAAAAGGGCTTAAATATATATCTAAAAACATATATACACTAACACGCATCAGTTCGTCAAGACTAGTATAATCTACTACTGTTCATTGTGGTCCATTGAGGCCCAATATGGTCCATTAAGACATGTATGATCTAATACTGTTCATTGTGACCCATTAAGGCCTAGTATAGTCCATTAAGACATCTATGATCTATTATTGTCCATTGTAATCTATTAAGGCCTAATATGGTCCATCTATTATTGTCCATTGTGATCCATTAAAGCCTAATATGGTCTACTAAGACATGAATGATGTGCTATTTGCCATTGTGATCCATTTAGGGCCAATATGGCCAATTAAGACAAATATAATCTACCATTGTTTATTGTGATCCATTAAGGCCCAATATGGTCCATTAAGACATATATGATCTACGATTGTCCATTGTGATCCATTAAAGCTTAATATGGTCGATTAAGACGTATATGAGCTACTATTATCCATTATGACCCACTAAGGCCCAATATGGTCTACTATGACATGAATAATGTGCTATTTGCCATTGTGATCCATTTAGCCCAACATGGCCAATTAAGACAAATATAATCTACCATTGTTTATTGCGATCCATTAAGGCCCAATATAGTCCATTAAGACATATATGATCTACTATTGTCCATTGTGATCCATGAAGGCCCAATATGGTCTATTAAGACATGTATGATCCACTGCTAGACATTGTGACCCATCTAGGCCCACTATGGTCTTTTAACACATATTATCTAATATTACCTATTGTGACCCATTAAAGCCTAATATGGTTTATTAAGACATATAAGATCTCTTATTGTCCATCGTGACCCATTAAGGCTCAATATGATTAATTTACACATATATGGTCCACTATTTGTCATTGTGATCCATTAAGATCCAATATGTTCCATTAACACACATATGATCTACTATCGTTCATCATGATCCATTACGGCCCTATATGGTAAATTAAGAAATGTATGATCTACTATTGTTTATTGTGGTTAATTAACACCCCATATGGTTCATTACAATGTATATGATTCACTATTGGTCACCATGATCTATTAAGGCTCAATATGTCCATTAAAACGTATATAATTATAGATCGAGATACACTTGGTACCGTACCTACGGACACCGAAAATCGCAAAATATGGGTACCGATACCGAAAATGTTCATTATGGTACTGCACAGTACCGGTATTTTAATGTAAAATGTGGTAAAATACCGGTACCATACCGAACTAAAAGTACAAGTACCAAGAACTTTAAAAAGTCGGTACTGAATCGATACCTAAAACGTTTCGATACGAGAAATTCGGTACTGGTACTAATATGCATATATTAAATATACTAACATATTTTTAAAATGTAAACGAGTAGTGATGTGTGTAAAATGCAACATATAAATCACATCAATTAAGGTATAAAACTAACCCTTTTTAGTACTAATGTTGGAAAAAGAGTGTTTTTGTCTTCCTTTTGTATTTTCAGGATAAAATGAGCTCAAAATCACAAAAGAAGCAAAAAGACAACTAATTCTAGCATAAATACAAGAAAAGGAACAAAAGTAGACTGCCCGGACCCTCAACGGCACCTCCCAAGGCAAAGAAGAGAAAACAGAGACTGAACACGCCCCGTGTCCAGCGAACACGGGGGCGTGCCCAGGAAGCAGCAGAAAAGACAAACCAGTAGAAGCTTCCATTGCCCACCACGGGGCCGTGTCCAGTGGGCACGGGGGCGTGGTGAAAGTACAGCAGGCGCATTAATTGTAATTGCGAATTACAATTAATGAAGAGAGAGAATGTCAGACGGGCACGGGGGCGTGTCCAGCGGACACGGGGCCATGCCCAGCCTTCTGTTCAGCCTATAAATAGGGGAGCTTGGTTTCATTCTCTTTCATCCCTTGGCACACCACCTCTCTCACACTTCATCCACCACCCACCACCACCATAACACCATCATCCACCACCATCATCCATTGTCCATCGTAGAGTGTGTGAGTCGTCTCGGGATCCAAGATTGATAGTAAGAGTTCTTGAGAATCAAGGCCATGTTTGCCTAAGTCTCTTACATCACTTGGTGAAGACAAGTGTTTAGTATAATACTTTTTATTTTTAATCTTTTGCACTTTTTATTTGGTTTTGTATTAATGACTTTAATAACTAGTTACTTATGTTGAAGGTGATCTTTCCTTATCGTTTGTCCGTGGTGTCTTGGCATTATTTTACTGTCTATATAAAATAAAAGATTTTCACCATTCATATCTCCACGGTCTATATGGAGGTATGTTGGCTACCTGGTCGGGGGTTAAGGGAACGGTTTAGTAAGGGTCTTGCCCTTGTTCAGCGTTTAGAGGTCCTGCTTGGGACATGGGTCAAATTTAGTAGGATCTCCTTCCATGCCCATAGGTATTGGATGGCGGGGATCCAAACTCTTTGACCCCCTCATAAGTTAACTACTATTAATACTATAACCCGGCTATTTAGGACTGTATCCCTGCTGACTCAGACTACTTAGCCGAGGGTAACGTCACCGCCGAAAGCGGGGCCTACCACAATTTGCATTAATAACTTAATTCATTATCTTTCAATAATCCGACCCTTTAGGATTGTATCCTTGCTGACTCAAACTACTGGGTTGAGGGCAACGTCGCCTTCAAAAGAGGGGCCTACTACAATAACTAAGATAATCTTTTAAACAAGTGCAAAAGTGCGAAAATAATCAAAGGTTATACTAATACACGTGTCGGATCCAAGTGATTCATCTTGTCTATCTGTTTTTATTTTATTTTATTTTTCAGCATTTAGTTAGTTTTTATTTTTCTTAGTTTAAAACATTTTTCTCACTTTTTGATTTGATTAGATGTTGAGGATAAACCGGTATTAAAAGCTCTTGTGTCCTTGGACGACCTCGGTATCTTACCAACACTATACTACGTCCACGATGGGTGCACTTGCCCATATGTGTGTTTAGTGTTAGTAAATATCGTGTTTTATAAATTTAAAACTTGGCTAAAAGTGTAAAAAGGGGCTTAAATACTCATCAAAAATATATTACACCTAACGCACATCAAGTTTTTGGCGCCGCTGCCGGGGACACAAGGATTTTAAGAAAGCTTAAAATCGACGGCCTAATCAGTTTTTCAAAACCCTTTCAAAACGCGCGCACATTTTTCTGCATTTTAGTTTAGTTTGCATTTACAGTAGCCTGAACACGGGGCCGTGCTCACTGAACACGCCCCCGTGCTGCATATTTTTAGAGTAGATACCCAGATACAGAGTCTGAACACGGGGCCGTGCTCGCTGAACACGCCCCCGTGCTCAACGTGACCAGTAACTTTAATTAAAACGCCCAGATACAGACCCTGAACACGGGGCCGTGTTCACTCAACACGGGGCCGTGTCCAGCTTCTGTTTCCGTCTTATTTTTGTTTTCTGGTCCCGAGACTCAGTTGTGGTCTGTTGAGTGATTCTTATGGATCAATACTCAAGAGGTTACAACTACACCTATGATGAGGATGATTATAGGGGTAATTATTGCACTAATTGTCGTAACGCACGCTCGGTTCAATATAATACTTCATATCAACCATCCAATTCATACAACTACTATGAGGAGCCCAGGTACGAGCCATCAACTTCATACACATCCTATGAAGACCAAAGGTATGAACCTCCTCCCTCATACTCATATTTTGATGAACCAAGGTATGAGCCTTCATACTCATACTTTGAAGACTCAAGATATGAGCCACCACCTTCATATACTTATTATGAGGAACCATGGCGTGAACAACCCACCTCATATGAGTACTATGAAGAACAAAGTTTCGACCCTTATCCATCATATACTTATAATGAAGAACAATGGTGTGAACCATCTACTTCATATGAGAATTATGAGGAGCCAAGGATCGAACAACCGGATTCAAGCTTTGAGGATCCAAATTCTTTTTCTCTCACCGAAGTGACCAATAGGATATTAGAACACATTAAAACTATCGAACGTTACATGAAAGAATCTCGCGCAAGGGAAGAGGAATCCCGCGCAAGAGAAGAATTAAAAAATGATAATAATGTAGAGATAGTTGAAAATGTAAAAATGGAAGAATAAGAAAGTGAAAAACCGACACATGAGTTAAACAACGAAAAAGGTGAGTCCGATAATGTTAAAATTCAAGAAGAGTCTAATTTTGAAGAAATTAATCTCTTGTCACCTACTTTCGAAAATCATTGTTTAGTAACCCCTCATGCTAAGTTTTTAAAAGAGTTAAACACTAGTGCTAAAATCAAAGAAATAGTGAGTGTTAAGTTAACTAATGATCAAACCTCGCTAATAAAAGAAGATCCTTTTGAAATTAACATTACACCGGTTCCATGTTTCTTTCAAAATTCCTTTATTAGTAATATCACCATTGATAAAGATCTTTGTGTTAACATAATGCCTAACTACATTTTTGAAAAATTAAGTATTAGTGATTTTACTCCACTTCAAATTCCCATTTTTCTATCCGATCGAAAAGTAATGAAATCAATCGGTGTAGTTGAAGATGTTTTGGTTCAAACAAATCAAATGGTAATCCCAACCGACTTCGTCATCCTTGATGACGCTCCACTAGTCTTAGGAAAACCTTTTGTACAAACTCATAAAGCTTTGAAAAACCGGAAATTCAACAATCTACCTCTTCAGTTAGGGGCATTCAAAAGGAGCATAGACCTTGAGCGTTCAATGAAATATCCTTTTGGCAATAATGACCCCCTAATTGAAGATGAAGCTGAACCACCCGATACGACTAACGAAGAAGACCACTTTGTCGAAGAAGAGATAGCCATAGAACAAACCTTTAAGATTCTTAATCAAGATGAGCCACAAAATAAGGTGTCTTCTAAAGACCCACCCATTGAGCTCAAAGAACTTCCTAAAGGTTTGGAAAATGCTTTTCTAGGCAAAGATGGTAGTTTACCTGTAATTATTTCATCTAAATTAAGTAACGTAGAAAAAGAGAAATTAGTTAACTTGCTTAAAAAACACAAAAACGCGATCGCTTGGAAGCTTGTAGATATTAAAGGAATAAGCCCTTCCATGTGCACGCACAAAATTTTAATGAATGATGACTACAAAACGGTAATTCAACCACAATGAAGAGTGAACCCCAATGTTCAAGAAGTGGTTAAGAATGAAGTCATCAAACTACTTGACGCCGGACTAATCTACCCTATCTCCGATAGCCCGTGGGTAAGTCCCGTTCAAGTAGTCCCAAAGAAAGGAGGTATGACGGTAATAACTAATCAGAAAAATGAATTAATACCAACGAGAACCGTCACAGGATGGAGAGTTTGTATAGATTATAGGCGATTAAATGAAGCAACAAGGAAAGACCACTTTCCTTTACCCTTCATTGATCAAATGTTAGAAAGATTGTCCGGTCATAAATTTTATTGTTTCTTAGATGGTTTTTCAGGTTACTTTCAAATACCGATAGCACCAGAAGACCAAGAGAAAACAACTTTCACATGTCCCTACAGAACTTTCGCATATCGACGCATGCCATTCGGTCTATGTAATGCGCCTGCAACATTCCAACGTTGTATGGTCGCCATTTTCCATGATATGATCGAAAAGACAATGGAAGTCTTCATGGATGACTTTTCCATCTTTGGAGACTCATATGACCAATGCCTCGATAATCTTGAACGAATGCTATCCCGATGTGAGGAAACTAACCTCGCCCTTAACTGGGAAAAATGCCATTTCATGGTAACAGAGGGAATAGTACTCGGTCACAAAATCTCAAGCGAAGGAATGGAAGTTGATCGAGCAAAAATAGAGACAATTTCTCGATTACCTCCTCCATCCTCCGTACGAGCAATCAGAAGTTTCCTAGGACATGCCGGATTTTATAGAAGGTTTATCAAAGACTTTTTAAAAATCTCAAGGCCTCTAACAAAATTACTTGAAAAAGATGCACCCTTCATCTTTGACAAGGAATGCAATCAAGCATTTCTAACCCTCAAGGAAATGCTAGTCAATGCACCTATCATGATAGCGCCAGATTGGAAATTTCCTTTCGAAATCATGTGCGATGCAAGTGACTTTGCTGTTGGAGCAGTCTTGGGACAAAGAAAAGAAAAGCATTTCCACCCAATTTATTATGCTAGTAAAACTCTTAATGATGCACAAGAAAATTATACAACTACAGAAAAAGAATTACTAGCAGTGGTATTTGCTTTTGATAAATTTCGTTCTTATCTTGTTCTTTCTAAAACAGTAGTCTATACAGACCATGCAGCCATCAGGTACCTCTTCAAGAAGCAAGACGCAAAACCCCGTTTGATCAGATGGATTCTACTCCTCCAAGAATTCGACATCGAAATCAAGGACAATAGAGGAGCAGAAAACACTGCTGCAGATCATCTCTCACGCTTAGAAGACCCAGCTTTGGAGACAACCAGAGACGAGCAAATCAACGAGAAATTTCCCACGGAATCCTTGGAAATGATGGAGAGTAGACAAGAGCCATGGTATGCCGACTACGCTAATTTCCTAGCTAGCGGTATAGTCACCAAAGGATGGCCACATCATCAAAGAAAGAAATTCTTTACTGATGTAAAGCATTACTTTTGGGAAGACCCCTATCTTTTCAAAATGTGTGCCGACCAGCTCATCGGAAGGTGTGTCCATGGTAATGAAGCACAAAGAATTCTCCGTCATTGTCATGAAGGTCCATACGGAGGACATCATGATGCCGCAAGTACCGCACGAAAGGTATTTGATTCTGGATTTTACTGGCCAACCATTTACAAGGATGCACAAAACCTTGTAAAGACATGTGATGCCTGCCAGAGATCAGGTAATATTTCTTCCAAAAACGAAATGCCTCAAAATGGCATTCTCGTCTGTGAAATCTTTGATGTGTGGGGACTCGATTTCATGGGACCGTTCCCACCTTCAAAGGGAAACAAATATATACTTGTGGCAGTCGATTACTTGTCTAAATGGGCGGAGGCCGAGGCTCTTCCAACAAATGATGGAAGAGTAGTGGTAAAATTTTTGAAAAAAACTGTTCTCTCGCTTCGGGACACCAAAGGCTTTAATAAGTGATAGAGGTACCCATTTTTGCAATCATCAACTCGAAAAAATATTAACAAGGTATGGGGTCTATCACCGGGTCTCAACAGCATATCACCCTCAAACAAATGGGCAAGCCGAAGTGACTAATCGAGGTTTAAAACGAATACTTGAAAAAACCGTAGGAATAAATAAAAAAGAATGGGCCGACAAGTTAGACGACGCTTTATGGGCTTTCCGAACTGCTTATAAAACAACTATAGGCACAACCCCATATAAACTTGTCTATGGAAAAAGTTGTCACTTACCAGTAGAAATAGCTCACAAAGCCTACTGGGCAATAAAATACGTAAACTTAGATTTAGAAAATGCCGGTAAAAATCGATTTTGTCAAATAAATGAATTAGACGAGCTAAGGAATTATGCATATTCTAACTCCGAAATTTATAAAGAAAGAATGAAAAATTTACATGATAAATATATTAAATCTAATGAATTTCGGGTTGGAGATCAAGTTCTATTGTTTAATTCACGACTTCGATTATTTCCTGGTAAGCTAAAATCTAGGTGGTCAGGACCTTTTTCCGTCACCTATGTTTTTCCACACGGTGCAGTAGAAATTAAAACTCGAAATGGGATACCATTTAAAGTCAATGGACAACGGCTAAAACTCTACCGAGGATCCATTCACTTCAAACGGTTAACGAATAAACTCATACCCGACATGTTACAGGTAAGTGTACGTTTAAAAAACCGGTAAGTCTTCTAGCCATTTTCGGAAATAAGGGGCATGCACACGAGCACAAAAAAAAAATATTTTTTTTCAAAAACTTTTCTCGGCACGGGGCCGTGTCCACTGGACACGGGGCCGTGTCGAGGCAACTGTCGGGATAAAACCCTCTTTTCCTATCAGTTACACCATAGAACACGCCCCGTATAGCCGAAAACGCTCTGGTTCCAGGCGATTTTCTGCAGTTTTCCGACGTCACTACCGAGTTTAACAACGTCAAGGTATGATTCTATCATCTCTAGTAGTTAGATTAGTTACTTGCATGTAGTTAAAACATCAAAAATTGGGGAAAAATCTAGGGTTCTTCATGTTCATCCGGATCGAACTCAAAATTTTTGATGAAATCTGTTAGTAGTAGTTTAGATTAGTATAGTAGGAAGTAAATAAACATGTATTGTTGATAGATTCGTTCGATTTCCAACTGAAACCCCAAACCCTTGTTCTTGAACCGAAAAACACGAAATTGAAAGGGTAAACGGTTTGTTTTGGGAAAAACGACACTTAGGGTTTCATTTTCGGGGGAAACCGCTACTATTGGGCTAAAAATTTTCAGGTTTTCGAAACCGGGACGAAAAATGAAATTTTTGGGTTACAGACGCCTGGACACGGGGCCGTGTCCGCTGAACACGGGGCCGTGTCCAGCCCACTGTTTACAGTTTCACTCCAATTATCTTTGTTTCGTACTAACTTTTGATGTATTCTTTCAGATGTCGAAATTCACAAGGTTTAACGCAAGCGAACTTGACGCTAGGGCACGATACGAGATACTACAAACAAGACCGGAGGAGTACCCTAGGCGGGCATGTACCGACTTGTTAACCATGGTGAATCAACTTGACCGATTCAACAACATTGTGAGAGGTCCACTGGCAGTTGCATTGAACACCCGGCTTCGGTCGGTGCATTAATGCACAATGGAGTTTTACAGTACTTTCATTTTCAACTCAAGGTGTGAACCGTTTGACCATGAGGCGGTCACATTCCGATGTGGAGGGACCACGTTCACAACCTCCATGGCACAGTTTGGAGCTATCATAGGGCTATATAGTGAAGAGGAATCGGGAAATGAAGAGAATACTGGGGGATTACGAGACTTGGATGCAACTGAACGTCAAGCCGCATGGGCTCAGATCGGTGAAGGAATCTACAACCCTAGCAGCACCAAGAGTACCAAACTGAGGGACCCGCTTTACCGCTACATTCACAGGCTCCTCACCTACTCGCTGAACCAGCGTCACGACAGTAGTGGCGTTGTAGGGTTGAAAGATTTGGTTGTCCTTCACTGCATCCACAACCAGAAGCCTCTCGATGTTCCTTATCTCTTGCTACGGAACATGCACCTAAATCGCCTTGCTCACGCTCCTACACCTATCTTCTTCGGGGGATGGGTGTACCGTCTTTTCAAGCATTTCACGAATATCCCAAGGTCCTTTGAAAGGAGTCCATGGTCGGGACGGGTCGATTACCACATTTGCCGAGCCATGAACTTGCTTTATGAAGCGGAAGACGGGACGGTGATCTTTCAAAGGACGCAAGGCTATGCATGGAACCCGCAGGAGGCTCTAGTTCTTCATGCACCACCTCCCCATTTTCAGTACCCACCCCAAGGCGATCCGGGTCAATCCTCCTCTCAAGGAGGCGGTTTTCCTAACTTTCAAAGTTTACATGATCTTTTGCAGGAAAACCTTATGTGCACCAGGAACACCTACAATCTCGCCAACAACACATACCACCGGGTTGGAGCTATCGAGCGCAACGTTAACGATATACAAGATGATATCGGTAGCATCCGGGAGTACATGGCGAGGCATGGGGGTGGAGGTGATGGTAGTGATGAAGACATGGAGTAGGAGGCTTGAAGGAACAAGGGGCTGGTTGGTGATAAGCCCACAGGTTTAAGTGCCCTTCTCTCTATCAAACAATTTATGGCCTGCGTGCCATTTGTCGAACAATTTACTTTCTCTAACTATTTTTTATCTTTGTTTTATTTTTACTTTATGCTTGGATGATACTTGACGATGGTAATTTAGGATGGTTTATGCTTGTTTGGTTTGGTATTGAGTGATTAAGCAGGTGCAATGCAAGGGTTAGAGTGCTAAACATTAGCACTTGCAGCCCCAAAATGGAGAAACCGGGAGACAAAACCTGTTTTTCAGGCTCACAGACTGTCCACACGGGGACGTGTCCAGCCGACACGCCCCCGTGTTCAGCTCCCAGACCTGCTGTTTGGTTACTGACCTGCAATTATTTGCCAGACACGAGGCCGTGTCCAACCGACACGCCCCCGTGTTCATCTTCTGTAAGTTTTCAATACTGGCAGTTCACCACGGGGCCGTGTCCAATGGACACGGGGCCGTGTTCAGACTGCCAGTAACAAAAATCTTTGCTTTTTAACCTACTTTTACACATCCTAATCAACCAAAAATCTTATTTTTGGACACATTGAGGACAATGTGTAATTTAAGTATGGGGGGATGCTAAAACCTTGAATTTTGCAAATCCTAAATACAAGCCTTACACAAAACTCTATTGGAACCGCTAAACACCCCAAATTTTTTCAAAAACTTTTTCATTTTTTTTACTTGTCTTAGTTTAAGTTGGGAATAACAAGTTCTAAAAAGGTTATATTTTTATAAGTTTACAACCGATAGCGTAGTGATAACAAAGAACCAACATAAGAAAATTATGAAACGGCATAACAAGTCTAGTTAAAAATTCGATTATATATACTTGATCACATTAAAAACCCTCCCACAAAAGTGAGTTTTGAGCCTTTATTGAGCATAAAAATATACATATTTAGATTAAATGCTCATTTTTCGTTTCTTGTGTGAATAGCCGCTTGGTTCTTACAAATCTAGAACTTGCCACGACAATACATTTCCGGTCCTTACCAACTTAAACCCAAGTAAGTAAATAATGGAGGCATTAGGACTAACCATTTTTTCTTTCAAAACCATTATTTTTACCTACCCAAAATCCCCCTAGATAGCCCCTTTGAGCCTAAACCTTTTCATTTCATTACCCCAAAACCCTTTTCACCCACCAAAAACCTTTTTTATTTTTCACCCTTTATTTCAGTAACAAGCTCGGTTTTTCGTAAACTCGCCTTTTTATGTGATGAAAAAAAAAAACAACAATGATGAAGTCAAAAACAAACAAAAGCTATATAAAAGCTTGTTTGGAGAAATACTTCAAAATAAAAAGTCGCTAAAGACAAGGTATTTTACGAAGACCGACGCTTTTACGATTTTTCGCCCTTTTTACTAACCACTAACCCAACCACCCACCTTTAACCCAAGCCTAACCCTTCACCCCAAAAGTCCTCTTGATATTTACAAAGGTAAAAAGTTAAAAAGGAGGAGGATTGATTGCTTGGCAAGCCTATGGAAGGCGTAAGTTCCATGCCGCTCTCGAGTGATTCACTAAAAATATACACCTTCGGCCGAGTGTTGAGTGATCCCCCGTGAGGTATGTGAACTTGTATATAAATGGAATTTTAATAAGGCATGCTATGCCGAAATAAGTAATTTATCTTATGAAACGTTCAAAATAAATCATAACGAATAGGATTGTAAATAAATAAAAATAAAACTTACAAAGACCTTGGATTCCCGACACTCTAGGACAAGCTAAAAACCTTCTCTTCTACCTATTCCATTTGGGAGTGTAAGCCACATTTAAAGAGTTTTGCTTGAGGACAAGCAAAAGTTCAAGTATGGGGGTATTTGATGTGTGTAAAATGCAACATATAAATCACATCAATTAAGGTATAAAACTAACCCTTTTTTAGTACTAATGTTGGAAAAAGAGTGTTTTTGTCTTCCTTTTGTATTTTCAGGATAAAATGAGCTCAAAATCACAAAAGAAGCAAAAAGACAACTAATTCTAGAATAAATACAAGAAAAGGAACAAAAGTAGACTGCCCGGACCCTCAACGGCACCTCCCAAGGCAAAGAAGAGAAAACAGAGACTGAACACGCCCCGTGTCCAGCGAACACGGGGGCGTGCCCAGGAAGCAACAGAAAAGACAAACCAGTAGAAGCTTCCATTGCCCACCACGGAGCCGTGTCCAGTGGGCACGGGGGCGTGGTGAAAGTACAGCAGGCGCATTAATTGTAATTGCGAATTACAATTAATGAAGAGAGAGAATGTCAGACGGGCACGGGGGCGTGTCCAGCGGACACGGGGCCGTGCCCAGCCTTCTGTTCAGCATATAAATAGGGGAGCTTGGTTTCATTCTCTTTCATCCCTTGGCACACCACCTCTCTCACACTTCATCCACCACCCACCACCACCATAACACCATCATCCACCACCATCATCCATTGTCCATCGTAGAGTGTGTGAGTCGTCTCGGGATCCAAGATTGATAGTAAGAGTTCTTGAGAATCAAGGCCATGTTTGCCTAAGTCTCTTACATCACTTGGTGAAGACAAGTGTTTAGTATAATACTTTTTATTTTTAATCTTTTGCACTTTTTATTTGGTTTTGTATTAATGACTTTAATAACTAGTTACTTATGTTGAAGGTGATCTTTCCTTATCGTTTGTCCGTGGTGTCTTGGCATTATTTTACTGTCTATATAAAATAAAATATTTTCACCATTCATATCTCCACGGTCTATATGGAGGTATGTTGGCTACCTGGTCGGGGGTTAAGGGAACGGTTTGGTAAGGGTCTTGCCCTTGTTCAGCGTTTAGAAGTCCTGCTTGGGACCTGGGTCAAATTTAGTAGGATCTCCTTCAATGCCCATAGGTATTGGATGGCGGGGATCCAAACTCTTTGACCCCCTCATAAGTTAACTACTATTAATACTATAACCCGGCTATTTAGGACTGTATCCCTGCTGACTCAGACTACTTAGCCGAGGGTAACGTCACCGCCGAAAGCGGGGCCTACCACAATTTGCATTAATAACTTAATTCATTATCTTTCAATAATTCGACCCTTTAGGATTGTATCCTTGCTGACTCAAACTACTGGGTTGAGGGTAACGTCGCCTTCAAAAGAGGGGCCTACTACAATAACTAAGCTAATCTCTTAAACAAGTGCAAAAGTGCGAAAATAATCAAAGGTTATACTAATACACGTGTCGGATCCAAGTGATTCATCTTGTCTATCTGTTTTTATTTTATTTTATTTTTCAGCATTTAGTTAGTTTTTATTTTTCTTAGTTTAAAACATTTTTCTCACTTTTTGATTTGATTAGACGTTGAGGATAAACCGGTATTAAAAGCTCTTGTGTCCTTGGACGACCTCGGTATCTTACCAACACTATACTACGTCCACGATGGGTGCACTTGCCCATATGTGTGTTTAGTGTTAGTAAATATCGTGTTTTATAAATTTAAAACTTGGCTAAAAGTGTAAAAAGGGGCTTAAATACTCATCAAAAATATATTACACCTAACGCACATCAAGTAGTAACAAATACGGTTTAGAATATATAATATTAATTAATAGTTTGAATTTCTAAATATGTAGTAAGATTTGTTTTTGTTTTTTTTAATATTAATTAAGGTAATCTTTTATTGAGATTATTTTGGGGGGAAATTTAAATTTTAGGATGAAATATTTTGGGGGAAAATTTTATGATGAATGGGGGGAATCGAAATATTTTGGAGGGAAGTTTAAATTTTAGGATGAAATGTTTTAGAGGGAACTTTTAAAGATGTAGTTAGTTTAACATTTGGTCACACATTTTTTGCATGACATTTGAAATCATTTCGTCACATAAAATAAACAAAGTGATGATAGTGTGGCAAATATTTATGCAAACTCACATGAAATTTTGTAATTTTAAGTGTGATCATTGTCTAATCTTTGGTTATACAAAATTATATATGTGGCCATATGTATTTGCTTTTAGTCACATTATTAAACATATATTGTGGTCATAGATCCCATTTGGCTACACTACTATAATGTGGCTGTTTTTTCTTAACGTGTGCCCAAAGGTTTCGAATACATCTGTTTTTAGTCACATGAAACAAATATTATGGCCATAGATCACATCTAGCAACATTTTTTAGCGTGGCTAATAAATGTCACACTTTTTTTTAAAGTGTGGCTAAATGTTTTGAATACACGTGTTATTGGTCACCTAAAAACAAATAATGTGGTCGTATATCACATTTAGCCACACTTTGCAAGTGTGGCTAATAAATGTCACATTTATGTTCACAAAGTGTGGCTAAGGTGTCAAATGCATGTGTTTTTTGTCACATGAAACAAAAATATGCGGCCATAGATCACATTTGGCCACACATTTCGAGTTGTGGCTAATAAGTGTCACATTATTTTCTAAAAGTGTGGCCAAAGGTTCTGGATTGGTGTACAATTGTCACATTAATAAAAAAAATGTGTGGCAAAAGGTGTTTTAAAATGTTATGAGTGACCTTTAGCCACACATTCTGTTTTGCCAAAAGTGTGGCCGTAGCCCATTTTTCACGTAGTGTATATAGATCACTTGGATGAATGTTTTCAAACGATGTCACGCAACAATGTTTACAAAGACAAATGTTTTCAGTCAAGATTCATGGCTACAATGGTTTTGGTTTTACATAAATCAACTTGTAAAGTTGATAAAACATATTGCAATATTAAACACTTTTGATTTCAAGGTACATACTCGACAACTCTCGTAGTTGGACCAAGTATTGTAATATGGATTTAAAGCCATGAATTTGACATACAAAACCTATGTACTCGCCGGCATTTTTATGCTAACTGTTTTTCACATATGTTTCAGGTTCTATGATGTGACGATTGTTGATTGTTTGCTCCACATAGGATGGACGCGGGCTTTAGTGACTTAAAACTAGAAAGACAATTGTTGTACTTGTTTGGTATATATCAAAAACTACGAGTCTATTAATGAAATAAAATAAAAGAAAACTTCAATTACCATGTGTTGTGAAGCAATGATTCTGTGACATGACTCCCCGATGTTTCTGCCGTGGTTTGTTGTATTTCGCGGTCGGGGTGTTACAGAAAAGTTGGTATCGGAGCTCATGGTTATAGGGAATTAGGTTATTAGAAATGCTCTTGACCTAGTCTATAACCTTCCTATGAGCCTAACACAAGTTTCTCGTGTTTAGATTCTTAATACAATACCAATCACCTATCCTTAGGTGATTAACAAAAACAAAACACAATTCATTATCTCAAGTCAAAATTTTTCCAAAACATCACACGAAATCATCTATCCTTAGATGATTTGTTTTAGGCTTTTAAGCCTTTTTTGTTTCCAAAATCTCGTCACAGTTTGGGCTTTAAATGTGAACATGTGCAATCCGGAAGGGTGGGTGCCTGTACTCTGAGTTTTCTGTCTAAGGCTAGAGTGTTCGTACAAATCCGCATCACCGGACTAGTCACTCTTACCTGGGAACTCTTCGGGTGAGTGTCCACCTATAGGCTAAAACATATCTTCGTGATACATTATAAAGACCCACTTACTTTGATTCGTCATCGTGATGTTTGTTTGTTTTAGTTAACGAGCAAATGGTCACGATCTTCATGTTTCGTCGATATTTTTAATACCTCTTTTGTTTATCCAAATGTCAATCTCACATGTTTCCCATGTTTCCTTATTCTTTTAGAATGCCTCCTAGAAGCGATCAAACTCAAGATGTTGCAATAGCAGCCTTAGTCGCTCAGCAAATCGTTGTTGTGCTCCCGAACCTTGTTAATCAGATAAATCAAGAGAACAACAACAATAACAATAACAATGCTCAGTGCAACTACAAGACATTCAATTCGCCTAACCGCTTAAATTTTCGGGGTCTGAAGGAGCTACTGGGCTCCTATAATGGTTCAAGAGTTTGGAAAGCACATTCCGACACGTTCAATGCCCAAACGAGTGAAAGGTTGAGTTTGCATCTAATGTCTTTGAGAAAAGGGCACTAACATGGTGGAATGGTGTGATGAGAGACAGGGGTGCCGATGAGGTAATGGCTCAAACCTGGGGAGAGCTTCGAGCTCTAATGATGAAGGAATTCTGTCCTCATCATGAACTCAGGGCACTGGAAAGGGAATTCGACGATCTTAAAAAAGATAGCGGTGAACATCGAGCCTACGCTGATCGTTATGAGGAACTAAGTCTGTTATGTCCTACCATGGTTACGCCTTTGGATAAGGCAATTGAAAAGTACATTGATAGCCTCCCTGACCCAGTTCAGGACATTTTTACTAGTAGCAACCCTACCACAGTTAGACAGGCCATTGAGCTATCCGCTACCCTGACTGAATCTCAAGTTAGAAAGGGTAAACTTTTTTGGAAAGGCGATAAGAAACCATCGGACAAGACTACATAAGAAAAATCAAAGGATAACAAGACTGTATCCTCCAAGAAGTCAAAAGAAGCATAAGGCTTCACAGAACTTCGTTGTAGTTGCTGAAAACAATCAAGCTGCCCCTAACCAACCAGCTCAACCTCCTGCTAAAAAGCCATACAATGGAACTTCACCTCTGTGCAACCAATGTAACCTTCATCATGATGCCAATGTATGTTGCCGCAAATGCCTAAATTGTGGGCTTGTTGGTCATACAACTAGGGTTTGCCGAGTTGTGACTACACAAAATCAAGTTGTTAACAACCCTGCTCAAGCTCGTTTTCCACCAGGTTCTTGCTAAAACTATGGCGAGATGGGGCATTTCAGAAACAATTGTCCAAAGTTTGTTAATGCAAATCCAACCCGTGGATGAGCATTTCGCTAATTGGAAGACGATGCTGCTTTGAAACGACTGAACTTTATGTTGTACTTCTTTTATCCAAGAACCTTGAAACAATTAGTTTGGTTTATGAATAAATCTTTATTCCAACTTTGATGTACGGAAAAAATGTGGTCACTTGTATGAATGGCATACCCCTACGATACCGACACCAAGGAACCATGTTCTTTGCAAGACAAACTACTCTTGTAGTTCTTCCATTTTGTGATCGCTCGCGATCTCCATAAAATCCTAAGTACTTGTTTCTTCTATGAAACAGAGTACAAGGTACAAGTTATAACTCTTGACAAATACTCAAAGTATCGTTTTAAATCCTTACTTGGATATCTAAGGGTACTTTTCATAAGTCCTTTATTGGTCTTATGCGATATGTCTATGTACATATCATTACATTCTGGTTTTCATGACAATATACATAGTATATGATTTTAAAAGAAAAAAAACCATCATACATGATTTCAAAAACATTTCATATGGTTTAAAAAACATTTTGACATAGTATATTTACCTAATATACCAAGTGCATAATTTCAAAAAACATTATCCATGTTTTCAAAAACCTCATACATGATTTTAAAGGCATCTCACATGGTTTTGAAACATTTTTATTTACCTAATATACCTAGTACATGATTTCAAAAACATTACATAAGGTTTCAAAACCATCAAACATGTTTTCAAAGATTCCATGCATAATTATCAAGGACACTCTGCTTCTTATGTTGACTTAACATGCCTGGCACATTGATTTCAAGGATCCTTTTGCTTCATATGCTGGCCTAGTATATCTAGCACCTTGATTTCATGAACACTTTACTTTGTATGTTGACTTAGCATACCTAGTATATGGTTTTCAAAACATATTCGCCACACAAATTCCAAATCCTTTTAAGGTCTTCCTATCTTCATAGTTAGGTGCTTGTGGATGTTTAAAGTGCAAAATCAAAGTCCTTAATTGGATTCTTGGTGTGCTTTAATACGTATGTTATGATTCAACGAGGACAAAACCGAATCCTTATAAATTTTTGTAGATAGATTCTTGAGGGTGTTTAAAGTACTAAATGAAATCCATTGATTGGATTCCAGGTGTACTTTAAATGCATGTGTACAAATCGATGACAAGTAGATAACAAGTTGATGACCAAGTTGACAATTATTTGATTATGTGTTTATGTGTGATCCAAATGCTCGCTATCTAAATACTTGTAGAATCTTCCATATCTTCATATGATGGATTCTTAAAAAGGATATCCAAAAGTACTATCTTAAATCCTTAATGGGCTTCTATACAATAGTAAGACCCCTGGATTTTAAAGTACTATTCCAAAGTTAAAGAGATTGATTCGTCAATCTAGTTAAAGAGATCATGTGTTGATCTCGTTAAAGAGACCCTATGGTGGTCTAGTCAAAGTTATCACAAGATTATTCGTTTGATTCTTTCCCCTAAACATTATTAAATAAATTGTGCGGACTGTGCAAGGAATTACATAATTATGGATGCATACATAATTCTGGAATTCAGTGCATAGAAACCACAACAACTTTTGTCATATGTGTTAACTTAAACAAGAAACAAAAGTTATCAATATTCATTTCCATTTCTGATGAAGTATCCACTGGGGTGGAAAAATGAACTAGCTACTCATTTTTCGCTTCTGAAAGAGATATCCATTGGGAAATGAAAATCCTTTCGAGAACCACATTCATTTTCCTTTCTGATGAAGGATCCACTGAGGAAAATGAACTATCTGTTCATTTTCGCTTCTGAAGAAATATCCACCAAGGAAAATGAATAAATTCATTCCGCTTCTGATGAAGTATCCACTAAGTGAATTATCCATTCATTTTCGCTTCTAAAGAAATATCCATTGGGGAATGAATAATCCTGTATTAGTTCTTTCATTTCCACTTCTGACGAAGTATCCACTGAGGAAAATAAATTATCCATTCACTTTCGCTTCGGAATAAAATATCCATCGGGAAAACGAATAATCTATACAATAATTCTTTCATTTCCACTTCTGACGAAGTATCCACTGAGGAAAACGAATTATCCATTCATTTTCGCTTCCGAAGAAATATCCATCGGGGAAATGAATAATCTATACAACAATCCTTCATTTTCACTTCTGACGAAGTATCCACTAAGGAAAATGAATTATCCATTCATTTTCGCTTTCGAAGAAATAACCATTGGGAAATGAACAACTTATACATTCTTTCATTTCCACTTCTGATGAAGAATCCTTTGAGGAAAATGAACTATCTATTCATTTCCGCTTCTGAAGAATATCCACTGAGGAAATGAAATACAAATCCTTACAAGATCTCTCTGTCTTAATAGTTAGATTCTTAAAGGATACTCAAAGAACTATTGGTTGATTTGGTTTTATCATTGATCAAATCCCTCACTCCCACTTCCTGCTTTAATTGAGGGAGTATCCATTAGGGGATGAGCATCATAGGTATAACAGGCCATTGCCACTACCTGCATTATCTGAGGAAGCATCCACTAAGGAATAATAAAGTTATGCCTTACGCGGAGATCCTTGATGGGGTATTCTATGCAAATAGATAAAACTCTAGATTCCGCGCAAGACAATTGCTTAACACAACTTATACAAACAGACCCCTACGAATAAATTTCGGGACGAAATTTCCTAAAGTAGGGGAGACTGTGACATTTGTGCCTCTACGACCATCATACAAATATGAATCCAATGAAATCTTGTGCTTCATTCTCAGGATTTGTACAATTACATGTTACATTTACACATATCAATTCTTGTTCAATTTCAAGCTTTTAAACACTTTCTAGAAAGTTATACGCAAACTGTTATGTAAACGTAATCAGTTTAACGTGACATACACTTCGGAATAGTGACATAAGCTAAACATACCCTAAATAACCTTTACATAACTTAGAAATAAGTTTTGAAGGGTTTGGTATGGTAAAAATGAGTTTATTCGATCATAGGGACTATTTGCAACAAACTTCAAAAGTCTGCCGATTCGCGTAGCAACGTACATTCCGAAACAAGGTCATAATATAAACATACCTTAAATACCCTTTACATAGCTTAGAAATAAGTTTTGAGGGGTTCGGTATGTGAAAATACACATATTTGATCGCAAGGAATAAAAGCGTCAAAACTGCGAAAGTATGAAAATGCGTGCATAACTTGCGTTCTGACCATATCCGGACACCCAAAAATTTTTATAATCACTAGAATAACGTATTTTAGTGTTGGGAATGCAAAAATACCATTCGTCGTGTAATTTGGATCATTTTCGCGTCCGTTCGAGTTTCGTCGTAATTAACCGAAAAACGCGATTGTGCGACCAAACGAACCGACGTCCATGATATTTCCAAGCATATTTGAAGTCCTATGCTATAACATCCTTATAAAACCTGAATTTGAGGTTAACGGGGGTTATACGTGTCAAAAACCATGAAAACATGCTGCATGGACTAAAACTGTCAAAAATGAAACTTTTGAAAAAACAGGTCTCCCTCACGCCACGCGAGGGCTCCCTGGGGCTTTGGCGTGACACACGACAGGGACTGTTTTTCATAACTTTCTATTTCAGCAGCAGCCCTTGTATTTTCACCTAGTTTTTCAAACTTGTGGGCTTTTTGTGTGATGAGCAAGGATAGGATCCGATCTTAGGACACTTGTTTTGATCTTGTTCTTCCTTGGAGAACACATAATCCACATGTCTAGATCCTAAAGCTCCTTGAACACTATAAATACCCATGATCATCTTCATTCCAACTTGCTCATTTCCGTTCTCTTCTCTCTACAAACTCTAAGTAGAGGCTACCACATTGTTGGAGGCCTCTTACCTGAGTTTTTCTAGTCATTTTTCCAGCCTAGAGCACTTGTAATTGTTCTTCCTTGGCTTGTTTATTTATTTCAAGCTAAAAGTTAAACAGTGTTTGACTTTCGACTTTGACCATGAGTTGGTCAAGTTAAAGTTCAAATGAACTTTGCAACGTGAGCGTAATCACGATGGTTATAGTCCCTTGCGACTATACCTACTGATTACCACATTGACAAGTCGAAGTGACGAGTCAAAGTTTCGGTCAAAATGTAAGATTATGTGCATTTTACGACGAAACTATTTTCGGGTATCAAAACACTTTGTTTTGATACCAAATCAGTTTTCTAACTTAGTTAAACATGTTTTAGCATGTTTAACTCATCACTTCTAGTTTAGTGCTTGATTAGGGTCGTAAGTCAAGCGGTCTTGACAATCGCTTAGACTTTCAAACCCGACCCGTTTTGTCAATCATTAGGATCTGACCAAACATATATAGTGAATATAGTTGTATAGGGAATAACCTCCAGAGGTTACACCTTACGGTCATTTCGTTTGGTTAGTTGTATGATAGGTAGTTTATATGCCTTTAGGAAATGACCAAAATGCCCTTTTTACGCATAAATTCAATTAAGCATATGTAACCTAAATTTTGACACTTAAACTGATATTGCAACATTTTTAAACATGTTTAGGCATATAAGACTTATCATAGGACTAGTTAGACCATCCGAACGCGCATTTGCGCAAATGACGCGTTAAAGTAGCGTAAACTACCTTAACGGGTCATAACGGGTCAAAAGCACTTAGGATTGATTTCAAATCAGAATATAGGCTTTGTTAAACCATATCATATGAGTTCCAACACTCATTTGGTTTACAAGACCTCATTCTACCCGATCACCCGATTTAGGTCCCGATTATTAACATAGTGATCCGATACTATGTGCCACTTGATTCCTTGACCCCCCGAGCTTTGTTAGTTCACTAGATTAAGGATACTTGCAATCATAAGTAAGTACATAGACTCCCCTATTTTACTGCTTTCAATTTTTTTGGGGTGACTCATATGTGCAAAATGATTTTCAAGTTTTCAAAACAAAGACTATGGTTTATATAAAATACGATGATTTCAATAATGTGAACGAACTTGTTTGGGCGTTAGTCGAAAGACGAAGGCCATCCATTAGGTTTGATCAAGCGACCAGTAGGATGTTATGGTACCACTGGATTTGGTGGATAGTTTGGGGTAACGACGGAATCTGTTATTTTAACAAATCCTTTGGTGGTTTGTTAGTCGAGTTAAAGATACCCTTTGGTGGTATAGTCGAGTCACATGTCACACCCCCAAAATCCACCTGCGGATAACACCCGCTTCGAGGGCGTGACTGACCAGGATCCAGCCACCAATTATACTGAGCATTTAATTAATAGTAGAAATATTTAATATCCGAAGTAATTAACAACATTAGAGTTTAGATTCGGCAATTGGTTTGACAAAACAGCGGAAGCATAAACCAAAACAGTTTTAAAGACAGTTCATTGGTCAAAACAGTTATCCCAACACACGGGTTTGACGAACACTACACATCCCCAAGCAGCAGCTCCTGAATCATGGTTACCTGCAAAGCATGCAGTAAGGAGTCAACAATAATGCTGAGTGAGTTCACTAGTTGTCCAGTTTTAATTACCAAAAACTTGTTTCGCCGGTTAATTTACCCGTTTATACATGCCCTGGGGAGCTACCCCAAAAAGTTAGCGACTAAACTGTTTTTTTTTCCAATACCGAACACTAGGTAACCGTTGCGTATCCGCAGGATGCCCCGATGTCAATGTTCTATCATCATTGACGGATTTCTGAGTACATTAGTTCACGACCGTCCCAAACCAGGGCACGGTGTGAGGCTGGTAAACACCTAAATAGCGCTATCAACTAATAACCCGCTCGCCTAACCCGGCGACTAATCGGTATTTGTAGTAGGGACTTGAGTGATAGAGTTTCGTTTAGTGCCGTTAGTTGCAATCCGTATAAACAGTAATTAACCAAAAGGTTTCCCAATACCCGGGAAGGAAAAGTAAGTTTTGTTCCCAATAACTAGGGAAGGTATGTAAATGGTATCCCCTTTTACCAGGGGATAGGATTGTCCAAAAGGTTTCCCAATACCAGGGAAGGAAAAGTAAGTTTTGTTCCCAATAACCAGGGAAAGTATGTAAATGGTATCCCCTTTTACCAGGGGATAGGGTTGTTAGTCTCGTGTCCCAAACCACCGGGACGCATGCTTTTAAGTTGTGAACTCACCTTGGGTTGCTCGGTAGGTTTAGGTTACTTGGTCAAACACGCTGGTCACCACGTCCTAACATGGTTACCGGTATAGGTCAGATACAAGTATTCACGTAAAACACATACTGGCACGTAACATGCAAAACAATACAAACAGTCATGGGGTTATTGGGCCGGCCCTAACATTCACACATTCAAACAGAACACAGTGACACATAGTCCATTTATCAGATAGCCCATGATACACATAATGGCCCAATAACCAAAGTGAGCAGCCCACTCGCAACCAGATGGTCTCGAGTCGTAACCAGGAGATCTCGGCTCGTCACGTTATGGTTGCGAGTCGCAACCGTGCGGTCTCGAGTCATCATGCTGTGGTTGCGAGTCGCAACCGTCGTAGTCTCGAGTCGCAATCATGAGGTTTCGAGTTGTCATGCTATGATTGCGAGTCGCAACTATGTGGTCTCGAGTTGTCTTGCCTTGGTTGCGAGTCGCAACGACGCGGTTGCGAGTCGTAAGCTGTCCCTTTCACGTACACGTGATGATGCAGAAGCAACAGTCCGAAATTGTACCATGTATTCAGACCCAGATTAGGAAACAACCAATAATATTTCACTAACACTTTTCCTAATCTGCCCATATACAACAATAGATCAAACATTACCCTTTTTAAAATCTTCAAACCACATTCAAACAAGTTCATCTTACATTCATAGTTTTCTAGGGTTTTCATGTCACATATAACCATATTTTATGAACAAAAATCATATGTTTATAACAAGATTATCATGGCAAGAACAAAGAAACATGCATTACATAGCCGAAATCTTAAGTTCAACATCAACATTTTGCAAGAAACAAAGAAGTATAGTTTGGTTGGCCATGAACTCTCTTAGACTACCATTTTCTAAACATGTTACCAAATATTGTCAAACTTTACAAATCAACCTAAGAATCATGCATAACCATTCTAACCAAGCATTTCTAGTTCATACAACATACATAAATCTCATGCACATAGTAACAACACTAACCGGTTGTGAAGAAGGAGGATGAGCCGAAAGAAAGGAAGAAAATGAGAGAAGATGAAGTGTCCGAGTGATGGTCTTGACCGAGTGTCTTGTCCGATATGCTCCAAGCTTGAACCGAGATCAAGGAGAAGGAAAGTGGTGTTGTTGGGGTTTTCTAGTGGGAGAGAATAGAAGAGTCTATGTGTGGATTGTTTGGTAACAAATGAGAGAAATGGGGAAAGTTGGGGATTATATACCAAGGGGTCACGAGTTGGGCTAGGGATTTCGGCCCAAATGGTTTCGGCTCAAAGGCCCACTCGAGACCGAGTGGCCCACTCGCAACCGAGTGGTTGCGAGTCATGGTCTCGGGTCGTAGTCTCGGCTCTTATATATTTATATATAATACACATACACAACACATATCATGTACTAAAGTCACGTTTTCATTTAATAATAATCATATATGCACAAAATATTACAAGGTGTTCGTTCGGAAAAACCTCGAGTGTCACATTATCCCCAAGTTTTAAGAACTTTCATCCCGAAAGTTGAAGCAGCCACTGCCAAGCTAGCGTGTTTTAACGGGGTGTCACATCATCCCCCCGTTAGTTTGGAATTTCGTCCCGAAATTCGGTTGTAGCTTCAGTGCTGGGGTTTTCGTTTGGGAATAACTGGGGATACTTGGACTTCATCTGGTCCTCCCGCTCCCAGGTAAACTCTGGGCCGCGACGTGAGTTCCAACGAACTCGAACAAAAGGTATTCTAGTGCTCTTGAGGACCTTAACATCCCGGTCCGTGATTTCGACAGGTTCTTCGACGAATTTCAACTGTTCGTCGATAGTGAGTTCCTTCAGAGGAACTACGTGCGTCTATCTGACAGACACTTCTTCAGATTCGACACATGGAAAACGTTGCGAACTGCACCGAGTTCTGCTGGTAAGTTCAGTCTGTAGGCCACCTTGCCTATTTTCTCAAGGATTTCGAAAGGTCCAACGTACCGTGGGTTGAGTTTGCCTCGTTTACCAAAACGAACCACACCCTTCCAGGGTGAAACTTTGAGTGATACCCGCTCCCCAACCTGGAGCTCAAGTGGTTTCCTGCCCTTATCGGCGTAGGCCTTCTGACGGTCACGAGCGGCCGCCATGCGTTGTCGTATTTGAGCAATCCGCTCAGTAGTGTCTACCACATGTTCTGGACCAGTGATTTGACTATCCCCCACCTCTGCCCAACAAAGAGGTGACCGGCATTTACGTCCGTACAATGCCTCAAATGGAGCAGCTTTAATGCTGGTGTGGTAGCTGTTATTATACGAGAATTCCACGAGTGGCAGATGCCTTTCCCAGCTGTTGCCAAAGTCGTTTACACTAGAGCGAAGCATGTCTTTTAATGTTTGCATAGAGCGTTCGGACTGCCCGTCCGTCTGTGGGTGATACGCTGTGCTCATATCTAAACGTGAGCCAAAAGACTTGTGCATTGCTTGCCACAGTTCCGAAGTAAAACGTGCATCTCGATCAGAGATGATAGAGGTGGGCACCCCGTGCCTCGAAACAACTTCCTTGAGGTATATCTTCGCCAGAGTGGAGAATTTATCTGTTGTCTTTGATCGCCAAGAAGTGTGCGGATTTCGTGAGTCGATTCACGATCACCCAGATAGTATCGTTTCCGCGCTGTGATCTAGGTAGGCCAGTAATGAAATCCATGGAAATTTGCTCCCATTTCCATTGTGGTATCTCTGGTTGTTGGAGTAGGCCTGAGGGTTTCTGATATTCCGTCTTGACTCGCGCACAAGTCAAACACTTGCTGACGTAAGTTGCTATGTGGGCCTTCATGCTAGGCCACCAATACGTAGTCTTAATATCGTGGTACATCTTATCCGAACCAGGGTGTACTGAGTAGCGAGATTTGTGCGCTTCATCCATCGCAAGTTCTCGTAAGTCGCCATAGAGTGGGACCCAAATGCGTCCTGTTACATAATAAGCACCGTCTTCCTTCTAAGCGTTGACCCGCGTAGGGCTTCAGCTCTAACGTTCTCTGGTTTCAGTGCTTCTATCTGAGCAGCTCGTATTTGCGAAGGTAGACTAGAATGGATCGTGAGTTGTAAAGCTCTTACGCGCTTAGGCGTAGTGTCCTTCCGACTGAGGGCGTCTGCCACTACATTGGCCTTGCCCGGGTGATACCTGGCACTCGTAATCATTCAGCAGTCCGACCCATCGTCGCTGTCGCATATTTAGTTCCTTCTGCTTGAATATGTGTTCTAAACTTCTGTGGTCGGTGTAGATGGCGCACTTGGTTCCGTATAGGTAATGCCGTCATAACTTAAGTGCGAAGATCACTGCTCCCAGTGCCAAATCAAGCGTTGTGTAGTTCCTTTCGTGCGTCCTAAGTTGTCGAGAGGCGTAAGCAATAACCTTCTCGCGTTGCATCCGTGTGTAACTGGGATCCTGATTCGAAGCATCATGGTATACCGCTAGATCACCCGTACCCTAGGGTGAAGACGATGTTCAGTGCATTACAAAGTTGGGATTCGAAAGCTGAAAAGACGTCCTCCTGTTTTGGTCTTTCACGAACACAACACCCTGATGTGCCAACGAGACTTAAGTTGTGCGACCTTCGAAAATCTTGTGATTAAGCTGCGATAGTATCTAGTGGGACCAAGAAACTCCTGTATCCTCGAAGGGATCTTTGATGTTGATCAGTTCCTAACCAAATGGATCTTAGCGAGATCCATGTGTATTCCCACTTCGTTGTTTGATAAAAAGAAAATGTGTACTTCCCGAATCCTGAAGTCATACTTAGGTAGACTTCGCACGTAGACGCTCCTCCCCTAGAAGCTCTACAATGGAATACAAGGGTTGTTCAAGGTGCCCCTTTCTCCTAGAAGTGATTCAAAACGTACTAGATAAACACAGTTGCAGTGTGATCCATAAAGCAGCCGGTGGGTTGTTCACCCCAAAAGGTCATGGAATAATTCATCCGGTGTCTCCTGGAAATGGCCTTATTGCGTTCACTATGCCGTTTTAGGAACATCCTCCCTTTGGACTTCCATCTGATGTTAGTTCGTTCGCTACTCCATCTTCACATAGGAGCATGACCCATGTAACTGGCCAACAGGTTGTCAATACAGGATCGAGTCAAACGGTTTTGGGCTGTCACCTTGATGAGCTCTTAATAGTCAGTATACACACGAAAAAGGCCCATCTTCCCTAGGATAAGTGGGGCTCCCCCAAAGCGAAGAACTAGACCCTACAAAACTCCTGTCCAACGGTTCCTATAGTTGCTTTGATAGATCTTGCGACCTTCCTGGCGCAAAATGGTAAAAGTACAAGTAATCAGGGCTGCCTCAGACGTGAGATCAGACTGAGATTCCGCCTAACAAATTTTCGGAAGAAAAACTGAATGTTCCTCGGATAGCACGCCGAGAGAAACAACGAACAACTGGTGGATCCTCGATCCACTTTTCCTTAGCCTTAACATCCGTAGCGGTTGCTAACACAGCGGAGTAATCCCTCTGTAGACGCTTCTGGCCTTCACAGCTGAAATGGCGCTAACTATTGAACTACTCTGATGCTTTAGAACAAATGCCGATTCTCCACACAAAGTTTTCTCCTCACTGGGTATATTCGCGTGATTCCTGGGTAACCAATTCACACTAACTACTGCGTTGTAACCATCGAGGGTGGTAGAAGGAAGGTCGACATCGGACACTCGTCCCACAAGGTCGTGTTTACACCCTAACGAACTTTTGAGATTCTATATGACTTGCCATCAGTCGATTCCACATCTGGTTCGGTTTTAAGAAGTATCAGGGTCAAGCAGAATAGAGATGAAGCAAACAACTACCCATACAAGCTACCATGTTGCTACTATGCCTGGCGTCGCCTGCGCCAATCCTAAATGCCCTTCCACGAGCATCATTTCCAATGTTGTTGTTACGGTTGCGAGGATTCCCTATTATCATTCCCCTGGTTGTTGACCTTGATGTTGTCGCGACTGTTGTTTCTGATGTCGTTGCTTGAAATGGTGCGCTACGATCCTTTACTGACAAGTCCATCTTGTCGCGTTTCCGTGCCGCGTCCCAAGGTGTACTTATTGAGCTGGCTGTTACGCATTTCCGCACCATTGTCGATTGTCATCGCTTATGGCCCGACTGATTCGTAAGAGCTGGCTCCTATGAGCCGCTGACTAGGGTTAAGGGTTCGATTGGAGTCAATTCGCTGATGCTCGTTGTCGGTGACTAGGGTCGTTCAAATGCTGAAGCCAGTAGGGTACTACGTCTATCCTCTTGACTGATTAATACACGGTATGTTGAGATAGTGTTGCAGGAGTGATCGCACTTCGGGATTTAAGACGTCAACACGTTACGTTCCAGCAAGCGAAGAAAGGTGAGAAGGATATAGACCAATCATTGTCGTTTCAACACCCATCCCGGGGATGCTCGTACAAGCACCTAATGTTCTACACAGTTCGCTAGGCGTTCATATGGGTGTTCAGGTAATACTCGATAGCATCGAGGTTCGAAAGGGGTGCAGTGAGAAGTGAAAAGATCGTGTTCGAGTAGGAGACAATCACTGCTACGGCTCCTATGGACTGTTGTGTTTCTCATCATACAGATAACGAAACGGAACCCCTTTTTCACTTGTTAAGCCTCACTGGGACTTACATCCACCCCACTATATTATTATGTGTGCACCCACAATAATATTGTGATTTGCATGTTCATCTCAGCTCCTCTTAACTCATGTCAAATGGTTCCCCACACTCGAGTAGATTTCAAAGAGTATTAAGTAGTGTAAGTCACGGAGGTTTAGGGAATTACCACCCTATCAATCACATGATACGAGAAAGTGTTCATGAATTCATATTGGTGTGCTAACGTGCAATCACATGCAATATCGTATGTGGGCGTTCACTAGTTAGGCATACTAGTACGTATAGCGAAACAGGAAACATAAAGTAAGCAAACAAGTAAACACTGGTCCGAGCTATGAGGTCAAAAGTGTTGAGCCTTGTACTTGGAGTGTAGTGTCGTCACGAGTCACGGGTTATAGTCTGGTTTTCTCCAAAAAGATTTTCCCCTTTTTAAAACCAAGTTCACTATAACCAATGGCTCTGATACCAATCTGTCACACCCCCAAAATCCACCTGCGGATAACACCCGCTTCGAGGGCGTGACTGACCAGGATCCAGCCACCAATTATACTGAGCATTTAATTAATAGTAGAAATATTTAATATCCGAAGTAATTAACAACATTAGAGTTTAGATTCGGCAATTGGTTTGACAAAACAGCGGAAGCATAAACCAAAACAGTTTTAAAGACAGTTCATTGGTCAAAACAGTTATCCCAACACACGGGTTTGACGAACACTACACATCCCCAAGCAGCAGCTCCTGAATCATGGTTACCTGCAAAGCATGCAGTAAGGAGTCAACAATAATGCTGAGTGAGTTCACTAGTTGTCCAGTTTTAATTACCAAAAACTTGTTTCGCCGGTTAATTTACCCGTTTATACATGCCCTGGGGAGCTACCCCAAAAAGTTAGCGACTAAACTGTTTTTTTTTCCAATACCGAACACTAGGTAACCGTTGCGTATCCGCAGGATGCCCCGATGTCAATGTTCTATCATCATTGACGGATTTCTGAGTACATTAGTTCACGACCGTCCCAAACCAGGGCACGGTGTGAGGCTGGTAAACACCTAAATAGCGCTATCAACTAATAACCCGCTCGCCTAACCCGGCGACTAATCGGTATTTGTAGTAGGGACTTGAGTGATAGAGTTTCGTTTAGTGCCGTTAGTTGCAATCCGTATAAACAGTAATTAACCAAAAGGTTTCCCAATACCCGGGAAGGAAAAGTAAGTTTTGTTCCCAATAACTAGGGAAGGTATGTAAATGGTATCCCCTTTTACCAGGGGATAGGATTGTCCAAAAGGTTTCCCAATACCAGGGAAGGAAAAGTAAGTTTTGTTCCCAATAACCAGGGAAAGTATGTAAATGGTATCCCCTTTTACCAGGGGATAGGGTTGTTAGTCTCGTGTCCCAAACCACCGGGACGCATGCTTTTAAGTTGTGAACTCACCTTGGGTTGCTCGGTAGGTTTAGGTTACTTGGTCAAACACGCTGGTCACCACGTCCTAACATGGTTACCGGTATAGGTCAGATACAAGTATTCACGTAAAACACATACTGGCACGTAACATGCAAAACAATACAAACAGTCATGGGGTTATTGGGCCGGCCCTAACATTCACACATTCAAACAGAACACAGTGACACATAGTCCATTTATCAGATAGCCCATGATACACATAATGGCCCAATAACCAAAGTGAGCAGCCCACTCGCAACCAGATGGTCTCGAGTCGTAACCAGGAGATCTCGGCTCGTCACGTTATGGTTGCGAGTCGCAACCGTGCGGTCTCGAGTCATCATGCTGTGGTTGCGAGTCGCAACCGTCGTAGTCTCGAGTCGCAATCATGAGGTTTCGAGTTGTCATGCTATGATTGCGAGTCGCAACTATGTGGTCTCGAGTTGTCTTGCCTTGGTTGCGAGTCGCAACGACGCGGTTGCGAGTCGTAAGCTGTCCCTTTCACGTACACGTGATGATGCAGAAGCAACAGTCCGAAATTGTACCATGTATTCAGACCCAGATTAGGAAACAACCAATAATATTTCACTAACACTTTTCCTAATCTGCCCATATACAACAATAGATCAAACATTACCCTTTTTAAAATCTTCAAACCACATTCAAACAAGTTCATCTTACATTCATAGTTTTCTAGGGTTTTCATGTCACATATAACCATATTTTATGAACAAAAATCATATGTTTATAACAAGATTATCATGGCAAGAACAAAGAAACATGCATTACATAGCCGAAATCTTAAGTTCAACATCAACATTTTGCAAGAAACAAAGAAGTATAGTTTGGTTGGCCATGAACTCTCTTAGACTACCATTTTCTAAACATGTTACCAAATATTGTCAAACTTTACAAATCAACCTAAGAATCATGCATAACCATTCTAACCAAGCATTTCTAGTTCATACAACATACATAAATCTCATGCACATAGTAACAACACTAACCGGTTGTGAAGAAGGAGGATGAGCCGAAAGAAAGGAAGAAAATGAGAGAAGATGAAGTGTCCGAGTGATGGTCTTGACCGAGTGTCTTGTCCGATATGCTCCAAGCTTGAACCGAGATCAAGGAGAAGGAAAGTGGTGTTGTTGGGGTTTTCTAGTGGGAGAGAATAGAAGAGTCTATGTGTGGATTGTTTGGTAACAAATGAGAGAAATGGGGAAAGTTGGGGATTATATACCAAGGGGTCACGAGTTGGGCTAGGGATTTCGGCCCAAATGGTTTCGGCTCAAAGGCCCACTCGAGACCGAGTGGCCCACTCGCAACCGAGTGGTTGCGAGTCATGGTCTCGGGTCGTAGTCTCGGCTCTTATATATTTATATATAATACACATACACAACACATATCATGTACTAAAGTCACGTTTTCATTTAATAATAATCATATATGCACAAAATATTACAAGGTGTTCGTTCGGAAAAACCTCGAGTGTCACATCACACAAGTTTAAATGTATTCATTAAAGAACGACCAACAGTTGTATTTCACAATTAAAACACGAACGATTAAACGATGGTTTATAACACGGACGATTTGAACGACTAGAACAATGAGAACGATTGGGATGATTGGTTTTTATAACACAAACGATTTGTAACAAGGACGATTTGGATGATTGGTTTATGGTAAGTGATTAGGTAACGAGGCTTGTGTAATGTGATGAAAGCATGGTGGATACGCCACTGGTACTTCCTATATATAAGTGCTTTTATCACATTACATATCGTAGCGTTATCTAGATCACTTGGACGAATGTTTTCAAATGATGTCACGCAATGATGTTTACTTAAAGATATAAACCATACAATGTTTACTTTCAAAGACGATTTACTACTTGGTTTTACAAAGACAAATATTTTCAGTCAAGATTCATGGCTACAATGGTTTTGGTTTTACATAAATCAACTTGTAAAGTTGATAAAACATATTTCAATATTAAACACTTTTTGATTTCAAGGTACATACTCGACAACTCTTGTAGTTGGACGAGGTATTACAATATGGATTTAAAGCCATGAATTTGACATACAAAACCTATGTACTCGCCGACATTTTTATGTTGACTGTTTTTCACATATGTTTCAGGTTCTATGATGTGACGATTGTTGATTGTTTGCTCCACATAGGATGGACGCGGGCTTTACTGACTTAAAACTTGAAAGACAATTGTTGTACTTGTTTGGTTTATATCAAAAACTACGAGTCTATTAATGAAATAAAACAAAACTTCAATTACCATGTGTTGTGAAACAATGATTCTGTGACATGACTCCATGATATTTCCGCCGCGGTTTGTTGTATTTCGCGGTCGGGGTGTTACGTTACCTGGGCAAAGCAAACGTTGTGGCAGACACCTTAAGTCGTAAAGAACACACGGAATCTCTAAGGGTGCGAGCCTTAGAGTTGGCCATACAAACTAACCTTACTTCTCGGATTCACGATGCTCAACAAGAAGCGCTTAAACCAGAAAATATTCAAGTCGAATCATTTCGAGGAATGGAGGCACAATTGGTGCCAAAGGAGGATGGAACACTGTACTTTACGGGCCGAATTTGGATTCCTTTCTTTGGCAACCTACGGGCGATTATTTTGGACGAGGCTCATCAGTCAAAGTACTCTATACATCCGGGATCAAATAAAATGTAGCAAGACTTAACAGGATTTTATTGGTGGCCCAACCTTAAAGGCGACATTGCTACCTACGCCAGAAAATGCCTTACATGCACCAAGGTTAAGGCAGAATACTAAAAGCCTTCAGGGTTACTTCAACAACCTGAGATTCCTGTATGGAAATGGGAACAAATTTGGACGGACTTCATTACTAAGTTACCCCGAACCTCAAGAGGTCACGACATGTTACATTGGGCCTTTCGAAACTTTGGAAAAGATCGAAACCGTTGCTTATAAGTTAAAACTACCAGACGAGCTCAGCAGCGTACACGACACGTTTCACGTGTCTAATCTCAAGAAAAGTCCTACTCAAGAAACAGTTGTTATCCCAACGGACGAGATACACATCAACGACAAACTCTAGTTTACTGAAGAACCTATTGAGGTTACGGACTGGAAGGTCCATAAGACATGGAGGAGTCGTATAAAATTAGTTAAAGTTTGTTGGAACTCGCGTCACGGTCCCGAGTATACGTGGGAACGTGAAGACCAAATCAATTCCAAGTACCCTCGTTTGTTTCAAGGATCCCCTACAACCGGTACCATGACTTGAATTTCGGGAAGAAATTCTTTTAACGGGGGGAGAATGTGACAACAGGCAAAAATAATGGTAATTCCGTACAACTTAAACAGTTGATTAAACATTTAATTTCGTTCGTTACGATTTAATTATTGCATGATTAGGTCGTGTAAAGTCTAGCAATCATAGGACATGGTTAAATATGTTAAATAATATCAATACAATTTTCGCGTCGCAAGAAAACTGCAAACTATGTCCAAATATGTTGGCAAAACGGATCACACTATTCATGCCGGCAAGTTCCGAAAACTGTCTGAATGAGCGAAAAATGGCATGAACGCACTTTATAGTTGAAATGTCACACCCCGACCACGTAAAACAACAAAACGTGGCGGAAACGTCGGGGAGTGTTGTAACAGAATCATTGTTTCACAACCATGGATTAAACAGTTTTGTTTTCTTTCATTATTGAACTAAATGTTTTGATACAAATTGGATAAATACAACTATTATCTTTCAAGATTTAAAGTCACTAAGGCCTTGTTCATTCCTATGTGAGAGTGCACCAATATCATCATCAAGCATCATCAACTATTGTACCTGAAACACATGTGAAAATAGGTACGTCAGCATAAAAATGCCGGCGAGTACATCGGTTTTGTATGAGTTTCAGATTCATGGCTCGTTTTACATGTTGCAATACTTATTTAAAAAACCTTGTTTTGAAAAGTATAGTATTGCGACACAATTAACCAACTCAAATCAAATTGGTTACAGTTTATAAAATCTCGTAGCCATGACTCTTAACTCCAAAACATTTGTTTAATTAAATCCAGATTTGTAAATCGTTTTTGGAATAAAAACTCGGATAGTGTAATATATTGTTGGAAAAACCTTGTATTACAACTTTGTTTTGTTTACCATTGCCCAAGTGATCTACATAACGCAACGATATATAATGTATTAAAAGCACTTATATATTAGGAAATACCAGCGGCGTATCCACCATGCTTTTAACACATTATACCCGCCCTGTTACCTAATCACTTCCCTAACCCAACGGTTCAAACAGGTTTCAACGGTTCATGTCAATCAACGGTTACAATCGGTTCACATAGTCAAGTAGTCACAAACGGTTCATATAGTGAAGTAGTCATAACGGTTCATATAGTCAAGTAGTCACAACGGTTCACATAGTCTAACGGTTCATCTAGTCAACGGTTACAAACGGTTCACATAATCAACGGTTACTAATGGTTCACATAGTCGAATGGTTACAAACGGTTCACATGATCAAATGGTTACAACGGTTCAAATGATCAAATGATTACAACGGTTCAAAATGTAAAACAATGTGTCCATATGCTGGATGAGCATATGCGACAAAATGTAGTATATGGAAATCAATGTGCTAGCATGTTAAGTGAACATACATAGCAAAACATAATGAAATCGTGTACTAATAGTGTACTATTGAACATAGTAAGTATATGATATAAAAACATGGGAAACATAAAAGTATCAAGTAGGCACATGTGTTCCACCCCAAAATAGTTTGAAAACAGTAAAAGAGGGGACTATGTACTCACCTGAGGGTGCTTAGAAGTCTTGAACAACAACCAAGCAAAGCTAGAGTGATCAGGGAATCAAACGGCACCCTATATAGGTAACTATGTAAATAACCGGACCTAAATCGGGAGATAGGATAGAATGAGGTTCTATAAATCAAACGAGTAATTAAACTCATATGGTATGATTTAATAGACCTTAGATTCTGATTGGAAAGTCTACCTAAGTGCTTTTGACCCGTTTCGACACATTATGGTAACATAAGCTACTATAAGGCGTCGTTAGCGTAAAACTATGTTCGGATGGTTAACTATGTGCTATGCCAAGTCTTACATGCCCAATTATCCCTAAACATGTTACTAAATCAGATTATATGTCAAAAATAAGTTCACATACGCAAAATACGGATTTTAGCTTCAAAAGGGTATTTTGGTCATTTCCTATGGGCATATAAGCTAACTAGCATTTGACTAACCAATCCTATGTGATCATAAGGTATAACCTCAGTGGTTATTCCCTAAGCAACTATGATCACTAACTAAGCTTGGTCGGATCCTAAAGATCGACCAACCGGGTCGGGTTCGAAAGTCTAAGCGGTTGTTTAGACCGGTTACCTTACGACCCTAAACAAGCACTAAACTAATAGTGTCGAGTTAAACATGTCAAAACATGTTTAACCTACTGATTTGGTATCAAAACAAAGTGTTTTGATACACTAAAGTCGTTCCGTTGCAAAATGCGTGCTAAAACGCATTTTGACCGAAACTTTGACTCGACACTACAACTAGCTAACGTGGTAATCAGCAGCTATAATCACGAAGGATTATAACTATCGTGATTACAATCACGTTTCAAAGTTCAATTGAACTTTGACTTGACCAGTTAATAGTCAAAACCGAAAGTCAAACACTTGTTTGACTATTTAAACTAGTAAGCAATAAAAGAATGAAAGAATGCTTACTAAGGGTCCTTGCTATATTTTCTACAAGAAAAACCAAGTTCCCAAATGATATTAGAAAGCTCCAAACTCTTGGGAGCTCTCCAAATCAGATTTGTAGTGAAGAGAATGAGGAATGAGCATTGAACAAAGGAGTTTGGCAAGCTATTTATAGTTGTGGAGGATGAACAAGATCATCACAAGTGTTTTGCTTGGTCATTAAGCATTAAATCCTAGCCATACAAGTGTTTAGGGACAGCTAGCATGCCTTGGAGAAGTGTTAACTTGGTCACCACACAAAGAGTTTGCATTAACAGCCCCTAAACTATCAAACAGTTGCTGAAACAAGATTCAGGTCGCTGGCACTGGCTTATGGACCGTAAGCTATGGTCCATACGGTCCGTAAGGAACCTGCAGACTAGCAAGTTTCACTTTTGACAGTTTTGGCCCCTGCATGCATTCGAGTCCATTTTTGGCACGTTTAAGCCCCGTTAACCTCTTTTCAAAGCTCTAAAATGAAGTTAAGGTATACGGAACTTAAAATATGCTCAAAAATATCTCGGATGTCAGTTCGTTTGGTCGTACGGTTGCGTTGTTCGGTTAATTACGACGGAAGTCGTAACGAACGCAAAAACGATCCAAATTGAGCGACGAATGGAATTTTATCATGCCAATCACTAAAATATAATATTTTAATGATAACATAAATTTTTGGATGTCCGGATATTTTCAGAACGTAAGATATGCGCGAAAATGCAAACTTGTGCACTTTTTGACGCTTTTAGTCCCTGAATGATCATAAAGTTTATTTTAGCACACCGAACCCCTCAAAGCCTATTTCTAAGCTATGTAAAGGATATTTAAGGTGTGTTTAACTTATGGTCAAGTTTCGGATTGTTCATTACAGTACAAATCGGCATACTTTCGCAGTTTGTCGAATTTAGTCCCTGTAAGCGAATAAACTTGATTTCAGCATACCAAACCATCCAAAACTTATTTCTAAGTTATGTAAAGGTTATTTAAGGTATGTTAAGCCTATGTCACTGTTCCGGAGTGTTTGTTGCATTAAACTGGCTATATTTACGCAGCAGATCGCGTATAACCTTCCAGAAAGCGATTTAAAGCCCGAAATCGATCAAGAATAGATATGTGACAATGATACACATATTTTCACAATCCCATGTATGAAACACAAAATTTAATTGGTTTGGAATTTGTTTGACGGTCACAGTGACACAGGTGTCACAGTCTCCCCTACTTTAGGAAATTTCGTCCCGAAATTTATTCATAGGAGTCTGTCCGTGACTTTGTGTCATGTAACCACTAGAGATATGAAAAGTATAATCTTATCATTTCCTTAACAGACATTCTTCAGAAACGAAAATGAATGGACGGAGTCATTTTCAACAGATGTTTCCTCGGAAACGGAAATGAAAAGGATAATCAAACGGATATTCATTTCCTTCGACGGATATTCTTCAGAAGCGAAAATGAATGGATGATCCATTTTCCTCAACGGATTCTTCATCAGAACGGAAATGAAGGATTTAAACAAACGGATATTCATTTCCACAACGGATATTCTTCAGCAGCGAAAATGAATGGATGATCCATTTTCCTCAACGGATTCTTCATCAGAACGGAAATGAAGGATTTAAACAAACGGATATTCATTTCCATCAACGGATATTCTTCAGAAGCGAAAATGAATGGATGGTCCATTTTCCTCAACGGATTCTTCATCAGAACGGAAATGAAGGATTTAAACAAACGGATATTCATTTCCATCAATGGATATTCTTCAGAAGCGAAAATGAATGGATGATCCATTTTCCTCAACGGATTCTTCATCAGAACGGAAATGAAGGATTTAAACAAACGGATATTCATTTCCATCAACGGATATTCTTCAAAAGCGAAAATGAATGGATGATCCATTTTCCTCAACGGATTCTTCATCAGAACGGAAATGAAGGATTTAAACAAACGGATATTCATTTCCATCAACGGATATTCTTCAGAAGCGAAAATGAATGGATGATCCATTTTCCTCAACGGATTCTTCATCAGAACGGAAATGAAGGATTTAAACAAACGGATATTCATTTCCATCAACGGATATTCTTCAGAAGCGAAAATGAATGGATGATCCATTTTCCTCAACGGATTCTTCATCAGAACGGAAATGAAGGATTAAACAAACGGATATTCATTTCCATCAACGGATATTCTTTCAGAAGTGAAAAATGAATAGCTAGTTCATTTTTCTCAACGGGTGCTTCATCAGAATTGGAAATGAACAGGGTTCACTCAAGGCACATGACAAAACTCGATGTGGTTTCCGTGCACTAAATTCCATAATTATGTAGGCCTCCATAATTACGTAATTCCTTGCACAGTCCACACAGTTTATTTCATAATGTGTAGGGGAAGAAAATCAAACCTGTGATGAGTGTGGCTAGACTACCATAAGGTCCTTTTAATTAGATCGACAATTGATCTCTTTAGTTAGACCACCAAGGAGTCTTTTCAGCTGTTTCATCACATGATATTCCTAACCAGATTTTTGGATAAATCTGTTTAACTAGACCACTCAAGGGGTCTAATTATGGAATAGTACTTCATAACCCAAGGGACTTAACTACAACGGAGAAGTCCATTAAGGATTTAAGATAGTACCTTTGGATATCCTACTATGAATCCCTTATACGAAGATATGGAAGATTCTACGAGGATTTGGATAAAAATTTGGATCACACGAAACATAAAGGGAACACATAAGCACATAATCACATAATTGATTAACTTGACCTTTAGTTTGTTATCTTTGGACACGGATATTTAAAGCACACCAGGAATCCAATCCGTGGATTTCATTTGGCACTTTAATCATAAGAATCTAACTATGGAGATAGAAAGTTCTTAATAGGAATTCAGATTTATCCTTATTGAATCGTATTATACGTATTAAGGCATACGAATAATTCAATTTAGGTCTCCGATTTGATTGATAATCATCCATAAGGATCTAATTATGAGGATAGAAAGATCCTATTTTGGAATTTGGAATTTTGTGTAACGAGAGGTGTTCCGACACCTTGCACTAGGCGTGCTTTAAGTCGATACACAAGGTAGAAAGTTCATGAGGTTGAGGCGCTAGATATGCCAAGGCGACATAGGAAGCAGGATTTGAAGGTTTGAACAACAGTAGGGTTTATAACAGCCTTGCTTTGGATTGCAGAGCGGCACATGTTAACCAAATGTCCCCATTGTCCACCGTGGGTACACTTGAAACAGGGTATTTGATTCGGATGATGACGGCTATATTGATTGCACCAAGGAGCAGTTCCCTTATACGGTTTCATCCCTGAGGCGAGTCATGGTGATAGCTAAAACAACGGTCCTCTGGAGTATGACGCCTATTTGCTGGGTAACTGCAGCACCTGGTTTGGACATTAGAGTGTTGTTGCGATGAAGAGGCATCTTGAAGACAATGGAAGGCATAGGGGGAAACAAGCGAAAGATAGCCAAAAGAGAATGGCAACGCATGAAGATTGTGACCATTTGTTTGTTACCAAAGGCAAACAAATGAGACAGTGACTAATCAAAGTAAGCGGGTCAATATAATGTATCGCGAAGACATGCTCGCTTATAAGTGGACACTCCCCAAGAGTTCCCAGGTAAGAGTGACTGGTCCGATATTGCGGATTTGTACGAACACTCTAGCCTTAGATAGAAAACTCAGGGTACAAGCATTCACTCTTCCAGTTTGCACGTGTTCAAATTATTTAGACCCAAACTTTGACGAGATTTTGAAAACTCAAAAGGCGCAAAGCCAAGGATGAATCAAACCAGAAGGGTTCAAAACCATATAACAGAGGGTTCAAAAACCTAGTAATCAATCATCCAAGAACAGATGATTAATTTTCGAAGCGGATTCGTTATTATGTTCTCGTTGTGGTTATCACCTAAGGATAGGTGATGGTATTGTTTTATGACTAAACGCAAGTAAACTCGCGTTAGGGTCCTAGGAAGGTTATAGTCTAGGTCAAAGCATTACTAATAACCTAATTCCCTATAACCATTGGCTCTGATACCAACTTTTCTGTCACACCCCGACCACGTAAACCAACAAAACGTGGTGGAAACGTCGGGGAGTGTTGTAACAGAATCATTGTTTCACCACCATGGATTAAACAGTTTTGTTTTATTTCATTATTGAACTAAATGTTTTGATACAAATTGGAAAAATACAACTATTATCTTTCAAGTTTTAAAGTCGCTAAGGCCTTGTTCATTCCTATGTGAGAGTGCACCAATATCATCATCAAGCATCATCAACTATTGTACCTGAAACACATGTGAAAATAGGTACGTCAGCATAAAAATGCCGGCGAGTACATCGGTTTTGTATGAGTTTCAGATTCATGGCTCGTTTTACATGTTGCAATACTTATTTAAAAAAACCTTGTTTTGAAAAGTATAGTATTGCGACACAATTAACCAACTCAAATCAAATTGGTTACAGTTTATAAAATCTCGTAGCCATGACTCTTAACTCCAAAACATTTTAATTAAATCCAGATTTGTAAATCGTTTTTGGAATAAAAACTCGGATAGTGTAATATATTGTTGGAAAAACCTTGTATTACAACTTTGTGTTGTTTACCATTGCCCAAGTGATCTAGATAACGCAACGATATATAATGTATTAAAAGCACTTATATATAGGAAGTACCAGCGGCGTATCCACCATGCTTTTAACACATTATACCCGCCCCGTTACCTAATCACTTCCCTAACCCAACAGTTCAAACAGGTTTCAACGGTTCATGTCAATCAACGGTTACAATCGGTTCACATAGTCAAGTAGTCACAAACGGTTCATATAGTGAAGTAGTCATAACGGTTCATATAGTCAAGTAGTCAAAACGGTTCACATAGTCTAACGGTTCATCTAGTCAACGGTTACAAACGGTTCACATAATCAACGGTTACTAATGGTTCACATAGTCGAATGGTTACAAACGGTTCACATGATCAAATGGTTACAACGGTTCAAATGATCAAATGATTACAACGGTTCAAAATGTAAAACAATGTGTCCATATGCTGGATGAGCATATGCGACAAAATGTAGTATATGAAAATCAATGTGCTAGCATGTTAAGTGAACATACATAGCAAAACATAATGAAATCATGTACTAATAGTGTACTATTGAACATAGTAAGTATATGATATAAAAACATGGGAAACATGAAAGTATCAAGTAGGCACATGTGTTCCACCCCAAAATAGTTTGAAAACAGTAAAAGAGGGGACTATGTACTCACCTGAGGGTGCTTAGAAGTCTTGAACAACAACCAAGCAAAGCTAGAGTGATCAGGGAATCAAACGGCACCCTATATAGGTAACTATGTAAATAACTGGACCTAAATCGGGAGATAGGATAGAATGAGGTTCTATAACTCAAACGAGTAATTAAACTCATATGGTATGATTTAATAGACCTTACATTCTGATTGGAAAGTCTACCTAAGTGCTTTTGACCCGTTTCGACACATTATGGTAACATAAGCTACTATAAGGCGTCGTTAGCGTAAAACTATGTTCGGATGGTTAACTATGTGCTATGCCAAGTCTTACATGCCCAATTATCCCTAAACATGTTACTAAATCAGATTATATGTCAAAAATAAGTTCACATAGGCAAAATACGGATTTTAGCTTCAAAAGGGTATTTTGGTCATTTCCTATGGGCATACAAGCTAACTAGCAATTGACTAACCAATCCTATGTGATCATAAGGTATAACCTCAGTGGTTATTCCCTAAGCAACTATGATCACTAACTAAGCTTGGTCGGATCCTAAAGATCGACCAACCGGGTCGGGTTCGAAAGTCTAAGCGGTTGTTTAGACCGCTTACCTTACGACCCTAAACAAGCACTAAACTAATAGTGTCGAGTTAAACATGTCAAAACATGTTTAACCTACTGATTTGGTATCAAAACAAAGTGTTTTGATACACTAAAGTCGTTCCGTTGCAAAATGCGTGCTAAAACGCATTTTGACCGAAACTTTGACTCAACACTACAACTAGCTAACGTGGTAATCAGCAGCTATAATCACGAAGGATTATAACTATCGTGATTACAATCACGTTTCAAAGTTCAATTGAACTTTGACTTGACCAATTAATGGTCAAAACTGAAAGTCAAACACTTGTTTGACTATTTAAACTAGTAAACAATAAAAGAATGAAAGAATGCTTACTAAGGGTCCTTGCTATCTTTTCTACAAGAAAAACCAAGTTCCCAAATGATATTAGAAAGCTCCAAACTCTTGGGAGCTCTCCAAATCAGATTTGTAGAGAAGAGAATGAGGAATGAGCATTGAACAAAGGAGTTTGGCAAGCTATTTATAGTTGTGGAGGATGAACAAGATCATCACAAGTGTTTTGCTTGGTCATTAAGCATTAAATCCTAGCCATACAAGTGTTTAGGGACAGCTAGCATGCCTTGGAGAAGTGTTAACTTGGTCACCACACAAAGAGTTTGCATTAACAGCCCCTAAACTATCAAACAGTTGCTGAAACAAGATTCTGGTCGCTGGCACTGGCTTACGGACCGTAAGCTATGGTCCATACGGTCCGTAAGGAACCTGCAGACTAGCAAGTTTCACTTTTGACAGTTTTGGCCCCTGCATGCATTCGAGTCCATTTTTGGCACGTTTAAGCCCCGTTAACCTCTTTTCAAAGCTCTAAAATGAAGTTAAGGTATACGGAACTTAAAATATGCTCAAAAATATCTCGGATGTCAATTCGTTTGGTCGTACGGTTGCGTTGTTCGGTTAATTACGACGGAAGTCGTAACGAACGCAAAAACGATCCAAATTGAGCGACGAATGGAATTTTATCATGCCAATCACTAAAATATAATATTTTAATGATAACATAAATTTTTGGATGTCCGGATATTTTCAGAACGTAAGATATGCGCGAAAATGCAAACTTGTGCACTTTTTGACGCTTTTAGTCCCTGAATGATCATAAAGTTTATTTTAGCACACCGAACCCCTCAAAGCCTATTTCTAAGCTATGTAAAGGATATTTAAGGTGTGTTTAACTTATGGTCAAGTTTCGGATTGTTCATTACAGTACAAATCGGCATACTTTCGCAGTTTGTCGAATTTAGTCCCTGTAAGCGAATAAACTTGATTTCAGCATACCAAACCATCCAAAACTTATTTCTAAGTTATGTAAAGGTTATTTAAGGTATGTTAAGCCTATGTCACTGTTCCGGAGTGTTTGTTGCATTAAACTGGCTATATTTACGCATCAGATCGCGTATAACCTTCCAGAGAGCGATTTAAAGCCCGAAATCGATCAAGAATAGATATGTGACAATGATACACATATTTTCACAATCCCATGTATGAAACACAAAATTTCATTGGTTTGGAATTTGTTTGACGGTCACAGTGACACAGGTGTCAGATGAAATACATATAAAAATCCCTAATTAGGGACACCAGATACTAAAAACACCTTAACTTTCCGGTAAACGCACATAATCACACTTTGTTCGTTCCGCGCTAAATTGTAACAAAATAAAATGTCCGCGACACTAAAATCCAGCATTTTAATGTCCGTAAGACTTGTAAATATTATATTACACCTTAAATAATCTTGGGGATATCAATTGGATATCCGAAACACAAAGTTATATATATTAAACGACTACGACGACGCGTCTAAAAATAATATATTTTTAGACACTTAACTAATATATATTAACGATAACAAAACCGGAAAGTTTAATATGTAAACGACGCTAATCATAATTATACAAGTTTACTAATATGTGTACCTAATTATCCTACACTTAGTAAAAGTTTACAAAAACATTAGAATACAAAATTTGGGCTTATGTAATTAATTTTGGGCTAGACCCAATTTCCTAAATACATGGGCAAGGCCCATTTCAACAAATACATATGTAAGGCCCATTTACGATAAATACTTGGGCTAGGCCCAAATACAATAAGAATATGGGCTAGGCCTAATACCATAAAGACTTGGGCTAGGCCTAATTACAACAAAGACATGGGCTAGGCCGAATGACATATAGGCCTTGGCCAAGCCCAATAACACAAGAAGATGGGCTAGGCCCAATGACAACACACACACACACACATATATATATAGGGTAAGGTTCATGCGAGAACCAACTTTATTGCGAGAACCGCAAGAACCAATATGAACACAACCTAAAATAGCTAAAAAAACCTAACCCCCACCCCCCACCAAAACCTAACCCCCCCCCAAGCTAAATGCTAAAAACTAAAACCCCCAAAAAACCTAAAAAAACCCTAACCCCCCCCCCACCCCCCAAAAACCTAAACCCCCCTCCCCCCCCCCTAAAGCTCAAATGCTAAAAACTAAACCCCAAAAAACCTAAAAAAATCTAAAAAAAGTCAAAAAAAATCTAAAAAAAAAATTTTTCTTAATATTTTTTATGTTAAAATCGCTACTTTTAGTAGCCCAAAATTTTTTTTTTAAATTTAAAAAAAAAATTTTGGCTACTAAAAGTAGCGATTTTTTAATAAAAAATATTAAAAAAAAATTTTTTTGTGTGTTTTTTAGCTATTTTTAGGCATTTTGGATGTGTTCACATTGGTTCTCGCGGTTCTCGCAATAAAGGGTGGTTCCTAACGGATATTTGTCCTATATATATATATAGTGTAAAGAAATATATTTTAAAAATAAGGAGTGTACATATACACCAATACAATAAATACGGTATACTACGGGTATAATACGGTATACCAACATGTATAAATACGGTATACTGTAAGTGCAGTTCCTGCCGGGTAACTGTCGCTTATCAGTTATGTGTCAACCAAAGCAGAAGTCCAAGTTAAAGTCAATGATAATGAAGATTATCAATTGCTGAAGGCATTCCGGACGACTTTCTAGTGTTTCGGATTATTGTCTTTTTTGTACCCGGACAATGTGTTTTGTCCGGGTTTAGTCCCTAGCCTATATATATGTGTCTATTGTGTAGAATAGGGCAACAGAAACTCTTGAGTGCTGGGTGCACCTCTCCCAACATGATTCTCCTGGTGTGAATTCTAAAGAGAGAGACTATGTGTTAGTGAGAGAAAGCTAGGGTTTAGATCTTTGTGATCTAAACCAGCTTGTAGAAGATGATGTATACTCGTTTGGTATGTAATCTGTGATGATTGTATTGAAATGAATGAGTTTGTCTTGCATCTTCTTCTTCATCTACCCTATTTTTGTTCTTCAAGTCTTGAATCAAGTGTAAGGTTTGATGTTCGTCATCGATCCAGTGCTTTCACAGTGGTATCAGCGCATGGTTACCGATTCAGAATGGTCTAACCGCCTTCTGAATCACCATTGCTCTTGATTTGATGTTTGTCTCCGCCAAACATCTTGAAGACTTGAATATTTTGTAGAAAAGTTGAAGAAAATGAAGCTGTTCGTGGTTGTTTTGTTCTCCAAGTTGTTGCAGATATGAGGTTTGATCCAAAAATTGCTCTGTCAGTTTTTCTTAGTGTTAAACTTGTCTGAGTTTTAAAACTCTGTGTTTGTTGTTTCCGGGGTTTTGGTGAACTAGTGTGAAGTCACACTAGGGAGATTGTCCGGAGACTTGTTTCTTCTGAGCTTCAGCTTGTCTGAGTTTTCATTTAAATGTCTGAGTTTAGCGCTTGCTTGTTCTTGTCCGAGTTTAGCTCAGTCCGAATTTTTCTTGTTCTAGTTCTAGTCCGAGTTTCAGTTTTGGGTCTGAGTTTAGCGCTTGCTTGTTCTTGTCTGAGTTTTTAACCAAGTAGTGTCACACCCCGACCACGTAAAACAACAAAACGTGGCGGAATCATCGGGGAGTGTTGTAACAGAATCATTGTTTCATAACATATGGAAAGTTGAAATATTGTTTTATTGATTAAAAGAGTTACAACGTCTTAACAAACAAATAAGTACAACAAAATTAACTAGTCTTGCATCTTTTATTGTCACTAAGGCCCAAGTCCACCTATGTGTATCTTGATCAATCCTATGCATCATCTCCTGAAACACATGTGAAAATAGGTACGTCAGCATAAAAATGCCGGCGAGTACATAGGTTTTATTGATTTAGGATTCATGACTTATAAGTTTGGAAAAAAAAAGTTGTTTAACAAAAGTCAGTCATGATCCATGTAGAATGTTTTGTTTTGAAAATCATTTGAAAAGCGATAAAAATGATATATATAAATAAAGTATAATGTATGGTTAAATGAATAACCAAGTAAAATAGTTTGTAAAATAAAATGTTTTGTAAAACAAAGTCTTGTGAAAAATAGGTTATTTGTGTAAAATGTATAAGTCCAAATTGAGATATTTCAAATAATGCTACCATATGTAATATGATACAAGCACTTATATATAGGAAGTACCAGCGGCGTATCCACCATGCTTGCATCATATTACACACATCTTGTTACTTAAATCACTTACCCAAACAAACCACCAATGTAAATTGCCCATGTCTAAACCAATTGTCAAATGTCTTTGTGAAAACCATGTCAAAAATGTCTATGTCAAATGTCAATCATGTAATGTATAAACAAAATGTCATGTATGGCAAGTGAAATATGTATCACTAAACCATAGGTGAAAATGCACAAAACAAAGTATTGAAGTAAAACTCAGTTTAAAGCAATGTTATGTTTTGTGGAAATGCATGCTATACTGATACTAACATTTATGCGGTGTGTTAAACACATACATTCAAGCCTTGAGACAGACGGATAACCTTAAGTAAAGGTTATCAATGTGAAATGTTTTCGGATTCAGTCATTCCTTTCATCCAAACCAACCCAGGATGTCAGGAACGGGATTTGTCAAGTCCTATGGTACCATTACTTACTACCGAGCGGCGTAGCTAATGTTAATGAATGTATATAAGTCCCGTTTTTACAAACCAAATGTTATACCGAATGTAAGCATGTGATGTGATGTGAATGTACTAAGTATGGACTAAATGAACATACATAGCATGAAAAGGTAAATGTAAATCAAATGTACTAAGTATGCTAAGTTAACATACAAAGCAGAAAAGTCATGTAAAACAATGTGCTAGCATGTTAAGTAAACATACATAGCAAAACATAATGAAATCATGTACTAATAGTGTACTAATGAAAATAGCAAGTATATGATATGAAAACATGGAAAGCATGAAAGTAACAAGTAGGCACATGTGTTTCACCCCAAAACGTTTGAAAAACAGTAAAAGAGGGGACTATGTACTCACTTGAGGGTGCTTAGAAGTGTTGAACAACAACCAAGCAAAGCTAGAGGGATCACGGAATCAAACGACACCCTATATAGATAACTACATAAATAACCGGACCTAAATCGGGGGATCGGATAGTATGAGGTTTCGTAAACCAAATGAGTATTGGAACTCATATGATATGGTCTAGCAAAGCCTACATACTAAAATGAAACCTAACCTAAGTGCTTACGACCCATTACGACCCGTTTAGGTAGCTTACGCTACTTTAACGCGTCGTTCGCGTAAAACGCGTTCGGGACGCCTAACTAGTCCTATGACAAGTAATGTATGCCTTAACATGTCTAATATTATTGTCTAATCAGTTTAGATGTCAAAACTTAGGTTACATATGCTTAAAATGAATTTATGCGTAAAAAGGGCATTTTGGTAATTTTCCTAAGGCATAAGAATTACATATCATACAACTACTTAAACGATGTGACCATAAGGTATAACCTTAGAAGGTTATTTTATATACAACTATGGTCACCTAAAGTGTTTGGTCGGATCCTAATGATCGACCAAATGGGTCGGGTTCGAAAGTATAAGCGGTTGATTAGATCGCTTACCTTTACGACCCTAAACAAGCACAAATCTAAAAGCGACGAGCTAAACATGCTAGAACATGTTTAGTAAGGTTAGAAAACAGGTTTGGTATCAAAACAAACAGTTTTGATACCCTAGAGTAGTTTGGTTACAAAATACGCGAGGAAACGCATTTTGGCCGAAACTACGACTCGTCACTGAGCCTAGATAACGTGGAAATCAGTAGGTATAGTCACTAGGGACTATAACCATCGTGATTACGCTCACGTTATGAAGTTCAAACGAACTTCGCATTGACCATAAACTGGTCAATGCAGAAATTCAAACGCAGTTTGACTTTAACGCTAAAAAGAACAATAAACGCGAAAGAATACTTACAGAAGGTCCCCGCAAGATTCGAACCCGATTCACTCTCAGGTAGGAAGCATATACTTCCACTTAGAGAGTGTAGAATCAGATTCAAATGTGAGGAAGAATGAAATGGGTGAGGGGTATTTATAGATTTCATGGAACCGTTAAGATCGTTCGTCGTAAAACGTGATTTAATCTCAACCGTACACATGTGCCCATGGTTTTGTAAAACCATGGGAGCCCCTAAAATGAGCCCATAGAATTGTAATAATTATTAAATATCAGCCCATGGTATTGCAAAACCATGGGTTTAAAACCATCAAATCTCAAAAGTGGACCAAGTTCAATGTATCTGCCAGAAATTTCAAAAATGGTCCCTGCACTTGTAAAACTTGATTGTTTTGCACTTTTAAGCCCCGTTAACCCCATTTCAAGGCTCTAAAATAAAGTTAAAGTATAGGGAACTTAAAATATGCTCACCGACATCTTGGATGTCGGTTTGTTTGGTCGTACGGTTGCGTTGTTCGGTTAATTACGATGGAAATCGTAATGAACGCAAAAACGATCCAAATTACGCGACGAATGGAATTTTATTATGCCAATCACTAAAATAAAATATTTTAATGATTACATAAATTTTTGGATGTCCGGATATATTTAGGACGAAAGATATGCGCGAAAATGCAAACTTATGCACTTTTGACGCTTTTAGTCTCTATTGATCAAATAAGTTTATTTTAGCATACCGAACCCCTCAAAGCCTATTTCTAAGCTATGTAAAGGATATTTAGGGTATGTGTAACTTATGATCAAGTTCCGGAATGTTCGTTACAGTTCAAATTGGCATATTTTCGCAGTTTGTCGAATTTAGTCCCTGTAAGCGAATAAACTTGATTTCGGTCATACCAAACCTTCCAAAACTTATTTCTAAGTTATGTAAAGGTTATTTAAGGTATGTTAAGCCTATGTCACTATTCCGGAGTGTTTGTTGCATTAAACTGGTTATATTTACGCATCAGTGCTTATAACCCTCCAGAAAGCAATCTAAAGCCCGAAATCGAACAAGAGTTGATATGTGCAAATGACACACATGTTTATACAAATCCCAAGTATGAAATACAATATTTCATTGGTTTGGTATTTGTTTGATGGCTGAAGTGACACAGGTGTCACAAGTAGGTCCGACTTTTGACTAAAAAACTCAGACACCTTAATGAGTTTAAAACTCTGACCAAGTTCATGTTTGTTGTATTCCGAGTTTTACAACCTTTGGTATATGTTCCGAAGGATTCTTCAGTTCCGAGTTTCGTATTAAGCTCTCATCGACTCCGAGTTTTGTAAAAAAAAAAAAAATTTCATGTCCGAGTTTCATATGTCCGAGTTCCAAGTATGTCCGAGTTTCATATAAACAGAAAGTCTCCCATGTCCGAGATTTATGTTTTCTTTTTTGGTCCGAGTTTTATGTCTCTCACTGATTCCGAGTTTTAAAAGGTTCCCCTTACTGATTCAGAGTTTTAAACTGTCTGTTTTAGTGATTCCGAGGTTTGATCTTCCGAGTTTTAAAGAGCATAAAATTCCGAATCTTAAAGGGCATAAATGTTCCGAAGCTTTAACATTCTGTTCATGTTATTCCGAGTTTTAACATGAATGTTCTGACTTTTCCAGGTTTTGAGTTCTTTCCGAGTTTTACAGCTTAGTGATAATGTCCGAGTTCTTGTTCCGAGTTATGTTATTCGTTTTCAAGTTGTTTAATCGTTTTTTTAATATTCCGATGTTTTTGTTACTGTGTCTCCGATTTTTTTTAATATGGGTCCGAGTTTTGACACATAATGTGTTTCCGAGTTCTTTTTGATCAAGAAGTTCCGAGTTTATGAAACTCAGACATTAACTGTTCAGTGGGTCTTGCAGTGTCCGAGTCTTTACCAAAGAGACGTCTACTGTCCGAGTTTTACAGCTTTTTAGTCAACACAGTCCGATGTTTAACATGGAACTGTTATTCCGAGTTTTAATCTAAAAGCATGTCACCGAGTATTAAAGGTATTCCGAGTTTGTTTGTTTAAAACACCCTCCGAGTTTTAAAGGGTCTGTATTCCGAGTTCTTTTTTTTGTAAAAGAGTTTTGACCATCTCAACACTGTTCCGAGTTTCATAGAAATCGGAGATGAAACTTGTTAAAAATGAAGGAAATGTTAAGCAAATAGGTGTTTCGCGTTCGGGTTATGATCATGCAGTGGTTGATAATCAGGAAGAAACGAAGCCGAAAGTTGTACATGAGAGGAACTTGCGCAGGGTTGATCGAGACGGACAGACTTCTGTAAACGAAGATGCTAAAAAGAAGAAATCGGAGATGAAATCTGTTAAAAAGGTTAGTAAAATTAAGAAGGAAATGAAGGTTAAGCGTGGTAGTGGTACTACTGAAAAGCAAATATTGCGTGAAAAGATTAAGGATATGCTTGTTGCTGGTGGTTGGAGCATAGATTATAGACCGAGAAGGGGCCGAGACTACATGGATGCTGTCTGCATTAGTCCTTCCGGAACTGGTTATTGGTCTATCGTCAAGGCTTGGTTATTGGTCTATCGTCAAGGCTTACGATGTGTTTCAAAAGGAGGAGAAGAATGATTCTAAAGATGGTGGTGGCAAGGTGACTCCTTTACGTGAGGAAATTCAGGATAAATTAACGAGACAAGGACACAAGACACCCGAAAACGGAATCAAAACATATTCAAGAAGAAGCAGGAAAATAGGCTGATGCAATTTGTTTATAGTTGGCCAAAAAAAAAATAAAAAATAAAAAAATAAAAAAAAATAAAAAATTCTCAGGTATGGACTTAATTATCTTGGGCCAGGTGAAACGTAGTGGGCCAATAAACTGGTTCTTTTATTCGGGTGTTGGGATTTCTGATTGGGCTTTATCCAATTGGTTTAGATTGGATTGGGATTTGGATTCTGGGCTGGCAACTTTATGATATATTTTTGGGCCATCGATTTTTATGGTGTTGCACGGTGGTATATTTTTGGTCCGATGTTATCTCCAGTAAGTCGTGTCGGTCGGAAGATGGCCGGATTTGTTCCGATGTATCTCCGGTGATACGTGTTGGCTGGGATAATCAATTGCGGCTAGGGTTTGTCAAAGGAAATGAGTGCATGGGCTTATTAATGATTGGGCCGCATGATTATTATGGATTACAGTGATTAAGCAATGATGAGGGAATATTATTTTTGTTGCAGCCAGAATGTTTCAGAATGTTTCAGTTGGAAATAGTTGCATTACTCAGTTCAAGAATGGTATTAGTAATGGAAATGTGGGCTTTCAAGATTCGGTGACTTTATGGGTTTTGGGTGACTTTGTTCATTTATGGGTTTTTCGGATTTCTTTGCTTGTTCTGAATTTCTTTGTACTCTAAGTACTATTCCGATGATCTGATTCATGGTTTCAAGAGCTTTCGGGTTTTACGAGTTCCGAATTTTCTAGAATTCCGGGTTACCTGGGGTACCGGATTTTTAGCTGAATTTAGAAGGTTGTGTTGTTCGGAAGTTTCAAGTTGTGCATGTTCCGAGTTTTTCTAGTTATTCCGGGTTACCTGGGGTACCGGATAACTAACTAAGAGTCAGAATTATGTGTAGTTTGGAAACTTGAAGTCGGTTTCGGATAATCGAAAAGTTTGATGGTACTTATGTTGTCCGGATCAAGTGAGGAGGTGAAGAGAATAAGATTTGCTTGGATTTTTGTATTGTTTACAAAGAAAAAGGGGGAGTAAAAATTTTGAAATTCTTGTTTTCTTTGTAAATCAAAAGCTTGTGGTGCTACATCGAAACAAGTTCATGTTTACTACCTTTGAGATTAACTTAGTGTTAATCTTACATGTTTACTACCTTTGAGATTAACTTAGTGTTAATCTTACCTGTGGCGAAGTGTTTAAAACATGAAGCAAGTTAGAGCCAGTGTATGATTGAGTTTTGTCAAGTTTGTTCGAGGTTTAATCAAGTGTTAACGTGATGAAGCAAATTGTTCGTTTGGCAAGTAGTTGAAGGTCATGCCTTTATCGTATGCCGGTTAGAGTAGAGAAGATTAGTCTTCTTGGTACCTCTTCCAAGTTGGTGACTGATCGGATTCTCGAAATAGGGGTTCTTACATTGAGGGGGAGATCAGAAACGAAAGTCATCAGGAAATTGATTGGATTTGTGAAGATACGAGATTGGATCTTGAAGATTCGAGATGAAATGATTTCAGACACTCGGCTGAAGACTATGATCAAGATATGGTGGATGTACTTTTACAAAGTTTAGTTTGTTATTAACTTGTCGAACTGAGCTTCATGTCTTTGTGAAGTTTGATGTGTTCAAGGTTGGGCATTGGAAATCCAATGTTTCTTTCTGCTACCGGTTAGGTTTGAAGATTAATGTATCGAGCGATATTCCTACATGTGGTTGTAGGTCGGTTCGCGTTAACTTGATTCGGGAGTAGTTTGAGGGGGAGGATCTACAACGTCTGGTGTTGGATTCTTCGGGTTTCACAAAGCGTCCATTTAAGTGATCGTCAGCAAGTCTTTAATTAGAAGAGTTGAAGATCGCTGTGCTCTACCTAAAAGATCAAGTCTCAGCTAAAGTTGAAAGCATGCATGATATCATCAGTCAAGAGGGAGTCTGTAAGTGCAGTATCCGGTGATTGAAGACTATCGATGCCACACAGAACTGATGCAACAGTTAAGGGGGAGACTGTAAGTGCAGTTCCTGCCGGGTAACTGTCGCTTATCAGTTATGTGTCAACCAAAGCAGAAGTCCAAGTTAAAGTCAATGATAATGAAGATTATCAATTGCTGAAGGCATTCCGGACGACTTTCTAGTGTTTCAGATTATTGTATTGTTTTGTATCCCGGACAATGTCTTTTGTCCGGGTTTAGTCCCTAGCCTATATATATGTGTGTATTGTGTAGATTAGGGCAACAGAAACTCTTGAGTGCTGGGTGCACCTCTCCCAACATGATTCTCCTGGTGTGAATTCTAGAGAGAGACTATGTGTTAGTGAGAGAAAGCTAGGGTTTAGATCTTTGTTATCTAAACCAGCTTGTAGAAGATGATGTATACTCGTTTGGTATGTAATTTGTGATGATTGTATTGAAATGAATGAGTTTGTCTTGCATCTTCTTCTTCATCTACCCTATTTTTGTTCTTCAAGTCTTGAATCAAGTGCAATGTTTGATGTTCGTCATCGATCCAGTGCTTTCACATATACGTACACCTATAAAATATGCGAATACACATGTTGAAGTGTACTCTCACATAGGTACCATACATATACATCATATCTATCAAAGGTATACAATTATATTCACGAAACAATTATAAATTCTCGACTAAAACGTATTCTCACAAGTGAACGAGGTTCACTAAACTTAAATATATATATATATATATATATATATAACTCAGAACGAAATAAGCCGTATGGATCACGGAGACTCTCACTTATGATCGTGCGAGACCAAGACTCATGAAAGGCGAGGCCTGTTCGTACACACTTGGAATGCAATGTATATATAATAAAAGCATATACATGAAACAAATACCAACATATTACTAAAATACACAAGTGTTCCAAAAAATTAAACCAATATAATAAATGTCCAAGATGAGCAAAAAAGTACAAGGTCTAAAAGAGACCAAAGTGTCTAATGAGTTAGAACACTTGTAGATTGACTCAAACTATTGGAACGCCGTTGCTTGTCTCATATCTCTATATCTCTGGACGCGATAATGTGAGTTCATGTCCCCCTTTTCCTTTCAATGTTTTCGGTTTTACAACTCTCGGGGGGAAATACATGTTTCGATGGTATGGTTTAGCTAGGGAATGAACTGTTAGATCATGTGCGAATAGGGTCTCTCTTAAGCGCCATTAATCTTGTATAAGACTGAGGGGCAAGAGTGGTAGATCTATCGTGTGTAGCGAGCCCCACTCATAGGTTCTAGTGTGGCCGTATGTAGTGCTTTTATTGTTCCAACCGGGTGGACCGGAGGAAATCCGCTAGGGTTGAGTGCTTCCTACATCGTCACACATATTAATATCCTTACAAAACATTAATGATCATATGTTCATTGACACTTTACATACCACATTGTTATATACGAACTCTCAAATGGTTTTAAGATCATTTGTTATGAACTCAAACCGCATGAACTCGCCAACTTTTGTTGATGTTTTCGAAACTTACATGTATTTCAGGTAAATGAATGGATCTTGGTGCTGTAGGTTGTGACACCTCGGATCTTTCCGGATAACCTTTCAATGTAACAAACGTGTACGTAATCGACTAACAGTAAAAATGTATGAAAAACTATTGCTATTATGTGTTATATGCCGATTTGCTTATGTGTATGTATATATATATAAGTGTTGTATATGTAAACCGAAACCACAAGCAACCCGACTCGAGACCACGGTCTCGAGTGAACATTAGTAACGGGCCGGCTAGGCCTTGGCCTTGTAGGAATTAAACCCAACCCGAAAACCCACCCTAGCCCACACTCGCAACATTATATAAACCCAACCCCACCTCCCTTAACCATTTTTACACACTCTCTTCTCACACTCTCATATCTCACACAAAAACCCTAAAGTTTTATCAACCAAGACCACTCTTCTCATCCCTCTCCTTCTTCTCGGGTTCAACCAACATCAAGAACATACTCGGCTTTAGCTCGGAACCACCAATCGGAAGCCCATTCATCGATCCATCATACCCACACACCTTGAATCTCTAACCGGTTAGTGCTTATATGTTCATGATTGTTGATGTTTGTTATGATTTTATGCTTGTTGATGTGATTAGAGGTTTTAGTATTCTTGTTGGTTTGAATGTTAAAGAATGTTGTTGGTTTGTTGTTCATAGCTTTGAGTTATCCGATGAATGTTAAGGGGTTGGTTAGAATTGCATGTTCTTAGGATTTGTTTGTTAACAAATATGAAATCTATGTTGGAATAGGTATTATAATCCTTGTCAAGAAATGATACATGGTTTTATAGCTTCCTGTTTGGATTCGGGTTTATTTAGAATTCATGATTTCTTGATTAAATGTTTGAAGTTTTATTGAATGAATGAAGAACAGTTTGAATGTGTATAATAGTTTGAAAATGCCGATTTTGATCCAAATTGGTGCACAAATCGACCAACAAACATGTTTTAGTGGAAATAGTACAACATTTACATGAAAATGCAATTTCATTGGATAGTACAAGTCTGCAGGTTCTAGAAGGGATTGCCATGCACGTTATCACGGTTGCGAGTCGCAACCATTGGTTGCTACTCGAAACCACGCATGACCAGTCGAAACCTCCCAGTTGCGAGTCGCAATCAGCACGCATCAAACCTGGTTGCGAGTCGCAACCACACCTGCTAAGTCGCAATCTCCGGTTACGAGTCGTAACCAAAACATGACGGACCGAGACCGCAGTTGCGAGTCGCAACCTCGGTTGCGAGTCGCAACCACCTTAGTTTCGACTGGGCTGTTTTATGTTATTGGGCCTTGACTGTTTGTCTTGTTGTTTTGGGCTTCGACTGTTGGGCCTCCTGTTGACTGGACTTCATTTTGATCTGCTACTGTATGTATACATGTTACTGTTTGTGTTTCTGCCTGTCAACTGCTTGTATACGTGTATGCTAGACGTGTTTACTTGTACCCGACTTGACCCATATTTGGTAACCATGTTAGGACGTGGTGACCAACACACTTAACCAAGTAACGTATCATACCGAGCAACCCAAGGTGAGTTCACAACTTAAAAGCATGCGTCCCGGTGGTTTGGGACACGAGACCGAAACAACCCTATCCCCTTGAAAAGGGGATACCGTCTACACTCCTTCCCTAGTTATTGGGAAACAAACTTACTTTATCTTCCCTTGTATTGGGAAACCTTTTTAGTTAATTACTGTTTATACGGATTGCAACTAACGGCACTAAACACAACTCTATCACTCAAGTCCCTACTACATAATACCGATTAGTCGCCGGTGCCAGGCGAACGGGTTATTAGTTGATAGCGCTATTTAGGTTTTACCAGCCTCACACCGTGCCATGGTATGGGATCGGTCGTGAACTAATGTACTCAGGCATCCGTCAATGATGATAGAACATTGACATCGGGGCATCCTGCGGAAACGCAAACGGTTACCTAGTGTTCGGTATTGGAAAAACAGTTTAGTCGCTAACTTTTGGGGTAGCTCCCCATGGCATGTATAAACGGATAAATTAACTGGTGAAACAAGTTTTTGGTAATTAAAACTGGACAACTAGTGAACTCACTCAGCATTATTGTTGACCCCTTTACTGCATGCTTTGCAGGTGGCCAGTGACTGGAGCAGCTACTTGGGATGTGTAGTGGTCGTCTGCCCGTGTGTTGGGCATTTATTATGCTTACCTTATGAACACTGTTTAAAACTATTTAATTATGCTTCCGCTACTTGTTACTGTTTTAAACTTGAAACCTTAAACTCTGAACTTGATGTTTGCTAATCTTATGGTTAGTAAGTATTACTTTAATGTTAACCAATGCTTAGTATAATTGGTGGCTGGATCCTGGTCAGTCACGCCCTCGAAGCGGGTGTTATCCGCGGGTGGAATTTGGGGGTGTGACAGATTGGTATCAGAGCCATTGGTTATAGTGAACTTGGTTTTAAAAAGGGGAAAATCTTTTTGAGAAAAACCAGACTATAACCCGTGACTCGTAACGACACTACACTCCAAGTACAAGGCTCGACTTATCTGACCTCATAGCTCGGACCCATAGTTACTTGCTTACTTGTCTTATGCTTTCTGCTTTACTATACGTACTAGTTGCCTGATTAGATAGATACATCTTCTCTCTTCTATCTTATTCTCGCTATCACGCACTCATACTATGTTTTCTGGTTATGAAGACAATGAGTGGACGCGGACGAGGAAACGTCAACATGACCCCGGCTCAGTTCACTAGCCTGCTCAACACTGTGGCTGCAGCTTTCGCAGCTCACCCTATAGGTAAACTCGATGTTTTAGGATGTTTAGATCCTACCGCCACATCGTCTTTTCGCCTCTAAACCTATTTCGCTTCACTCCTCACAACAGGTCAGCCTGCACCTGTGCAACCACGTGTCTGTACCTTCAAGACCTTCATGGATTGCAAGCCTCTTCCGTTCAGTGGCACTGAGGGTGCCATAGGACTCCTGCACTGGATCGAGAAGGTCGAAGCTGTTTTCGCTGTCTGCGAGTGTCCCCCTGCTAATTGGGTGAAGTTTGCTACTGGTACTCTAGAGGGAAGCGCACTTTCATGGTGGAAGGCGCAAATTCAAATGCTTGGTTTGGAGACTGCAAACGCTACTGCGTGGGAAGATTTCAAGGATATGATCAAGGAAGAGTACTGTCACAGGGATGACATCCACAAGCTGGAAAACGAGTACTATGAACTCAAGATGGTTGGGTCAGAGATTGAGGCCTACACCAAGCTGTCCAATGACTATGCTGCTCTTTGTCCAAACATGTCTCGACCTATGTATCGAAGGATCGAACTGTACATCAAGGGTCTGGCTCCAGAAATTCGAAGCCATGTAACTTCAGCTAACCACACGACCATTCAGCCGATCGTTCGACTTGCTCACAAACTCACGGATCAGGCTGTGGAAGAGGGCAGGTTGCCCAAAAGGATCAGTGCTGCGGAAGGAAGTTCTAGTGATGGCAAACGAAAGTGGGATGGAAATCAGGGCAAGGATGCTAACCCTACTCAAGCCCCAGCTCAGCAAAGGAAAACTGACAACAACAAGGGCGCTCAGCAACAGGGTGGCTACCGGGGAAACTACCCTAAGTGCAACAAGTGTAACAGGCACCACCATGGGGCATGCAACAAGGGTCAGTGTCAGCGATGCCACAAGATGGGGCACGAAGCCAAGGATTGTAGAAGTCAGTTCCCGGCAAGGCAAAATCAGCAACAACCCCAACAGCAACAGCAGCAGGGAAACAACAGAGCATGTTTTAAATGCGGGGCAACAGGGCACATGCGAAAGGATTGCCCTGAACTGAATCAGAATCGCAACAATCAGGGAGCTGGGAACAATGAGCAAAACAACAATGCTGGAAATGCAAGGGGCAGAGCTTTCGTGATTGGAGCTGGAGAGGCTAGGAACGATCCCAATGTCGTGGCGGGTAAGTTCCTACTTGATGATCATTATGTTTCTGTGTTATTTGATTCCGGTGCCGATGCCAGTTATGTATCCCTTCGCATTAGTAAGAAACTTAAGCATTCGCCCGCATTATTAAGTTCTAAGCATACCGTCGAGATAGCTAATGGCAAGAACATCGAGGCCACGCATGTGATCCACGACTGCACCCTAGAATTGTCTGGCCATACGTTTAGTATCGATCTTTTCCCTGTCAAACTTGGAAGCTTCGACGTCGTCATTGGTATGGATTGGTTATCCAAACATCGTGCTGAGATCCTCTGTCAAGAGAAAGCAGTTCGTATACCTCGCCGTTCTGGTCAACCCCTCATCGTCAAAGGCAACAAAAGTGGAGAAGTCACAGGCATTATCTCGCTTCTAAAAGCCCAGAAGTGTTTGCAGAAAGGGCACACCGCTATCTTAGCACTCGTCACCAATACTCGCAAAAAGGAAAAGAGGATTGAAGATTTTCCTGTAGTACGCGATTATCCCGAGGTATTTCCTGAGGAATTACCTGGACTCCCTCCTCACCGTCAGGTCGAATTCCAAATCGAGCTAGCTCCTGGAGCAGCACCCATAGCTCGTGCACCGTACCGTTTAGCTCCTGCAGAACTGAAGGAACTCTCTACGCAACTACAAGAACTATTGGATAAAGGATTTATCCGTCCCAGTTCATCACCCTGGGGAGCACCAGTACTCTTTGTCAAGAAGAAGGATGGCACATTCCGAATGTGCATCGACTATCGTGAGCTGAACAAAGTTACCATCAAGAATCGTTACCCTCTCCCGCGTATCGACGACCTGTTCGATCAGTTGCAAGGATCGAGCTACTATTCAAAGATTGACCTGCGATCAGGCTATCATCAGCTAAGAGTTCGTAATGAAGATATTTCCAAGACGGCGTTCAGGACTCGTTATGGTCATTACGAGTTCCTCGTTATGCCTTTTGGAATGACTAACGCACCTGCAGTGTTCATGGATCTTATGAACCGCGTATGTAAGCCTTACCTCGACAAATTCGTGATTGTGTTTATCGACGACATCTTGATTTATTCAAAAAGTCAAGAAGAGCATGAACAGCACCTACGCCTTATCCTCGAACTCCTTCGCAACGAGCAACTGTACGCCAAATTCTCTAAATGTGACTTCTGGCTTCGAGAAGTCCATTTCCTCGGCCATGTAGTCAATAAGAACGGAATTCATGTCGACCCAGCTAAGATCGAATCGATAAAGAACTGGCCTACGCCTAAGACTCCCACTGAAGTTCGCCAATTCTTGGGTTTAGCAGGCTACTACCGCAGATTCATTCAGGGATTCTCGAAGATCGCACAACCCCTCACGACACTCACTCAGAAAGGCGTTGCCTACAAGTGGAATGCAGCGCAGGAATCTGCTTTTCAGAGGCTTAAGGATAACCTCTGTAGCGCTCCTATTCTCTCGTTGCCTGACGGCACTGACGACTTTGTGGTCTACTGCGATGCGTCTATTCATGGACTCGGTTGCGTGTTAATGCAACGCGAGAAAGTTATTGCCTACGCCTCACGACAACTCAAGACGCATGAAAGGAACTACACGACGCACGACTTGGAACTGGGAGCAGTGATCTTTGCTCTTAAGATATGGAGACATTACCTGTACGGTACCAAGTGCACTATTTACACCGATCACAGGAGTCTCGAGCATATCTTTAGGCAAAAGGAATTGAACATGCGACAACGTCGATGGGTCGAACTCTTGAATGACTACGAATGCGCCATCAAATACCATCCGGGCAAAGCCAATGTCGTGGCAGACGCCCTCAGCCGAAAGGACACTATACCAAAGCGCGTGCGAGCACTGCAACTTACCATCCAGTCTAACCTCCCTACTCAGATTCGAAATGCTCAGGTTGAAGCATTGAAGCCGGATAACATCAGGGCTGAGTCTCTGCGAGGATCGAGACAGCAACTATAACAGAAAGAAGATGGTGCTTACTATGTAACAGGACGCATTTGGGTTCCATTCTTTGGAGGTTTACGTGAACTCGTGATGGACGAAGCCCACAAGTCCCGCTACTCAGTACATCCTGGTTCGGACAAGATGTACCATGACTTGAAGACTACGTATTGGTGGCCTGGCATGAAGGCCCACATAGCAACGTACGTCAGCAAATGCTTGACTTGCGCGAGAGTCAAGACGGAATACCAGAAGCCGGCAGGCCTACTCCAACAACCAGAAATCCCGAAATGGAAATGGGAGCAAATTTCCATGGATTTTGTTACAGGGTTACCTAGATCTCAACGCGGAAATGATGCTATTTGGGTAATCGTAGATCGATTGACCAAGTCCGCACACTTTCTGGCTATTAAGGAAACGGACAAGTTTTCTACCCTGGCGGAGATTTACTTAAAGGAAGTAGTTTCGAGGCACGGAGTGCCAACCTCAATTATTTCCGACCGAGACGCTCGTTTTACTTCGGAATTGTGGCAAGCTATGCACAAATGCTTTGGCTCGCGTTTGGATATGAGCACTGCTTATCACCCGCAAACGGATGGACAGTCCGAACGTACCATCCAGACTCTAGAAGACATGCTTAGAGCGTGTGTGATCGACTTTGGCAAGAACTGGGAGAAGCATCTACCGTTAGTAGAGTTCTCTTACAACAACAGCTACCACACTAGTATTCAGGCAGCACCTTTTGAGGCATTGTACGGTCGTAAATGCCGGTCACCCCTCTGCTGGGCAGAAATCGGTGATAGTCAAATCACGGGCCCAGAGATGGTGGTAGATACAACGGAAAAGATTGCCCAGATCAGACAACGCATGGCGGCAGCTCGTGACCGTCAGAAAAGTTACGCTGATAAGCGTAGGAAACCCTTGGAATTCCAGGTCGGTGACCGGGTTCTACTTAAAGTCTCACCCTGGAAGGGTGTGGTTCGCTTTGGTAAACGGGGCAAGCTTAATCCGCGATATATCGGACCATTCGAAATTACCGAGAAAATCGGTAAGGTTGCTTATAGATTGAACCTGCCTGCAGAGCTGAGTGCAGTGCACAACGTATTTCACATATCTAACCTGAAGAAGTGTTTGTCGGATGAAACACTTGTAATTCCTTTTAAGGAACTGACGATTGATGAACAGCTACACTTTACTGAGGAACCGATTGAGATCACGGATCGAGTGATCAAAACCCTCAAACGTAGCCAGATACCTCTTGTACGAGTTCGTTGGAACTCGCGACGTGGCCCAGAGTATACCTGGGAGCGGGAAGACCAGATGAAGCACAAGTATCCCCAGTTGTTCCCTAACGAAAATCCCGGCACTGAAGCTACAAACGAATTTCGGGACGAAATTCCAAACTAACGGGGGGATGATGTGACACCCCGTTGAAGCGCTTTCACTTACACTAGCTTGACAGTGGCTGCCTTAACTTTCGGGACGAAAGTTCCTAAAACTTGGGGATAATGTGACACCTCGGATCTTTCCGGATAACCTTTCAATGTAACAAACGTGTACGTAATCGACTAACAGTAAAAATGTATGAAAAACTATTGCTATTATGTGTTATATGCCGATTTGCTTATGTGTATGTATATATATATAAGTGTTGTATATGTAAACCGAAACCACAAGCAACCCGACTCGAGACCACGGTCTCGAGTGAACATTAGTAACGGGCCGGCTAGGCCTTGGCCTTGTAGGAATTAAACCCAACCCGAAAACCCACCCTAGCCCACACTCGCAACATTATATAAACCCAACCCCACCTCCCTTAACCATTTTTACACACTCTCTTCTCACACTCTCATATCTCACACAAAAACCCTAAAGTTTTATCAACCAAGACCACTCTTCTCATCCCTCTCCTTCTTCTCGGGTTCAACCAACATCAAGAACATACTCGGCTTTAGCTCGGAACCACCAATCGGAAGCCCATTCATCGATCCATCATACCCACACACCTTGAATCTCTAACCGGTTAGTGCTTATATGTTCATGATTGTTGATGTTTGTTATGATTTTATGCTTGTTGATGTGATTAGAGGTTTTAGTATTCTTGTTGGTTTGAATGTTAAAGAATGTTGTTGGTTTGTTGTTCATAGCTTTGAGTTATCCGATGAATGTTAAGGGGTTGGTTAGAATTGCATGTTCTTAGGATTTGTTTGTTAACAAATATGAAATCTATGTTGGAATAGGTATTATAATCCTTGTCAAGAAATGATACATGGTTTTATAGCTTCCTGTTTGGATTCGGGTTTATTTAGAATTCATGATTTCTTGATTAAATGTTTGAAGTTTTATTGAATGAATGAAGAACAGTTTGAATGTGTATAATAGTTTGAAAATGCCGATTTTGATCCAAATTGGTGCACAAATCGACCAACAAACATGTTTTAGTGGAAATAGTACAACATTTACATGAAAATGCAATTTCATTGGATAGTACAAGTCTGCAGGTTCTAGAAGGGATTGCCATGCACGTTATCACGGTTGCGAGTCGCAACCATTGGTTGCTACTCGAAACCACGCATGACCAGTCGAAACCTCCCAGTTGCGAGTCGCAATCAGCACGCATCAAACCTGGTTGCGAGTCGCAACCACACCTGCTAAGTCGCAATCTCCGGTTACGAGTCGTAACCAAAACATGACGGACCGAGACCGCAGTTGCGAGTCGCAACCTCGGTTGCGAGTCGCAACCACCTTAGTTTCGACTGGGATGTTTTATGTTATTGGGCCTTGACTGTTTGTCTTGTTGTTTTGGGCTTCGACTGTTGGGCCTCCTGTTGACTGGACTTCATTTTGATCTGCTACTGTATGTATACATGTTACTGTTTGTGTTTCTGCCTGTCAACTGCTTGTATACGTGTATGCTAGACGTGTTTACTTGTACCCGACTTGACCCATATTTGGTAACCATGTTAGGACGTGGTGACCAACACACTTAACCAAGTAACGTATCATACCGAGCAACCCAAGGTGAGTTCACAACTTAAAAGCATGCGTCCCGGTGGTTTGGGACACGAGACCGAAACAACCCTATCCCCTTGAAAAGGGGATACCGTCTACACTCCTTCCCTAGTTATTGGGAAACAAACTTACTTTATCTTCCCTTGTATTGGGAAACCTTTTTAGTTAATTACTGTTTATACGGATTGCAACTAACGGCACTAAACGCAACTCTATCACTCAAGTCCCTACTACATAATACCGATTAGTCGCCGGTGCCAGGCGAACGGGTTATTAGTTGATAGCGCTATTTAGGTTTTACCAGCCTCACACCGTGCCATGGTATGGGATCGGTCGTGAACTAATGTACTCAGGCATCCGTCAATGATGATAGAACATTGACATCGGGGCATCCTGCGGAAACGCAAACGGTTACCTAGTGTTCGGTATTGGAAAAACAGTTTAGTCGCTAACTTTTGGGGTAGCTCCCCATGGCATGTATAAACGGATAAATTAACTGGTGAAACAAGTTTTTGGTAATTAAAACTGGACAACTAGTGAACTCACTCAGCATTATTGTTGACCCCTTTACTGCATGCTTTGCAGGTGGCCAGTGACTGGAGCAGCTACTTGGGATGTGTAGTGGTCGTCTGCCCGTGTGTTGGGCATTTATTATGCTTACCTTATGAACACTGTTTAAAACTATTTAATTATGCTTCCGCTACTTGTTACTGTTTTAAACTTGAAACCTTAAACTCTGAACTTGATGTTTGCTAATCTTATGGTTAGTAAGTATTACTTTAATATTAACCAATGCTTAGTATAATTGGTGGCTGGATCCTGGTCAGTCACGCCCTCGAAGCGGGTGTTATCCGCGGGTGGAATTTGGGGGTGTGACATAGGTTCTCAAGAAGCTTTTGGGTTATTATGTTAACGATGTCATCCTTTGAAGGGGTTTGATCCGTATATCTCATCTTCAATGAGATATAGGAGGCAAAGCCTTGTATTTTGAAACTATGTTGAACTAGTCTTTTGTGAAAACTTATAACTTATGTTTCCTTGTACTTTAAACAACTTATGGTGCGTGTCTTTTAATTATGTCAATGGATGAACATGGTGTGTTTTTAATCATATAGTTCACACCACGCGCTTCCACTATTGTGGGTTATGGTACCCGCTTATGCTATCTGGTTGCCAATGTGTTACTGCCTGTGGTGGTTTAGCTGAGCTACACGCAATACCCACAAGTGGTACTCGATTGGTTCCCCACGTACTATAATGGTTTCCAAATTGTTTTAAAATATCTAATAGGCTCAAAATCAAGACTATGCTCTCATAAATCATCATCATCATCATACTTAGTAAATCCCACCAATAACAAAGCTAAGGTAGGGTCTAAGGAGGATAAGATGTAGACAACCTTACCTCTACCCCGTAGGAATAGAGAAGCTGCTTCTAGTGAGACCCCCGACTCGATAGTAGTTTTGCATTAAGCCATTGACATAACAATTGAGACAGCTGCCGATTAGTGCATGTACTCCCTTGTCTTTCGGCTATCTGCGCCACCACATGATGCATGATTAACCATCCCCCTCTTTTAACGTTTTTCACGAAAATAGTAAAATAACGTAAAAGTTAGTGCACTTTCACTTTTTCTCTCATAAATAATTATATCATAAAAGTTGGTAGGGTTTAGACTTTTCTATTTGTTAAATAACACTTGCGCCACCACATGATGCATGATTAACCATCCCCCTCTTTTAACATTATTTTCACGAAATTAGTAAAATAACGTTAAAATTAGTGCACTTTCACTATGCTCTCGTAGATAATTATATCATAAAAGTTGCTAAGGTTTAGACTTTTTTTTTTTAATAACACTTGTTTTGATTCATGAAAGTATAAAATATATTATAATTGAAAGAATTGACATAAAGAACCAAGCACTAGCATACCACTATCCAAGTTTAGGTTATCAATTAGAAAATTAAAGGCTCCAAAATTGGGTTGTAATGCTAATGGAACTCTACAATGTCATATCATGATGTTGAACACAATTATCAATCATCAAATTAAGCAAAAAAATACGCATGACCTATACCATGACATACGAATTTATTCTTTTTTTGGTTTGACTTTAAATATCAGTTAGTCGCTATCCAAGATAGCGACTTTTAATTTGAAATCATTATGTTAGATGGCGATATAGTCAAACTAAAATTCCACAATTTTGGGTTTGTGTCGTGTTTAGGTTTATGTCAAATTTTCTGGTTCGTGTTGGTTTCAATCTGCCAACCCGTGAACATGACTTGTTTAACACCCATTTTGAACGCGAGCAAGGATGGCCGTGTGTGGTCTTTGTGAGATTTGGCAGCATACGTGGTGTAACGAGATCAATGATGGTGAGACGATTCTATCGCTCTTCATGTGTTAGTTGCAACTCGATTGGTCAACATAAGTACCCAAAGCAGGTTGATGGTGTCGGTTTCACAATCCAAATTAAATGCATGATAAACATAATAATTTGTTTGACAAGATAAAAGAATCATAATCACCCACAAAATCTCATAACTCAAGTCTCAAAATCCAAATAAAACCCAACAAAATGTCATAGTAAAAGCTTTTAACCCGCAAATGATGAATTGGTCTTGCTTTTTAGAACATGGGAGCCCTCACTGGGTTCCCCTTGCGTTTTCTTGATTCTGAACTCGAAGGAGGTTTGTTTGCTGTCTCTTTGGGTTTTGGGTCTTCCTCTGAACTCGAACGAGGCTTACTTGTTGTCTGATTGGTTTTTGGGTCTTCAATATTGGGTAAAAACTAGACATTTAATAAATGTTTAGATTAAATGATGTTAATTGCATGAACACAATAAAGTAAACTTAAGATGTATGATAAGTAATACCTTGCAAGCTATCGAGCAATATTGGTAGCGCTTATGTTTCATGATTTGTTGGGTGCAAGTAAGACATGACTTGTGCATCTTTGACGAGCCTGAGTAATTGTGGGGTAGGGGATGAAGGCCTATCACTTGCCTTTCATTACAGACGTGTGTCTGCATTATATACAACATAAATACCTATTATTACTTTAACTGTAAATAAACATTTATAAATTAATCGTTGTGGCGACATTCAACTCTCTTTTGATAATTTACAATCTTGTGAATGTAACATAAATATACACATATATGTATCACACACAATACATCTACGATCATACATATATATATATACATACATACACATGATTAATATAATTAGAACTATTGAAGTAACCAACAACTCTTAACTAACCCATAATTAGATCGTTAAAAACTTAATTAAATTCAACTCAAGATAACTTAAGTTGTTTTCCATTTCAAACCGAATTTAAGCCCCATGACTAAAATCAACTATCATAGCAAATAGTTATCAAGTAAAGCAAGGAAGTGAAACCCTAATTTCTTAAATTCCTATAACCATAAGTCACAAACGTCTATATTCACCCTAATTCCATATCCTCGATCTCCCAAAAGAGTTCAACTCCGGATTATTGTCGAATCTCAGTGTCTAACTAGAGAAATAGGATAACACGGTAAATTGAGTGGTTCATATTGTTCGTCATAACACAAATAAGCTCGGTTACAAATCATGTTATAAAACACCTACCGTGAACAAGATTAGTTACATGTCATATTTTAAAATACCTGTTGAGCATAAGATGGGCTACGTGAATAAGACCGGTTACTAATCATGTTTTAAAACATGAATAAGATCATCAGTTACATATCATATATCATATACATGTCATGTTATAAATCGTTTCAGAAATCGGTTTTTAGTATATAATAAAAGAAAATTGTTTATCATTAGACTAAATATGGAGGGTTCCGAGACCAAGAAGTCAGATCTAAAATTTATAAGATTTTGATCGAATTGTCGGTTCCCTTAACGACTAACTCATGTTCAGAACATATTGGCCGAATCAACTGTGGAATATTGTCTTGGAAGTCGATTCAAAAGGTATAAACAAATGCTAGTAGTTTTACTCCCAGATTAGGTGTTTGATAAAATGTCTGAATGAATTCCTGTTCATGAACTATAAACTGCTTCATATTTCGTTTGCTGTATGGATTTTGTTTGCCTAAATTAGGTTTATATGCATTTAATAAATTTCCTGAAATGTTTATTCTCATACTTTGTGAATTAGAACAGTTATTAGGAGAATATGCGAATCACGGTACATAGTTTTTACAACCGAGTTTGGTTAGGGTTTTATAGACGTAAAACAGTGATTAAGAGAAGTAATAAGACTATAGATTTAGCATAATCTGATGTGGAACTTGTTATAATCTTCAAGGCTAGTAGAAGGACCAATGGTGTTAGTTAGTTAGTTACAAACATGATTGCAGTTTTGTTTCATTGGCAATTTAGTATAAGGGATTGACTGTTAGTATAGGGGTGTGAATTTCTGACACGAATTTAACACGAATTCGCATGTTTGGGTTTAGTCTAAATGGATTCGGCCTTGGGTCAGTTTCAGGTTGAACCCAGGAACCTGGCGGGTTGACCCGTTTAACCCATTTATCTTATATTTTAATTTTTTCAAAATGTGATAAGTTAAATTGGTTGTGTATTTTATGCAATATCTATATTAAAAGAGAAATTGACATAAGATTTTATTAATAAATGTATTTTTTATACACATTTGTATTTATTCGATGTAAAAGTTTATTTTGAAAATATTAATATTAAAAAAAATTGAAAAATCGGCTTAAACGGGTCGTGTTCAGGTTCATGTGTCTGACACGATTTTCGGGTTTGGGTCGTGTTCAAGTTTGGTTCCGGTTGGACTCGTCAACCCCCGAACACGACCATATAGCACCCCTACCTATAATGCAATGAATCTATTAGTGTTTGTATAACATAGAAAATTCAAGGTTTCCTATTTTGGAACAAGAAAAGCGAGTCAAGTACCCTTTGGTTGCTTCTTGTTATTCATTAAAGTATTAAACAATGTTGCCCTATAGATAGTATTGTAAAAGCGAGTCAAGCTGAAGCTGTTTTTACGGATACGGTTCACGTTTTATGATTTGTGTTATAGGGCATTAGAACACGGATACGTTGGCAGAATAATACAATTTACTACTTATGTACTAACTTAATGATTGCATTTGGGAAAAAGAGAATTATACCTGTATGCCTGAGCAATCGATATGTCGACTTATTTCTTGAAGGGCGACTACCTCTTTACAGACGTGTCTGTAAATGGTTAGTACCCTGTGCTCAGTGTGAGTGCCTGCCACCGTGCAGTGGTTGCATAACGAATTCTCACAGTCGATGCAATATTTGTTCTCTAGATTTCCTAGAACGCTTGTATGCACTCTACAAGCCATAAAGAATGTCTTTTGTAGCAATATGTGTAGCCACAATATAGCGTTAGGCATCTACAGAAAAAAAAAAGAAACAGTTTAATTGGGGATGATGATGTAGTTTATGTAACAAATATATTCATGATTGTAAATGTACTACTCAATGCATATAGTCTTCTCAATATGTATAAAGTCCTGCCTTATTCTTAACTGTCCACAAAACATATGTTTAACTTTTTATTTCATAAACACGTATATTAAAGAAGAATAAAGGACCGTGGTCAGTTACGTGAACCAAAAGGATTTAGAAATGGAAGTTCCCGATGATAATTTATTGTTAAGTGACATAGTTAGAATAGTAAATATGTAGATACTATTTGAGCATTTAAAGTTGTAAAACAAGTGAACGGCTGGTCGCCTTTGATTAGGAAAACATTTTATTTACTAGTTTAGTTTGAAAGCAATTCAAGCGTAAAGCATAGATACGTGACTAAGATTGAAGTTATTTGTAGTAACCGAGCAAAAACATACGCTCTACAAGAGGGTTTGGTGTTTACCGCATATGTTCACCCCATTCTGTCTCTCTCCCTCCCTCTCTCTCTCTCTCTCTCTCTCTCACACACACACTGTTCCTTCTATCTCCCTCTTATTTTTTTATTTCAAAATCATATTAAATCTAAATTCAATCCAAACTTATAAAACAAACAAATATTTTAAGCAAATATAGTTTATAAACTAAACACAGCCTCAAATATCTGGAGATTGTATAGTATTTACCAGAAAGAACAAAACACTAAATCCTGCATCTAAAACCGTTGGACCCCTTTGTAGCTATTTTTTAATTTACCCATTGGAGCCTTTAGCAAAAAAAAAAAAAAAAAAAAAAAAAAAAAAAAAAAAAAAAAAAAAATCTAACTGACCCATTTTTAAATATAATGAATATAATTGCCCCCCTTTAGCTATTTGCATCTAAAAGTAGGCCATAAAGGGTGTTAGACTAAAATATAAATTTCAAGGGCAACAATTACCACACAACTTACAGCGTAGCAATGGTACATCAATAAAATGAACATATAATATAAATGCATGAATTTTTGATAAAATCAAGGGTATTGATTTTGAAAAAAATCAATCACTTCAAGTGAAATAAGCATACCTCCATTGGATTTACGTTGAAAGGACTTTGAAAGCAGCAAGTACTAAGAGAAACAAAGCCGGAGGTTCTGATTTTTTTTTTCTGTTAATATGGTCTTATGACAGCTTTTTTATACCATTTCTGCAAGGTTTTAGTTAATTTTTTAATTTTAATTATTGGGTGGTATTAAGATCACTCTTTTTTCAATTTTATGAATGCAGGTGTTTAACTTGTGTAATCCATTTAATGATTTGTTTGACTGAACATGTTTTGTGATAGAAATAATTATTAAAATGTCTAAAGAAGGATTTTATTTTAGAAAAAAATTAAGGATCCTTGTGGATTAGAGTTAAGACGGTTATTATTTTGTAATGATGAGATTCAGCAATCAGCAGACATGAAGATCTGACATTAAATTTTTTGAAAAAGTAACTTTTACGATGACATGAACATTACAATATGGTACCTTCTCCTTGGTGGCTTAGCGGGTCTGATATCGACACATCTATACTGTATTGCTCTGTTGTCTGATTCGAATCCCGTTAACACACCGTAGCAGTTGCGTTTTTGGCCGGAGTGTTTCAGTTCCTTGGTGTCTTGTTTCTACGTGTTTGGAGCATGGGGTTCCCACCACAGCATGGGAGCTACAGGGCTCCACTTGCCGGAAGACCGGTAATGACGTTCTACATCACCAATCTCCCAGAAGGTGTAACGAGGATGGGGTTATGGAGAGCTTTCCAGACATTCGGAGTAGTGAAAGATGCGTACGTTGCCAGAAAGAAAGATTCTAGGGGGAATCACTTTGGGTTTATTCGATATGAAGGAGTAGAGGATGTCATGGCAACTTTACGTTGCATGAACAAGGTAACGATCCAGGAAGCAAAAGTGAGCGTTTCTGTGGCGAAGTTCGATAAAAATCACCGGTCCTTTCAGCACAAAAACTACGGTAATCAATACCAAGGGCCGCCGCTATTCAAGGGTAACGTGAATGCTCAAAGGAAACCAGTTTTTGAGTATAAACCAGTAAACCAGGGGAGGTCCTTCTCAGATGTTGTCAAAGGTATTGGGAAGGAGCAGGAAAAAGACGTGAAGACTGTTATGATAGAAGACAGGATCGCTGTCTATCCGGACCATTGTATGATGCGGGCGGTGATCGTGGAATTAAAGGATATGTTAGTTTTAAAAGAAATAAGGAGGAAGTTGGATAGTTGGGGATATGGCGAATACCCTGTGTCCTATCTTGGTGGACTGAAGTGCATGATTGTATTCAAAGGGAAAGGTCAGGCAACGGAGTTTATCAGGAACAGTGAAGAAGAATGGGGTCAGATAGTAACATCGGCGGAACTCTGGAAAGGACAGGATTTGAATTATGAACGGTTAGTATGGATTAGAGTGAGCGGGGTTCCAATTCACCTTAGGGATTGTAAGACTTATAACATGGTTGGAGAATGCTATGGTAGAGTGGTCGGATCGTCGGAATTCTCGTGGAATGATACAGACAATTCAGACAGTGGGTGTTGGGTTGTAACAGAGTCAGGCAAATTTATTGAAGACGAAGTGAAGCTGCAATGGGGCGAGAAAAACTACATGGTTTGGGTGAGGGAGGAGCAGAATATGTCGATTGAAAGGGTGATTTCAGAGTTATCGGAAGGTGGTAGACACACGCCGGAGAAGACGTCGGGATCGGTGGCGGTGCCGGCCGATGACCTGGAGGATGGAGAGATCCGAAGCGTCGCCGGTGAAGGGGAGAATGTGAAGAGTCAAGACTGGGGGAACGAACCGATTACTCCCATGCACGAGGTGCATGGGAACCAGGAGAGAGAAGCATTAAATACGGCGGCAGGGGGGAATGAACAAAATGATTATGTTGGTGGGACCTGTCCAAAGAAAGTTGTTGTAGATAAGAATCAGGATCCAAGTAATGCTTTGGGCCCTGGCCCAAACACCAAGTCTAGGAAGAGGCCTCGTTGGAATAGAAGCCCGCAACTGTCAAGCCCAGAGATAGATCCGTGGGGGGACAAGCATCAGACCCACATAAGGAATCTAGAAAGGTCCTTTGACCTAAACAACGAGACGTTACCAGAAGATTATCAACAACGTGATGCGGACACAGTGGAAAAAAATATCGGTGCTGGTGAAAGTAAGAAACCGATGCCGGAAGGAGGGAATGAAGTCGGAGGTAGGAACGAAGTACCGGAGCCCGGAAAAAATGGAAGGGAGGAAACGACAGAGATGGGGACGGTGAAAAGAGGTGTGGATGAAACAGCCGACACAGTCATGATCGGGACGATGCTTGGATTCCAGTTACAAGGCTTCGAGAATCAGGTCAGCGAGGTTATTGTTGGTGAAAAGAATGGTTTACAATGAATTTTATGTCAATTAATTTGAGGGGGGTCAGGGACCAAAGGAAGATAGATTGGGTAAGAGGATTAAAAACATCCCACGGCGTTCATTTTTTGGCTATCCAGGAAACGAAACTAGGGGGAATCACAGAATTTTATTTTAGCAAAATTTGGGGAAGGTCGAGATTCGAAATGGCATATGTAGATGCAGTGGGGAGGTCAGGTGGCTTGGTTAGCCTGTGGGACCCGACTGTACTCGAATGTAATGAAGTCATAAGAAGTCAGAGGTTCATTATTGTGCAAGGGCAATTAAAACACACTGGGGAATGGGTGAATATAGTGAATATATACGCGTATAATGATCCAGCTGAGAGAAGGGGGCTGTGGGAAGAGCTGGTTATTCTAAAGCAGTCTCTGCAGGGTTTGTGGGTGTTCTGTGGGGATTTTAATGATGTTAGAGAACCGAATGAGAGAATGAATTCAGAATTCGTGCCTCTTAATGCAGCCTTCTTTAATCATTTCATTGAGTTGGCAGATTTGGTCGAATATCATATGGGGGGCAGAAAATTCACCTATCATTCGGATAACGGACTCCACAAGAGTAAGCTTGATAGATTTTTGGTGTGCAGGGAATTTCATAACAAATGGCCGAATGCCTCGGTGGTGGCACTTTCTAATGTGGTCTCGGATCATAGCCCGATTCTTTTATCGATCCTGGAACAAGACTTTGGGCCTAGTCCAACTAGGATCTTTAATTCATGGTTGATGATGCCAGGAATGATGGATTTTGCAAAGCAAGCGTTGGGTAGTTTTGTTTTTGAAGGTCCGACAGACTTAGGCCTTGCTGTAAAACTGAAGTGGATAAAGTTCCGATTAAAAGAACGGGTCACTGCAATTAAGATGGAAGGGGAGGCGGACTATAAGCAAAAAATGGAGTTGCTGGAGGCTTTGGAGGTACAGGCTGAGGAAAGGGAATTATCACCAGACGAGCTCACTACGAGAGCCGAGTGCAAAAAGGCAATTTTGGAGATGGATAGAGTAAAAATCATGGATCTGAAGCAGAAATCCAGGGTGAAATGGGCAGTGGAAGGGGACGAGAACTCGTCTTATTTTCACAGTATCGTGAACTCGAACCAAAGTTCCAACAGGATCAACGGCCTTATGATAGACGGGACATGGGTGACGGCACCTCCGCTCATTAAGGATTTTATTTGCTCATTTTTTGCACAAAAATTCCAGGAACCTTCCTCTAATAGACCGGGGCTTTTGTGCCCTAATTTGAAGCAGATATCGGATAATCAGGCCGGAATGTTGGTAGCACCATTTACGCTTGAAGAAATTAAGAGTGCAGTTTGGGACTGTGAAGGGGATAAAGCACCGGGACCAGATGGAATTAATTTCAAATTCATAAGAAAGTGCTGGGAATTTCTACAGGCTGATTTTGTGGCGGTCTTTGAAGATTTCAAGACAAATGGAACTATCTCTATGGGTTGCACGTCCTCTTTCATTGCATTGATTCCAAAGTGTAGAGATCCGGATGGATTGGGGGATTACAGACCCATTAGCCTCGTCGGGTGCATAAATAAAGTTGTGTCAAAAGTTTTGGCGAATCGACTTAAGCTTGTTATTGACAATCTCGTATCGGAGGAACAGACTGCGTTCATTGCGGGAAGAAGTATTTTGGATGGACCATTGATTCTGAATGAACTAATTCCTTGGATGAAGCAAAAAAAGAAGGAGGGGTTTATTTTTAAAGCAGATATGGAAAAGGCCTACGACTCACTTAATTGGAGGTTCCTCGAATCCATAATGGAGCAAATGTCGTTCCCATTGACGTTTATTAAATGGATTATGGCTACTGTTAATTGTGCAAGAGCTTCTGTCCTTGTGAACGGGTCACCAACACAAGAATTTTCATGTCACAGGGGTCTGAGGCAAGGAGACCCGCTATCGCCATTCCTGTTCATTATAGCTATGGAGGCACTCACCGGGGTTATGAAGAAGGCATGCAATCTTGGCATATATGAGGGTGTTCGTCTCTCCAACCAAGGTCTAGTTATGTCTCACTTTATGTATGCTGATGATGTAATTTTTTTGGGAAATTGGTCGTCAAACTGTGTGCTTAATCTCACAAGGATACTACGATGTTTCTATCTAGCATCGGGTCTTCGTGTGAGTTTGGTAAAAAGTAGTTTCTTTGGGGTAAATGTGGGGAATGATTGTGTACAGGAGGTGGCGGGTTTATTGGGTTGTAGGGTTGGATGCTTTCCTTTCAAGCACTTGGGGCTTCAAGTAGGGGCAAACATGAATCTGGTAAAACACTGGCAGCCGGTAGTCGAAGTTTTCAAAAAAAGATTAGCTTTATGGAAGGCGAAAACATTATCGTTTGGGGGTAGATTGACGCTTACAATGTCGGTACTAAATGCTCTTCCAACATACTATTTCTCACTATATAAAGCTCCATCCGGGGTTATTGATCAACTGGAACGATTGAGGAGGGAATTTCTATGGGGGATTACACCTGAAAAAAAGAAGCTGTGCTTGATAGCATGGAATAATGTACTAACTCCAAAGGATTCGGGGGGAGTGGGGTTGAGTTCTCTAAAAGACGCTAATCTTGCCATGCTTGCAAAATGGTGGTGGAGGTTTAAAACGGAGCCGGATAGTCTATGGAGGAGAGTTATTTGGAGTATTCATCACAGTGAGAGAAATTGGAATCCCATCCCGAGAAAGGTGTCGATATCGGGTCCGTGGAAACAAGTCTTTAATGTGTCGAAAGATATAATGGGATATGGATTAAATTTACAGGAATGTTTTCGGGCTAATATTGGGCTTGGTGAATCGGTTTTATTCTGGAAGGAACGATGGATAGAAGGTGTGACGCTACAAAGAAAGTTCCCATGTTTGTTCAGTTTAGAAGGATCTAAGAACGCAGTCGTGGCTGATCGAATGAAGATGGTAAACGGGGCAGTGGTATTGAACTTCAGCTGGGTTAGACAGCCTGAATCACAAGACGAAATGGTAGAATTGCAGGAATTATCACAACTATTGTCCTCGGTCGTAGGTGGTCAAGGTGCAGACCGGTGGGAGTGGGAGCTGGATAACTCAGGTCGGTTTTCCGTTAAAAGCCTGAAGAGTTGGCTGCAATGCGCTAGGTTCAGCGATATTGGGAACGAATTCGTTTGGAATAATTGGCTGCCTTTGAAAGTGAACTTCTTAGCATGGCGATTATCATTGGAACGGCTGCCCACACTGGCTGCATTAGCAAGAAGAAGTGCATGGTCGGGTCAAACAGAGTGCAGAGTGTGCAATCAACTGGAAGAAAACGTGGACCATCTCTTCATCGGATGCGAATTGGCACAAACGATTTGGAATTTTGTATCAACATGGTGCAAGGTATCAAATATTTATGCCTTCAGGGTGAAAGATTTGCTGAATTGGCATAAAAATGTTAAAGGGAATCGGAGATGGAGGAAATTAATTTACGCGGTAATGCAAGTCGCACTTTGGGTCATTTGGCAAAATCGGAATAAACTCATTTTCCAGGGAAAGGAAATACGGGTGGATCGGCTGAAGGAAGAAATCAAACAGTTGGGTTTTCTTTGGATTGGAAGCCGTTCGAACTTGAAGGATATAACGTGGGAGGAGTGGTGTAAGTTTGATGTATCTAGTAAATGTTAGCTTGAAATTGATGGGGATGTAAATGATATATGAACTGGTGTGTATTGTTGGTTTGGGCTAACTTTCGTTGGCCCTTGTTTTAATAAAATTTTGTTGGCCGTTCAAAAAAAAACAATATGGTAATTATAAACTTTTATGTATTGGAGGGAGTGATACACTTTTTCTATATTAATGAAACGTGTAACTTTTTTTTTTTTTTTGAACAGCTGAAACGTCTAACTATATTTCTCTTATTTTTGAACACCATAATTTGAGACTGAAAATCCATTTGTTTTGAATCATGAAATTTGAATATAAGAAATAATAATAGGTAGTATAATTATGAAATGTTTTGCTTAGTTCAGTTGATTGGGTCAAGCTTATGAAATGTTTTTCGATTATTCAACTATTAGATTAAAGTGTTATAATTATGGTTTTGGTAATTCGGTGGTAATAGCATTTACTCATTCAGTTTTATAAAAACAATTAAATCTCACACAATCAATCCCATAAAGTGGAGTTATTTGACAAGGCTATTTTGTAAGACAAGGCTATTTTGTAATAAAGACTTTGGCTAAAATATTTATATTACCCATTTTTAATACAAAGTAGGTATCCTTGTGGACAAAATCAAGACCATTAATATTTTGTAATCTTGAAAATAAGCAAATTAGGAAGAATGATAATTTCTTACAACTTTAATGGAATGGAGGGTGTATTACTTTTTGTTTTTTCATATATGTGAAATGTTTAAATATAATTCTCTTATTAAACAATAAGAGAATAAGAGAAATATATTTACACATTTCACATATCTGGAAAAAAGAAAAAGTGATAGACATTAAAGTTGTATATGAGACGTTGTAACAAACTATATGGTAGACCATACCACATACCAAATTGGCCTTCCGAATGAACCTACCCTCGTACTAGATTTTAGAAATGCACGAACTGCGTATCAGTTTCGTTGCGCGTACTGAAACGTACTGAGATCCATGTGACTCTGTGTCAACATAATATATTGAGACTGAAAATCTCATTAGTGTTTTGTTATCGCCTGACCCTGAAAATTACATCAAGGTTGCAAATTATTGAATGTTTGTTGTCACTACATTTCATCTTCCAGCAAACTATAACAACAAAAAAACAGTTTATATACCAAATAAGTTAAGTCGTAGAACTCATATATGATTATATATTCAATTAAACTAGTTATTAGTAACTAGTTGACTCTTTATATATTAAGTACAGGTTTTTTTCAGTGGTTTTATTGTGGTTCAAGATGATTATGTTGCGGAGCTGACACTGTTATGTTGTGCTTGTGCGTAACAAAACACTAATGGTCTTGTTAGTAACTAGTTGACTCTTTATATATATATATATATATATATATATATATACACACACACACACTGTTTCCTCAGAGTGTATATATACAGATAATGCTGACATATGCTTGCATCCAAGATTTTGCAACCATGATATATACAACTGGGCATTGTGGTTGTGTGTTTGGGTTACTAATTAATTCAATTTGGTACATTGGATCCTATTGTTATTATTTAGCACCATTCTAAAGGCTTTGTATAAAACCGCAGAAGTACTAAGTTTATGGCATCATCATGTGTACGGACTTATCGTATTTGTAGAGGAGGGGTAGGGTGATTTGAAACTATACTGCATGCTTATGTTATAAAAATGATAAAAGTTTGAGAAGAAGGGAAGTCGTTCTTTCATTAATAAATGTTAAAAGAGGCAGATATAGCTAGGAAAATAAGCATTCATGCATATTTTAATATCTATACTGCATATAACGAAATTTAAGATTATTCTTTTTAAGGTTTGCTAGATCCTTCCATGGTGTTGGTCCGTAAAAAAACTTTAGGTTTCTTCCTTGTCTTAGCAAAAGTAACACTGTCTAGAAGTTTACCTTTTGCAGGTAGCATCTTCATACCTTTTCCCCTCATATACCCTGGTCTTATTAGAATATTAAACTTAATTAGTTATATTTATTAAGTGATAATTGTAGTTAGGATAACTATATTTACTATGTAGAACTTATAAATGTGAAACGGTGTGATGGTTATTGTTGGCATCAATGAACTATCGTTTGACAGTTATTCCCGCCAAAAAGCTAACTATCCCTAACCGTCACATATGTACATATATATATTTGATCATCAACTGCATGGATGATCACTAAGATATTCGATCAAATCTATCTTTATCGATCATCCATTATAATTCGTTTTTTGTGTGATCTGTTTTTCTTTCATTAATCAAGATCAAAGCTTGATTATGGAATCCAATTCTGTTAGTTACCAAACATGTTATTTGTTCCGCTGCAATGAACTCTGAATATCCAACAAGTCTCTGGTGCCATAGAGAGGACAAGCTCGGTCCATTGGTGACCGCGTTAACTCTGTTGGATTGTATCTCATTCATGTATGGAGTTCCTGTTTTCTTTTTACCATTTTGCCTTTGACTACTTTTCACTGAACATGACCTGATATCCTTGAACATCCAGCTGCCAAACTGCGGTAAGCATCCCCTTCAGGTTTGGAGTGATCCTAGAGAGATTTTCAAGACGATATCTTTCATTCTTTTGATATGTTTCTAAATTCGCTGGGAATCTTGCATTTTTTGAATTGGCATGTTTCGTACCATACCAAATAGTACCCCAATTCGTGAATTTAGGATTTCAAATTGGCGATCTTATTATGCAATTCGTTTCTTCAAATCGTTTTGGGGTTCGTTTTTAGTTTTTAATACGTACCTTGATTGCGGAATACGTATAAGGGTTCGCGAATTTAGTGTTCGTTTATGGTGGGAATACGGCAAGTGGGAAAACACAGAATGCATATAATCAGGCAACCTACATGGATTCGTTTCCATAATACTTCAGGTTTCCAAAACAAATTCACACAACAATGTTTATGTTTATATTTGGTAATATGAATACGTATAAACAAATATGTTTATGTTCATCTATTTGGTAATATGAATATTGGATTTTGGTTATTTGGATTTATGAATTTAGTAATTTATGTATTAAATTGTGTATACCGAACCGGACTAAATGGTACACCGTACCGAAAAGAACCTACCCCCACCGTATTGAATTCGTCCAATCTAGCGAACCGCGATTTAGGTGACCATGAAACGTACCTTCCCCAAAATTTCCGGTTTTAAGATTCGTCATTGGATTAGTTCTTTTATTAAGGTGTCATGTTAATCTTGTGTTGCGACATTTACCTCTTTCTTATCTCTCGCAACTGTCGACGATGTGCACTGAGTTCTGAAGCGCCCCGTTTGTTTGCAGTTCCAACACGTGATGTCTTTCCAATTCTTTGACCTACCTTTGTATGGATTTTGATATGCCACAATTTTTCCCCGTTCGGGCTTTCTTTCTCTGCCTTTGGTGTTTAACAGTGAACTTGAAGATTCTCCTACGACGTAGATCTTCTCCCAGAATCAGAAACTTTGCAGAAGATAACAGAAGGGGTGCTTGACCAATCGAGATACAATTGAACTAAACTCATTGATATGAGTAGTAACGGATGCTTCTTCTTGCGTTCTGGTATTATTCAACTTCCAAATTAGAAAAACCTTATTTGGGGCGGATAGGTTGTGTTGGTAGCGGAGGATTAGCATTTGTTTGATGATCATAATCATCTGAATTAGATTCATAAGGCTTGGAAGTGGATTCCATATCAAACCTTGATCAAGTATATACGATAATGAACACACACACACTGAACAGAATGAATTAGAAACTAAAAGGATATTATGCAACATCTTGGTACCAGAATAGTTACCGGCAAATATCTATTTATACACGAAGAGATGTCGGTTGATATGGTGGTTATTCTTTTGGCGGGAATAACTGCGGTTTGAAACGGTATTAATCAACCGTCATACTCCTTCTCTTATTTACTAAATATATACATAATATAAGTATAATTATCCTAAGTACATAATACACATAATTAAGTTTATAATCTAATACACTCCCCTAAACTTTATTATGTTTCAAAGAGTGCATAAGAACACTTCTGTTAGCTTCGTCCACAGCCTTCACCGCTTGCTTGAAATCAAACCGACGCCTTTTCTCCAGCTTCTTCATCCGGTGACAATCATTTCCAGCGAATAATGCATAATGGTCACCTTCTTCTTCAGCGATGCAGTCTTCTCTCCTTGTTCTTTCCTCGGTTTGCTTGCTGATGGATCATGATGACCGAAGTAACACCGACTTCCGCTAACACCACCTTCATCACTTTTCATTGTTTCCTTTTCCATAACTCTTTGCTGTGTCGATTTGAATTTATAGTAGTACACTAGAACATCTAGGTACATAGCATACATGGTTCTCATTAACTCACCGTCACTATAATTTTCTTAACATCCGATGTCAATTGTAATTTTCTTTTTGTCGCTAACATTCTTTTTTCTGTCACTACAACCATCTTTTCTTCAGTTGTGTCACTAAATGTAATACACTTCTCTTTCTTTCTCGATTCCCCGTATGATCATCCGACACAAATACTATTGATTTCTTCTTTTCCATCCATGATTCATTCTTAATCATGTGTTTCTGTCTCCTCATATCATTCTTGAAGAATAAAATGTCATGATTTTTGTCGACTATTTCCGTCACCGTTTCCGGTGATCGGTTCCCCATTGTATCCTTTGCTCTCTTCTTCTTCTTGGTGATCATCCTTTGTTTCCTTGTCTTTCACAAACACATTTTCTTCATCCTTTTTATCTTCTTCGTCATTTTCTTCATCCTTTTGATGATCCTCTATTTCCATTCCTTCCATATCTTCATCCTTCGTCCCTCTCTCGATATCTCGGTTATCTTTCTCTTTGGACCATTCCCGTTCTCGTTCCTTCTCTCTGTTTTTATGATCATCAAACATCTCCTTTTCTCTCATATCTTCATTACCGTGATCTTCCTTGTTTACATCACCGAGAGAATTAAAATCTCCCGTTTCTATTTTCGTTGTTTCTTCTGGTCTTTCTTCCGTCTCTCGTTCCAGTTACTCGATTTCGCGTTCTAATTTCGTTAGAATCTCTCGCTTCATTCTTGCAAACATTTGTGATCGCGGAGTTGTGCGATCGGGGTTGAATTCGTCTCCGTCCCCGTATCCTCTGTTTTGTTCTTCATCCGGTTGTGCCCGGAATCGTATAATATCGATCGATTTTCTTCGTTTTCCCACCGTGGCTCTGATACCACTTGTTGGCAACGGAGGATTAACATTTGTTCAATGATCATAATCATCTGAATTAGATTTACAAGGCTTGGAAGTGATCCTAGAGAGATTTTCAAGACGATATCTTTCATTCTTTTGATATGTTTCTAAATTCGCTGGGAATCTTGCATTTTTTGAATTGGCATGTTTCGTACCATACCAAATAGTACCCCAATTCGTGAATTTAGGATTTCAAATTGGCGATCTTATTATGCAATTCGTTTCTTCAAATCGTTTTGGGGTTCGTTTTTAGTTTTTAATACGTACCTTGATTGCGGAATACGTATAAGGGTTCGCGAATTTAGTGTTCGTTTATGGTGGGAATACGGCAAGTGGGAAAACACAGAATGCATATAATCAGGCAACCTACATGGATTCGTTTCCATAATACTTCAGGTTTCCAAAACAAATTCACACAACAATGTTTATGTTTATATTTGGTAATATGAATACGTATAAACAAATATGTTTATGTTCATCTATTTGGTAATATGAATATTGGATTTTGGTTATTTGGATTTATGAATTTAGTAATTTATGTATTAAATTGTGTATACCGAACCGGACTAAATGGTACACCGTACCGAAAAGAACCTACCCCCACCGTATTGAATTCGTCCAATCTAGCGAACCGCGATTTAGGTGACCATGAAACGTACCTTCCCCAAAATTTCCGGTTTTAAGATTCGTCATTGGATTAGTTCTTTTATTAAGGTGTCATGTTAATCTTGTGTTGCGACATTTACCTCTTTCTTATCTCTCGCAACTGTCGACGATGTGCACTGAGTTCTGAAGCGCCCCGTTTGTTTGCAGTTCCAACACGTGATGTCTTTCCAATTCTTTGACCTACCTTTGTATGGATTTTGATATGCCACAATTTTTCCCCGTTCGGGCTTTCTTTCTCTGCCTTTGGTGTTTAACAGTGAACTTGAAGATTCTCCTACGACGTAGATCTTCTCCCAGAATCAGAAACTTTGCAGAAGATAACAGAAGGGGTGCTTGACCAATCGAGATACAATTGAACTAAACTCATTGATATGAGTAGTAACGGATGCTTCTTCTTGCGTTCTGGTATTATTCAACTTCCAAATAGAAAAACCTTATTTGGGGCGGATAGGTTGTGTTGGTAGCGGAGGATTAGCATTTGTTTGATGATCATAATCATCTGAATTAGATTCATAAGGCTTGGAAGTGGATTCCATATCAAACCTTGATCAAGTATATACGATAATGAACACACACACACTGAACAGAATGAATTAGAAACTGAAAGGATATTATGCAACATCTTGGTACCAGAATAGTTACCGGCAAATATCTATTTATACACGAAGAGATGTCGGTTGATATGGTGGTTATTCTTTTGGCGGGAATAACTGCGGTTTGAAACGGTATTAATCAACCGTCATACTCCTTCTCTTATTTACTAAATATATACATAATATAAGTATAATTATCCTAAGTACATAATACACATAATTAAGTTTATAATCTAATACACTCCCCTAAACTTTATTATGTTTCAAAGAGTGCATAAGAACACTTCTGTTAGCTTCGTCCACAGCCTTCACCGCTTGCTTGAAATCAAACCGACGCCTTTTTTCCAGCTTCTTCATCCGGTGACAATCATTTCGAGCGAATAATGCATAATGGTCACCTTCTTCTTCAGCGATGCAGTCTTCTCTCCTTGTTCTTTCCTCGGTTTGCTTGCTGATGGATCATGATGACCGAAGTAACACCGACTTCCGCTAACACCACCTTCATCACTTTTCATTGTTTCCTTTTCCATAACTCTTTGCTGTGTCGATTTGAATTTATAGTAGTACACTAGAACATCTAGGTACATAGCATACATGGTTCTCATTAACTCACCGTCACTATAATTTTCTTAACATCCGATGTCAATTGTAATTTTCTTTTTGTCGCTAACATTCTTTTTTCTGTCACTACAACCATCTTTTCTTCATCTCTAAGTTGTGTCACTAAATGTAATACACTTCTCTTTCTTTCTCGATTCCCCGTATGATCATCCGACACAAATACTATTGATTTCTTCTTTTCCATCCATGATTCATTCTTAATCATGTGTTTCTGTCTCCTCATATCATTCTTGAAGAATAAAATGTCATGATTTTTGTCGACTATTTCCGTCACCGTTTCCGGTGATCGGTTCCCCATTGTATCCTTTGCTCTCTTCTTCTTCTTGGTGATCATCCTTTGTTTCCTTGTCTTTCACAAACACATTTTCTTCATCCTTTTTATCTTCTTCGTCATTTTCTTCATCCTTTTGATGATCCTCTATTTCCATTCCTTCCATATCTTCATCCTTCGTCCCTCTCTCGATATCTCGGTTATCTTTCTCTTTGGACCATTCCCGTTCTCGTTCCTTCTCTCTGTTTTTATGATCATCAAACATCTCCTTTTCTCTCATATCTTCATTACCGTGATCTTCCTTGTTTACATCACCGAGAGAATTAAAATCTCCCGTTTCTATTTTCGTTGTTTCTTCTGGTCTTTCTTCCGTCTCTCGTTCCAGTTACTCGATTTCGCGTTCTAATTTCGTTAGAATCTCTCGCTTCATTCTTGCAAACATTTGTGATCGCGGAGTTGTGCGATCGGGGTTGAATTCGTCTCCGTCCCCGTATCCTCTGTTTTGTTCTTCATCCGGTTGTGCCCGGAATCGTATAATATCGATCGATTTTCTTCGTTTTCCCACCGTGGCTCTGATACCACTTGTTGGCAATGGAGGATTAACATTTGTTCAATGATCATAATCATCTGAATTAGATTTACAAGGCTTGGAAGTTGCTGAGTATGAAGATTAGAATATCTCAACGAGAGGGTTATTCGGTTGACCGTGTGTGTTTGCTAGACAAATTATGGTTGTATATGGTGGTGTCGAAGGATAAGGCATCGAAGGATTGTGTATCCTTCGATGAGCTCGAAAGATATCCATCGAAGGTTGAAGATGGACCTCGAAGGATGCTATCTTTCGAAAGCTGGATGGTCGACAGATGATCTATCGACCAGTCAGTTTAATCCTTCGACCGTGCAACCTGTGTTTGGTATAAATACCAACACCTTGTCATTTGCAACACAAGAGTGAGAGCACAAGTGTGTGCAAGAGAGTGATAGGAGGTTTGAGTCCTCACCGGGAGAAATCACCACTTGATTTCTCCCTGGATGTATACTTCTTTGGTATTAGTTCGGTTTCCATGTAATCGGGCCGACTTGTAATGTTTACTACCGGATTAATACAAAAGTTGTTTGTTTATCATCTCTATCTTCTTCCATCTATGAACATTATCATGAAAATCACGAATTGGATCCCGAAAACCGGACCTACAAGTGGTATCAGAGCTTGGCTCTTTACCTTGTTTAAAACCGGGTTATTCAAGTTCTTGGTGTGTGTTTGAACACTTGGTTTAACACCCGTTTTTGTTGGTTTTTCTACACTTTTAAACTGGAAAACGTGTTTTAAACTTACCGGGAGTGTTCGTAAGTGGGTTGGGTAACTTAAAAACTTGTTTTTGAGTGTGTTGGTAATTTCCGGCCATATTCCGGTCAATATTCCGGTGACTGGTTTGAAGATAAGGTTTTCCTTTTTGGGTAAATTATCTTTGAAAATCTTGGTTGGTGAGAAAGTACAGCCTGCCATACCCTTTTGCCGAAAGTTGACTTACCAACCCATCACCTTTTCACCAACCTGTCACATCAGCGTCAGTGTGTCAGACTCTCTCGAAAGATATCTTTCGACATCGAAAGACCATCTTTCGATCAAGGAAGGCTCGAAAGATCATCATCCTTCGACCCATCCTTCGAAGTCTGAAACATATCTTTCGATAAAGGAATCTATTCGACAGACAGTGTCCGAAAGATAGGGATTTATCTCGAAAGATAAGGATCTTTCAAGTGTGAATCTTTCGAGATTTTGAATCTTTCGAAGCCAGTGCTCGAAAGTCAACAGTGATCCTTCGAACACTGTTGATCATTCGAACAAGTGTGATCTTTCGAAAGACAGCTATACGAAAGATAAGGATATATATACTCGAAAGATAAGGATCCTTCAAAAGGGGAATCATTCGAGTTCTTGAATCTTTCGAAATCATTGTCATTGTTCGAGATTCAACAGTAATCTTTCGAGTACTGTTGATCCTTCGAACAATAGTTGATCTTTCGATTGTGGTCAGTTTATTGTTAACAAGTTTCTGTGATCTCAGATCTTTCGAACAGGATCGTTCGGCTGTGTGATCTCTCGGATTATTCACTTAGCATTTATTTTGCTTATCAATCATGAATCCGAGTTGGTGGAATCCTGCTCCAGACAGTGGAAAATATACAAGTTCAGGTGTTACTCCTTCATGGTGGGGTACACCGGCTCCAGACGATGGAAAATACACGAATACAAGGTTATCTCCATCATGGGCCGAATCTCCCACACCACCTCGAATTACTGCAGAAATGTGGGCATCAGTTACCAATCAGAGTCAAAGTGAATCGAAAATAACAACAGATTGGTTTGGCAATCCAATACAAGTTCCTGTAAAGCCGGCTCAGACCACAGACTTGTATGGAAATCCATTACCCCCAGTTGGTTTACAACACCATCGTCCTACTGTAGAACCATCATCTCTTGATCCAAAGAACAGTAGTCAGACAAAATCGGCGTTGTATGCTGAAATTGTCAAAGATGCAAGTAATGGTGAATCCTCGGGAAATGATGACAGTTCTGAACATGACGGAAGTTCAGATGAAGATGTCTCAACTTCAGTTGAGGGTGATACAACTTCGAGTTCAAGTTCGAGCGAGGATGGATCTAAATGTGAATCATCAAGGGAGGTTATTAATTCTGATGAAGAAAGGCCAACACCTGAGAGTGATTCCAGTCAGGTATGTGCCGATAAACCCACTGCTGTAGATTGTGATAATTGTGCTAGATTAAGGGTTAAGTGTGCTGATCTAGAAGCAAACATGTCTGAGTTGCAAGGTAAACATGATGCTTTACAAGCTAGTTTGTTTGACTTGCAAGACAAACATGTTTCATTGAATGCCAAGTGGTGTGAATTGCAAAGTAAGCATGACGCTTTGCAAGAAAAGTATGATGTGACTTTTCTTCACAATCAGAAATTGACTGTGGACCTTTCCAAATGCACAGAAGCCAACATGTTTCACGAAAACCATGAAAAGGAATTTAAGTCAATGATTGAGACATTAAAGAAAGATAAAACTGAATTGACTAAAATGGTTTCCAGAAAACAAACGGACATTAATTTGTATATCTCTCGTCTTGAGACAATGCAAAAAGAAATGGTCTGTGTAAAAACGGAAAGTGAGGCAATCCAACTCAAGCTGGATAGCTATTTGAGTTCTAGCTATGTGTTGGATCACATCATTGATGTCCAAAAGGAGAAAAGGGACATGACATGCTTGGGATATAAGAAATGTCCACCTCCTGTGAGACACAATTATGATGCGATGCCTGACGAGGAGGATAGAGTATTCTTTGAACCATCTGTTCCTCTAGATGTAAAGGAGTTTGCAGCAGGACTCGGATACAAGAAAGATGTATCACCAGATTCAGATACTTCAGCAGATACATGTGTGTCTTCTGCTGAACTGAATCAGGATCCTCCAGTCATCATTGAGGATGCTGATTCTTCTGATGATGAATCTGATGATACCATCCCAGCAAAGTCTGATGCGGAAGTCAAAGATGGGGACATACCTCTCGAGAATTACATTCTATGTGATCCTCCTGCAAAACCCGCTAAGACTGTTGCAATCGAGTCCTCGTCTGCAAAAGAGTCGGAGGGTGTGAATTTGCTGTACACTCTCGTTGGTGATGATAAAATCTACTCTGACAAAGATTTTCCTATTAAAAATGTTAATCAATCTTTAATAAGTAAAGTCTTTGAAGATTCGACAAGTAAATTTTTGGGAAAGACAGGACCACGTGTTACAGTTACACAGTGTCCTCCTATTCCAAAGGCTGAAATTCGAAAACAATTTGGGAATAAGAAATTACCAACAGTACAAAAACAGCAAAATCATGCCAAACCTAAAGGAAAGGCACCGACTCAGGGTCAGAAGAAACAGACCCAAAAGAAAAACAAGAATGTGAACTTTGTGAAATCTAAGGGAACGGACAAAATCGAAACTTATGAGAACAAATCTAACTTAGATTTTGTTAAACAAGCAACAGTTTTGAAAAGAAATGATCCAAACTGTTCAAAACCTAGTACCTCGGGATCACAAAGTTCATCATCATCGTCAAGACGAGCACATGATGCTTCGGGGATTGTTGAACGAAGATATTGTTTTGAGTGTGGAACAATTGGACATATCATTCGAAATTGTCCATATCTTCATAAGTTGAAAGCAAAGGTTGATGATCCCCGTGAACAAAATCATGCCGCCCAAGAGAATAGTAAAGGCAAACAGGGCGAAAACAAGAAAAAGGTTCGGAAGATAAACCTCGTGAAATCAAGAGGGACTGATAAAATTGATACTTCCAAAAACAAATCCAATAAGGATTTTGTTAAACAAAGTAAAATTTTGAAAAGAAACAGTCAAAACAACTATACACAACACACAAACGGTTGTGATGTAGGACCAAGTACCTCAAGATCACGAAGTTCATCATCTGGCTATTGCAGTTATGATACTCCGAGGTTTGTTGAGCGGAGATCATGCTTTGAATGCTGTGAGTATGGACACATCATTAAGAATTGTCCATATCTCACCAAGAGAAAGTCAAAAATTGATGCCCCCCATGGTAACAATTACCATAAAAGATCTGTTTCACCAAAACAGGACCCTTGTCTTGTTAAACAACGAGAAAAGAAACATAAAAAGAAACAAAGAAAAGAAGTTGAAAAGGTTTTAAAACCGGAGGTCATCCAAATAAAATCTGTTAAATCGGATGTTAAACATGAAAAACAGAAACAGATTTGGATACCAAAACCGGTAACTGTTTCAGGGGGAGCTGCATCAATTCCGAATCATCGGGAAATGGATGTTACAATTCTCGATGATGACGGACGACCCAAGTCTGTGAAGGCTTGGGTCCCTCTCTCCAACTAATCTCTGAATGAGTGTGCAGGAAGTTCCAGGAGGAACTATTGATAGTCTTAGGATTGTTGATAGTGGAATGTCCTTGCACAAGATAGGCGACAGAAGAAATTGTTGCCTTTGATGGAGAGAAAGGAAAGAAAAAGAAAATGTGGCTGAATGAAGTTGCAAAATTCGACCAAATGAAGAACGTGTCAAAATTTGGTCATTCTGGTTTTTGATCGGGTCCTCAGGAACGAATGAAGTGAAATGTGTGCCGATGCCTTTGCATGGATTGAACATCCGCACACCATTTCTGAAAGAGAAAGTCAAAGACCTTCACTGGTGAAATGTGGAAGACCAGCCGGACCCGGAGGTTTATGATTTTGTTGCTGTCAAGAGACTTTTCAGTAGTTGCAAATTCGACTTTGAAGTCCACACCGGGTGGATATCCAGTTGGGAGAGTGCTTAGATTCCTTGCAATGCACGGAACAGTTGCAGGATACGCCTCAAAATTCTTAATCTCTCCTATACTTGTCGATATTTAAGCTACTTTGTGAATTATTATTATCTCGAACAGCACTCTTTGACCTGACACATTGATCTCGAATATCACCTCACACGTGATTGTTTCTATATGAAACTCATCAATGTTGTCATGGTCCGCACCGCTTACCGACATGCCAACTCACTTTTCCAAAATTTGTTAAATCTTTTCTGATAAAACTTAATTTTGGTAAACGGCATTAAGGTCAAGCACAAGAGTAAACCAACATCGGAAAATCATTTTTGTAAATATCTTTGTGTCTTTTAAATTTATCTTAGTTTATTGATTTTAGGGGGAGTAAATCCAAAAATCAGAAAATCCAAAAACATCGAAAAATTTCAAAAACACAAAAACAATAGAAAAACAAAAATGAGTTTCCTGGCGAGCAAAAGAGAAAATGATAGTACATCAGTGGTCTATCCAAACCTCTTTAAACCTTAAATGAAAAACGATAAGCAGCTCTATATAAGATGTATCGGTAGGCTCACAATCATTTTAAAGTGTGCAGGGTGATATAAATCTTAATCGACTGAAGACCAGGTGGGAACCATTCATTGGCATATGGTCTTAGTACCGAAATTTCGTTTGATAGATTGCCGAGGTTCTGAGATATTCGGTCTTTATGCTGCTTATCATCTGGGTATCATGGTTGTATCTTTTACCGAAAAATAACGGGGACGCAAGTCTAGATCTTCCATGATACTATACATACGTGTACATAATACATACTGCATTCGACCTCAATAAGTGATAAACAATCACATGTCCAAAACAAATAAGTGATAAAATATCACATTTATCCGGGTGTCAAGTTCGTCTCTCTGCTGTACGGAAGTACTGACCTGTTCACGGACTTGCACCTGTGCCCTCATGCATACGAAAATCAAGTTCCTCATCAATAAGTGATTATATCACATAGGGCTTGTTTTCAAATCAAAATAAGTGAGTATCTCACAATTTATACGGTCAAACAGATGATAATCGGTATACTCACCGGTAAGATGAACTCTCGTGCATACCTTGATACGGGAATGTGTCGTGATGTGGATGAACACCGGTCTGTAAGTATAAATCATACATTAACGTATCCTCTTGTCATGATTACATCTGATAAGTTGAGCTTAAGTGGACAACAATACCGATAATTGTTATAGGATGCTTATTTTAATGTTAACTAACTGAACAACAAGAGTGTTTTGGCATGACCGTACACTGATATGATTCTCTTACCCTCGAAACTCGCAAAAAGAATGTCTGTATATATTTATTTACTGCTTAACTTTTATTGTTTTTCTTTTAAACAGTTTCGTCGTTTGGTGCATATCAGCACGACATTGGCGGTGATGTCGTTTGATAACACTCAAAGGATTTTAAATTGTTGTCCTTCTTAATATTAAAACACACCTAAAATCTGTTTTAATATAAACTTTATAAAAGCCAAAAAGATTTTATTTCTGCTTTATTTTCGATCGTACGATGTTGGAGCTCAAGTCTTCGTTACCTGAAACCTGACTGAAAATCGAACTGACTAAATCTTCATAAACGGTCAAAATTTGCAGATTTTGAAAGTTAGAATTTAAAATTGATAAATTTTATTAAACTTTCAAACTGTCGGACGGTGTTTGATTTTGACATGGTCACTCGTGTGTCATTTGTTTATACTATTCCAAGCAGTTGTTCTCATTACGCGTTTAGATTTCTTGCATGTGCAGATTCTAAAGGCTAGGAGAACATGGTCGATGACAAGCTTTGGAATGAAGACACGACGAAAAGGCGCTCAAAAGATGAAGATGATCGAGTTGCCGCTGGCCATCATCAACACCACAAGGATCTCACTTCATAAAGATAAAGTCTTTTCACGAGCATAACTCAAGGGGTAGCTTATGTTAAGGGGGAGTTTGTCAACACACTTCCTGCATGATACGGATAGTTTGTTGATACACTCTCTGCTTTCAAGACGTGAAGACTTTGAAGATCCTCCGACATTGAAGACTTGAAAGGGCATCAGAGTTTTGGTAACTCGAAGACCAAAGACCGTCGAAGTTCGAGACGAGTCTACAACTATAGAAGATAAAGACAAAGCTACAGCCAAGGGGGAGTTTGTTGGTGCACTTGTGCCTGTACTTTGTCTGTATTCGGTCACGATGTAAACGATGTCCTGTTCTTGTGTTGTAAGTTGACCAAGTCAACCATCCTCCCGTTTGACTTGGACAACAGTTGGTAAAAGTTGAAAGATGTACTGTCTCGAAGGATAAGAGATCGAAGGATGATGTGGATCCTTCGATCTCGTCGAAAGATATGCTTCGAATGATTAGACCTCGAAAGGTGATCTTTCGAGGTCCCTGCTGATCTTTCGAGTGACTTGTCTTCGATAGATGATCCTTCGGACCATCTATCGGATCCTTCGGACTGCACATCATGAGCTGGGTATAAATACCCATGCAATGTGTTGTGTTAGACAGTTCTGAGAGTTCACATAGGTGCACACACCGAAAGAGTGAGAGCACAAGTGTGTGCTAGAGAGTGATAGGAGGTTTGAGTCCTCACCGGGAGAAATCACCACTTGATTTCTCCCTGGATGTATACTTCTTTGGTATTAGTTCGGTTATCATGTAATCGGGCCGACTTGTAATGTTTACTACCGGATTAATACAAAGTTTGTTATGTTTATCCTCTCTTATCTCTTCCATCTTTGAACATTATCATGAAAATCACGGATTGGATCCCGAAACCCGGACCTACAATTGGTATCAGAGCCATGGTGCCCGATTTAGTAAAACTAACCGTTTACTAAGTCACATGTGCTCTAGATCTGTGATTTTTGTGGGTTTTTGTTCAAGATGTAAAAATGGTGAAAATGAGAAAAACTCAGATCTGGACCCGAATATCCAGATCTGTGATAAAACGAGTGTTGGGTTTTATGTTTTTCTCCTAAATATTCAAGTTTTCTTCATCAAAAATGGTGTTCAAGTGTTTTCGTTAAATCTGCAGTTTTACCCAGGTGTCTGTGTTCTTGATGTTCTTCACATCTTCATGTTTTGAAAGATGTGAAGAACTTCGAAAGGTCAGATGGTCTTCGAAGGATCATTCTTTGTTTCGAAGGGTCAAATCCTTTTTTTTTTGAAAGATCAGTTCTGATATGATAGCAACTGATGTTTGTCAGATCCAGATCTGACATGTGCCCGAAAGGTCAACTTAACCACTTTGAAAGATCAGAAAATTCCGAAGGATCACTTTTCAGATTTTCGAAGGGTCAGATTAGAAATTCGAAGGGTCACCATTACCAAATCAACAATCTCGAAAGATCAAGCAGTATTTCAAAGGGTCATTTGAAGATTTCGAAGGGTCATTTTGATTTCTTCGAAAGATCCAACATACAAGATGTCGAAGGATCCAGTTGATATTTTGTTTCGAAAGATCCTAATCTTCAAAGATCATCAACATCAAAAGTCTGAACAGATCTCGAATGTTAAGGTGCTCGAAGGATAGCAACTGTTATGCTCGAAAGATATATACGAAGGATTCTAATCTTCATACTCAGCAACTTCGAAAGATCAGAAGGATATATTCGAAGGATCAGCTATGTCCAACTTCGAAGGATCAAGAAAGAGGGCTGCTGTAGTTGTGGGTATCGAAGAATTTTAGAAGAGAATGGCGGTTGCTGGTCTTGTAACGCAGAAAGTGAAAAGTCAGACTTGAAAGATGGTGGTGGTTGCTTCTTTGTGTATCGCAGAGAAGAAAGAAAGAGGCAAACATCTGATGTCGGCTGATGATGGTTAAAAGAAAAATAGGGTTGTTGATATTGGACTTATTTGGATGGTGTAGTGTGATTCGGGCCATACTTTTTTTAGGGGGGCCCAACTAATGGTTTTAGTGGGTTTCATAAGGATTGGCAGAATTATCCCCATCGAACTACTAGGCCCACATGTTTGGATTTTTAATACCAAACAAATGTAGTTGGATTTCATAAAAAAAAATATATAAATAAATATATATATATATATATATATAATAATAATAATAATAAACAAATTACTAGTGGGAGTTGGATCGGGTGTTCGCGAAGATTATTTGAACCGTGCTTCTATTTTTCAACGTCAAATTTGTACGAATTTGGGAGCGCGCGGGATAATGCGGGATGATGAAAACAAGAGATGATGAAAACTTGATTTTTGAAAAATGTGGGGTAGTCACGGTTACCGATGCAATGGCAAAAATGGTAACGCGACTATTATGGGCCAAACACAACACGATATGTTCGCTTCCGCGCATCAGTATTTATGATTGTTACCGGTTATTCGGAAATGTTCGAAAGGATTTTGTTTATTGTCATATTCTCGCATTTGAAGACGAACGTATGAACCTGGAACGTCTATACCGGTCCTAACGAGTTCACAAAGTCTTTGGTCTTTGGGGGGATACAAGTCAGATCCTACGGGGTACCAGGGGACGTTCTTATTCAACTAGTTTATGCAAAGAAGAAAGTCATGTTCGTGAATTTTCGGAACCGAGAACATTCAATGAAGATTGATGACAGTTCCGCTCAGTGGAGGGAATTGGTGAACATTTGACGACAGTTTCTTTGAAGTGGAAAGAATCTGTTAAGGTTTAGAGATTTTACCAAAGAAATGGGGGGATAAAAATTTTCAAATGTTGAATTTCTTCGGTAAATTTCTAAACGCAATCACAGGTGGTAGAGTTTGTGATTTTCTGGTGATACAAACGGTTCAGCGTGGAATGTTTTGCACAGACGCTTGAAGATCAAGACTTGATGCAGTTGTAAAAGAATGGAACCCTTATCAAATGCCGGTTGGAGTATTGGAAGATCAGCGGAAGATCGGTCAATTGAGCCTTTTGAGGAAATTGCACAACACTCAACACGGATGCGCGTACTCTGAGGGGGAAATCTTATACAATGAGCATCAAGATACTACTTACCTGGATCATCGGTCAAGGGGGAATTTGTCAACACAGAGAAGATGAATACTTGACTGAAGATTGATTGCAGTTGCATTTTCAGCATTCGACAGCAACGGACAAGGGGGAATTTGTTGATGCAGATTTTGTGTCCGATGCTTGTCGAATAGATTAGTTATTATTTTACGCTGAATTTGTAATAGTTAGTGAAACGGTCTATCGAACGTGTATAGACCCGCTCGTTTGAAGTGGTCAAACGAGAGGGTTATTCGGTTGACCGTGTGTGTTTGCTAGACAAATTATGGTTGTATATGGTGGTGTCGAAGGATAAGGCATCGAAGGATTGTGTATCCTTCGATGAGCTCGAAAGATATCCATCGAAGGTTGAAGATGGACCTCGAAGGATATGGCATCCTTCGAGGTATGTGTGTATCTTTCGAAAGCTGGATGGTCGACAGATGATCTATCGACCAGTCAGTTTAATCCTTCGACCGTGCAACCTGTGTTTGGTATAAATACCAACACCTTGTCATTTGCAACACAAGAGTGAGAGCACAAGTGTGTGCAAGAGAGTGATAGGAGGTTTGAGTCCTCACCGGGAGAAATCACCACTTGATTTCTCCCTGGATGTATACTTCTTTGGTATTAGTTCGGTTTCCATGTAATCGGGCCGACTTGTAATGTTTACTACCGGATTAATACAAAAGTTGTTTGTTTATCATCTCTATCTTCTTCCATCTATGAACATTATCATGAAAATCACGAATTGGATCCCGAAAACCGGACCTACACTTAGGAAATGTTCCAAATTGTCAAACTGATGCATACAAGAGTTTTAAAACATTCAAGAAAATAATTCCACTAAAAAGGTCTTCAGCATTCCACAATCCAAACCATCAAATCTCACAAAATGACACAGTTAAACCCGAAGTTAAAATAACGGAGACCTGTGTGAGACCCCCTTACGCATACGTACTCTTGAACTTGACCTCTTGGAACATGTGCCAGCTGCACCTTTACCTCCGTCTCCAGATCTCGATCTAGAGCTACCATCACCTTTGACTGCTGCAGCACGCTTAAGGAATGGCTAAAATGGAAAGAGGGTCAAGATAAATATAATTATACATGGCCAAATTACTTACAGTTATAGATCATGTCAGTTGTCAAGTGACTGTATGTAATACCTTGCATACAATCGAGCAGTAACTATATCTGTGAGGGTTCATCAGCACACGGGTGCATGTTCGGCAAGCGCGATCTGGGTCGAACTGGCCTGAGTTGTTGTGGGGCAGGGGATGTAGGGCCAGCATTTGCTTTCCGTTTGAAGCATATGTCTGTAGTATAATACAAATTAAGAATACATACACACATATATCATTTGGTTATGCTATACATTTTTTTTCTTATCTGTTACTGACCTGTATCTTGGAGCAATAAATATGCTATACACTTCGCATTTTAAAAAGAAAGTAGTTGCCAGAAACGAAGCGAGCCACCATACACCGTCACCCTATGACACATCCACAACTCATTTAACGCAATATTGTATTTTTTTAATATTTTAGTTATGTTGTTATATGTATTTAACTATTTATGCATGCTGGTTAATACCATTCGTTATTCTCATCAGTCTATTTGAGGACTCATATCTTCCATATTTGGAGCAATGAACCCCATAGTATCAACACTAACGGATGGTAACCTCATGGTCATGATACATAAGCTCTCATTCATCTAACTGCTTTTCATGACCTGAAGATTCTACATATCTAGCCTGATTGTTGTTGGTGTCTATATAGAATAATAATCATCCTTTTTTTATAGTAGAGTATTACTGACTAACCATATTGATGGAAATATTTGTCAGATTTCATCAAAAGTTAACTGTTTTCCCTATTCTTAACCACCCACTTCAATGTATCTTACATCTTATATTGTGTACACCTATATATCACATACAAATAAACGAGCTTTGCAAACACTAAAATGTATATTCCATAGTGTGCATTAACACAATGGCGTGGGAAATGCCAGTAGAGAAGTATTTAAACTGAAAATAGTTGATGAGAAACTTATTAGAGTTAACGGTGTTAGATTGGTTGATGAGAAATAAATGCACATACTTTCATAATTGTCGAACCACAATAAATGAACGTGTTCGTGTTCGTTTGTGTTTGTTTGTTAATTATAGGTAACGAACTGTCGAACACAAACAAATGCGAACTAATGTTCACGGACACAAATTAAAACACACAAACACAAACAAAATATAAGAATTAAAAACACTAATGAACTATCGAATACAAACGAACATAAACGAACATGTTACCGAACGCTGACGGATATAAATAATGAACGCGACCTTTGTTCATGTTCGTTTACATAACTAAATGAACAATTCTTTTTGTTCATGTTCGTTCACTTGTTAAATGAACGAACACAAATGAACTTCCCGCCGAACAGTTCACGAACTGTTTGCTGAACCTTCGGTTCATTTGCAACCCTAATTGTTCGCCACTGTGAAGGATGAGTGACACATTAAGTGGTTTGCAGTAAACTACAGGGTGGCAAAAATAAAACAATTATAGGGATTTGGACAATACTTTTTTAGTCATTTTTTATAAATAAATAGGGGTAATTTCATATATACCCCTACAAACTTGTAAACTATCATATATATCTTTGTAAAATTATAAATATCATATATACCCTTATAAAGTTGTTGAAATATCATCTATACCAAGGTTATTAAAAACAATTTAATAAAAGACAATTTTACCCTTACTTTTATAAAACTTTGAAAACTTATACTTTACCTTTAACATCAAATATTATATTTACTCATTTCTAACTTAATTTATTTAGTTTAAATAAAAAATAAAAATAAAAATGAGTAAAAATAAATATGGAGAATACTATTGTTTATGGCAAAAAAAAAATGAGTAAAAATAAATTTAAGCTTGAAATGTGTTACATAAAAATATGAAGTTGCAAGATGAGCATGATTATTTATTAAATTGTTTTTAATTTTAATAAATTGGGTATATTTGATATTTTAACTATTTTGTAAGGGCATATATGATATTTTCAGTTTTTGTTGGGAATATATGAAATATTTCAAGTTTTTAAGGGTATATATGAAATTAATCCAATAAAAAATATATAAAACATAATTAAACAAAAGTGCCTGACCCGTTTTCTTTTGATCTAAATTTTCATTTGATCTGTTGAACTATAAGCAATAAAATCCAACCCTGATGAACCTTAGATGTCAAAAATGTGTTGAACATGTTTAATCTAGTTATAAACTTCTAGAAGTAGAGCCTATAGATCATAGTTGCCGGAAACATTGAAATTTGAAGGTCTTCGTATTCGGTACAACAATTTGAAAACAATTCCTTTGGTGCATTGATACGTTAATCACAATACATATAATAGTTGAACATAAAAAGGGACATTTTTCATTTAAAATCATCTACATTTTTATGCCAAAATGTATGATTGATTTTGGATTATAACAAGAGATCTTTCATGATAAGTTAAATCATATCAGGTGAACCTATGCATACCTTATTAGGTTTCATCGAATTAAGAGAAATGAAGCAAAATAGTATTGATTCTGTAGGTCCCTAAATCGGAGGATCGATTTTCACTACAAAATCCTTGTTTATAACAAACAAAGCTAAGTGTGCGGAAACCACTTAACTTAGCCAACCAAACATAGAACAAGATAAACACGAGGTTAACCAAAGAAACACAATCGTTTGATTAACAAGATGAGAAATGCAAACTGATACAAACACAGTTCTTACAAGCACAAAGGGTAAACTGGCATCTCTAAGCTTTTCCGTGAACATTCTGTGCCTTTATATAGCAGATGGACTAATGACCTTGACGAATCAGGAAGTGGGCTGACGAAACAGAATCAAGCCCAAAAACAAGCCCACTAGTCAACGAAGCACAACTGATTCGTTGACTGCCTTGACGAATCACAAACGAATCAAACAAGCCTGATTCGTCGACAACATTTTGACGAAACAGGCCTGTTTCGTCAAGGCCTGCAAGTTTGAAACTGTTTCTGCATAACAGTTTGCAGAAACAGATGGCACAGAATATATTACATAATGACACAAATACCCTTAGATGCGACATGCATTGTTTTACCATAATTACATACAAAGAGAGACAAAAACACGTCGGACACAAGCGGATAGGAGGATATCCGACTTGGTCGACTACGGATACAGACTCGATAAAAGATTAAAGACCGTACAAAATACGACATTACATACAAGACTAGTAACAGACACAAAAAGTGCATCAACAAACTCCCCCTTGTCTGTTACTCGTCTTCGGTCTTCATCTTGATCTTCAGAGGTGACGCTCGGACCAGGAACTACCAGAATGTATTCCCCGGTAATAGCAGTAGCAAGCAATCCGTTGAAACTTCAAGGCTTGATGAGCATCCTTATCTTCATAAATGATGTCGTGCCTGTACAACTTCGTGATATCGGACGCCGACATATTCACCAGCCACATCGGGTCCAGTATTCTAAAATTCCTGTCATCGTTGAACACGATCACTGCTTCATGCGTATCTGAATCATAACACCATAAACGCATGTCTCCAAGAAAGTCCTGCTGCATCGGCATTAAAGGAATCTTTTCAACCACTCTTGCAGGCTCATACACTAGCTTGTATCTACCGGTGTTGGTTTCCGGATCAAGCGTGAACTTTATCTGCTGATGTCTGGGAAACTGAGGCTTGTAAGACTTGTCTTTCCACCCCGATTTCTTGTTCATTCGAATTAAACGTTCAAATAGCGTCGCACCATCAAAACCTGAGAGATTAATGAGATCTATCTTTGTCAAGGCAGCCACATCATAAAATGGCAAAGATAAAATGCTCAGCAGAGATCTAAAATACTGAATCCCGAACTCCCTCTTGATCGCAACACAGTGAATTTCCTTAACAAACATCCAGCATAAGATACGCCCACTTGGCTTGGCCTTTTCTAGCCGTAGGAAATCGACTTGAGCAAGTTCTGGAACTGGCTTTGCAACCTTTGACAGAAACCGTTGACGCCACGCTGTAAACGCATCTGTGGTATTCTCAGAAGTGTCACGGTTCTTCAAATGTTCATCAATGTCTTCAACGTTGTCTTTCAACCATTCCTCATCAAATGGAGCAAATTCGGTACCATCTTGTCTCACATATGATGACTTCTTCACTTCACCTTCAAACACAATCTCATCAACATTTTCAACATTCGCAGATTCCGGTTCACTCGGCATCTTCTCAATTTCCTCATCATCAACGTCTCGCATTGCTTTCAAGGTGATCAATTGTTGAGGCGTGAGATCATCAACTATCTCACCCTCTTTAAGAGACTCTCCAGAAATCGGATGCACAACCTGCAAAGCTAAATCAGCTGAACTAGGGACAGGAGGTGTACCAGCTAAGGCTTCAAGAAATTGTTCTTCACCGACTGTACCACTGGACGCTCCTTCAGATGACCCTATCACTGACGGCTGATAAACGACTACAGCAGATGAAGTACCAGCTGCTGGGGGCTGCTGAGGTGCAGCAGCTGTATCAGGATTCCCTTGATCCTCTGGATCTTCATCCCTTTTCTGCAGAATTTCTTGCTGCTTGCACCTATCCTCCCACAAGGTAGCGACTCGTTTGCGAAGAAAATCAAAGTTAGCACTCATCTTCTTGGCCCCTTCAAGTATTGTGGTATTACGCGAGTCATACCACTCTTTTATCACGTCACATCTATTTCTCAGGTCTTCAGCCAATTTTTGAAGAATTGAACTCCTTCTATCCCTTTCAGCTTCGGAAGCTTTCATCCATTCATTCTCAGCTTTAAGAAGATCAATCTCTGCTTGTTGTTGTTGGATTGTAGCCTGTTGTGCACCAACTGCAGTTTTCAACCTTTCAATCTCCACCAATTGACTGACTTGGTCACGCTTTGTGATATGAATGAAGTCAGTCTGCCTTTTAATCCGATCAGCTGCAGCCTCAAATTGCAGAAACAGGAAGTTATTCTTTTCATCCTGTGTCATATCTGTGAAAGTCCTCTTTCGTTCAACACTTGGCCCAGCTGTTGTTGCTCTAATCGACGCTGCCATTGAGCGTTGTGGAATAGTTTGAGGAGACACAGTCTGTGCTGCAGGTGGAGATGATATCACAGGAGGTTCAGGAATAGGAGCTTGAGGTGCTGATCCTCTGGAGGAGGTACTTAAGTATTTCGGTGCTTTCTTTTTCTTGTGATGCTCAGCAGCCTTTTCAGCTTTTCTTTTTCTAGCACTTGCTGTTTCAGGATCCGATGGAACATATTCAGGATCATCTTCCTACCTGATCCTTCTGTATCTTCGTGCTCCACGTTCGTCCAGATACATTTCGTATCCAGGTTCAAGTAGTAGATCTTCAACGGAATCAGAATCCGCCTCATCATCACCACCAGCTGAGGTGTCTCCAGCTGACACTCCCCCTGCTGAGGTACCACCAGCTGAAGTACCACCAGTAGTTCCTACGCTTGATGCACCAACGGCACCAGCGTCACCACCATTACCACCTTCATCACCATCATCATCGCTGTCCGATTCATCAGACACAACTGGTTCGGGACCGAATTTCTCACTCATCATTCTCTTCAATTCAGGTTCTTCATTATCAGATTGACTGTCTTCATGACGCCACTTGTTGCCTGCAGGAGCAACATATGCTGTGTTTCCAAGAGCACCGAATAGTTTTCTTGGAGGAACGCTCTCTTTGTATCTTTTGTTAGCCATGTTCTTGATAAGTCGTAACGAGTGGAAGTTCATGGCCTCTATCTTCAGGACATCATTGTCTACTTTTGGAAGATTTGGATGCTGAACGTTCATTATCATCTGTAGATACCGTGGATACATCCAATACTTGCTTCCAATGGTCTTGTTCTTTCCAGTACGTGTCAGGTTCTCCTTCATGTTCTCAAAGATGAACCTTGAAATACTGAACGGTCTGTTTAGCACTAAAGCCACCATAAGACCCATGAGTTCGTTGCTAGCCATGTCGTAACCGGCCCGTTTGTTGCTCAAACATTGGATTAAAATGTGTAGAAGAAACTTGTATCTTAGCGGCAGATCACCCTTGTTAATTTGCATACTAAGGATATCTCCGGTGCATTTCATCCGCAACAAACAACCTCGAATACACAGAATAGGAACAGAACCTGGAGCATCCGGACTATACTGCAACTGAAGAACTTCATTGAGAATATCCGGTGACACAATCACATCCACATTCTCTACCCGGCCACTGATAACTTCCTTGCCATCCACTTGACCAACATTCGCTGTATTCCAGAATGCTTTCACGAGAGACTTGTATACAGGAGTCGAGAACGTGACAGCGTAGTTGATACGTGACTCCCGGATCCATTTTGTAATATCCTTTAGCTCAACAAGCTTCTCCTCTGGATCCAAATACGCAACCTGGTTGTGGCGTTTTTCAGACATGATTTCTTCCTTCGTTTTATTTTCTTTCTTTGTTGCCGGCTTTCGTCTACCTTCTTTAGGTGCCATCTGCAAGTTTAAAACGTCCACAATAAGTAATAATCACTTACACATACTTATGGACATGTATGGATACAAATTCATGTATCCATTTGACATACAGACTGTCAAACCATGACCACTGTGAACAAACTGCAATCTGTAAAATTCACTAAGGCAATTTTGGCGAAACAGACATTCTTTAACGAAACAGAGAAAGGTTTGACGAAACAGAGCTGACTGTTGACCAGATCTGTTTTGTTGACCCATTCTAATTCGTCAAAAGATCCTTTGACGAAACAGAAATTCTCTTGACGAAACAGAATAGGCTGTTGACCAGTTCTGATTCGTTGACCTTTCAGATTCGTCAAACAATCCTTTGACGAAACAGAAGACATTTGTGATTCGTCAACGAATATGATTCGTTGACCATCAGATTCGCCGACTGTCTGTTTCCCCAAATCTGATTCGCCGACTGTTCAGATTCGCCGGAGTTAGGGTTTTAAATTGGGTGTTTCGCCGAATGAAGTTTAACACAAAAACAGATCATCATAACTCGTAATCGGTAACATTTTTTTAACCCAAACCGAGTATCGATTATGCCCAAAAACCGACATTGATGAGATTATTGCCAAAGATTCCGTTCAAATATAACAATGGCCGCAAAAACATCAGTCCTCTGTTTTTCTTTACAAAACCCAACCCGAATCAAAACATAAACAATCAGATATGCACTTAGATTTAACAGTTAATAGGTAAACCAAACAAGTCAAACATCTACACATTTGATATCAACGAAAATCCGGTCACCGATGAGGATTCCGATGATTTCCGATAAAATCCGACAGAGCCAAAACTTAAAAAAGGCATGAAAGAAAACAACATTGCACCTTAATTTTTGTATGTTTTTTATGAGAATCTGAAGGATTGTGGGATTTTGTGATTCAACTGTAGATGGGGTTTTTGTGTTTGGAGAGGAAGTTAACAGAGAGCACTTGAGAGTTTTGAAAAAGATAACCAACTGCTCTCTGACATAAAGGACTTTTATACACCGCCTTTACTTTTTGGCGAATCTGAAGTTTGACGAATCACACTTTGGGCCTTGACGAAACAGACATATGGGCCTGGTCTTGGGCCTGAAGTTAGCCCATTGGCGAAACAGACTTGGGCTCCCTGTTTCGTCAAAGGCTTTGACGAGACAGATCTGATACGTCAAAATGAAGCTGACTTTGACCAGATCTGTTTCGTCAACGGTACTTTGATTCGTCAACCAGATTTTGATTCGTCAATTTTTGGTTCCAGAAACACCAAGGCATGAAAATTTTGCATACTGCACACAGGGTTTTATCAGTTTACCATTTTGACCTTCGTTTGAGTTTTCAAAAACAAGAGCGACTTATGAAGTAGGTTTCAAGGCTTCCGGTCATAACCACCAAGCAAATATCTTTGGCATAATCAAAAACAAGCTAAAACACTACATGACAGATAATTCTAAAAAAAAGTTGAAAACTAAACTAAATGCAATTGAAATGATAAGATAAACAACTGTACAGATGTAACTTTTGCGAGTTTCAAGGATAAGGAATCATACCAGCTTACGGTCATAGTCAACATGATTTGATTTCTGACTAAAGTTCCTGATAAGTATACTACCTCGATTATCGATATTGTTGTCCACATAAACTCATGCTTATCAAACGTAATCACACTTAGGAGATACGCTTTACGGTAAGAATTATCCTTGCAAGTCGATGTGAATCCACCTCACGACACATTCCCGTATCAAGGTATGCACGAGAATTCATCTTACCGGTGAGTATACTGATTATCATCTGTTTGACCGTATAAGATGTGAGATACTCACTTATTTTGATTTGAAAACAAGCCCTATGTGATAGAATCACTTATTGATGAGGAACTTGATTTTCGATGCATGAGGGCACAGGAGCAAGTCCGTGAACAGGTCAGTACTTTCGTACAGCAGAGAGACGAACTTTGACTCCCGGATAAATGTGATATTTTATCACTTATTTGAGGGACATGTGATTGTTTATCACTTATTGAGGTCGGATGCAATATGTACACGTATATATGGTATCATGGAGGATCTAGACTTGCGTCCCCGTTATTTTTTTTTTCGGTAAAAGATACAACCATGATACCCAGATGATAAGCAGCATAAAGACCGAATATCTCAGAACCTCGGCAATCTATCAAACGAAATTTCGGTACCAAGACCATATGCCAATGAATGGTTCCCACCTGACTTGAAGTCTGTTAGGTTTATATCATCCTGCACATTTTAGTTTGATTGTGAGCCTACCGATACATCCTTAGAAGAGATACTTATCATTTGTTTAACGATTTTTAAACATGTTGACCTACCACACCAGTGAATATCATCACCTTCCTTTTTCCAAGAAACTCATTTTTGGGTTTTCTATTTTTTTTTTTTGATTTTTGAATTTTTGTAAATTGAAAGACAGAAACATAAAGACATATTTTTTGGATTTTTGAGATTTTCTAATGTTTTTGTATTTTCTTGAAATTTTCTCCCCCTAAAATGCTAAAAGATTAAGAAAGTGAAAATCTTTTTGTGTTTTTTTTTAATTTTGAAAGAAAATATTTACAAAAACGATTTGCCAAAGCGGTTTACTCGGGTATCACCTTAATGCCGTTAACCAAAAGTAGATAATCGAACCGTGATTTATCAAATGCTTTTGTAAACAGGTCGGCACGTTGGTGTTCGGTGGGGATATGAATAACATCGATTAATCTTTTATCAAAACAATCACGTATGAAGTGATATTTGATTTCGATGTGTTTGGTCTTGGAATGCTGCACAGGATTTCTAGTGATCTGTAAGGCAGCATTGTTATCAACAAAAATAGGAGTAGTTAGGAATTCAAAACCGTAGTCGCGCATTTGTTGTTGTATCCACAAGACTTGGGAGCAACAACTGGAGGCAGCAATGTACTCTGCTTCACAGGTTGATGTAGCAACACATGTCTGCTTTTTGCACTGCCACGTCACCAGGCGACTTCCTAAGAACTGACATCCTGCTGTTGTTGACTTGCCGTCAATTTTCCAGCCGCCGAAATCAGAGTCACTGTATGCGGTCAAATCAAGGCTATCATCCTTAGGGTACCAAAGACCATTGTCTGGACATCCCTTCAAATAGCGAAAAATCCTTTTGGCAGCTGACAAATGGGAGGCCTTCGGATTAGCTTGATATCTTGCGAGTAGGCACGTTGGATACATTATGTCAGGCCTCGAAGCAGTAAGATACATGAGAGATCCGATCATAGCACGATAATAGGAGGAGTTAACGCTTTTACCCTTCAAATCCAGAGTAATCCCGTGATTCTGCGGAAGTGGGGTACCAATGGGCGTTGCATCTGACATCTGGAACCGGCTCAAGATGTCACCAACATATTTTGTCTGATGGATGAATATCCCAGACTCAGTTTGCTGAACTTGTAGGCCCAAAAAGAAATTCATCTCCCCCATAGCGCTCATCTCGAACTTTTCCTGCATAATATGCTCGAATTCCCTGCACAAAGATTCATTAGTAGAACCAAAAATGATATCATCAACGTATACCTGCACCAGCAGAAGATCTCCATTATGTTCCTTGACAAAGAGGGTGCAGTCAATAAGGCCTCGTCTAAATCCATTCTCCAGAAGATAGTTGGATAGGGTTGCGTACCAAGCTCTAGGTGCTTGATGTAAACCATAAAGAGCTTTGTTGAGCAACAACACCCGATCAGGATGGATAGGATCTTCGAAACCTGGAGGCTGTTCGACATACACCTCTTTTTGAACTATCCCATGAAGAAAAGCACTTTTCACATCCATCTGGTAGACTTTGAATCCTTTGAATGATGCATAAGCAAGAAAGATCCGAATAGCTTCCAGACGAGCAACTGGTGCATAGACTTCATTGTAGTCAATCCCCTCGATTTGAAGAAATCCCTGAACGACCAATCTTGCCTTGTTACGAACAACCACTCCACGGTCGTCCTTCTTGCATTTGAAAACCCATCGAGTGCCAATTTTCTTGTAGTTCTCTGGTCTTTCAACAAGCTTCCAAACACCAAGCTTTTGAAATTGCTGCAGTTCCTCCTGCATGGCTTCAACCCAAGCATTATCTTTCAAAGCTTCTTTCCACGATTTTGGTTCTTCTTGTGACACATAACACGCGAAGGACCAGTCATTCTGAAACCCAGATTCTCTTATAGCTGAATACAAACCAGCATTCTGGTTGTTTCTCAGCTGATTACGCGTCTGCACACCGCGATGGACATCTCCTATAATATTCTGCTGGGGGTGGGTATCATGAATCCTCATTTCAGGATTTTCTGACACACGTGCATTGATACCCAAATTGTTAAGATTAAGATCAACAACCAACTCCACACCAGGAATGTGTGTAGAGGTGGAGGCATTCCCTTCAGTAGTGTCTACATTCTGCACATGAGGTGTATCAGCAGAGGCACCTTGAACAGGAGCAACTGGAGCTGAAGATCCTTCTGCTGCATCATGATATTCATCATCTTCCGAAGACTCATTGTAATCAGCAGCATCTTCAAATACCTCATTTTGAACTGTATTGTTAACCGATGAAGAACCTTGTGGGTTAACAAGAACAGGTCTAACCAATGGCGAGACAGTAGCGTTGTCACTTTCAAACAACATTCTAGCCGCTGCTGACTCTTCGTCAAAGGTTGGCAGATTGAAGGAGTCAAATAGTCCATGATAATCGAACATCCACGGATCACCCGGAGCCCTAACAGGACTCGTGTACCTTTGAACCCTCACCTCACTCCATAGCTCATTTTTTTGGTAGCCAGATTCCAAACACGAAAATTTGGAGTAGCATATCCAAGGAAGAAACCCTCGATAGCTTTCGCTCCAAACTTTCCATCCGGCTCAATCATAGTACATGGAGCACCAAACGGTTCTAGGTAAGAAAGATCCGGTTTCCTTTTCTGAAGGAGTTCGAAGCAAGTTTTGCCATGTCTCTTTACTGTAAGAACTCGGTTTAATGTATAGCACGCAGTCGATACAGCCTCCCCCCAGAATTGAACAGGGAGTTCCGACTCTACTAACATTGTTCTTGCAGTTTCGATGATCGTCCGATTCTTCCTCTCCGTGACACCATTTTGTTGTGGAGTATAACGAGAACTGTATTCATGAAGAATACCTTTAGAAGTACAGAACTCATCCATAACTTGATTCTTGAATTCGGTTCCATTGTCGCTTCGGATCCTCTTCACTTTCAACGTATAGAGATTCTCCAACATTGTAAGAAGATCCTTGAGGATGCCAGGAGTTTCACTTTTGTGTGCCATGAAGGATACCCAAGAAAATCTAGAGTAGTCATCGGTAACAACTAGACAATAAGCATCTCCGAATGTTGTCTTGTGCTTCATAGGTCCAAAAAGGTCCATATGAAGACGTTCGAGAGGAATGCTGACAGTGTTGATTTTCTTTAAAGGGTGAGACTTCTTCGTTTGCTTCCCCTTTTGGCACGAGACACAGATATCTTGTAAATGAAAACTTCTCACAGGCACACCATTCACAAGATTGTTTTTCACCAATTGGTTCATTTTCCTCAAGTGAATGTGCCCCATTCTTCTGTGCCAAGATATAGACTCCTTTTCAGTGGCTTTTGAGACAAAGCAAGTGACTTGTGCAGATGTTGTAATCGCTTGGCTCATGTCGAGAATATAAAGATCATTAACTCTCGGAGCCGATAAGAGAATCCATTCTTGTGGAATTTTGAACCCAGGTTTAAGCACATAACAACCGGCATCATCAAAATGCACGGTGAACTTTTTATCGCAGATATGCGACACACTGAGAAGATTATGATCAATTTGACGAACATAATTGATCTTATCGAAGCACACAATGCCATTGGAGATACTTCCCTCTCCAGTGATGTATCCGCCTTTGTCTCCCGCAAATGCGACATAGCCTCCTCTAATATTTCTCACGTCGTATAGAAGCCGTAAGTCACCAGTCATGTGCCTGGATGCTCCACTATCAACAATCCAATGACTATTAATAATTCCTCCTGGAACACCCTGCACATATCGTTTAAAAATCAGTTGAGGATGGGGACCCATGCCTTAGTGGTCTTTGGTCGTCCCTGAGCATCACGAAACGTGAGCTCAATTTCTTGATGATTCTCAAGTACAACTGCTCCCCCTGAATTATCACCCACTTTAGGTTTCCAAGTTTGTTTTTGCCTACCAGATTGAGTGTTGTAAACAGCTCTTGAAGCCTCTGGTTGGACTGTTTGTGAAACACTTGGATCCCTCTTAACTGTTTTATCTTCAGATTTTAAAGCTTTTTCAACAGTTTTTATATTCTTACGTCGTTGTTTAACCTTTTGTTCTTTAACTGTTCGTTTATCATGTTTTGGTGAAACTGACTGACGTTGAGGGTGAACCTTTTCAGGTGGTGCTTTCTCAATGAATTTTTCCTTTGGAGCATTTGGGAAATTCTTAATGATATGCCCGAATTCTCCACATTTAAAACATGTTCTCCTTTCCACAAACTTAGGAGTATTCGATTGACCAACAGATGTCGAACTCGTGGACCCTGAGGTACTTGACTTTTCATCACACCCATTAGTACCTTGAGTATAATTGTTATCACTATTACGTTTCAAAATTGTGACTTGTTTTACAAAATCAGTGTTTGATTTGTTCTCAAAAGTCTCAATCTTATCAGTACCCTAGGATGACACAAATTTGACATCTTTTGCTTTCTTTTGGAACGAAGCTCCTCTTGTTTCAGATTTCATTTTAGAGACATTAGGCTTTTGAGCTCTCTTAACTGGTTGTTTACCATTAAAAGCACTAGGTTGTTGAGTGGTTGGAGATTTTTGATTACGAAACTGTTTCCTAATCTCAGCTTTAGGAATTGGATCACATTGTGTTACAACAATTCCCGGAAGTGTTTTTCCCAAAAAATTGTTTATGTTGTCTTCAAAGACTTTATCGATCAAAGATTGATTTACATTTTTAATTGGAAAATCATGATCTGAGTAGATTCTATCACCTCCAACCAACGTATACAACACATTACTGCTTTTAACAGTAGACACAGATGTCTTATCAACTTTGACAGAATCAATCACTTGTTTCTTAACAGATGGAACATCAGGAGTATCAGGATCACAAAGAATGTGATTCTCCCGTGGAATAACTACTCCTTTCATCTTGTTAAGAGATTTATCCTGATCATTTACATCCAATTCTGATTCATCATCCGATGTCTCATAGTCCTCGATAATTGGAGGACTTTGCTTCATGGATGCTGAAGTTTCTTGTTTCTTTGAGGATGTGTTTGAAGAATTGTCCGGTTTGAACCCTAGGCCAGTAGAAAATTCCTCAAAATTCAGAGGCACACTGGGTTCATACCGTGGCATATCTTCCTCATCAGGCATCTTCGTATAGTTATGCTTCAAAGGGGGCGGACATTTCGTATATCCTATGCCTTTCTGATTTCCCTTCAGTTGTTGAACATCGATGATGTGATCAAGCACAAATTGGGAGTTAGAATAACTTTCCAATTTTTGTTTGATCGCATCATGCTCGCATTGGGCAATGGCTAGTTGCTTCTTGGTTTCCTCCACAATGTTAATGTACTCATTTATACTTACTTGTTTATGGTAAACCACTTTGTTCACTTCGGACACGTTTTTCTTTAATGTTTCGATTACAGATTTAAATTCTTTTTCGTTCCGAGTTAAAGCTATATTTGCCTCTTTGCATTTTGAAAGTTCAACAACCAAATTTTGATTATGACTATGAAGCTTTTCTAATTCAAGCTTCATATCTGCACATGATTTGCAAACACTAGGAGCTGGAGGTTCAGAACTAACCTGACTTGAAGAGGCTGAAACATTTGCCATAAAGGCAGTTTGAAAAGAAAAAGCTCCATCTTCAGAAAAGAACTTCTCCATTTCCTTAGATGCAGTAGCAGCCTTCTTGATCAGAATTGATTTCTGGCATATGAACTCATCAGTCTCATTCAGTAGATCTTCAACATCAGCACCTCCTTCTACTTTCATATCAGGCTCAGATTGATTATCCCCAGAAATAGAGCCTTCTTCATCAGAACTCCCAGAATAACCAGAACTGTCATCACTTTCAGAAAACTCTTCTTTATGGACATGCTTGATGTGATTGATGATTTTTGCATAACAAGCTGTTCCTCCTTGATCACCTTCCCCAAATTGCACAGACCAGTCACATCCTTCATCAGCTTGAACAGTCAAAGCTCGATTGGGATTTGATGGTCCAGACTGGTTCTGATTGTTGTTGACTGCCACAATCCTCCTTTCACGATTCTCTGGTTGAACATTCGAATTTGAAGTACTTGTCTAGTTTCTGAAGGGGTTGTGATTGCCTTGTTTTGTCGGTCGAGTGCACTCACGATTGAAGTGCCCCTTCTCGCCACAATTGAAACATGTGACAGCATTTATATCAAACCCGTACTTCGTATCTTTCTTTCCTTCCAACGAAGTTCTACCAGTTCGATCCATGAAATCTTTTGCCCTTCTAACTGCGCTAGCAAACGCCCACTTGATATCCATCAACTCCATTTCATCCTTGTCGATCTGTTGGTAATCTTCATGGGTCATGTTGATGTTTCCTATTTGACCCGCAACCAATCCACAGTAGGCACTGACTATTGTGTTAATAAGTTCCACATGCTCCTTGGCTACTTCAATGCTGACTTGGGAAAGGTTTGAAGTGTCGACCCGGATCGTGTTATGGTTTGGGGGTTGGGAATTATTGGAAAAATGAGCTTGTTGTTGTTGTGGTTGCACTTGTGGTTGTGATGGAACAGGAATGTAGGACCTCGGATCGAATTGAGGTTGTGCAGGATTGATTTGAGGTGGAGGTTGAGGAGTTGGAATATAAGCTCTTGGATCAAAGGCTGGAGCAGTAGCTGATTGAGGAAATGGAAAAGAACTTGTGTTGGACACAAATGCAGTTTGCAGTTTTGGTTGCTGAGCTGCAGCGGATCTTGCCAAAGCATCGAAGCCTGGAAGATACATTTCTGTGTTTTGCTGAGCTGGAACTCTCTTTGCTTTCCTGATTTCTTCATCATTTTTATGTTCCAACTTTTGGATGAACTCATAAATGTTAACAGTGTCTAGAGCACCCGTATGTTTCAACAACTCGACAAATGAACTCCATTTTGGAGGTAAAGCATCAGCGAACCTATTTACCATTTCCTGTTGAGTAGCTATAACCCCATAAGCATACATTTCGCTAATCAAGTGATAAAACCGTGTCGTCATATCATTGAGGGTTTCATTTTCCAAAAACTGAAAAGATTCAAACTCTTTCTTCAATAGATCATGACGAGATTTTCGAGCGACTGCATTGCCTTCACCTCTCGCTACCAAAGCATCCCATAATGTCTTCGTGTCTTTACAATACGAAAACTGATGATAAATTTCTTTGTTGAGAGCCTGTGTAAGAATAGCGAAAGCTTTCTTCTCTAAATCATATGCTTTCTTGTCATCTTCAAGCATGTTTGCATACCCTTGTGAAGTGGAAGCTGCAACTTCAAGATTGGAGTTGAATGCATTGATGAAGCACGTCCAAAGTTCGGTGCTCTGTCCTTGTACATATGTGTGAAAGCGATTTTTCCATGAGGGAAAGTCATTCATATGATTCAACTTTGGTGGGCGATTGTTGCTGCCCATTTCACTTTCGCTAAGTAAGAAATTTTGAATGCTTTGACTTTGATTGGAAACAAGTGCCCATTGACTTGCACTGATTGATGGTGGAGGGAGCATACTTTTTGCCCAAGCCGCTGCGGAAGTTTGATCTTGACCAGGCTGTGGGTCCGTACTCCAGTCCCAAGGACTTGTACAACTCATCTTTGATGTCTACTACCTGAAAACTTGAACAAACACTCGAAAACACAGTGTTATGGTTGACTTGCAAACCTTCTGTTTAAAAACTACAACTTCCTTGATGAAATAGGTTTTGACGAAACAGATCTTGACGAAATAACTATTGACGAAATAGACTTTGTTTCGTCAAATAAGTTTGAAGAAACAGAAATGTGATTCGTCAAAGGTACTTTTGGCGAAACAGACTGTGATTCGTCAAACAGATGTTGACGAATTACTTTCTAATTCGTTGAAATAGCCTTTGGCAAAATAGAGTTCTGTTTCGTTGAAATCCTGATTCGTTGAGATTCTGATTCGCCAAAAAGTTGTCAGTGGTTGGTAAAAGTTGGTGAATTGTTTATACACACTCTGTCAACTCACACGAATTTCAACCTGCTTCCCTTACCCTCTCAGAAGTATGGTGGGTAATAGGGTATGGTCAAACATTTTTCAAAAACAACCAATCTTATCCTTTAGATTAAAAAGTAACTTTAGTCAAGAACACTTTGAAGATGTTATGAAGGTATAAAGAACACAACACAATCTGATGAACTGAAAATTTCCAAGAACCAATTTTAACTAAAAAAATTCAACAAAAACCAACTTGTAAGTATGAAAAACACACAAACAATCAAGGTTTTCACTAAAATTCAAGCAAAAACACCAAAACAGTCAATATTTTGTGAACTCTTTTTCCAGAAAAGTATGAAGTTTTCAAGAACACCTTTTGAGCAAAACAACACAAACACAAGACAACCAAACCGAACTATGTTTGATTTTAAACAAGGATAAGAGCCAAGGCTCTGATACCACTTGTAGGTCCCTAAATCGGAGGATCGATTTTCACTACAAAATCCTTGTTTATAACAAACAAAGCTAAGTGTGCGGAAACCACTTAACTTAGCCAACCAAACATAGAACAAGATAAACACGAGGTTAACCAAAGAAACACAATCGTTTGATTAACAAGATGAGAAATGCAAACTGATACAAACACAGTTCTTACAAGCACAAAGGGTAAACTGGCATCTCTAAGCTTTTCTGTGAACATTCTGTGCCTTTATATAGCAGATGGACTAATGACCTTGACGAATCAGGAAGTGGGCTGACGAAACAGAATCAAGCCCAAAAACAAGCCCACTAGTCAACGAATCACAACTGATTCGTTGACTGCCTTGACGAATCACAAACGAATCAAACAAGCCTGATTCGTCGACAACATTTTGACGAAACAGGCCTGTTTCGTCAAGGCCTGCAAGTTTGAAACTGTTTCTGCATAACAGTTTGTAGAAACAGATGGCACAGAATATATTACATAATGACACAAATACCCTTAGATGCGACATGCATTGTTTTACCATAATTACATACAAAGAGAGACAAAAACACGTCGGACACAAGCGGATAGGAGGATATCCGACTTGGTCGACTACGGATACAGACTCGATAAAAGATTAAAGACCGTACAAAATACGACATTACATACAAGACTAGTAACAGACACAAAAAGTGCATCAACAGATTCCTTTTGCTGAGATTGGCTTTGGTAGATTGCTGCTTTGGATTGCTGCTCATTCCTTGTATACATTTAAGAGTTTTTTTTTTTAATTAATAGCTAGCATTTACTCCCGTATTTAATAAATGCAGCAAATTTAATCATATATACAATCCAACATTTTTTTAATTTTAAAAAAGGGAAAATATGCATTAAACTTAATTTTGTTAAGAAGAAACTTTAAAATGAGCTGGGCATTGTAATATGATAAATAATGGGGTATTGGATTTTAATAACCCCAAGTTTCACTAATTGACCGGTAATAATTCCAACTTCAAAAATTGCCTACAACAGTCCCAACTTGTAAGATTTTGGCCACCAATGATCCTTGTCTAACTGGGTTACCCAGTTAGTTTTTTGAAGTTTTGAGCAGCGGAGAAGGTCACTAGAGGTTGGAGATGACAAGTGGTGGTCTCCTTTGGTGGTTTCAGGGGTAAAGAAGGTCGTCGGAATAAGTTGCAGGTCACCGGAGTTGCGTAGATGGTGGAAATTTTAAACTTTTGAGAAGCGGAGAAGATTACAGGAGGTTGGAGATGATTGGTGGTGGTCTCGTTTGGTGGTTTCAGGGGTAAAACGGGTCGCTGGAATAAGTTGCAGGTCACCAGCCCAACAAGGTTATAACCCAGTTAGACAAGGATCATTGGTGGCCAAAATCTTACAAGTCGGGACTGTTGTAGGCAATTTTTGAAGTTGGGATTATTACCGGCCAATTAGTGAAACTTGTGATTATTAAAATCCAATACCCCATAAATAATGCTATATGAAATTATGCATTTATATTTAGATAGTGAAAGAGAGACAAACACACATATACATACATATGTATATATTTATAAACATGTGTGTGTGGATACATATGTTCCTTTTTCACATTTAAGTCATGGGATCAAATACAAACTCTTGTTTTTGTAAGAACCATAAGAACCAATACATAAATGACAAGTGTTATTCAATTAAAAATTAGTTTAGGGGTAATTTAGACATTTTGACCCTATTTATTTATAATTAATTAAAATTAATTATCAAAATATCCCTAAATCCATGCATATTAATTCAAACCAAAATTTGAATTTTCGTAACATATTCAGATAAACAAACCTTCAGGAACCACCAATACAAAAAACATAAGCACACCCACATAAACGGCATTAGAACAATCAAAAAAGGAACTTCCATTATTAGCACTCTCGTTTCAATAAAAAAAAAGGTACTTCCATTATCAACGACCTTAGCACAATCAAAAAACGACATTAGCATAACGTAAGACCATCCACATTATCAGCATTCTCGTTTCAATCAAAAAAGGAACTTCCATTATCAACGACATTAGCACAATCAAAAAACGACATTAGCACAATCAAATAACGACATTGGCACAATCAAAAAACGACATTAGCACAATTAAATAACAATATTAGCACAATCAAAAAACAACATTAGCACAATCAAATAACGACATTAGCACTCTCTTAACACCACCGTCTGGGCATCCGACTGTAACACCAACAAAACAACATTAGCACAATAAAAATACGACATTCCAACGAATTTATTTCTAAATAGGCTCCCAATAACAACATAAAAGGAAAAAAATAACAACGGATACTATTACATAACTAGCACAATTTCATTTTTTTTTAATTTTATAAACAACACATATTGTTCTATACTAGCACAATTTCATTTATTTTATTTTATAAACAACACATACTGTTACATACTAGCACATTTTTTTTAATTTTATAAACAAATACTAGCACAATTTCATAATTATTACATAATTAGCACAATTTCATTTTTTTTAATTTTATAAACAACACATACTGTTACATACTAGCACAATTTCATATTTTTGTTTTAATTTTGTAAATAACACATACTATTACATAACTAGTAGAAAACAAATTTATTTATAAATATGCTCCCAATAACAACACAAAAGGAAAAAAAATAACAACACATAAGAATTACATAATAAAATAAGAACATGCGTATAGATTTAAAATTAACACAATACATTTTCATATTAGCACATTCCAACTACGTAACTAGCACAATTATAAAACATCTTTTTGTAACTTTTTAAAAAGTCATTTTTATAAATAAAAAAAAGTATAGCAATATGGTACTCATATTAAAGATAAAAAAATACTTGATTTTATGGTATAATTTTTTTCCAAAATTAATGAAATATATAAAAGTTATTTTAGTTTAAAAAACTTGGTGGAATTAGTATTTTATAGGAAATGACTAAATGACTAAAATACCCTAACTTGATAGTATTAATTATTAATTATTGGGGTTTTATTTGTAATCAACATCAACCCTTAATTTAAACTATCAATGGCTCAGATCTGTTCTTACGATTCTTACAGTTAGCATTGTTTGTACAGGATCTCAACCCATGTGTGGATATATGTGCCATGTATTCTACCATCATAACAATAGTCGCAAAAAGGACAACCGAACATTACATTGAAGTTTTTGTGAACTTAATAATAGAGCTATTCCAAAATATAAAAAGTAACTGTGTATACTTTGTTTTAGTTCTTATAGTAAACTCAATACTATATACAAAGAAACGTCCCTTAAAGGAAAAGTAGATCATATAAGCATATAAGGATTAAAACATATACAATACATTAAAAGATAAACAACTATTCTACCATTATTATGATTCTATTAATTTAGTGAGTCTGAGAATAGGAAAATAGGCAAGGCCTGTTGATACAACAGTTTACTAGACGTTTATGATGATCTACATAAGTAGTTAAATATGTTCTTTGGTGTGGTATAATTGTTCATTAATGTTTTAAAACACGTCACTTTAGTTTAACCTCTGGATAAGTGTGTTAAAGTTGTGTATAAATGTATCAAAGTGATGCATACGCCATTGTAGTTTTTAAATGTGTACATTATTGTTTTGAAGTTGTGAATCAGTATGTTTAAGTTGTTGGATCAGTTCTGTTTAAACATAATGGAAAACATGAATAATACCTGTTACAGCAGATAACCCAGCAGAGAATCCAGTCAGGGATGCAGCCATCGAGTTAGTCATGATTGTTAGGATGATCTGGTTCCTCCTTAGGGTGTAAGTTATGATGGTGATGAAACCGAAACTAGGGTGAGAATCGGTTATGGTGAGAGAGCCGAATTCTTTGATGTTATGAGGGTTGTGATTGTGTAATGTGTGTAACCCTTTAACTCTCTAATAAGCCCCTTATTTATACACCCAAGAGGAAACCCAATTAGTTAATAAGGGTAATATGGTTCATCAACAATTACCAACTAATTATTAATAGGTTAATAAATATATTTTGATCTAATATAATATAAATGATTATATAGGCTACAAGATTAAATATTACATTTATATATTTTATCTCACATAAGTGGTACGCTAACTTTTTTGATGCATGCATCGGTATGTTAACATATTACTTTACAAATATCTCACTTTTAACACTTGTATTTGATTAGATTTGAAAACGTCTCAAAAGAAAGTAAGAAACACAAAGCTCTACGATTTCATTTTTTGTTATCTGTTATTAATAAGTTCGCTTTAAATTGTGCATCATACTCACACCAAGTTGGAAAATCTATCAGGTAAAAGGCTAAAAAGGTGCTTACATAATTCATACATAAAATTATTTGATATGTTTTGAACACCCGAGAGAACTATAATAAAAATATATCATTTATATGTGTATTTTTGAAAATTAAGTTTTAGTTTGGTTAATTATAAATTTATGAACCTAACACAAAATTTGTGAGTTTGCGTTTAGTGTAAATGGGTTTCCGTAAGTAAATTTCGGGTTAAACCTAGGAAAACATTTTTTTTAAATGGGCCGTGTTTGAGTCGACCTGGAATTTGCGCGTTCACTTGTTTAAAAAAGTACACATACATATATTGTAGGTCCCTCGGAGGTTGAGGTTAAACCTAATCCTTGTTATGTGAAACACACTAGCGAGTGCGGAATCCAAGCTAGAGTGCAAACCGAGTTGAAACAAGCACAAACACAAAACACACAAGATTCACCGATTAACACCACTTGTATTAATACGTATGAAAGGATCGGTTACAAGCTCAATGTTTACAAATCAGTTTTGCAAACTCTCTAAGTGTGTGTGTGTTCTTGACAGAATGTTCTCTCTATCTCTCGAGTGTATCTTTCTGTCTCTCGTGTCTGCGTGTCTTAAAATGAATTGAACACACTGCATGGGTATATATACCCGAACACAGGATGTCTGTCCGAAGGATCCGATAGATGTATCGAAGGATCATCTATCGATGTGAAAGCTGTCGAAGGATCCATGCATACCTCGAAGGATGATGTATCCTTCGAGGTCCATCTGTATCCATCGAAGGTTGTCTTTCAAGGTCATCGAAGGATATAAACCATCCTTCGATCACATCCTTCGAAGCAAACAACTTACATACTTAGTGTTGACTGTTTGTCCAAGTCAAACCAGGAGGATGGTTGACTTGGTCAAACTTACATGACTAACAAGGACATCGTTTTACATCATGACTGAAAACAGACAAAGTACAGACACAAGTGCACCAACAAACTCCCCCTTGGCTGTAGCTTTGTCTCGATATTGATCATCCTTGATCTTCGTGTCTTCAAGACTCTGATGTCCTTTCAAGTCTTCAATGTCGGAGGATCTTCAAAGTCTTCACGTCTTGAAAGCAAAAAGTGTATCAACAAACTCCCCGTATCATGTAGGAAGTGTGTTGACAAACTCCCCCTTAACATAAGCTCCCCCTTGAGTTATGCTCGTGAATGACTTGATCTTCAAAGCTTAAGATCCTTGTGGTGTTGATGATGGTCTGCGGCAACTCGATCATCTTCATCTTTAGAGTGCCTTCATGTCGTGTCTTCATTCCGAAGCTTGTCGTCGACTATGTTCTCCTTGCCTTTAGGGTCTGCACATGCAAGAAATCTAAACGCGTAATGAGAACAACTGCTTGGAACATAGTTTGCATAAACAAATGACACACGAATGACCATGTCACAATCAAACACCGTCCGACAGTTTGAAAGTTTAATAAATTTGTCAATTTTAGGCCTTAACTTTCAAAACATGCAAATTTCGACCGTTTATGAAGATTTAGTCAATTCGGTTTCCGTTTAGAATTCAGGCAACGAAGACTCGAGCTCCAACATCGTACGATCGAAAATAAGGTAGAAATAAAATCTTTTTGGCTTTTATAAAGTTTATATTAAAACACACCTAAAATCTTTTTGGTATTTTTGAATAAATTAAAAGACAACAATTTTAATATCCTTTGAGTGTTATCAAACGACATCACCGCTAATGTCGTGCTGATATGCACCAAACGACGAAACTGTTTAAAATAAAACAATAAAAGTTAAGCAGTAAATAAATATATACATACATTCTTTTTGTGAGTTTCGAGGGTAAGAGAATCATATCAGTGTACGGTCATGTCAAAACACTCTTGTTGTTCAGTTAGTTAACATTAAAATAAGCATCCTATAACAATTATCGGTATTGTTGTCCACTTAAGCTCAACTTATCAGATGTAATCATGGCGAGGGGATACGTTAAGGTATGATTTATACTTACCGACCGGTGTTCATCCACATCACGACACATTCCCGTATCAAGGTATGCACGAGGGTTCATCTTACCGGTGAGTATACCGATTATCATCTGTTTGACCGTATATGATGTGAGATTCTCACTTATTTTGATTTGAGAACAAGCCCTATGTGATATAGTCACTTATTGATGAGGAACTTGATTTTCATATGCATGAGGGCACAGGAGCAAGTCCGTAAACAGGTCAGTACTTCCGTACAGCAGAGAGACGAACTTGACTCACGGATAAATGTGATATTTTATCACTTATTTGATTTGGACATGTGATTGTTTATCACTTATTGAGGTCGAATGCAGTATGTAATATGTACACGTATGTATAGTATCATGGAAGATCTAGACTTACGTCCCCGTTATTTTTCGGTAAAAGATACAACCATGATACCCAGATGATAAGCAGCATAAAGACCGAATATCTCAGAACCTCGGCAATCTATCAAACGAAATTTCGGTACTAAGACCATATGCCAATGAATGGTTCCCACCTGGTCTTCAGTCGATTTAAGTTTATATCACCCTGCACACTTTAAAATGATTGTGAGCCTACCGATACATCTTATATAGAGCTGCTTATCGTTTTTCATTTAAGGTTTAAAGAGGTTTGGATAGACCACTGATGTACTATCATTTTCTCTTTTCCTCGCCAGGAAACTCATTTTTGTTTTTCTATTGTTTTTGTGTTTTTGAAATTTTTCGATGTTTTTGTATTTTCCGATTTTTGGACTTACTCCCCCTAAAATCAATAAACTAAGACAAATTTAAAACACAAAGGTATTTACAAAAATGATTTTCCGATGTTGGTTTACTCTTGCTTGACCTTAATGCCATTTACCAATAATAAAAAGTCAAATCTTGATTTGTCAAATGCTTTGGTAAAAAGGTCGGCACGTTGGTCATCAGTGTGGACCTTAACAACATCGATTAGCCTTTTCTCAAAGCAATCACGTATGAAGTGATATTTGATTTCGATGTGTTTGGTCTTTGAGTGCTGCACAGGATTTCTAGTGATCTGTAATGCAGCAGAATTATCAACGTAAATAGGAGTAGTTAGGAATTCAAAACCGTAGTCGCGTAATTGTTGTTGGATCCAAAGAACTTGGGAGCAACAACTTGAGGCAGCAATGTATTAAGCTTCGCATGTTGATGTAGCGACGCACGTCTGCTTCTTGCACTGCCATGTGACTAGGCGATTTCCTAAAAACTGACATCCAGCCGTTGTGGATTTGCCGTCGATTTTGCATCCGCCATGATCAGAATCACTGAATGCGATCAAGTCAAAGTTATTATCCCTAGGGTACCATAGACCAGTGTCAAGGTAACCCTTCAAATAACGAAAAATCCTTTTTACAGCTGCAAGATGTGAGGCCTTCGGGTTGACTTGATATCTGGCAAGCAGGCACGTCGGGTACATTATGTCTGGCCTTGCTGCTGTGAGGTACATAAGAGATCCGATCATTGCGCGGTAGTATGAGGGGCTAACAGCTTCACCCTTCAAGTCTGGAGTAATTCCGTGATTTTGTGGCAGTGGGGTACCAATGGGCGTTGCATCAGACATCTGGAACCGGCTCAAGATGTCACCAACATATTTAGTCTGATGGATGAATATCCCAGACTCAGTTTGTTGCACTTGTAGGCCCAAGAAGAAGGTCATTTCCCCCATAGCACTCATCTCGAATTTATCCTGCATAATGCGCTCGAAATTCCTACACAAGACATCATTAGTAGAACCAAAAATAATATCATCAACGTATACCTGTACCAGAAGAAGATCTCCATCTTGTTCTTTGATGAAAAGAGTACAGTCGATAAGACCTCTTCGAAAACCGTTCTCCAGCAGATAGGTAGATAAGGTTGCATACCAAGCTCGCGGTGCTTGATGTAGACCATAGAGAGCTTTGTTGAGCAACCAAACCCGATCGGGATGGATAGGATCTTCAAAACCTGGAGGCTGTTCGACATATACCTCTTCTTCAACCACACCATGTAAGAATGCACTTCTGACGTCCATCTGGTAAACCTTGAATCCTTTGAATGAGGCATAAGCCAGAAAGATCCGAATTGCTTCCAGACGTGCAACAGGTGCATAGACTTCGTTGTAGTCGATCCCTTCTATCTGTCACAAACCTTGAACGACTAAACGTGCTTTGTTCCGAATAACCACTCCACAGTCGTCTTTCTTGCATTTGAAGACCCATCGAGTGCCAATTTTCTTGTAGTTCTCAGGTCTTTCAACAAGCTTCCAAACACCAAGCTTTTGAAATTGCTGCAATTCTTCCTGCATGGCTTCAACCCAAGCATTGTCTTTCATGGCTTCTTTCCACGATTTTGGTTCTTCTTGTGACACGTAACACGCGAAGGACCAGTCATTCTAAAGACCAGATTCTCTTATAGCTGAATACAAACCAGCATTATGGTTGTTTCTCAGCTGATTACGCGTCTGCACACCGCGATGGACATCTCCTATAATATTCTGCTGGGGGTGGGTATCGTGAATCCTCATTTCAGGATTTTCTGACACACGTGCATTGATACCCAAATTGTTAAGATTAAGATCAACAACCAACTCCACACCAGGAATGTGTGTAGAGGTGGATGCATTCCCTTCAGCAGTGTCTACATTCTGCATATGAGGTGTATCAACAGAGGCACCTTGAACAGGAGCAACTGGAGTCGAAGATCCTTCAGCTGCATCATGATATTCATCATCTTCAGAAGATTCATTATAATCAGCAGCATCTTCATAAACCTCATTTTGAACCATATTGTTGACAGACGAAGAAGCTTGTGGGTCAACAACAATAGGTCTAATCAAAGGCGAGTCAGCAGCGTTGTCACTTTCCAACAGCATCCTAGCCGCTGCTGACTCTTCGTCAAAGGTTGGCAGATTGAAGGAGTCAAATAGTCCATCATAATCGAACATCCACGGATCACCCGGAGCCCTAACAGGACTCGTGTACCTTTGAACCCTCACTTCACTCCATAGCTCAATCTTTTTGGTAGCCAGATTCCAAACACGAAAATTCGGAGTAGCATATCCAAGGAAGAAACCCTCGATAGCTTTCGCTCCAAACTTTCCATCCGGCTCAATCATAGTACATGGAGCACCAAAAGGTTCTAGGTAAGAAAGATCCGGTTTCCTTTTCTGAAGGAGTTCGAAGCAAGTTTTGCCATGTCTCTTTACTGTAAGAACTCTGTTTAACGTGTAGCATGCAGTCGATACAGCCTCCCCCCAGAATTGAATAGGGAGTTCCGACTCTACTAACATTGTTCTTGCAGTTTCGATAATCGTCCGATTCTTCCTCTCCGCGACACCATTTTGTTGTGGAGTATAACGAGAACTGTACTCATGAAGAATGCCTTTAGAAGTACAAAACTCATCCATAACTTGATTCTTGAATTCGGTTCCATTGTCGCTTCGGATCCTCTTCACTTTCAACGAATAGAGATTCTCCAACATTGTAAGAAGATCCTTGAGGATGCCAGGAGTTTCACTCTTGTGTGCCATGAAGGATACCCAAGAAAATCTAGAATAATCATCAGTAACAACTAGACAATAACCATCTCCGAATGTTGTCTTGTGTTTCATAGGTCCAAAAAGATCCATATGAAGACGTTCGAGAGGTATGCTGACAGTGTTGATTTTCTTCAAAGGGTGAGACTTCTTTGTTTGCTTCCCCTTTTGGCACGAGACACAGATATCTTGTAGATGAAAACTTCTCACAGGCACACCATTCACAAGATTATTTTTCACCAAATGGTTCATCTTTCTCAAGTGAATGTGTCCCATTCTTTTGTGCCAAGATATAGACTCCTTTTCCGTGGCTTTTGAGACAAAGCAAGTGACTTGTGCAGATGTTGTAATGGCTTGGCTCATGTCGAGAATATAAAGATCATTAACTCTCGGAGCCGATAAGAGAATCCATTCTTGTGGAATTTTGAATCCAGGTTTCAGCACATAGCAGCCGGCATCATCAAAATGCACGGAGAATTTTTTATCGCAGATTTGCGACACACTGAGAAGATTATGATCAATTTGCTTAACATAATTGATCTTATCGAAGCACACCATACCATTGGAGATACTTCCCTCTCCAGTGATGAATCCACCTTTGTCTCCCGCAAATGCGACATACCCTCCTCTAATGTTTCTCACGTCGTATAGGAGCCGTAAGTCGCCAGTCATGTGCCTGGATGCTCCACTATCAACAATCCAGTGACTATTAATAGTTCCTCCTAGAACACCCTGCGCATGTCATTTAAAAAACATCAGTTGAGGATGGGGACCCAAGCCTTAGTGGTCTTGGGTCGTCCCTGAGCATCACGAAACGTGATATCAATCTCTTGATGGTTTTCAAGAACAACTGCTCCCCCTGAATTGTCACCCGCCTTAGGTAACCAAGTTTGTTTTTGCCTACCAGTTTGAGTGTTGTAAACAGTTTTTGAAGATTCTGGTTTTACAGGTTGTGACACACTTGGTTCCCTTTGAACTGTTTTAACTTCAGATTTCAAAGCTTTTTCAACAGTTTTCATGTTCTTACGTCATTGTTTAGTTTCTTGTTCTTTTACAGTTCGTTTATCATGTTTAGGTGAAACTGACCGACGTTGAGGATGAACTGTTTCAGGTGGAGCTTTCTCAACAAATTTATTCTTTGGAGCATTTGGGCAGTTTTTGATGATGTGCCCAATTTCTCCACATTTAAAACATGTTCTCCTTTCAACAAATTTAGAAGAACTTGATTGACCACAAGATGTCGAACCCGTGGATCCTGAGGTACTAGCCTTTTCATCACACCCATTTGTGCGTTGAGTGTAATTGTTATCAATGTTACGTTTTAAGATCGTGACCTGTTGTACAAAATCTGTATTTGACTTATTCTCAAAAGTCTCAATCTTATCAGTACCTGTGGATGCCACGAATTTGATACTTTTTGCTTTCTTTTGAGATCGAGCTCCTTTTGTTTCAGATTTCATCTGAGAGACCTTATGCTTTTGAGCTCGTTTGACTGGTTGTTTACCATTAGAAGCACTAGGTTGTTGAGTGGTTGAAGAATTTTTATTACCAAACTGTTTTCTAATCTCAGCCTTAGGAATTGGATCACATTGTGTTACAACAATTCCCGAAAGTGTTTTTCCCAAAAATTTGTTTGTGTTGTCTTCAAAGACTTTATCAATCAAAGATTGATTTACATTTTTAATTGGGAAAACGTGATCTGAGTAGATTTTATTATCTCCAACCAATTTATACAACACATTACTGCTTTTAACAGTAGACACACATGTCTTATCAACTTTGACAGAATCAATCACTTGTTTCTTAACAGATGAGACATCAGGAGTATCAGGATCACAAAGAATGTGATTCTCTCGTGGAATAACTACTCCTTTCATCTTGTTAAGTGATTTATCCTGATCACTTACATCCACTTCTGACTCATCATCCGATGTCTCATAGTCCTCGATAATTGGAGGACTTTGCTTCACGGATGATGAAGTTTCTTGTTGCTTAGAGGATGTGTTTGAAGAATTGACCGGTTTGAACCCTAGGCCAGTAGCAAATTCCTCAACATCAAGAGGCACACTGGGTTCATACCGAGGCATTTCCTCCTCATCAGGCATCTTGGTATAATTATTCATCAAAGGGGGCGGACACTTCTTATACCCTATGCCTTTCTGATTTCCTTTCGGTTGTTGAACATCGATGATGTGATCAAGCACAAATTGGGAGTTAGAATAACTCTCCAGTTTTTGTTTGATCGCATCATGCTCGCATTGGGCAATGGCTAATTGCTTCTTAGTTTCTTCCACAATGTTAATGTATTCATTTATACTTACTTGCTTGTGGTAAACTACTTTGTTCACTTCGGACACATTTTTCTTTAATGTTTCAATTACTGATTTAAAATCTTTTTCGTTCCGAGTTAAAGCCATATTTGCCTCTTTGCATTTAGAAAGTTCAATAACCAAATTTTGATTATGACTATGAAGCTTTTCTAGTTCAAGCTTCATTTCAGCACATGATTCACAAACACTAGGAGCAGGAGGTTCAGAATTTACCTGACTCGAAGAGGCTGACACATTTGTCATAAAAGCAGTTTGAAAAGAAAAAGATCCGTCTTCAGAAAAGAACTTTTCCATTTCCCTGGATGTAGTAGCAGCCTTCTTGATCAGAATTGATTTCTGACATATGAGATCATCAGCTTCATTCAATAAATCCTCAACACCAGAACCTGCTTCCTCCTTCACATCAGACTCTGATTGATTATCCCCAGAAACAGAGCCTTCTTCATCAGAACTTCCAGAATAACCAGAACTGTCATCACTTTCAGAGGACTCTTCTTTATGAACATGCTCGATGTGATTGATGATCTTTGCATAACAAGCTATTCCACTTCCTTGATCACCTTCACCAAACTGCACAGACCAGTCACATCCCTCATCAGCTTGAACAGCCAAAGCCCGATTGGGATTTGAAGTTCCAGGCTGGCCCTGATTGTTATTAACTGCCACAATCCTCCTTTCACGGTTTTCTTGCTGGGCATTCACATTTGTAGTACTCGTCTGGTTTCTGAAAGGGTTGTGATTGCCTTGTTTTGTTGGTCGAGTGCACTCACGTTTGAAGTGCCCTTTATTACCACAATTGAAGCATGTAACGGCGTTGATATCAAACCCATACTTCGTATCTTTCTTTCCTTCCAACGAAGTTCTTCCAGTTCGAGCCATGAAATCTTTTGCCCATCTCACTGCACTAGCAAAAGCCCATTTGATATCCATCAACTCCATTTCTTCCTTGTCGATCTGTTGATAATCTTCATTGGTCATGTTGATGTTTCCAAGCTGACCTGCTACCAAACCACAGTAGGCACTGACCATTGTATTGATAATTTCCATATGCTCCTTAGCAACTTCAATGCTGATGTGTGAGAGGTTTGAATTATCGACTCGGATTGTGTTAGGGTTTTGAGGTTGAGGATTGTTTGTATAATGAGCCTGCTGTTGTTGTTGTGGTGGTTGGACTTGTGGCTGTGTTGGGACGGGAATGTAAGACCTCGGATCAAAAGCCGGAGCAGCATTTGATTGAGGAAACGGAAGAGAACTTGTGTTGGACACAAATGCAGTTTGCAGTTTAGGTTGCTGAGCTGCAGCGGATCTTGCCAAAGCATCGAAGCCTGGAAGGTACATTTCTGTATTCTGAGGAGCGGGAGCTCGCTTTGCCTTCCTGATTTCTTCATCATTTTTATGTTCCAGCTTCTGAATGAACTCATAGATGTTAACCGTGTCTAGAGTTCCAGTATGCTTCAATAACTCAGTAAAAGAACTCCACTTTGGAGGTAAGGCGTCAGCAAACCTATTCACCATGTCTTGTTGAGTAGAGACAACCCCATAAGCACACATTTCACTAATCAGATGATAGAAACGTGTTGTCATATCATTTAGAGTTTCGTTTTCCAAAAATTGAAACGATTCAAACTCTTTCTTCAACAAAACATGACGAGACTTTCGAGTAGCTGCATTGCCTTCTCCTCTAGCAACTAAGGCATCCCACAATGTTTTCGTGGGCTTGCAGTAGGAGAACTGATGATAGATATCTTTGTTTAGTGCTTGTGTAAGTGTAGCAAAGGCCTTTTTGTCCAATTCATAAGCCTTCTTGTCATTTTCGAGCATGTTAGCATAACCTTCTGAAGTGGACACCGCAACCTCAAGATTAGCATTGAATGCATTGATGAAACATGTTCAAAGATCGGTGCTTTGCCCTTGAACATACGTGTGAAAGCGGTTTTTCCATGATGGAAAGTCGTTCATATGGTTCAACTTTGGTGGACGATTGTTGCTGCCCGTTTCGCTTTCACTAATCAAAAGATTTTGAATGCTTTGACTTTGATTGGATACCAATGCCCATTGACTTGGACTGATTGAGGGCGGTGGAAACATACTTTTCGCCCAAGCTGCAGCAGAGGTTAGCTCTTGACTAGATTGTGAGTCAATACTCCAGTCCCAAGGACTTCTACAACTCATTTTGATGAAATGCTAATAGAAGACCTAAACAAACACAAACTGTTAAATTCAAACAGCCTAAGATCGAAGGATCAACACCTTGTTCGAAGGATCAACACTTGTTCGAAGGATCAACAGTGTTCGAAAGATCACTGTTGAATTTCGAACAATTGATTTCGAAAGATTCACAATTGAAAGATCCTTATCTTTCGAACAATGATCTCGAAAGATTCACAATGAAAGATCCTTATCTTTCATAAATGTATCCTTCGAATAGATTCCCCTGAGCTCGAAAGATGGATCACAGACTTCGAAAGATGTTCGAAGGATGGTTATCTGTCGAACCTCCTTTGATCGAAAGATAATCTTTCGACTTCGAAGGATATCTTTCGAATGGATCTGACACAACAGACAAAAGGTTGACAGGTTGGTGAAAAAGGTGATTGGTTGGTGGACAACTTTCGGCAGAAGGTATGTTCAGACCTCACCTTTTCACCAACTCAGATTTGACTTTTAAAATATTGCCCAAAAAGGAAGCTTCTTATCCAGAATCCGGTCACCGGAGTAAGCCGGAATATTGGCCGGAAATTACCAAACCTTTTAAAACAAGATTTTTAAGTTACCCAACCCGTCTTTGAACACACCCGGTTAGTTTAGAACACGTTTTTATGTTTAAAAAAATGCAAGAAAACCACCAAAAACGGGTACTAAACCAAGTGTCCAAACACACCAAGACCTTGTACAAACTCGGTTTTAACAAGGAAAAGAGCCTTAGCTCTGATACCACTTGTAGGTCCCTCGGAGGTTGAGGTTAAACCTAATCCTTGTTATGTGAAACACACTAGCGAGTGCGGAATCCAAGCTAGAGTGCAAACTGAGTTGAAACAAGCACAAACACAAAACACACAAGATTCACCGATTAACACCACTTGTATTAATACGTATGAAAGGATCGGTTACAAGCTCAATGTTTACAAATCAGTTTTGCAAACTCTCTAAGTGTGTGTGTGTTCTTGACAGAATGTTCTCTCTATCTCTCGAGTGTATCTTTCTGTCTCTCGTGTCTGCGTGTCTTAAAATGAATTGAACACACTGCATGGGTATATATACCCGAACACAGGATGTCTGTCCGAAGGATCCGATAGATGTATCGAAGGATCATCTATCGATGTGAAAGCTGTCGAAGGATCCATGCATACCTCGAAGGATGATGTATCCTTCGAGGTCCATCTGTATCCATCGAAGGTTGTCTTTCGAGGTCATCGAAGGATATAAACCATCCTTCGATCACATCCTTCGAAGCAAACAACTTACATACTTAGTGTTGACTGTTTGTCCAAGTCAAACCAGGAGGATGGTTGACTTGGTCAAACTTACATGACTAACAAGGACATCGTTTTACATCATGACTGAAAACAGACAAAGTACAGACACAAGTGCACCAACATATATCTTATGTTTTAACACAAAAAGGATCATATATTTTATGCTAATATCTATCGGACAAAGCAAAATAAGCAGCAGATTTTATGATTTAAACATAACTTTTTTATATATTAATTTGTATTTTTTGTTGTAATTTATAATTCATAAGTGTTAGTATGCAAAAACAATTTCTGGGTTAAATGGGTCGTTTTCACATAAATCTGTGAAAATTCTAGTTGTGTTCGACTGTTTAGTTTAATGTATCTTGCACCATACTTGGGTTCATGTCTTGTTCGGATTCATCAATCCACAAACATGACCCATTTAACACCGTAATGGAGAAGATATGATGGTGTATTGTGATCTTTGTGTGTCTCGGCAGCATACGCAGGATCAATGATGATGATTCAACCACTCTTCATGTTTTACAGATGTAGCGACTCGATTAGCTCACATAAGAATGCGCAGCATGTTGATGACGTCGGTTTCATGGGCTGGTTGATGGTGCCTAGTGTGTGTGCTGTCAAAGATACACATATTGATTTTTTTTACAAGATAAAAGATTCATATTCACTCACAAAGTCTAGAGTAAATTACAAAAATCATCGTTTATGTTGACACCAGATTGCAAACTATGTCTTTTATCTTCAAAAAGTACAAAAATCGTACTCGATATTTGTAAACCCTTGCACGTTATGTCTTTTAATTCTAACTCAGTTAGTTTTCATGGTTAAATCTGACCAAGTAGACTCCATCTGAGGGCAAATCAGTCCTTTTACCCATTTATTTTATGTATTTTAATAAACAAACAAAATCAAATTTTAAAAATTATATATATACACATAAAAGTAAGATTACTTTCTCTCTCTCTCTCTCTCCCTCATATCTTTCTCAATTCCTTATCTCTTCTCTCAACCACATAACCACCACTACACCTCCACCATCACCACTGCACCACCTCCACCATTACCACTGAACCTCTCTAAAAACATATGTTTAGTAATTCTTATGTTTCCTAATTTCAGAACTCAGAAACAACAAACAACTACAGAAGGGTGATCACAAATTCAGTGCAAACACGTGCTTGATTTTGCCATCATAGAAGCGAAACCTATTGTCTTTAATAAAATGGTCTTTCCCACGAACTCAGAAACAACAAACAACTACAGAAGGGTGATCACAAATTCAGTGCAAACACATGCTTGATTTTGCCATCATAGCAGCCAACCCTATTGTCTTTAAAAAATGGTCTTTCCCACGTGTTTGGGCCAGTTATAACCACAACTCTCCTTTTCTATGCAACATATATATCTAGAGGAACAGGGGATACTTATTTTAATCTTGCAACCTGAAAACTTACAACATTGATTTAATTTCTTCAGAGGATAAAATTAGATCCGTTTTTTTATCTTCCAGAGATCTGAACTTTAGATCTGAATATGTAGGTCGGGATTGGGGGATGGCAGTGGTTGCGCGGTGATGGAAGTTGTGTAGCGGGGGTCAGCCGTTGGTGGTGGAGGTGTAGCGATGTTGGTCGCCCCGTTTGCTGAACACAACAAAAAACCCTGGCCCCCTCAGATTCACTCACCACTAACACAGCCCCACAAAGAGAACGATGAGTGGCCGACAAGATTTCGAGCTCAGGCGGCTGTCCCGTTTGCTGAATCAGGGTGGATCGACGGCGGTGGTTGTTGTAGTGGTGGCGATGACGGGACCAAGTTCGGTAGGGGTGGCTGGATGGTGGTGGTTGTTGTGTGGTGGTGGCTGTTGCGCGGTGGTGGCTGGGTGGTGATGGTTATGGGTGATTGTTAGGATAGAGAGAGAGAGAAATCAGGAGTGTACTTTTAGACATGGAAAGGGTTTGGTGGGATGGTTGGGTTTTATTTGTTTTTTTTAAAATAAATTTTTTTATTAACACTACTAGAAAGTCTGAAATTTCTTACACCAGTTTTCTTAGGAAATGCGTCATAAAACTGGTTTTTCTACGCATTTATGACAAACACCTGATGTAGGAAAACAACTCGTAGGAAACCCGTTTTCAACGCATTTCCTACGCAACTTCCTACACATTTTCTACGAAACTACTACGTCGCAAATTGCTACGAATCTCCGACAATATATTTAAGTATTATCTTTTAGGATTTATTTTTTTGGCTACACATTTCTGACCAAAAAAAACAAAAAAAATTTAACAAATTTTAATACAACATTATTTGTGACCCATTTCCTACAAATAAATTAGAAGTGTAGTTACAAATTTTTTAGGAAACTGAGTATTTTTTGTGTCCCACTTCCTACAAATAAATTAATAGTGTTGTTACAAATTTCCGAGGAAACTGAGTAATTTTTGTGACCCATTTTCTACAAATAAATTAGAAGTGTTGTTACAAATTTTCGAGGAAAACTGAGTATTTTTTGTGACCCATTTTCAAAAAATAAATAAGAAGTGTTGTTACAAATTTCCTACGAAAACTGAGTATGTTTTGTGACAAATTTCTGACAAAATAAAGAAAAAAGTTCTACTATTTTTGACCGTTTTCCGACAAAAGCTATTTATGTTGTGACATATTTCCAACCACCTAATTTATTAAATAAAAAACTGCAAAAAAAAAATTAATAATATTTCTGCATTTTTCTTGTGAAAAATTCCAGAAATAATCTGTAATACCAAAAACCTGGTTTACAAAATTCAAAAATCATGCGTTACAACGCAAGTTCCAATATGTTTAAACCGTAAGCTAATACAATTCAACGTAATTCCAAAAAGATATCAAAAACTACAACTAATTAGAGGGAGGACGCCAATTCTTCATAAACTCTTGAAGTTGTTTTTGAAGTTCTTCCCTTGCTTTCCTTTCTTCGTCAAGACGAGTTGCAAGTAGATCCCTTTCTTCTTCAAGACGAGATACAAGTAGATTCCTTTCTTCTTCAACCCGAGCTTCAAGATCAACCATTCAGGTTCGCATAACTTGAGCCTAAAAAGTTGTTAAAATATATATAGTTATAACTAGTAAATACATTATATAAAGAAATGTTTTGAGGCAAAAGAAAAGGTGTTTATTAGTTTGATTTCCAAAGATAATAATGCATGCATAGATTTTATATACATACATACTAGGGTATTCACGGTTTGGTAAAACCGCGAACCAAACCGTTAGATCTTGCAAACACAACCATCCCAATGGGTCGGCTTAGTGAGATCTTAGTATGTGAAAATTGAACTATCTAATGGTTGGGTCGGCTTAGTGACAAGAACCAACATTTTTAACATTTAGTAATACCAAATGGTAATAAAGATACCTCTTCTTGAGACCGTTGGTACTCTGCTTGTGATGGTGCAGACCCGGCAGAAGAAGATGTCCCGGCCACCAAGTATTGTAGATCCGAAGATCCTATCCCGGTTCCAACCCAACCCAAACTGATTTAAATAGGGTTTTGATGTTATTGAATAAACAGTTTCAATAGCATTCTTTCTATGATCAACCAAATTTATTATTAATTTTTTATTAAAAAATATCGGTTTTGGGTATTGATTTAATTTGTGATATTTGCTCTCATAAGGGCATATAAACATAATTGGCAGATATCATCATCAGATTAGAAGTTGCAAACAAGTGCCTTTCAAAATACTAAATACCTCATTCAAATATGATGTCAAGAATGTTAGCATTAAAATGTATCTCATATTAGTATGATCAATCTCATAGTGCGGGCATCCATGTGCAGCAAAAAAAACAGCTTGTTTTTATTGAATAAAGCTAAGGCTATTAAAAAAAAAAAGCTTGTACACCTCTAATTTAAACCCTTTTATTATCTCAGGTTACATCAAATCTAAGGCTATTTAAAAAACGACTGGATACATTGGTGCATTGTTGTTCTGCATGAGTTAATATATGTTTAAAAAACGGCTGGATACCCGTTCTGACCCGAACCATTTTAGTATATTTACCTTAAGCATAGAGTCACAATAACAAGTAGCTATTTGATGAATATTGTCACACCCCCAAAATACCACCTAGGGAATGTCCCTGCTAGGCGTGTGACGTACCAACAACGAGCCACTAATTACATTGAACCCATACAAGTTTATAACTAAAATCCTCAATTATTAATGAAAATACCATCCACAAGTTTAAATCGAAACCAACATGTTCAGCGGAAGCAATTTAATAAACCAAAGTTAAACTATTTAGAAACCAACGTATCGTATCAATAATTCAATCACATGAATCCTTCCAGTCGACCCATGACCACTCCTGCTACTCCAAACGGCAAGTTCCAAACCCAAGACATCTAAGGACCTGCGAGCATGCAACAAGTGTATCAGACAATGGTGAGTTCATAGTTTTACGAAAACGTTGGTTACCAAGTGTTTAGTTAATCCATTGGATTTAATTCCGAAAGTAATGTTGATAATACCCCGAATACAAGACGGCTTCTGATTATTTTGCCCTTTCTCCAATGCTCCTATCAAAGCATTGGTCATGACTAGGTCATTAGTTCAACACCCGTCCTCCAAGGTACGGGGTGAGGTTGCCAAACCTAAGTAGCGCTACTAACTAATACCATGTTACCTCCCCGGTAACCAAACAACACGGAGGGACTTTGAAGGTGATAGGATGAGTATATTATCGAACATTCCCGTTTTTACCCAAAAGACTTATCCCTCCCCGGGATACCCACTGACTGTCCCAACCACCGGGACGCATGCTCAAGAGAGATGAACTCACCTTTGGTTTGCTCGGTAAGATTTGTTACTTGTTATTCAGTTGAACAAACACGTCCTAAAAGGGTTACCAATAACAGTCAGTTCTACGTGCCCATATACCACACCTTTCACGTACGAATAACTCACGTATTCATGTTCACATCGAGCACATTTATTACACAACTAACACACACGTGTAATTCAAATCACGACAGTTTATTTATTTATCTATAGCCACCAAACAATCGCTTAACGTATAATCGATCATACATACCACATACATACACACTTATGTTGCTAGCATACACCTCAAGCCCAGTTACTAAACGTGTATGGCCCAACTCATACCCTCGGCCCAAAGTGGAAAAGATTTGAAACCTGACACTGATCATGATTAACTAAACAATTTGCATGCAAACTCACAGCCCACCTAACACGTATCAAGCCCACATATTACACTTGGGTCCTGCGGCCCAGTGGTTAAATAAAATCTGTCCACGGTGTGGTGCAGCCCAACTGCCTCTGGCCCAGATTTATTTCCCTTATGCAATATACCCGACAGAGATGTGGCCCATAACTTAATCAACCCAATTTGTTAAACGTTGATGCCTGGCCCCTACGTTAAACCCTTAAAACCCCAGCCCAAGTTATTATACATCTACAATTTTATGCAATCTGAATCAAGTGTGGATACCCTTTGTGACAACAGAACCGAAACCTACCCTAATATCCATAGCATGATGATGCTCATAAACCCCATTTACCCTATTAGTTTACTATCACATTCTTCATTTATCTAACCAATTTTAATGCTTAAACACATTACTAACTCATACCATCATCAATATGTTAGTCGACCAACAAATAATTATCATATTCATTAAACATTCAATACGAATTAAACATGAAGATTCACCAACAAGATCACATACACTTTCATGCGATCAAGATCATACACAAACGAGATTATCAATATGTAAGAGATACCCTAGTTCGAACCATAACTCAGCCGATCACTTACACGTATATGGCACTCACGTACACCTTCTTTGTAATCAAACACATATACGAACAAGATCACACAATTAAACTTAACACAAAAACAGAATTACTAACTAATAAACTTGTTCGAATGAGATGATGTTGCCTCAAATAGGGGGGGGGGTAGCTACTGCCATCACGAACTAAGGGATGTAGGGTTTGTTTATTGTGTGCAAGTTATGTGAACGTATACCTACATGTATACTCTAAAGATATAAATGCACCAAGGACTTATCGGGCTACTTTGTGGGCTTGCACTGGGCTGCGGATTGTCACATACAGTATAACGGTCCAATAAGATTTCTGTTGGTGCAATTGTCTGTCGACTTCATCTTCGTTCCAGTCTTATATTAAAACTAATTGGATAATGCACACAAAATGAGGAAATTGAATATATAGGTGATTCCGCTTGAAATGACACATGGTCATTTCAAGCGAAATCAAGTAATTCACATTCAAGCGAAATCAAGTAATTCACATTCAAGCGAAATCAAGATATTTAGCTTTTATGGTGATTCCGCTTGAGATGTGATTCCGCTTGAGCATGTTCAAGCGGAATCACATGCCTGTATATATCCTTTGATCGAAATCAGTTGTAATGTTCATGTTTTCCGACGGCGAAACTCCGTCGAAGTGTCTATGTGTTGTAAATCGCTTCCAGATCAATAAACGAGACAGTTAATAGTGAATTCAAGCTAAACAAAGACAGAATCAATGAATTCCGCCTCTGATTCTGTTTGAGCACTCTTCTGATCGACTCGTTAGGTCGTTTCACGATCCTACAAGTGGTATCAGAGCTTAGGAGGAAGAGTTCTTACCGTTTAGCTCGTTTTCGCTGAAAAATTCTGTTTTCTACACCTTCTTTTCAAAATTAATCAAGTTTTCACAGATAAAATCGGCCAATTTTCTTATATTTTGTGCGAATTTATATTTTAACAAACCCTTGAAAGTTTCAGGACAAAATTCGCAGTAAAAATGGTAAAAATGGACCTAAGAAGTGATTTCGCTCGAACGAACAACATCTGATTCCGCTTGAAACTTGTTATCTCGCTTGAAAGTTTCAAGAGAAATCAATGATTTCGTTTGAAAGATTGCTAGTTATTCCGCTTGAAACTGTTTGTTAGTTATTTCGCTTGAATATTGGTCTGATCCCGCTTGAAACTAACTGATTCCGCTTTAGGTTGTTATTTCGCTTGAATTACATTGGTTGAAAACTAATTCCGCTTGAAACATTTCAAGCGAAATCAGTTGTGCTGCCTTAAAGCGTGATTCCGCTCCAAAAGGGTATTCCGCTTGAAAACCCTTATTTCGCTTGAAAGTGTGTTTTTGTGTAAAAATGTCGAGACTGTTTTGAAATATGGCAGAAATGTTTGATGAGAAAGAAAATGATTATCTTGAAAGTTTAAATCGTTGGTATATGAGAACTGTGGATAGTAGTTTTAGAAATGTAGATGTGGATATTTGGGTCAAAAGCTATGAACATTTCATATGCCAAAAGGATGAAACATTGGATGAGTTGGAAATACGATTTGAAATTTTAATTGACAATTTGAGGAAAAATAATATTAGAATATCAAGAGATGAACATATATCAAAATTGGTAGTTGCATTACCTGCTAAATGGGATAAATTCTTGGTTGAACTAGAAAAGAAAGATTTTTTTCAAGAACCTTTATCCAAAACAGTTCTTTAATGAGGTTAATGCAGAGTATCGTAAGGAATATAGGAAAAAGAAAGAATTGTTGAATGAAATGGAAAAGAATTTACAAAAGTTGGAGTTGAATGTAATTGCTGAAATAGATAGAAGAATTCGTGTGTGTCTTGCAACAAAGAGTATTCTGAAATATGATATTAAAAGGAATTTTTTTTTATGAAAGTATGAACCCATTTGATTTCGTTATACTCTTTTGTGCAGGAACATACAAGATGGAAACAAAGGAAATTGCAAAAAGTGAAGAATCTGTGAAGATTGGATGTTCAAGTTCTGAATCAGTGTGCTCTAAATATGACAAACTTGAGGCTGACAATGACAAACTCTTGAAGGATGCTGAAAGTTTGACATTGGAAGTCAAAAAGATGAAGAATGAGAAGCAAGCTGATGTTAAATAGATTCTTATATTGTAGGAAAATTGTGAGAAGCTGAAATCTGAAAATGTTAAACTGTTAAGTGATTTGAACAGTTTGACATTAGAAAACAAGGTTTTGAAAGAGAAAGAAAAAGAGTCGGAAAACAAAAAGAAATCTTCAGAGAAAATGAAGATTTCTGGATAAAGCTTGAAAACAAAAAATTGAAAGCAAATGAAACAAAATTTCAAGAACAGATAAAAATTTTGGAAAATGAAAAATCTGTTCTTGAAAACATTAAAATTGAAAATGAAAAAACAATCAAGTCTCATTTTGAGAGAATATCTCAGCTTGAAAATGAAACTGAGAATTCAAGAGCTAAAATTGATGAGCTTGAAAAGAAATTGAAAGGTTTTGTGACTTCATCAGAATTTTTGAAGCATCCTTGTCCAAAACCGATCAATTCTGTACAAATAAGTGACAATGTCACAAATTTTGACAAAGTCAAAATTGTAGATTGCGATGAGAAATCTGATGATGAAAATGAAAAAATTGAGAAAAAGAAATTGTTTTTGAATTTAAAAGAAAAATTTCAGAAAACTAATTTGCATTCCACATAAAAAGGTGAATGTTCAAAGCAGAAACCTTTGTAAAAGAATGCAGAACAAAAACCAAAAATGAAAACTAAGAAAATTGTTCAAAAAAAATAAAAATAAAAGCTCATCAGATCAATCATCTAATCGCAATCAAAACTCACAAAAATTGAAAAATGAAAACTCAAAAATAGTTTGTAATGAGTGGTGCAGGTTTGACCACAGTGCCTTAAAGCCAAATCAAGTTTTCAGAAGGAGTAATGATTACCACAAAGCCAAACAATTCTATGATCTGAATATTTGGTGTGAAAGTGGTGAATGGTACGATAACAAAATGTGTTACACTTGTGGTGTGAAAGGACACATTGCTGTTAACTGCCAGAGTTGGAGTTATGAGACGAGAAGATGCTATAACTGCCAAATCAAAGGTCACATTGCCAGAGATTGCCCGATGAGATCAAAGGAAGATCGAGGGCTGAATCTCAGAAAATGGAAAAGAAACCAGTCGATGTCAAGCCCATAGAATAGAAAGTTCAAGAGAAGAAAATTAAACTTTCACAAGGGCAGAAACACAGACTGAGGAAGAAGAGGAAGAAGGCGAGAGAGTATCTGGAAAGGATTTTGTCCTCGGATAAAACAAGAAAATCAGAGAAGAGTTCTGATAAATCGTCTTGCTCTCCAAAGAATGACAAATCAAGCAAAACAGATTCATCAGATACAAATCTGAGGACAGAAGATAAAGGGAAGAAAGAGAAAGTGGTTAATCAGAAGATTAACAAAACAAAGAAAGTGAAGTTTTCACTTCCTGGCGATGAATTTGTTTCCCCGGAAACAAAGGAGCCAGTTGTTGGCAATGATCTTGACTCGACAAAGTCAAAGGAGCCATGTTCAGGCGATGAATCTGGTTCATCACAACCAGAAGAGCCATATGTTCAAATGAAAAAACCTGACTTGCCGGAGTTCCCAGGTTGATAAGCGTGGAACATGAATCAACATCTTTCTTGAGAAATATCACCGAAGTGGATGATAATTCGATCATTGATATTTGGATTGACAAGTGGTTAATCAAGTACATTAAATTGTACTTGATTTTCTACAAGTGGTGTTGAGGTTAAAACCGGAAAAATGCTAAATTCTTACTTGTGGATGAAGAAAACAACGTGATGAAGTGACCCCGAACCTACAAGTGGTTGGTAATCAAACTAATTTTCCGGAAAAACCATTTTGATTAAAACAAACTTAAGTGTTTTGAAATCACAATGGGAGAATAGTTTGTTGTGAGGGGGAGTTCTGATTGTTTACGCCATGAAGATGGAGAATTGAAGCGATTCTCATCAAATTGTCAAGTTTTACAGGTTATTTCAAATTTTCCCAGAAAATCAAAATTGAAACATATTTTGATTTTAGGGGGAGTAAAAATTAAAAAAAAAATAGAAAAGTTAAAAATGTCAAAAACATTGAAAAATTCAAAAATGAGTTTTGTTGATACAAGAAGAAATGATAGTAAATCTGTGACAACCGAACTTCCAAGATTAGTGTCGTTTTGTTTCGTGATCATTAACTTCTCATTATTCATCTCCAACGCTTCTTTCTATGTTAAATGATTTATTTTATGTTACACGCACACTCGGAGCCCAATACGCCCAATATTAGTGGACTCGTACTCGGGCTTTGTAAAGCCCAAATTGATGAGGAACCTGGGCCGACTTATTTATTCAATGCATATCCACATATGATTGGGCCGTGCCCAACCAATGAATCCGCCCTCCTTTTCTTTGAGTGTTCGGCAACCTTTTTGTTGGGCTTAAGCCCATTACCTAGACGAAACAGTGAATGGGCCACTGCCCTAACTAACTAGCAGATTTAATATATATATATATATATATGTATCCATGTATGTATATGTAAACAATATTTCAACAAACCCTATTCCCTCTTGATTGTTCGTCGGCAGAAGGGTACCCCCACCCCCCTCTATTTGTTGTGCGACAGAAGAACACAAGACCCCCCTCCTTCTCTCTCGTAACCTTCTGCACCAATTATAATCTTTCAATCGGTATGTCTCTTCACCATATGATTGGTATTAGTTGTTAAATTGAATTATAAATATAATACGTGAATTAGGGTGCATGTGGTGTGACCTTGGTATGTGGTCATGAAATGATTATGTATGACTAAAGACCACTCACATAAGATTTAATTGGGCCGCATCATGTTAGCATGTGTGACTATGATTCTTGTGTAATCTAGAGTTATGCTAGAAGCATGTGTTGATCGAAAGATGGTTTAGAAGGACTAGGGTTGTTTGTTAAATGATGAATTGAATGCATGATTATGAGTTAATATAATACATATATGAATCGGTTTGTATGTGTGAATAAGTGATGATGATGATCTCGTTCTGTGTGCATACTATGTTATCCTAACTCTTGTGTAATCTTGTTATATGTGCATGATCTAAACTAGGAGCCCACGTGACTTTCTGATGATGTCTTGCTTATGGGTTTTGACCCATTAAATGTAGTCAATGGCTACCTTTATTATGATGATGTGATTTATAGTACAGAATCCATGTGATCTAGTTGAATTCATTAATCAACATATAGGTTAGCGGCCCAATGTATATGTCAGCCCACTAAGTGAATCGGTCCAATAGGATATTATTTGATCATAGTTGCCGGCCATGATTATAAGAATCACTAGAATTCATTTATTGTCTAGTGATTTTTTCCTTAACATGTCAATTCATGACATCAGGCCCATGTGTGATAGTCTTGAACTAATCAAAAGGCATATGGGTATTCTAACCAAGTTGTCAGTGATATCCACAAGTGTAGTGTGTATTTATTAATGTCATGATTTTTTTGTTTGTTGGAATTGAAATCTGTGATTGATACATGAAAATTAGTATGGAATGATAATGAATAATTGTAGTAAAGATGGTGATAATTGTCATGATAGCTTGACCCAAATGACTGAACAAACTGTTTGGGTCGCTTATGTGCATTGGGCCATATGCAATAAGGTTGGACGGGGTAGTGTAATAGTTTGTGTTGTGTCGCACACTGGTGGGTGTTGGTTGCACACTCAAATACGGATCATACATTATGATTGGGCCTTGATCTTAATGGGCCATGCTCTAACAAGCTACCGTAGGAACGAAAGTCGTGACATGAGATGGAATATGAACTATCTGGTTAATCGGTGTTACTCGATAGTGTGCATAGAACTTAATATATTGATTTTGTGAAGTAAGGATATGTGAAACATGTATTGATAATGCGAACTTGTGTGGGACTTGAACACCTGCTACGTGTTAACCATGAGCTACTAATGTACATGAGTAATTGTTACGACTAGTCTTATGTTATGAGTTTCTAGTAAATCATTGGATTGATGGTGTGTATAATATTTGTGTGCTACGTGTGTAATATGTATAAGGAATTTGTGATTAAGTGTTACGAAACTGACAGTTACTAGTAATCATATTAGAATTTGGTCGACCAACTGTAAACACGTAACCAATTTTACCCTGCAAACCAAGGTGAGTTCATTACTTTTGAGCATGCGTCCCGGTGGTTTGGGATAGTCAGTAGGTATCCCGGGGAGGGATAAGTCTTTTGGGTAAAAAAACGGGAATGTTGGATAATATACTCATCCTATCACCTTTAAAGTCCCTCCGTGTTGTTTGGTTACCGGGGTGGTAACATGGTATTAGTTGGTAGCGCTACTTAGGTTTGGCAACCTCACCCCGTTCCTGGGAGGACGGGTGTTGAACTAATGACCTAGTCATGACCAATGCTTTGATAGGAGCATTGGAGTAAAGGAAAAATAATTAGAAGCCGTCTTGTATTGGGGTAATATCAACATTGTTTTCAACCTTACTTTCGGAATTAAATCAATGGATTAACTAAACACTTGGTAATCAACGTTTTCGTAAAACTATGAACTCACCAGCGTTGTCTGATACACTTGTTGCATGCTCGCAGGTCGTTAGATTATATGGATTTGGAACTTGCTGTCTGACGTAGCTGGAGTGGTCATGGGTCGTGCTGATTGGATACGAATGATGGGTTTATTGATCTCATACATTTAATTTGAAACAGTTAATTATATTTTCTTTTATTTGCTTCCGCTTAACATGTTGGTTTTCATTTAAATTTATTGACGGTACTTTTCAGAATTGATGATTTTATTCAACATTTATGATTGGTTCAATATGATTAGTGGCTCGTTATTGGTTTGTCACACGCCTGATAGGGACACTCCCTAGGTGGTATTTTGGGGGTGTGACAGTTTGGTATCAGAGCCACTGGTTATAGTGAACTTGGTTTTAAAACGTTTTTGTAAAACCAGACTATAACCTAACAGATCCGAAATCGACCATGACACTCAGCTCCAGACTGCAAGGTTCGTTTCTCATTTACTATTGCATAGTATATCTAGTGTACACATACGTATAACATTACACGTGAATGCACACTTGGCACAACAGTATGAGCCCTTGTGTTACCAACCCCTGTTATGTGAGCTGTTAGTGTGACACTACCCTTCGACTATTGTGATTCTTGATCTTGTAAAACCTTTTGTTTGCTATTTGAATGTGGGGAACCTTCTAGCGCAAGTTAAGAGGCACTGAGATAAGCATGCAAATCGCCTTATTATTATGGGTGAACACATAATAATAACGTGAGGTGCATGTGAGTCCCAGTGAGGCTTAACGAGTGTGAAAAGGGTTCCGCTCGGCTAATTGGTGTTATGTTAGAACTCAGTAGTCTATAGAGGTCATAGTAATACTTGACTCCTACTCGAACTTGCATTTTAAATCCTTCCTCTTCTTGTATAGAAACATGAGCGGACGAGGCCATGGATGTGGCCACATTGCTATGACGCAGGCCGAATTAACCAACTTGATCAACACTCGTGTAGCTATAGCCCTAGCGGCTTACCAGGCTGGTACGATATGTGCCAATTACTTTCTATCCTTGTGTCGTATACTCGAATCTTACCTGTGCGTTGTACGTTCTTACGTTTTAGGTCAACCTGCGAATCAAAACAATCCACCTGCTCCACCTGCTTGTACGTACAAGATGGTCATGGATTGTAAGCCACAAACCTTCTGTGGGACTGAAGGGGCAGTAGGACTCCTGCGATGGATCGAGAAGGCAGAATCGGTATTTGCAATATGTAACTGTCCTGCTGGGGACAGAGTGAAGTATGCTACGGGCACACTAGATGATGGTGCCCTGACATGGTGGAATGCCCAGGTTCAGATGTTGAGTATTGAGATGGCGAATGCCACTACTTGGGACGACTTCAAGGAGTTGATGCGAGAGGAGTATTGTCCTCGTGATGAGGTTCAGAAACTGGAGAACGAGTACTACAATCTGAAAATGGAGGGATCTGAGATTGAAGCATTCACTAGGAGGTCTAATGATTTAGCAACTTTGTGCCCTAACATGTCTCGACCCCCACATCGGCGAATTGAGTTGTATGTCAAGGGCTTAGCACCAGCTGTTAAGGGGTACGTTACTGCTGCAAACCTAGACAATCTGCCCCGCATCGTTCGTTTGGCACATAAGATTACTGACCAAGAGGTCGAACGTGGCAACTTGCCGCCACGTGTTTCTACTACTACCTTGACTGCTACAGCTACCAAACCCGCCAGTGATAACAAGCACAAATGGAACGATGCTGACAAAGCAACCAGTGCCAGCCAATCTCAGAAAATGGCAGACAACAGCATCCACCGTAGTTTTAGCCAGTCGTCTTCTGTGAATCAGAATCAGAGCAACAATTCAAATCAGGGTGCAGGAAAGCTACCAAAGTGTGATAAGTGTATGTTCCACTATCGCGGGCTATGCACCCGAGTATGTCATAGGTGCAACAAGGTGGGCCATATAGCCAAAGATTGTAGGGTCTGGCTCCCAAGGCCGCCGCAGTAGCCGCAACAACAGGAGAGGCAGCAGCCCCAACAGAATCGGGGAAATCAGAAGGGGTGCTTTCAGTGTGGTGAAGAGGGTCATTTTAAGCGGGATTGCCCTCAGCTTAACCAGAATGCTGGCAACAACAACACCGCAGGGAATAACAACAACGGGAACAATGGTGGGAATGGGGCACGTGGAAGAGTATTTACTATTGGCGTTGGGGAAGCTCGCAATGAAGGGAAATGATGAGACCGGTACGTCTTCTTTGAATGATATTTTTATTTCTGTTTTATTCGACTCTGGTGCCGATTGGAGTTATGTGTCTTTGGGGTTCAGTCGTCATTTAGGATTGACTCCCACACCTCTTGTAAATAAGCATGTAGTAGAATTAGCTGTTAGTATATCGATAGAAGCTTCTCATGTTCTTTTTGGTTGTGAACTTAATCTCATGGGTCAAGTGTTCGACATTGACTTAATTCCTGATACTCTTGTAAGTTTTGATGTGGTTGATGACATGGATTTGGTTATCTATGCGTCAAGCGGAAATTCTCTGTAAAGAGAAAATCGTGCGTATCCCTCTCCCTAGTGGGGAATCCTTATCAGTTCAAAATCATCGTAGTGGTGCCATGGTTGGCATCATCTCAGCCATGAAAGCCCAGAAGTGCCTACGGAAGGGCTACTCTACTATTTTAGCTCTCGTCACCGATTCGCAACCTGAAGAAAGGAAGATCGAGGATCTTCCAGTTGTTCGTGATTTTTCAGATGTGTTTTCTGAAAAGTTACTTGGTTTACCTCCACATCGTCAGGTGGAATTTTAGATTGACCTTATGCAATTTCAGATTCTTTCTGAGATACAGCAATCCCTTGGGTTTGCTGGATACTATCGCCGATTCATCATGGGATTTTTCGAAAGATTGCACAGCTTCAACCTCCTTAGCACAGCGGGGAGCTGTGAATTTATGGGAAATAAAACAGGGGAACGTCTCTTCAGCTTTTGAAACCCAACCCTGCAACGCACTGAGCATCACTTCTATCCGAGGGTACTGATGATCTAGCGGTATACCATGATGGTTCGAATCAGAGTCCCAGTTACACATCGATGCAACATGAGAAGGAGATGGCCTACGTGGTGGACTTACAGGAAGAACTGCACGAGTCACGACCTGCGGTGGAAGCCATGGTCTTTGGATTTAAGTTGGAGGCATTACTTGGACGGTACCAAATGCACTACGTAGACCGATCACAACGGCCTCCCGTATACCCTTGTTTCGAAGGAAGAGAGTTCTCAAGATTAACCCATGCGGGGCATGGTGAAGCAACCTTTGGCAGGCCAGGCGATATTTGCTACTTCATGTAACGAATATGGACCTCACTATACAGCAACCTTAGGGAACTGGTGCAGGCAAAGCACACGGGTTTCGATATCCTATTCATTTGAGTTTTGATAGAATGAATTAAAACCTGAAGACCATGTACGGATGACCGAGCCTGAAGGCCCACATAGCAACGCATGAGAACGAAGTTTGACATGTGGAAAAGTCAAGGTAGGATATTAGGAACCAGAAACACATGTATAGAAATGAGAACAGACTGCCATGGATTTTGTTACTAGTCTACTTACAACTTGAAACGAAAGCATTATCACCTGGGTGATCATTACCAGCACACTTTCATACAATCAAGAAAACTGACGAGTCTTCAGAGTTGTGAATGTTCCTCTGAGAGAGGCGGCTTTTAGGTACTAGGTGCCAACTCCTGTTACCTCTGAATTTGATCTGTGCATGATTTATGATAGGTAATAGACAACACCATTGGCTCACGTCAGGACTAGAGCATTGCGTATCGCCGTTGGGCAAACGATCAGAGAAAACGAACTCTCCTGGCACTCAATGACATGCTGCGAGCATGTGTATGGCTGGCGTTGGTGCAAATTGGAAGGACTCTTACCTATGGTTGAGTACTACGTCGACGGTTATCATCTTGGTGACCAGACAACTTTATTGAGGCATTACCTGGACAATAATGTCAACCTTCTTGTTAGATTGTGGGAAGCGTGGCGAGCTTAACTGACGTCTGATGAAACACGTGCGATACCTTTACTGGAGGAATTTATCGAACACACGGACCAGGAAGACAAGGTTCTTAACTTAGTCGAGTTCCAATCGTGAGAGTTCGTTGGAACTCAAGACGTAGACTGGAGTTCACGTAGGAACGCAATGGTCGGAGTAAACTCTAGGATCTGCATTATCTATACGATTATGTTAACGTCTGTTATCATTGGCGAATTTTGGGACGAAATTCCCTTTCAAGTTGGGGATGATGTGGCACCTGGGGAAATCCACAATCATCCACAGTTATCTTGAACTACCACTTCATTTCTCTGAGACTTCTTGTCAAATTTCGGGATGAAATTTCCTTCAAGTTGGGGATGATGTGACAACCCGAACTTCCGAGATTAGTGTCGTTTTGTTTCGTGATCACTAACTTCTCATTATTCATCTCCAACGCTTCTTTCTATGTTAAATGATTTATTTTATGTTACACGCACACCCGGAGCCCAATACGCCCAATATTAGTGGACTCGTACTCGGGCTTTGTAAAGCCCAAATTGATGAGGAACCTGGGCCGGCTTATTAATTCAATGCATATCCACATATAATTGGGTCGTGCCCAACCAATGAATCCGCCCTCCTTTGCTTTGAGTGTTCGGCAGCCTTTTTGTTGGGCTTAAGCCCATTACCTAGACGAAACAGTGAATGGGCCACCGCCCTAACTAAGTAGAAGATTTAATATATATATATATATATATATATATATATATATATATATATATATATATATATATATATATATATATATATATATATATATATATATATATATATATATATATGTATCCATGTATGTATATGTAAACAAGATTTCAACAAACCCTATTCCCTCTTGATTGTTCGTCGGCAGTAGGGTACCCCCACCCCCCTCTATTTGTTGTGCGACAGAAGAACACAAGACCCCCCCTCCTTCTCTCTCGTAACCTTCTGCACCAATTATAATCTTTCAATCGGTATGTCTCTTCACCATATGTTTGGTATTAGTTGTTAAATTGAATTATAAATATAATGCGTGAATTAGGGTGCGTGTGGTGTGACCTTGGTATGTGGTCATGTAATGATTATGTATGACTAAAGACCACTCACATAAGATTTAATTGGGACGCATCATGTTAGCATGTGTGGCTATGATTCGTGTGTAATCTAGAGTTATGCCAGAAGCATGTGTTGATCGAAAGATGGTTTAGAAGGACTAGGGTTGTTTGTTAAATGATGACTTAAATGCATGATTATGAGTTAATATAGTACATATAAGAATCGGTTTCTATGTTTGAATAAGTGATGATGATGATGATCTCGTTCTGTGTGCATACTATGTTATCCTAACTCTTGTGTAATCTTGTTATATGTGCATGATCTAAACTAGGAGCCCACGTGACTTTCTGATGATGTCTTGCTTATGGGTTTTGATCCATTAAATGTAGTCAATAGCTACCTTTATTATGATGATGTGATTTATAGTACAAAATCCATGTGATTTAGTTGAATTCATTAATCAACATATAGGTTAGCGGCCCAATGTATATGTCAGCCCACTAAGTGAATCGGTCCAATAGGATATTATTTGATCATAGTTGTTGGCCATGATTATAAGAATCACTTGAATTCATTTATTGTCTACTGATTTGTTCCTTAACATGTCAATTCATGACATCAGGCCCATGTGTGATAGTCTTGAACTAATCAAAAGGCATATGGGTATTCTAACCAAGTTGTCAGTGATATCCACAAGTGTAGTATGTATTTATAATGCCATGATTTTTTTTGTTTGTTGGAATTGAAATTTGTGATTAATACATGAAAATTAGTATGGAATGATAATGAATAATTGTAGTAAAGATGGTGATAATTGTCATGATAGCTTGACCCAAATGACTGAACAAACTGTTTGGGCCGCTTATGTGCATTGGGCCATATGCAATAAGGTTGGACGGGGTAGTGTAATAGTTTGTGTTGTGTCGCACACTGGTGGGTGTTAGTTGCACACTCAAATGCGGACCATACATTATGATTGGGCCTTGATCTGAATGGGCCATGCTCTAAGAAGCTACCGTAGGAACGAAAGTCGTGACATGAGATGGAATATGAACTATCTGGTTAATCGGTGTTACTCGATAGTGTGCATAGAACTTAATATATTGATTTTGTGAAGTAAGGATATGTGAAACATGTATTGATAATGCGAACTTGTGTGGGACTTGAACACCTGCTACGTGTTAACCATGAGCTACTAATGTACATGAGCAATTGTTACGACTAGTCGTATGTTATGAGTTTCTGGTAAATCATTGGATTGATGGTGTGTATAATATTTGTGTGCTACGTGTGTAATAAGTATAAGGAATTTGTGATTAAGTGTTACGAAACTAATAGTTACTGGTAATCATATTAGGATTTGGTCGACCAACTGTAAACACGTAACCAATTTTACCGAGCAAACCAAGGTGAGTTCATCACTTTTGAGCATACGTCCCAGTGGTTTGGGACAGTCAGTGGGTATCCCGGGGAGGGATAAGTCTTTTGGGTAAAAACGGGAATGTTGGATAATATACTCATCCTATCACCTTTAAAGTCCCTCCGTGTTGTTTGGTTACCGGGGTGGTAACATGGTATTAGTTGGTAGCGCTACTTAGGTTTGGCAACCTCACCCCGTTCCTGGGAGGGCGGGTGTTGAACTAATGACCTAGTCATGACCAATGCTTTGATATGAGCATTGGAGAAAGGGCAAAATAATCAGAAGCCGTCTTGTATTGGGGTATTATCAGCATTGTTTTCAACCTTACTTTCGGAATTAAATTCAATGGATTAACTAAACACTTGGTAATCAACGTTTTCGAAAAACTATGAACTCACCAGCGTTGTCTGATACACTTGTTGCATGCTCGCAGGTCGTTAGATTATATGGATTTGGAACTTGCTGTCTGAAGTAGCTGGAGTGGTCATGGGTCGTGCTGATTGGATACGAATGATGGGTTTATTGATCTCATACATTTAATTTGAAACAGTTAATTATGTTTTCTTTTATTTGCTTCCGCTGAACATGTTGGTTTTCATTTAAACTTATTGACGGTACTTTTCAGAATAATTGATGATTTTATTCAACATTTATGATTGGTTCAATATGATTAGTGGCGCGTTATTGGTTTGTCACACGCCTGACAGGGACACTCCCTAGGTGGTACTTTGGGGGTGTGAGAAAATCAGTGGACTATCACAGCATGCTAAAGAAATGAAAGGACAAAAGTGATAAATGATCTCTATAAAGATGTGACGATACGCTCAGCTAGACTAGTAGATTTGCGATAACGATACAAACCTAAATGAAAAAGCCTAGTTCTAGTGGGAAACATGATTGAAAGCATAGTACTTAGTTTTGTCCTTTGTGATTGTGTACCTGCTCAGTAATCGCTGAATGCCAAAAAGCATAAAAACTGGTTAAGTTTGTGAGCTTTCACAACTTTGCTGAAAATGACGCTGTGATTGTGTATTTTTTTTTTGAAAAGACTTAAACTTGTTTTATTTCTTTTTTTTGTTTAAGCATTGGACATCCTCTGCGTATACGTGAGTATCGACCTGGATGTTATTGCCTAAACGTTCTACTTTATTTTCTTTGGTGTTTCGTTTAAGCTTTGGATCACCTCTGCTTATACCTGAGTATCGAACTGGTGGTTAAAGCCTAAACAATTTCAACTTGTTTTTAGTTTATTTATTTTGTTTAAACATTGGACTTTCTCTACGTATACGGAAGTATCGACCTGATTGTTAATGTTTAAACAGTTTGCGTTGTTTTCACACAAATCACAGTTGATCAAAGTTTAAAGGCATTATTTGAGTTAGTGTATTGCATGATGAGGGGATATGCTGAGATTGTGGGGTCCATAAGAACTTAGTGCAAGATTAATATATCTTAAAGTATCAGTAAGCATTTCGAAGGTTTTTAGATTGAGCTTAAGAGGACAAATATATCGTCAATCTATGTGAATCATTTAGAACTTAAGACGATTAAAAGCTTAACGGTGCTTGTGATGTGTCTGAAAACTGATATGACCCTCTTTCGCAAAACTCATAAAAATAATGTTTGTATATATTTCATTTCTGCATTTAAATTCTGTTCCTGCATTTTTGTTTCAAATTAACAAAATCCAAAAGATTTTTGACGACTGATGATGAAGAGTTGATTTTCAAAATTTAAAGGCTAAACATGACGAACTGATGGTTGGATATAAGTGTTTAAGTTGAAAATTTTGAAATGTTTAGATAATTCATTAATTTGAATCAGAATTTAGAATGTTTCAAATTTTTTATAAGAATTTAAATGAGAAAATTTGTTTATGAGTGTTTGAGATGTGTGTAGGTGAAAGAAAGGTTTCTGATCTTGTTGCTATGGAAAGCCAGGATGAAATTCAGAACCTATGAAGAGCTTAATCAGAGAAAAAGAGATAGGATACAATCTCAAGGTGATAGCTAATTCCAGATAGCGATCCCAGCTTGATGAAAGGGGGAGTCTGACGAGGTTAGAGCTAAAGAGATAGATACTGGAACATCATTCAAGCAGACCGATCAAGATTGAAGAGTCGTCATGTTAAAGACTCTCACTGAAGATTCCGTCAACATTCAAGGGGGAGTCTGTTGGTGCAGTTGTCTGTCGACTTCATCTTCGTTCGAGTCTTAGATTAAAACGGATTGGATAATGCACGCAAAACGAGGAAATGGAATATATAGGTGATTCCGCTTGAAATGACACATGGTCATTTCAAGCGAAATCAAGTAATTCACATTCAAGCGAAATCAAGTAATTCACATTCAAGCCAAATCAAGATATTTAGCTTTTATGGTGATTCCGCTTGAGATGTGATTCCGCTTGAGCATGTTCAAGCGGAATCACATGCCTATATATATCCTTTGAGCGAAATCAGTTGTAATGTTCATGTTTTCCGACGGCGAAGCTCCGTCGAAGTGTCTACGTGCTGTAAATCGCTTCCAGATCAATAAACGAGACAGTTAATAGTGAATTCAAGCTAAACAAAGACAGAATCAATGAATTCCACCTCTGATTCAGTCTGAGCACTCTTCTGATCGACTCGTTAGGTCGTTTCATGATCCAACAATTTCTATCAATTGAAAGGTGTCGACCACTCATATCATTAAAATCATAATTAATGTGACTAATTCGAAGGCCCATGTGATGTGTCTTGAAAGAGCAACCCTGTAATCTGATTTGAGCGGCCCAATCATCTTAACAATGCTCTGACTTGTCCCATGTGATGATTTGAGAAATAGTCAATTGAATTAAATTGTGATTTCAAATTGGCGGCACAAAATTATTGATTGCATGTGATTTAAAGTCATTTGTTCAGCAATACATCACGTGAAAGATACTATCATCATTATCAATAAGATCAGTCCATTAAATGTTTGCATAAGAATAGTGTTGTCACAAATATAGTACCTTCTGTATACACCAATCCATTTTGCAGCTCCATCTAATTCTTGAATCATAAAGTTGTTAGTTTTGGTCACCTGTATAGAATGGTTTCAAGCTGTTTATCCTCTTTAAGTTGAGATTCATCACCTGACCAGCATTTTTTTTAAATAAAAGCATTTAATCTTTTAGAAAAAAAATTGAATTATAGAATAGAACATGTAAATCGCAGGAAATTTTGTTAGAATTCATAAATGCAGTAGGACATATAGTCATCGAAAATGCATCATAGAATCGGATAGTAAATGTAAACCCTTATCCCTTATGACCAGTCAATAAAACAAATTTGCATGAGTTCACCATATGATATGGCACCAAGTATTAAACTTAAGCAATGAAACAAATATAATATGGTAAAAATCTACATGAGTTTGCTATATAAAACCGTATGTCATGAAACAAACCTTTTGATTTGTCAACATGCATCTTTTGTATGTCTAACTAAAGTATCCCTCACATTATCACGAAAGGGAAATGATATAGAAATTTATACAAAAAATTGTTTCATTGAGACATTTGATCAAACATGTGCAGCGCATGACTGAATCTTGCAAAATATTGAACTTCTTCTAGTTGGTTCAACCCCAAAATTGCATACATCAATGACCAAACAAGGTTCATGTTATTCTAAATCAACACCAATAGTTACCATCACAGCATCCAATTTATGCAAATTATAGCATTTAGTAAATAAAAATCAAAAGAAACCAATAAACATATTCTAGTAAAGGTTTACCTGCAAATTGTGGGTCATATAAAGAAGATGAATGGTGTTAGTGCATTAATGTCTATCGCCTTCGTCAATCCGAGCCGTAGCGAGAAACTGAAGATAACGAGTCTTTAAAGTATTATATCTAGTCAAAAGGCAAGGTGGCAATCTTGTAATTAATGAGAAGTCTCATTAAAAGCCTTGGCTTATAAATGGAGAGTTATAGTGTTAGTTTGAAGACTTTTGCTCATTTTGGTGATTTAGGAGATTCAAGTCTAGAGAGAGAAAGTACTCTCTACGTGATTCTTGTATTGTACACGTCATATCTTTCAATAGATTCACGGTTCTAGTACGTTATTGTGTGTTCGGTCACGCACGTTCATGGATTCCGCACGTCGAACGTTCGTTACGCAATCGGACGGTGTAAAAACCGGTCCTACAAGTGGTATCAGAGCAACTGAAGCTAAAGAAAGATCCACGGGGATTCTGTTCGAGAAAGAGAAAGACAAGACGCTACGAGATTGACTACGGCAATATCCAAGGGGGAGACTGTTAGTGCATTAATGTCTATCGCCTTCGTCAATCCGAGCCATAGCGAGAAACTGAAGATAACGAGTCTTTAAAGTATTATATCTAGTCAAAAGGCAAGGTGGCAATCTTGTAATTAATGAGAAGTCTCATTAAAAGCCTTGGCCTATAAATAGAGAGTTATAGTGTTAGTTTGAAGATTTTTGCTCATTTTGGTGATTTAGGAGATTCAAGTCTAGAGAGAGAAAGTACTCTCTACGTGATTCTTGTATTGTACACGTCATATTTGTCAATAGAATCACGGTTCTAGTACGTTCTTGTGTGTTCGGTCACGCACGTTCACGGATTCCGCACGTCGAACGTTCGTTACGCAAATCGTACGGTGTCAAAACCGATCCTACAACTGGGTGAAACTAAGAGACTTGATTGAACCAACATGCTGATTTTAGGGCGCTTAGCCTCGGGCTCGCTCATCTTCCATTCTGCAAACAACTTGGATGCCAATCGATTAGAAGAAAGGTAGGGTGGTTGACAGTCATTGGGGTGCAGCGATGGTGGTCGTGTCGACTAAAACCCCTCGGTGGCGGCTACTTCTTTTCTCCTCAAGTACTGTAAGGGGATATATTTGGATGGGAATCAAATCAGGATTCGGGACTATGGAAAAAGGAGGGAAGATGAAAAATTGAAAAACAAGTAAGAGGGAAATAGAAGAAAGTAGTGGGAATTGGGAAATTGTAACTTTTAGGGGTAGAACGGGGAGGAGGAATTTTTTTTTTTTTTTTTTTTGTCGAACTTCAATATCATTCCACATGAAAAAGGGCAATTACAAAGCAATGGACGAAAATGTGACTCAAAATTCATTTTTTTCTTTTATTTTAGTTAAACAAAAATAATACGTATTAAGTGTAAATATAAAAACTAAAATTACAACTTATAAAAGAGTAAGTTACGATTTTGGCCCCTGTGGTGATATTATTTTTACTCTTTGAGCCCAAAAAGGAATCTTTAACATCTGAGCCCCTAACGTCTTTTTTTCTAACTCTTTTTGCCCCGTAAAAGTAATGGATGAGATTTGAACTTCAAACATGTTTCATTTTAAATTATACTCATTTTGACATGAATTATGCTTCTTTTAACATATATATAATATACACCAATTAATTTTCTTTATATTTATCATGTCCGCGTACTCCTGAGTACTCTCCGAGTACTCCGATTACTCCCAACTCCCCAGTCGGCCGACTAGGGACCGCCTAGCGACTTTTGCAACACTGGTTAAACCAATAAAATACAGGGACTCAAAAAGTAATTTACCCAATAATTAAATAATATGTATTATTTCAATTATAATTATATTTATAAATAGTTATAAAAAGTAGCTAAATACAGTAATAAAAAATTGAACAAAAAATAAATGATCAAAGGCTGACGCTAGGTCGAACTTGAAAAATTACTCACAAGCGTTAGCTTTCTCTCAAAGTTAAACAAGCCAAGATCGAGCACATACGAGTTCAGGCTTGGCTCGTTTACAACCTAAATGACTCATTAAACTTTTGAAACCTAACACTTTACTTAAGGTGTATATATTTTCCCTATATTAATAACACTTTTGTTTCTTCACACATAATTACTGTTCAATTTTCATATTTTTTGATTGGTCTACGCCAGTAACACCACCATTGGACCATCCTCCTCTCTTTTTCTTGCTCTCTCTCTCTCTCTCTCTCTCTCTCTCTCTCTCTCTATATATATATATATATATATATATATATATATATATATATATATATATATAGATCCCCTTCTCTCTACTGATACCACCAAGGTCGCTGGCTCTGAATATCTCCCTCTCTCTCCCGGATCTTTCTTTCATTCTTTCCGTTCCCCCGTCACGTTTACAATTTCTCTTTCACCTGTACGTGGAAGATGAAAAGCAGGATGGGTCACACGTAGAAGTCTGAATGTTCCTAAAATACTATTCACAATATTGTACTTTTAATAATAGATTAAAAGATTAATTTTGTACAACCATGAAATTTTTTTTCTTGACATGCATTTAAATGTCATAAAATAAGCGTGTGTCATTATTCGCTTGTCAAGATAGATCTTGTTTTTTTATGACGTTAAAAGGATGACACACAAAAAAAGTGTGTCATACATATATTGAATTTTGTAAAACCATGACATTTTTTTTCTTGACAGGCACTTTCGAATGTTATAAAATGAGCGTGTGTCATTGTTTGCCTGTCAAGATAAATCTTGTTTTTTTCTGACGCTAAAAACATGACACACAGAAAAGAATGTCATAGATTTACTAGATTTTGTAAACCATGACATTTTTTTCTTGACATACGCTTTTGAATGCCATAAAATATGCGTGTGTTATTGTTCGCGTGTCAAGAGGAGTGTATTTTCTAGTAGTGAAATATAATCACATCCACATACACATATAGATACAAACATGTATATACGTACATATACATACATACATACATACATACATACATACATACATACATACATACATACATACATACATACATACATACATACATACATACATACATACATACATACATACATACATACATACATACATACATACATACATACATACATACATACATACATACATACATACATACATACATACATACATACATACATACATACATACATACATACATACATACATACATACATACATACATACATACATACATACATACATACATACATACATACATACATACATACATACATACATACATACATACATACATACATACATACATACATACATACATACATACATACATACATACATACATACATACATACATACATACATACATACATACATACATACATACATACATACATACATACATACATACATACATACATACATACATACATACATACATACATACATACATACATACATACATACATACATACATACATACATACATACATACATACATACATACATACATACATACATACATACATACATACATACATACATACATACATACATACATACATACATACATACATACATACATACATACATACATACATACATACATACATACATACATACATACATACATACATACATACATACATACATACATACATACATACATACATACATACATACATACATACATACATACATACATACATCCGTACATGCGTACATGCGTACATGCGTACATGCGTACATGCGTGCGTACATGCGTACATGCGTACATACATGCATCCATACATACATACATACATACATACATACATACATACATACATACATACATACATACATACATACATACATACATACATACATACATACATACATACATACATACATACATACATACATACATACATACATACATACATACATACATACATACATACATACATACATACATACATACATACATACATACATACATACATACATACATACATACATACATACATACATACATACATACATACATACATACATACATACATACATACATACATACATACATACATACATACATACATACATACATACATACATACATACATACATACATACATACATACATACATACATACATACATACATACATACATACATACATACATACATACATACATACATACATACATACATACATACATACATACATACATACATACATACATACATACATACATACATACATACATACATACATACATACATACATACATACATACATACATACATACATACATACATACATACATACATACATACATACATACATACATACATACATACATATGCACACTTAATAATAAATATAATCAAATCAACATACACATATATATATATACAAACACGCATATACGTACACATATATACATACATACCCACATACGTAAATACATATATACATACTCACATTATACTAATATCCATACGTCCACATAGTTATGTACATTTAATATTTAAAATAAGAATAATTATATAGGTTGTTTCTTACACATTTAAGACAAATCCTTAAATGTCGTAAGAAATGTGTCACAACTTGCAATGGATTTAAGCATTTTGTCATAAATGCGTAGGAAATTGTATTCATACATGGATTATTTCCTATGCCTTTGTGACAATTATATATATATAAATAGGCATTTTGTCATAAATGTGTAGGAATATGTTTATCTTATAATTATCATATACTAGTTTTATTATTATTTAACCTTTTGTAAATTATTTGTGACAGATCTGTGACGTAACAGTCAATTAATTAGGATTTTCTTATTTTTTGTCAAAAACTTGTCACAAGTTGTGATGGAATTCTGACCGATGGTTTAAGTTAATTAAAAAATAAATATTTCGTCATAAATGTGTAGGAAACGATATTATTTTCTCTTATTTTTTAGGATTTTATAAATATTTATTCGGTAAAAATATAATTATTAACCTTTTGTAGATTATTTCCTACAGATTTATGACGCAACTGTCAATTAATTAGGGTTTTCTTATTTTTTCGTCATAAATGTGTAGGAAACGATATCATTTTCCCTTATTTTTTTTGTTTTTTAGGTTATTTCCGATAGATTTGTTACGCCACTGTTAATTAATTAGGTTTTTCTTATTTTTCGTCATGGATGCATCGAAAATTTGTAACAAAATCTTGAAATTTTTTTTTTTGTAGGAAATTCGTCATAAAAGTGTAGTAATTTGTCACGAAAAAAATTGAGTAGGAAATTTCTGTAGGAAATTGTTCCTTCTTCTAGTAGTGTAAATTTCTTTAAAATTGGATAAAAGACTAATTTGTCCTTGCATGGGGTCCACTTGGTCAAATTTAAACATTAAAAGTAGCTAAGTTAGGGCTAAAAGACATAACGTGTAAGGGTTTGCAAACATCGAGTATGTTTTTTGTACTTTTTTGAAGATAAAGGACACACTTTGCAATCTAGTGTTAACATAAAGGACGATTTCTGTAATTTACTCCAAAGTCTAATAATCAACTTTTTAATGTTGCAAATGATGACCTGGATTCCCATACGTCTTTTTGCTCCTAAGCATGAAGGAGGTTTTTTTGTCTCTTTGGTTTCGGTCTCATTTGGGCTGAAACTGAATTTTAAAAAATGGATTAGATCAAATGATACTAAATGGGTGAAGATGAATACCAGAAAGTAAATACATCAAATATGATAACTAGTACCTTGCAAGCTATGGAGCAATTTTGGTTATGCTTCGGTTGCGGGATTTTTGGGCGCATGTAAGACAAGACATGCACGTTTTTCTTGATCCTCGGTTATTATGGGGAATGGGATGAAGGGCTATCACTTGCTTTTGGTTAAACATATACGGTTGCAGTTATATACAATTACAAATCAACATTTATAAATGATCGTGGTGACAACATCCAACTTTGTTATCATAGTCTATAATCATCATGATCTCATGATTGTAATGTAAGTAACTATGCATAGATTCGGTATACCTGTATTCCTCAAAAATCAATAAGTGTATTTATTCGTCGATGGTCACTACGTCATTATGGACATGCCTGTAAACGGTTATGATAGATTTGGTATACCTGTATCCCTGAGAAATCAATATGTGTATTTATTTCATCGAGGGTCACTACGTCACAATGGACATGCCTGTAAACCGTTATGACCATGTGATCAGCGTGGGTGCCTGCCTCCATGCAGTGGTTGCATGTAGACTCTATGTAGGGAACGAAATACTTATTCTTAAGATTTTCTAAAATGTGTCCGCGAGATCTACAAGCTAGAAAAAACGTCCTCGCTAGCAATAGGTGTAGCCACAATAAAGCATCAGGCACCTAGAGTGAAAAACAAAGCAGTTTTAGTTAGGAAAATGATTATAGTCTTATAACATATTCTTAGATATCTATTGTTTGTACATTTAGAATCATGCAAACAATGGCTAAAATAATAATTAAAGGCACGATCTTTTAGTATGGACGAATTACAAAGAAACGTAACATTAGTCTATAAATAAGATTGGTCGTCTATATTTAGGAAAAATGTTTTACCTACTAGTTTAGTTTAAAAGCATATCAAGAGAACAATTAAGCATGTAACTAAGCTTGACGTTACATGTAACAAGTATCAACTAGTTTAAAAATTTAACTAAGGTTGACTTTATTTGTAACAAGCTCAAACTCTAACTGAGCTTGGCGTTATTTGTAACAATCATCAACCAAACATAACCTCAAAATCTAGACATCTGCAACATAACAACTTACCACATGAAACCGAAGTCCCATCAATTTTTTTTAGTCATTAGATTTATTAGCAATAAAATATAACCAAATTGGCCCATTTTCACATACATGCGATATAATTGCTCCTCTTTTAGCTATTTACATCTGAAGTAGGCCTAAAGGGTACTAGCCTAACATAGAATGATAAAAGGCTAACATAGAATGATATAGGGCTTGATGTTTTGGGCAACAAACCAGACAACTTTAAGTATTGGAATGTTACATAAATTAGATGAATACATAATATCAGTGTTGTAACAATCGCTAGGCGCTATTCGGCTGGTGGGGTACTAGCGATTAATATCAGGATTAAATGGGATTAATCGGATTAGGATTTTTATATGTAGTCTTCAGTTTTATATATATACGCACACATTTTTATGTGTATTTTTTTTAGCAAGACAACTTTTAATCCCTCATTAGCTCATTATTTTAAGTAGACAAGATTATTCACCGAAATTTACAAGGTTTGACTTGAAAATGGCCAGAATTTGTAGAATTTGTACGGTACCAGATTAGGTCTGCCTAGGGTCGTCGATGGATTTTCGATAAAATCAAGGGGACTTTCTAATATATTCTAGAAAATATTCAACTACTCTAAGTGAAATAAGCTACCTTCTCATTAGAGTTCATCATGATAAAACTTTGAAATTGGCAAGTATTTAGACAAATAAAACTCTGAGTTTCGAAATTTTTGTTGAGACCGGTAGATTGGGGAAAATTATGATGATACCATTTTAGCTATTGGCTAGAATAAAATACCTCCCCCCTCTAATTCCATAAATGTAAAAAGATATCGTTTGACCAGATATCTTCAAATAAAGATAATTAACAAAATGTGTAAAAGTTAATAGAAAAAACCAGATTTCTTTTCATAAAGATAATTAATAAAATGTCTAAAAGTTAAAAGAAAAATAAGGATTCTTGTCACACCTTTATTATTTTGTATTATTGAAATTTAGAAAATATAGTAATGTAACATTAACTTTTGCAAAGAAACTTTTAAATTGATGTGAACATTACGCAATGGTAATTATTGAAAATTTTATATATAAGAGGGAGTGATACACTTTATATATTAATATTATCTGTGTAAATCTATTTTTTTTAAATTGCTGAACATGGTATTTTGAGATTAAAATTCCATTTCTATATATCTTATTCTGCATACAAAAGTAATGCAATTAAAGTAATGCAATTATATCTTATTCTACATACATAATTTATTGTAATTATTCTGCATATTGTTGATCTCGGATAACAATGCTCTTTTAACTGAATTTAGCAAGTGATTTTCAACAAGTATGAAAATCATGCGTGTAAATAGAAATCAAACTCTCAAAAAACAGAACTACAGAATTTTGAAGTTTTTATCCCTTTGAAACAAAAGTTTATAAGATGATTGTGAGGTTATTTGCTAATACAAACGAATACTTTATGAATCTGTAATAAAGGGCAATGAAGTTTTTGTTATACGTAATGAATGCTAGGCTTTTAACTCATTTCCCTTCGGTGGTAACTTCTCTATTTATAGAAAGTTTTTGACATGAATAAACATTGGTTGATTCATGCACTTGTCTGCATAAAGTAGCTTTTTCGCGTATACATTAAATCCATCTAAAGTCAACTTGCTACTTTACTTTGGTGGCAGAACCTTATCTCTTAGACAAGGTGGTCGATCAGAATTTCTGACGACTGACGTATCAGAAATCTGTTAAGTTGAGATTTCTGATGATCAGAAGTTACCGGATTCTAGTGATAAACATTAAATTTAACATCAGACTTATCATATTAGTCTTTTCTGAATGTTATTCTTCATTTGTGATCTAATTCTGATATTTGTTAAAGATGTATTTGCCCTTCTGCTTTTGTCTTGTTTATATTGTATCTTCTTTTTGTTTGATCCTTTGACTTCATCTTTAGCACATGATCAGATTGATCATATTTTTCTTCAATACTTACAAAAAGTTTCTAACAATTTCCCTCTAAGTATTGTAAGAAAAATCACTACTCAAAACAAAGAACATGAAAGAAATTCATACCATAGAAATTCAAACTGTAACACAAACAGTGTTTAATAAAAGAAATAACAAAAATAAATCGTTTATTAAGTACTGTCAAGATTGGTTCTATAATGATCATCATTCTTAAATCTCTTCTTTTAGTCAGTTGGTTTGTTGCACTCCTTGAACATTTCCTTGTACCAAGTTCTTGCTTCAATCCATTCATTGACGATCTTCTCAATCTCTTTCCTCAGCACCTCTTTGTCACGACTCTTTGCTATAAGCTACTCCTGTTTCTTGTTCATGCATTCTTTTATGTATTTGAGAGTCTGGTTTGACTACTTGCATATTTCATTTACTCTAAAAAGAGCTTTCTTTCCTTCGTGATCCTTGAAAACAATAAAAAATTCTGGATTTTTAAAGATTACTTGTAACATTTGTACGAGTTCAACCATTTCACAATTTCGATCATTTTCATGTTCAATAAAAGTTCTGGATTTTCAATGTTAACTTGTAACATTTACGATCGAACCAAACGATATTTACGACATTTCAAGAACAAAATCCATGTTACACATGCTTTAACACATTTATATAACCTAAATATTGGGTTAAAAGTTGTTAAAAATGACAAAATGCGACAAGACAAGTCCAGGGGCCATATCTCCCAAAAACCAAAAGTTTGGTCCTTCATAAGGCTTACAGATCGTAAGCTCTTAGGCCATACGGTTATTACGGACCACCCAGACAGCAGATTTGCAGCTGGCACTTCCAGCAGCATTCCTTGGCCCCCAAGTCATGAATTTTGCCACACTTCTTCTCCTTTGGACACCTGGAAGGACACTAAACATGCCTTACACCTGGAGGGACATTTGCCTTGATTTGGTGAGGTCAAGTTCACTATAAATAGCCAATAAAATTCCTCATTCCAACTTGCTCATTTCACATTTCTTTCTCCCATCTCTTTGGAGCTTGTTTCCAGCTGATTGGAAGCCTCCTATCTTGAGTTCTAAAAGTGTTCTTCAACACAAGTAAGCGCTCTCTCTAGTTCTTTCATTATTTTGGAAATTTTGAGCCAAAAGTCAAACACTTTGACTTTCTGTTTGACATTCAGTTCTGACCATTTTAGTCAAGTCAAAGTTCAAATTGAACTTTGCAACGTGATCGTAATCACGAAGGTATTAATCCCTTGCAATTGCTCCTTCTGATTACTACGTTTAGTAGGCAAAGTGACGAGTCAAAGTTTTACGAATTAAAAGTAAAAAATGCATAAAAGTGCATTTTACGACGAAAATGTTTTTGGGTATTAAAACATAAAGTTTTGACGCCAAATTAGTTTTATAACATTATTAGACATGTTCCAACATGTCTAACTCGTCATTTCTAGTTTAGTGCTTTTTATTTAGTCGTAAGTCGGGAGGTTTGACTACCGCTTTGACTTTCGAATCTAACCCGTTTGGTCAATCTTAGGATTCGACCAAGCGCATTTTTATGAACATAGTATCATAGGGAATAATCCTCTCAGGTTATACCTTATGGTCATATCGTTTGGTTAGTTATATGATTAGTCGATTTTATGTTCTTTTAAATTGCCGAAAACGCCCTTTTGGCACATAAAATGGTTTAAGCATACAAGACCAATGTTTTGACATCTAAACTAATCGTACAACATAATCAAACTTGTTTTGACATATTAGACTCGTCATAGGACTTAGTTAACCATCCAAACCCGTAGTTATGCTTACGACCCGTTAAAGTGGTGTAAACCACTTTTACAAGTCGTAACGGGTCAAAGCACTTAGAAACTATTTCTATCTGATCTCCTGCTCAAAGTCGCGATACGCTAACACATAGTTATCCGACACATTAGGAGCCGCTTGAACACTTGAGCTTTGTTTATTGAATTGAACAAGGACATACATGCAATCCCAAGTGAGTACATAGTCCCCTCTTTTCCATTTTCTAAATGTTTTGGGGTGATTCATGTGTGCCTACTATCACTTTTCCAAGTTTACAAAACAATAATTCATATGGTTTATATATATAACAATATACATGAATACTTGCCTATATTGTGCAATACTTGTTGATGCATTATCTATGACACTAGAATATACATTAAACATTGACAAGTCGATCGGTAATATATTATAGCACTATAGGTGTAACAACTCGATCTCGCTTCCGACTTAATCTAGGAAGAACCCGCTAAGGGATGAGCGCTATAGGTTTAACAACCCATTCCCTCTTCCGATATTATTTTAGGAAGAACCCATTGGGGAATGATAGAACCCGTGAAACTTTGTATAAATCCTTTGGTGGTCTGACCAAACGACTAAACATGACAATTAGTTCACTATACATGACGATTGGTTTACACATACATGACATTTGGTTTACCATACATGACAATTGGTTTACCATACATGACAATTGGTTTACTATACATGACAATTGGTTCACTATACGTAACAATTGGTTTACCATACATGACAATTGGTTCAATATACATGGCGGTTGGTTTACACATGCATGACAATTGGTTACTCATACATGACAATTGATTTCTATACATGACCATTGTTTTATACCAAACATGATAATGGTTTCTTTCAAGTATTTATATAAACCATATATTTTACAAGAAAACATTTTGATTACCTATCCTATTTCACAAAGAAACATTTTGTCAAGTCTCATGGCTACAAGTTTTGATTTCAAACATACCAACTTTTCATAGTTGGTAAAACATGTTGCAATACCAAACACTTTTGTTACAAGTTGATTTCAAAGATCTTATTCATCGACTCTCGTAGTCGGACAAGGTATTGCAATACAAATACAAAGCCATGAACTTGAAAACAAAACCTATGTTACTCGCCAACATTCATTTGTTGACTTTGTTTTCACATATGCTTTAGGTTTTGACATAAAAGCTTGCTACACATAGGAATGCACTCGGGCCTTATACTTCTATAAATAAAAAGAACATTTACTTGTATTCTTTGTGTTGAAAAACGATGTTACTAATACAATGAAACTTTTTACCATGTGTTGTGTACAATTTGTAACGTGACTCCCAGACGATTCCGTCGCGTGTTGTTTTATTACGTGGTCGGGGTGTTACATAACTCCTGTTCTGGCTTCTTCTTGTAGTTCTATTGGGATTGTTGTGTCAGGAGGGGGCATAAACAACTTATTAATTACAGGGTCGTAATTACTACAAAGATCAAAATCAGTTATATAGCTATTTGAGTAAATAACTTCCTTCCAGCTTTTTGAGAGGCTATCAAGGGCTCTCCTTATGACCCTTGTGTTTCCTTTTTCTCCATCATAGATCTTTTTCAGCATTATCAGGTCTATGGGATGAAGCCTATCTGCCAAATCACCATCAGTGATTACCTCTTCTTCACCATTTCTTCTTATCAAGGTATATTTGTTTCGCTCATGGATCTCCAATGTGTTATCTGGTGTTAGTAGGGGATCCACCTTTATGACTCTTACTACAGGATTGGTTTGAACCTTATGAATACTGTATTTTTCCTCTTTCAAGTCTTCCTAGTCTTAAGTCCCTGCTCATAGGGTTTAGTGGTCTTTCACCTTTGTCCTGTTCAGACTAGTCGTATTTCTTTGAGTTTGCTTTCAGGAAACATCATGTTTTATCTTTCAACTTCTTGTATATATCAAATGAAGTTTCCTTCTAAATCTTTTGCTTGTATTAACTTTGGTCTTAGAAAAGAAACACTTTTGTCGAGATTCATGGCTACAAGGTTTTCTTACTCATACCAACTTTTATAGTTGGTTAAATGTATTGCAATACCAAACACACTCGATACAAGTTTGGGTACAAGGTTTTCACTCATCGATTCTCGTAGTCGGATGAGGTATTGTAATAACAATTATAAAGCCATGAATTTGACTCACAAAACCTATGTTACTCACCAGCATTTATTGTTGACCTTTATTTTCACATATGTTTCGGGCGCAAATATATGACTATGAAAGCATGCTACACAAAGGATGGACTCGGGCCTTAGTTTACTTTAAAATCTAAAGAAAATTATTTGTGTTTTGATTTGAATTCCCTAAGACAATGTAAATTATTAATTCAATAAAACAAAACATTAAATACCATGTGTTTGAAACAATTTTGTAACTTGACCCCCCCGACGTTTCTGCCATGGGTTATTTTTTTTTTACGCAGTTGGGGTGTTACAAGATTGGTATCAGAGCCATGGTTATTAGAAATTATGTTATTAGAAATGCTTTTGACCTAGACTATAACCTTCCTATGACCCAACATGAGGTAGCTCATGTATAGATTCTTAATACAAAACCATCACCTATCCTTAGGTGATTACAAAACAATACAAAAGTCACAAATTCATTATTAAAAGTCAAAGTTTCCAAAATTTTACAAGAAATCATCATTTATCCTTAGATGATTTGTTTTTAGGCTTTAAGCCTTAAAAGTTTTCAAAATCTTGTCAAAGTTTGGGTTTTAATAATGTGAACACGTGCAAACTGTAAGGGTGGATGCCTGTACCCTGAGTCAAAAGATTCCAAAACACAAGCAGGGAAGGGAAGTCTGAGCAAATTTTGGATGAGTCCACATCTTCTCCTCAGACTTCAGCTGCTGCTGCTGAGCCCACTACTCTTGGTGAACACAGTAGCACAACCGCTGCTGTGCAACCCCCACCAAAAACCTCCAAAAAGAACAAAAAGAAATCCACAAAGCCCACCAAACCAACTAAAAAGGGTCTTTTGTAAGATGAGATCCTAGAAGTTAACCCAGTGACAACACAAATGTCACCAACAACCACTATTGCTACTTCCTCACAACAGATGGAAAGATCTCCACCCAAAGCCTCAACTCCTCATGCTTCCTCACAAAAGGAACATGTTGTAAGCACAGAGACACCTCATCATGAAGTATTATCCTCACTTGAGAATATGCTTAATAGCCCTTCTCCCTAGGAAAATTCTCTTTCAACACCTATGCCTTCATCTCAACTTCCACCATCTCTTGTACCTCTGTTTGAGTTTCAGACTCAAAACAGCCCCTCTCAATCACACATTAAAAAGAGTACAACCTAAACAATGGCTGTGTCTGAATCACCTCAATTGGTTATCCCACAAACAGCTGAAGAGGTTACACCACTGGAATTTCATGAAATTCCTGTTGGTAGTTCAAGTGGAGCAGCTACTACAGATGTTGGATCCACTGATCTACATCAGGACAGTAGTTTCATAAGTAAGACTCCCTTAAAGGCAACCATTGTTGATGCTATGAAGGTATCCACTGGTGTGTTCAAGTTAACCACTGGTGAGATCTCCAAGATAACCACTGCAGAGGGAAGTCCCCAGTACCAAGAATAAGGGGTATCAGTTGATGAACCATTGGAGACTCCTCCTGGTTCAACAGCTGATACAACTACCACTGGTAGGAAATCAGATGATCCCATTCATTTGGGTGATGGTTTAAAATATCAAGTTTTGACGGAGAGGTTATAATCCATTGAAAGTACTGTTCTCACCATGAATCAATCAATCCAAACTTTGGTAGAAGCTTCCAAAAGTCAGCCCACACATCAACAATTACCCCATGAGCTTTGGAATTCAGTTCAGCCCATTATCACTGCTCAAAGGGAACTTGCAGAAATTCAACACAATAATCAAATAGCACTGATCAGAAATATGGTTGATGCAAGGTACACCCATAATACGGTAGAATGAAGATCAATTCATAATAATCAACAAAATAAAGTCAAAATCATAATAATCAACAAAATTCAGTTCACTCGGGAATGTTCCAACTTGTCTAACATCTAACTGATGCATAAAATGTTTAAAAACAATTAAGAAACTAATCCCGTTAAAGAGGTCTCTGTCATCCCACAATTCAAACTAACAAATGTCGCGAAATTACAAAGTAAACCCTGTTATTAAAATAACGGAGACCTGTGTGGGACCCCCTTACGCTTTCTTACTCTTGAATTCGACCTCTTGGAACGTTTGCCACCTCCACCTCGATCTCCAGCCCCAGATTTAGAACTTCCATTACCCTTGTTGGCTGTAGCAGGTTCAATGAATAGCTGAAATGGAAACAAGGTGATGGTGAATGTACCTTATATAAACTATTTTTTACGATTGCTGGTAAAAGTACTTATAGTTATAAATTGTGTCAAGTAATGGTATGTATTACCTTGCATGCAATTGAGCAGTAACTATAGTTGTTAGGGTTCATCAGTACACGGGTGCATGCTCGGCAAGCGCGATCTGGGTCGATCTGGCCTGAGTTGTAGTGGGGTAGGGGGTGTAGGGCCAACACTTGTCTTCCGTTTGAAGCATATGGCTGCATTATTATACAAATTAAGATGACAAAGGCCAGCTGAGTATGTGTATTTATTGGCGAGGAGTGCACAAAAAGCTAGCTTTTTTGGAAAAAAAATCCCACCGAGAGGCATGTACAGTGGGTGTTTTTGTGTTTTAAAGTGTTATACATGTATCTAAAAAGGTTATACATATAAGTGGTTTAAACATCAAATCATATATAAACCTTATTTATATCTCTATTTTAAGTAAGGGATGCTAAAAACCTATAGTATATATAAAAATTATATAAGCAACTTGTGCCTCACGTACTAAAAGCCCTTCGCTTTTGCGCTTTGATTTTAGACCTTGTCGCTTTTGTGTGTTTTATGTTTTATTAAAACCAAGACAGGATGTGTCGTAACCAAAGTTAAAGTTTTAAAATAGAACTATATATCTATAGAGAAACTGTGTATGTCCCCAAAACGTAGACTGTTTTTACCGTTAGGTTTGTAAGATAAAATCATGTTTATTATAATATATATTACAGAAGAGAAAATGCAAAATAGCTAGCTAACTAAAAATGATAATAACTAAAGCATTAAACTAAGTAGGAGTATCAGATTTTTGTTTTCAACCTGCTAACTCACACACCTTCATATCCTGCTCCTAAATCTACATATTTAGGAATACCGCTAGGCTTCAAGCCCTTTGGAAAGTATTAATATTTCACACAATTATTCGGTTACAGACCTGTATCCTTGAGCAATCAATATGTGTGCTCATCTGATCCACGGAGACTACATCTTTGTACACAAGTCTGTATATGTTTAGCACCCTATGACTAGCGTGATTCCCTTCTGCTATGCAGTGTGGGCATGCAGCCATGTCACAGTCGATACAGTACCTGTTCTGGTTGTTTCCAGGGTGGCGGTCACAAGCCAGAAAGAAAGTCCTTCCCAGAAACAAGTACAACCACCATACACCGTCATGTCCCTACATCACCCGGAACTCTTTCAATCCAAAATTGTAAAATCAAGCAAACAATACAATTGTTAAAAATATTTAAAGACTATATGTGTGGATACGCACACAAACACACACATCAGATGAGAACCAATCAGAGTTGAAAGAACTTGAGAACTCCTTAAAAATGTTTTTTTTTTTTGTTAATTTTCGCCAAAACTTTTTAAAATCATGTAACTTAAAAAAAATCCTAGAATTCATTTATGTAGGGTTTTTGATTGTTTACACTGCCGTAATATTTTTTTTTTTTTTTTACAAAAACATATCACGTCACCCTTTTTTCGGGTTACACTCACGTAAATTGTTGTTACAATGTATAATAGTGTTGTTACGATGTAGTAACTTTTCGTATACATTTTTTTTTTTTTGAAAAACTTACATATTTTTAAAAATTTTTGGCTAATTCTTTTTTAAAATAAAACTTTTTTTAAGGAGTTCTCAAAGTTCTTACAACTCGAGTGGTTCTCATAATATCCATCCCCTATATATATATATATATTTATATATATATATATATACATATATATATATATGCAGCAGGTTAATATGATTCGTGCTGGTCAATCCATTTGCAGACCCAAATCTTGCCAACTCTTTGGAGTGAAGATCATTATAGTCCCGACTCTCAATGGTTGGTCATTTCAAACTTATCTTATATTTTTATAGTATCTACTTTCTAATCATTTATATTGTTATGTGTAATGAACACTTGCTCATGATGCATATGCTTTCATTCATCTAGATGTTTCTCACAATTGTTGTAGGTGTTTATTTCAAATCCTATTCATCCTTTTTAGTGTGGAGTATTCTTGACTAAATATATTGATGGATATCTTTCTTAAATTATCATTTTATCAAAAGTAACTGTTATCCCTATTCTTAACTGCCGATTTCGTACGCGAGGTGCAAGGTGATTATATATATATTTTTTATACATTCTATAGATTTCTAGGATCATTTACCCAATATTTAGATACAAATAAGCTTTATATAGGTTTTAATATTGAAATGACATACATGTACAAAAATATAGCACGTACATGAGGTGCGCGTCTCGAGTCGATTTTTCACCAACAAAGCGCACCTTAGCTTTGCTTTTTGTACAGTATGCGCCTCAGGTTAAAAAAACAGTGTGCTAATAAGGAAAGGCACATACATTCATAATTGATGAACCACAAATAAATGAACCATAGTCAATAAACAGTAGATTTTTTTATCTAAAACTTGCTGAGTTGTTATGAAGGATGAATGACACATGTAGTGGCCTGTAGTAAACTAGTAGGTGGCAAAATGGGTCGGGTTAACAGTTTTTGGACGGGTCAAAATGGGTCGGGTTAACACAACACCTTTTGTCTTGTTTTATAAACAAACAAATGTATGAAACATGACAATTAGAAGTAGAAACCTATAATCAGTGGCGGAACTACACCTTCAACTCAGGGGTATCCCAAAATTTTTTAGGGGTGTCCTCGTACTTGTTCAGGGGTGTCCTATGTATAAAAATCGGAAAATTTTTTTTTTTTTTACACTACTGGTAAAAACTTGAGTCGTAGCCCGGGCTACACCCGTTTACACTACAGGTCCGCCCCTGCCTATAATTGCTAAAGCAAAATCAAATTTTAATGGTCTTCATTTTCAATGCAACAAATTGAAAACAGTTCTTATTGTTGCAATGATACATTAATCACAAGACATATAATAGCTGTATGAAACAACAAGAGATCTTTCAAAATAAAATAATCGAATTAGGTGAACCATACCTCATTAGGATTCATCATTATACGACTTGGCCGGACAAAAGCAAGGATTAAGAGAAATGAGACAAAATAGTTCCGTCTCTTTTGCTGAGATTGGCTAGGGTAGATTGCTGCTCATTTGTTGTAAAGATTAAAGTGTTTTTTTAATTAATAGCATTAATTCCCGTAATCAATGAATTGCAGCAAATTTAATCATAAAATCCAACATAATTTGACCTACGTATCATTTTGTAGTGTTAAAAATGGGAAAATATACATTAGCTTGAAATTTTGTCGAGAAATATTTGAAATGACATGAACATTGTAATATGATAATAATTGCTACAGCTTTCATGTATTTTATTTTTTGGGGGTATTATTTATTTTACATATATGTTGTTAAATATCTAAACGGGTTTCTTTTACTTAATATTTACAGGAGTGACTTATTTACCAAAAAATAAATTAATATTTACCACAAAATAATTTAATATTTACCAAGAAAATCTGAATAATTTAATAATTACCAAGAAATAACATACAATAGAGCTAAATACCCTTATTTATATAACATTTAGTTAAAACAAATTAGAATTGCAAGAGTGACTTAACCTTTAAGCACTCGTTTAGTTTGAAAATTATGCAATGAGACAACGCATTGATAGTGTTCCTGTTTCGTACTGTTTTTTTTTTTTTTTCTTTTGGAAAAATTATAAATTACAATATATCTTATTCTGCATACATAAGATGTGCAGATACGCAATTAGATATGATATTTTTTTGTTGATTATCATTAAGGTTATAATATATTTTCTATAATTATTTAAATAAAGTGTGTTTATATATATATATATGATTAGGTTCAAACGTGAACAAAATCCCAAGAGTGAACTGCGTGAACTGATTTGGGCCCTTGATTTTTATGATATTGAGATTAAAGTGAGTGGCATGATGGTAATTATTTGGTTAATTTTTTCCATTTAATTAAATACAAAAAGGGTATATGTGTAATTTCAATCTTAAATTGATTGTATAAATCTCTCACAAATCAAGTAATCAATTATCTTCTTAAATTGATTGCATAAATCTCTCACAAATCAAATCAAGGATTAGGAAAGATGTAACTTAATTCAATTATTAAAATAATTATTTGTTTAAATGCGATGTACACATGTGTATTCTGATTTTGCCCTCTTTTTAATACGATGTACACATGTGTATTCTGATTTTGCCTCTTTTTAATACGATGTACACATGTGTATATGGTCTGTTTTTGTGATATCTTAGAATTTTTTTTTGTATTGAATATTGATGTACACCTGTGAATTACTGTACACATATGTACGATGCTGAGTACACATGTGTACTGTTCTGTTTATATCCAAGTACACATGTGTATACATTTGAAATATGAAGGTTACGTGGATCTTAAAAATCAAAATTTGAATTCTAGTGATGAAATCGGAATTAAAAATTAAAATTGAAATCTGGTGATTTGTTGTTTGTTTTGATAATTATCTTATTAATAGATAAACATAATGTGGATAATGAATTTAAATTAGGAAAGATGTAACTTAATTCAATTATGAAAATAACGATTTAAATCTAATTTTTTATATAATTACAATCCTACCCTTAACAACTAAAAAGTAAATCAAGGGACCATATCTGTTCACGCAGTTCACTCTTGGGAGGTTGTTCACGCTATATACATATATATACATATATATATATACATATATATATATATATATATATATATATATATATATATAGGGTAAGGTTAACGTACAAAGGGTAGAGATCCTAAGAGAATTCCACCCTATTTGAGAAACTTTAGAACCATTCTAGACCACTCATTTCCCTAAGCTTTTCGTAATATACACATATGTATAGTTTAAAATCAACTATATACATATATGTATATTGTCAAATCTTGAATTATACACATGTGTATATAGTCAATTTTAAACTATACATATGTGTATATTACAAAAAGCTTAAGGAAAATGTGTGGTCCAGAATGCTTCTTAAGTTTCTCAATTAGCCTAGTGCTTCTCATACGATCCTAACCCAACGTACATATATATATATATATATAGGATTAGGTTAACGTACAAATGTCGTTATCGTACATTACGTACGCTACAATCTCAGCCGTCCGATCATCTTCCCGCATTGAATTCGCATGTTGTTTTTTTGTAACAATTTCGCATGTTGGTTTTTTAATATGCGATTTTCATCAAAATTACCACATGCGAAATTGTTATAAAAAAACAACATGCTATTTCATCAAAATTATCACATGCGAAATTGGTAAAAAAAAACAACATGCGAATTCATCAAAAATTATCACATGCGAAATTGCTATTTTATCAAAAATTATCACATGCGAAATTGGTACAAAAAAAAACAACATGTGAATTCATCAAAAATTATCACATGCGAAATTGTTATAAAAAAAAACAACATGCGATTTTAAAATGCGGGAAGATGATCTGACGGCTGAGATTGTAGCGTACGTAATGTACGATAAGGAATATGGTACGAACGTATGAGATTTGAAGTTCGCACGTTATAAACTTCAATCGCATGTTATAAAAAAATCGAATGTTTGATAATGTTAAAATCAGAGGTTGTGTAAAAAAAATCGCACGTTATAAAGAAAAACTCGCATGTTGTAATTCATGTACGCATCGTACGTTAAACATATACCAAATATTTAAAGATAACACTACTAGAAAACTAGGCAATTGCGACTAAAATTAGCGACCAACATAAGGTTGTCGCAAAATTAGTGACCGGTTTGCGACCAAAACCTAAAATTTGCAAAATTAAAGACCAACCCAGATTCGGTCGCAAAACGGTAGCAAATTTTGTGACTGCAATTTTCATGTCGCAAATAAGTTGAATAATGGTCAGAAAATGGTCGCAAATACGCAAAAAAATAAAAAAAACGAAAGTTGCAACTGCAGGCGGTCGCAAATACGAGAAAAAAAAGAAAAGCCCCGACTGTTTATATCGGTGGCAATACGAGAAATATATATGAAAGCAAAAGTTGTGACCGTCTAAAACGATCGCAAATGTGAGAATATCTAAATATACAAAATTTAGAGTAGTGTTCTCTTATGAACAAGTTATTCTAATATTCCTTTTATCTTTTCTTTCTTCCAAAACTAAAAAAAGTATTTATATAGTAGGGTAACAGAATGATAACAAATATGTAAAAAAAGTTAGTGGTAGTTGCGACCGCTTTCCCACCGCTAAGTTTGCGATCGTTTCACAGCGGTCGTAAATCGCAATATTGGGTTAGATTAAGCGGGATCTTAGTTTATTTTATTTCAGCACCCATACATTTTCCCTCTTTCATCACATTTTTATTTTTACACCCAAAATTTAGGTGGGATCTCATAACTTTGCTCCCCAAAATATCTCATTTCCCCTCCACTATCTCTGGAATCATCCTCCACACACCATGACTGCCGATAATCTTCCCTTACTCATTCACTCCAAAACTCTAATCGACACCAAACGTTGCAACCGTTTGATGAAAGTTCGATTTTGGACTTGAAACGCTCGTTTATCTTCCTAATCACCGGTTGTTCTCTCTCGATTTTGGACTTGAATGCACACATTCGTCGTCGCTGTCAACGAAAAATACTCGCAGTTCCTTATGTCAAATCTTCTCTGGCGGTTTTATTGTTTATTTCGGTCAATTGTTAACGGCAATTGCAATACAAACTACAATTGTTACCGATATTCATACTTTGTTATTCGTTGATTTAAACATTATCATTGCTGTCAGTTAGGTTAAGTAGAATACAATGAGTTTGTTAGGTTTTGTCGGTTATTATTGTCCTATTTGATGTTAGGGCTTGAAATGAGAAAATTGATTTGGATTTATGTGTTTTCGGCAACGGCAATTGAAATACAAACTAGAACTGTTACCCGCATTCATACTTTGTTATTTTGACTAGAAAGCTGGGACGATGTATGATGATTTGGATATGCTTTTGGTTTTTTGCAGGGCAGGGCATCGATTGTTAGGTATCTAGATGAGACGAACAATTTGTAGGGTTTTCTAGCTTAGTTGGTTCATAGTATTAAATGTTTTAGTTAGTATGTTTCAGTTTTGTTAGCTGTGTTAGTTAGTTCAAGGTGAGTACTGCATTTTTTTGAATTTTATCTGCTGAAGACTTGATAACTGACTTTCTTTCTATTTTATTATATTTTAAGGTTTTGTATCATAGCATGCTTTAGTTTGTTTGACTCGATGTGAATGATTCTATGAGTCGATGTGCTGCATCTGCAGCACCTACTACTTTTTTACACAAGAGTTGGCAAGGCACAAGGATATACTTCCTCAGTTTAGCCTAGCCTAGTTCTTACTTTTATTTGTTAATGTTTAGTTTTTTCGCGCTTGTAGTTATGATTCACTGCATTCATGTATTTTTTTGTATTCATGTTATATATGTGAATGGTACATATACTTTCAATAGATTTAACTTTTTGATGGTTGTGTTGGATTACGAAGCGACTGCTAGGCTTTGTAATTCTTTGCACATTAATTATTTATAATTTTATATAAGAAAAGTGCTAAGATGTAGGCCATCCAAACATAAGTCCTTTCATATCCATCATAGTACTCTTGTATATTTGCTTATGTGAACTCTTATGCGTGCATTTTTTTATTGTCTTACTTTGTATTATTTGTGTATAGATTGGCCTATTGCTTCCATTGCATTTCATTCTGAAGGTGAACTGCTTGGAGTAACTGCAGGCCATAAGGTCTTGATACCAATTTAACTGCACTCATGTCTCTTAATGTTGTTTTGCTCTGGATATTTGATGAAGTTAATCATTATGTTGACTGTAGCTTTTTTATTTTAGCTGTATTTATGGCAGTACAGTAGAGGTGTGAATTCTTCTTCACCTGCTATTATATTGAGGACTAGACGTTCTCTTCGTGCTGTGCATTTCCATCCACATTCTGCCACACTTCTATTAACTGCCAAGGTAATCTCAAATGGGAAAAGAAAGTAGCTAAGAAGGAACCCGTCAAACGAACCAATGGGTCGAATGTGCTAAAAGTTGCTCAAAGTGTTATCTTTAATGTAAGCAACCCCGTATACTTTACAATGACCTGTTTTCACTTTAAGTTTGAAACTATTTGAAACTTGTATTACGTATTGAATCATTGAACTGGTGTTGCAGGTGAATGATCTTGACTCTTTAGATTCCACAATGGCACCTGCAACATCTTAGTCTTATATGCATTACTCGCTTCCTGTTGTATGTATTGGTAACATTCATCGCATTGACTGTTTGTGTTTTGCAGCTGATATACCATTAGCTCCCTTACAATTAATGCAGACGGATGGTGCTTCAAACATGGATATATCTGGTATTGATAATATTTCATATAAATGTGTTGAAATTACTTCCCCTGTTATATTTGTTGCTGGAGCGTTGTCAGTAATCAGATAATGGATGAGGACAATTTCTTATTTGTGTGGGTATTAACTTTAACTAAATTATGCCTACTCATTTTTTTCCTAGTCTGGCTCCAATTCGTTAATTCGTTCCTGAAAGTGGAAATGGATGATCCCTCAATTCAAACTCTAGAGTTCCTAATAGCAGATGAAAGGAAGAATAAATGGTAAGGGTATCTTTTTAATGTCTGTCTGTGTTGGAGTTTACATTTAAATTTACATTAATGTCCTTGCCCTGTCCCATTCCATTTAGTTCTGAAAGTTGTTATGAACCGTTTCATGTGGGTGTCTACTCAATTACTTGCAAGAGAAAAACCAGTTTCAAATGCCCAAAACTTCCATGTTAAGCTGCCTTTAAGAGAAAAACCCGTTTCAAATGTTGTAATTCCTGAAGAACTTGTAGAAATTCAAGCCTTCTTGAGATGGGAGAAAAAGGGCCCATTTTTTTTCTCAACCATGTTAGTTTTACAACCCGACTGGTTTGACCCGCTGCATAACCAGCCCATTTTTTGCCCCAAGCTACAACTTGAGTGGTTTTATGATATTGTCATGTGTAGTGAGATAAGCAAAGCTCAAGATAGACTCACGTACTTTCTCAGAATGTATATGTGAATTATACAACATAGTGAACTTTTGAGAATAATTATGTCAACTGTCAGGTGTGGAGGTGAAGGGGATGTTGGGCAGCGTATTCGTGATGAAATTCTAGTCTCTAGGTGCCATAATTCACTTATTTTCTAATTATTTTCTGGTAGATAAAGTTTCATAAATCTCCCTTTAGTTGAAGCTATTATCAATTCACTTATTTTCTAACTATAGAGAAATAACGATTGTGTGGGTGGAATGATGGAAGAATGGCATCAGAAGCTGCATAATAATACAAGCTCTGTTGATGTTGTGATCTGTGAGGTACAGGGGTGGCTTGAGGGTAAAGCCGCTAAAGCAAAGATTTTAGGCTTCATCATCTTATTGGCCCTGTCACTCTTTCTTTATAGATATATTCTTTACTAAACTAAGCATAAATGTATTGACTATTTTACACATTGCAATTTTTTTAACTAAACTGATTTTTAAATAATTTACATCAAAAAACAAAACAAAAAAAAATTATAATTTCAAAATTAAAATAGTAATATCTAAACTTTATTGATAACAAGGCCCCTTTTAAAAGTTCGTTCAAGGCCTTTAAATGGCTTGAGAGTTGAGGCAACCATGAACAGGCATATTGCATTTGAAGCTATATTCATACACTTAAAAAATGTTTGTGTCAATTATTGGTCTGTAGTTTGTAATTGTGGGGAATACAAGTATAATACCTCACTTGGTTATAGACTCTATTTATTACTTTATGAGAGACCTTGCTAGTAATTTTGGGTTTATTTGTTAATAAAAATGCCTATTTTTTGTAATATAAATGTTATACATTGATGTTAGTTCATGATTGGGTCCAGATGTAATCTAAGTTTTGTGCTTACATAGGAAACTAATAGGTGCTTGATATTATCTGAGTGGATACGTAGCCGCAAAAAAAGATAAGATTGAATACATTGATGATCCATAAACGAACACTGTTGTCGATCAGCAAGAGATAGCAATGGCAATGGGACCAACACGGCCTCCAATGCTGCTGGGTGTTACGTGATGGAAATCAACTACAAGGGTCTGGGTAAGGGTGGCACGAGAGGCTGAGCACAGTGGCGGTCTTCAAGACGTGTAGGGATTCAGGTTGCATAATATGTAATATGTTAGGATAACTTGGGTCTTTAATGTTTTAATTTGTAAATTTTAAGTGAAATGTTTTATAAAATATTGAAAATTCTATAAATGCATGGTTCTAAAATTATAAACATCATTAGCAGGTTTAATATAAATAATGGCTGCAAAAAAAATAAATAAATAAATAACAATTTTGCAATCGCAAAAACAGTCAGAACTTTGTAAAATACAAGAGGTCGCAAAATGGTTGCAAGTTTGTAAAAGGTAAGCGGTCGCAAAACTGCCACAACTAGATTGTCTCACAAAACCAATGAAAACAGTCGCAAAATTTGCAACCGCTCTTTTGGTTGCAAAACCTGATCACAAAGATTTAGTAGCGGTCACAACTTGGTTCCAATAGGGAAATTGCGACAAGTGTTTTTCCAACCGCATGATCGATCACAAAACAGTCGCAACAGAGCAATTGCGACTGTTTTGCGACCGTAAATGCGGTCACAAATGCCCAGTTTTCTAGTAAAAAAAGATTAATTAAAGGAAAAGTGGATCATATAAGCATGTACATTTCAAACATATACCAAATATTTAAAGATAAAAGATTAATTTTCCATTAATATGATACCATTAAATTAGTGAGTCCGAGAATACGAAAAATATGCAAGGCTGCAACTGTTTAATAGACTTCTATGCTGATTTTTGTAAGAACAATTATGTAAAGAGAGAGAGAGAGAGAGAGAGAGAGAGAGAGAGAGAGAGAGAGAGAGAGAGAGAGAGAGAGAGAGAGAGAGAGAGAGAGAGAGAGAGAGAGAGAGAGAGAGAGAGAGAGAGAGAGAGAGAGAGAGAGAGAGAGAGAGAGAGAGAGAGAGAGAGAGAGAGAGAGAGAGAGAGAGAGAGAGAGAGAGAGAGAGAGAGAGAGAGAGAGAGAGAGAGAGAAAGAGAGAGAGAGAGAGAGGGAGACAGACAACAAGAGATGTAGATGCATACATATGGGTGTGTATATACAACTAATTATTTGTGGCCTATACATATATTCCTTTTCACATGTAAGTCATGGTGTGGATATGATTATAGCCAGTTTCAAATCAAACATGTAAACATTAAGTAAGTGAAATTGTAGCTATACTAACTATGTATACTCAAAAGCATATATATTCCTTATCACATGTAAGTGTGGAATCGATTAGCGAGTTTCAGTTCAAACCCGTAAATACATGCTTAAGGGAGTGGACTAATAGCTATACTCTTTAACTATGTATATTCTAAAACAATAAATTTAATCATGTAACACAAAAAGCCAAAAAGCAAACCAAAAAAATATGCTAATTATTGTACCCATCATAACCATAACGGCAGAAAAGAAAGGAATGGTAATTTTTGTGAACTTAATAAATAACAAATATAAATTATAAAAACTAATTGTGTTTACTTTCTTTTAATTTATATACACACATATAACGGGTCATTTTATTGTTATATATTGTATAACTATATATTCAGCAACCCTACAAAAAATAAACACAATATCATTAAGGGAAAGAAGACAAATCTTAAAGGAAAATGGATCATATAAGCATGTACATTTTAAACATATACCAAATATTTAAAGATAAAAGATTAATTAAAGGAAAAGTGGATCATATAAGCATGTACATTTCAAACATATATCAAATATTTAAAGATAAAGGATTAATTTTCCATTAATGTGATACCATTAAATTAGTGAGTCCGAGAATACGAAAATATTCAAGGCTGCAACTGTTTAATAGACTTCTATGCTGATTTTTCTAAGAACAATTATGTATTTTGTTGATTGCTGGACTTTTAGAAAGCTAGCCTAAAACATCCGGTTGCCCATGAATGAATTCTGCAAAAGAAAAAAAAAACTTAAAATTCTAGCTTCACGTTTGGAGATCACCTTGTATCCTTTTCTTAACAGGTTGAATGTCGTTAAAGTTATTTCTAATTGATGTGCCATTTTTTATTGCAACCACAAGTTCTTCACAATTTGAAAACTCAGTTTCTAAAAATTTTTGGTGATTTGTTAAAACACTAAGTGTCTGGACTGATGTGTTTACGGTTTTCTATTTTGCAGGTTACTTAGTCAAATTCTTGAAGCTTTAGAGGGAAAGATTTTTGCTGCAATTAGAGCCAAGTTGTTATTTTGATAAAATACATATCATGTAGATCGTTGAAAGTACTACAGCTCATTATGTTATTTAAACATAGAAATCTATATCTCTGAGGCTCTTGTTGAATCGTATGTGATTTGCGCACTTGGGAGTTCGTTTGTACGGGTCTGTACATGTACTTGAAGATCCTCTTCTTGAAATTGAGTTTCAAACATGTGTTTAGCATTTTTATGGTTTTGATTTTTGTTTATGATTGAATTTGTTTATGGTTGGTTTTACCTAAGATTACATCTCAAAAGCAAAGAAGAGATATTCGATATTCCTTAAGAAGTTGAGACTTTACATATTGATAAAAATCCAATATGTCTATGCTAATCACGCCGAATGTCCTTCGTTTTCTCTCCATAACACAAACTCTTGTGAACTTAACAGTTACCACAAAGTATTGTTGTGAATTATTCAAATTTTTTTATTATAAATAAAACTGTTATGAGTGCATCTATTATTAGTGACTATCCACATTTCTAACTTCCATGTCACATTTATATTTGTATTAATGTTATGGCCTTATATAGTGGCTCGTGTATTTTACATCAAAAAGAAATTCTTCTCCCATTTTTGTTAATGCACTTTTGGGTGATAAGTGCAAGGCTTCCAACATTTAGGGTCTTTATTGAACAATGTCCAAACTTTGTCCCTAAGAAGTTCCTAGGGAGAGCTTTGTCCAAGGTTTGGAAAGAGTTTATGTTTGGAAAGAGTTTATGCTTGGAAAGAGTTTATGTTTAGAAAGAGTTTATGTTTAGAAAGAGTTTATGTTTAGACAGAGTTTGTATAGACTAGATTTGTCTGAGTTTTGTAGCAAAAACTCTGTGCTTGGCTTTGTGCTTTATGTTTTGTCCGAGCTTTCTATTTAGTGTGGAAAGTCCGGGTTTCACCTTGTATATATACTTTAATATGGAATAGACAAGGTAACGATTTCTGTGTGAATTTCTGTGCCCTAATCATTCTCTTTTGTCTGGCGGCGCTTTGTGTGAGTGACGTCATTCATCTTCATCAAGAATACTCTGTGTATTCTTGATTTCTCTCTCAAATCCTTGCATTCTTGTGTTCATCTACAGTGGTTGATCATCAGGTGGATTCCGCACACCTGTTGGTTGCTTTAGCTGAGTGAGATCTTGGATTAGGAGGCCTTACAAGTGGTATCAGAGCATGGTTACCGATTCAGAATGGTCTAACCGCCTTCTGAATCACCATTGCTCTTGATTTGATGTTTGTTTCCGCCAAACATCTTGAAGACTTGAAGATTTTGCAGAAAAGTTGAAGAAAATGAAGCTGTTCGTGGTTGTTTTGTTCTCCAAGTTATTGCAGATATGAGGTTTGATCCAAAAATTGCTCTGTCCGAGTTTTTCTTAGTGTTAAACTTGTCTGAGTTTTAAAACTCTGTGTTTGTTGTTTCCGGGATTTTGGTGAACTAGTGTGAAGTCACACTAGGGAGATAGTCCGGAGACTTGTTTCTGAGCTTAATTCCGAGTTTTAAACTCTTTCTTGGTCCAAGTTTTAAAACTCTTTCTTAGTTGTCCAAGTTTTAAACTCTTTCTTGGTCCAAGTTTAAAACTCTTTCTTAGTTGTCCGAGTTTTAAACTCTTTCTTGGTCCAAGTTTAAAACTCTTTCCTGTTTGATAGTTGTCCAAGTTTAAATCTCTTTCTTGGTCCGAGTATAAGGTATTTTGGTCCGAGTTTCTTCTTAGTTTATCTCTGAGTTTTCAATACCAACTTTCAGGTCCGAGTTTTAGCAGGTCCGGATTTTAGTAATCAGTTTAGAAGGTCCGAGTTTTGCTTGGATTTTTTCCGAGTTTTTTAATGATAGTGGATATATTCCGAGTTTGTAATCTTCTATTTTACACCTGTTCCGAGTTTTCTCTGCATGTAAAGGGTCCAATTTACTTGGTATTTGTCCGAGTAACTTTACTTGTTCCGAGTTTTCTCTGCATGCAAACAGGTCCGAGTCTTGAATGTTATGAATTTTAATCAGTTCCGAGATTCGGTTCAATTCCAAGTTTCTTTAACCGTATCCGAGTTTTGGTCAAGTTTAGTTCCGAGTTCTGTAAATCCATTCAGGTCCGAGTTTTTGGTCCAAATTCAGGTCCGGGTTTTAGTAAGCATTCAGGTCCAAGTTTTTGGTCGATTTGAGATCCGAGTTTTGGTAAAATTAGGTTCCGAGTTATTCAAAACCAACTTTCGAAACCAATTTTGTTTGTTTCGAATTCCTTTGTACTCTAAATACTGCTCAGATGATCTGATCCGAGGTTTCAAGAGCTTTCGGGTTTTACGAGTTCCGAATTTTCTAGAATTCCGGGTTACCTGGGGTACCGGATTTATAGCTAAATTCAGAAGTTTGTGTTGTTCGGAAGTTTCGAGTTGTGCATGTTCCGAGTTTTTCTAGTTATTCCGGGTTACCTGGGGTACCGGATAACCAACTAAGAGTCAGAATTATGTGTAGTTTGGAAACTTGAAGTCGGTTTCGGATTATCGAAAAGTTTTATGGTACTTATGTTGTCCGGAACAAGTGAGGAGGTGAAGAGAATACGACTTGCTTAGATTTTTGTATTGTTTACAAAGAAAAAGGGGGAGTAAAAATTTTGAAATTCCTGTTTTCTTTGTAAATCAAAAGCTCGTGGTGCTACATCGAAACAAGCTCTTGTTTACTATCTTTGAGATTAACTTAGTGTTAATCTTACCGATGGGGAAGTGTTTTTAACATGAAGCAAGTTAGAGCTAGTGTATGATTGAGTTTTGTCAAGTTTGTTCGAGGTTCAATCAAGTGTTGACGTGATGAAGCAAATTGTTCATTTGGCAACTAGTTGAAGGTCAAGCCTTTATTGTATGCCGGTTAGAGTAGAGAAGATTAGTCTTCTTGGTACCTCTTCCAAGTTGGTGACTGATCGGATTTTCGAAATAGGGGTTCTTACATTGAGGGGGAGATGAGAGACGAAAGTCAACGGGTAATTGGTGGATTTGTGAAGATACGGGATTGGATCTTGAAGATTCGAGATGAAATGATTTCAGACACTCGGTTGAAGACTCTGATCAAGAAAGTGGATGTACTTTTACAAAGTTCAGTTTGTTATTAACTTATCGAACTGAGCTTCATGTCTTTGTGAAGTTTGAAGTGTTCAAGATTGGGCATTGGAAATCCAATGTTTCTTTCTGCTACCGGTTAGGTTTGAAGATTAATGTATCGAGCGATATTCCTACATGTGGTTGTAGGTCGGTTCGCGTTAATTTGATTCGGGAGTAGTTTGAGGGGGAGGATCTACAGTGTTTGATGTTGGATTCTTCGGGTTTCTCAAAGCGGCTTTAAGTGATCGTCAGCAAGTCTTTAATTAGAAGGGTTGAAGATCACTGTGCTCTACCAGAAAGATCAAGTCTCAGCCAAAGTTGAAAGCTGACATGATATCTTCAGTTTAAGGGGAGTCTCTAAGTGCAGTATCCGTGATTGAAGATTATCGATGCCACACAGAACTGATGCAACAGTTAAGGGGGAGACTGTAAGTGCAGTTCCTGCCGGGTAACTGTCGCTTATCAGTTCTGGTCAACCAAAGCAGAAGTCCAAGTTAAAGTCAACCATAACGAAGAATTCAATACCACATGAAGACCTGCATTGATCAAGGGGGAGTTGTTAATGCACTTTGGGTGAAAAGTGCATGGCTTCCAATTGTTAGGGTCTTTATTGTACAAGTGCCCAAACTTAGTCCAAGGTTTGGAAAGAGTTTATGCTTGGAAAGAGTTTATGATTGGAAAGAGTTTATGTTTAGAAAGAGTTTATGTTTAGAAAGAGTTTATGTTTGGAAAGAGTTTATGCTTGGAAAGAGTTTATGATTGGAAAAAGTTTATGCTTGGAAAGAGTTTATGCTTGGAAAGAGTTTATGATTGGAAAGAGTTTATGTTTAGAAAGAGTTTATGTTTAGAAAGAGTTTTTGTTTAGTCAGAGTTTGTTTAGACTAGTTTTGTCTGAGTTTTGGTGGAGAATTGGTTTGTCCGAGGTTTAGTCCCTAGCCTATATATATGTGTGTATTGTGTAGATTAGGGCAACGATCTTAGAGAAAGCTTGGTGCAACTCTTGCAGCTGGGTGCACCTCTCCCAACTTGTTCCTCCTGGTGTGAATTCTAGAGAGAGAGAGACTATGTGTTAGTGAGAGAAAGCTAGGGTTTAGATCTTTGTGATCTAAACCAGCTTGTAGATGATGTATACTCCTTTGGTTTGTGTAATCTGTGATGACTGATTCATAATAAAGAGTTCATCTTTTACATCTTTCTATCATGTTCTTCATATTTTGTTCTTCATGTCTTGAATCAAGTGCAATGTTTGATGTTCGTCATCGATCTGGTGTTTTCACATTGTTAATGCACTTTAGGTGATAAGTGCATGACTCCCATGTTACCAATGGAAGTTTGAAGATCTCAAGTTCAATGAAGACCATGCACTGATCAAGGGGGAGTTTGTTAATGCACTTTTGGGTGATAAGTGCAAGGCTTCCAACATTTAGGGTCTTTATTGAACAATGTCCAAACTTTGTCCCTAAGAAGTTCCTAGGGAGAGCTTTGTTCAAGGTTTGGAAAGAGTTTATGTTTGGAAAGAGTTTATGCTTGGAAAGAGTTTATGTTTAGAAAGAGTTTATGTTTAGACAGAGTTTGTATAGACTAGATTTGTCTGAGTTTTGTAGCAAAAACTCTGTGCTTGGCTTTGTGCTTTATGTTTTGTCCGAGCTTTCTATTTAGTGTGGAAAGTCCGGGTTTCACCTTGTATATATACTTTAATATGGAATAGACAAGGTAACGATTTCTGTGTGAATTTCTGTGCCCTAATCATTCTCTTTTGTCTGGCGGCGCTTTGTGTGAGTGACGTCATTCATCTTCATCAAGAATACTCTGTGTATTCTTGATTTCTCTCTCAAATCCTTGCATTCTTGTGTTCATCTACAGTGGTTGATCATAAGGTGGATTCCGCACACCTGTTGGTTACTTTAGCTGAGTGAGATCTTGGATTAGGAGGCCTTACAATTTTCTTCTATACATTGCTAATAGGTTCTTGTTATTACATAACACATTATCAGCACCAAAGTGCTCTCTCTAAAAACCATGATCCATCTTCATTGTTATACTGATCCCGAAGCATAACTAATCGCCAGTCGATCGAAAGAAATCAAACCGAGTCCAATGAGCCGCCAGTCTAGTTCTTGTCAATCTGAACCACTATTGTATCGCTAACAACCGCGTTTGCAAACATCAGGTAGCTTTTATTTTTGTATTGATATTGGAATGGAACGTGATTTTGGCGGCTAGGGTTAAGCATATATGTTAAATAAAACTGATTGGTTGGGATCTTTACGCATATTATATAAGCTATTTGTATATGTGTATGGTTTAGTGATGCGATAAATTGTTTTCTAATGGTAATTTATAATTAGTAGTATAAGAGCTTTTATGTTTTGTTTTATTTTCTAGAATGAATGACGTTTTTTGTTAGAGTCCATTCATAACAATATATATATATATATATATATATATATATATATATATATATATATATATATATATATATATATATATATATATATATATATATATATATATATATATATATATATATATATATACAGGTAAAGGGTACTGTACAAATTCCCTTATCGTACATTACGTACGCTACAATCTCAGCCGTCAGATCATCTTCCCACCATGAAAATCGCATGTTTTTTTTTTGTAATAATTTCGCATGTGATAAATTTGATGAAATAGCAGGTGTTTTTTTGTAACAATTTCGCATGTGTTAATTCAATTTTGCGTGTGATAATTTTGATGAAATAGAAGGTTGTTTTTTTTGTAACAATTTCGCATGTGGTAATTCAATTTCGCATGTGATAATTTTGATGAAATAGCAGGTTATTTTTTGTAACAATTTCGCATGTGGTAATTCAATTTCTCATGGGATAATTTTGATGAAATAGCATGTTGGTTTTTGTGACAATTTCGCATGTGGTAATTTTGAAGAAATCGCATGTTAAAAAACCAACATGCGAAATTGTTACAAAAAAACAACATGCGATTTTCAATGCGGGAAGATGATCTGACGGCTGAGATTGTAGCGTACGTAATGTACGATAAGCGCATTTGTACGTTAACCAGCCCCTATATATATATATATATATATATATATATATAGGGAGAGAGAGAGAGCGGTTAACATACGAAAGCCCTTATCATACTTCACGTACGCGACAATCGTAACCATCAGATCAGGGCTATAATCACGCATGGAACAGTTAATAACGCATGGATCAGTTTGTTTTGTGTTAATCACGCATAGGAGCATAAATAATCACGCATGGGAGAATAATCACGCATGGAACATTGATCAAAATGTAATCACGCATGTTATCTTTATTAATCATATTAATCACGCATGTTGTGTTCTTGTCGCGTACGTTGACGTACGTTAAGCCGTGAAGTAAATTATACTTTCTATCTCTCTCTCTCTCTCTCTATATATATATATATATATATATATATATATTTGGGATCATATAAGAATTATTAATCACTTTACTTTAGACAAATATGTTACTCTTGTATTGTTATTATTGTTGTTGGTAAAGAATTTATATATATGTTAAAACCTCATGTTGATTAGAGACTAAAGATTTGGAATAATATGGTTTTATTGAAAAATAAATTCTTGGTTTAGTTAGATATTTAAATATCAGTTCAACTATGTTCGTTGCACTCATCGTATAGGCTGGTATCAAGTAAATTGAGTGATTTATGAATAAAGTTGCATTCTTATTGTCACACCCCAACCGATGGCGGAATCATCGGGGCGCAGCACTAGGCGAATCAGATTGCTCAAGAGAATCCATAACAACTAAATTGCGACAGTAATTAATGCGTTCATTAACCCATACTAATAAACAATTACAATCACATAAGCTGTCACGAATTTCATGTTCTCCCAAACAATACAAATCCGACAACCTAGATTTTAGGTGAGTTTCTAGACGTCCTAGCTTGATTTGATGTAGACTGCGACTAAACCTGCAACATACGTTAAAACAACGTCAATTCAAAAGTATTGGCGAGTATACAAGTTTTGATAGGGTAGCGTGAAATAGTTAAAAGTGCTGTGAATTACCAAATACATAAACGGGATACCTCAACATACATGCATATGAGACCGATACTACCAGCTAAGTCACTCGAGCTGCGATTGCAATTGCTATTCATCCTAACTAGACCCCGTCGGGTTCTATAGTACTATACTAGTTAAGGCGGGACCTCGCGAGTGTAACGTTTGTGCTTGAAATCATTTTGAACAGTTCAGTTATCAATAAAACAATGTTATTTGATCCCAATGTTTGTTTGTTTATGTTTTACATTTTCCATGTTTTGACTTTTGTTCGATTTTAAACTCTACATCGCTTTCTGGAGAATTATACGCAAACTGGTGCGTAAACGTACTCAGTTTAACGCGACAAATACTCCGGAACATCAACATATACTTAACATATCCTAAATAACCTTTACATAACTTAGAAATAAGTTTTGAAGGCTTTGGTATGGCAAAAACAAGTTAATTCGCCTACAGGGACTAAATTTGACAAACTGTGAAAGTATGCAAATTTGAACTATAACAGACATTCCGGAACATAACCATAAGTTAAACATACCATAAATATCCTTTACATAGCTTAGAAATAGGCTTTGAGGGGTTCGGTATGCTAAAATAAACTTTTGGATCATTCAGGGACTAAAAGTGTTAAAAAGTGCATAAGTTTGCACTTTCGCGCATAACTTACGTTCTAAATACATCCGGACATCCAAAAATTTATGTAAGCACTAAAATATTTTATTTTAGTGTTTGGCATGAGAAAAATCCATTCGTCGCGCAATTTGGATCGTTTTTCGCGCTTATGTGCATTCCGTCGTAATTAAGCGAACATCGTAACCGTACGGCCAAACGAACCGACATCCGAGGTATTTTCAAGCATATTTCATGTTCCCTATGTCTTGACACGATTGTGGGGCTTGAAATTGGGTTTGACGGGTGTTAGAAGTGCCGTTACGCAACAAAACAAGCTACAGGGACCAAAATTGTAAATCTGCCAAAGTTGATGGCTTACGGACCGTAAGCCATTACCCATACGGTCCGTAAGTAGGGGCCAAATGCAGCAAAACGTTTTAACTACTGTTAACAGCCTTTCAGCACTCCAAAGGGCAATGCCTCTTGCCAATCTCTGGGGTTGGGGTGAAAATGAGTTACCATAACATTTTGACACTTGTACGGATGAGATTCGAGCACGTAAATCGATAAACGATCCTAACGGTCTTGCATATCCTATAAATACCCCCCCCATTCTTGCAAAAACCCACAATTCTGATCTAAAAGCTGTATGTTGAATCCATTGCATCATACCTGTGCTCCTGGATCAAGATTAGCTTTCGGGGACCCTTCGTAAGTGTTCTTTCGTTCTTTTATCGCTTTTCGTGTCCTAAAGTCAAGCTATGTTTGACTTTCTGCGTTGACCAGTTTATGGTCAACACGAAGTTCGTTTGAACTTCATAACGTGAGCGTGATCACGATGGTTATAGTCCCTAGTGACTATACCTACTGATTACCACGTTATCTAGGCTCAGTGACGAGTCGTAGTTTCGGCCAAAGTGCGCATTCTTGCGTATCTTGTAACCAAACTACTCATAGGTATCAAAACCGTTTGTTTTGATACCAAACCTGTTTTCTAAACTTAGTTAAGCATGTTTTAACATGCTTAGCTCGTCACTTTTAGTTTAGTGCTTATATAGGGTCGTAAGGTAAGCGATCTAAACAATCGCTTATACTTTCGAACCCGACCCGTTTGGTCGATCATTAGGATCCGACCAAACACATTAGGTGACCATAGTTGTATAGGGAATAACCTTCCAAGGTTATACCTTATGGTCACATTATTTGAGTAGTTGTATGATAGATAGTATATATGCCTTAGGTAAATTACCAAAATACCCTTTGAACACCAAAATTGTAGGATCGAGAATTGACCCGAACGAGTCGATCAGAGGCGTTCTTCTATGTTTCAGGTGCGGAATAACAAGAAACGTAGATAGAAATAGCTTGTTCTTCACTCAATCTACTGTTTTATTGATTTGACAATGATTACAGCTCAAACGTCACACCGGCAGCACCTCGGTATGGAATTTTACAAAAGTTGCAACTGAGTTTGCTTATAGGGTATATATAGTGTTAAGGTTCCGCTTATACGTACATGTCCACAAAAGCGGAACCTCATGTGTACGTATAAGCGAAACTTCCTAGAACACATAAGCGAAACCTTTTCTAATGACCCTATAAGCGAAACTATCTAGCTAACAACATACACTCGCCTATTTTCTCATATATTGTGCCCTAATCTATACAATACATCATATGAATCGATCCAAGACGAAGTCGACAGATGAAGTGCACCAACAGACTCCCCCTCAGATGTTGACGGAGTCGTCCATCGAGTCACGACAATACTGTGTCTTCACATCTTCAATCTTGATCAGTCTCTGGGCTTTTCTTTCTCTCTATCTTCAGACTCCCCCTCTCAATTTGCTGGCATTCCTTTGTTCTTCAGCAAAATCTGAAACAGGATCGTTGTCTTGCTTTTCATCAATCAAAATCCTCATGTATCGCATCCTGACTTTCGTTCAGTTTTGAAATCAAAACTTGGCTATCTTCTAGCTTGAGTCTCTGAATCGACCTGATACAACTTAACCTGCAAAAACTCAACCCAGAAATAATTTTTCTAGATTAAAAAAATTTAATTCACCAACAGTCTGATATAATCAGATAACTTCCTCTCATAACACATGCATCAACAACACTCTCCCTCAAAAATTCACACATACTGAACCACTTGTTGATTTTCAAAGTACATTTGATTGTTCAATACACACTCCCCCTCACAACAAGATCATCATGTCTAGCACTCGGAATTTTGAAAATCAGCTTTCCAATATCAGTTGTCAAAAATCTTTTTGGTTTTTTTAAACTTTATGCTAAAACACACTGAAAATCTTTTTGGATTTTTCTAAAGGAAAGTAAATGACACCACTTGTAAAAACAAAAATGAAGCAGAAATGAATTATATACAGACAGTATTTTTGTGAGTTCGTGTAAGAGGATCATATCAGTTTATAAGACATGTCACTAACACCGATAAGCTTATTACATTTTAAGTTCTAAACAATTCACTTAGATTGTCAGTATATCGGTCCACTGAAATTTTTACACAAATTTCAATTGATCCAAGATATGACATTAATGTCTTAGATACTGACTTATTCGTGTGTCTCACTTCTTGAATATACTCCTGCATCCAGATCCCAATATTCAGTCTTACAGGTGAGTATACCACAGCTGATATCTGTATAGGGGTTAGATACGAGGGCCGTGAGAGCTCAGGTCGATACTTCCGTATACGCAGATAGATGACGGCTTCGACTTTTGGTGTGTCCCCTTTAGAGGATCTTTTTGATTTCAACAGCAGCGACTATCAATTTTATTGTTTCATCAGCTTGCTGAGGGCAATGCTATGTTTCAAGCATTTGCGGAAAGCATTATCCGGGGACTAGGTCAGTACTTCCATACAGCAGAAGTCCCGGGATAATACCCCAAATATCACTGAGCATAAAGACCTAGTATCTCAGAATAAGGGACCTTTCAAACAAGATTTCAGGGGTTACCTATATATCCAAGTTTGTGTTAACCCATAGAACAAGCAAGTTTGAAATTTAGTTTATATCTCGTCACAATTTACTAGGTGTGTAAAAACCTACTGGCACATCCTCAGTGAGATTGTTTATCACATTATATCTTTACATTTCTTTAGCATGTTGTGACAGTCTACTGATGTACTATCATTTCCTCTTTTCACAACAAAACTCATTTTTGAATTTTATCATGTTTTTGTCTTTTTCAAATTTTCAAATGTTTTTGGATTTTCTGAAACTTCCCTACTCCCCCTAAAATGCAAACACATTTCAAAGGAAATTTGAAAACTATTGGACTTTTGACCCACTTGAAAACTAAAAAGTAAAACAAACTGTACAGAAACTTGACAACTGACATCAAATCACATCAAATCGCCATTCACTCGGCATAAACAATCTGAACTTCCCCTATCACAAACCATTTTCTCATTTAGATCTCAAAACACTTATGTTTGTTTTAATCAAAATGATTTTTCCAGAAAATGAGTTTGTTTTTACCACTTTTAAGTTTACCACTTGTGAAGCATGGGGATATGGTTCATCGTCTTGTTTATCAATCTCATATGTATAGTAAATCAAGTACAACTTAATGTCCCTGATTTACTATTTGCAGTTCAGAAACCTCTGTATCACTTATAAACATAATCTCTTCAAAGTATAACCAACAAATATCACTTGTAAGTAAACCAAATAATATCACTTGTAGGTTTTCCTGTAGGAATGAGACATCTACAGAAACCTCTTTACCACTTGTCAAATTAGTCAGAAAGATGCCGATTCCTGCTTCTCAATTACCAACCTGGAAGCTCCGGCGTAGTCCTTTCACCTGTAAAATTCAAACACTATTCAAAACTAGAATGATGCCGATTCATGATCCACGATAAAAACTTGGGATGTCCGGCATAGTCCTAAGACTTCAAGGAAAGCAGACTTCCATCCAAGTCTTCTCAGACTTGATGGCTTTCAACTCTTGAGCAGTGGGGTTGTATGTTGCCTTTTTAGTCGCATAAAAATCTTTAACCCCCTTTGCTTTCCCATTCAACATTTTACCAAAAATTTTCTTTACACTTCCATTAAATGTTTTCTCGACATCAAATTTAGTTTTCTCATTGTAAAATTGATTCGAGATTTCAACATTCCCAACTTTCTTTTTAACTTCTTCAAATTTCAGTGATGGAAATTCATCATCATTCACTGAAATTTTCTCTTTAACCTGTGGCTCTTCTGGCTTTGTGGAACCAGATTCATCGCCGACATTCACATCAACTTTCTTAACAACCCACATTTGGTTGTCTTTTCCTTTCTTTTCATACAAATTCCTCTTCGAACATTCACCAACCTCATAAGTTGAGTTTTCAAAAATTTTAAGTCTATTGGTTGGTGGTTCAACATCAACAACTTTTTCTTTTAATTTCTGAGAAACTCCCTGTTTTGTTTTTGCATTCTTTGAACAATTCCATGCAATGTGACCAGCTTCATTGCACTTGTAACAGGTACGAGTTCTTTTGGTTGCCACACTTCAGTTCCATTCTTTCTCTTCTAAGCAAGAAACTCTTGGTTTGACCGTCTCCAAAATGGTTTCTTCTGTTCATCTTCTGAGCTTCCACCTGACACAAATTCTGTTTTTGTTTTAGAATTTTTATAATTTTTATAATTTTCTGGTGGAATAAAACCAAGACCTTTCTTTTTGTAGCTACGATTTTGGTTAGGTTTCTTTTGAAAACCGGAACCAGAATTGTAACCTTTTTTCTTGTTTAACCGTTGTTGAACTCTTGAAGTATATTTTTTAGATTTTTCAAAACTTTTCAAAACTTTCAATTCAGGAATATTAATTTCTATTAGTTTAAAAGTTTTGTTAATCAATTCTGTTTTAATACTCATTATTGGAAACTCTTTATTGTAATATAATTTGTCAGAACCATTCAAAGTATAAATAACTTCGAATATTTCATCATTCAAATTTGCTTTTGATAACAAAAATTCTTTACTGTAAGACCGTTTAACCGACGAATTTTCCCTGTTGACTGACGAATTTGACTTTCCAGACTCAGACTTTGACTCGGACTCCTCATCAGTATCCAACACTTGATCGACCACCTTTTTGATTAATTCAGACTCATGATCAGTATCGGATGAGGTGAACGTGACATCAATGTTTTCTGGTAATTCATCAGTTGTGTCGGTTTTTAGCTTTATATTGACTGCTTTTTGAAGTTGCTCCTCGTTTGGTCTTCTAGGAGAATACCCTTCCCAAATTGGAGGTGGACACTTGGTATAGCTAACAGCCGGTTTCTTACCACAATCTTTCTTCTTCTTTGGCTTCTCATCTTGAAAAGCTTCCATTCCTGCAATAGTTGGGTAAATACGATCAATGAGATAATCAGAACTAGAATAACTTTGCAACAAACGTCTAATTCTCTCATTCTCGATCTTTTCTATCTCCAACTCTTGCTTCCACTTAGCACTTTCTTTGATGTAAAAGTTGATAGCTTTTTGCTTTGTCATCATGACTGCATTCATCATCGTTAGAGCTTGTTCTCTCTCTGAGTTTGTCTTTTGGAGACCAGTTACTGTTTTGTTCAAGACATCATATGATTCTTTTACATAGTTGAGATTGAACAGTAACTGCTCTTTCTTCTTCTCGTACTCAGTTATTATGTCATCTTTTGCTGCACATTCCTTGCAAGCTTCCAAACACTTTGTGCAAGGCTTGACAACTTCAACAATCTTCTCAACCTCGATTGTTTTCACAACTTCAATCACCTTTTCTTCTTCTTTTACCTTCTCAGCTTCAATTACTTTCTCAACTTCAGTAATCTTCTCAGCAACACTTTCAACATTTTGAACATCATCTTCAGATTTCTTTTGTTGTTCTTTAGCAGCTCTTTTCTCCTTCAGTTTCTCCAAGCGTTCTGCAAAATAGAAATGAAAACTTTCAGGAGAAAGATGAGATTTTGCAATATTGATATGTTTTTCTTCCTCATCATCACTACTACTATCAACTGGTGACTGATCAAACTGTACAGATTTTTCTGAATCAACATCTGATAAACAAGAATCTGACGGTGTTTGATCAAATACAACTTCTTTTTCTGAATTAACAACATTTTGTTCACTCTCATCTGAAATATGTGACTTTTCATCAGAACTTTCTGAGCTTTCATCAGAAGTAACAGAATTTTCATCCTCACTCTTCACATTCACTCCAATAGACTTCATCCAGGTAGCAAACATGTCTGGCTCTCTGACAATCTTGGCGATGAAAGCTTTGTATTCTCCCTTTTCATCAACGAACATATCCCAGCTGAATCCTTCAGGCAGTCTTTCATCATCTTGATCAACTATACACGCTTTACTACCAGGAGATATGTAGTTGCTCCAGTTGAAGTTTACTAAACACGCTCTCTTAGAATCTTCAATCTTCCTACCATGAGCCGTCTGTGAGTCTTGTGATTGACCAACTTGCTGATAAATGGCTTTCCGGTAGTAGTCATCTTTTCCGAACGGATTCTGAGCGCCACTAGCTTCCCTGTTCTTGCATTCCCGTTTGAAATGGCCTTTCTCCCTGCATGGAAAACAAGTAACTTTAGATTTATCAAAACCTAAAGTAGATACATGAGCATCAAGAAAGACATTTCTCCCGGTGATTGTTTTGAACTTTTCAGCGCGTCGAAGAACACTTGCAAGACACCATTTGATATCCATTAATTCCATCTCTTCGGCGTCTATTTGGTCGTAATCTTCTTTGGTAAGCATGGGATTTCCAATCCGACCAGCTACAAGACCCTCATAAGATAATAATACAGAACCAAGTGGCACTGACCGCCGACACCTCCACTGCTCATACATCCAAGTCATCACGTCGCAAGAAGAAGCACAACAACAGCAGCTCCAGCAACAAGAACTGTGCCGTCACGACCAATGCCGCTCCTCTGCAAGCCGGGTCGGCTCAGCAGCAGTCTTACCACCGACCAGCTCCAGTGACCAATGCACCGCCAGCAAAGCGTGCTTACACAGGTCCCCACCCGCTCTGCCCAACATGCTCATATCATCATTCGGTGGGAATCGCCTGTCGTTTCTGCGCTCACTGCAACCTCTACGGTCATTTCACTGCGAACTGCCGCTATGGTCCCCGTAACACCGCAACTCCTGCCGCCGCTCATCAAGCTCTACTCCCAGCCCCTCAAGGCCAACCTGCAGCTCAAGCACCCGCGGTCAATGCTCAAGTCTGCTTTTCATGTGGTGATCCTAACCTTTTTGCAAACATGTGCCCGAATAGGGTTGTGAAACAAGAGCCCCAACAGCAGCAGCAACAAGCAGCCCGTGCCAGAACCTTCAACATCAATGCTCATCAAGCCCAGGCTGACAACAACATGGTTAATGGTACGTTCCTTGTGAATGGTATTTATGCATCATGTTTGTTTGATACTGGAGCCGATAACTGCTTTTGTGTCGTTTGAATTCGAGAATCTCCTTAGTCGTAAGCGCTCTTATCTCCCCTCGTCATTCGAAGTTGAAGTCGCTACTGGAAGAACCGTCGCCGTTAACTCTGTTCTCCGCGATTGTACTCTCGAGCTCAACAATCACATCTTCCCAATCGACCTTATGCCTATGCAACTCGGAAGTTTCAACATCATAGTAGGCATGGCCTTTCTTCGCGAAAACCATGCTGAAGTTGTGTGTTTTGACAAGATGATTCGATTCTCGCTCGCTAATGGTGATCTATTATGTGTGTACGGTGAAACAGCTTCGAAAGGTCTTAAACTCATGTCATGCATCCAAGCTAGCAAGTATCTCCGCAAGGAATACAGAGCTTTCTTGGCCAACATTGTAGTAGTGGAGAAGGAAAAGAAAAAGAAGGCCGAAGTTAAAGATGTTCCAGTGGTCCGTGAATTTCCTCAGGTGTTCCCTGATGATCTTCCTGGACTACCGCCAAGTCGTGATATCGACTTTCGTATCGAACTTATTCCTGGAGCTAACCCTGTTGCCAAAGCCCCTTATCGACTCGCGCCATCCGAAATGAGGGAACTCTCGAACCAACTCCAGGAATTACTTGAAAAAGGCTTTATTCGCCCGAACACTTCTCTTTGGGGCGCGCCAGTCCTTTTCGTTAAAAAGAAGGATGGGTCGTTCAGGATGTGCATCGAATATCAGGAGTTGAATAAGCTAACCGTCAAGAACCGTTACCCTTTGCCTCAAATCGATGACTTATTTGATCAGCTGCAAGGCGCCATGTGTTTCTCGAAGATCGATCTACGTTCGGGCTATCATCAATTGCGCATTCAAGAGGAAGACATCCCCAAAACCGCTTTTCGTACTCGATACGGCCATTATGAATTCGTTGTTATGCCTTTTGGTTTAACTAACGCACCCGCGGTTTTCATGGATCTGATGAATCGCGTGTGTAAGCCATTTCTAGACCGTTTCGTCATCGTGTTCATTGACGATGTCTTAATCTATTCTAAGTCGAAGACCGAACACGCGCAACATCTACGTTTGGTTCTCGAGCTACTCCAGGGGAATCAACTCTATGCCAAGTTCTCCAAGTGTGAATTCTGGCTAGAGGAGGTTCAATTTATGGGTCACATCGTTAATAGTCAGGGTATTCATGTCGATCCCGCGAAGATTGAAGCAGTTAAGAGTTGGATTACGCCTAAGAACTCGTCTAAAGTTCGTTCTTTTCTCGGACTAGCGGGCTATTATCGACGATTTATCGAAGGATTCTCTAAGATCGCTGTGCCGCTTACCGCCCTTACCCATAAAGACAAGTCTTTTGTTTGGGGAACCGAACAAGAGTCTGCCTTTCAAACCCTCAAACATATGCTTTGCAATGCTCCTATTCTCACATTTCCCGACAGAAACAATGATTTCATTGTCTATTGTGATGCTTCCAACCTTGGTCTTGGTTGTGTTCTCATGCAACGGGACAAGGTTATTGCTTACGCATCTCGTCAGCTCAAAATCCACGAGAAGAACTATACAACCCATGATCTCGAGCTAGGCGCAATTGTTTTTGCATTGAAGATTTGGCGACACTACCTGTATGGTACCAAGTGTACGATCTTCACCGATCACAGGAGTTTACAACACATCTTTAATCAGAAAGAGCTTAACATGCGTCAACGCCGATGGGTAGAACTTCTTAACGATTACGACTGTGAGATTCGTTATCACCCAGGCAAGGCAAATGTTGTTGCCGACGCGCTCAGCAGACGGAGTTATTTGCTCAGTATTCGCAATATCCAAGCCCAGCATGATCTCGAAACCCTCATCCGCGAAGCCCACAATGCTTGTTTTAATGAACACACTTTGAAGAAAGAGAGGATTTATCACAATGGAGCTCAGCTTGTAAGCAAAGCAAATGACATTTTTTATTATCTGGATCGAATTTGGATCCCTAAGCAGACCGATTTCCGAAAGATTATAATGGACGAAGCCCACAAATCCCGGTATTCTATTCATCCCGATGCCGATAAAATGTACCAGGATATTCGTTACAAGTATTGGTGGTCGAGCATGAAACGGGATATTGCTCTCTATGTTGGAAGTTGCCTAACTTGTGCAAGAGTTAAGGCTGAACATCAACGACCTTTTGGCTTACTCGAACAACCTCCAATCTAAATATGGAAGTGGGAGAGTATAGCTATGGATTTCATAACCAAACTTTCGCCCACGCCATCAGGTCATGACAGCATTTGGGTCATAGTTGATCGTCTGACCAAATCAGCCCACTTCTTGCCAATACGGGAAGACTACAAGGTAGAACGACTAGCCCGAATCTACACCGACGAGATCATTTGTAATCATGGTATGCCTCGTGACATCATTTCAGATCGTGACGCTCGGTTTACTTCGAGGTTGTGGGAAACGTTTCAAGCAGGTCTTGGTACGTCGCTTAACATAAGTACCGCATTCCATCCTCAAACCGACGGACATACTGAAAGAACGATCCGTACTCTTGAAGACATGCTCCGTGCATGTGTCATAGACTTTGGTGGTAGTTGGAACGAATACCTACCATTAGTCGAATTCTCATACAACAACAGCTATCATGCCAGCATCCAAATGGCACCATTCGAGGCCTTATATGGTAGAAGATGTCGATCGCCTATTGTGTGGCACGAGATCGGTCACTCGCAACTAACCGGTCCCGAGTTACTACAAGAAACGACTGACAAAATCCTCCAGATTCGAGACAGCTTGTCGAAAGCCAGGGATAGACAGAAAAGTTACGCTGATAGAAGACGCAAGCCCATTGAATTTGACGTTGGCGACTACGTACTCCTAAAGGTATCACCTTGGAAGGGTGTGGTCAGATTCGGCAAGAAAAGGAAACTAGAGCCTCGATATGTTGGACCTTTTAAGATTCTGGAAAGGATCGGAAAAGTCGCCTACAGACTCAAACTACCGGAGGAACTTAGTAACGTCCACCCGACTTTCCATGTGTCAAACCTCCAGAAATGCCTAGCTGATCATGATCTGATTGTACCTCTCGAGGACCTTCAAATCAACGAAACGCTGCATTTCGTGGAAAAGCCTGTCGAAATCATGGATCGCCAGACCAAGCAACTCAGACGCTCGTGCGTCCCTATCGTGAAAGTCCGATGGGAGGGCAAACGAGACGCAGAGTTTACTTGGGAACTCGAAAGTGACATGAAGGCTTAGTACCCGCAGTTGTTTAAATAAAGATCTGAAGCGAGAAATTAGTAAGATCATTCATGGTGATGTGCAGCTTTCAGCCTAATTTCGGGACGAAATTCCCTAAACAAGGGGAGGCTGTAACACCCCGTGTTTTCGAATGTCAAAGTCAAAGTCAAAGTCCAAGTCAAGTTTGACTTCTTGACTGTAATTAGTCTATTTTATGTTTTGTATTATGTGGAGTAAGTGTTGTCAATCAGAGAAATCAAAGTAATTAAATGTCTAATCAACGCGAAACGATTTACGACTGTGAATAGTAGGAAGTAACAATGCGATAAAGTTAACCAATCAATAATCAAGCTAATCGAATCATCAATCGAACTCGAAACTCGAATTATGTGAATTTGCTGTTATTATACGTGTGTGTGTGCCTTATGTGTTACCTGTGCGTGTTTACTTTATGTTATGTGTGGTGATCAATCGAATCGAAACTCGAAACTCAGTCGAACTCAATCGAAATCGAATATGGAATGTAGATGCTTGTATGTAGATATAGTGGTTGGGACTAAAACTAATTTGAATAGGAAACTCTATCGTACTCGTATCGTCTTCGATCGAAATCGAAATATCAAAAATCGTCGCACCGAACACTCGAAACAGGTTGTGGATCGATCAGGCTCCTAGCCGATCGAACAGCCCAGCCGATCGGACAGACCGTCCGATCGAGCAGGCTGTCCGGTCGTGATGCCTGGCCGATCGGTCAGCCCTTTCCTCTTTGGGAAGCCTATAAATAGGCAAGTCATTGTCATTGTTTCCACTTTTGGAAACCCTCGGACCGACCAGCTCGTGCTCCCCTTCTTTTCTCAGATTTCTTCCGATTTCGGTAAGTTTTCATCCTAAATCTTATACTTTCTTGATCAATACATGCTCCTACACCTTTCTTTATTTCAAATCTTGCTTTCTAACCGTGAAATCATCGAGATCTAAGGATTCTAGGATGATGTCATCATGGTGTTCTTCAAGAACTTCATGTTTTGGCCTCAATCCACCAAGAATCACTTGGATCTAGCCGATTTCCACATAAACAAACTAAGATCTATCACAGATCTGAACATTTACATGGTGTGAAGGATTGAAAGTAGGATTTCCAACTTTCTTTCAACTCTTTTACACTCAATGCCTTCAAACCCGTAGAAACGGAGCTTGAGCCAACTCACCAATCATTCTAATGGTCAAGTGGTTCAAGATTCGGATTCTATCCACGAGATTCACCGATTTCGGGTTAAACTATAAACTCCGTTCCGAACCGTTCACCGGCCGGACTTGGGTGATTCCTGACCGAGCAGGGGAAACAAGTAAGAACGAAGGTGCCATGGTTCAACTCGTTGTCAAAATATCTCAACATAACGTCAAACAAACAGAACAGCCAAGTGTTAGACGAACAGGCCGACCAGGTCAGGATGCTGACCGATCGAACAGGCTGTTCGAACGAACTGCCCAACCGATCGGACATGTCAGCCGATCGACCAGGCCAGCCGATTGGCTAGCACATGGCCCCACACATGACAATTTCATGATGTATAGTATTGAACGAAGTGATGTTCGATCGAACGAGCTATTCGATACCATTACTCATCGGATCATGAGATACTATGCTTCAACCCTTAATCGATTTTGCAACTCGTTTGACGTATTGGAATGCCACCCGATCGAACATGTTGTTCGATCAGGTGACATCCTGCTGAGGACTACTACTGAAGTGTCTAACCGATCGGTTAAGTCGACCGATCGAACAGGCCGTTCGATCGATCGACCTGAAAGGCAAGAACACTTCAATGTTCTCAAATACTACAACGCAAACTTCAAAAGGTCAAGCCATCATACACAAACACATCCTACTCAAAGGAAGAAACAATCCACTCGAACAGTCCAACCGATCGAGCCTATCGGCCGATCGAACAGGCTGTCCGAACGGACTTTCTAACCGAACGAACAACCCGTTCGATCGAACCTACAGTTCGATCGACCAGGCTGTTCGACCCAACATCACTAACCTGTAACACGTAAAATGTTACTCATCGTTATGCTATCGAACCATTCAGGCTAACCCTACTCTCAAGCGCTCCCTTCAATCCATCAACCCATCGCTGTGAGTATACTCGAACCCTTTTTGCTTTAGCACTTTTGGGTGTTACATACTTTACTTATCTAAAATCACAAACGAACAAACTACTCAACTATTTAAACGCTAACCGTTCTGCATGTATTACGTGACTAAATGAATGCTTGTTGTTATGTTTACACGTGGAATGCTGTCTACCTGCCTTAACGACATAGTACTATAGTTTGGACTCAGCACCCGTTCACACGAGGGTTGTTAAGGACAATTACTTGCATGGATTACAGTGGTAATCATGTATTGCGAACTGTCTCGGACAGTCAACCCGCAGTCATTGGTATCGATAGATCCACGTCGATAATTAACATGCTTTGTTTTCCTCTGTGTACGTGCTGGTTATGCGTAAACTATTTCGAACTCTATATGCTATTATCAAACTTGTATGCTCACCTTACATTTCATGTATTGACTTTATTTTAACGTATGTGACAGGCATATAGGATGCTTAGCTGCTAGGAAGGCGAGCTAGGAATAAGCGTCTAGAGCATAGTTGTCTGTAGATCTTGCAGATTGAGTCTCTAGAAGCATTTGAACAATATTTATACTTTTATTTAAATCTGAGTTGTCGGAACAGTATATTTGACAAGATGTTTGTCTATAATAACTTGTTTTATTATTTAGGATACGGTATGGGACGTATTATTTAAACTAAATAGTAATGATAGTTGTTGTGGAAACTTCTGGACAATCTGTTTCGCTCAGTGCCATGCCCCAATGATTCCGCCATCGGTTGGGGTGTGACAGTTCGAGTGATTCCGTAACCTTGTTTAGCAAACAACGACCCTTATACACACTTATAGAAGGTTATAATCAAACTCAGATTTATTTATCACCCAAAGCATCAACGACTAACAAGACTAAATCCTACATCATGCGAATATCAAAACCCTAATAAAGGTACGAACGCAGATGTGATCATAACCTCAATCAAACATGAATTCCAGCCATTAGCATTACATGTAATCATCATATCAATAGAATATCAATACTATACATCATCCCTTTCATCACAATTAGAAAAATTCAATCCAGAACAAAAGCCCTAGTTACTAATCGAACACTTATACGACCAATTCCACATTAAAACACAGTTTCTAGCAACCTAGCATACAAGTATTCTCACAAACACCAAGGATTAATTAGGCAACAAAAACACAGCCATGTACGAACATAACTTAAAACCCCAAAACAAATAACAACGCTAACCGAAGAAAGATGCGAGAGAGAGAGATAGAGCTCGAACGAGGGAGAGGGTTGCGATGGAGGGGAAGTAGTGGGGGGGGGTCTTGCTGCAGTCGCACATCGAGTGGAGAAGGAGGGAGTGTTAGGGTTTCCTTTTTTTATTCACAAAACACCGTACGCATACATACATGTATGCACGACACACAAAGGGTTGGGTTTGCACAGTTTGGGCTTTTGTCGCCATAATGGGCTGATAACAATGTTGATTACAGGTCCCAAACTCTACATACTCATAACTCTCAAGTATGTATGTATATATTATGAAGGTGAAGATATAGTGTGCAGATAATGAAAAAACTGCTGTGATATATTTGATATTCAAAGAAAGGGTTACAATATTCATTAAACAAAAGCCAATATATAGCCATACAATACGTGCGAATATAAAAAGGAATAAAGTAATATTCTACCCTAAAGAACCGTACAACCTAAAACAAATTCTTTCTCTAAACGACAATGTGCACAAACGTACACTTTCACCAAACTCGGTCAAACCCATTAAGTTGTGCCACTCCTATTTTTCAAGTCAACCAAACGAACTAGATGATCCATAAACATCACCCATGACCCGTTCGAACTCCTAACCAATTGACCCGTACCCGTGATCCGTTTTACGAGCCGTTACCCGTGAACCGTAAACAACCGATTAATCCAACAATCACCCCTTAATCGGTTTGTTCACACCGCTCGTTTACGCACCCGAATCACTGTTTTTTTCCCGAACCATCACGACTTGCACCGGACACCCGATCTTCACCTCGATCACATCCAAAGTCTCCCATTTCAACCCAAATCAATTTCACCAAACTTATAACATGTAACATGGCATCCCATTTGAACCGTCCATTCACATCTTGACTCATCACGGATCGATGACCTCTACACGGTCACATCCGAGTCACCCGATTTGAACTCGAACGCCATTATCTTGACTCTCGTACCTTTTCCCAATCAAACTTGTTCCAAGAGGCCTCTCCACCGACCAAGAAAAAAAGCCACCTGCTTATTACGTTTTCTATCAACTGCTTAACGAACCGAACCCAAAGCCAACTGCTTTGATGGATCCCTTACGCCCGTTTTTCACGTACCTACACCGGTCTACACTTATCACGAAACAATGATCAAGGCACCTGCGAAACATTCTGCTATTGTCACCAATGTATAACAGATGCACAAACCCGCAACTAACATCCGAACAGCTTTGAACCTTCTTTTGATCACTATTAACAGCCCCGGAACACAAGTGTTTATCACCAGTCACCCCCGTCATCTCAACCAGTACGTCTACCACAACAACGGCCTACCGAAAACACCATCACGCCTCCGTCTTCTTCTGTTAATCAGTCCTGAACCAGCCTAGAAAACTGATGTCGGTCACCCCGCTGTCATACCGGCACTTACCCGAAACAACGGTCGAACCGAAACACCTTTCTATTTCCGTTTAACGCTGCAACACAGTCCCGAACAACCCGTTTTCCTGCTGCGGTTGCCCTGCAGCGACGGGCTAGACCCTTTTCACGAAACCGACTCTCAAACCGGCGTTCCCGTCTTCACGAGCGCCCTAGGCTATGATACCAAATGTTAATTACAGGCCCCAAACTCTACACACTCACAACTCTCATGTATGTATGTATATATTATGAAGGTGAAGATATAGTGCGCAGAGAATGAAAAAACTGTTGTGATATATTTGATATTCAAAGAAAGGGTCACAGTATTCATTAAACAAAAGCCAATATATAGCCATACAATACGTGCGAATATAAAAAGGAATAAACTAATATTCTACCCTAAAGAACGGTACAACCTAAAACAAATTCTTTCTCCAAACGACAACGTGCACCAACGTACACTTTCACCAAACTCGGTCAAACCCACTAAGTTGTGCAACTCCTATTTTTCAAGTCAACCACACGAACTAGATGATCCATAACCATCACCCCTGACCCGTTTGAACTCCTAACCAATTGACACGTACCCGTGATCCGTTTTACGAACCGTCACCCGTGAACCGTAAACAACCGATTAATCCAACAAACAAGAGGGAGGTGGAGGTTCGGTTTTTGGTTTGAGGTTGGACCGAGACTCAAGGGATGGAGTAAGAGTGACGGGTTAAGTCATGTAAATGAGTCTCGTTTCCAACTTATAAGTTTCGTTTACAAAGGAAGCATTTAGATATATATTAGTGTAAAATTTGATAATTTAAATTCAACATGTGACGTATAAAAGTTGCGTGTAACGAAACAAAATTTATAAGCGCGAAAACCAAGGATGCTAACCTCAAAAGTACGGGTTGTCACACATGAAACCAATAAAATTCAACCTGAAAGATAGAGATAACATATAGCCAGTGTAACACAGAATGGATATTATTAATTTAACTTGCAACTCCAATCTTGTAAGCTCAAATCTAATACGAAATAGGCAATCTTATTATAAAAACAAACTTTAAGCAACATGTTGGGGTAGTGGTTTTCCCCTCTTTCTCTCTTTCTGTTCATTGGTTTTCTTTCTGCTACCAAGAGTTGTTGAGTGGCTTTTCAAGCAATGCTGATAGATACACCTCTCGTAGCTCTGCCCCCCTGTCCAATTTCCTCCCTGCCACCCACTTTAATTTAGAAAATCCAATGCTTTCAATAAGTGGGGTGTAAACATCTTCAAGTTGATCTTCTGCACAGAAGAAATGATCAAGCCAAAACAGCCCACCCGGCCTAAGAACCCGATATACATCGTAAAGCAAGAAATGTAGCAACGTGGTGGGTATCCAGTTACTCAAAACATGCATTGAGTGGACTATATCTAGAGTGTTATCAAAGAAAGGAAGTCTTTGGGAAATGCTTATGTACATAGGTACAACACCTCTTGATGCTATAAAGCTATTGAAAGGACCATTTAAATTCATGGAAGTTGTTATTATAGTTATATTCCGTTCTCTCATTCTTACTGCAAAAGTGGCCACCCCCCCTCCGATATCTAGACCTATCCTGATCGTCCCTGGTTTCCTGACTGCCAACACATCATCGATCGCAAAGTCAATACCACCTCGGTTGTTAGATTCAACCCACCTAGTCTTCTCTCTACCTCCAAGATCAAAACAGTCTTTACAGTCATCAAACCCTTTTTGGTTTCGTTTGCGATTGATTAAGCACGAGTAATTCTTGCAAGTATACGCGGTCCAGACGACCGATGAATCGGATGGTGTGGACCAGAAGCATTCTGGAGTAGGGTAAGGTTCAACATACTGCACCTGTGCAGCTGGGCGGCATCGTCTACGGGGTAGTGGCTCACACCCTTTGAGGAGCAGTTTTTGTGCTAAAAGTTCATCATCTGGACAGGATCCATTCACCTTATACGACATGTATTGTCGAATTTCATCACGAAAAAGGTTACATAAGCTCCCAACTGGAGGGTATAGCTTATCTGAGTCAAAGTTAGAGTTCATTCCAAAAGGGAGGTCTTTTGGTGATGTAAAGGCTATAAATTCAGGTGGAAGGTCTGATGGTGGTGGACTTGTGTTATGATCAGTAGTAACGAGTAGGTTTCCGGTAGGGTTTAATGAACAAGATGCGTACAAAGAGGTGGAGATGAATAATGTTAAGAGATTTGATGACAAAAGGATGAAAAGATAGAACAAAGTCACTGATAGAGAACGGGTGCAATGAGGGGAATCCATGGTTAACAAGAAAGATGAAGTTTCTTTTTTCTTTAATTAGTTACAAAAAAAATGAAATTGGAAGTATCTAACAAAAATAGTGATCTGACTAACTGACTATCAGTTAATGAAATGTATATATGATTGATTATTATATTTGTGAAGAAAGAATCTATTGGAAAAAAAAGAGCAGGTATCATTTTTATGTACTTTTCATATATGAGTATGCGAAGCAGGTATGGGGCTAGTAGGTCAACCCCCAGGTAGATTCAACGCATGCGAGTCCAACAAATAAATGTGTAAAATCATCAGAAAAAAAAAAAAAAAGAAAAAATCGAACCTGTTGAGTCATATTGTAGGACCGTGTTTCGGGACCGAAACCATGATTAGTGTGAGATTAGTTCAAGACATGAGAGATTAGAGATAGATAAACACAACTTCTTTGTATTAATCGGTAGTATAACATTACAAATCGGTCCGATTACAAGATAACCGAACTAATACCAAAGGAGTATACATCCGGGGAGAAACCAAAGTGTGAACTCTCAAATGAGCTCACCCACACTCTCTAACACTCTCAAGTGCAAATGAAAGACAAGGGGTGGTATTTATAGTCACACCCACTTCACTTGCACACACACACGGTCAAACCCATAATCCTCTCGTTTGACCACTTCAAACGAGCGGGTCAATACACATTTGTTTGACCGTTTTACTAACTATTACATAATCAACATAAAATACAAACTAAACTATTCGAACAGCATCGGACACAAAAGTTGCACCAACAAATTCCCCCTTGTCCGTTGCTGTCGAATACTGAAAATGCAACTGCAATCAATCTTCAGTCAAGTATTTATCTTCTCTGTGTTAACAAATTCCCCCTTGACCGATGATCCAGGTAAGTAGTATCTTGACACTCCTTGTATAATATTTCCCCCTTAAAGTACGCATATCCGTGTTGGGTGTCGTGCAATTTCCTCACAAGGCTCAATTGACCGATCTTCCGCTGATCTTCCAATACTCCAACCGGCATTTGATAAGGGTTCCATTCTTTAAGAACTGCATTAAGTCTTCATAAGAACTTTATTTCATTGAAGCATACTACATTGGTAGAGATTTCTGGTCAACTGTCTTCTGTAAACCATCTTTGTGGAAACGACCAAGTAATGCACTTTAATCTTCAGCATCAACACTCAGGAAAGTCAGCTAGACCAAGTGTATCCCTTGCAAGCTCAACCAAACAGCACGCTTAGTTGAACTACATCCAGATCTCATTGTCTCGCCTTTGTGAAGTTGACCAAGTAAAGCACTACGGATCTTCAGCATCAGTACTCAGGATGTCAGCTTGACCAAGTACATCGTTTGGAAACTCAACGAATTGAGTTACCCCCAGATCCCTTTAAAATCTCAAAGAGACATCAAACCCAAAACCGAATCCTGCAGGTCTTCAGCTTTGAACTATCAGCTTTCATAAAGATTCCCCCAGGTCTTCAGTGAACAACGCTTTGAAACTATCGTCGACTTTAGATACCTGTATGTTTCCGTGCAAAACCCTTCACGCTGGCTGGAGAATTAATTAAAATCCTCAAATATGTGTTCGTGCAAAACATTCCACACCGAACCGTTTGTATCACAAGAAAATCACAAACTCTACCACCTGTGATTGCGTTTAGAAATTTACCGAAGAAATTCAACATATGAAAAATTTTTATCCCCCCATTTCTTTGGTAAGATCTCTAAACCTTAACAGATTCTCTCCACTTCAAAGAAACTATCGTCAATTTCAAAGAACAAATTCTCTCCACTGAGTAGAATTTATCTTCAAATGTTCACCAATTCCCTCCACTGAGCGGAACTGTCGTCAATCTTCACTGAATGTTCTCGGTTTTCCGAAAAATCATGAAAATGACTTTCTTCTTTGCATATTCTAGTTGAAAAAGAAAGTCCCCTAGCACCCCGTATCATCCTACTTGTATCCCTCCAAAGACTTTGTGAACTCGTTAGGACCAGTATTGACATTCCAAGTTCATTAAATCGTTACCAAATGCGAGAATATAACCATAAACAAAATGCTTTCTTCTTTGCATATTCTAGTTGATAAAGAAAGTCCCCTAGCACCCCGTAGGACCCGACTTGCATCCCTCCAAAGACTTTGTGAACTCGTTAGGACCGGTATTGGCATTCCACGTTCATTCAATTGTTTCCAAATGCGAGAACATGACAATAAACAAAATGCTTTCGAACATTTACGAATAACCGATAACAACATAAACATTGACGTGCGGAAGTAAACATATTGTTTTTGGTTTTTGGCCCATAGTAGTCAAGTCACCAAATTTGACGTTTGCATCGGTAACCGTGACTACCCCATGTTTTAAAGAAAATCATGTTTTCATCATGCCTCATCATCCCGCGTGCTCCCGGACCTGTACGAATTTGGCGTTGACATTTAGAAGCACGGTTCAAATAAACTTCGCGAACACCCGACCCCACTTTGCAACTCACGAATAGAGACGGGTCCACGACTCGATGTCTCATCTAGAACATTCGTTCCAATAGAGCCTATAATAAATTGGCCAATCAAATAGGCCCAATACACTTGAAGGTTATTTAAAACAGTGTAACGGATCCATTATCATAGCCCAATGGACCAGCTCAACAGACCACTTCAAGTGACCCAACATCAAGACCCAAAAGACAAATTAAGGCTCCTGAACGTTTTCGAGATGGAATGCACCAGAACTAAAGAAGTCAAAGCCACTTTGCATTATCTCCACTTTTCCTTGGATTTTCGTGGCCCAAAAACAAAAAAAAAAAAACAAAAAAAAAAAAAAACTTAATGCTTCCCACAAGCAGATCACGACAAGAACATGTTATTCCAATTTTGGGCCCATTATGCAATCTAGAAGGAAATATTCAACCCAAAAAAAAATCAATGTTCACAATAATTCTGCACATCCATTATTATATATCAGGTGGGCCCAAGAAACACCATTCCAAACCTAGCTGAACTTTTCCTTTCAGCCGACAACATCAACTTCCTGACCTCCTTGTCTTTCTCTTCGATACACACCTCCAAACTCTACAAATTCCACATTCAGCTGCCACGAACATCACAGCCAGCCGCTGATATCATCTTCCAGCTGATGTCTCTTCTTCTTCTACGATACCCAACATCAGCCATCATCAAACATTGTACAGCCGCTCTTATCATCTCTGTCTTCCTCTCTCTCTCTACGATTAACAACACCAGGCGCATTACTGGAAAAATAACATCTGATCATCTTCAACCGCCCGACACCTTTTATCTCCCAACATTTTCAACCTTCTTGCCACCATAACAACAGCCGATGCATCAATCTGTAGACGACAAAACATAAGCAACCGACGAAACATCTCGACGAAAGTTCATTAGCCGACGAAGGTCATGAGACGACGAAACATTCATGGCGAAACACCATGTCTGACGAAAGACATCAGGTGTTTCGTCATGTATGTTCAACAGGTGTTTCGTCATGTGTCTTCAACAGGTATTTCATCATGTGTCTTCAACAGTGTCACACGCTGGCTTTTGCGGAAGCGTGGATTATTTGGTGTGACTTCTTAATACCATAGCAACAATCATAACAATGCTATATGAAAATAAAACACAAGATGTTCATCCATTCCTTAAGTTTAATACTACCACAACAACATTGTTTGAAAATGTCGACACTTAGGATGAATTACAAACCATACTTGTTTTAAAACGTGTTCATAAGACACCACAAAAGACTTTAAGTAAAACGAGGTTTGGAGACATGTGACCCGTCCAGGAAAGGGTTACACCTCCCAAACCCTACGACCCTGCATGACATCTTTATTAGCACGCAGCTTGACACCTATGCAGACACTTGCCAGATCCGATCAGTTCCCTGAAATACATGTAGTTTGAAAAATCAACAAAAGTTGAGCAAGTTCATGTGTATGTGAGTATGTATAAACCTTTATATATGAAAGTCCCTGGTAAGTAGCAATAAGGAAAAAAGAGATCACCAATGGGTTGCAAAGCCACTAGTATGTGTGAAGTGGTCGGGGAAAACTCAAACCTAGTGGAGTTGCACCGGGCTTCCGGGTGTAAGACACAATCACCTCTATTGGCCACCCCGGCCTCATGTGTGTGGGCTCGCTACACCCAAATAGATCTATCACTCATGTCCCTCGGTCCTACTACGAGGATTAATGGCTTTAAGTGTCACGCCCACCACTCACATGATCTAAGTTGTATGCCCTCCTTAAGCTAACCATACCATGTATAAAAATGTCTGTAATAATTTTAACATGTATTTCACCCCCGAAGTTATAAAACTGAAAACAGTTAAGAGAAAAGGGGGACATGAACTCACAGTAGTGCGTCTCCTGAATCGTATCGTCAACTCAAACTTGGTCCGCTACACGACAGCCTACAACGTACTATTGTCTATTAGACGAACAGGTCGTGCCTTGCTTTTGTATTTACGAGTTTGAATTACGTTACTTTGTTATTATTCCAAGTCATAATTTCTTGTTAACATAATAATAATAATTTTAACTTAAGTTTTATTTTTAGGGTTTTGGAATAATAGTTAGGCAACTATTTCGTATTCATACTTCTCAAGTATTTTATATGTGTATTTCTTTCCCAAGGATGAGGCTATTTATACATGTATTTTGGTGGTTCTGAAAATAATATATTTTTAAGTTACACTTAGAAAAATATATTTAACACATTTGTCGAATTAATGTAGTCCCAAAATATATATTTTTCCCAAAAATAATATATTTTCATTCATTGTACCAAAATAATATTTACCCGAAAATATATTCGTAGAAGTATTTTTCCGGAGTTGTAAATGTGATGGTATTTTGCTAAGTTGCATTATTTTGCCCTAAATGATATAACTAGTTCACAAAATAAACAAATAATCACACAAGCGTTTTAGTATAAAATATATATTCTAAATATATATTTATCCATTTTTATTTAAGAAAATCAACCTCCGACACTTGTATTTTGTTACAAAAATTATGGCAAAATTTATATTCGAAACACAAGTTATAAAATATACTTGTAGCACTTGTTTGGAAAAATATTTTCTAAGTGTTGGAATTTTTAGAAAATTTCGCTAGAGTTTCCTTTGTAAACGGAGGTGTCCATGCTTATTAGCATATTATTTTCTTTTCAAAAGTTCATTCAATCAATCACAACAAATTATCAAACAACATTACACTAACCAAGTGCAAAAACAATGCACTTTACATAATAACATGAACTTGGTTTTTGGTAAAAACGCATAGTAACTTGGTAAAGCTTTTAGTGGGCTTAGTTACCTTCCAAAGTGTAATTATTTCTTAAAAAATCATTTTCTTAAAAGAATTTAGTGTTTACAACTTGTAAACAATTTTTACAGAAATTGACCTTTTGAACTCTTCTTGTAAATAAAATGTTTTCACACTTATTTTATGTTCAAAAATGGTGTAAGCGTGTGTAAAAATCATGATCTTCCAACAACCGATTCTCTAACTTGGTTTGTTTACAAAATCTTTTATAAAACTTGAATCTACATGATCATCATCTTAGTTGTTTAATTATATTTCAAGAAAAATTATTTTCTTCCAAGTTCATGTTTAAACTAGAAGGTGATTATCTCATGTATCACATAATCACCTTCCTCGTCCTGTTAAGTCATGTTTCTAACATCACCTAACAATCTCCATATGGTGACTAACATCACACAACCAAGAATCATCATACAATCAACAACATGTTCACGACAACATTTTACTATCAATATTTCATCTTCAAGTAAACTTTTATGTAAAGCTTCATGTTCATATTTTTATTTCTTGTTCTTTAGTGTTTTAAGCATACTCATCATACTACCACTTTTAGCCATGAAACAAGATGAATCAAGAGTTTAACAAGAACTTACTACTAGCACAAGGGCTAGGGATGATTCTAGTGAAGAAGATGATGAAAAATGATGGTGAAAAGCAAGAAACAAAGCTCCTTGAAGTTCCACAAGTTGCAAGCTTCCTTGAATCACCTTCTAGTCTAGAATGAAGCTTAGAAATGGATGAAGATGGTGGTGAAATGGTGAAGGTGGTGGCGGTTGTGTGTGGCTGAGAGAGAGAGAGAGATATGTGAGTGAGGGAGTGGTGAACTTATGATGAGGTTTTGATCATGTAAGAACAAGCAAGATCTAATATAAAATTAAGATTAAATCCAAGAGAATATGTGAAGTATGGTGGAGATGATTTGTGGGTCCACTTGGGACCGAATTTGGTTAGGGGGGGGGGGGTTAAAGGTAAAAATTTGCAACTATATGGTAAAGGTAAGTTAGATTTCAAGTAACATGATTTCATATATTAGTTAGTTGACATTTAGGGGGTGTTATGGTGTTCAGGGATCATGACTAGCCAAGATATATTTAAATAATGTATTTGACAAAAATTTAGTGTCCCGGGTAATGTCCGGTTATCCGGTTAGATACCGTCCCGTTAAAGTGTTTAATTAGTCCGTAAAGTGTCTTTTATATACATTTTTGTAACACTTTTAATTCCCGGCACTTAGTAAAGCATACAGGACCATTCTGCCATATTTTTGGCACACTACTAGCATATTAAATGCTGAGTTTTTGCTGAAAATGCAGAATTCTACACTTAAAGTGTGTTTTAGGCACTACCCGGCACTTTAACTATCACCTAGTGACACAATTTTATGGTCCTTACTTCCCTACACTCCATACTAGTGTAATATCATGTCCCCGGCTCATACTGGCCTAGAAATATTGTATGTCCATGTGCTGGCATTGTCAGCATGTTTCTGAATTATTCGTTCAGTGTGCTAACTGTGCTTTGTGCATTAAGTATGTCACTAAAGTTTGTGTGTAATAAGTGGAGTGACAGTATGAGATATGATGCATATGTATGTATGATACAAAAATCATAAAGCAGTTTAAATTGTCAGTTGAAATCAAGCACAATCATTAAGCATATAATTAAGATTAATTAATTGTACGGTACCTGTAATTGTGAGGGTTGTCACATTCTCCCCCCGTTAAGAAAATTTCGTCCCGAAATTTTAGGTTCTGCTTCTAGTTGCAGGGGTCTTGGGGAACAAATGTGGGTATTTTTCCTTCATTCGATCCTCACGTTCCCATGTGAATTCTGGGCCATGTCGTGCATTCCATCAAACCTTGACGAGTTTGACACTACTCCTGCGTGTTTTGTTAACCTTCCAATCCGTAACCTCGACTGGTTCTTCAGTAAAGTGGAGTATGTCGTCAACATGAACTTCGTCAGCAGAAATGACTGTTGTTTCTTGAGTTGGACTCTTTTTCAAATTTGATACATGGAATGTATCGTGAATGCCATTAAGTTCAGCAGGTAAATCCAACTTGTAGGCTACGAGACCAATCCTTTCCAGGATTCTAAATGGACCAATGTATCTGGGGTTCAATTTCCCACACTTCCCGAAGCGTGCCACACCCTTCCAGGGTGTGACAACTGTGTTCTATAATCGTGGTTCAATGTAAAACAATGTTAGTTATTAGTAAAACAATGTGCTTTGGTGTTATTATATGTGTTTTTGGGTTATTATGTGTGTATTTATGTTTGGTGATTTTTTTTCAATTTGATTCGATTCCAATTTCAAGCTCTAAATCGCTTTTTGGAAGGTTATACGCGCGCCAATGCGTAAATATAACCAGTTCAATGCAACGAACACTCCGAAATAGTGAAATAGGCTTAACATACCTTAAATAACCTCCACATAACTTAGAAATAAGTTCTGGATGGTTTTGTGTGTTGAAATCAAGTTTGTTCGATCGCAGGGACTATTTGTGTCAAACTGCGAAACTATACCGATTTGTGTAGTAACGAACATTCCGAAACTTGATCATAAGTTAAACATACCCTAAATAACCTTTACATAGCTTAGAAATAGGCTTTGAGGTGTTTAGTGCGCAAAAATAAACTTATTTGATCAATAGGGGCAAAAAGCGTCAAAAAGTGCATAAGTTTGCATTTTCGCGCATATCTTACGTTCTGAATATATCCGGACATCCAAAAAAATTTATGAAATCATTAAAATATTTTATTTTAGTGATTGGCATGATAAAATTCCATTCGTCGCGTAATTTGGATCGTTTTTGCGTTCGTTACGACTTCCGTCGTAATTAACCGAATAACGCAACCGTACGGCCAAACGAACGGACATCCGTGATGTCTTTGAGCATATTTTAAGTTCCCTATACTTTAACATCATTTTAGAGCCTTGAAATGAGGTTAAAGGGGTTTAAAAGTGCCAAAAAAATCAAGTTTTACAAGTGTAGGGACCATTTTTGAAATTTCTGGCAGATACATTGAACTTGGTCCATTTTTTTTAGGCATCCATGGTATTTCAAAACAATGTGCCACACATGGATGGTTTTGATCCTTGTTTTGCAATACCATTTGATGGTTTTAAGTATTCCCATGGTTTTGAAAACCATGTGCCCACATGTAAGGTCTAGATCAAAGCACGTTTTTCGACGAACGATCTTAACGGTACTTGAATTCCTATAAATACCCAAACCCATTTCACTCCCAAAGCACACTTGAATCTGATTTTGGCTCTCTAAGTTGAAGTTTATGCTTCATACCTGAGAGTAAATCGGATCAAGAGCTTGCGGGGACCTTCTGTAAGTATTCTTTCGTTCTTTTCATTCGTTTCTATCGTTAAAGTCAAACTGTGTTTGACTTTCTGCTTTGACCGGATTATGATCAACGCGAAGTTCGTTTGAACTTCATAACGTGAGCGTAATCACAATGGTTATAGTCCCTAGTAACTATACCTACTGATTACCACGTTATCTAGGCTCAGTGACGAGTCGTAGCTTCGACCAGAATGCGTTTTCTCGCGTATTTTGTAACCAAGCTACTTTTAGGTATCAAAACCGTTTTTTTTTATACCAAACCTATTTTCTAACTTAACTAAACATGTTTCGACATGTTTAGCTCGTCACTTTTTAGATTAGTGCTTGTGTAAAGTCGTAAGTTAAGCGGACTAAACACCCGCCTAGACTTTCAAACACGACCCGTTTGGTCGATCATTAGGATTCGACCAAACATGTTTAGTGCCTTCCTAGGTTATACCTTATGGTCACCTAGTTTTAAGTAGTTTTATGATAAGTAGTTTATATGCCTTAGGTAAATTACCAAAATACCCTTTCCATGCATAATTGGTAATTAGCATATGTAACCTAAGCTTTTTCCACGTAACTGATTATGTAACATATTTAAACATAAAGAGGCATATAATACTTGTCATAGGACTAGTTAGACGTCTCGAACGCGCTTTTACGCGCACGACGCGTTAAAGTACCATAAGCTACCTTAATGGGTCACGATGGGTCGAAAACACTTAGGTTAGGTTCCGATTTAGGATGTAGGCTTTGTCAAACCATATCACATGTGTTCCAACACTCATTTGGTTTACAAGACCTCATTCTGTCCGATCGTCCGATTTAGGCGTCTATTGTTTAACTAGTGATTCGATTACTAGGTGCTACTTGATTTCTCTGGTTTGCTTAAGTTTGCTTGAGTTCTATTGATCGAGGATACTTTGCACTTCATGTGAGTACATAGTTCCCCTATTTTACTGTTTTCAATTGTTTTGGGGTGATTCATATGTACAAAATGTTTTCAAGGGTTAAACGATGATTTCAAAAACGATTAAAACGATTTTTACAAAACTAATAACGATTTCAAAAATGTGAACAAACTTGATGGTTGTAGTTACATAACGAATGACATTCATTAGCACTGATCAAGCCGACCAGTATTAGGTTATGGTACCATAAGATCTGACAAATCCCGTTATTGCACTGCACCCATGGTTATGTGTGGGGGTTGTGGGTAACGACTGAATCTGATGTTTGTTAACTTACCCTTTGGTGGTTTGTTAATTCGAGAAGCGAGAAGTGAGGTGATCGAGTCACGAAGGTTTGAATGTTGTTAGCGAGACGACCATAAATAAGTTTTCACAAATTAAAACGAGGATGATTTAAACGATTTTAAACGAGTTAACGATTTTGAAACGATTTTAACGAGTTAAACGATTTGGGTAAACGATTGGTTTTTGGTTAGTGTTTAGATAACGAGACGGGTGTAATATGTTGAAAGCATGGTGGATACGCCGCTGGTACTTCCTATATATAAGTGTTTTGAACATATTACATACCGTGGCGTTATTTAGTTCATTTGGGTAAACGATTTTTAAAACGATGTCACACAACGACGTTTTATTAACGAGTTTTTACTAGATGTTTTACAAGATGTTTTTCTAAAACAAAATGTTTTTGGGTTAAGAATCATGGCTACGAGATTTTATAAACTGTAATCAACTTGATTTGAGTTGGTTAACTATGTTGCAATGCACTTTTCAAAACGAGGTTTGTATTTTGACTCTTGTAGTCTAATAAAGTATTGCACCATATAAACGAGCCATGATTCCAATACCCATATAAAACCTATGTACTCGCCAGCAATTTCTTTGCTGACTTTGTTTTTACATATGTTTCAGGTGTGGTTGAATGATGTGATTTTCTAGGATGCATGCTTCACATAAGATCTGGACGAGGCCTTAGTGACTTTAAAACTATGATAGTCGATATGAAACTTGTTGTTCTATGTGTTAAAACAATGTAATGTTTAATTATATCAATAAAACAAAACACTTTTTGTATCCATGGTTGTGAAACGATAGCTTCTGTTACAACACTCCCCGACGTTTCCGCCACGGTTTGTTGTCCTACGTGGTCGGGGTGTGACACAGGGTAAAAGTTTCAACAAAACCATGTCTCCCACCTCAAACTCTAGAGGTTTCCTTCAATATATTTTTTTTTCAATTTATAAAAAAAAAATTAGTAAAACTTCACCATTAATTCTCATTATAAACAAATTATTTAAAAATGAAAATAAATATATAAAAAATAAATTAAAACCAATATAAAATAACCCAAGATTCTAAATTACAAAGATTTCAAAGTAACACAAAATTACAAAAGTTTGAAAGTAATACAAACACATTTATCGCTAAAGATGAAAGCGATCTACAATAACTTCCCGAACTAATGTCTTAATACTTGCAACCCAAATGGACGTCTTTAACTCATACTTGCACCCGGAACCATATAAATTGCCTAACAAAGCATAACGTTACATTAATAAAATGAAGCTTAAAATGTATACGCAAGTGTATATATGTATAAAATGCAATCTTTAAACTCAAATGGTGAAGTACTATTATACATGCATACACATAGGGGTCCAATCGAGCTAACCTCGAGCTTGAAAATACTTATGAGCCAAGCTCGCACTTCAGAAACAAAGCTCAAGCCAAGCTCTAGCTCGAGCTTCCATAAGTTAAACGAGCTCGGACTCAGCTCGGCTCGATTATGTTGGTGCATAATGTCTAAAGCCTGCGTCTTTGTAAAGTTAGATTAACGTATATGGTCTAGATAGGATATTTTGTATTAGTTCAGGGGTTGAAAGTGTAATATTATGAAAGTTATGATGCTGGACCGCTTTTGTGACATTTGTCCACAAAAGCGAACCAGGCTGGATCGCTCATGTGGACATGTCACATGAGCGGTTCATGAATCCTATATATACCCCTGAAGTTGTCTTCATTTGTAAGGTTGTCTTGTACTCTACGTCGAACTGCTGACCGTGTGACAATCGTTATCAAGTGAAGTAAAAGTGTTTAAAGTGTGAATTCATCTGTTTCTACTCCTTTCTGTTACGTTTTTCTTTGTATCATGCTGAAAATGTGTTTCCGCCACATTTTCAGTAAGCACTAGCTCTGATTGACTCACTAGTGTGGTCAAAACTGATCCTACAATTGGTATCAGAGCCAGTTGCGAGTTAGTTGCTAGATACGAAGTGGTTTTCACGGACTTTTGTAGATCTGGACTGATTTAGCGGTGGAAATGGACTGAGATTTGGACAGTAGGTGTGAAACACAGTAATAACAAACCCTTGAAAGTTTCGGATCAAAATATGGCCTAAAAGTGACCTAAAAACCTTCGTGAAAGTTGGATCGCTCTGACGTCATCTCTGAATCGCTTTTATGGACCGCTCCTAAGTACAGTTTTATCTGGATCGCTCGTAATTTTTATTCTGGATCGCTCCAAATGGCTATTTTAGGTGTTGGATCGTTTTTCTGAACCGCTCATTTGGCATTTTCTGAACCGCTCATTTGTTATCTGTGGATCACTCTTTGGACAGTTTCTAGGATCGCTTTTTGTACACTTTTCTGGATCGCTCTTTGTGCAAATCATCTGGATCGCTCTTTGTGTAACTTTTCTAGATCGCTCTTTGTGCACATTCTCTGGATCGCTCATTGCTACTGCTTTGGATCGCTTATTCAACTTCTTTGGATCGCTTATTCAGACAGTTTGAAAGATTTTTCCGTTACAGCTGAAAATGGAAAGTCAGGATTTCTATAACATGTTTTCGGGTGTGGGTGCGACTCAAAGCCAAGCAAGTATCATGCAAAATGTCAGTTTAGAAAACGAACTTGGAACGATGCAGAAGCCTCCAAAATTGATGAGTTTGGATGAATATTCAGGATGGTCTGAGAGGTTCAAAAATTGGGTGCAGGCAAATCACTTAGAGAGTTGGATAAAGATTGAAAGAGAGTATGTTCCTCCAGTAGACGGGTTGAATATAAAAAAGACAATTGCCAGTCTGACAGAGGCAGAGCAGGTTGAATTCAAAGCCGAGGAAAAGATGATCAGCATCTTACAACAAGCCATAAAAGAAGATATTTTAGTGTTACTACAGCACAAAAATAACTCACAGTCAATATGGCAAGCATTAGAGAAAAAAATCAAAGGAAGCGCGTCAATGATTAAAAGTAAAACGGCATTGCTAAAGAAAGAGTTTGATATCTTCACAGGGATTAAGGGTGAGTCAACAAAGCAGCTTATCGAGAGGTACTGTCATCTGGTGTTAGAGATGAGAAGGTTGGACATCAAGAAGACAAATGAAGAGTGGATAGACAAATTGTGCGATGCACTTCCCTATGAGGAATGGGGAACGTACGTGATGATGTTGAAAAATAGTTCGGATTTCGTGAATTATAGCTTGAGTGAGTTCATAGAGAAAATTGAAGCTCATGAGTTGGAATTGGTGAAAGTCAAGAAGATGATTGCAACGAATATGCCACAGGATGTATCTTTGTATTACAAGAGTAGTCCTGTAGTATCGAATGTTCAGAGTCCGAAAATTCAAACTGGTTTTAGTGCTGACAACACTTCATCTGTTGCTCCAAATGCCTATCAGTCAAGTCAATCGACTTCATTTGCCAACTACGAGCCGAATGTCAAAGTCTCAGATCAAAATTCTCCTCAAAGCTCTACTGGGTCAAATCAACAAACAGTTGTGTCAGGAGTACAATGTAACATTGCAATTAACATCAAGAATGGAAATGAAATCTCCGAAAATGCAGCCAAGCAGCACATCGCGTTATTGGATTCAGTTCTGGAAGCATATGAAGGTCTGGTCACTGGTAGGATCGGAAATCCCGATATGACTAAAGAGGATTATGATCAGATCGATCCGGAAGAACTGGAATTGATAGATATTAAGTGGTGTATGGCAAGTTTAGTTTGAAGAGCTCAACGATTTATGGAAATCACTGGTAGAAACAGCTTGTCGGGTCCGGATCAGGAATTAGGGTTCGATAAGACCAAGGTCACCTGTTTTAAATGCAAAGAGAAAGGTCATTTCAAGCGAGAATGTCCGAATCGTGAGGTGACAAATCATTAGAATCCGTTTACCAATGATTATTACAGACAAGCTATATATCATCGGCCGAACCAACAGCCTACAGTTCAGAGACCTCAGATCGAGAACAAACCTGAGAAGGCGTTGATCGTAAACCAAGATGATGAGAAGGTTGCGTCTGGTTTTAGTTGGGATAAGTATATTCCAGGAAAAGACGATCAAGCAATGATGGCTGAAGTTGTAGAGATTACTGAGACGGGTGCTGAACCAGAGGTTTTCGAGAAGGTAGTTACTGAGAATGTTGGTGAAGAAGTTACTGAAATTGTTGAGTCTGGCTCTGAGGTGGTTGATAAAGCAGTTACTGAAGCTGTTGAGTCTGTTCCTGAGATCGTGGTTGAAGAGGTTATTGAAGTTGTTGATCAGGAGGTTCCGGAGGTCGTTAAAGATGTTTCTATGGAAGATTCTGCAAAAACTGAGGAATCTGTATCTGATGGTCTTAGTTTTAAATCTCGACGGGAGGAATTTGCCTATACTATGAAATCAATTTTACCTCCTAACGTTTTTGGTTCTTTTGCAGATTATTTTGAAGATCCAAGAACCGAAACCTGTCCGAGATTCGTAGCAGAGAAAGAAGAAGTAGAGGAGATTATCGGTGTGTCGAAGGAAATGACTGAAGAAACTCTAAAGGAGATTGCGGATAAAGCACTGAGCAAATTAAAAGAGGTAGATTCAGACATTCAGGAGTCAGTCGATAGAGTGTCATGTCTAGGAGAGGAATCTGGAGTCTTAGAAGTCAACATGGTCAAGTCGTCTGAGTTGGAGTCAAATCCTGTTGGTAAAATTGTTTGTGAGAATGAGATTATAGTAGAAAAAGTTTCAGTCTCTGATACACCGTGCCTACGCTGTTCACAACCATGCACGGAGTGTCTTGAAAAAGACACCATGTATCAGGAACTGAAACGACATGCAGACCTGATGAAGTTTGACTTAGGGCAAGTAAAAGAGGCGTACGACACATTGTCTAGGTCAATAAAAATGATCCAAAAAGAAAGTCTTGAAAACGATAAAGCAACCAAGCTGGCACAATCAACTTTATTTGACAAACAAAGAGAAGTAAACTTTCATTTAGACACAATCGCATCTTTAAGAAAAGAGCTTGAGTTGACTAAAATTGAAAATGATAGAATTGATTAGAAATTGATGAGCTATGTGGCGTCATCATATGTGTTAGAGCAAATAGTACCACAACAACCACATGCTTCACCTGCCTTTAACAGTGTTCCACCCCCAATGTGGAATCATTATACCCAGAAATATCCAGATGGGGTGGAAGCTGCATTAAACATCAAACTGAAAACACTTAAGAATGATTTACCTGATAACATTGATATCACGTTTACTGCGTCTGACATTGACAACGAATCCCAGGTAATCAAAAATGTTATTGATCAGGTGTTGGACGAGGATAGTGAGAAATCTGAGAAGGCAAAATCAGTGGAGTCCGGTAGTGATTCTGAGGAGGACGGAAACTTTTTAGATCGTTATTTGACGAAAACGGATAAAAGTGTGGATGATGATTCAATCATGGTGGCTTACACTATGGTTGGATCTGACAAACTTTACTCCAACATCAAGTTTCCGCTTCAGAATGTTAAATTTGAGAATGTTCAGAAAGTGTTTAAGCTGATTGAGCTGAGCGTAAATGAACTAAAGAAAAACGATTTCTTTTCAAAACTAAATGAGTCAGTTGGTTCGTCACGTCCTGCTAGTTCAGAAAAGGTAGAGGGGGTGGGTAAAAACCAAAACAAGAAAAATCAGTTAAAGAATACAGGTATTGGTTTTGACAAGAAAATGTCTAAGAAGTTGGTGAAGCCAAAAGATAGAATTGATGATGTATTTGTTTGTGGTCCGAGCACTGAGACTGAAAAAGAGTATATTTTTAGTCAAAAGGCCGTGGACGATTTCAATGCAGCGCAAAAGCTGAAAGCAGAAACTGTTGGTAGCACATTTGTCGAGTATGACAAACGTGTATGCTATCGCTGCAATGAAGTCGGCCACATGGCGAAGCAGTGTAAGAAAGTGAACGAAAAACCGTTTGTGGTAAAAGCGGTTAAGAAACAAGTGGTTGAGAAACCGAAGGTTGAAAAACCTAAGGATAAAAACAAATATGTGCCAAAACAGACCATTCAAAAACCTCGACCAAAATCACCGGTCGTTGCAAAAGATAAACAAGTGATGGTTTCGCCGATCCGAATTCTCAAACGAGGTGAAAAGTTGAAGTCGGAGGATAAGCCAGAATCGATTTTCGAAATTGGCGAGTCTTCTAAGTCCCCCAAGACTTTGAAATTTTACCTTAAAGCAAAAACTTTTGAAAAACAATCATGGATTGTGAAATCTAAACCATCTGGTGAGATTAAAAAGATGGAAAATGTGTTGAAAAATGAGTCACAGTCTGTGAAAGATGATGTTTCTGTATTTGAGTCTGAAATTGATCAGTTTTTGTCGGAATTTCCCAAACTTCATAACAATGTGAAACAAGATAAAAAGGAAAATGAGCCAAACGTCACATTTAACTTTCCAAAAACAACTGAGAAATGCAATGTGGTTTTTGGTACAGTGTCGGAAGTTAAAAAGTCATGGGCATCATTGTTTAACTGATGTGTTTGTGAATTGATTGCATGAGCTGCCCAAGTCTGTGCTCTCAAGGTGGATAATGGACAGTGGAGCGTCGCGACACATGACGGGATCCTTAGCACTGTTGTATGATGTTAAAGCGATTAATGGAAGTTACGTTGGATTTGCCGGTAACCAAGGAGGAAGGATTGTTGGTCAGGGAATGCTCACGAACGGCATCATATCGTTTGACAAAGTGAATTATATTGTTGAACTGACGAACAATTTGTTAAGTATTTCGCAAATCTGCGATAAAGACTTTAGCGTACACTTTACGAAAACAGAATGTTTGGTCTTAAAACCAGGGTTTAAAGTCCCTGATGAGTTGGTTCTGTTGCGCGCCCCTAGGGTTAATGATCTTTACATTTTAGACATGAGCGCTGCAACACCAACAACTCCTCAAAAACAATGCTTTGTGACAAAATATAAAGCGACTGAAAAAGAGTCGGTTATGTGGCACAGAAAGATGGGTCATATACACATTCGTAAAATGAACTTTCTTGTGCACAACGATTTGGTAGAAGGTGTGAATGTTAAAAATTTTCATTTACCTGACGATTGTATTGCGTGTAAGAAATGTAAACAGGTACGGAAGTCTCATCCGCCAAAGATGCTCAACACCATCCGGTTACCTCTCGAGAGATTGCATATGGATCTCTTCAGGCCGGTCAATGTCAAAAGCATCAGTGGAGATTCTTACTGTTTGGTGGTTACGGATGATTATACAAGATTTTCATGGGTCGTTTGTTTGGAAAAGAAGGATTAAACGTTCGAGGCTTTAATGGTTTTGTTCAAAAAGATGGAAACAGTGTGCAAGCTGCCGACAGAAGAATTCGAAGCGATAATGGAACCGAGTTCAAAAACAACAAAATGTACGAGTTCTGCAATGAAAAAGGGATACTTCATGAATTCAGTGCGCCATATACACCACAACAGAACGGCGTGGCTGAACGAAAGAATAGAACCCTGATTGAGACTGCACGTACTATGTTGGCCGATTCAAAGCTTCCGATTTTCTTCTGGAGTGAAGCGGTGTCAGCAGCTTGCTATACGCTGAATAGAGTTCTGACAGTGAAGAAATATAAAAAGACTTGTTTTGAGTTGTTGCATCGCTATAAGCCAAATCTTGAGTTCTTGGAACCTTTTGGCTCTCCGTGTACGTTCATCGATGCTGATGGTAAATTCGGAGCGAAAGCAAATGAAGGATTTTTCGTAGGATACGCCAGCCCATTAAAGAGGGTATTTGTACCGTGTCTGGGGAAGGTGATTCAGGTTCTTCATGTGGATTGTCAGAAGCACACGCAGTCGCAACAACTTCCCGGACAAAGATTCCTATTTGATTACGACAAACTCTGGGAATCGTTTCATCTGCCGTCCGAGCCGAGTGAGGAGGAAATTGCTCTTATGTACCTGTATCAGCAAAGTCAGTTGCAAGAGCCGGAATCTAGACCGCTAGATGTTCCTACGCCAACTGTGGGCACACACGATGATGAAGCTGGACCAAGTGGAACAGTTCATATACCGCCAGAGGAACCAGAGGAGCCAGCTCCATCATTTAATGTTTCTGACGACTCAGAGGAGGAACCCGCTCCTACCTTTGACGAGGAACCAAATGAGACTGCAGAGGAGGCTGTTGATCAAATTGTTGATCTCGACATTTCAAATCTGGAATCGGAAGTTGTGGTGCTAGATAATGTGATGCCAAGGACACTGTCTTATCATCCTTCAGAACAAATTATCGGCGATTTACAGAGTGGTGTCAAAACAAGACATCAGATAGACCAAGCTTTTACATGTTTTTATTCTGATATAGCTGATATGCAGAAAGAAGTCTCATACAAATGTTTTATTTCGCAGATTAAACCCAGAACTTACAAAGAAGCATTGACCGAGGACAGCTGGGTGAATGCTATGCAGGAAGAGCTGCAACAATTTGAGAAACTGGGTGTCTGGAGACTGGTCGATCTGCCGAAGAATCAGAAGCTGATAAAGACAAAATGGGTGTTTAAATGTAAACGTGATGATAGAGGAGTCGTGGTGAGGAACAAAGCACGTCTCGTGGCCCAGGGCTTCAGCCAGCAGGAGGGTATAGACTATGAAGAGGTTTATGCACCGGTAGCAAGGCTTGAAGCAATCCGCATTTTTCTAGCCTTTGCTTCATGGAAAGATTTCAAAGTCTATCAACTCGACGTTAAATCGGCATTCCTGTATGGCAAGATTCGAGAAGAAGTTTACGTGGGGCAACCACCGGGGTTTGCAGATCCGCTAAACAAAGACAAGGTGTATTTGTTGGATAAAGCTTTATACGGTCTCCACCAGGCCCCGAGAGCCTGGTATGAGACGCTATCGACCTACTTGCTGGACAACGGGTTCACAAGAGGCACAGTAGATAGCACCTTGTTCACGAAAGAAGTAGATGGCCACTTGCTGATTGTGCAGATCTATGTCGACGATATTATTTTTGGTTCCACCAACGACGAGCTATGTAAAGAGTTTGAAGTTGTGATGAAGAAGAAATTTGAGATGAGTTCTATGGGGGAGATGAAGTTCTTCCTCGGGTTACAAGTTGAACAACTACCCGACGGAATCTTCATTCATCAATCGAAATATGTAAAGGACGTGCTGGATAAGTTTGACATGACAGAATGCAGTCCTGCATCAACCCCCCTTGCACAAAGTCATGGTATATGTCCAGATGAACAAGGTGTGAAGATGGATGAAACATTATACAGATCGATCATCGGCTCGTTGATGTATCTTACAGCTTCCCGGCCCGACATCATGTATCTGACATGTTTGTGTGCACGATATCAGTCAAACCCGAAGCAATCACATTTGACAATCGTCAAATGAATTCTACGGTATTTGAAGGGATGCCCAAGCATCGGCTTGTGGTACCCTCACTCGGGTGATTTTACATTATCTGGTTTTGCTGATTCAGACTTCGGTAGTTGTAAGCAGAACGCTAAGTCCACCACTGCTGGGTGCCAGTTCTTCGGAACTCGGCTCGTTACCTGGCAGTGCAAGAAGCAAACTGCAGTCGCGCTCTCAACTTGCGAGGCTGAGTACGTCTCAGCCTCTAGCTGTTGTTCTCAGATTCTCTGGATTCAACAGCAGATGCGCGATTTCGGTCTGCAATTCTTGGATACACCGATATTTGTGGACAATGAAGCGGCCATCAATGTTACGAAAAATCCGGTTCACCACTCAAAAACAAAACACATAGAAATCCGTCACCATTTTATTCGGGATTGTTACGAAAAGAAATTAATACGGATTGAACATGTGAGCACCGATGATCAGAAAGCTGATTTTTACACGAAACCGTTTGATAAAAAGAGATTTTATTATCTTTTAAGGTTAAATGGGTTAAAAAATCTGCAATCTGGGAGGGTTATCGAGTGTGAAGCCGAGCTGGGCGGCGATCTGACTTGAACCGTATCGAGTTGTCAACTTTTGTTTGTACAGTTGTATTTCCTGCTTTTCGTTAAAAACAAAAACACAAAATATGTTTTAGTTTTAGGGGGAGATATTTGCAGAAAAATACAAAAACATGATAAAATCATAAAAATTCAAAAACATTAAAAAATGCAAAAAGAGCATGATAGTACATCAGCTAGACAGGCACAGTACGCTAAAGATATGTAATGTAAAAATGCAATTAAGCAGTCTCGCTAAAGATGTGCCGGTAGGTTCTTACAAAATTAGTAGATCAGTTTGGGATATAAACTAAATTTAACTTGCGTTTTCGTGGGGAACACCTCCAGGATATATAGGTAACCCCTGAAATCCTGTTTGAAAGGTCCCGTATTCTGAGATACTAGGTCTTTATACTCGGTGATATCTGGGGTATTATCCCGGGACTTCTGCTGTATGGAAATACTGACCTAGTCCCCGGATAATACTTTATGCTAAAAGCTTTGAAACATAAGCTTCACCCTCAGCATGCTGATGAAACAATAAAATTGATAGTCGCTGCTGTTGAAATGCAAAAGATCCTCTAAAGGGGACCCACCGAAAAGTCGAGTCGTCATCTCTCTGCTGAACGGAAGTTCTGACCTGAGCTCTCACGGTTTCGCATTTACCCCCTAACAGATATCAGTTGTGGTATATTCACCTGTAAGACTGAATACTGGGATCCGGATACGGGAGTATATACTGAGGTGGGAACACACGTTGACGTTTAAGTCTTTAAAACACTATATAATGTATCCCGAACAGATTGAAAATTCTGTGAGAATTTAAAGTGGATCAATATACCGACAATCAACGCGAATTGCTTAAATGTTTAAAATGAAATAAGCTTAACGGTGCTTGTGTTCTGTCGGCAGCTGATATGATCCCTTAACACGCTCGAAAAAATATTGTGTGTATATATTTCAGTTTGTACAGCTTTAAACCCAAAAAGATTTTATTTTCTCATTTTATTTTCGACAACTGATACTGGGGATTGAAAGTTCAAAGCCCGTATGCAGATCATGTCGGTGTCTGATGAGGGTTGGTTAAGTTGTGATTGCAAACAAAGATCTGGTATGATGTTTGACAGATAAAATGTGCAAATGGTTTAATCGTCAAAAGTTCATTAAGTTGAACTGTTTTAGAAACAAAACGACAAAGTACTTCATAAATCTGATCATCCAGGGTCATTAACTTGGACTTGGAAGATCAATCAGTTGTTCCAAGGTCATTAACTTGGACTTGGTCAACTGGGTGCCAGCATGTGAAATCGAAAAAGTTGAAAAATGATTAAAAAAATTGAATTTTTTAAATGTTAAGGGTGGATCGCTCTTATGACATATCTATGGACCGCTCTTGTGTAAAATGTTCATTGTGGACCGCTCATAGGACATGACGAATAAACGGTTCAGACACTCATATATAAGGAACAGGGTCCGCTTATTCTGTCATTACCCTAAACCGCTTTTACGACATCTTAGTTGAGGCGATTCGAGCGATCTCAACTGATTTTCGTGTTTTCTTGCTGTTTGAGCTTTGTTTTTGATTGTTCTTGATAGATTTCCATCATTTACATCATGGGCAAGGTAAGTCATCCTTTAATTTCAGTTCTAATGTGATAAATCATGTCTGTCGGCTTGTTTGTGTGAACGATTCATGTTTTTAAGCCTGCGAATATCATGTTTGTGTGAAATGATTGTTGATTCAGTGTCGTATGATGATATTAGGTGTTGTATTACATGTTAATTGATGAGATTTGTACATTAGATGAGGGTTGTCGGAACTGAATGTGTTTAGATTCAGATCTAGAGTGTTTAAGACATAACTGTAGAAATTAAAAGACACCTCTAGAGTCGGATTTATGTGTAGAATCTGTTTGTAGAATCAATTTTAGGGTATAATATGTTTTTACATGTTGTTAATATGTGGACCGCTTTTACAGTTGAGATTGTTCAGGACCGCTCATAGATCATACTTGAACCGCTTTTGTGAACAGATGTACTTTGAACCGCTCATAGGTTCCATGTTGAATCGCTCATTCATACATTTCTAGGACCGCCCATTGGAACAAGTTCTGAACCGCTTTTAAGGCATATTAGGGTTGTATCGCTTATGTGACTAGGGGTGGCTCGCTCTTTGTTTTTTTATATAGTTGGATCGCTTTTTAGTCATTCTTGTGGATCGCTTATAGGGTTGTTAAGTCCTTGGATCGCCTTTGTGGTATTATCATGTTTGGATCGCTTTTAAGTTTCTGTGATGGATCGCCTTTTTGGTCAAAGTGTTCAGAATGTGAAATTTTTGTCTAAGTCCCTGTTTGTTGTTGTTGTGCAGGCATCTACAAATGTGTTGTTCGATCCAGTTCACAACAGTTGTGTAGATTTGGATGTGGAGAAATGTCCGCTATTATCTGAATTTAGCAGTATTTTGACTTATATGGATCGCATTCCAGTGAAGAAAGCTATGACTGAACAAAGGCCGTTGTATCGATCTCATATCAGTAGATTTTGGAACAGTGCAAAGTATGACGAGGAAAACAAGGTGATTTCAGCAGAAGTGGAAGTGAATGGAAAGATAGAGACTATACTAGTGACCGAAGCGTTGGTTCAAGAAGTTATGAATTTCCCTGATGAGGCCAACTACCCAACTAGATTTCCTGAACGAATGGTGAAGGGTTGCATGCTACGTTTGGGATACAGAAGCACGTTGAATACTGGGAACTACTTAAAGTCAAAATTTCAGAAATCATTCAAGTTCTTGATTCACTGTATTTTGATCTCCCTGAGTCACACAAAGGGAAGTTATGACCAGATGAGGGATTATCAAATGAACATGTTAACTGCATTAGTGTTGAACAAGAAATACAACTTCTCTCACATTATTTTTCATTATATGGTGGAGAATCTAGCGTCAGATGTTAGAGTTTGGAGATATCCACGTTTTGTTCAAATGATGATTGATCGTGCTTATCCTGGTATTGACAGAGACATTAAGGATGATCTTCTTGTTCAAGCACATATGTCTAATATCTCGTTGAAGAACTTGGTCAAGTACCATCCTCATCATCCAGAGCCGGAGTTGGTGATTGAAAACTTCGGATTACTTAAAGATGCAAGTTATGTGGATCCTGATCCAGAAAGTCATCAAAACTGGAGAAATGAAGAAGAAATGAAAGAAGCATTGTATGCTGTAGAGTTGAAGATAATTCAGGGTTTCAAACCAACAAAGAATGAGTGGTATGTGAAGGAGTCTGGGCGCAGACGTAGACTTGTAACTCCTGTAGCTGAAGGTGAAAGTTCTTCTTCAAAGCCAAGAAAGAAACAAAAGAAGAAGGCTGAAACTGTGTTAGTTGATGAGTCTGAAGAAGAAGTTCCTGAGGTGAACATTGAAAAGGAACAAGAGGCGGCTAGTGTAGCACATATTGAAATTCATACAGATTTGTTTACTGATAATGTTGACATTCCACAGGAGAAAGAGAAAGTGGTGGATGATGTTGAAGGCGACGATGTTGATAAAGACACTACTAGTTCTTCTAGTGTGTCTGAGTTTGAAGTAATTGATGCAAGAGAGCGTGAAAGGCGAATGAGAGAGGAGGTAGAAATGGAGAAGTTACTCAGAAAGAGAAAGAGAGAAGAGAAAGAAGATGCACCTTATGAACCTTCTCCAGAGCATGTTTCAGCATCACAGTCTACTCCTAAAAGTTTTTGAAGAAACAACAGGAAGAAGAGAAGGCAGAGAAGCGAAAGCGTGAAAAGATCAGAGTTGCATTGAGCAGGAAGCCTAAAGGGCGTGAAGAACATTACAAAGCTGCTATCTGAAGACCAATATTCAAGACAAAGACTGCGGCTTCATCCAAGGGGGAGTTTGTTGGTGCATAATGTCTAAAGCCTGCGTCTTTGTAAAGTTAGATTAACGTATATGGTCTAGATAGGATATTTTGTATTAGTTCAGGGGTTGAAAGTGTAATATTATGAAAGTTATGATGCTGGACCGCTTTTGTGACATTTGTCCACAAAAGCGAACCAGGCTGGATCGCTCATGTGGACATGTCACATGAGCGGTTCATGAATCCTATATATACCCCTGAAGTTGTCTTCATTTGTAACGTTGTCTTGTACTCTACGTCGAACTGCTGACCGTGTGACAATCGTTATCAAGTGAAGTAAAAGTGTTTAAAGTGTGAATTCATCTGTTTCTACTCCTTTCTGTTACGTTTTTCTTTGTATCATGCTGAAAATGTGTTTCCGCCACATTTTCAGTAAGCACTAGCTCTGATTGACTCATTAGTGTGGTCAAAACTGATCCTACAGATTAGACCCCTAGTTGCAGCCAATAGGGAACTTAACAGACTTAAGTCTCATGTCAAATAGTTTGACAAGTCAAGAAGTAATATATATAGTAATTTGTAAGGAATGAAAATAAAGTATCACATGCACACTATTATGTAGTAACTTATATTGTAATAAAACTTTACTAATAAAAGATAGTGACCACAATTTAAAATAATAGAACCTTAAATACTCTGATAGCCAATATGTCAAACTAACACAAATTACATAATTTCTTGAAGATGTCAATCACTCATTTTTTTTTGTTCTGCAATCAACAATCATCCTTATGACTTTTCAATCAGTACATAAGCTTATACTAGTTCTAAACTCCTAAATTCCTATAATCCTATATGCACAACCCATAGGCATTTATGCACTTATGCTTCACAAGACACAAGATACAAGCTTCAAAAATAGCCTTAACCCAACATTTTATAAGTAACCAAGTACTGTCACATATACAAGCCTGCATCATCAGTCAAACTTTATTTAAACCCAACTTAATTAGGATCTCTCCAGCACTAAAAGTGTTATCTTAAGGTAGTGATAGAAAAAAGAGCAAGTAAAATAGAACCTTTCATAGTTGTGGGTTTCAGACTTGGCTCTTGCATGCCTCCTATATGCAGCTAATCCAGCTACAACATGTATTCAACTAGATGACAAATCCTGACCCAAGGAAAAAACTACAAAATGATAATAAAAATTAACGCTTTCTGAAGCATATTCAAAACCCCAATCAAATGAAAAAATCTTGCCCCAAAATGAATAATGACAATTATCACTTTCTTATGCTACTAGTGTGTTTAGGTCAATTGGGGGTTGAGAGTGAAGAAAGGGGCCAAAGTTATAAGCGTTCCCCTCCTATAATCGGACTGCTGAGATCTTGAGAAAGATTTGGCCTGTATATATGAGCATTTCTCAAAATCTCTCTGTGTTCGTCCCGCATCGCCTTCATTAACTGTACCATTCATATGCTCGCATCTGCAAAACAAAATCACTATCAATTTAACACAAACTAGTAGTGGAAAAATATATGATTGTAGATGTATTTTTTATAGTAAATATGACTTATATAAGGAGCAAAAAAAGTGAACGATTGAGAGTCTTTTGTCGGCTAGGGTTTCTACAAAGGCATGACAGCCGACGGGAGACAAGAGGTCCCAGAGACCGTGAACGCCATTACAGATTAACAGTTCCGTCGATGGTTGCCGCCAATTTCGTGAAGAAGAGGGTTAAAAAGGACCGTCAACTACCGTCATACCTCATTACTTCTCCCTTTGAAATCTTTAAGGTAACAAACAGAACCAAAAATGATGGTGTGGATGGTGACGATGATTTAGAATAAGAGAGATGAGGGAGACGGTTGATAATGGTTGAGAGAATGAGAGAGATGGCAGATTGGGTGCTGCAATGTGAAACTATGGTTATGAAGATGTGAGGAAGAATTAAGCGGGAGGGAACGTTTTAGAGGGAAATTTTGAATTTTGGGAAATATGTGGGGGGGAACTTGTATTTAATTATGAAGTTTACAAAACCATAAATGATAAAAAAATATTTCAATATTGTTTTAAAGGTTCATTTTTGTATAATGTTCATAAAACTGATAATAATGCATATAACTAAACTTATTTAGTTTCAAGTGTTAGGTTTTTTAATAACTAGTAACTAGACCTGTATGTGTTGCGGTGTGAGTACATTGAAAATATTGAACGAATTAGTTGAAGCGTTATGTGATGCATTAAACATATAAAAACACATGTTTTTACGTATCTAATTTAACTCAATAGCATTGCGATTGGATAAAAATGTAGAATATATAGTATTTGTACTTAACCCAACTCATACATAGGAAACTGTAACACCTCGAAAATTCATGTCCAATAAAATAAAGACACGTGTCATGTGAGACAAACGTGGCAGGAACCCGGATCAAATAAGAATGTATGGTAGGATTTAAAAAGGGCGTCATGTTATGAAAATACCTCTGAACGACCCAAGAGAATCCAAGATGAACTCTTGGAAATTCCGTCACTATAAGCTTGCCATAAGAATCCAAAATATAAAAGTTCATGCAAGGCATGCAAAGGCCTGAGTAATGGGTCCCACAACTGAAAGGAAATGCATGAGATTCGGACTGGAAAGAAGTGCATGGTCAAAGCTTAAAGTTTGCAAAATTTTTGTCCTCAGACCATCGGTTACGGACCGTAAGGGTCATAGCTTACGGTCCGCAAGGAGCATATCTGGGCAAATTGAGCAAGGGTCGGTTACGGACCGCAACCATTTAAGCATACGGTCCGTAAGAGTTGCATACGGACCGCAAGAGCTTTGGCTTACGGTCCGTAAGCCTGTCGCTGGCAGTAGGTTTTGGACAGCTGCCTGTTCAGCCTGTTGCACCGCCTTAGTAATATGGTTTTCGAAATCAGGGGCATGATAGGCAGTATATAGCATCTTAGGGAAACCTGGGGTGATCTTGTAACCATCATAGACTATCTTGGCTTGATCTTGAGCTCCCTAGTTCACTATATAAGGACTTGAAGTTGTGACATTGGACTTGCTCATTTTCACTTTCTCTCAAGACACTTCTCTGGAGCTCCTGGACAGCAACCAACTCTTCTTAGGCTCCATAAGCATACTTAGGACTCTTGTAAGTGTCCTTAACCTCCCTTAATCCGGTTTAACTTAGTTAATTAGCTAAAAGTCAAACCATCATAATTAAGGTTTGACTTCGAGATTAAACAATAATTACTCAGTCAAATCTCGAATTAAAAATACCTCTAAGTAGGTAATTATGTGGGTAACAAACCCTTAAAAGGGTATTTCCAGATTCCCACTCTAACTATGCAAATTGTCGAGTCAAAGCTTACTTTAAAAAGTCAACAGAATCCTTAATTCCAAATTAATACATAATTAGCAATGTAGGAGATATGCAACCTGTTTGATCATTAATATTACTTGGTAATTAATGTAAGAACATGTCTAAACATGTTCAACTCGACAATTTTCAGTTTAGACCCGGTTTGGAACCGAAAGTCGCATAGTTTGACTTTCGCTTTGACTTCCAGTTCTAACCCGTTATAGTCAAGTTTAGGATTGCCTTAGAGCTTCTTTTGGACCTAGTTACATGTTAGTATAACCCTCTGTGATTATACGGCTTGGTTCACTAGTTGTCTAATTATTATGCAAGTTTCCGTTAAATGCTTATATGTTGACCATTATGCCCAAATGACCTTAAAATATGATTTTTGAAAATATAAAAGAGTAGACATCTTAGTTACTGATTTATAAGCTGGTACCCAAAATTTGACATCCATATGAGGTCTAGATAAAGAGTTATGCTCATTAGCGTAATTGGAAGCATTCTTAGTAATTAAATAGCGTAATTAGCATATAGCCTATCTAAACCCAAATTTTAATATCGAACTTTATACCCACTGATATATAATAATATTTTGGGATTTTTAGAGATTTTTATTTATTTTTAGGCTGAGCATAACATAGAGTTTTTAGCTTATTTCGGTTATTGCCGGTTTTACCCTTTTAGGCTATAAAATGAGTTTTATAAATTCTTTTGACCTCAAACCTTTTTCTACTGATTTATTATGTTAAAATAATTATTTTGAGCCTTCTGGAATATTAAAACTATAGGTTTTTTATAAAAAAAAAAACCCGGAAATGGCTCCAAATCGCCTTTTTAGGCATTTTTACGAAATAGTATGTATCAAAACTAGTTTATATGTATAAGGGTTGATACCTACTGATATATTCAGTAAATTTTTATATTATAACAGTAAACTAAAGTTTTAAACTCAGGTTTCCAGTTTTGACCTTTTAGGCTTATGTGAAATTACCAAAATGCCCTTTCGGTGCATAGGACGATTATAATTAATAAAATTCACATATATATGATGCCATACTGTTATGAACCATTAAAATAAGTATATTTACTGATTTATTCAGATATGTAACTCAGGTTACTAGTTTGTTTAACTCTGTTATTACCTTTAAAATGACTAAAATACCCTTTCGAGGCATAGTTTGAGTTAAAAATCACTTTGGGCATAGTAGGACATATCTTACTGATATCACAACATATTTAGTGCATATTAACTCAGGGAACTTGTATATAATTATTATGGTTACTCGTTACGCACTTTCGCGTTCAAATCGGCTTATGTAACTAGTTTACACATATTAGGCGAAACGGGTCACACCATATCATTTTTGTCTCAAAATCCAGAATGTGATTATGTTACCCATATTAAACAAGCATGCAAGCTTGTCAGGTCAAAACCACATTCTAAACCGGTTTTCACCTTCCATGCGATTAAACCGTATTCATTCTTTGAAACTAACCGGTCTAAGCTTAGGCTAAATTAAAGACCCGTTAGGATTCTAATAGATTATTAATAACCTTCGTTCCAGAATAGGAGATCCAGTAAAAGATACTTGCACTTGCTTGTTGTGGTTTGTACTTGCTCAGGTAAATACTTTTAACTTATTTTCCTTTATACGGGCTTGGGGTACGGTATATAAAATACTGCTTGGTCGGGCATTTGACCTTAATCGATTAGTGGTTAAGTATTATCAAGATGACCCGTTTGAAAATTTGTTTTGTTTGTTTTACGCCTTTGGGAGTTTAATGACCATGTCCCGGATATCCTTGGCATCATTCATGAAATGGCCACGACCTTGATACGCGGGTGTAGGCGTACACCCGACAATGTGTCCATATTTATTAAGGTGTAACCGTTGGTTTTCCCGCCGGGGGTTTATACTATGTGGTATGTCTATTAATCTTAAACCCGGCACGAACCGGGCGACTAAACGCATAACAAACATGTAATTCATTTACAAGTTTAAATTTGATTAATTATCCCAAGTTATAAAAAGTTTTGTGCCATGTGCATTCAAATCAATTTTTAAAATGTTTTCAAAATGAGTCAGTTAAATTGTATTTACCAGTGTAAACTGACGTATTTTCCCCAAAAAGATTAAGTGCAGGTTCTACACGAAATAGGTTGGCCTCTCCTTAGCATCATTTAGAGTCTCGCAAGCTTGGATGCAATAAAACGGTTGAACAATTCTCCTTTTTGCTTGATCCGCTTGTGGATCTATTTCAGCTACATTGTGATACTTGAATATTACAATTTGTTTGGTTGAAATAAATCTATCTTTTTGCTTCCGCTGTGCATTATAATTTGTTTTGTTTGACTATGATGATATCACTACGTCACGATACTCCCCCACCGGGCCCACCGGTGACACGTGGAAAATAGGGGTGTGACAGAAAGACACATAAAATAAGAAAAAAATGTATTAAATTCAGATGAACAACCCTAGTTGACCATCAGTGGCCCTAATTGACCTATCAACCATTCAATGGACCAATATCATCCTAAACGTCCTTCATTAACAAAAATGTAGCATTCACAACCCTAGTTGACTACAATTTTCCCTAATTGGTCTATCAATAATCCTAATGGACCATTAATCATCCTAAACAGTCTTCACTGACACTAATCTATCATGAACAACCCTATTTAACCATTACGAACCCTAATTGGTCCATCAATCATCCTAATGTACCATTGATCGTCCTAAACAGCCTTCATTGACAAAAATGTAGCATGAATAACCCTACTTGGCCATCACTAGCCTTAAGTGGCCAATCAATTATCCTAATAGACCATTGAACATCTTAAACGCCTTTCCTTAACAATAATGGAACATGAACATCCCTAGTTAACCAATCACTAGCCCTAATTGGCCCATCAATCATCATAATGGACCATTGATTATCCTAAACGCCCTTCATTTACAAAAATGTAGCATGAATAACCCTACTTGACCATCTGTAGCCTTAATAGGCCCATCAATCATCATAATAGACCACTGATGTCTTAACACCCTACGTTGACAATAATTGAACATGAACAACCCTAGTTGACCATCACAGGCCCCAATTGGCCTAACAATCCTCCTAGTGGACCGTTGATAATTCTAGACGCCTTTTATTCATAATAATGGAACATGAACAATCCTAGTTGACTACCATTGGCCCTAATTAACCTATCAATCATCCTAATTGACCACTAATCATCCTGAACGTCCTTTATTAACAAAAATGTAGCATGAACAACCCTAGTTGATCACCACTGTCCCTGATTAGTCTATCAATCATCCTAATGGACATTAATCATCCTAAACAACATTCTTTGACAATAATGTATCATGAACAACCCTAGTAGACCATTAAAGGCCTTAATTAGTCCATCAATCATCCTAATGGACCATTAATCATCCTTAATGCCCTTTATTGACAAAAATGTAACATGATTAACCCTACTCGACTATCACTAGCCTTAATTGGCCCATCAATCTTCCTAATAAACCATTGACCATCTTAGACGCCCTTTGTTGACAATAATGGAACATAACCAACCCAAGTTGACCATCACTGGCCCTATTTAGCCCATCAATCATCTTAATGGAGCATTGATCATCCAAAAGGCCCGTTATTGACAATAATGGAGCATAAACAACCCTAGTTGACCACCACTGGCACTAATTGACCTATCAGTCATCTTAGTGGACCATTAATCATCCTAAACGAACTCCATTGACAAAAATGTAGTGTAAACAACCCTAGTTTATCACCATTATCCCTAATTGATCCATCAATCATCCTAATGGACCATTAATCATCCTAAATAGCATTCATTGACACTAATGTATCATGAACATCCCTAGTTGACCTTACTGGTCGTAATTGGTCTGTCAATCATCCCACTAGACCATTTGTCATCCTTAATGCCCTTCATTGACAAAAATAGAGCATGAACAACCCTAGTTGACAATCATTGGCCCTAATTGGCCCATTAACCATCCTAAAGGACCATTGATTATTCTAAACGTCCTTCATTAACAAAAATGTAGCTTGAACAATCCGTGTTGACCACTACATTCCCTAATTGATCATTCAGTCATCCTAATGGACTATTAATCATCCTTTACAACCTTCACTGACACTAATAGTTGACCATTATTAGCCCTAATTGATCCATCAATCATCCTAATGGTCCACTGATCATCATCAACACCCTTCAAACAAAGATGTAGCATGAACAACCCTACTTGACTACCACTAGCCCTAATTGGTCCATCAATCATCCTAATAGACCATAAATCATCTTAAACGCCATTTAATGACAATAATGGAACATGAACAACCCTAGCTGACCACAATTGGCCCTAATTAACCTATTAATCATCATGATGAACCACTAATCATCCTAAACATAATCCATAAACAAAAATGTAGCATAAACAACCCTAGTTGACCACCAATGCTCTAATTGACCTACCAGTCATCCTAATGGACCATTAATCTTCATAAACAACCTTCATTGATACTAATGTAGCATGAACACCCCTAGTTGACCTTTATTGGCCTTAATTGGTCCATCAATCATCATAGTAGACCATTGATCATCCTTAACGCCCTTCATTGACAAAAATGGAGCATGAACAACCCTAGTTGACCGCCATTGTCCCTAACTGACATACCAGTCATCCTAATGGCCCATTAATCATCCTAAACGACCTTCATTGACAAAAATGTAGCATGAACAACCTTAGTTGACCATTGTCTCTATATGCTTAAACAACATGCACGTGATCGCCGTTATATATTTAAACCTTTTTTTATTAATCATTAAACGATACGTCGATACATACACATATACATATATAATAGCATAATACATATAAATAAATAAGTGTGTATTTGTATACATAATAAATCAATAAATAAAAATAATAATGATTAGTAATCATAAAATAAATAACTTGTTTATCATAAGAAAGTTATTTATTATTATTATTATTATTATTATTATTATTATTATTATTATTATTATTATATATGAAAACTTTTTTTATATTTGTTATATAGTATCATTAATAAAAAAAATTAGTCGTACGTATACAATTAGTATTTACTTATTTTTATTATTATGTTTTATTTATTATCGTTATATCAAGAGTTGCGGTTCTAGAATCGCATCTTTTGGCTTTTGGTTTTTTTCAAAACATTCATAAGATGCGGTTACATAAGAACCACATATTTTAGCCTAGTTTTTTTTTCACAACAAACATAAGATGCGGTTTAGAGAGAGGGACCACATCTTTTGGAAACACCCATAGCATCTTTTGCTCACATATGTACTAGTGTAGGTTTTCCATGTGGATTGTTCATTATCAATTTTTATACTTATATGCTACTACACCAAACTTGTATACTCGCCAACACTTTTGTATTGAACTACGCTTTTAAAACATGTTGCAGGTTTAATGATGATGTTGATGATGCTTGGAACATAGTAGGATGCCTAGATAGTCATTTTGAATTTTGTATACCTATTGTAATGTAATCCTTTTATTTCAAGTTGTTGTAATTGTATTTCATTTCCATGTATTTGAATTCTTATAGTAATAAAATGAAATTCATTATTTAAATACTTATCGCAAATCTTAGTGTTATGTGTAATGAGCAATCTATTTCGTCTCACTCCGATGTTTTCGCCATCGGTTGGGGTGTGACAAATTGGTATCAGAGCCATAACTATCACTACAAAAAAATGGCAATTAGTGGCACACGGTTTTAATGGCACTTAGGTTTTGTGCCACTAATTTAGGTTTTCAACGACACTTTTTATATACCATTTTTGTCGACATATACTTTTAGTGGCATTTAGCAATTAGTGCTGCTAATTTATATTTTTATTGGCAGTACCGAGCAAACCGAAGTGAGTTCGCACACACTAAAAGCATGTGTCCCGGGGGGACACGGACGAACTACTATCCTGGAGAAGGATACTTTTAAACTACTATTCCTAGGGGGACTACGTTTGGATATTATTTATAAATCATGTCTTAGCGAACTAAACGAAACTATAACATGAAGTCCTCACTTTACGATACCCATTTGTCACTGGGGGCGAACGGGATATTAGTTGATAGCGCTATTAGGTTTGACAAACCTCATACCGTGACCGTGGGGATCGGGCGTGAACTAGTAGGCCTTGAAACTTGGTCAATGATGATAGACATTGACTTGGGGCACAACAACACAACGTCTCAGTATTCGGTATTTACAGTTTAGTGAGCTTACAGATGGGGTAACTCCCCATAACGTGATTATAAATGTTTTATCTAAACAACTTACGTTTTCAAAAACATAAAACCAGATAACTTGTGAACTCGCCAACTTTATGTTGACACCCTACTGCATGCTTTGCATGTAATCAGTGACGGCATGAGCTTGCAGCTTCAGAAGTGTAGTGGTTGCATTAACTCGCATTGGTTTTAAATAAATCTATAATTTGGACTTTTGATTGAATTATTCAAACTATACTTCCGCTATTTACTTTAAACGTTGTTCTAAATTTAAGACATGGACGTGGACTTTTGGTCACTAATCGTATTTTGATAAACTGCTTTATTTGTTATGATTGTTCAATATGATCGGTGGCTTGATGATAATCAGTCACACGTCTCACGGTAGCACTTCACATGTGGAATTTGAGGGTGTGACACATGACAAACCCGCACTCTCTCTCAAATGTGTATGTGTAAACCCTAGAAAGTGTAAACATTCTCATTCTAATACAAGCTAATATAGCCCATGTCATAAAATCACCAACACTAGAATATTACCATTATACGCCTAATAACCTTATGACCAATTGATGTTGTTACACATTTACTTCATTTAAATTATGAATTTCTAACCTACTTTTAACATAGTATCTTATAATTCTATTTTTCTTCTGACCTACTTTTAACATATACTAAATTAAATCGATATCGTTAGTATCTTTTAATTGTATTTTTCTAGAAAATATGGCAATTGGTGCATAAAAAGTTAACTGAAATACGTGTTTCATTTAACACTCTATAATAATTTGCATCTTTGAAGGAAATCAAATCCTCTGTAGGAGTAAGAATTCGCTACTTTGAAGGAAATCAAAGTAAGAATCCCCTAGACTGTTTTGTCAGCATTGCTAATTTATTTATGAGTAAAATGCACGGATAGTCTTTGTGGTTTTCTAAAATAACACCTATAGTCCACAACTTTTGGAAATTACATCGGTGCTCTCTATGGTTTGACAGTTTGTTACTCGGATAGTCCCTGGAGTGGAGGGAGGTTAGTTTCTCAGTTAAGTAGACATAAAATGACAGAACTACCCTTACTATTAAATATAATAACTTAAACATTAAAAGAAATATATATCTTTTTATTATTTAGTTAATCAAGTGGGGCACCTTCTATCATCTTCTTCATCTGCAAGTGCAACCACAAACCACACCCCATCACCGCCCGCAGTCTCCGACAACGCAACCAATCCCCCACCGCAGGTGACATGAAAAGATTCTTAGTTTTAATTCAACATCCTCTACGGCTCCACCCACTAGTGTCACCACATCCATCTCCTTACACCTTTTGCTATTAACGTTGATGGTTCTGATGTGGCACTAAAATGATTTTCTTCATTGATGAGGATCAGAAACTTTCTAAATAAAAAACAACACTAAAAAACCTATTTTATTAAAGCTTAATGTAGATCATCTAGAAAATTTTTCCCAAATATTTGAAATCCGGTCAAATTCTTACGTTTATGGCAAGAAAAACCACCACCATTTATCATTAAATCTGAAAACCACAACCGCCGATTTCTTATTAAACAGGAAAACTAAGATAGATTAACTTAAAGAAAGATATTACTTTGGTTTGGAGTTGCATATTCTAGGCACAGGCTGGCCTGATCTGAACTCACTGACGATGAAGGTGGGGCATAGAGAGAGGAGCCACGGTGATGGGGGTGGTTTTGAATTAGAGTTGTGTTGTGGTTTGAGCTATGGTAGCGATGGCGGTGTGGCAGGGGAGACACAGTCGTGATTCGGTGTGTCGAAATCGATGGTTGGTGTTTGTGGCGGCGATGCGGTGGTGCTGGAAACTCGAATGGTCAAGAGAGAGAGAATGGGTGACTTTTAAAAAAGATAATTTTACGTAAGGGTAGTTTTGTCATTTCACACTCACTTAACTGATAAAACTAACCTCCATCCACTCAAGTGACTATCCAAGTAACAAACTGTCAAACCACAGGGAGCACGGGTGTAATTTCCAAAAATTGAGGACTATAGGTGTTATTTTAAAAAACCACAGGGACTATAGGTGTTATTTTACTCTTTATTTATTAATAAATCATATCTTTACAATAAATGATATGATTTGTTTTCTGTCTTTATAAATAGTATTTTTTATTGGTCATATGAGCATTATAATGATCTTATTTATTGTACTTTAAAATTAATTTGCTAAATTGACCCACACTTATTCTAAATAACCAAAAGGTCAATTGTATATAAAATCAAATTTATAATAATAAATTACTTTTCTATAGTAATAAACATCTATTGACACCATATTTAAAAGTCAAGTATTGGTATATGTAAAACTAAATAAAAGGCTTATTAGTCACTTTCACTAGTTTGCACCCCACCAACTTGACATATAATTTTGGAGAATTTAGGGCCTATGGTAATTGCATTATTGAGGCGTGAGCCATGAGATTTTGAAACTTTAGTAGACCCTCATAATATTCTTATAAGTTTTTTATTATATATTAGTAGGACCTTATAGGGTGAGCCATAACCTAAAACTAATGTCAATTCAAACCTACTCATACATATAACATCGACATATATAAGTTTCTTTTTCATAAATTCTTTCGTAAGATTAGAACCTTTACGTCAAAATGACCGATTTTTATATATATTCCCTCGCTTCTGCTTTTTCACGGACTGTTTGTTCACATGCACATTGGCATAAAAAAATGTCCACTCTTTCCTCTATATTGATGCCTCTCTCTTTCACCTTAGCCTAGGGACGTTTGTGGACTTTCAATTACAAAACACCAGAGGTTTTTAATATATTATGAGCAGGATCGTAGTGTGAGTCATACCCTAAAATATATTGCGTTAATTGAAACCTACACATAGATATAATTCTTACAAGATAATTGTAGGGAAAGTACATATATATTTTAATCGCTAAAGTCCATTAGATTACCAAAACAAATTTTGATTGGCAATGGTAACTACGACCACAAAACAAATTCAACTCCTCAGGAAAAACATGCTAGGAACAAGTTGATTACCTTAAAAGCCAAAACAGGTATAAAATTAAGAAAAATAATCACCCAAACCTTAACTTAAGAAATAAAAAAGCTAAAAAAAACTAAAAGTTCACATTTGTAGCCTTACCGTTATGGGTTATACTTGCACACAATTACCCTTCATGCGTGCTTAACAGAACACAAGAATATTTGATTTTAAAATAGTGATAATTTTCTAACCATAACTATTTTCATAGTTATGGCATTCTACTGTAATTGACTCAAGTCTACTCTACTTGTCTTGTATACATTCACATGTTATCTATACAAAGCATACAAACACTTAAGTAGGTTTATAATTATAGTTCAATGGGTTAAGATCAAATACAAAAGATAAAATAAATAAGAAGGGTAAAAAGGATTCTAGTCTATTAATCTTAAATTTGGATGGTTGAGATTAGTTTTAGGAAGAAAGAGATAATGGAAGGGCATAAAGATAATCTTACATTTATGGATTTTCTCTCTCCACATGCAAGGCACATGTCAATTCCCCCATCAATTTAAAACGTCCTTAACTTTTTCACACGATATTTAAAAAAAAAAAGTCACCATAATAACGAGCGTTTTTTATCTTTAATATAATTATCATATAAATATAAAACAAAAAAATTCACTTTTACTGGGTTTTTATTTTTGCATTGTGTTAAAGGTTCTGGTTATTGTGTCTGGGTTTTGGTCAATACGTTTTAGTAGGGTTTCTATAGATTGTGTTATTATAAAAACCTATAACACAATGTTAATTTAGGTTCTACCCGTTGCGTTTTTATAAGATTCTATAATACAATATATGACACAATGAAGATAGTGCTATATCTGGGTTTTCTATACATTGTGTTATTGATTCTGGTCATTGTGTTTAAATATGTTGTCCATTGTGTTTTAATCTCTTGTTCATTGTGTTTTAGGTTGTTGTGTATTGTGTTTTTAGTTTGTTGTCCGTTGTGTCTTTATCTGCTCTCCATTGTGTTTTTTTATCTTCTGTCATCAAATGTGTCTTTTATCTATTGTCATCAAATGTGTCTTTTATCTGTTGTCATCAATTGTATTTTTATTTAGTTTGACACTTATTGTGTTATACATTATGGCCATTGTGTTATACTTTATGGTCATTATGTTTTAGTCTGTTGCCAATTGTTTATTTATCTTCTTTCCATTGTGTCTATTATCTGTTGTCATCAATTGTAATTTTATTTAGTTTGATACTTATTGTGTTATATATTATGGTCATTATGTTATATTTTATGGTCATTATGTTTTAGTATGTTGTCTATTGTGTCTTTATCTGCTCTCCATTGTGTCTTTTATCTGTTGTCATCAATTGTGTCTTTTATCTGTTGTCATCAATTGTGTTTTTATTTAGTTTGATACTTATTGTGTTATACGTTATGGCCATTGTGTTTTACTTTATGACCATTGTGTTTTAGTATGTTGTCTATTGTGTCTTTATCTGTTGTCATTGATTGTGTTTTTGAACTACTTTCCATTGTGATTTACGTACTGTCCAATGTGTTTTACGTACTGTCCATTGTGTAATACGTAACTGGGTTTTTAATTTTTTTTTTTTGAAAAATATAACAATATGATACTCATATTAAAGATAAAAAGACGCTCAATTTTATGGTATGATTTTTTTATAACAAATGATGTAAAAAAAAGTTACGCGCGATTAAAAATTGGGTGGGGGGATAGCATGTGACTTGCATGTGCCTATTATTTTTCCTCTTGTAGATAAAATTACCCTTCCGACTTGATTCCTCCCAGGACACTTGTTACTCTCTAGTGGCTTCTTATCCTTTGTATTATAACTCAACCCATAGTTCAATATATCAAAATAATGTTTCAGAAAAACGTGTAGCTAATTGGCATAATAAATAACAGTAATTCTACTATTCCAAAATTTATTGTAGCACTCATTAGCTATGCACGATTTCAATGTTTATCATATTTGTTTTGTGTCTCTGGCTCACTGCTACCATTCGAAATAGTTATATCTCAATTATTGTTACTCAAAATAGACTTCATGTTCTCGCTTAGAAGACAAAGTGGCAATTTTGGTTTCCGGAACCGGTAGGGGAGTAATACGCATCCAACTTACCTACTTGAATGTTGTAAGGTGCTCGCATTGTAAGGGAAAATCCTCTGGTACCCATTAAGGAATAAGTATTCTCTAGTTGTTAAGTACCTTATATGCTTCCACGTCCTTAACTAAGAACAAACTACAAATAGTCTGTAAAGTGGGCCCAAGTTCCTGTTGCAATAACAAATTTAGATTTTTTCCATTCTAAAGGCAAGCGAGGATCTCATATTAATCGAAACAAAGCAGCCTCACTTAACAAGGTGCTAAGTTGCTAAGCAAGGTTGCCTTAAAGTGATAGGGCATACTCTCTTACTTTCACATATATCCTTTGCTACTACTACACATAAGTCTTCTATGGTATACCTTGAAAAACTAGAGTTCTCCCCTCTCACTAAGCCATGAATCAAGGTTTGAATAATTGGAGGACTTGATCCTAGCCTTTTGTTTTCTTTGTTAACACTAGGTTTAGGGCACATGTGTTACACGGGCTTAGCAAGGAAACATATAACATTCACTTAACTTTAGTGCAGATTCTAAGCTCCAATTGCCCTTCAAAGGATGAACAACATCTTCTCTCCTCTTCATTGCCTTCATCTGGTGCATAGAAGTACATAAGTGACAAAACACGTAACTAATCTGGTGATTAGTTTGGGCTTATACTTCGAAAATATGGTTAATCTTCTTTGTCTTGCTTGAGCTGTAGCCTTAATCTTCCTGCAAAACACGAAAACACCCCGTTAAGTTCGTTAAGAGGAGGGGAATAGGGTGGTTCTCTTAACCACTCTCGGACGTGAGAATAAGTACGCGTTTTGAGGAAATAAGTATGTGATTAGGAGTGAGAGAGTAGTGAACAGAATGGAATTACCTGTACATGAATGCTCATATTTATAGACGGAGTAGTGTGGAAGGAGATGGGCTGATGGGCCTTGGGCCTTGAGTCAACAACAAGGAATATCCTTCTTGTCCCCTCTGCCACAACTGTTAGTGCTTCTGAGAGAGTATGGAGTTGGTGCACGTTGAATGGATCCACGTGTCCTAGTCATTGTCCTTGTTGTCTCTCTGCCATCAGCAGGTGAGTAGAGATCATGGAGCAGATGTCGTCGCATGCTGATTGGTGCCACATAAGCGTCCTCGTGTACCTTCTTGTCTCTTGTACGATTGCTTAAACTTCATCAACATCAAATCAAATCATTTTCATCTTAAACTGTTCCATAGACTGTTTTTTAGTCTTCATGGAGCAGAACAATGTTAGTATGTTGAGTGATCTTGATTGGAGAACATGTTGGTGCATCCGTCTGTCGTCTACATCTTGTATTGAGTCTTGTTTAGAGTTAGTTAGATTAGGGCTTGGAATCCAAGAAATTGGTATTTGAAGGTGATTCCGCTTGAAATGACATCTTGTCATTTCAAGCGAAACCCCTTAATATGCTGATTCCGCTCGAGAGTGTGTAATGTCTGATTTCGCTTGAGTGTTTGTGTAGTGATTCCGCTTGAACCGAACATGTTATGTTCAAGCGGAATAAGGTGCCTATAAATAGGTATCTTGGAGCGAAATCTACATAGAAGTCTTCCGGTTTGCCACGAAATGCTGCCGAAGTGTTGTTGTGATTGTAAAAGGCTTTTTTATTAATAATACAACAGTTTAAAGTGAATACGGCTGAGATAACATCGAAACACTTGTTTCCGCCTCTTGTTTTGGTGAATTACTCTTCTGATCGACTCGTTCGGGTCTGAAAACGATCCTACAAGTGGTATCAGAGCTCAGGAGGAAGAGTTCTTGCCATTTCAGCTGTGTTTTCTGTTTTCTACACCTTCTTATTCAAAATTTAAAATTTTTCACGGTAAAATTGGCTCAATTTTTCACATAACACGCGCAATCATGTTTTGATAAATCCTTGAAAGTTTCAGAAGAAAAATCGAATTAAACTTAAAATTTTTGCTATTCCGCTTGAAATTTGATTCGATATAATGGCGTCATTGTGATTCCGCTTGGAATTGATCCTTATTTCGCTTGAAAAGGTGATGTGATTTCGCCCGAATACACTGATTTCGCTTGGAATTCGAGATTCCGCTTGAGAGTTTGGTTTAATTCCGCTCAAAAAAGAGGTTTCGCTTGAGATTGTGTTTGATTCCGCTTGAATCAACCCGACTTCGCTTAAAGGATTGATTCCGCTTGAACTTACTTTGTTGATTCCGCTTCAAAAGAAGGTATCGCATGAAAGTGTTCTTGGTATTCCGCTTGAAATTGGAAATTTGTGAACTTTTGAAAATTAAATCATGGAGAACGAGTTTTATAATGCCTTTGCTGGTGCAATGAACATTACTCAGAGTGCATTGCTTGAGAATGAATCGGGGACTTCACAAAAACCGCCTAAGCTTTTGGATATTGATGATTATAACGGTTGGTCAGAATGGTTTGGTAACTGGGTTGAAGCTTATCATTTGGATGCATGGGAGCATACTGAAATACCATATGAAAGGCTAACAAAGAACGGTAATCAGTTAATGCCAATAAGAGAAATGAGTGCTGATGAGAAAAAGAAGTATAGAGATGAGAAATTGATGGTGAGTTTGTTATAGCAAGCGATTAAAGAGGACATTTTGATTCTGCTTCAACATGATGGAAGTGCTTATTCGATCTGGAATGAATTGGAAGCAAAATTTCTGGGAAGTGATGATATGCTCAAGAACAAGATGTCACTCATGAAGAAAGAATTTGATCTATTTCGTGGTTTGAAATCAGAAAACACCAAGCAAATTATTGAAAGATATTGTAACTTGGTGAGAAATATGACGAAATTAGGTATCAAAAAGGATACAGATGAGATGATTGAGAAACTAGCTGATGCATTACCACATGATATTTGGGGAACTTATCTGATGATGTTGAGAAACAATAGAAAGGAATATAAAAAGTTAACATCGGGAGAGCTCATCAAACATCTTGAAGCTCAAGAAATGGAGCAGAGGAAGATTGCCAGGATGAAGAACTATGATGGAGAACAAGATATCGGTTTGTATTTCAAAAATGGTGTTAGCGAGAAGACAAATTTTTCTCCAAAGGTTGAAACTACTTTTAACGCAAATGGTTCTTCTGAAAGTTCATCTCAGGGATCAAGCAGCACAACAGGATTTTCTTCATTTCCAACATATGATCCACAGTTTTCTACAACAAAGAGTGGCAAAGTTTTACAATGCAACATTGCTTTAAAACTTGAAAATGATCAGAATTATACTGAGGAAGTTGCTAAAAGTCACATGTCTTTGTTGGTGACAATGCTTGAATCTTATGGAGCCTTAGTTGTAGGGAGGATCGGGAATCCAATGCTCACGAAGGAGGATTACGATCAAATTGATGCTGAGGAGATGGAACTGATGGATATAAAATGGTGTATGGCTAGTGTGTTGAGACGGGCTGAAAGTTCAAACAAATTACAGGCAGAGATGATTTTTGTGAGGCACATGTTTCAACTTTAGGTTTTGATAAGTCTAAAGTTACTTGTTTTCGTTGCAGGGAAAAGGGGCATTTCAAAAGAGAATGCACAAATCGTGAAGCGAGTGGAGCTCGAAAGGATTTTGAAGATTCAAAGAGAGCGTGTTTGGTTAATCAAGGTAAAGATGGTGGATTCAGCTGGGATAAATACATTCCAACGGACAATAAAGTGTGTTTGGCAGATCAAGATGATGAAAAATTGCCAGAAGGTTTTAGTTGGGACAATTTTTGCCCAGATAAAGAATTTATGGAGAAAGAGATGTTAAATGCTAAAGCGTTTATTGCTAATGCTTCTGATGTATATTGGGCAGAAAAATACAGGAAAATTAGGGAAGCAGAAGAGGAGAAATGGAGAAGAATTGAAGAAGAGGAAGAAGTAGAGGAAAGGAGGAAAGTAGAAGCTGAGATAAGGAAGAAGAAAAGAGCAGAAGTAATTCAAGTGAGAACAGTCAAAAAAGTTCCAGAATTTGAGATCAAAGCTGATACTGAAGCAGTCAAAGTTCTTGAGAAGTGCATGAATTGTGATTCTTTGATCAAACAAAACAATGAGTTGCTACACAACATTAAAAGGTTGAAAGAATCATATGATACATTGAAAGAGAAATGAACAAATACACTGAATCGAACAGTGAACAAGTTGTTGCAATGAATACACTCAAAGGAGCATACATGAGACAGCTTGACAATGTCGACTATTACACAGAGAAGTGTGCTGAGCTTGAATTAAAGTTGGCAACACAAAGAATTGAAACTGAAAGAGATAACAATTTATTAAAAAGTTACTCATGTTCTACTTTTGTTGTTGACAGGATTTATCCAATTGTGGAAAGATTGAAGACATTTGAGGAAGAAAAGACTTCAGAAGAGAAGAAGTCCGATACAAAAGAAAAGGATGAAGTGGAAATTTCTGGTAAGAAACCAAGTGTTGTCTACAATAGATGTCCGCCCCCGGTCAAAAATGGATATTCTCCTCGAAATCCAAATTCCGAAATAGTCAAAAAGGCAACAAATTTACAATGGGAGTCTGGGTCGTCGGATAATTTGCCAGAAAATATTGATGTCACGTTCACATCATCTGACACTGATTATGAGTCCAAGTTGATAAAAAGTGTGGTCGATCAGGTGTTGGATAGAGATGACATTGAGGAGTCAAAACCGGAGTCCAAATCCGAGTCAAAGTCTGAGTCTAACAAATCAAAGTCAACAATCAAAAAGGACAAACGGGTTTATGTTAAGGAATTTTTGCTATCAAAATCTAATTTGAATGACGAACCGGTCAAAGTAGCATATACTTTGAAAGATTCTGACAAATTATATTCTGATGAGATTTTTTCAATAAGAAGTGTTAAAATCGAAATGATTAAAAAGGTTTTTAAAGTCACAGAAATTAATATTTCTGAAATAAAAGATTTAAATCTTTCTGGAAAACCTAAACAATACACTTCAAGAGATCAACAAAGAATTAACAAGAAAATGGGTTACAATTGTGGTTATAGTTTCCAAAAGAAACCAAACCATAATGGTAATTGCAAAAAGAAAGGTCTTGGATTTAATCAACAGAAAAATCATAAAAAAGGAAAAGTTTATAAACCAAAAACTGTGTTTGTTTCAGGAAAATCTTCAGAAGCTGAAAAAGAGCAAGCATTCAGGAAGCAGACAAATCAAGAATTCCTTGCCAAGAAGCAAGAAGAAGTAAAGAAGAATGTTGCTCAAAAGAAGATAGAAACGAGAACCTGTTTTCAGTGCAAAACTGCTAGTCATGTTGCTAGGAATTGTCCGAAAACATTCAAACCAAAACAGGAAGTTTCTGAGAAACTGAAAGGAAAAATTGTTGAGAAAATCGAACCACCAACACACAAACTTAAAGTTTTTGAAAATTCAATTTATGAAGTTGGTGAGTGTTCGAAAAATGTTTTCAAAAAGAAGGAGAAAATAAACAATCAAATCTGGGTTGTTAAGCAACCAAAAGCAAGTTCTGGTGATGAATCTGATTTCATAAACTCAGAGGAGCCGCATGTTGTTGTCAAAGAAGAGAAGCAAGTTCCGCCAGTGTATGATGTGAATTTTCCACCACTGAATGCTAAAAATTTGAAATCTAAAATTGGGAAAGTTGATATTTCAAACCTATTCTTTTCTAAAATGAAAGAATTGGATGTCGAAAAAGCCTTTAACCCCGTAGTGAAAAATATTTTTGGAAAAATGATTGAGCGGAAGGCTAAAGGGGTAAAGGAGTTTTATCAATCAAAAAGGAAAGATGCAACCCCAGGTGAGACTGGACAAGTTACACCCAAGGCTGGTCAAGCTTGGGTGGATATATTCTTCGTTGAATAGAAACCTGACTTGCCGGAGCTCCCAAGTTGGTAATCGCAGAGCATGAATCGGCATCATTCTTAAAACTTGTAAAATTGAGAAGTGCGAATTGCCGGAACTCCCAGGTTGGTAAGTGTGGAGTAGGAATCGGCATCTTGAGAATTCAACCAACAGATGGTAATTGGTTGAAAGTGTTTGGGTATTGATCTTACAAGAAGTTAATCAAGGTCATTAATTTGAACTTGAGTTAACTATCATTCAAAAAGTTTTGGTAAACAAAGTGATGAAGTGACCCCAAACCTACAAGTGGTTGATAGACAAACTTATTTTCTGGAAAAACCATTTTGATTAAAACAAACTTAAGTGTTTTGAAATCATAATGGGAAAACAGTTTGTTGTGAGGGGGAGTTCTGATTGTTTATGCCAAGTGGATGGAGAATTGAAGCGACTTGATATCATTTGTCATGTTCTTGTATAGTTTGTTTTAATTTTTTTTAAATGTGTTTGAATTTTAGGGGGAATAAAAATTTCAGAAAATCCAAAAACATTAAAAAATTTGAAAAAGCCAAAAACATCGAAAAATTCAAAAATGAGTTTTTGTTGCATAAAAGAGGAAATGATAGTACATCAGTAGACTATCACAACATGCTAAAGATATGGAATGTTTAAATGTGATAAACAATCTCATTGTGGACGTGTCAGTAGGTTTTTGCACATTTAGTAGATTGTTTATGAGATATAAATCTAAATTTCAAATTTGCTTATATCGTGGGGAACATTTCTTGGATATATAGGTAACCCCCGAAATCTTGTTTGAAAGGTCCCTCTTTCTGAGATACTAGATCTTTATACTCAGTGATATCTGGGGTATTATTCCGGGACTTCTGCTGAATGGAAATTCTGACCTAGTCCCCGCATAATACTTTCTGCAAATGCTTGAAATATAGCACAACCCTCAGCAAAATGATGAAACAATAAAATTGATAATCATTGCTGTTGAAGAAAAGATCCTCTAAAGGGGACACACCTAAAGTCGCAAAAATAATGTCTGTAAATAGTTTCTTTACTGCATTTATATTCATTCAAAAATCCAAAAAGATTTGAGTGTGTTTTAGCATAAAATTTTGAAAAATCGAAAAAGATTTTCGACAACTGATGTTGAAGAGCTGACGTTCAAAATTCCAAGTGCTAAACATGAAGAACAGGTTTGGATAAAGAGTGTGTGAAAATGATTGTGTTTTTCAAATGATTTTCAAAGAATAAATCATTTTTGAATATCTTTTGAATTTGGTATCTAAAATTTTGAAGATTCAATCTTTGAAGAAACTTATGTGTTGGGTAGAGATTTGTGCAGGATAAGAGCTAGGCAACAATCTTGAACCTGTGATTTCCGGACTATGATCCCAGCAGATTGAGAGGGGGAGTCTGAAGGACAAAGTGCCAGATTCTGATCCTAAGATTGCTGATGCTAACGAATTTTAAAGATTCAACATTCGAGGGAAATGAGTTTGTAGGTGATAGAGATTGAGCAAGGATGCTTACAATGGAGAATACTTCAGAGAGAAGCACGAAGACTGATAAAGACTGAAGGTTTGACAACCGAAGACTCGACACTGAAGACTCCGTCAACATCCGAGGGGGAGTTTGATGGTGCGTCCGTCTGTCGCCTACGTCTTGTATCGAGTCTTGTTTAGAGTTAGTTAGATTAGGACTCGGAACCCAATAAATTGGTATTTGAAGGTGATTCCGCTCGAGAGTGTGTAATGCCTGATTTCGCTTGAGTGTTTGTGTAGTGATTCCGCTTGAACCGAACATGTTATGTTCAAGCGGAATAAGGTGCCTATAAATAGGTATCTTGGAGCGAAATCTACATAGAAGTCTTCCGGTTTGCCACGAAGTGCTGCCGAAGTGTTGTTGTGATTGTAAAAGGCTTTTTTATTAATAATACAACAGTTTAAAGTGAATACAGCTGAGATAACACCGAAACACTTGTTTCCGCCTCTTGTTTTGGTGAATTATTCTTCTGATCGACTCGTTCGGGTCTGAAAATGATCCTACAGAACAAAGTTGTTTACAATTAAAGTTAAGGTTCTAAGACTTTGGATGCGTGCAAATCCAAAGAGAGAAAATGATACCCTGGTTATCGAAATGGCAGTGATGGATGAGCATGTTAGATTTTAATGTTTTAGTATATTCCTGTTTGTTTAGGTGTTTTGATTTTTAATGATTTTTCTATATTTTCATATTTATTAAATAATTTTTTTTATTAGGGCACCAAGATGTAAGCTACTGTGTGGAACAAGTTTATGAAAAAACATGAAATTTTGCTTAAAGAAAATGAGTCTTAGAAATCCTAACTTTAACTTATATTGATGTAGTATGTATTTTATTGTTAATTTGTTGTAAAAAACTACAAATTATATAAAGCATAAACATCTTAGAAACCCTAACTTTAACTTATATTGTTGTAGATGATGTGAAAGAAGTCCTTTATCTAAAATTACAAATGGTAAATTTCTCATTTTTTGATACATGAAAATAAATGTCTACCTATAAGTTAATATATTTTGGATATGCATTTTTTTCAATTACTCCTAATTATGTTGATCATCAACAATCCGTTGAACGAAGAAAATTTAGGAAAATATAATTGAATAATAAAAGACGTAATGCGATTAATAAATCATCCATTTCAGAAAACGTTATGCAGTCATCCGACGTTTCAATATCCAATATGAAGATTTACATATTGTAACACCAATTCGTTCGTCTTCTTATATCAATACCATCGATCGACATATTAGTAAAACGACATATATAGCAAGTCCATCTGAAGCATCTACATCAGGTTTACTTATTTATTTACAGATTTTATTTTTCTTCCTTTTATGTATCTTACTATGTTTTTATCTGTTTTTATAAACATGTAGGTGTCACACCCTGACTTTTGCGGAAGCGTGATTATGGTGTGACTTTCTTATAAACATGTAGGTGTCACACCCTGACTTTTGTCATCCTTTTAATGAGTTTAAAACATAACAACATTGTTTAAAACATAGACTTCAAATTCAAGTTTTACAAACCATACAAATTGTTTATGAGTTCACTAAGGACTCGTCAAAAGATAATAGATGTAACTAAGGTTTGGAAGACGTGTCTCATCCAGGAATAAGACACACTGACCAAACCCAAAGACCATGGATGATATCTTTATTCCTTATCGCAGCATAAAACTTCCAACGCCCACCAGATCCACTTACTAATTCCCTGAAACATGTAGTTTGAAAACGTCAACAAAAGTTGAGCGAGTTCATGTGTTCGTTTGTGTGTATGTATAAACCTTTGAAAACTTTGTAAATATGTATGTATGTAATTGAAATCTCGGTATGAAAGCAACAAGGAAACAGATCAATTAATGTGTAGCTAATACATTAATTTACGTGACATGGTGCAGGAAGACTTAAACCTAGTAGACTTTGTACCGGGCTTCCGGCTGTAAGACATAGTCACCACATGGCCCATTCAGCGGACTCATGGATGGGGCTCGCTACACCCAAATAGATCTATCACTCATGCCCCTCGGTCCTTATACGAGGATTAATGGTCTCAAGTATGCGCCTACCCATTCACATGATCTACGGTACTTTCCTAGGCTAACCATACCAATTGTATTTGTATGTAATCCTTGTGTAACATGTATTTCACCCACGAAGTTAATAAACAAAACAGTTTAAAGAAAAGGGGAACATGAACTCATTGTTTTGCGTTCTTCGAATCCGCCTGTAACTCAAAGTTTCCTCTGGTGTACACGACTACCTACAATGTACTATGCTCTATTAGACGAGCGGGTCGTGCCTTGTCTTTGTATTGATTAGTGCCCTTGAGTTACGTTTTAAAGTGTCTTCGTTATTATTCCAAATTATAATTACTTAAATTATATTCATTTAGTTTTGGAATAATTGTTAAACAATATTTGTAATAATACTTCTTAAGTATTTATACTCGTATTTCCTTCCCAAGGATGGGGGTATCTCATACATGTATATCCGTATTCTTGTATTCGTACAACTTGCCATGTATTGGTGTCGTATCCCGGCGTGTATTATCTTTAATAAGTATCCAATATATATTTCTAAAATATATATTTCAAAAAGTATTTCTTAGAAAATTATCCTTAATTTTTCTTTTGGCAAAAACAATTATAGTTCCAAAATAATATATTTTCAAGTCCCACTTTAGAAAATGTATATATAAACTTATTTTATCCATCAATAATGTATTTCAAGTTTATCCAAGAAAATATATATTTTTCCCAAAAATCATATATCTTCTAAATATTCTAAGAAAATATATTTCTACTTCCAAAAACAATATATTTTCTTCTTCTCGAAAATATGATATACTTTGTAATAATAATAAAAATCATATTTTCATTTCTTTTGTATCCAAAATAATATTTACCAAAAATATGTTCATAAATGTAGTTTCCGGAATATTTCGTAAGTTACATTCTTCCGTTCGGTTTTACAATATTATGTGTGAAACTTATATATTTATTCCTTATGATTTTTGGTAATATTTTGGATGGTAAATTCTTGGTATTTTGTTAAGTTATATTACTTTAACCTTAAAATAATATAACTATTACACAAAGTATACAAATATTCACACACATCATGTCTTTAATTTATATATTCTAAATATATATTTATCCATTTTCATTTATAAAAACCAACCTCCAATATTTGTATTTTTGTAACAAAAATTATGGCAAAGTTTATGTAGAAAATCCACGATTAAAATACACTTATAAATACTTCTTTGAAATTATTCTTCTAAGTGTTTATATTTTTAGAAAATTTTGCCATAGTTTCCCCTAAAAATGGAGGTGTCCATGCTTTCAAGCATATCATTTTCTTTTGTAAAAATCATCACAATCAACTTACGATCAACTCTAAACAACTTACTCTTACCAATCTTGCCAGAACATGCATTTTCTACCACTTCATGAACTTGAAAGCTTATGAAAATTTGTAGTAACTTGGTATTGTGTTTAGTAAGTTTAGTTACCCTTTAAAGTGCGGTTGTTTATTTAAAAACCTCATTCTTGTATGATTTAGATGGTTACAACTTGCAATCACAATTTCTAAAAATATTTCTTTATAAATTCTTCTTGTTACACAAGTGCTTATACACTTGTTTAACCACCAAAACTAAGGTTTGTTTATGTAAGAACTAAGATTTAGTAAAACTTATATTTTTAACTTGGTTTCTTTAGAAATCATCCATAAATCTTTAGATTTACAAGTATTACTACTCACATTAATCATTATTTATCAAGTAAACAATATATTCTTTCAAGTTCATGTCTTGCATGAGGATGATTTATAAATCTCTAATATTTTCATCCTCTCATCTTGCTAGATTATGTTTTTAATCATGAGCTAGAAAGATCATATAATGATCTACATCATTTACACAAGCAAACAACAATCATCAAGTATAACAACACATAAATAACATGATTTCTTCATGATTTCTTATAATTTTATGCTTATGTTCATGTTCCATCTTCAAGTTTCTTAGTGTTCTTCATGATAATCAACTTGTATCATCTTTTAACCACTTAATATAGATGTAAAATGAAGAGTAGAAGATCTTACTTCTAGCACAAGACCAGGGATGATCAAGAGGATAAATGAAGTGGATAAAAGCAAACGGTGAAGGTCCTTCAACTTCCGAAAGCTCAAGCTTCCTAACTTAGCTCCTTACACCCTTGTATCACCTTAGAATGGTAGAATTTGAAGTGAAAATGGAGAGGTGGTGGTGGTGTGTTGTGGCCGTGAGGTGAGTAAGGGAGGTGGAAGAAGATGGTGTGTTGTGAGAAATGAGATCTTGTTCCTTCATATTCTTCTTATATCCATATTACTACTTAAACCTTTGGATAATATGTCCCTTAAAGTACAATACAAGATCCTTAACAAATCCAAATGAGATCAAATGATATCTTGTAAGATCAAGTAAGATCTTGATGGTGGGGCATTTGTTTGGGCCGTAGACAGGTAGGGGGTATTAGCTTAGGTTTAAACCATTAAGTTATAATCTAGTTTAATTTCAAGTGTAAGTTACATGTCTTGGTTATAAGATATTTTTAGTGGGTGTTATGATGTTCGGAGATCATAACTAGCTTAGTAATGTTAAAACAATGCTTCTAGTGTAATTTTGGTGTTTCGGGTAGTGTCCGGTTGTTCGGTTAGATACCGGTTCGTTAAAGTGCTAAACTATACCGTTTAGTGTTTTTTATGTACTCTTTCATGACACTTTTAATTCTCGACACTTAAGAAAGCTCTCAGGACCATTTAGTCATGTTTCTGCATAATATTAGCATGTTAAAATGCTGATTTTTGCTGAATTGTGTTGAATGCTACACTTTATGTGAGTTTTAGGCACTTTTTGGCACTTAAACTATCACCTAGAAAAGCAGTTTTGTGATCCTTACTTCCCTACATTCTATACTAGTGTAGTACTTAGTTTCTGGCTCATACTGTGTCAAAACAACGTCTGTCTATATACTGAACTCCGTCAGCCTTTTCCCGGTTTGTCTGTTAACTGTGATAATTGTGCTTTGTGCATCATTTATGTCAATATGTTTGCATGCAGTCAATGATGTGTCATTTGCAATATGTGATGCACATGTAAGTATACTGCAGAAATCAGAAAGCAATTCAAGTCATAAATTGTAAATCAGCCTAGTTATTAGCACTAATCATCATTTAATAAATGTACGGATTCATGCAAATTTGACAGTTGTCACATTCTCCCCCTGTTAAGAAAATTTCGTCCTCGAAATTTGTACTACCTTAACTCCTTAGGGTTACATTATGCGTGTTTGTATATGAATAATACTGAGGTAGATAACCACAAAACCGAATCAAATCGTATTCATATTAGGTGAGTCCAGGGATATATTTCAACAAGAACCCAGTGGTTAAGAGGTATGTGTTCTAGCATTTGACGTCAAAGGACACGAGATGTATAGATGTATAATCTAGTGCAACTCAGTAACAGTGGTGTAACAAAAGAGTTTTGACCAATGGATTCTCAAAAAATCGGTCACAATATGCCAACGAGTTTTCTCAACCATAGCATCCGCTATATGAACTCAAAATCAACAACTCGAAGGTGATGGTTACATGAAACTGATCTGTCAACTTTCGAACAAATACATGGATAAAATAGTGTGTTGACATTCTTGAATGGCGGAAATACACCGAATGGAGCACAAGCGAATCTGGTGTATTATTGTCTTAATTCGTAGTTGCATTAGGAATGTTTAAACGACAAGTCAAACAAAAGTATGTGTAGTTTTATGTGAAACGGTTGACCATGATTAGTACAAGCTACAAATTTGCAATGACACCACAAGGTGTCTATCACACCCCTAATTTCCACGTGTCACCATGGGACCGGTGGGGGAGTATCGTGACGTAATTGATATCATCATAGTTAAACAACACAAATTATAATGCACAGTGGAAGCAAAAAGATAGATTTATTCCAACCAAATGATTATTGTAATATTTTAGTATCACAATGTAGTTAAAATAGATCCACAGGCGGATCAAAATAAAAAGGAGAATTGTTCAACAGATTTTTTGCATCCAAGCTTGCGAGACTCTAAACGATGCCAAGGAGAGGCCAGCCTATTACGTGTAGAACCTGCACTTAATCTTTTTGGGGAAAATACGTCAGTTTACACTGGTAAATACAATTTAACTGACTCATTTTGAAAACGTTTTTAAAAATTGATTTGAATGCACATGGCACAAAACTTTTTATAACTTGGGATAATTAATCAAATTTAAACTTGTAAAAGAATTACATGTTTGTTATGCGTTTAGTCACCCGGTTCGTGTCGGGTTTAAGATTAATAGACACACCACATAGTATAAATTTGCGGCAGGAAACCAACGGTTATACCTTAATAAATATGGACACATTGTCGGGTGTACGCCTACACCCGCGTGTCAAGGTCGTGGCCATTTCATGAATGATGCCAAGGATATCCGGGACATGATCATTAAACTCCCAAAGGCGTAAAACAAACAAAACAAATTTTTAAATGGGTCATCTTGATAATACTTAACCACTAATTGATTAAGGTCAAATGCCCGACCAAGCGGTATTTTATATACCGTACCCCAAGACCGTATAAGGGAAAATAAGTTAAAAGTATTTACCTTTGCAAGTATAATTCACAATAAGCAATTGCACGTATCTTTTACTGGATCTCCTATTCTGGAACGAAGGTTTATAATAACCTATTAGAATCCTAACGGGTCTTTAATTTAGCATAAGCTTAGACCGGTTAGTTTCAAAGAATGAATACGGTTTAATCGCATGGAAGGCGAAAACTGGTTTAGAATGTGGTTTTGACCCGACAAGCTTGCATGCTTGTTTAATATGGGTAACATAATCACATTCTGGATTTTGAGACAAAAATGATATGGTTTAAACCGTTTCGGCTAATATGTGTAAACTAGTTACATAAGCCGATCCGAACGCGAAAGTGCGTAACGAGTAACCATAATAATTATATACAAGTTCCCTAAGTTAATATGCACTAAATATGTTGTGATATCAGTAAGATATGTCCTATTATGCCCAAAGTGGTTTTTAACTCAAACTATGCCTCGAAAGGGTATTTTAGTCATTTTAAAGGTAATAACAGAGTTAAACTAGTAACCTGAGTTACATATCTGAATAAATCAGTAAATATACTTATTTTAATGGGTCATAACAGTATGGTATCATATATATGTGAATTTTATTAATTATAATCGTACTATGCACCGAAAGGGCATTTTGGTAATTTCACATAAGCCTAAAAGGTCAAAACCGGAAACCTGAGTTTAAAACTTTTGTTTACTGTTATAATATAAAATTTTACTGAATATATCAGTAGGTATCAACCCTTATACATATAAACTAGTTTTGATACATATTATGTCGTATAAATGCCTAAAAAGGCGATTTGGAGCCATTTCCGGGTTTTGTATAAAAAACTGATATTTTTAATATTCCAGAAGGATCAAAATAATTATTTTAACATAATAAATGAGTAGAAAAAGGTTTGAGGTCAAAAGGATTTATAAAACTCATTTTATAGCCAAAAAGGGTAAAACCGGTAATAACCGAAATAAGCTTAAACTCTAAGTTATGCTCCGCCTAAAAATAAATAAAAATCTCCAAAAATCCCAAAATAATATTATATATCAGTGGGTATAAAGTTTGATATTAAAATTTAGGTTTAGATAGGCTATATGCTAATTACGCCAATTAATTACTAAGAATGCTTCTAATTACGCTAAGGAGCATAACTCTTAATCTAGACCTTAAACTGATGTCAAAGTTTGGGTACAAGTTCATAATTCAGTAACTAAGATATCTATTCTTTTACACTTTCAAATATCATATTTTAAGGTCATTTGGGCATAATGGTCAACATATGAGCATTTAACGGAAACTTGCATAATAATTAGACAACTAGTGAACCAAGTCGTATAAACACAGAGGGTTATACTAACATGTAACTAGGTCTAAAAGAAGCTCTAAGGCAATCCTAAACTTGGCTTAAACGGGTCATAACTGAAAGTCAAAGCGAAAGTCAAACTATGCGACTTTCGGTTCCAAACAGGGTCTAAGCTGAAAATTGTCGAGTTGAACATGTTTAGACATGTTCTTACATTAATTATCAAGTTATATTAATGATCAAACAGGTTGCATATATCCTATATTGCTAATTATGTATTAGTTTGGAATTAAGCATTCTGTTGACTTTTTAAAGTAAGCTTTGACTCGACAATTTGCATAGTTAGAGTGGGAATCTGGAAATACCATTTTAAGGGTTTGTTACCCACATAATGACCTACTTATAGGTATTTTTAATTCGATATTTGACTGAGTAATTATTGTTTAATCTCGAAGTCAAACCTTAATTACGATGGTTTGACTTTTAGCTAATTAACTAAGTTAAACCGGATTAAGGGAGGTTAAGGACACTTACAAGAGTCCTAAGTATGCTTATGGAGCCTAAGAAGAGTTGGTTGCTGTCCAGGAGCTCCAGAGAATTGTCTTGAGTGAAAGTGAAAATGAGCAAGTCCAATGTCACAACTTCAAGTCCTTATATAGTGAACTAGGGAGCTCAAGATCAAGCCAAGATAGTCTATGATGGTTACAAGATCATCCCAGGTGTCCCTAAGATGCTATATACTACCTATCATGCCCCTGATTTCGAAAACCATATTACTAAGGCGCTGCAACAGGCTTAACAGGCAGCTGTCAAAAACCTACTGCTAGCGACAGGCTTACGGACCGTAAGCCTAAGCTCTTGCGGTCCGTATGCAACTCTTACGGACCGTATGCTTAAATGGTTGTGGTCCGTAACCGACCCTTGCTCAATTCACCCAGATATGCTCCTTGCGGACCGTAAGCTGTGACCCTTACTGTCCGTAACCGATGGTCTGAGGACAAAAATTTTGCAAACTTTAAGCTTTGACCATGCACTTCTTTCCAATCCGAATCTCATGCATTTCCTTTCAGTTGTGGGACCCATTACTCAGGCCTTTGCATGCCTTGCATGAACTTTTATATTTTGGATCCTTATGGCAAGCTTGTAGTGATGGAATTTCCAAGAGTTCATCTTGGATTCTCTTGAGGGTTGGACATGAACTAAATTTCAAGTGAAATTCTTTTAAAATCCAAAGTTTATTTACCGAAGGTTGTAGCAAGAATTTTTAGAATCCTATTTCTCATATGTAAATGGAAATTTTATTTATTTAGGAACAATCCGGATAATATATTCGATGCTTATCAAATGATTTAAGGATATTGGGATTTATCACTTGGGTCGCTCAGAGGTATTTTAATAACATGTCGCCCTTGGGTCGTTCAGAGGTATTTTCATAACATGACGCCCTTTTTAAATCCTACCATACATTCTTATTTGATCCGGGTTCCTGACACGTTTGTCTCACATGACACGTGTCTTTATTTTATTGGACATGAATTTTCGAGGTGTTATGTCCTCACCCCCTTAAAAGAAATCTCGACCTCGAGATTTACTGAAACAATTGAGGGTATTTTTCTTTCATCGTGGACTCTAACTCCCACGTATATTTGGGACCTCTACGGGCATCCCATTTGACTTTGACAATAGGCACATGCTTCCTTCGAAGCTTCTTAACCTGTCGATCCTCAATCGACAAAGGTTTTTCCACAAATTTCAAGCTCTCATCTATGTGCAAATCTGTGTGTGGTATGACTAGTGATTCAAAAGCTAGACATTTCTTCAGATTGCAGACGTGGAACACATTGTGAATACCATTGAGCTCTTCTGGTAAGTTTAACTTATAAGCCACTGACCCTACACATTCGATGATCTCGAATGGTCCTATATACCTCGGGCTTAACTTACCTTTCTTGCCAAAACACATCACCCCTTTCCAAGGTGATACTTTGAGCAAAACTTTATCACCAACCTCAAACTTGAGGGTTTTCGCCTTTTATCAGCATAGCTCTTCTGCCTATCCCGGGCAGCTTTTAGGCGGTCACGGATCTGGAAAATCTTGTCCGTTGTCCCAAAGACTATATCAGGACCTGATAATTGAGTGTCTCCTACTTCTGCCCAACAGATGGGCGTTCTGCACTTCCTACCATATAGTGCCTCAAAAGGTGCAGCCTGAATGTTGGTATGGTAGCTATTATTGTAGGAGAACTCGACCAAAGATAGGTGGTTATCCCAGCTACCTCCTAAATCAATCACACATGCACGAAGCATGTCTTCCAAAGTTTGAATGGTACGCTCACTCTGCCCATCCGTCTAAGGATGGTAAGCCGTACTGAAGTTTAAGCGTGTGCCCAAAGACTGTTGGAAACTTTTCCGAAAGTGTGACGTGTATCTGGTATCTCTGTCAGAGATAATAGCCACTGGTACTCCATGTAGAGACACAATCTTATCGACATACAATTGGGCTAACATGTCAGAACTGTATGTTTCCTTAATGGGTAGGAAATGTGCTGACTTAGTCAGTCTATCAACTATGACCCATATAATATCATTCCCTTTCTTTGTCTTTGGCAATTTGGTGATGAAATCCATCGTCACCATTTCCCATTTCCAAGTGGGAATTTCAGGTTGTTGCAGCAAACCTGACGGCTTTTGATGTTCAGCTTTGACTTGTGCACACGTCAAACATTTAGCTACATAGGCAGCTATAGACTTTTTCAAGCCTATCCACCAATAGTTTGCCTTCAAATCCTGGTACATCTTATCCGCTCCAGGATGAACGGAATATTTGGAACTGTGGGCTTCCTGAAGGATGACGTCTCGAAGTCCTCCATAAACAGGAACCCATATTCTTCCATTTAATCTCAGGATCCGTCCTTGCCATAGGATAACTACTCTTCAGTCACCCCTAGCTTTTCATCAGGGTAGTTAGCTTCCAACACAGCCTCCTTCTGTGCAGCTAACAACCTTTCATTTAAACTGTTCTTGATCTCAATGCTCTTGGCATTAATTCTTATCGGCTTCACTCTTTCTTTTCTGCTCAAGGCATCTGCGACTACGTTGGCCTTGCCTGGATGGTATCTTATTTCACAATCATAAGCATTTAAAGTTTCCATCCAACGTCGCTGCCTCATATTTAAATCTTTCTAATTGAACAGATGCTGAAGGCTTTTGTGATCAGAATAGATCACACACTTGGTTCCATACAAGTAGTGCCTCCAAAGTTTTAGTGCAAATACAACGGCACCCAACTCCAAATCATGGGTGGTGTAATTCTTTTCATGCACTTTCAACTGTCGTGAAGCGTAGGCAATGACTTTGCCTTTCTGCATAAGCACACATCCCATACCGGTGTCTGATGCATCACAATAAACCACAAACTCATCAATTCCTTCAGGTAACGTCAACACTGGAGCGTTACTTAGCTTTTGCTTCCAAATATCGAATGACTCTTGCTGCTTAGGCCCCCAATCGAACTTGCTATTCTTGCGAGTCAGCAAAGTCAGGGGTGCTGCAATTCTTGAGAAGTTTTCAATAAAGCGTCTGTAGTATCCTGTCAATCCTAAGAAACTGCGAATCTTCGTAGGCATCTTCGGCTCCTGCCAATTCATGACGGCTTCCACCTTAGCGGGATCTACTTGGATACCATGCTCGCTTACAACATGTCCAAGAAATTGGACTTCTCGAAGCCAAAATTCACACTTGGAAAATTTGGCATAGAGCTTTTCCTGATGAAGCAGCTTAAGAATACATCGAAGATGCTTCTCGTGATCAGCTTGGTTCTTTGAGTAGATGAGAATGTCATCGATGAAGACAATGACAAATTTATCCAAATAGGGCTTGCAGACGCGGTTCATGAGATCCATGAATGCGTCAGGTGCATTAGTGAGCCCAAAAGGCATCACTAGGAACTCGTAATGACCATAACGAGTCCTAAATGCAATTTTGTGTACATCTTCATCTTTAACTTTCAACTGATGGTAGCCTCACCTCAGATCAATCTTGGAAAAGTAGCTTGCTCCTTGTAGCTGATCGAACAGATCGTCGATCCTTGGCAAAGGATACCTATTCTTGATAGTGACCTTATTAAGCTCACGATAATCAATGCACAAATGCATCGACCCATCTTTCTTCTTGACAAACCAGATTGGTGCTCCCCATGGAGACGAGCTAGGTCTAATAAAACCTTTGGCTAGCAAGTCATCTAACTGCGTCCTTAATTCCTTCATCTCTGTTGGTGCTAATCTATAAGGCGCTCTAGCCACAAGTGCAGCTCCGGGGATGATGTCGATTCTGAACTCTACTTGTCTATCTGGTGGCAAACCAGGTAGTTCTTCCGGGAAAACTTCGGGGTATTCAGAAATGACTGGAATATCTTCAATCTTGGGTTTCTGCTCATCAACAGTCACTTGTGCCATATAAATGACACAACTCTTCTTTAAGCATCTGGATGCCTTTAGCATAGCCACTTGCTCATGCACTCCATGCTGAGTATCTCCTTGAATGGTAAGTGGTTCACTAGACGGAGTCTTGATCACCACTTGCCTCTTGTTGCACACAATCTGGGCTTGGTTATGCGATAACCAATCCATACCTATCACTACATCGAAACCCGCTAACTTAAACGGAAGGAGGGACAAGGGAAAAGAGTGGTTCCTAATGGATATGACACATCCATCTAACACAGTCGAAACTGTTTCCATGGTCCCATCAGCTAATTCCACCTCATAATTCACACTTAAGGTTTTAACAGGCAATCTTAGCAACTCACAAAACTTATTATCTACAAAGGATTTATCTGCTCCAAAATCAAACAATACTCTTGCGAAAACATCATTAATGAGGAACGTACCTGTTATGACATTGTCGTTCTGGATAGCCTCCTGTGCATTCATTTGAAAGACCCTGGCGTTGGTCTTTTTCCCTTCCTCAGCTTTCTTTGCCAGTTTTGGGCAGTTGGTCTTGATATGCCCTTTTTCATTGCAACTATAGCAAGTTGCATCCTTCAACTTTTTGCAATCAAGGGTCCTGTGCTCAGAGGACTTGCAAATTCCACATGCCTTCGGCTGGGATTGGGATTTCTGCTCATACCTGCACCTCCCAAAATGGTGCTTCTTACAAATCTTGCACTTGGGTCTATCACCCGATTGTTGATCACCTTTCTTAGATCCCGACCCCTTTTTGTGATCCTGATTTCCTTTATGCTTCTTGTTTGAACGGTGTGAATTGTCATCATTTTGCTTTCTCTTCGCAGCGTCCGAGTTCCTTAGCGATCTTTGCCTGACCGCGTCCAACGTAAGGGACAGGGAAATATCAGCTGCGGACCTGAACGTAGCGGGCCGAGAGGCTTTCACGCTTGCTTTTATTTCTGGGGCCAAACCCCCAATGAAACGTGCGATTCTTTTGGGTTCCGGGGTCACAAGGTAAGGAACCAACCTTGACATAGTGTTGAAGCTCGTGAGATAAGCCTGGCAATCCAGATTCTTCATGACTAGAGATAGAAAATCAGATTCTATCTTTTCAACCTCATGCTGAGGGCAGTAATTTTCTTTAATAAGAGCAACAAATTGCTCCAAAGACATGTTGTACAATGGAACTTTTCCAGAAGCTTGAATCAATGATCTCCACCATGCTAGGGCTTCACCCTTAAATGACTGGGATACAAACTTTACTATGTCCCTTTCAGCACAACCACTAATGTCAACTACAGTGTACATTTCATCTAACCAAGTCATGCAATCTACAGCGTCCTTCTCCCTAGTAAAATCTCGGGGCTTGCATGAAACAAAGTACTTGTACGTGCATCCTTTAGCGCGAGGTGCATTATCGAACACTATCTTCTTGGGGTGAACACTGTTCTCATTTGAAGAATGTCGATCATCATCTTTCTTAGGTTTAGGCTGGACAGTGGGTGGTTTGCTATGAGCCTCAGAATAGGTCTTAGGCTTGGAATGTGGTGTAGACAGGGTTCTACTTTTGGTCCCAGAGGACTCACTGTTCTGCCTATCAAAAGCTTTTGTAACGGCATTATCTACTAGCGCTTGCAGCTCCGCACTAGTTAACTGTATTCTAGCGTTATCGTGGTTTTCCACCGGATGAGTATTTACTTCATCCGACCCAGCCATGTAGCTTCAATTGCTACATATAGAAATAATGGGCAAGGTTTTATTTAGAAGCTTTTACAATATTTTATATTCTATTAACCATGGTTTTAAATTGCCAATTTAGGTTAATTTGCTATAAATGTAGGATCTTTATTAATATCCTAAATTTTAAGTTAACAATAGCACATAAGGCCTAGTCACGCAGACAATTTAATTATAAACCAGGATTTTTTTTACAGTATCCAGGTATTTAGGTTTGAACCACAGTTCATCACCTTTTCTTGACAGGGAGTCGTAAGCTACCATTGTCTTTAGTCCCAGAGGACATTTAATTATTGCCCGCAGGCACTTCGCCCTTAAGGGGCGGTTATATAATTAAGGGAATTTAAATTAACCCTTTTTAAAGGATGGCCTGTGTGACTTTAATGATTCACAGTTTGCCAAGAATGTTAACATACTTACAGATGGTAACATGGATTGGAATCTTTTAGATAGGTTTTACCGTCTTGGCCATGTCTGTGGTGACATATAGGCTAGGTTTTATATTTAAGATTCTTTTAATAATTAACGCAGAACAATCCTAATTTGAGATGTTAAATTGGATTTGAATCAAATTATGGAACTACCATCTTGGCCTGGTCTTAAGATGACATATGGCTAGGTCTTGTCCTTTTTTTAGATTTTTTTCCATTTTAATATAATGGTAGATCTTTTAATTATCTTCATTTATTTTATGTTTTATGCACATAATTAATAATAATAAAAATGAAAATTTAAACTAAAACATCTCATAAAGGTTCAAACAAGTACAACTTTTGCCCTAAACGGGACTTCTACAAAAAATAACATAAAATGCCCACGCAGGGGCGAAACAAACAACAAACCCACGTAGGGGTTAACAAAAGACATGCCCATGCAGGGGCAGAGTACAAAAAGACAAGCCCACGCAGGGGCTGAATACTGAAGCACAAGTCCACGCAGGGACTTGATTACAACTAAATAAAATAAATAACATGAGGTCTTCAATGACCCTTTCTCTTGGACTTCCCTTTGATCAAGTCTGACAACCCCTTGAAGAAGCCTCGAGTGTTACTGCGCTCTGTTTAAATTTCCCGTTCACATCGGTCCAATCTTTCAAGGACCTCTTGTTGGCGCTCTGGCGGGATCAATTGCGGCTGCGGCGGCTGATACAGAGGTTGAGGAGGTGGCGGACGCTGGTACCCATAAGTTGGGTAACCAGTGGTCCAAAGACCACCATAGGGTCCCTCTGGGTGACGAGCATTATAGTCTCATGCCTCCTGGTATGGGTCCACATTGGCATAGTCGTAATGGGTATGAGCCGGCTGCTCAAAAGGGTTGTACGCTGCTGAACCAGCGTAGGCAGGGATTGGGTTATCAAAACCCAATGGTGGTGCCATAGGCGTAGAGTTTATCTCTGGGATGGGGTTGGATGGACCCCCCATCTGTGGGTCTTCTTCTTCTTGGAGTGGCGGATAATGACTGCTATTCAAGGGCTGAGGAGTGCTGATACGGACTCCTCCTCGCACGGACATCCGTGCGTTTGACCTTCTCCGCCTCGGTGGCTCCGGAGGCGGTTACTGTTCCACTGGTGGTGGTGGTGGCGGAGTGACTGCCATAAATCGAGAATCCTTGGAAGGATCCTGCTGCTGTTGTTGCTGCTGCTGGTGCTGGTAAGGAGACGAGTGGTGAGAGGGAGTGAAATACCAGTCAATCTGCCTGAACCTCGCCTCGTAGCTATCAGGACCACGGTAACGTGATCCATGAAAAGATGACCCATCGGAGATTTCGATGAGGTGGTTCGGGGTCCTAGTGGCAGGTTCCATGGGATCCGTATCTTCATCCATGTCATTTTCACCCGAGAAGTGATCCTCGGGTCCTAGTGGGTTAAAACCCACGGGTTCTTGAATAAAAAAAGCCGGGTTGAACCGGCTCTGGAAAGCAGGGGTAGGGTCACCAAAAGAATGATGCGAGTTTGACCGCTGCAACGGTATGAAGGAAGGCGGAGGGTGGTCGGGCTCATTTTCAGATTGCGGCCCGAAAGAATGCAAGTAGGACGGTGAGGAACTTAAGGAGACTGATCGCCTCCCGGGTTCAACGTAAACCCTCCACGGCTCCTAGGGGCTAGTGCTCATTGAGATAGATGGGGTACGCCGTTGTGAAGGCCCGGCTTCATGGTCATGGCCCGTAACTGGGCCCTTGCCTCTTCCTCTCAAAAACCTTGGCGGCATTCTTACCTGCAAGCATGGTTAAGATAACAACCAACATATATAAAAATAAAAGACCAAATAAAACAAAAACAAAACAAAGTTTGTCCTATGTTCTTTGTCTAGACTCGGAATTCGAGGAATGTGCAATTTGTGCACTGAGATTAAACACAAAAGGGTAGTGTTTAATTTACTCAGTGTTGGCTCTGATACCAACCTGTCACACCCCTAATTTCCACGTGTCACCGGTGGGCCCGGTGGGGGAGTATCGTGACGTAATTGATATCATCATAGTCAAACAACACAAATTATAATGCACAGCGGAAGCAAAAAGATAGATTTATTCCAACCAAATGATTATTGTAATATTTAAGTATCACAATGTAGTTGAAATAGATCCACAGGCGGATCAAAATAAAAAGGAGAATTGTTCAACAGATTTATTGCATCCAAGCTTACGAGACTCTAAACGATCCTAAGGAGAGGCTAGCCTATTACGTGTAGAACCTGCACTTAATCTTTTTGGGGAAAATACGTCAGTTTACACTGGTAAATACAATTTAACTGACTCATTTTGAAAACGTTTTTAAAAATTGATTTGAATGCACATGGTACAAAACTTTTTATAACTTGGGATAATTAATCAAATTTAAACTTGTAAAAGAATTACATGTTTGTTATGCGTTTAGTCGCCCGGTTCGTGCCGGGTTTAAGATTAATAGACACACCACATAGTATAAATCCGCGGCGGGAAACCAAGGGTTATACCTTAATAAATATGGACACATTTTCGGGTGTACGCCTACACCCGCGTGTCAAGGTCGTGGCCATTTCATGAATGATGCCAAGGATATCCGAGACATGGTCATTAAACTCCCAAAGGCGTAAAACAAACAAAACAAATTTTAAAACGGGTCATCTTGATAATACTTAACCACTAATCGATTAAGGTCAAATGCCCGACCAAGCGGTATTTTATATACCGTACCCCAAGCCCGTATAAGGGAAAATAAGTTAAAAGTATTTACCTTTGCAAGTATAATTCACAATAAGCAAGTGCATGTATCTTTTACTGGATCTCCTATTCTGGAACGAAGGTTTATAATAACCTATTAGAATCCTAACGGGTCTTTAATTTAGCCTAAGCTTAGACCGGTTAGTTTCAAAGAATGAATACGGTTTAATCGCATGGAAGGCGAAAACCGGATTAGAATGCGGTTTTGACCCGACAAGCTTGCATGCTTGTTTAATATGGGTAACATAATCACATTCTGGATTTTGACACAAAAATGATATGGTTTGACCCGTTTCGGCTAATATGTGTAAACTAGTTACATAAGCCGATCCGAACGCGAAAGTGCGTAACGAGTAACCATAATAATTATATACAAGTTCCCTGAGTTAATATGCACTAAATATGTTGTGATATCAGTAAGATATGTCCTATTATGCCCAAAGTGGTTTTTAACTCAAACTATGCCCCGAAAGGGTATTTTAGTCATTTTTAAGGGAATAACAGTGTTAAACTAGTAACCTGAGTTACATATCTGAATAAATCAGTAAATATACTTATTTTAATGGGTCATAAAAGTATGGTATCATATATATGTGAATTTTATTAATTATAACCGTCCTATGCACCGAAAGGGCATTTTGGTAATTTCACATAAGCCTAAAAGGTCAAAACTGGAAACCTGAGTTTAAAACTTTTGTTTACTGTTATAATATAAAAAATTACTGAATATATCAGTAGGTATCAACCCTTATACATATACACTAGTTTTGATACATATAATGTCGTAAAAATGCCTAAAAGGCTATTTGGAGCCATTTCCGGGTTTTGTATAAAAAGATGATATTTTTAATACTCCAGAAGGCTCAAAATAATTATTTTAACATAATAAATCAGTAGAAAAAGGTTTGAGGGCAAAAGGATTTATAAAACTCATTTTATAGCCAAAAAGGGTAAAACCGGCAATAACTCTTAATCTAGACCTCAAACTGATGTCAAAGTTTGGGTACAAGTTCATAATTCAGTAACTAAGATGTCTATTCTTTTACACTTTCAAAAATCATATTTTATGGTCATTTGGGCATAATGGTCTACATATGAGCATTTAACGGAAACTTGCATAATAATTAGACAACTAGTGAACCAAGTCGTATAAACACAGAGGGTTATACTAACATGTAACTAGGTCCAAAAGAATCTCTAAGGCAATCCTAAACTTGGCTTAAACGGGTCAGAACTGAAAGTCAAAGCGAAAGTCAAACTATGCGACTTTCGGTTCCAAACCGGGTCTAAACTGAAAATTGTCGAGTTGAATATGTTTAGACATGTTCTTACATTAATTGTTAAGTTATATTAATGATCAAACAGGTTGCATATATCTTACATTGCTAATTATGTATTAATTTGGAATTAAGCATTCTGTTGACTTTTTAAAGTAAGCTTTGACTAGACAATTTGCATAGTTAGAGTGGGAATCTGGAAATACCCTTTTAAGGGTTTGTTACTCACGTAATTACCTACTTACAGGTATTTTTAATTCGAGATTTGACTGAGTAATTATTGTTTAATCTCGAAGTCAAACCTTAATTACGATGGTTTGACTTTTAGCTAATTAACTAAGTTAAACCGGATTAAGGGAGGTTAAGGACACTTACAAGAGTCCTAAGTATGCTTATGGAGCCTAAGAAGAGTTGGTTGCTGTCCAGGAGCTCTAGAGAAGTGTCTTGAGTGAAAGTGAAAATGAGCAAGTCCAATCTCACAACTACAAATCCTTATATAGTGAACTAGGGAGCTCAAGATCAAGCCAAGATAGTCTATGATGGTTACAAGATCATCCTAGGTGTCCCTAAGATGCTGTATACTGCCTATCATGCCCCTGATTTCGAAAACCATATTACTAAGGCGGTGCAACAGGCTGAACAAGCAGCTGTCCAAAACCTGCTGCCAGCGACAGGCTTACGGACCGTAAGCCTAAGCTCTTGTGGTCCCTATGCAACTCTTACAGACCGTATGCTTAAATGGTTGCGGTCCGTAACCGACCCTTGCTCAATTCGCCCAGATATGCTCCTTGCGGACCGTAAGCTATGACCCTTACGGTCCGTAGCCGATGGTCTGTGGATAAAAATTTTGCAAACTTTAAGCTTTGACCATGCACTTCTTTCTGATCCGAATCTCATGCATTTCCTTTCAGTTGTGGGACCCATTACTCAGGCCTTTGCATGCCTTGCATGAACTTTTATATTTTGGATCCTTATGGCAAGCTTGTAGTGACGGAATTTCCAAGAGTTCATCTTGGATTCTCTTGAGGGTTGGACATGAACTAAATTTCAAGTGAAATTCTTTTAAAATCCAAAGTTTATTTACCGAAGGTTGTAGCAAGAATTTTTAGAATCCTATTTCTCATATGTAAATGGAAATTTTATTTATTTAGGAACAATCCGGATAATATATTCGATGCTTATCAAATGATTTAAGGATCTTGGGATTTATCACTTGGGTCGCTCAGAGGTATTTTAATAACATGTTGCCCTTGGGTCGTTCAGATGTATTTTAATAACATGACGCCCTTTTTAAATCCTACCATACATTCTTATTTGATCCGGGTTCCTGACACGTTTGTCTCACATGACACGTGTCTTTGTTTTATTGGACATGAATTTTCGAGGCGTTACAGTGTCGTAATGACATGATTCGAATATAGTGGTGGCTGAACAAGTTCACCGTGTTTGAAATCAAAGAAAGTATACTGAAACAATCTGATGATTTGATTTACACAATGTCATAGAGTTTCCAGTTGAATACGGAACATCAAAGAGCCACTGTTTTTGATCGAAGATGAAAAAGTATTAAGTACTGCAAGGCATTCGATTGACAGTGAAAGAATCGTTAGGAGGTACATTGTGATATGAAATGAATCTACGTACCATTGCCTTAACACACAACTGTGTTGAGACCGCTTTAATCGTGATAAACAAGACGGATTTAGAGCAAGTTAATTAATAAACAATTAAATCCGTGTATGAGGTGCGTAACCAAATTAGCGCAAGCTTCAACTTTGTGAAAGTATTATCGTAAGGTATTGAAATCAATTAACGATTTAGTGGAGTCGTAGACCAATCAAGTCTACTACGACTCGAAACAAAAGAACCTTTGCAAAAATGTTTGAATATGATGCTCTCAATTCATCATATGGCGTCTTAAATTGAATATGCGAAATGGATAAGTTCAAGCAATTCAACTTGGTAACCTGACAATAAACGTATGTATCAACAAGGGACTCTCAGCATGGTTACGAAGATAAACCATGAATGCAACTTGAAAGAAATGAAGTCTCAAGAAAGTGTGTTGACTTGATAACAAGGAGGCCAACAATTACCATAATGTAGGTTATTCGAATCATAAACCAATAGTGAGCTTTAACAAAATAATATTTGAACTTTAATGAAGCGCTTATTCGAAACGAAACCACATGCGTAGCAAATGGTGCATGCGTGACATATAAGTTTTCAAGTAATGAAACAATGAGTATTTGCTAAAATGAAGAAATGACCTAGTATCGAAGAAAATGTGTGTTCGCTCTCAGCGAAGAAAATTAACGCGTTGCAACTACCATTAAGGGTAGTAGGGATGCAAACATCTACTCGCTAGAAGCAAAAGTGAAGGTTTCAACAAAAGAAATTTGAGTACTTTCTGTTTGGTTAACTGAAATAGCATATATGTCAGGATAATGGGGTTTGCTTGAGTTAACAGGTGTGGTTCCTAAGCAACCTTTACGAGTTTGGATCTGGGTTCCCAAAGGTCCTAAGTACATGTTTTCTAGATTCTCAAAGTTTCGTATTCTGTGTAAAGATGTTTGGTGCATCGTGTAGGAAACACCATTTTTAAATGTCATTGTCCCACAATTTCCCTAGTATGCTTTCTTCCTGAATTCATAGTGTAGGATCGATATGACCACTCAAATGAGTCAATTTGAGTAATACACACTATTTGAGTGGCGGAAACACTCAAACAGAGTAGGACCAGACAGAAAAGAGTAGAAAACAGATAAAGATGCTTTGCAGATACTTTAACTACTTGCTTCTCATTCAATTTCACGTGAAAATCTGGCAGAGTAACAGTACACCACAGATCTGACCGTTTCAAATGAGAAGAACACTTGCCTATTTATAGGCTTCTACCTTCCCTTTGAAGTTAACACATAATACTTCAAACGGACACCTATCAACCCTTCCGTTTGAAAGTGATACAACACATTTCAAACGGAACCCCTAGAAAAACATCAAAACTTTACATTTCAGACCCCTAAACTATACAAACTTGACATAATTAGACCCTAGACTTAAGACATAGGCTTTAGACATAATGCACTAACAAACTCCCCCTTGGATACAGCCGCAGTCTTCAGTCTTGGTCTCCGGGTCTTCAAACAGCTCTATACGACTCTTCCCTTGGCTTCGGTTTCCTGCTTAGTGCAATCCTTACTTTTTCATTCTCTTTCTTCCTCGCTTTCTCTTCTTCAGCTTGCATCTTCAAAAACGTACCTTTCTTTTCTTCAAGTTTTTGACGTTCACTCTTAGCTTTCCTTTTCATCTTCTCGTCAAGCGACCACCAAGATGATTTCCATTTACTCTCAGAATTGATGCCTTTCTGAAAGCAAAGGGAAACTACACGTTGAAACTGCTGCGCTTGTTCTCCATCTGCTGGTTGATAGTGAATCTTGTTGATAAAAAGACATTCTATATCCTTCGCAGAGCAATTTACCAGCCACATTGGATCATAAACATGTATCTCTCGAATCTCCCCTCCTGCTCTGTAAGAAATTACCGCTTCAGTAGAAATACAACTATACACCCAACCAATGAAGCCTTTATAAAAGTCTTGTTCCATCTAAGGCATTGGAATTGTCTTCATTGTTCTCGGAGGCTTGACATTAAGGATAGTCTCTGTAACACCGGTATCTGGATCTACCCTCTGCACACGCTTTGGATTATGTGGCTTCCATTTACGAAATTATTTCAAAGATTCATACTTGATGTAACCCCACATAGCAACATCATTCTTTCGAACTAGGTAATCCAAACATCTAACCTTCGGTAGCTCATCTACATCCCACCAAGGTAATGACATAATGTCATATAAACGTTCAAAGTATTGAACTCCGCATTCTCGTCTAATCGCATACGCATTCACTTGTGGTAAGTAACCCCAACTGATAATGTCACCGAGAGACACACTTCTATCACGCTGATAATACTTCAAAGGTCTCTTAAACTTTCTCTCGTGACTCTTTCTGAACCACTTCGATCTATCTTCTTTTTCCATTTCCTTTTGAGTGCTCTCGAAGTTCTTTTCTTTTACTGCCTCAGTCACCTTTTGTCTTAATTCTTCTCTATTTTCCTCTGCAAAGAACTCCATAAGTGTTGGAAACTTAGAAGTATCTTCAACTACATCTTCATCATCCGTCCAATCTTCAATCTCAACTCGATCATACTTATCAGCCTCTTCAACATACTTATACGTGTATTCAGGCTGTTGATTGATATCAAAAGACTCCAAATCTTCTTCAAAATCAAACTTGAACTCCGGATCCACAGTATGCATCATTTCTCTGTAAACATCTAATCCCAAGATTAACTTTTCCGTATGTTCAACGATCTGAGTTTTACTAGACTCCCCCTTTCCACTTGCTTCCCCTGATTCTTCATTTACTGAATCATTCATCAGATCATCAACCTTTTTCTCAGTGGAAGCTTCTGTAACTTTTAAACTTGTACCACCTGCAGCGTCGTCATCATCATCATCTTTACCAGATCCATGACTACTTGTAGAGAATACTTTTTCATCCTCTTCATCATCCTCTTCATCCTCCTCTTCATCCTCCTCTTCATGGTCTTCATCATCACTGTTACCCATCAACTCTTCTAGACGTGTTTCCTCCTCAAACATACCAGATATTGCAGTGATAGGCTCGGGATTATCAACCAGCATAGAAGGTACTATTGATCTTTCAGTCACAGCTGAGCTTCCTTCAACTCCCTTACCTTTATCTTTCATTTGTCTTTCAATCTCTGCTTGACGTTCAGCTCTAAGCTCTTCGACTTGCAGCTCTTCAAACTTTTGATCTACCGATGTTCCGAGCATGCTTTCGACAACTTTGTTCAGCATATAGAACTCGTGATCTCTTAATGCTTTGGCTGCTTCAAATTCTTTGTTCTTCAACTTAAAGTATTCATTCTGTTCATCACGTCTAGCTTTCTCTTCCTCAAGTTCAGCAACTTTAACCTTCAAGATATCAATCTCAGATTGATCAGCATCAATCTTTTTCACCAACACTTGATTTTCATTTTCTAACTTCTTCACACGCATCTCAAGAAGTCTTTCTCTATCAGAAACTTTCTTATTTTCAGCTGCCAGCCTTTTGTTTTCAGCAACAACTTCTTCAACTCTCTTTTCAACATTTCTAACTTGTGATGTGTTGGCAAAATCAAAGTCTCCAACATCTAAAAGATTATCCCGTGGAGTATAAAGACCTCTGCTAGACAAACCAGGTTGCGTTTGGGTGAGTGGAGTTGTTTGAAATATATCTTGTGAGGTAACAAAAGGTTGTTGTGGTGGTGTTTGATGAATAGGTGATGGTTGTCTTGGACGTGTTGGTTGTTTAGGTGGTGAGGATTGTGTAGGTCCCTTTTCGCGGAGGATTACGAACCTAAACCTTGTTATACAAACCTACTAGCGAGTGCGGAATCCAAGCTAGCAAGCAAACCAAGTTAGTAGCAAGTAGAGAAACAAACACACAAGTTCACCGATTAACACAACTTGTATTAATGCAATGAGGGTTCGGTTACAAGCTCAATGTTTACAGAAATGTTCTATAAACTCTCTAAGTGTGTGTGTGAGTTTCGGGGCAGAATGCTCTCAAGCTTTCGGATGTGTGTGTGTTCTGTCTCACCAGTCCACTGAAACTCAACACATGCATGGGTATTTATATACCCAGCTCATGATGCCTTAATCGAAGGATCCGATAGATGGTCCGAAGGATCATCTATCGATCACAAGTTGTTCGAATGATCAGCATTGACCTCGAAGGATCATCCTTCGAGGTCTAATCAGTCGAACCATATCTTTCGTGCACCTCGAAGGATCAACAGCATCCTTCGAGGAGCTATCCTTCGATCAGAACATCTTTCACTATACAAACTGTTGTCCAAGTCAAACCGGAGGATGGTTGACTTGGTCAACTTACAACACTAAATAGAACATCGTACATACAGACCGAATACAGACAAAGTACAGACACAAGTGCACCAACAAACTCCCCCTTGGCTGTAGCTTTGTCTTTATCTTCTATGGTTGTAGACTCGTCTTGAACTTCGACGGTCTTTGGTCTTCGAGTTATCAAAACTCTGATGTCCTTTCAAGTCTTCAATGTCGGAGGATCTTCAATGTCTTCACGTCTTGCAAGCAGAGAGTGTATCAACAAACTACCCGTATCATGTAGGAAGTAGGTTGACAAACTCCCCCTTAACATAAGCTCCCCCTTGAGTTATGCTCGTGAATAACTTGATCTTTATGAAGTGAGATCCTTGTGGTGTTGATGATGGCCAACGGCAACTCGATCATTTTCATCACTTGAGCGCCTTCTCGTCGTGTCTTCATTCCAGAGCTTGTCATCGACTATGTTCTCCCAGCCTTTAGAATCTGCACATGCAAGAAATCTAAACGCGTAATGAGAACAACTGCTTGGAATATAGTATAAACAAATGACACACGAATGACCATGTCATAATCAAACACCATCCGACAGTTTGAAAGTTTAATAAATTTATCAATTTTAAATTCTGACTTTCAAAACATGCAAATTTCGACCGTTTATGAAGATTTAGTCAGTTCGGTTTTCAGTCAGGTTTCAGGTAACGAAGACTTGAGCTCCAACATCGTACGATCGAAAATAAAGCAGAAATAAAATCTTTTTGGCTTTTATAAAGTTTATATTAAAACAGATTTTAGGTGTGTTTTAATATTAAGAAAGACAACAATTTAAAATCCTTTGAGTGTTATCAAACGACATCACCGCTAATGTCGTGCTGATATGCACCAAACGACGAAACTGTTTAAAAGAAAAACAATAAAAGAAAAACAATAAAAGTTAAGCAGTAAATAAATATATACAGACATTCTTTTTGCGAGTTTCGAGGGTAAGAGAATCATATCAGTGTACGGTCATGCCAAAACACTCTTGTTGTTCAGTTAGTTAACATTAAGATAAGCATCCTATAACAATTATCGGTATTGTTGTCCACTTAAGCTCAACTTATCAGATGTAATCATGTTTAGAGGATACGTTAATGTATGATTTATACTTACCGACCGGTGTTCATCCACATCACGACACATTCCCGTATCAAGGTATGCACGAGGGTTCATCTTACCAGTGAGTATACCGATTATCATCTGTTTGACCGTATAAAATGTGAGATACTCACTTATTTTGATTTGAGAACAAGCCCTTTGTGATATAATCACTTATTGATGAGGAACTTGATTTTCGTATGCATGAGGGCACAGGTGCAAGTCCGTGAACAGGTCAGTACTTCCGTACAGCAGAGAGACGAACTTGACACCCGGATAAATGTGATATTTTTATCACTTATTTGATTTGGACATGTGATTGTTTATCACTTATTGAGGTCGAATGCAGTATGTAATATGTACACGTATGTATAGTATCATGGAAGATCTAGACTTGCGTCCCCGTTATTTTTCGGTAAAAGATATAACCATGATACCCAGATGATAAGCAGCATAAAGACCGAATATCTCAGAACCTCGGCAATCTATCAAACGAAATTTCGGTACTAAGACCATATGCCAATGAATGGTTCCCACCTGGTCTTCAGTCGATTAAGATTTATATCACCCTGCACACTTTAAAATGATTGTGAGCCTACCGATACATCTTATATAGAGCTGCTTATCGTTTTTCATTTAAGATTTAAAGAGGTTTGGATAGACCACTGATGTACTATCATTTTCTCTTTTGCTCGCCAGGAAACTCATTTTTGTTTTTCTATTGTTTTTGTGTTTTTGAAATTTTTCGATGTTTTTGGATTTTCAGATTTTTGGATTTACTCCCCCTAAAATCAATAAACTAAGACAAATTTAAAACACAAAGGTATTTACAAAAATGATTTTCCGATGTTGGTTTTACTCTTGCTTGACCTTAATGCCGTTTACCAAAATTAAGTTTTATCAGAAAAGATTTAACAAATTTTGGAAAAGTGAGTTGGCATGTCGGTAAGCGGTGCGGACCATGACAACATTGATGAGTTTCATATTGAAACAATCACGTGTAAGGTGATATCCGAGATCAACGTGTCATGTCAAAGAGTGCTGTACGAGATAATAACAATTCACAAAGCAGCTAAAATATCGACAAGTATAGGAGAGATTAAGAATTTAAAGGCGTATCCTGCAACTGTTCCGTGCATTGCAAGGAATCTAAGCACTCTCCCAACTGGATATCTCCACCCGGTGTGGACTTCAAAGTCGAATTTGCAACTACTGAAAAATCTCTTGACAGCAACAAGCTCATAAACCTCCGGGTCCGGCTGGTCTTCCACATTTCACCAGCGAAGGTCTTTGACTTTCTCTTTCAGAAATGGTGTGCGGATGTTCAATCCACGCCAAGGCATCGACACACATTTCACTTCATTCGTTCCTGTGGACCCGATCAAAAACCATAATGACCAAATTTTTGGCACGTTCTTCATTTGGTCGAATTTTGCAACTTCATTCAGCCACATTTTCCTTTTCTTTCCTCTCTCTCCATCAAAGGCAACAATTTCTTCTGTCGCCTATCTTGTGCAAGGACATTCCACTATCAACAATCCTAAGACTATCAATAGTTCCTCCTGGAACTTCCTGCACACTCACTCAAAGATTAGTTGGAGAGGGGGACCCAAGCCATTGTGGTCTTGGGTCTTCCATTTTCATCAATGACAATAACTTCTTGTCTTTGATGGTTTGTAAATTGTGATGGTCCCCCTGATTCAGTAACCGATTTAGGTTTCCATGTCTGTTTTGTTTTATCAGTGTCATCCTTTAAAATTTTAACTTCATTACAGTTTGAAGTTTTTGAATTTGTTGATTTTACAGAAACAGATTGTTTTTGAACCACATCGGTTTTAATTGCTTTTTCAATCCTTTTGACCTGTTGGCGTTTCTGCTTCTTCTCCCTTTCTTTTGCAAGTCGGGGATCTTGTTTTGTGGAAACAGATGGCTTACGGTCAGTCTTGCCACGGGGATCATCAACCTTTCCTTTTTGCTTATGAAGATAAGGGCAATTTCGAATTATATGCCCAATGGTTCCACACTCAAAACATGATCTTCGTTCAACATACCTCGAAGAATCATGTGTTCTCTTAGCCGATGATTTTGAACTTTGTGAACCCGAGGTACTAGGCTGTGAACTGTTTTGTTCATTTCTTTTCAAAACAGTAGCTTTCTTGACAAAATCTAAGTTAGATTTATTTTCAAACGTTTCAATTTTGTCCGTTCCCGTCGATTTCACAAAGTTAACATTTTTCTTCTTCTTTTGATTCGGCTTCTTCTGGACTTGAGCCGGTGCCTTTCCTTTGGGCTTGTTGTGATTTTGCTGTTTTGGCATTGCTGGTAATTTCTTGTTGCCAAATTGTTTTCGAACTTCAGCCCTTGGGATTGGAGGACACTGTGTAACTGTAACATGTGGTCCTTTCTTCCCCAAAAACTTACTTGTCGAATTTTCAAAGACTTTATCGATTAAGGATTGATTAACGTTCTTAATAGGAAAATCTTTGTCTGAGTAAATTTTATCATCACCAACCAAAGTGTACAGCAAGGTCACACTCTCCGACTCCTTCTCAGACGAGGACTCAGTTGCAACAGTCTTAGCGGGTGTGGCAGGGGGATCACATAGAATGTGATTCTCAAGAGGTATGTCCTCATTTTTGACTACCGCATCAGACTTTGCTGGAGCAGCATCATCAGATTCATCATCTGAAGAATCAGCATCCTCAACCTCAACTGGAGGATCCTGTTTCTGTTCAGCAGTTACAGATGTATCTGCTGACACATTTGAGTCTGAGGATACTTCTTTCTGGTATCCGAGTCCTGCTGCAAACTCCTTAACATCTAGAGGAACAGATGGTTCGAAGAACACTCTATCCTCTTCATCAGGCATGGCATCATAATTGTGTCTGACCGGTGGTGGACATTTTTTGTATCCTATGCATGTGACATCCCGTTTTTCTTTCTGAACGTCAATGATGTGATCCAACACATAGCTAGAGCTCAAATAACTGTCTAGCTTAAGCTGGATCGCATCACTTTCAGTTTTGACACAAGCCATTTCCTTTTGCATCATCTCAAGGCGAGATATATACAAATTAATGTCCGTTTGTTTTCTGGAAACCATTTTAGTCAATTCAGTTTTATCTTTCTTTAAAGTCTCAATCATTGACTTAAATTCTTTTTCATGGTTTTCATAAAACATATTGGCTTCTGTGCATTTTGAAAGATCCACAGTCAACTTCTGATTGTGGATGAATGTCACATCATATTTTTCTTGCAAAGCCTCGTGTTTGCTTTGCAATGCACACCACTCATCATTCAAGGAACCATGTTTGTCTTGCAAGTCAAACAAACTAGCTTGTAAAGCATCATGTTTGGCTTGCAACTCAGACATGTTTGCCTCTAACTTAACACATTTAGCCTGCAAGCTATCACAGTTATCACAGTTTACAGCAATGGGTTCATCGACACATACCTGACTTGAAGAACTGTCGACATTAGCCATAAAGGCTGAATGGAGAGAAGACGAAGTACAAGCAGCTTGGTCCACCAGAATAGATCTTCCAACACTTAGTGCTGCAGCTTCATCCAAACGTTCATCAATATCAGCATCAACCGAGACACCAGATGTCTCACCCATATTCTCATCGCCTGACCTAGATGAATCTTCATCAACACTCCTGCTGTACCCAGAAGAGTCTTCATCCTCAGAAGATTCACCACCACTGGCGGAAGATTCTCCACCACTGGTGTTAACTACATCCTTCACAACTTGAGCAAAGCAAGCTGTACCATTAGGAGCATCACCACCAAACTGGATTGACCAGTCGCAACCTTCATCCATCTGAACTACAAGTGCCCGGTTGGCTTGATTGTTGACAGGCACTAATGTACGTTCATTATTTCTGTTCTGGTTCTGCTGGTTGCCCTGGTTTCTGAAGGGGTTCTGGTTTCCATGCTGTGCTGGCTTTGCACATTCCCTCTTGAAGTGACCCCGTTCACCACAGTTGAAGCACCTTACTGCTTGTTTATCGAACCCATACTTGGTGTCTCTCTTACTTTCCAAGCTGGTTCTTCCAGTACTTTCCATCCAATCCTTTGCTCTTCTCACAGCACTTGCAAAGGCCCACTTGATATCCATCAAGTCCATCTCTTCTTTATCTATCTGCCGATAGTCTTCCTGTGTCAGATTAATGTTGCCAATCTGACCTTCTATCAACCCACAGTACGCGCTCACTATAGTGTTAAGTAGCTCCATGTGTTCCTTGGCTACTTCTACACTGACTTTAGAAAAGCTTGAAGTGTCGAGCTGTACTGTATTTGGCTTTGATTGTTGACCAGCAGATGATGTTCCTCCATAACATGCACGTTGTTGTTGAGCAGGAGGAGGTGGAGGTGGTTGGATTGGATTTCCAAATATGTCTGTGGTGGGAGGCGGCTTAACAGGAACTTGTATTGGATTGCCAAAACAATCTGTACTTGTGACAAACGCCGTTTGAATTGGAGCATGTGAACCAGTTCTTGCAGACGAAGAGCTGGAAGTTCCATAATACACTTCTGGATTCTGTGGCAATGGAACTCTCTTCGCCTTCAATGTTTCCTCCTGATCCTTGTTTTCCAAAAGCTGCACGAAGTCGTTAAAACTTGTAGTTCTCAACGCTCCGTTATACTTAAGGATTTCCAAGAAACTACTCCATTGAGGAGGTAAGGCATCAGCAAACTTCTTTACCACCTCTGCTTGAGTTGTTGTAACTCCAAAATTGTTCAACTCAGTAAGCAGGTGATAGAAACGACTTGTCATGTCTCCCAGAGACTCCTTATCCATGCAAGCGAAGCTGTCAAATTCTTTCTTGAGTAGATCATGACGCAGCTGACGTGTTGCTTCATTCCCTACTCCTCTTGTTTTCAACCCGTCCCACAACTTCTTGGTTGTCTTGAAGCTGACAAACTGGTGATAAATATCCTTGCTCAAAGCCTGGGTGAGAATGGCGTATGCTTTCTTTTCCAGATCATACGTTTTCTTTTTATCTTCGGGAAGATCAGCAAATGACGCAGTCTCTGAAGCAGTAACCTCTATAGCTTGATCGAAATCTGTGGTAAAACGTATCCACAGTTCCGTATTTTGACCAAGAACATATGTTTTAAACCTCTCAGCCCATCCTGGATATTCATTCAAACTCATCAGTTTTGGGGGTCGATTCAAACTTCCTGTTTCGCTTTCGCTTAATAAGATACTTTGTACACTCGGAGTTTGACCCGTTACTAATGCCCATTGATTTGATGGTAAAGCATTTGCTTGTGAAGATGTAGATACTGGAGATTCGGCCCATGATGGTGATAGACTTGTACACGTGTATTTTCCACTATCAGGAGCCGGTGTACCCCACCATGAAGGAGTAACTCCTGAACTTGTATATTTACCACTATCTGGAGCAGGATTCCACCAACTCGGATTCATGATTGATAAGCAAAATAAATGCTAAGTGAATAATCCGAGAGATCACACAGCCGAACGATACTGTTCGAAAAATCTGAAATCCCAGAAACTTGTTAACAATAAACAGACCACACTTCGAAAGATCAAATCTTGTTCGAAGGATCAACAGTGCTCGAAAGATTACTGTTGAGTCTTGAACAATAATTTCGAAAGATTCAAGAACTCGAAGGATTCCCTTTTTGAAAGATCCTTATCTTTCGAGTTAAATATCCTTATCTTTCGTATATCTGTCTTTCGAAGGATCACACTTGTTCGAATGATCAACAGTGTTCGAAAGATCACTGTTGACTTTCGAGCAATGGCTTCGAAAGATTCAAAATCTCGAAAGATTCACTCTTGAAAGATCCTTATCTTTCGAGATAAATCCTTATCTTTCGAACAACTATCTTTCGAAAAGATTCCTTATCGAAAGATATGTTTCAGACTTCGAAGGATGGGTCGAAGGATGATGATCTTTCGAGCCTTCCTTGATCGAAAGATGGTCTTTCGATGTCGAAGGATATCTTTCGAAGTCGAAGGATATCTTTCGAATGTGCACTGACACACTGACACAGATGTGACGGGTTGGTGAAAAGGTGACAGGTTGGTAAGTCAACTTTCGGCAAAAGGAGGTAAGGTCTGACACAGATTTCTACCAACTTTGAAATGACCTGAAAATTTACCAAATATGGACAATCTTATCCACACAGTCCGGTGACCGGAATAGTTACCGGAGTATGCCGGAAATCACCAAAACACTCAAAAACAAGTTTTTAAGTTACCCAACCCCACTTTAAACACTCCCGGTTAGTTTATACACGTTTTTACTCAAAGAAAAAGCAAGAAACTAAGTAAAAAACAGGTGCAAAACCAAGTGTTTCAACACACCAAAACTTGTAAAAACCCGGTTTTAAACAAGGTAAAGAGCCAAGCTCTGATACCACTTGTAGGTCCCTTTTCGCGGAGGATTACGAACCTAAACCTTGTTATACAAACCTACTAGCGAGTGCGGAATCCAAGCTAGCAAGCAAACCAAGTTAGTAGCAAGTAGAGAAACAAACACACAAGTTCACCGATTAACACAACTTGTATTAATGCAATGAGGGTTCGGTTACAAGCTCAATGTTTACAGAAATGTTCTATAAACTCTCTAAGTGTGTGTGTGAGTTTCGGGGCAGAATGCTCTCAAGCTTTCGGATGTGTGTGTGTTCTGTCTCACCAGTCCACTGAAACTCAACACATGCATGGGTATTTATATACCCAGCTCATGATGCCTTAATCGAAGGATCCGATAGATGGTCCGAAGGATCATCTATCGATCACAAGTTGTTCGAATGATCAGCATTGACCTCGAAGGATCATCCTTCGAGGTCTAATCAGTCGAACCATATCTTTCGTGCACCTCGAAGGATCAACAGCATCCTTCGAGGAGCTATCCTTCGATCAGAACATCTTTCACTATACAAACTGTTGTCCAAGTCAAACCGGAGGATGGTTGACTTGGTCAACTTACAACACTAAATAGAACATCGTACATACAGACCGAATACAGACAAAGTACAGACACAAGTGCACCAACAGATTGTTGTGGTGGAGTAGGTTGTCGTGGTGGTGATTGGATAGGTGACGGTGGTGGTGTTGGTTCATGTGGTGGTGTAGGTGGTTTCTTGATTTGTTTCTTCTTTTTGAGCACAATCTTTGGTACTTTGATCTTTGGAGTAGCTTTGACAATCTTTGGAGAAACTACTTTCTTTCGAACTCCAACTTTCTTTCTAACTCTTGGAGAAGATTGCGATCCTGAGACATGCTCTAGAGAAGGCACATAAACATCATCCTCGTCCTTTTCCTGTCTCTTTCTCTTTCGTAACAGCTTCTCTTTTTCAATCTCTTCTTGAATTCTTTTTCGACTTTCAATCTCATCAATACCACCATCTGAAGAACTTGATGAACTTGTTGTACTTTTATCTACATCGTCACCCTCAATATCATCAACAACTTTTTCTTTCTCTTTCAGTGCTTCAACATCTACAACTTGTTCAACATTAGCAACAACTTCTGGCCCTGTTTCCAAGACATCTGTATCAAATAACACATCAACATTAAATGGATCATCTGCTGTAGCTGTCACTTGTTCTTTCTCAGCAGTTACCACAGGATTATCTTCTTCTGGCTCATCGATCAAGGATGGTTGAGAAGCTTTCTTTTGTTTCTTCTTTGGATGTGAAGAAGATTCTTCAACTTGTTTAACAGTAGGAGTGGCTTTCCTGGTCTTCTTCTTTTGTTCCTTTAAGAACCATTCACTTCTTTTTGATATGAAATTTTTAAGAATTTTCATCTCTTCAGCATAACCCTTCTCTTTTCTTTCTTCTTCGTTTCTCCAATGTTCATGATTTTTAGGATCAGGATCCTGATCATTACTATCTTTAATAGCTCCAAATAGTTCAGCAAATTTTGTTGGCTCTGGATGTTTTGGATGATATCTGGCTAAAGATCGAATAGAATCATTATCCATGTGCGATAACACCAACAGATCATTTTCTTCATCTCTATTCAAATTAGGATATGCATGATCCAACATCATCTGCACAAATCTTGGATATAACCAAGTCTTCCTGTCCGAAACTATTTCATCAACCATGTAATGGAAAACGATATGAGAGAAGTTATATTTTTTGTTCAATACAAGAGCTACAACCATGTTCATCAAATAGTCACCCATTATATCAAATCCTTCTATCTGGTGACTCATTGCTATCAACACAGAATGAATAAGAAACTTATATCCCTTTGTGAATTTTGACTTCAAATAACCTGCACTGTTTAAGTCACTAGCATATCCCATTCTTAGCATACAGCCCTTAACCATCTTTTCTGGCAATTTTGTTGGAGAATTCTCTTCATCCGGGAACTCAATTACTTCTCGAACAACTGCTTCTGAAATGACAATTGGTTTCTTTTCATCATTTATCTTAACAACTGAGTTGATTGTTTTGTTTTGATCATCATAAGATGCACACTTCCAAAAGCGTTTAATATGAGATCTGAACACTAAACGTTTCTCTGTCAATTCCTTCAGAATTGGCACTCTCCTCATAAATTCCAGAATACTTCTAAATTCTGACAACATCGGATTTTGCTCCTCATCCAGAATACAACACACATTATGAATAGGATTGAACAATACTGAGGTTGGCTGCAAAAACACAATCATACAACACATTTAGACACAATTATAACAAATTCTAGCATATAGACATCAAATCATACACAATCTTGTAAAATTCAATTCAAACGGACACTAGTAAGAAAACAAACATCTCTCAAAAGAATAACTCTCAAACGGATCACTTTCAAACGAACAACATTCAAACGGCTTACTTTCAAACTTACCATTCTCAAACGTATAGCTTTCAAACGGACCCCTCTCAAACGAATCGCATTCAAACGGACCACTCTCAAACGAATCGCATTCAAACGGACCACTCTCAAACGGTTATACCTCAAATGGACATTTCTCAAACGAGTATCCCTCAAACGGACATCTCTCAAACAGGTATCCCTCAAACGGTCACTATCCTGTCGTTTAAAATACTGTTCAAACCCTAAACACTCTCTAAGATCAAATCAAACAAATTCATGGTAAGGATCTGTTTTCCATTTAAATCCGAGTACACTGATATAAATTTCAACAGTTAAAACCCTCTAAAACATCCTAAATCTACATTTCAAACTACCTGCAAACTCGACAGTGCTAAACAAATCAAATCTAGACAATCAATCTGTCACATAATGAACTGAAATCAAATCCGACACTACCCTATTGATCAGATAATATTTTGACACAAAAATAAGCCCTAGATCTATGATATGAGTACTAGTACATCACCGACAACGAAATTAAGCAAAATAAGATGAAAATTGTTCAGAATCTTACCTTCACCATGTTTAGAGTTGAACTAGCCAACTAAAAACACAAGATCTTGGTGAAATTTGGGCAGAATGTCGACAGAATATGGATGCTTTGGGTGATCATTTGAAATCTCCTTGAAAGTTTGAAACGAAGTGAAGAGATAATGATCTCTTCAAACGGAACCATGAGCTATTTAAAGCTTTGGCCCTTCCGTTTGAAATTTTCAAACGGTCACGGCTTTTCAAACGGCATGATTAAGTTTTCAAACGGTCATGCCCTTTTCAAACTTTATGGTTATTTCAAACAGTCACACATTTTCAAACTTTATGGACAAGTTTCAAACGGTCATGTATTTGATATTTCAAAAAATTTGATTTTTTGCAATTTTCTGATTAAACACTGTCACACCCAGCTGACCAAGTCCAAGTCAATGACCTTGGTCAACTGTTTGACCCACCAAGTCCAAATTAATGGCCTTGGATGATCAGATTTATGAAGTTTTCTGACTTTTGAACATTTCAAACTTTCAAACACATTTTAACTTTCAAACAATATACCAATCACTGTATAGCAATCTCCAGCTTACCCATCCCACATCAAAACACTGACATGTTCTGCACTTAGGCTTTGAACTTCCAATTCCCAACATCGGTTGTCGAAAAATAAAATGAGAAAAGAAAATCTTTTTGGATTTTAACTGGATAAACAGAAACTATGTACACATAATATTTTTTGTGAGTGTGTTAGGGGATCATATCAGCTGCCGATCAGACACGAGCACCGTTAAGCTGTTTATTTCATACTAAGCTTTTAAGCAATTCGCGTAGATTGCTGATATACTGATCCAATTAAATTCTCACAAAATTTTCAATCTGTTCGGGACACGTGATTAGTGTTTTAAGGCTTAACAATCTACATTTATCCCACCTCAGTATATACTCCCGTATCCGGATCCCATTATTCAGTCTTACAGGTGAGTATACCACAGCTGATATCTGTAAAGGGGTAATTGCGAGGGCCGTGAGAGCTCAGGTCGATACTTCCGTATACGCAGAGAGATGACGGCTTCGACTTTTAGTGGGTCCCCTTTAGAGGATGTTTTATTTTCAATAGCAGCGACTATCAATTTTATTGTTTCATCAGCATGCTGAGGGCGAGCTTATGTTTCAAAGCTTTTTGCAGAAAGTATTATTCGGGGACTAGGTCAGTACTTCCATACAGAAGAAGTCCCGGGACAATACCCCAGATATCACTGAGCATAAAGACCTAGTATCTCAGAATACGGGACCTTTCAAACAGGATTTCAGGGGTCACCTATATATCCTGGAGGTGTTCCCCACGTAAACACAAGTGAAATTTATGTTTATATCCCAAACTGATTTACTAATTTTGCAAAAACCTACCAGCACATCTTTAGCGAGACTGCTTAATTGCATTTTAAACACTACAAATCTTTAGCGTACTGTGTCCGTCTAGCTGATGTACTATCATTTCCCCTATTCTACACAACTCTTTTTGAGTTTTCTAATGTTTTTGGATTTTATGGTTTTCTATTGTTTTTGACTTTTTTATTTTATCATGTTTTTGTATTTTTCTGCGAATATCTCCCCCTAAAACTAAAACATATTTTTGTGTTTTTGTTTTTATCGAAAAGCAGAAAAAACAACTATACAAAAGAAATTTGACAACACGACACAGGTTCATGTCAGATCGCCACCCAACTCGGCTTGACATTCGATTACCCTCCCAGATTGCAGATTCTTCACCCCGTTTAACCTCAAAAGATAATAAAATTTCTTTTTGTCGAATGGTTTAGTGTAAAAATCCGCTTTCTGATCATCAGTGTTAACGTGTTCAATCCGAATTAACTTTTTCTCGTGACAATCACGGATAAAATGATGACGGATTTCAATGTGTTTAGTTTTCGAATGGCGAACCGGATTTTTAGTAACATTAATGGCTGCTTCATTGTCCACGAAAATCGGTGTATCCAAGAATTGCAAACCGAAGTCACGCATCTACTGTTGGATCCAAAGGATCTGCGAGCAACAGTTAGATGCTGAGACGTACTCAGCCTCACATGTGGAGAGCGCAACTGCAGTTTGTTTCTTGCACTGCCAGGTGACAAGCCGAGTTCCGAAGAACTGGCACCCAGCAGTGGTGGACTTAGCATTCTGTTTACAGCTACCAAAATCAGAATCAGCGAAACCAGACAAAGTAAAGTCACCCGAGCGAGGGTACCACAAGCCGATGCTTGGGCCACCCTTCAAATACCGTAATATGCGTTTCACTATAGTCAGGTGCGACTGTTTCGGATTCGACTGATATCTGGCGCAGAGACACGTCGGGTACATGATGTCTGGACGGGAAGCCGTGAGATACATCAACGATCCGATGATTGATCGGTATAATGTCTCGTCCATCTTCACACCTTGCTCATCGGGATAAATTCCATGATTCTGCGCGAGGGGGGTGGATGCAGGACTGCAATCTGTCATGTCGAACTTATCGAGCACGTCCTTTACATACTTTGACTGGTGAATGAAGATTCCGTCGGGCATTTTTTCCACCTGCATCCCGAGGAAGAACTTCATCTCCCCCATCGAACTCATTTCGAACTTCTTCTTCATTACCTTCTCAAACTCTTTACAAAGGTCGTCGTTGGTGGATCCAAAAATGATATCGTCCACATAAATTTGCACAATCAACAAGTGGCCTGCTTCTTCTTTGGTGAACAAAGTGCTGTCTACTGTGCCTCTTGTGAACCCGTTGTCCAGCAAGTATGTCGAAAGCGTCTCGTACTAGGCTCTCGGGGCCTGGTGTAGTCCGTATAGCGCTTTGTCCAGTAGATACACCTTGTTTCTGTGTAGTGGGTCTGTGAACCCCGGTGGTTGCCCCACGTACACTTCTTCTCTGATTGTGCCGTACAGGAAAGGAGATTTGACGTCAAGTTAATAGACTTTAAAATCTTTCCAGGATGCAAAGGCTAGAAAAATACGAATTGCTTCAAGCCTTGCAACTGGTGCATAAACTTCATCGTAATCTATTCCTTCCTGTTGGCTGAAGCCTTGAACCACAAGTCATGCCTTGTTTCTCACCACGACACCTCTGTCATCACGCTTACACTTAAACACCCATTTCGTCTTGATTAACTTCTGATTCTTTGGCAGATCAACAAGTCTCCAGACGCCCAGCTTTTCGAACTATTGCAGCTCCTCCTGCATAGCATTCACCCAGCTGTCTTCGGTCAATGCCTCTTTGTAAGTTCTGGGCTCTATCTGCGAAATGAAACATTTAAGTGAGACTTCTTTCTGCATATCAGCAATAGAAGAGTAAAAACAAGTAAAAGCTTGGTCTATTTGATGTCGGGTCTTGACACCACTTTGTAGGTCACCAATGATCTGTTCTGAAGGGTGGTAAGACAACGTCCGTGGCATAACCGTGTCAGGCACAACTACTTCTGATTCCAAATTCGAAATATCGAGATCAACGGTTTGATCCACAGCATCCTCTGAAGTATCATTTGGCTCCTCGTCAAAGGTAGGAGCGGGTTCCTCCTCTGAGTCGTCAGAAACATCAAATGACGGAGTTGGTTCCTCTAGTGGTTCGTGAGTAGTTCCACTTGGTCCTGCTTCATTTTCGTGAGTACCCACGGTGGGTTGAGAAACTTCTAGCAGACTAGACACAGGCTCTTGTGAAGTATATTGCTGATACTGGTACAGAAAAGCAAGTTCCTCATCACTCGGCTCGACAGGCAGTTGAAACGACTCCCAGAGTTTGTCGTAGTCGAATAGGAATCTTTGTCCGGGAAGTTGTGGTGATGGAGTGTGCTTCTGACAATCCACGTATTGGACTTGAATCACCTTCCCTAGACATGGTACGAACACCCTCTTCAGCGGGCTTGCGTAACCTACAAAGAAACCCTCATTAGCTTTTGCTCCAAATTTACCATTTTCATCTATAAATGTGCAAGGTGAGCCAAAAGGTTCTAAAAACTCAAGATTTGGCTTGTAACGGTGCAGCAGCTCAAAGCAAGTCTTCTTGTATTTCTTGACAGTGAGAACCCTATTCAAAGTGTAACAGGCTGCTGAAACTGCTTCACTCCAGAAGTAGATTGGAAGCTTGGAATCGTCTAACATCGTATGTGCTGTCTCGATCAAGGTCCAATTCTTTCGTTCAGCTACGCCGTTTTGCTGTGGTGTATATGGCGCACTGAATTCATGAAGAATTCCCTTTTCGTTACAGAACTCGTACATCTTGTTGTTCTTAAATTCCGTTCCGTTGTCGCTCCGAATCCTCCGGATTGGCAGTTTGTACACCGTTTCCATCTTCTTAAAAAGCATCATCAATGACTCGAATGTTTGATCTTTTCATTCTAAGCATACAACCCACGAAAACCTCGTATAGTCGTCTGTCACCACCAAACAATATAAATCCCCGCTAATGCTCTTGACGTTGACAGGCCCGAAGAGATCCATGTGCAATCTCTCAAGAGGTAACCTGATAGAGTTGAGCATCTTCGGTGGATGTGACTTTCAAGTCTGCTTCCCCTTTTTACAAGCAATACAATCATCAGTCAAATGAAAGTTTTTTACATTAACACCATCAACTAAATCGTTATGCACCAAAAAATTCATTTTTCGCACGTGAATGTGACCCATTTTCCGGTGCCACATTACAGACTCCTTTTCAGTAGCTTTAGACTTGGTGACAAAACACTGTTTTTGATGAGTTGTTGGCATTGCAGCACTCATGTCCAAAATATAAAGATCATTTACCCGCGGAGCGTGCAATAACACCAACTCATCAGGGATTTTAAACCCTGGTTTCAACACTAAACATTCAGATTTAGTAAAATGCATACTAAAATCTTTATCACAAATCTGTGATATACTTAGTAAGTTGTTCGTTAACTCTACGATATAGTTCACTTTGTCAAATGAGATCACTCCGCTTGTAAGCGTTCCTTGGCCGACAATTCTTCCTCCTTGATTCCCTGCGAACCCAACATAGCTTCCAATGATTGACTTAACATCATAAAGAAGAGCTAAAGACCCAGTCATAGGTCGTGATGCTCCACTGTCCATAATCCATCTTGATAGAATTGACTTGGGCAGCCCCTGCAACCAACAAAAAAAAAATTACTCAAACAATGACGCCCATGATTTCTTTACTTCTGACACAGTCCCGAACACTACATCACAATTTTCATTTATTTTTGGAAAATCAAAAGTGACATTTTGAACCTTTTCTCTCACAATTGTTTTAACCTTGTCAGTAATTGGAGGAAATTCATCAAGAAACTTATCTACTTCATTTTCAAAATCAACCACATCATCTTTAAAAAGATTTGAATCATTTTTCAAAACATTCTCCATTTTCTTGATCTCAACCGACGGTTTTGATTTCACGATCCACGACTGATTTTCAAAAATTTTCATCTTGGGGTAAAACTTTGAAGTCTTGCTAGTCTTAGAGGATTCGCCAATCCCGAAAATCGATTTCGGCTTATCCTCCGACTTCAACGATTCACCTCTTTTCAGAATACGGATCGGAGAAATCATTTCCTTTTTACCTTTTGAAACAACTGGTGATTTAGGTCGAGATTTTTGAATAATTTGTTTTTGAACATTTTGTTTTTGAACATTTGATTTTTCAATCTTTGATTTCTCAATCATTTGTTTTTGAACTGGTTTCTCAACAACATGTTTCTTAAACACTTTTTGACACTGTTTTGCCATATGTCCAATTTCATTGCAGCGATAGCACACTCTTTTATCATACTCGACAAAAGTAGTATTGACCGTTTCTTCTTTAAGCTTCTGTGCTGCATTGAAATCGTCCACAGCTTTTTTGACTAAAAATATATTCCTTTTCAACATCAGTACTAGGACCAGCAACAAAAACATCATTTATCTTTTCTTTTGGCTTAAACACTTGTTTAGCCATTTTCTTTTCAAACCCAATACCTTTGTTTTTAAGATGATTTTTCATGTTTTGACCTTTACCAACCCCATCTTTCTTTTCCGAACTGGTGGGACGTGAAGTACTAAATGATTTTTTCAGTTTCGAAAAGAATTCATCGTTATTGATTTCGTTAACGTTCAATTCAACCAGTTTAAACAATTTCTCGACATTTTCGATCTTGACATTCTGAAGCGGGTACTCGACGTCGGAATAAAGTTTGTCAGTTCCAACCATAGTGTATACCACTATGATCGGATCATCATTCGTACTTTTTTCCGATTTTGGTACATATCGGTCTAAGAAATTTCCTTCGTCTTCAGAATCACTGACAGCCTTCTCAGAATGAGCCTTTTCAGATTTCTCACTTTCATTATCCAACACTTGATCAATAACATTTTTGATAACCCGAGATTCGTTATCAGTGTCAGATGCAGTGAAAGTGATATCAATGTTGTCAGGTAAATCACTCTCAATCGTTTTCAGCTTAAGATTTAAAGCAGCTTCCACCCCATCTGGATATTTCTAAGTGTAGTGATTCCACATTGGGGGTGGAACGCTTTTGAAAACAGGTGTAGCATGTGGCTGTTGAGGGACGATTTGTTCCAAAACATAAGACGAAGCCACATAGCTCATTAACTTTTTATCAATCCTGTCATTCTCTATCTTGGCCAATTCAAGTTCTTTTCTTAGTGACGCAATTGTATCAAGATGATAATTGACTTCTCTTTGTTTATCAAACAATGTAGCTTGTGCCAATTTAGTAGCTTTATCATTTTCAACGCTTTCTTTTTGAATCATTTTAATTGATCTGGCTAAGGTATCATAAGCTTCTTTTAATTGTTCAAGATCAAACTTAATCATATCTGTATGATGTTTCAATTCCCGATACTTAGTGTCCTTTTCAAGACACTCCACGCACGGTTGTAAACAACGTTGGCATGGCGTTTCGGAGATTGGAACGTCTTTTTCATCAACCTTTTCATCACAATCAGTTTTATCGACATGCTTTGACTCAGACACAGACTGTTTGACAGATTCGACCTCCTGAACTCCAGTTTCCTCTCTGTTAACCGACACCTTATCGACAGACTGTGACTCCTTGGGTTCTGAATCTACCTCTTTAAGATTTCCCATTAAAGCTTTGTCTGCAATGTCTTTCAGAACTTCTCCGGTCATCTCTATAGACACGTCAATCACTTCTTCGATGGCTTCTTTCTTCTCCTCAAATCTAGGACAAGATCCGGTTCTTGGTTCCTCGAAATAACCTGCAAAAGAATCAAACACATTAGGAGGCATAACTGATTTCATAGTATAAACTAACTCCTCCTGTTGTGATTGATAGTAGTAAGCTTCAGCTGCTATCTCCTCAACATCTATAACACTTTTCGTAGGAACCTCCTCAACAATTTCAGAAACCACTTCATCAACAACCTCCGGTTCAGTCACTACCTCAGAAATCTCAACAACCTCTGCCATCATGGCCTGATCATCTTTACCAGGGATATATTTATCCCAGCTAAAACCTGCAGCTACTTGTTCATCATCTTGGTTCACAACCAATGCCTTTTCAGGTTTGTTTTCTATCTGTGGCCTTTGAACAGTTTGCTGTTGGTTCGGTCGATGGTAGATTGCTTGTCGATAGTAATCATTGGCGAACGGGTTTTGGTGATTGTTGACTTCACGGTTGGACACTCACATTTAAAGTGACCACGTTCTTTACACTTGAAACACGTTACTTTCGACTTATCAAATCCCAACTTCTGATCCGGACCTGATAAACTGTTTCTTCCCGTGATTTCCATGAACCTTTGAGCACGACGAACTAGACTTGCCATACCCCATTTAATGTCAATCAGTTCAAGCTCCTCGAGGTCTATTTGTTCATAGTCCTCCTTTGTCATGTCCGGATTTCCAATTTTCCCCGCAACTAGACCTTCATATGCCTCGAGAACGGAAGCGAGTAGTGCAATATGTTGCTTCGCAGCAGTTTCCGTTATCTCGTTTCCATTTTTGATGTTCACTGCGATATTACACTGTACGCCAGAAACATACGCCTGATGATTAGATCCGGTAGAGCTTTGAGGCGAAGACTGTTCCTGAACTTTGACATTCGGTTCAAAACTCGCGAAAGGTGTAGAACTGCTTGATTGATGAGAACTTGATGCAGCATTTGAAGTGTTATCAGCACTGAATCCTGTATGTATCTTTGGACTTTGAAGATTTGCAACTGAAGGACTGCCTTTGTAATATAAATATACATCTTGTTGCATGCTAGCAGAATTAATCTTCTTTATCTTCAACAACTCAAGCTCGTGAGCTTCGATCTTTTCAATAAACACACTCAGATTGTAATTCACAAAATCAGAACTGTTTTTCAGCATCATAAGATAAGTTCCCCACTCGTCATATGGAAGTGCATCACAAAGTTTATCAATCCATTCTTCATTTGTTTTTTCAATTTCTAATCTTCTCATTTCAACTACAAGGTGACAATATCTTTCGATTAACTGTTTCGTTGACTCTCCTTTGATCCCAGTAAAAATATCGAACTCTTTCTTGATAAGCGCCTTTTTGCTCTTGATCATAGAAGCACTTCCTTTAAACTTCAGTTCTAGCGCTTGCCAGATTGACTGAGAACTTTCGTCATGTTGTAGTAATACGAGGATGTCTTCTTTAATGGCTTGCTGCAAGATGCTCACCATTTTCTTTTCAGCTTTAAAATCTGTCTGTTCAGTATCTGTAAAACTTCCAATATTTTTAACCATCCTGAGCCCATCAACTGGAGGTATGTATTTCTTTTCGATCTTCATCCAACACTCGAAATGGTTGGCCTGAACCTAGTTTTTAAACCTTCCGGACCATCCAGAATATTCATCTAATCTCATCAGTTTGGGTGGATTTTGCATTGTTCCCAATTCATTTTCTAAGTTGACATTCTGCATGATACTAGCTGAACTTTGGATAGCTGCACCACTTCCCGCAAACATGTTGAAAAATTCTTGGTGTTCCATTTCAAACGAAATACTTCCTCAAACGAAAGGTATAACTTTCAAACGGGATAGACACCTTTAAACGATAAATTCAAACGGTCATATCACACTTTCAAACGGAAGGTGTGGTTCTTCAAACGGTCTAACTGCTTCAAACTATAGGTTCAAACGGACCCAGATTTCAAACGATGGGACAGGTTTTTCAAACGGAATGCTAATGTTCAAACGGAATGAACACAAATTTCAAACGTTGGAACAGACTTTCAAACGATAGAACAGACTTTCAAACGATAGAACAGACTTTCAAACGATAGAACAGACTTTCAAACGGTAGAACAGACTTTCAAACGGACACTAAGTATTCGTTCAAACGGAAGGTAGTTTTAAGTCCATTTTTATCACTTTCAGGTTGAATCTAGATCTGATATTCTCAAGGATTGGTAAGTACACAATTTTACACACACTGTCCAAACTTCAGTCCAATTTGTCCGGCCAAAAGTCCTGTAGTCCAATTATGTACAGAAACACCTACTGATTCAAGTGTATATACTCGCAACTGGCTCTGATACCAATTGTATGATCGATATGACCAATCAAATGAGTCAATTTGAGTAATACACACTATTTGAGTGGCGGAAACACTCAAACAGAGTAGAACCAGACAGAAAAGAGTAGAAAACAGATGAAGATGCTTTGCAGATACTTTAACTACTTGCTTCTCATTCAATTTCACGTGAAAATCCGGCAGAGTAACAGTACACCACAGACCTGACCGTTTCAAATGAGAAGCACATTTGCCTATTTATAGGCTTCTACCTTCCGTTTGAAGTTAACACATAATACTTCAAACGGACACCTATCAACCCTTCCGTTTAAAAGTGATACAACACATTTCAAAGGAACCCCTAGAAAAACATCAAAACTTTACATTTCAGACCCCTAAACTATACAAACTTGACATAATTAGACCCTAGACTTAAGACATAGGCTTTAGACATAATGCACTAACACATAGCTAATGACACTCGATCATTGATCAGTCGTGAAACAGTAGTTGGATCCTCACAATTAGTTAAATAAGTAATTCATTAATTCATAGCAAGTGTCACCGACTCTTGTTGGTTAACTCATTCGGGTCCTGGTAGTTTGACGTTCGTACGAAAGCTATCGTCCTTCTTCTTCTTGAAGAGCAAAACTAGGGTTACCCAAAGTGGAAAACTTGGTCTATTATCTTCCTTCTCTATCAACTACGGAAGTTACACTGACAATCCTTGCATCTCCGAAGGTGTAAGTCGCTAAGGTGCATTGACTGCAAGTGTGGTGCCTGGAACAGTGTCAATTATGGAATTCGACTTGTCGTTGGGGCGGTAGTCTTGGCAAGTCTTCGAGGAAGACTTCAGGATGTCCTTTATCACCGGGATATCTTGGAACTTAGGTTCTTCGGCTCTTTTGTCCGCGACATGAGCGAAGAAGGCAACACATCCTTTGCCGGAAAACTTCTGTGTCTTCAACAATGGATAGTCCGTAGGGGCGTATTCTGCTTCATGAACCATGATCGTTTCGCCGTTCATCAATGGGATGCAAATAACAATCTCCGCTCGATTGCTTGACAACTCCTCCATCCCAAATACGTCGTCGAAGTTTCCCTTTAGCTAGTACGGATTATCTAACTTACTTGCTACTAAACCAAGTATACTCTCAAACTCAGGAGATACGAAGCTAAAATTGGCAATAGTATCTAGTAGCAGAGGTGCATAACATTGACTAATATGGGACGTACCGATATCCACGCTTGGATTCCTGGTGTGTCTCCCTAGCTCCGGTGTTGAGCTTTCATCCTTTTGCATGATTCTTCTTAGGGCAGTATTTTCTGAAATGCTTTTTGCTCCCACAGTTAAGACAACCTTGAGTACGTTTTTGTTTGTCACTCGTCCTGCCTTGATAGTTGTCGTTGTCGTTGTTTCCTCCATGATTCTTGCTACCATCTTAGCCTCCATTTCTAGTTCAGTACCTTGCCTACAAGTCTCCTTGGGATGCCCCCTCTTGCCACAGTTATCACATTCTCCATATTTACATAGTCCGACATGATAACGTAGACAATTGTCGCACTTAGGTAGGATACCTATGTAGTCTTCTCCCATTTGGCCCTGTTCTTGCTATTCACCCAAGTGCCCTTCTTGAAGTTTGCGAACTTTCTCTTGTTGTCTCCAGATGACTCTACAGGAGTCTCCTTTTTCTCTTCTAAAGTGGAAAATTTTCCTAGTCTAACTGCTTCTTCAGTGAGTGCCACACTTAAGTCGATAGCATCGGTGATCGTTGAGGGTTTAGATGTTGTCACCAGGCTTAGAATCTGCGGTGCCAATCCCCCGATGAAGCGTTCGATCCTCTTAAACTCTGGTTCCACCAGACGCGAAGCAACTTGTGATAAATCGTGAAATCTCTGTACATACTTAGCTATCTTTGAACTTTCCATTTTCAAGTTCCACAGTTTAGTCTCCAAGTTCTGGATTCTACCCTAGAGCAATATCTTTTACGCATCAGTTCTTTCAGTTCATCCCACGTCAAAGCATACGCAGCAGTCTCGCCCAACGTCTGAACCTGAAGGTTCCACCATGACAGAGCCCCATCTAGAAATAGTCCAGCTATGTACGTGGCCTGATGTTTGGAGGCGCATTTACTTAATCTCAAAACACAATCCGTCTTCTCAATCCAACGTACAAAAGCTATGGCACCCCCAGTGCCGTCGAAGTCTCAAGGTTTGTAGCTCAAGAACTGCTTGTAGGTGCAGCCGTTAGGTGGGTTATTTCCTGAGGTACCTCCGCTGCGTTCGGAGCGAAGGGTCTCGTGCTGTGCGATGGCTTGTGAGATGCGTTCTTGTAATTCCGCTTCTATCGTTGGTAGGGGGTTGTTGGTATCGGTGTTCCTTTGAATGGACATCTTCTTAGAAGAAGATCGGTTAGGTCAGGTCTTATTAAGGACACGAGCACACAAGCCTCTATTTAACGAATAAGACCTAGAAGGTGTATTTACATACATATATAAGCAATCATATAACGTCACCATTATAGTACAACTTGTAGATGGGAACACATATAACGAGAACATAACAAGCAGCACGTAGCATCACAATTATAGCACACGCATTCAGATTAACAACGTGCTTAGTGAGAGCATGGCGACTGAGTTTTCATTAGTCATTGACCACAAAGTATGTACATGTTTAATGGGGAATATGACGATTGGGCTTTCATTATTTTCCGACCACAATCACATTGTCTACAAAGTATATCAAAAGGGACACAGGGTCACCCTACCCTTGCCCAATAAGTCTATCAGTGTATCATAATCACATGGTCAAAAGTAGTCTTCCAAAAAGTGTCCCCAATCTCGGCTCATTAGTAGTGTTTTTTTTCCAAAAGTAATACAATCCGCATAAAACCAGAAACTATCTATACTGGTGACTGAGGTGGAAGAGGAAAGAAAAGCAAATTGCTAACATGAGTGAGCTCCTCCTCGAGCTTGTATATACGTCGAAGTGATTAACTGATCTGCTGCGTGATAGTAAAGAAACGAGCATCAAAACCTGGAAAAAAAATGTAATAGCAGCAAGCGAGCGTGCAAAAAGGAATCTTTGACAAATATGGAGGATCAAAGTATACTGGCCATAGACAGGGTGGAGGACGTGGGGTCCGCTCAAGCTTCAAAACTCTGCGACTCATATCCTTAAATTGTAGCTGATGTTACAGGAGCAACTCATCCCGTGTGTAGCCTCCATAATGTGAGGGATGGTAAGGGTCTAATATTAGCATAGTGTATGATAGGAACCATCGAAATGGGTCGTCCAGCGGGGTAGAGGTGAAAGTAGCAAACGGGGCGGCTTGTAGGGTCGGGGAAAATGATGTTGTAGCAAAAGGATCGTCAAGCGGGTACTGACCTGGAGTACCTTTCCGGGGTGCGGGTATGTCCTAAAAGAAAGCGATAGGCATGTTGACACGAGGGACGTCGGTTTCCATAGGAGCAACATCAGCGGGTGCAGGTGTAGGAACAAATGTCCAACAAAAGAGAAGATCATCAGGTGCAGGTACTGGGTCAGGTATAAGGGGTGCAATCTCTGGTAAACCAAAAGAAATAGGGTCATGATCAAGCAAGGGCGCAGGATCAGCAGGTGCAACATCAAGTTGACCCAAAGGAACTGGAGCTGTCTCAGGAACAGGCTCTAGGTCGTGTGAAGGTGTGGGGTCTCGAGCAGGTGATAGTGCAGCAGTAATATCTGTGTCGTCGTCTGAGTCAGTAGCAAAAAGCGGTAACCTAACGTCTGTAAAGCAGAAAATGTCGCAGACCCAAAGGAGTCTGAAATCGAGCATACAAGAATCAGCGGATAGCTTGATAACAGGGGTCTTAGAAGTGAAATTTGTAATAACGTTCTCGTCCAACTTTCCATCATCATGGGCGTTATCAGGAGGATCATCAATAACCATGTCAACATCGTCATCAACTACTCGTCGAGTAGCCAACCTTCGGAAGGAATGTCCATATGAGGCGCATCATCGAGGTTCAGAGTCATGGTGTGCTCACTATCGGGATGACCAATGATGAGGTGGTTATGGACTGAAGCAAGAATGACCAAAAGATCCTTGTCGGGGAAGTCATCAGCAAGGGTAAATCGTTACCAAAGTCTAGTAGCGCGAACGGTTGGAAGTCGTCTTTGTCCTTGGTCGGCATGTCAGGGTCACTCTCAGTGGCTGACGTAAACATCTCCGGCGCAGGTGCAATCTCGTTATTTGTGGCGGTGGCCATAGGGTCGTCAACGTCTGACAACTCGCTTTCTGAGGAAGGTGTCATGTGTGCCGGTACATAATAATCATAGCATGTATATTCATAGTAATCACTTAGTATATTGCAAAAAAGGACAATTCATCATGTAATCACGTATTCACATTATTCTTCATGAAACTTTCTATCCTTCCTAGTCTCTCAGACTAAACTTCTCAGCCTCTCAGACTGAACTCCCTAGTCTCTCAGACTACCCTTCCCAGTCTCTCAGACTGAACTCCCTAGTCTCTCAGACTACACTTCCCAGTCTCTCAGACTGAACTCCCTAGTCTCTCAGACTACACTTCCCAGTCTCTCAGACTGAATCATAAGCATAAACTTTGAAATGTGTTTCGTGTCTTTTGTTTGTAAAAATGTTTGTTTCCTGGATCTGGGTGTTTCGTGTATGCAATGAAAACATTTTCGTGAGAGCCCTGATGATCGTAGTCTAGACTCGAGAAAGAATCCTAGTTCACTACGATCGAAGCTCTGATACCAAGCTGTCACACCCTGACTTTTGCGGAAGCGTGATTATGGTGTGACTTTCTTAATACCATTGCATTCAATCATAACAACAACTATATGATAAAACCATAGATTTGTCATCCATTTAATGAGTTTAAAACATAACAACATTGTTTAAAATGTAGACTTCAAATTCAAGTTTTACAAACCATAAAAATTGTTTATGAGTTCACTAAGGACTCGTCAAAAGATAATAGATGTAACTAAGGTTTGGAAGACATGTCTCGTCAAGGAATAAGACACACTGACCAAACCCAAAGACCATGGATGACATCTTTATTCCTTATCGTATCACAAAACTTCCAACGCCCACCAGGTCCACTTACTAATTCCATGAAATACATGTAGTTTGAAAACATCAAAAAAAGTTGAGCGAGTTCATGTGTTCGTTTGTGTGTATGTATAAACCTTTGAAACCTTTGTAAATATGTTTGTATGTAATTGAAATCCCGGTGTGAAAGCAACAAGGAAACAGATCAATTAATGTGTAGCTAATACATTAATATACGTGACATGGTGCAGGAAGACTCAAACCTAGCAGACTTTGTACCGGGCTTCCGGCTGTAAGACATAGTCACCACATGGCCCATTTGGCGGACTCATGGATGGGGCTCGCTACACCTAAATAGATCTTTCACTCATGCTCCTCGGTCCTTATACGAGGATTAATGGTCTCAAGTATGCGCCTACCCATTCACATGATCTATGGTACTTTCCTAGGCTAACCATACCAATTGTATTTGTATGTAATCCTTGTGTAACATGTATTTCACCCCCGAAGTTAATAAACAAAACAGTTTAAAGAAAAGGGAGACATGAACTCACTGTTTTGCGTTCTTCGAATTCGCCTGTAACTCAAAGTTTCCTTTGGTGTACACGACCACCTACAATGTACTATGGTCTATTAGACGAGCGAGTCGTGCCTTGTCTTTGTACTGATTAGTGCCCTTGAGTACGTTTTAAAGTGTCTCCGTTATTATTCCAAGTTATATTATATTCATTTAGTTTTGGAATAATTGTTAAACAATATTTGTAATAACATTTCTCAAGTATTTATACTCGTATTTCCTTCCCAATGATGGGGGTATCTCATACATGTATATCCGTATTCATGTATTCGTACAACTTGTCATGTATTGGTGTCGTATCCCGGCGTGTATTATCCTTAATAAGTATCCAATATATATTTCTAAAATATATATTTCAAAAAGTATTTCTTAGAAAAATTGTCCTTAATTTTTCTTTTGGAAAAAATAATTGTAGTTCCAAAATAATATATTTTCAAGTCCCACTTTAGAAAATGTATATATAAACTTATTTTATCCATCAATAATGTATTTCAAGTTTATCCAAGAAAATATATATTTTTACCAAAAATCATATATCTTCTAAATATTCTAAGAAAATATATTTCTACTTCCAAAAACAATATATTTTCTTCTTGTCGAAAATATGATATACTTTGTAATAATAATAAAAATCATATTTTCATTTCTTTTGTATCCAAAATAATATTTACCAAAAATACGTTCATAAATGTAGTTACAGGAATATTTCGTAAGTTACATTCTTCCGTTCGGTTTTACAATATTATGTGTGTAACTTATATATTTATTCCTTATGATTTTGGTAATACTTTGGATGGTAAATTCTTGGTATTTTGTTAAGTTATATTACTTTAACCTTAAAATAATATAACTATTACACAAAGTATACAAATATTCACACACATCATGTCTTTAATTTATACATTCTAAATATATATTTATCCATTTTCATTTATAAAAACCAACCTCCAATATTTGTATTTTTGTAACAAAAATTATGGCAAAGTTTATGTGAAAAATCCATGATCAAAATACACTTATAAATACTTGTTTGAAATTATTCTTCTAAGTGTTTATATTTTTAGAAAATTTTGCCATAGTTTCCCCTAAAAATGGAGGTGTCCACGCTTTCAAGCATATCATTTTCTTTTGTAAAAATCATCACAATCAACTTACGATCAACTCTAAACAACTTACTCTTACCAGTCTTGCCAGAACATGCATTTTCTACCACTTCATGAACTTGAAAGCTTATGAAAATTTGTAGTAACTTGGTAGTGTGTTTAGTAAGTTTAGTTACCCTTTAAAGTGTGGTTGTTTATTTAAAAACCTCATTCTTGTATGATTTAGATGTTTACAACTTGCAATCACAATTTCTAAAAATATTTCTTTATGATTTCTTCTTGTTACATAAGTGCTTATACACTTGTTTAACCACCAAAAATAAGGTTTGTTTATGTAAGAACTAAGATTTAGTAAAACTTATATTTTTAACTTGGTTTCTTTAGAAATCATCCATAAATCTTTAGATTACAAGTATTACTACTCACATTAATCATTATTTATCAAGAAAACAATATATTCTTTCAAGTTCATGTCTTGCATGAGGATGATTTATAAATCTCTAATATTTTCATCCTCTCATCTTGCTAGATTATGTTTTTAATCATGAGCTAGCAAGATCATATAATGATCTACATCATTTACACAAGCAAACAACAATCATCAAGTATAACAACACATAAATAACATGATTTCTTCAAGATTTCTTATAATTTTATGCTTATGTTCATGTTCCATCTTCAAGTTTCTTAGTGTTCTTCATGATAATCATCTTGTATCATCTTTTAACCACTTAATATAGATGTAAAATGAACAGTAGAAGATCTTACTACTAGCACAAGGATAGGGTTGATCAAGAGGATAAATGAATTGGATAAAAGCAAACGGTGAAGGTCCTTCAACTTCTGAAAGCTCCAAGCTTCCTAACTTAGCTCCTTACACCCTTGTATCACCTTATAATGGTAGGATTTAAAGTGAAAATGGAGAGGTGGTGGTGGTGTGTTGTGGCCGTGAGGTGAGCAAGGGAGGAGGAAGATGATCGTGTGCTGTGAGAAATGAGATCTTGTTCCTTCATATTCTTCTTATATCCATATTACTACTTAAATCTTTGGATAATATGTCCCTTAAAGTACAATACAAGATCCTTAACAAATCCAGATGAGATCAAATGATATCTTGTAAGATCAAGTAAGATCTTGATGGTGGGGACTTTGTTTGGGCCGTAGATAGGTAGGGGTATTAGCTTAGGTTTAAACCATTAAGTTGTAATCTAGTTTAATTTCAAGTGTAAGTTACATGTCTTGGTTTTAAAATATTATTAGTAGGTGTTATGATGTTCAGAGATCATAACTAGCTCAGTAATGTTAAAACAATGCTTCTAGTGTAAGTTTGGTGTTTCGGGTAGTGTCCGGTTGTTCGGTTAGATACAGGTTCGTTAAAGTGCTAAACTATACCATTTAGTGTTCTTTATGTACCCTTTCATGACACTTTTAATTCCCGACACTTAGGAAAGCTCTCAGGACCATTTAGTCATGTTTCTGCATAATATTAGCATGTTAAAATGCTGATTTTTGCTGAATTGTGCTGAATTCTGCACTTTATGTGAGTTTGAGGCACTTTCCGGCACTTAAACTATCACCTAGAAAAGCAGTTTTGTGATCCTTACTTCCCTACACTCTATACTAGTGTAGTACTTAGTTTCTGGCTTATACTGTGTCAAAACAACGTTTGTCTATATACTGAACTCCGTCAGCCTTTTCCCGGTTTGTCTGTTAACTGTGCTAACTGTGCTTTGTGCATCATTTATGTCAATATGTTTGCATGCAGTCAATGATGTGTCATTTGCAATATGTAATGCACATGTAAGTATACTGCAGAAATCCGAAAGCAATTCAAGTCATAAATTGTAAATCAGCACAGTTATTAAGCACTAATCATCATTTAATAATTGTACGGATGCATGCAAATTTGACAGTTGTCACAGTAGGTGTCAAAGACAATGTTAATATTGTTATAACTCCATGTTCTACTTTCCAAATACACACAACTCCATCAAGCCTAGTTTCACTAAACATTCATTCGATATTAACTGTGTTGGACCGGTTTGTGACCCTAAACAGTCAGTATAAGGCAGTTCATCTTCAAATACAAATGCGGAATCAGTGTAAATGAAGTAATACAGCCGTTCCTTTCAATTCCTTCTATATTGATGCTTTCTGAATCGATTTTGACAGAGTTTCGTTACACTGCATATCACTACATTTCGCTCCAAGTTCCAACTGAAAACACGCATGAGGGTATTTATAGTCCAGCTGATTTCGCTCATAAGACAGGCCTTATGAGCGAAACCCCATGTGACTGTATAAGCGAAACCCCCCAAGTACCATAAGAGCGAAACCCTAATGTCCCTATAAGCGAAACCTCATACTAATTAAGTACATATGAGCGAAACCTCTATAATAAACCCTAATTTGATTTCCAAGCTCTAATCTAACTTATCTTGACCTAAGACTCAATGCAAACGTAGTCAACAGACATTCCGTGCACCAACAAACTGAAAGATCAACTTTGAAGAAAATACCACGAGGTAAACATAGGTTATCTACTAATGGGCGCTTCGTTTATCCTGCGCCAATGGTTGACTTATCATCAGACGATCCTATTATTACTCAAGAATTAGCTGAAGATCGATATAAAGGAGTTTCTAACATTAAATATTTTCCACACTCATCACTTTATATTTCCTGCGAAATACTTCATTATATTATTAGTTATTATGAAAGTTTATTGATATATTTATTTTTAACATAATAGATTATTTGGATCATGGTGATCAAGTAGTTGTTTGTGAGGTATGTAATGCAAAGCTATGGAAACCTGAAGCAGGAAAAGGAAGGGTTTATTCAGGAAAGACTACTTACATGCTTTGTTGTAGTTATGGAAAAGTACTTCTTCCCAATTTCAAAGAAACGTGTCAAGAATATCAAAACCTTTTCAAGAGCTTATATGATAAGAGTAAGCATTTCTTACAAAATATTCGTCATTTGAATTCTATATTTTCGTTCACTTCCATGGGTGGTAAGGTTGATTCAAAAATTAATAGAGGAAATGCTCTGTACGTATACAGAATAAGTGGTGAGAGTTATCATACATTGGGATGTCTTCTTCCTAAAGAAGGTGGTGAGCCAAAATTTGCTTAGCTTTACATGTACGACACAGAAAATGAAGTTTCTAATCGAAAAAGCATATTTAGGTATTTTTCAAAACCGTATCGATATTTCTTTATTGGATAATTATTTTTTTATGTTATATAAACACTTTCTGATTCATTTAGTATTGTCTTACAATTATATGATAGTAACTCAAAGAAACAATTAACCGCAACTTCTAATTCACTTGACACTGAAATCATAGAATACCCAACCCAGATTTTAGATTCAAACAATGAGTTGGTTCAAACCTATAGGTGTGTACGAGATCGTTTTGTTGATAATCCTCAGGTTGACCTTAAATTATGGCTTAAGGCAAATCGCTCTAAAGATGGTCGTATATACAACCTACCAACATCGGCTCAAGTTGCTGCACTTAGAGTTGGAGAATAAAAAAAAGATGGGCTATTAATGAGCTCCATCCATCGTATCTCGCTCTTCAGTGTCCATTGTTTTTCCATTTGGTGAAGATGGTTATCGAATTGATTTCTTCATAGAGAAGGAAGGTTATCCAAAAAGAAGAAAGTGTCTAAATGTTCGTGGAGAGAATATTTTTCTTACCATGTTCAAGATAGAGTAAATCATTTCTCTTTGATTCTAAATGCTCAAAGACTTTTACAACAGTTCTTGGTTGACATCTATACGATGATTGAAAGTGATCGTTTACTTTATATAAGTTTACAATAGCAAAATCTTATATCAGAGACGTATGAGAAACTTAAAAAAATTTATAAAATAGTAATCCGGATATGTCAACTGTTGGAACACGTGTAATACTATCGTCTTCCTTTACTGGTGGTTCGCGTTACATGTGGGAAAATTATTATGATAGGATGGCTATTTGTAAATGGTTTGGATATCCGGATTTTTTCATTACAATCACGTGTAATCCTAAATGGCCAGAGATTAAAAGATTTCTTAAGGACAAGAACATTAATCCAGAGGATAGACCAGACATTTTATGCCGACTGTTCAAAATTATGTTGGACTCAATGATGAAAGACTTGCGAGAGAAATCGTTATTCGGCAAGGCTTCGGCAGGTAATCATCCATGTCATTCAAACGCGGTTTATTATAATTTTTTTGGTCTATCACGTTTATAAAAAAAGTTCAAAATATAACTATTTTTTATATTTTATAATCCTATTGCAGTTGTTTATACAATAGAGTTTCAAAAAAGAGGTTTACCGCACGCTCATATCTGTTTGTTATTAAATGATGAATTAAGCTTCTTTCTGTTGAGCATGTTGATAAGTTTATTTCTGCTGAGATACCTGACAAAAATGTAGATCCAGATCTGTATACTCTTTTCAGTGACTATATGATTCACGGACCTTGTGGTATTGCAAAACCAAGTTGTCCGTGTATGGTTCAAGGTAAGTGTTCGAAGAAATTTGCTAAGAAATTCTATGATCAGACTACTATAGATTCAGAAGGTTATCCAGTTAATAGACGAGCAGATTCAGGATTATTTGTTGAGAAATCTTGTGTTCACTTGATAACAGAAGTGTAGTTCCATATAGCAAAACCCTACTAAGACATTATATCAGGCACACATTAATGTCGAGTATTGTACCCAGGCTACTTCATTTAAGTATTTGTTTAGATACATTAACAAAGGACCTGATAGGGCCGAAGTTGAAGTTGTAAAGAATGCTGATGAAGGCCAACGAGAAAATGGAAAATATGAAATCCTAATTCATTATGATTGTAGATATCTCTCATCGTGTGAAGCTTCATGGCGCATCTATCCATATGATGTTTATTATAGGTATCCTTCTGTAATTAGGCTTCCGTTTCATCTACCAGATCAACAAAATGTTGTATATGGTCCTGATGATGAACTTGATAACGTTCTTCAAAAACCATCTGTTTCTTCTACTATGTTTTTGGAGTGGATGGAAAAAAAACTGAAATGATGAGTTGGCGCGTACACTTACTTATTTTGAATTCCCAAGTAAATTTGTTTGGAAGCAGAAGGAAAGGAAATGGGGTAAACAGATAATAGGCAAAACATTGTTTGTATTCATTGTGTTAATCCTTCTATGGGAGAGGCTTATTTTTTAAGAATCCTACTTAATAATATAGCAGGTCCTAAGTCTTTTGAAGAAATCTGAACTGTTAATGGACAAGTGTTCCCAACATTTACGGATGCATGCTGCGCTAGGGTCATTTTAGATGACGACAAGGAGTATATAGAAGTTATTAAAGAGGCATACTACACCGATTCAGGATACTATCTTCGGAATGTTTTTGCTACAATGTTGTCGTCTAATACATTATCTAGGCCTGAACATGCTTGGGAAAACACATGGGAGTACCTTGCTAATGGAATTTTATACAATCGTCAAAAGCTTTTACGGATTGAAGGTAAGCCATTTCATATTTAATATTTTAAGGATTTTGTCTGATCTAATAGTATTTATAATATTTTCACTATGTTAAGTATTATTTTTAACGAGTTGAAGCAACCCGCGCGTTGGGGCGGGAAATATAAAATAAGTTTTAAATAAAAGAATATATTTGTGTTTTATTTTCTATACATATTTAAAGCATACAAAATTGGCATTCTACAAAAAAAAATATTGTAAAACAGTATTTAAAAAAAAACTGAACGAATTCTACATGCATTTATAGGAAAAGGCTTCAAAAAAATTATGTAAAAATGACTTCTTTTTCTATTTGAAAATGATCTTTATGTATAAAATTAGTTCTTCGATTTCTAAGTTTTTCAGTGTTTCTTATTGAACTTAAACTTCTTCTTCTTCTTCATCATCACCATCATCATACTCAGTAAATCAAACCAATAGCAAAGCTAAGGTATAGTCTGAGGAGCGTAAGATGTAGACAACCTTACATCTACCACGTAGGAATAGATAGACTGCTTCCAGTGAGACCCCGGGTTCGATAGTAGTTTTGCATCAAGCATTGGACATAACGCACATAACACTCAGCAAAAGACCGATTGGTGCATGAACCCTCTTGTGTTTCGGCTATCAACATCATCACATGATGCATGATTAACGGTCTCTCGCTTTTTAATGTTATGTTCACGAAATTAGTAAAATAACATTAAAATTAGTGCACTTTCAATTTTGCCCCCGAGGATCCACACATAAATACATTATATGTGTATACCGCAAGCGAGACGTTAAAAAAGAAAATATAAATGTATATAATACACTAATAATATATAATGCAAAGAAAGAAAATACAAATGTATATAAATACTAACAATAAGTACATGCATGACGGTATGGCGGTGGTAAGATTCCATTTAAGAAAATGAATGTGTGATGATTTTATACATATATTACATGGGTGAGTGATCCACAAATGAACAAAATATTGAAACATCACAATATAGAAACCTTGAAACGTTTAATTTAATAACGATGATTCATGAAACGTAAGTCGTCGCATCGATTCAAAACAAAAGGATACCACCCACTGATTCAAAGTGGTGCCTTCGAGTCCTTATAAAGTATAACCCTCCCCGTTCATTTTGATATCCAATTTCTACACAATCTAGATGAATTAAAATAACAAAATTAAAAGTAAATGGTAAGTAAAGTTGGTTTTTGTAAATATGTATAATATAATTTTTTAAAGGGGTGTGTATATTGGGACATGTTGGTTTGGGTTGTAGAACATGTGTTTAATATATGGTATGTGTTTATTAATGTAAGGGTGTGATGTGAAGAGACACAACTATTAAGTTAGGCTAAGGTACCCCAAGTTACTTTTTGTGTTTATTAATGTAAGGGTGTGATGTGAAGAGACACAACTATTAAGTTAGGCTAAGGTACCCCAAGTTACTTTTTGTAGGGTTATATAATAGGTTTATCCCTACCAGAGGAACAAATAAAGAACTTAACATTGCTGGAGATTGAACGTTATTTACTACGTAATAACTCAAACCTATCTCGGTTTCCTTCTACGCCTTACACCGTTAGTGAATCAACATCTTTAGCAGGCAATCGTTTAATAGCTGACGAGCTTTCATACGATGTAAGTCATACTGGTGCTGAATTTAATAATCATTTAAGCAGTCTAACGAATGAGCAGCGTTTAGTTTTTAATGACATAATGCAAGCCATTGATTATAGTAACGGTGGTCTGTTCTTCGTTTATGGTTATGGAGGTACTGGTAAAACGTTTTTGTTGAAGACATTACCTGCATCCATCAGATGTAAAGGAGATATTGTATTAAACGATGCATCAAGTGGAATTGCTTCTCTTTTGTTATCTGGTGGACGGGCTGCACATTCAAGGTTTCATATTCCTTTAACTTTAACAGAACACTCAATGTGTCATATTAAAGCAGATGATCAGGTTGCGAATTTGTTGAGAAAAAACAAAGTTGATAATTTGAGATGAAGCACCGATGATTCACAGACTTTCTTTTGAAGCACTTGACCGAACATAGAAAGATATCTTCAAAACTGATGTTACAGTAAATTCGGAGATGAGTTTTGGTGGTAAAGTTATGGTGTTGGGTGGTGATTTTGCAAATACTTCTGGTTATACCGAATGGTGGTAGACGAGAAATCGATGCTTCAATCAGTTCGTCCTATATTTGGAGTTCTTGCAAGATGCTTACCTTAATGAAAACATGAGGTTAACTGTGGGAGCCAACACATCTGAAATAGAAGAGACGAAAGCTGTTGCAAACTGGTTGCTTCAGTTGGGCGAGGGAAAGATTGGTGATAGTAATGATTGTGAGGTCGTTATAGATATTCCTGAAGATCGTTTAATCAATTGCTCTGTGGATCTTTTGTCAGACTTTATCGACTTTGAATACCCTTCACTTCTACAACTATACAAAGATAAAGATTATCTGGCTGAAAGAACTATACTGGCACCAACACATGAAGTTGTGCAAGAAATAAATGAAAGATTGCTTGCCTTGTTTCCTAGTGAAGAAGTCGAGTATTTGAGCTCAGATATTATTTGTCAAACTGACCATGCAAAGGATTCATCACACTATAAACTATATTCTCCTGATGTTCTTAATGGTCTTAAGATATTCGGTTTGCCAAATCATCGATTAGTCCTTAAAGTCGGTGTCCCTGTAATGTTGCTTTGAAATATTGATCAACAAAATGGTTTATGCAACGGTACAAGATTACGTATTACTAAACATTACAAACGTGTTATAGAAGCTGAGATTATATCCGGAGGAAACGTAGGGACACAAAGAATTCCTATGAAATTTCAACGATGACAGTTCCCTTTATCTGTATGCTTCGCAATGACTATAAACAAAAGTCAAGGACAATCTCTATCAAGGGTTGGATTGTATCTAAAATATCCAGTTTTCTCACATGGTCAACTTTATGTTGCATTATCAAGAGTCAAAAGCAGAGCCGGTGTGAAGTTTCTTTTACTGGATAAAGATGGGAATGTAACAAATAAAACAACTAATGTGGTCTACAAGGAAGTTTTTCCATGATTTGAATAATTTTTTGTCCTCCAATGTATGTGTTCTTACATAGTATAAAATTTTGGACATAAATAATCAGTTTTTCATTAAAGCCGCGTTTAACGCGACCATTAGCCTAGTGGATCAATATATTAAACCACCCATTTTATGCCTTACAAGTTGTTGGAAGCACCAAATCTGTCACACCCCGACCGCATTAAAACAACAAAACCGGGGCGGACACATCGGGGAGTGGAGTAATGTAACACCTTGGAAATTTACGTCAAATAATGCATTGACACGTGGCATAGGCTTTGGATATGTGAAAACATACTTTAGAGGGACTAAAGTTGACAAATAGTGAAACTATGGAATATAAGGGTCCAAAGTGTCAACAATGGATAAATAGGCTCTAAAATAACCCTACATGGTGTTTATAACCCTAAACGGATGAATCATGGATCATACGAAGCGGAAAATGTAAGAAAGTGAGGAATTACAAACTACAGGGTCTAAACGTGTCAACATGTTGAATTTATACCTCTGAGTGATCTTTTGGCAAACCCAAAGACTTGTAATAATGAAATATACTCACTAGAATATGTGGTAAAAATTTCATGAAGTTTCGTGATCGTATGAGAAAGTTATGATCAAAACCGTGCACGAAGGGCTAAATGCGTCAACGTCGAATTTCATGACTTTTCGGGTGAGCGCAAAGTTAACCGAGGACTTTACCATGTTTGTAAATGTCCCAAGGTCCCTAAAAATCAAGTTTGAGGGTCTAATGAGCAAGATTGATAGCCAAAACCACGTAATAAAGGACCAAGGACCAAAACTTCAACATTAAAAGAGATTTGAGGATCAGATGGGGCTAGGTGTCACACCTAGGGCCCTAGGCGTGACGCGAGGCCTGCCAGCGACAGAAATCGGGATATAGCAGTTAAGGCCCTGATTCCGAGTTGTAACCAGTTGTTACCCACTCTAAAGCCTCACCAATCAACTTACATGCATCTAGGGGCACTTGTAACCATCTTGCAACATTCCTAGGCTATTGTGGCAGCTCCTTATGAGATCAAAGTTCCATAAAAGGGGTCTTGTAGTTGTGATCATTCAAGACTTGCATTCTCAAAAATTCACAAGAGCAATTCTGGAGCTCTCTGGTCATCAACAAGGGTTCATAGGGCTTCCTTCTTGTCATTAGGACTCTTGTAAGTGTTCATAACCTGCTCTAATTCGTTCTAGCTTAGTTATTCAACCGAAAGTCAATCCGTCGTAAATTTAGTTTGACTTTTCGATTAAACGAAAATGGCTCGGTCATTTCTCGAATTGAAAGTACCTACAAGTTGGTATTTGTGTAGGTAACAAACCCTCAAAAGGGTATTTTCAGATTTTCACTCTAAGCATGATGATTGTCGAGTCAAAGCTTTTCTTAAAAAGTCAACAGAATGTGTTTTTGCAAAATTTAGCATAAATAGTAATGTAGGTCACATGCAACCTGTTTGATCATCAAAAATAACTTTGTGATTAATGTAAGAACATGTTTTATCATGATCAACTCGAAAATTTTCAGTTTAAACCCGGATCGGAACCGAAAGTCTTATAAAATGACTTTTTCTTTGACTCTCGATTCGGATCCGTGCATGCATGCTTGAGATCTGCCTTAGAGCTTATTTTGGACCATTTTTATATATGTGCAACTCTCTGAGATTTTACAACTTGGTTCAACACTTGTCCGAATCATATGCATGTTACCGATTTATGCTTAAATATGACTATTTTGCCCTTTTCGCTATAAAACATGATTTTTGAAAAAGTGAAAGAGTAGAAACCTTTGTTACTGATTTATAAACTTGCACCAAAAATTTGATATCAGTTTGAGGTCTAGATTAAGAGTTATGCTCATTATCGTAATTTGGAAGCTTTATGTTAAGTAAACGGCGTAATTAACGTATAACCTATTTGAACCCACTTTTGATATCAAACTTTTTACCCACTGATGTTATATAGTATTTTAGGATTTTTGATGATTTTTATTTAATTTTTGGCTGAGCATAACATAGGTCCCTAAGTTTAATTCGGTTAATACCGAATTTACCCTTTTAAGCCATAAAATGAGTTTTATAAATCTTTTTGACCCCAAACCTTTTTCCACTGATTTCATTTGTTAAATAAATTATTTTGAGCATTCTGGAAATATAAAAATATCAGCTTTCTTTTGAAAATCCGGAAACGGCTCTAAATCGCCTATTTAAGCGTTTTTAACGCCTAGTATGCACTATATCCATATTAAACATATAAGGTTAATACCTACTGATGTTTTTAGTATATTTTGAAATAATAACAGTAAGTAAAAGTTTTTGAACCCAGGTTTCCAGTTTTTGACCTTTTAAGCCCTTGTGTAATTACCAAAATACCCCTAAGGTGCATAGTTTGGTTTTAAATGATAAGTTTCACATAGGGGTCATACCCTACTGTTATAACATGTTAAATTAAGTGTATTTGCTGTACAAATCAGACATGTAACTCAGATTACAAATTTTAACTCTTTTATAATCTTTTAAATGACCAAAATGCCCTTATGAGGCGTAAATTGAGTTTAAATTCGTATGGGGCATAATAGAAGATATCTTACTGATAGTATAACATATTTAAGGCATATTATCTCAGGAAACTTGCATATGACTCTTATGGTTACCCGTAACGCTCTTTTCGCGTTCGGTTCGGTTTATGTAACTAGTTTGCATAAATTGACCGAGACGGGTCAAACCTTATCATTTTTATCTCAAAATCCAGAATGTGTTTAGTATACCCATATTATACAAGTCTTCAAACTTGTCGGGTCTAAATCACATTCTATCCGGTCTTCGCTTAATCGTGCGTTTGAACCGTATCGTCCTTAAAGTTAACCGGTCTAAGCTTAGGCTTAATTAAAGACCCGTTAGGAATCTAATAGGTTATTAAAAACCTTCGTTCCAGATTTAGGAGCCCAGTAAAAGCTATCTGTACTTGCTTGGTGGTATACGGCTGGGATTGAATTTATATTTAGCTCAGGTAAATACTTTTAACTTATTTTCCCTATACGGACTTGGGGTACGGTATATAATATACCGCTTGGTCCGACATTGAATTCTTAATCCAATAGAGGTTAATTTATTGATATGCTATGTTTTGAATGTGTTTTGTTTGCTTAAAGCCTTTGGGGGGTTAATGACCATGTCCCGGATATCCTTGGCATCATCTTACGAGATGGCCACGACCTGAGCACGGGGTGTAGGCGTACACCCGTCAGTGTATAACTCTATATTGTGGTGTGTCTATTAATCTTTAACCCGGTCTACGGATCGGGCTACTGAACGCATAAGTAACATGTAAATCCCTTACAAGATTATATTGCATAATTATCCCAAGTTATAAAAAGGTTTTGTGCCACGTGCATTCAAATAAATTTTTAATCATTTTCAAAATGAGTCAGTTAAATTGTATTTACCAGTGTAAACTGACGTATTTTCCAAAAGGTTAAGTGCAGGTACTACGCGTAACAGGCTGGCTGTCTTCTAGCGTCCACAATAAGTCTCGCAGTTTCATTTTTGATCCGCCTGTGGATCCTTTACATTCCGTTTGTAATATCTGATATTACTTTATATCGGTTTGTAATATATTTATCTTTGCTTCCGCTGTGCATTTATATATTGTGCTGTTTGTCTATGATGATGCCAACTACGTCACTATACTCCCCACCGGGCCCACCGGTGACACGTGTAAATTAGGGGTGTGACAGGTTGGTATCAGAGCCAACATTGAGTGAATTAAACACTAGCTTTTTGTGTTTAATCTCAATGACACGATAGCACATTCTTTAACCTTCCGAGTCTAGACTTAACATAGGAATACTCTTGACTCTATTCAGAGGATTGTTACTTTCAATTATATATATTTTAACATGTCGCCAAGCAAGGAGCTATAGTGAAATTTCTCCCCATTTGAAGCCTAGGAAAGGCCGAGCTTCGTATTGCGACTAGGATTAATGTACAACCGATAAGAAGGCATTCAGAAATATAATAAAGAAGAAACTCATTTTGCTGAAGTTCGTTTCCTTAGTAAGTCCTTGTAAGGACATTTTTATCTTTCAGTCTCTTTGGGGACAACATCATTTCTTTTAAGTCCCTTTTAGGGCAACTCAGTATTTTTAGAATCATTGGAATGCTTTATCAAAATTTCATTTATACAATATATATGAATATAATATATGAAATAAATTAAAATAACATTCCTTTTGCAAGATCTACCATTATAATAAAATGGCAAAATCTAAAAGGACAAGACCTAGCCTCGTGTCATATTAAGACCCGGCCAAGATGGCAGTTCCTCAATTTAGATTCAGATCCTTATTAACATTTCAATTTAAAATTTGTTCTGCGTTAATATAAACTAAGAATCTTAAGAGTGAAACCTAGCCTTCGGGTCAATTATAAGACCGGGCCAAGATGGTAAGACCTGTTTAAAAGATTCGTATCCCTGTTAACATCTGAAACCATGTTAACACTCCTGGCAGACATGATCCATTAAAATCGCACACGTCACTTTTATATAAAAGGATCTTTCTGAAGATTCCTAACCCAATCTTATGATCTCTGAATCATGGGTTTAGGTCATCAATTAAGATGATCATATTTTTACCATACATGGTAATATAGTGCCTACGGGCTCTGCTTATCTCCATATGAGCCAAAAGACAGTGGTAGCGATGACTCCCTGTCAAAGAAAGGTAATGAACTAGGTTCAAACCTTCATGTTTTGATTCTCTGAAATCATAACTTATAAATTAAATTGTCCATGTGACTAGGCCTTTTATGCCACAAATAAAACTGTTATTGTTTTATAATTAGGATAAATTATTATAGAAATCTTAAAAATGATTGATAAATTAATCAAAAATGGTCTCTGCTTACCATGATTAATGAATTTCCCTAAGGGGCAACCCCGTAATAAACATCCCTTATAAGGGAAGTGCCTGCGGGCTATAGTTAATGTCCTATAAGACTAAAGGCAGTGGTAGCCTACAGCTCCCTGTCGGGAAAAGGGAATTGAACTTTGATTCAAACCTTAATGCCACGATTCTCTGAAATCATGGCTTAAAAATCTAACTTGTCTACGCGACTAGGCCATTTGTGCTATTATCAACTTGTAAATTAGGGTTTATGAGAAAACTCCTGAATAAAATAAATATCCTTCTTTCCCTGTCAGTATGCATTTTAAAAAGAATCTTAAAGGTGAGACCTAGCCTACGTGGCCAAGATGGTGAAATCTACTCAAGGGATTCAGATCCTTGTTAACACCTAAGAACGTGTTAGCACTCTTGACAAATGTGATTCGAAAAATCACAACAGTCATCCTTATATTGGATTCTTCCAATTCTCTTATCTAGCATAGTAATTAGAAATCATGGCTTATGTCATCCAATAAGATGATCATATTATAAACATCCGTTAGTGATGAAGTGCTTACGGGCTAAACTTATTGTCCAATAAGACAACACGACGGTTGTGGTCTACGACTCCCTGTCTAAAAATATTGGACTAGGTCCAAACATAATAGTCTATAAGATCAATGCGATCATGACTAATATCATCTAATATGATGATCATGTTATTTAACATCCCTTAGTGATATTTTGCCTACGGGATATAATATATTGTCCAATAGTGACAAGGCAATTGTAATCTTTTATAATTCTTTGCCCAAGGGGGGTGAGCTATACTCAAATCCGATAGTCTATATGATCAATGCGATCCTGACCAGTATCATCAGTATGGTCACCATAATATTAACATCCCTAGTGATGAAAAGCCTACGGGCTATACTTTGTTCTATTTAAGATAGGACAAAGCTAGTGGTGGTCTTTATGATCCCCCGTTCAAAGTGGTGGGTTATACCCAACCCTAACAATCTATATGATCAGTGCGATCATGACTAATATCATCTGATAAGATGATCATATTATTTTATAGGATATTTGAAGTACAGTCTTGGGCCTTCCTATCTTCATGAGGAGATTTCAAGAAGTACTTTCCGACTCAATGGTTATGATTATATGCATCTTGACGGTGATTTAGATAACAAAACTAGAGTAATACAATAAACACATGGTGGATACGCTGCTGGTACTTCCTATATATAAGTGTGTTTATTGTACTACCCTTCGTGGTGTTATCCTGAATCACCGATAGGATCTATATCACCCACGGGTTATATATTATATTGTCCATTAGAGACATTATCAGATATGACCATTGTGGTACATCGTCGAAGGTGATGGGCAATGCCCAAGCCTTAAAGTCTATGAGATCGATAAGATCATGACTGATATACTCAATGATGATAATCATATATATACATATATGTATATATGTAAACATCCATTAATAATGTCCTAGGATTTGCCTATGTGCCAAAATAAATCGCCTTTCAAGACGATGACAATGGTAGCCTATGACTCCCTGTCCAATGGTGAAGAACTAGATTCAAATCTTAAAACCCCTAATCTAATAAGATTACGGATTATAAATTAATGCCCTCTATGACAGGCATTTGTTGCCATATCTTATAACGTCCTATGCAACAAGGCCTTCGTGCCATATGATTATTTATGTCCTTCCTGACGGACTAATGTTTCATATTTTAGAAAGCCATTATGGCAAGCCTTCGAGCTATCTAAAATCATCTATGTGCCAAAGACAGCTGAGACATTTTGATCCCCTGTTAAAAGGGTAACGGACTCGGTCAAAACCCTAAAGGCCATTAATGATCCTTTTGTGTTTTAAGCTGAATATGATTGATGTACAATCAAATAACACTCCTTAGGAATATTTATATGGTTTAATAATACCATGGTTAATGTATGATAAGTCATCAGAACGATGACTAGCTGTTGAAATGGACACAATAAATTGTTACATTTGGTATTTAATACCAAAAGATTCGAGTATGGAAAACTCATATAAGACAAACAACAGTCGCAATGCTAGAGATGCGACAAATGTTAACGGTGCATCAAGAGTGAACCTCAATGTTAAAGGAGTTAATCTCCAAAACCAAAGTTAACGCAGTTGTTAGAAAGGTTATAAGAAAACACATGAAATGGTTCAAGAAGCCAAATGTTGATTACTCTAAAACACATGTCGCTACTCAAAATAAGAGTTTTATTCATACTCCATATGCGAAGAATGACCCAAATAAAATCATATGTGGCAAGGAGCCCATTCTTTTTAGGATGTACTTAAAAAGTACTTCGTCTCTTGGAAGTCAAGAGACTTCAATAGTTAAAGAGGGGCCATTGATTGCAAGGAATTGTTGAAAGAAGTAGAAACCATTAGGTATAACAGTGGTTATGCTGGAATGCACGCGGTAAGGTGTGCGTCACAATCATTCGGTGGTAATACCCTTGATTTGTGAGGACACTAATGGAGTCCCCTTATACAGTATGGGATGGTCCAAATTTTAAGGACCTTATTAGAAAAACATGGTATCCGCTTTGCGAAGTGGAAAAGATGGAATAAGAATTTTTCCGACCCCCATAAGAGCTATAAACTATCGGCAGTAGGTTGCAAACATTGGTTTGTTGGTTGAAATAGTGCTCTCATTCGGCTAACCTAGAATTTAAGCATAATACACTATATATATCATGATTTAGCATCAGCAATAAGAGGGCACATTAAGGTTTCAAAGCCTGCTTACTATGAATCCATTATGGATCCACCTCAGCTACTCACGTTTTATAGATTAAGGAATAACCAGTCAAGGTCGAAACTGCCCTACAAATTGTCAAAGATCTTATAGCTAAGTTTAAAAGGATTAAGAATGGAGGCATTTAACCTTCCTGATCAATAATTAGAGGCGGTTCACATTAATAATGACGCCAGATAAACCCTTATTGTGATTCTTTTGGTTAAGGGTTACGTTTGGATTCAAGTACTGCTAAGTCTCTCATAAGATTTTAAGCTTAGCAAACTTTTAGAAATTTTACCGTAAGAACCCCAGATATTAAGGGTAAGGTAAAACTTACAGACGAAATTATAAGAACCATTTCTTCTGTTTCTGTTAGAAATCTCTAATTATGGAATTCTAGAAGTATCCTCTCTCTAGAAGAAGTGCGTCAGCATATATAGTTGATATCTCTTTGATCTCTATCGATTGCGAATACCAAATGGTATGATAAAAGCGCCACATGGGGATTGGTGTATCTTAATATGTTCCATAGATTGCTTCCATGCCTGATCAGTATGGAGGTTTAATGCATGGAACCGCAAGGATATTCTAATAGTCATATGGTACTAAAGTCAACTAATGGTATTCAAGGAAGATATCCAGGATGGATTTGCCAAAGTAAATGTTCCCGATTAAGGAATTCATGGACTTGTGACATAAATGTGTCACTTATCTGACACAGAATATGACAGATGAACTGGAGCCTGAGATTTGGAAAATCTCTGTAACCTCATTGTATCTTGATTACCCTGTTTACCTCCTTAGAGGCAGGTAGAATTAAGATTTGTATCCCATTTAGGGTTGCATTTTTACGAAATCTCCAAGACGGCTAGTGCCATTATTGGAAGAATCCAAACCCCAATTAAATAAGTTTTGAGAATAAAGAATTCATATAGCCTAACCCTATATTCTAAGAATTCGGTATTGTTAATTAAAAAAGACGGTTCATTTTGCTTATGCATTGAATACCGCAACCCAAATTAGGCAACAATTAAGAATTTCCATCAGCTGCCCAGGATCGTCGATTTGTTCGACTAACTGTGAGGATTAACTATCCCTTGAGATTAGTTTTAAGTAATGGTTGGAATAACCATTTCACATTAAGATAAGCTTTTCTATAATAGTTGATGTATAAGTATCAAGGCTGCTCCTTTGGAGACCTTCCTTAGATGGAATGTTGAATACCTATTGTTAAATAGAAGATTGGTACGTCCAATCATCGGGATCTGAAAATTGCCTTGGAAACAACGAATAGGATCATACAAATCCATGATCATCTGTAAGATTGCCAGTTTTGGCAGAAAAATCAAAGATTAATGAAAATAGCAACCCTCCTAAGTCCTTGTTAAGGAATAAGGTTCAACAAAGATATCACTCTGGAAGGGTGTGCCAATTTGTTAATTACCAGACTAGTTAAGCTCTGAATATATAAAATCATTCGAAGGAATCGAATGTATCAAAGATCAAATAACTTATGAGCTAAAACCTATTTAAGGATCTTGGTGGAGCTCGCAATGTATTACACCCTAAGGATTAAAGGATATGTTTCGCCAATAAGTCAAGAAGCACTATCACAAAACGGTTGGCAGACAGACTGACAGAGTGAGCGTACCATCCAAACATTGGAAGACATGCTTCGAGCATGTGTGATTGATTTAGGTGGCAGTTGGGATAACCACCTACCCTTGATAGAGTTCTCCTATAACAGTAGCTACCATACTAGTATTAAGGTTGCGCCTTTCGAGGCATTATATGGTAGAAAATGCAGAACACCCATCTGTTGGGCAGAAGTAGGAGAAGTTCAATTATCAGGACCAGATTTGGTTTTTTGAAACAACGGACAAAATTGTCCAGATTCGCGATCGCTTGAAAGCTGCCCAAGATAGGCAGAAAAGCTACGCTGATCCAAAGCGTAAGCCTTTTCACTTCGAAGTAGGTGACAAAGTATTGCTTAAGGTATCACCCTGGAAGAGAGTGATGCGATTTGGTAAGAAAGGTAAGCTGAGCCCGAGATACATAGGACCTTTTGAGGTTATCAAACGTGTCGGATCAGTTGCCTATAAGCTAAACTTACCTGAGGAACTTAGTAGTATACATAATGTGTTCCACATCTGTAATCTAAAGAAGTGTTTCGCTGACGAATCACTGGTCATACCGCATACAGATATACACATTGATGAAAGCTTGAAGTTTGTGGAAAAACCATTGTCGATTGAGGATCGACAGGTGAAGAAGCTCCGAAGGAAGTATATACCTATAGTTAAGGTCAAGTGGGATGCCCGTAGAGGTCCCGAATACACATGGGAGGTAGAATCCACGATGAAAAAAAAATACCCTCATTTGTTCCAGTAAATCTCGAGGTCGAGATTTCTTTTAAGGGGGTGAGGATGTAACACCTCGGAAATTTACGTCAAATAATGCATTGACACGTGGCATAGGCTTTGGATATGTGAAAACATACTTTAGAGGGACTAAAGTTGACAAATAGTGAAACTATGGAATATAAGGGTCCAAAGTGTCAACAATGGATAAATAGGCTCTAAAATAACCCTACATGGTGTTTATAGCCCTAAACGGATGAATCATGGATCATACGAAGCGGAAAATGTAAGAAAGTGAGGAATTACAAACTACAGGGTCTAAACGTGTCAACATGTTGAATTTATACCTCTGAGTGATCTTTTGGCAAACCCAAAGATTTGTAATAATGAAATATACTCACTAGAATATGTGGTAAAAATTTCATGAAGTTTCGTGATCGTATGAGAAAGTTATGATCAAAACCGTGCACGAAGGGCTAAATGCGTCAACGTCGAATTTCATGACTTTTCGGGTGAGCGCAAAGTTAACCGAGGACTTTACCATGTTTGTAAATGTCTCAAGGTCCCTAAAAATCAAGTTTGAGGGTCTAATGAGCAAGATTGATAGCCAAAACCACGTAATAAAGGACCAAGGACCAAAACTTCAACATTAAAAGAGATTTGAGGATCAGATGGGGCTAGGTGTCACACCTAGGGCCCTAGGCGTGACGCGAGGCCTGCCCAGCGACAGAAATCGGGATATAGCAGTTAAGGCCCTGATTCCGAGTTGTAACCAGTTGTTACCCACTCTAAAGCCTCACCAATCAACTTACATGCATCTAGGGGCACTTGTAACCATCTTGCAACATTCCTAGGCTATTGTGGCAGCTCCTTATGAGATCAAAGTTCCATAAAAGGGGTCTTGTAGTTGTGATCATTCAAGACTTGCATTCTCAAAAATTCACAAGAGCAATTCTGGAGCTCTCTGGTCATCAACAAGGGTTCATAGGGCTTCCTTCTTGTCATTAGGACTCTTGTAAGTGTTCATAACCTGCTCTAATTCGTTCTAGCTTAGTTATTCAACCGAAAGTCAATCCGTCGTAAATTTAGTTTGACTTTTCGATTAAACGAAAATGGCTCGGTCATTTCTCGAATTGAAAGTACCTACAAGTTGGTATTTGTGTAGGTAACAAACCCTCAAAAGGGTATTTTCAGATTTTCACTCTAAGCATGATGATTGTCGAGTCAAAGCTTTTCTTAAAAAGTCAACAGAATGTGTTTTTGCAAAATTTAGCATAAATAGTAATGTAGGTCACATGCAACCTGTTTGATCATCAAAAATAACTTTGTGATTAATGTAAGAACATGTTTTATCATGATCAACTCGAAAATTTTCAGTTTAAACCCGGATCGGAACCGAAAGTCTTATAAAATGACTTTTTCTTTGACTCTCGATTCGGATCCGTGCATGCATGCTTGAGATCTGCCTTAGAGCTTATTTTGGACCATTTTTATATATGTGCAACTCTCTGAGATTTTACAACTTGGTTCAACACTTGTCCGAATCATATGCATGTTACCGATTTATGCTTAAATATGACTATTTTGCCCTTTTCGCTATAAAACATGATTTTTGAAAAAGTGAAAGAGTAGAAACCTTTGTTACTGATTTATAAACTTGCACCAAAAATTTGATATCAGTTTGAGGTCTAGATTAAGAGTTATGCTCATTATCGTAATTTGGAAGCTTTATGTTAAGTAAACGGCGCAAATAACGTATAACCTATTTGAACCCACTTTTGATATCAAACTTTTTACCCACTGATGTTATATAGTATTTTAGGATTTTTGATGATTTTTATTTAATTTTTGGCTGAGCATAACATAGGTCCCTAAGTTTAATTCGGTTAATACCGAATTTACCCTTTTAAGCCATAAAATGAGTTTTATAAATCTTTTTGACCCCAAACCTTTTTCCACTGATTTCATTTGTTAAATAAATTATTTTGAGCATTCTGGAAATATAAAAATATCAGCTTTCTTTTGAAAATCCGGAAACGGCTCTAAATCGCCTATTTAAGCGTTTTTAACGCCTAGTATGCACTATATCCATATTAAACATATAAGGTTAATACCTACTGATGTTTTTAGTATATTTTGAAATAATAACAGTAAGTAAAAGTTTTTGAACCCAGGTTTCCAGTTTTTGACCTTTTAAGCCCTTGTGGAATTACCAAAATACCCCTAAGGTGCATAGTTTGGTTTTAAATGATAAGTTTCACATAGGGGTCATCCCTACTGTTATAACATGTTAAATTAAGTGTATTTGCTGTACAAATCAGACCTGTAACTCAGATTACAAATTTTAACTCTTTTATAATCTTTTAAATGACCAAAATGCCCTTATGAGGCGTAAATTGAGTTTAAATTCGTATGGGGCATAATAGAAGATATCTTACTGATAGTATAACATATTTAAGGCATATTATCTCAGGAAACTTGCATATGACTCTTATGGTTACCCGTAACGCTCTTTTCGCGTTCGGTTCGGTTTATGTAACTAGTTTGCATAAATTGACCGAGACGGGTCAAACCTTATCATTTTTATCTCAAAATCCAGAATGTGTTTAGTATACCCATATTATACAAGTCTTCAAACTTGTCGGGTCTAAATCACATTCTATCCGGTCTTCGCTTAATCGTGCGTTTGAATCGTATCGTCCTTAAAGTTAACCGGTCTAAGCTTAGGCTTAATTAAAGACCCGTTAGGAATCTAATAGGTTATTAAAAACCTTCGTTCCAGATTTAGGAGCCCAGTAAAAGCTATCTGTACTTGCTTGGTGGTATACGGCTGGGATTGAATTTATATTTAGCTCAGGTAAATACTTTTAACTTATTTTCCCTATACGGACTTGGGGTACGGTATATAATATACCGCTTGGTCCGGCATTGAATTCTTAATCCAATAGAGGTTAATTTATTGATATGCTATGTTTTGAATGTGTTTTGTTTGCTTAAAGCCTTTGGGGGGTTAATGACCATGTCCCGGATATCCTTGGCATCATCTTACGAGATGGCCACGACCTGAGCACGGGGTGTAGGCGTACACCCGTCAGTGTATAACTCTATATTGTGGTGTGTCTATTAATCTTTAACCCGGTCTACGGATCGGGCTACTGAACGCATAAGTAACATGTAAATCCCTTACAAGATTATATTGCATAATTATCCCAAGTTATAAAAAGGTTTTGTGCCACGTGCATTCAAATAAATTTTTAATCATTTTCAAAATGAGTCAGTTAAATTGTATTTACCAGTGTAAACTGACGTATTTTCCAAAAGGTTAAGTGCAGGTACTACGCGTAACAGGCTGGCTGTCTTCTAGCGTCCACAATAAGTCTCGCAGTTTCATTTTTGATCCGCCTGTGGATCCTTTACATTCCGTTTGTAATATCTGATATTACTTTATATCGGTTTGTAATATATTTATCTTTGCTTCCGCTGTGCATTTATATATTGTGTTGTTTGTCTATGATGATGCCAACTACGTCACTATACTCCCCACCGGGCCCACCGGTGACACGTGGAAATTAGGGGTGTGACAAGTAACAGAATCATTGTTTCACAACACATGGATTGAAGTTTCATTTTATTGAATTAAGTTATTACATGTCTTGATATTTAAAAGCAAAACACAAACATATTGTCTTTCATTGTTATTAAGTCACTAAGGCCTCGTACGTTCCTATGTAAGCATGCATTAATATCATCATCAAACAAAAGCACCTGAAACATATGTGAAAATAAAGTCAGCATAAAATGCCGGCGAATACATAGGTTTTGTGAGTGTGTCAAATTCATGGCTTGTATACTTATTGCAATACCTCGTACGACTATAAGAGTCGATAATTGAAAACCGTGTTTTGAAAAGTGTTTGTATTGCAATATGATTAACCAACTTAAAACAAGTTGGTTCTAGTTTATAAAACCTCCTTGCCATGAATCTTGACCCAAAACATTGGCTTTTGTAAACCAAATTGTAAATCGTTCTTGTAATAAAACTCGTATGGTTTATATCATTTAGTAAACATCGTTGTGTCTCATTGTTTGAAAACATTCGTCCAAAACCGTTCAAAATCGTTCAATTCGTTCGTGTTATCAATCGTTCGTGTTATCAAACTAATCATTCAAATCATTCAGCTCGTTCATGTTATAAAACATCGTTCAATCGTTCAACTCGTTCATGTCATAAGCCATCGTTCAATCATTCATATTATAAAACCATTCGTTCAATCTTCCGTGTTTTAATAGTGAAAACTACTTTTGGTCGTTCTCGTTGAATACATTCAAACCTGTGTTCTGACTCGTCTATACCACCAAAGGGTATCTTTAATTGTTTAACAAACCACCAAAGGGTTTGTTAAAATTCATCAGGTTTTGTCGTTACCCACATTACCTCATAACCATGGCGATAGTCCGATAATGGGATTTGTCAGATCCTATGGTACCATAACATACTACTGGTCGGCTTGGCCAAAGCTAATGAATGTCATTCGTGTTATGTATTAACGCACCAACAAGTTCGTCCACATTATTGAAATCGTTGTGTTTAATATAAACCATAGTATTTGATTTTGAAATCTCGAAATCGTTTAGCACATATGAATCACCCCAAAACAATTGAAAGCAGTAAAATAGGAGAACTATGTACTCACTTGAGATTACAAGGTATCCTCGATTAAGTGAACTATCAAGCTCGGGACCTAAATCGGGAGATCGGGTAGAATGAGGTCTCATAAATCAAATGAGTGTTTGAACTCATGTGATATGGTTTAAATAAGCCTACATTCTGATTTGGAACCTATCCTAAGTGCTTTTTGAACCGTTATGACCCGTTAAAGTAGTTTACGCTACTTTAACGCGTCATTTGCGCAAAAGCGCGTTCGGAGGGTCTAACTAGCCCTATGACAAGTATTATATGCCCAAACATGTTTAATAATGTTGCATAATCAGTTTAAGTGTCAAAATTTAAATTACATATGCTTAAATTCAAATTATGCGTGAAAAGGGCATTTTGGTCATTTTCCTAAGGCATATAAACTACCTATCATACAACTAAATAAACGAAGTGACCATAAGGTATAACCTCGGAAGGTTATTCCCTATACAACTATGGTCACAAAGTATGTTTGGTCGGATCCTAATGATCGACCAAACGGGTCGGGTTCGAAAGTCTAAGAGGTTGTCGAGACCGCTTGACTTATGATCCTAAATAAGCACTAAACTAAAAGTGACGAGTTAAACATGTTAAAACATGTTTAACTAAGTTAGAAAACTGATTTGATATCAAAACAAAGTGTTTTAATTTCCGAAAATAGTTTCATCGCAAAATGCACATAATTGTGCATTTTGACCGAAACTTTGACTCGTCACTTCGACTAGTCAACGTGGTAATCAGTAGGCATAGTCGCATGGGACTATAACCATCGTGATTACGTTGACGTTGCAAAGTTCAAACGACTTTGTCTTGACCAAATCATGGTCAAAGCTGAAAGTCAAACACTGTTTGACTTTCTTGCTTGAAATAAATAACAAGACATGAAAGAACACTTACAAGTGCTCTAGGCTAGGAGGATGACTAAGAAAACTCAGCTTTGAAGCCTCCAACCAAGTGTGGTAGCCTCAATAGAGTAGAGATGAAAGAAGAAGGAAATGAGCAATTTGGAATGATGAAGTTCATGGGTTTATATAGGAAATCATGAACCATTGGATCATTGCCAAGTGATTTTGAGTTGTTCCAAGCATGATCATCACCATACAAATGTTAGGCTCTGATTTGGAGACTTGGAGAACACATAAACCAGCCCACAATACTAAAAAACCATGATCAAAACCTAGTTCAGCAGGCTGTTTTAAAAATACAATGAATCTGCTGTGCTGGGACCTACTTACGGACCGTAGGGTCCTAGGTATACGGTCTGTATGGGACCTACAGTGGCTGAAGTTTCATTTGTTGATAGCTTTGGCCCCTGGACTTGATTGGTCGCGTTTTGGCACGTCTAGCACTCGTTAACCCCATTTTAAAGCTCCATGATGAAGTTAATGTATATTTAACTTGAACTATGCTCAAAAATATCATGGATGTCGGTTCGTTTGGCTGTACGATTGCGTTTTTATGTTAATTACGACAGAATCGTAACGAACGCGAAAACGACCCACGTTGCGAAACGAAAGGTACTTTTGCATTCCCATCACAAAAATACAATATTTAATGATTAAAAAAATATTTAGATGTCCGGATATGATCAGAATGCAAGATATGCACGAATTTGCATACTTTCGCAGTTTTGACGCTTTTAGTCCCTGTGATCAAATAAGCGTATTTTCGCATACCGAACCCCTCAAAACTTATTTCTAAGATACGTAAAGGATTTTTAGGGTATGTTTAGCATATGATCTTGTTCCAGAGTGCACATTGCTATACGAATTGGCAGACGCACGTTGCTATACGAATCGGCAGACTTTTGCAGTTTGTCGCGAATAGTCCCTGTAATCGAATAAACTTGTTTTTGCACACCAAACCCTTCAAAACTTATTTCTAAGTTATGTAAAGGTTATTTAAGGTATGTTAAGCATATGTCACTATTCCGAAGTGTTTGTCCCGTTAAACTGATTACGTTTACGTAACAGTTTACGTATAACTTTCCAGAATGTGATTTAGAGCTTGAAATCGAACTAGAAACAAAACGTGAAATTGTCATACACAAATAAACAAATATTGAGATCAAAACACATTGTTTTATTGATAATTGATATTGTTCTACATCGTACATGTTTACAGATCACAAATGTCACAAAATCTATTTAAATTCATGAATAGGATCAGGTGTTGAAAAATAAAGTATGCATGGTCCAGTCCAAAAGATCTTGTAATCTGAGCAATTACCCGCTTGTAATGTTCAAACTCAGAGTTTTTTCCAAACCGAATGGGTTTCTGGGAACACACAAAAGTAACCTAGATCCGCCCCTATTATTAATCATGGTTATGAATATTTTCTGAATAAAAATATAACCCTTGCATATTATAAATTCAGGGATATGCTAATAAAAGGATTGAAATTACCTTAAATACCATATGTGTAAGTATTAACGAATCTTAATTATAAATAGAGACAAGAGCGACTGACGTTGCTAAAAATCCATCCACTTGTAAAGGCAAACAAGTTGTATCACGTTGGACCCATAGACAACCACTTCAACATTTAACACTTTTTAAGTCATCTTCTAATCTTCTCCTAAAGATTGAACATCCTTCACGAATGTCTTCATATCCCAATCTAGATTTTTTCCCAACATCTCCTTGTTCATGGGATGAACTTTTGTTCTCTCACCATATGCTTTCAAGAGTCCACATAAAAGATGAAAACTTCATTTTCCCGGATCGTAGTGAGGAACAATATGAGCATTCACCCGAACCAGATCCAAACAAAATCTTAGACGAAGAGAAGGAGACCTTACAAGTAACTTCAAAGCTAGAAGAGGAGCCCGAAGCCTTAAAAAAGCGGTTCATTGGGGTCCGAGAAAGGCCATGGGGGAAGTTTGCAGCAGAGATAAGGGATTCAACAAGAAATGGGATTAGGGTTTGGCTTGGGACGTTTGCTAGCGCTGAACAGGCCGCTTTGATTTATGATCAAGCGGCATTTTCGATGAGAGGTTCCTTGGCTCAACTCAACTATCCAATTGAGACTGTGAAAGAGTCTTTAAAAGGGAAAAGCTACGGCTTTTACAAGGACGGATCTTCACCAGCAGCAGCCATAAAAGAAAGTCATAGAGTGAGAAGAATATCTAAAAGTAGGAGAAACAATAAGAACCAAGTGTCTCCCAAAACACCTGTTGTTTTTGAGGATTTAGGATCTGATTTGCTAGAACAGCTCTTGAGTACACCTGAAAGTTCTTGTTCTAGTACACGTTCTTAAATTCGATTCATTGTAAACTCTGTCGTTTTTAAATTCACTATTCACAAGATCATTATTCATTATCTTCATGTTCATCTACCAGCAAATGTTCATAGATTTGAGTTATGTTATCTCTTTCTGCCTTTCTACCAGGTTCTTTTCTTAATCTTCCTTTTCTGATCTGTGTTATGATTTGATCTTTCTTATATTGTTAGTGTTATCATAGCACTTCTAGTTTATTGTTAACAGTGCTATAACACATAACAGCAAATAATATAGTTATATCCAGAAGTCCATTTTTTGTCGTTTTTTCTTTGTTGAAAAATTTGAAGTGTAGGGCACTTTTGAAGCTGGGGTATTTCTGTAACTGATATAAAAAATCCCAAGCTAACAAAGGTGGTTTTTCCAGTAGTTTAACAATTTAATTTAATTATTTTTTCAGTTAGGTAATATAAAGAAACTTTATGATGTGTATTGTGTTTTCTTTAGCAATTTATCAGTGCTCACTGTTGCACTGTTTGGCTTTTGTGATTCAACATTAGTTAATGTATTTTAAATATGATTTTACTTAATTATTCCAAAACAAAGAAAATCTTTGAAACTAGACATGAAGAAACTGAACTACATATGTGACTAATTAAAAGAGCTAGGAAGCTGATTCTAAGTTAATGCTTCAAAAGTGGAACCCCATCGGTAACCCTATATATATCCAATATAGGTCTGCCACAAAAAAGCCAAAACCTTACAAAATCATAGATATTTGACTGTAAATTGATGTGTTTTAGTAATTGTGTGGTTGTGTGATTTAGAATTCTCTTCAGGACCACACATTTGCATTAACACAACAAAGCATTTGTCTGTTCTACAAACTTAGCTACTGTTATGTATATCCATGGGATATTGTTTTAGGTCCATATCAGAATTTTCTAAGGATAATTCTAAACTTTTATTGTTTATATTTTTAACTAACTTTTGTAACATTTTATTCTAAACTTCTCTCTGTGTTAATTTTTGGTTCTCCGTAACTTGGTTCCCTAGCACCTTGTTGCATTTGGTGGTTTGGATATATTGTTTTATCTTTGGTAATTTCTGTTTTGTTGGTTTTATCAGGTGTTTTAAGGATGACCATATCATCCTTCTAGATGGCTGTTTGCGTGTTACTTTTTAAGGGTGTTAGAAAAATATTTCTACCAAAAGATATTTAACTACCGCGGCCTTATACAAGCAACCATGAAATTTGCTGTTAAGATAAAAAAAAAAATATAAGTATTAATAATAGGTAGTGGAAATAAATCATTTATTTAATCCGCTAAAATTCAAGACAATATACCAAAAAAGGGGAAACAAATCATTTATTTAATACGCTAAATTTCAAGCAGACCAAACTACACCAAAAAGTACAAAAAAAAAAAAAAAAAAAAAAAAAAAAAAAAAAACTACACAAAAAATCGAAGCTCTCGAAAACTGGAGACGAGAGAGCAGTCGTAAACAAGAATTGCGCAGAATTTAAGTCATAGGATCGTACCCCAAAACACTTATCTAAGTTCTGGATACGCAATCAAAAGACATATATTTGATATGGAAACGTTTTAAAGGAACGGACCTCATGGACTAGCTTTTCTATGGTCCATTAAAAGGTTCCGTCCTTTTCCTAGTTTACAGAGAAGTAATTAGAATTCTGGCGAAAGCTCATTTACCAAAAAAAATAGAATTCGGCCATATAAGTGAAATGGTAAAGAGGGATTCTAGGTTTTTTTTTTTTTCTTTTTGTCGGGAGGTGAAAATTAATTTGATAAAAGAAAGACAACACCTAGTCAGGAGCTAGCCATATTGTGCACTGTGTACACCCAACGGATAATTAAAGGAGTTAAATGTCCAAAAGATTGTACCGATGGTGTGTGCAGTGTGCACTACACGAATACACGACCATTCCAGAGTTTGTAGTTTCTACCTATTATTCACCGACAAAGATCCAATAGACTTGTGTCTTGATATCCTATCTCACTAATTTAATAATTGCACACTCTAACTATTAGCATTTAGTGGGGGTTTGAATGTAGGCCTGTAAATGAAGCGAACGGACACGGACATAGGCGTGTTCGTGTTTGTTCTTAACTTTAACCGATTAAAAACATACAATCGAACACATTTTTTTCCATGTTTGTTTATTAAGAAATCGGGCTTATTCGTGTTCGTTTATCTTCGTTCGTTTAAAGACTAAAAGAACAGTTCACAAACATAAACGAACACAAATTAACGTAATTAAACAAATGTAAACAAACATAATTTAATATTACAGTTTATTCGGAAACACATCTAACTTAAGGTTCATAGATGATAAAATTAAGTAGGTATTTATATAAATATTAAGTAAGTGATCAGCTACGATATAAAAAAAAATTTTAATTTCATTTTTTACTAGAAAACACAATTACCAATAGTTATATTTATATAAATAGTTAGAAAACCTAATATTCATAAAATATAATTATTTATTTATTTACTAAAATTTAAACAAACACAAACGAACGTTAACAAACATAAATGAACCAAGATAAACGAACGTTCACGAACAGTAATGGACGAACACAAGGTGTGTTCATTTTCGTTCAACGAACAAAATTCTTTCCACCGAATACAGGCCTATTTGGATGGATGTTGAACAATGAATGGAAGCCACTTGTTTGTTCGAAAATTCAAAATGTAAACAACTTTAAAAAAAAACTATTACAAATTAACAATTTTTATTAAAAATTAAGTATTGTCGTACAAAAAAGGGTTAGGGTTTTCATGTCTCGTAGCAAACAGAAACAAAAACCTAGGGAACAATATCTGTCTTCCAAGCAAACTGAGTAACAGCAACAGTCCTTTGGCTCTTTATTGTTTTTACTCTTCCAGAATTGTTTTTACTCTTCCAGAATATATAAAATTTGCTTATGAGAATCAAACACCAGATACATATAAATCTCAGTCAATGCTTAATAAAATCGCTATAAGTGCGTTTCCAGAAACCACCGACCAGTTCCTTGTCATTAAATAAAAATCCATAAATAGAAATCTTTGATCCTATAATGGTTGTGCAAGAATGTTCAGATGAGAAAGGGAAAAAAGGACAATATTAATAATTTTTATTTGTTTTCATTCAACTGCATTAACATCTCCGCCGGACTTATATATACAAGCAATTTAGTTGCACGCGCGATGATGAATTGGACAACCAGGAAGCATAGGCATAGTGTGTCGACGCGCGATTTAGTGTCACTGTATCAGGATTAACCCTACTCTTCAACCCTCATCCCTTGCTCAATATATTCTCAAAATTAGCTATGAAGGAGCACTGCAGGTAAAACCAACCCGGCAATTACAAATCTATCAATCTATCATCAATTATTTTAGTCACTAACGTACTAACGTTTTTATGCAAAGGACCTAAAATGACAACTTGTTATGACTGAGATATTGTGCTAGTCAATATATTGCAATTTGCAACCGCTTGATATGTAACTTTTGTAACATCCAATGTGGTCAACTTTACGCTTTTTGCAAATACTGTAGGTCCCTCTCGGAGGATCGAGAACAAACCTATACCTTGTTATACCAACCCACTAGCGAGTGCGGAATCCAAGCTAGTAGGCAAACCGGGATGAGACAAGTATAAACACAATCACACAAAGGTTCACCGATTAACACTAGTTGTATTAATGCAAATGAAGGTTTCGGTTACAAGCACAATGTTTACAAATCTAACATGTAAACTCTCAAGTGTGTGTGTGTGAGTTCCGACAGAATGCTCTCAAAGAAACTCTCTATCTCTCGGTGTCTTTCTGTCTGTGTGTCTACTGAAACTCAACACATGCATGGGTATTTATACCCAGCCCAAGATGCTATGTCCGAAGGATTCGACAGATGGTCCGAAGGATCATCTGTCGACCACATGTTACACGAAAGATCAGCATGGACCTCGAAGGATCATCCTTCGAGGTCTAATGGTCGAACCATATCTTTCGAGCATCTCGAAGGATCAGTTGTATCCTTCGAGGCTATCCTTCGATCCAGACAAACATCTTTCTAACTGTTGACTAAGTCAAACCGGAGGATGGTTGACTTTGTCAACTTACAGTACTGACATGGACATCGTTTACATACAGACCGAATACAGACAAAGTACAGACACAAGTGCACCAACAAACTCCCCCTTGGCTGTAGCTTTGTCTTTGATCTCTAAACTTTGTCTTGTTCTTCTAAAAGTGTAGACTCGTCTTGAGCTTCGACGGTCATTGGTCTTCAGGTCTTCAAGACTCTGATGTCCTATCATGTCTTCAATGTCGGAGGATCTTCAAAGTCTTCACGTCTTGAAAGTAGAAAGTGTATCAACAAACTACCCGTATCATGTAGGAAGTGTGTTGACAAACTCCCCCTTAACATAAGCTCCCCCTTGAGTTATGCTCGTGAAAAGACTTTATCTTTATGAAGTGAGATCCTTGTGGTGTTGATGATGGCCAACGGCAACTCGATCATCTTCATCTTATGAGCGCCTTTTCGTGGTGTCTTCATTCCGAAGCTTGTCATCGACCATGTTCTCCTAGCCTTTAGAATCTGCACATGCAAGAAATCTAAACGCGTAAGGAGAACAACTGCTTGGAATATAGCATAAACAAATGACACACAAATGACCATGTCATAATCAAACACCGTCCGACAGTTTGAAAGTTTTATAAATTTGTCAATTTAAGTCTTTAACTTTTAAAACCATGCAAATTTCGACCGTTTATGAAGATTTAGTCAATCCGGTTTTCAGTCAGGTTTCAGGTAACGAAGACTTGAGCTCCAACATCGTACGATCGAAAATAAAGCAGAAATAAAATCTTTTTGGCTTTTATAAAGTTTATATTAAAACACTCCTAAAATCTTTTTGGTATTTTTGAAATTAACAGACAACAATTTAAAATCCTTTGAGTGTTATCAAACGACATCACCGCTAATGTCGTGCTGATATGCACCAAACGACGAAACTGTTTAAAAGAAAACAATAAAAGTTAAGCAGTAAATAACTATATACATACATTCTTTTTGCGAGTTTCGAGGGTAAGAGAATCATATCAGTGTACGGTCATGCCAAAACACTCTTGTTGTTCAGTTAGTTAACATTAAGATAAACATCCTATAACAATTATCGGTATTGTTGTCCACTTAAGCTCAACTTATCAGATGTAATCATGTTTAGAGGATACGTTAATGTATGATTTATACTTACCGACCGGTGTTCATCCACATCACGACACATTCCCGTATCAAGGTATGCACGAGAGTTCATCTTACCGGTGAGTATACCGATTATCATCTGTTTGACCGTATAAATTGTGAGATACTCACTTATTTTGAATTGAAAACAAGCCCTATGTGATATAATCACTTATTGATGAGGAACTTGATTTTCATATGCATGAGGGCACAGGTGCAAGTCCGTGAACAGGTCAGTACTTCCGTACAGCAGAGAGACGAACTTGACACCCGGATAAATGTGATATTTTATCACTTATTTGTTTTGGACATGTGATTGTTTATCACTTATTGAGGTCGAATGCAGTATGCAATATGTACACGTATGTATAGTATCATGGAAGATCTAGACTTGCGTCCCCGTTATTTTTCGGTAAAAGATACAACCATGATACCCAGATGATAAGCAGCATAAAGACCGAATATCTCAGAACCTCGGCAATCTATCAAACGAAATTTCGGTACTAAGACCATATGCCAATGAATGGTTCCCACCTGGTCTTCAGTCGATTAAGATTTATATCACCCTGCACACTTTAAAATGATTGTGAGCCTACCGATACATCTTATATAGAGCTGCTTATCGTTTTGCATTTAAGGTTTAAAGAGGTTTGGATAGACCACTGATGTACTATCATTTTCTCTTTTGCTCTCCAGGAAACTCATTTTTGTTTTTCTATTGTTTTTGTGTTTTTGAGATTTTTCGATGTTTTTGGATTTTCCGATTTTTGGATTTACTCCCCCTAAAATCAATAAACTAGGACAAATTTAAAACACACAAAGATATTTACAAAAATGATTTTCCGATGTTGGTTTTACTCTTGCTTGACCTTAATGCCGTTTACCAATAATAAAAAGTCAAATCTAGATTTGTCAAAAGCTTTGGTAAATAAGTCGGCACGTTGGTCATCGGTGTGGACCTTAACAACATCGATTAGCCTTTTCTCAAAGCAATCACGTATGAAGTGATATTTGATTTCGATGTGTTTGGTCTTTGAATGCTGCACAGGATTTCTAGTGATATCTAAAGCAGCAGAATTATCAACGTAAATAGGAGTAGTTAGGAATTCAAAACCGTAGTCCCGCATCTGTTGTTGGATCCAAAGAACTTGGGAGCAACAACTTGAGGCAGCAATGTATTCAGCTTCGCATGTTGATGTAGCTACACACGTCTGCTTCTTGCACTGCCATGTGACTAGGCGATTTCCTAAGAACTGACATCCAGCCGTTGTGGATTTGCCGTCGATTTTGCATCCGCCAAAATCAGAATCACTGAAAGCTACCAATTCAAAGTTATTATCCCTAGGGTACCACAGACCGGTGTCAGGGTACGCCTTCAAATAACGAAAAATCCTTTTAACAGCAGCAAGATGTGAGGCCTTCGGATTAACTTGATATCTGGCAAGCAGGCATGTTGGGTACATTATGTCTGGCCTTGACGCTGTGAGGTACATAAGAGATCCGATCATAGCGCGATAGATTGAAGGACTAACAGCTTCTCCCTTCAAATCTGGAGTAATTCCGTGATTAGTTGGCAATGGGGTACCAATGGGCGTTGCATCAGACATCTGGAACCGGCTCAAGATGTCACCAACATATTTAGTCTGATGGATGAATATCCCAGACTCCGTTTGTTGTACTTGTAGGCCCAAGAAGAAAGTCATTTCCCCCATAGCACTCATCTCGAATTTATCCTGCATGATGCGCTCGAATTCCCTACACAAGACATCATTAGTAGAACCAAAAATAATGTCATCAACGTATACCTGTACCAGAAGAAGATCTCCATCTTGTTCTTTGATGAAAAGAGTACAGTCGATAAGACCTCTACGAAAACCGTTCTCCAGCAGATAGTGTGATAAGGTTGCATACCAAGCTCGTGGTGCTTGATGAAGACCATAAAGAGCTTTGTTGAGCAACCAAACCCGATCGGGATGGATAGGATCTTCAAAACCTGGAGGCTGTTCGACGTACACCTCTTCTTCAACCACACCGTGTAAAAATGCACTTTTCACGTCCATCTGATAGACCTTGAATCCTTTGAAGGACGCATAGGCTAGAAAGATTCGAATTGCTTCGAGACGTGCCACTGGTGCATATACTTCGTTGTAGTCGATCCCTTCAATCTGACGAAAACCTTGAACGACTAAACGTGCTTTGTTTCGGATAACAACTCCGCGGTCATCCTTTTTGCATTTGAAAACCCAACGGGTACCAATCTTCTTATATCCAGCAGGTTTCTCTACGAGTTTCCAGACACCCAGCTTCTGGAATTGTTGCAGTTCTTCCTGCATTGCTTCAACCCAAGCGTTATCTTTCAAGGCTTCTTTCCACGTTCTTGGTTCTTCTTGTGAGACATAACACGCGAAGGACCAGTCGTTTTGTTGCCCGGATTCTCGAATAGCTACATACAGGCCTGCATTGTTGTTGTTTCGCAACATGTTTCTTGTTTGTACACCACTTTGCACATTTCCAATGATGTTTTGTTGAGGATGGGTATTATGAATCCTTGTTTCTGGATTATCTGGAACTGGAACATTTATACCCATGTTGTTAAGATTAAGATCAACAACCAATTCAAGACCCGGAATTGACGAAGAGGATGATGCAGTAGTCTCAGCTGTTCTATGTGTATCCACTGGAGGAGTACCCTCTGAAGTACCATGAACTGCTGTTGTAGGAGCTTCTTGATCTGCATCTAGAAATTCATCATCCTCTGAAGATTCGTTCAATTCGTTTGCATCATGAAAATCCTCATTGTTGAGAGTATTGTTGTTCACCGAAGAAGATGGTTCTTGATTAACAAGAATTGGACGAACCACCGGTGAAACTGTTGCATTGTCACTCTCGAAAAACATCCTAGCCGCAGCATTTTCTTCAACAGCTTCAACATTGATCGAATTGAAGAAGTCATCATACTCAAACATCCAAGGTTGACCCGGATTTTTGACTGGCAAGGTGTGCCTTTGTACTCTGACCTCAGACCATTCCTCGACCCTTTTAGTCTCTAGATTCCAGACTCGTAAGTTAGGGGTGGCATACCCAAGAAAGTATCCATCAATTGCTCTTGCCCCAAACTTTCCATTAGGATCGATGATTGTGCAAGGAGCTCCAAACGGTTCGAGATAAGACAAATCTGGTTTCCGTTTTTGAAGAAGCTCAAAGCAGGTCTTGTTGTGTCTTTTGACTGTAAGGACTCTATTCAATGTGTAACATGCAGAGGCCACAGCTTCAGTCCAGAATGGAATGGGCAACTGCGACTCTACCAACATTGTCCTAGCAGTCTCGATCAATGTGCGGTTCTTACGTTCAGCGACACCATTCTGTTGAGGAGTATAAGCTGCACTAAACTCATGAAGAATACCCTTTGAAGTGCAGAACTCCGCCATGGAATGATTCTTAAATTCAGTACCATTGTCGCTACGTATCCGCCTAACCTTCAACTTATACAAATTCTCAATCTGAATGATCAAGTTTTTGATAATGCCAAAGGTTTCACTCTTGTGTGCCATGAACGCAACCCAAGAAAATCTTGAATAATCATCAGTAACCACGAGGCAGTATTGATCACCTCGAATACTCTTGTGCTTGACAGGACCGAATAAATCCATGTGCAAGCGTTCAAGAGGAACTGCCACCGTGTTGATCTTCTTTGTAGGGTGCTTCTTCTTTGTTTGCTTTCCTTTCTGGCACGAAACACAGATGTCTTGAAGATGAAAATTCTTGAGGGGAACACCATTCACCAATTCATTTGAAACCAAATGATTCATTTTGCGTAAGTGAATGTGACCCATTCGTCTGTGCCAAGAGATAGTGTCTTTTTCTGTGGCTTTAGAAACGAAACAAGTTGCTTGTGCAGACGTAGTAATAGCCTGGCTCATGTCAAGGACGTACAAATCATTTATCCTTGGAGCCGACAAGAGAATCCATTCTTTTGGAATTTTGAAGCCGGGTTTCAGCACATAACATCCATTAGCATCAAAGTGTACTGAAAATTTCTTGTCACAGATTTGAGAAACACTAAGAAGATTGTGATCAAGTTGTTGCACAAAATTGATCTTGTCAAAGCTGACAATCCCGTTAGATATCATTCCTTCACCCGTTATATATCCACCTTTATCTCCAGCAAAAGCAACATAACCTCCTCTAATAGATTTAACGTCGTAGAGAAGCTTCATGTCGCCCGTCATGTGCCTGGATGCCCCACTATCAACAATCCAGTGACTACTGATAGTTCCTCCTGAAGCACCCTGCACATGAACTCAAATGAATTAGTTGGAGATGGGGACCCAAGCCATTGTGGTCTTGGGTCTTCCATTTTCATCAATGACAATAACTTCTTGTCTTTGATGGTTGGTGAATTGTGATGGTCCCCCTGATTCAGTAACCGTTTTTGGTTTCCAAGTCTGTTTGGTTTCACCAGTGTTTTTCTTTAAAAGTTTAACTTCTTGATGATTTGAAGTTTTAGAATTGTCTGGTTTTACAACGACAGATTGTTTTTGAACCGCATCGGTTTTAATCGCTTTTTCTATCTTTTTGACCTGTTGGCGTTTCTGTTTCTTTTCCCTTTCTTTTACAAGGCGGGGATCTTGTTTTGTGGAAACAGTTGGCTTACGGTCAGTTTTGCCACGGGGATCATCAACCTTTCCTTTCTGCTTATGAAGATATGGGTAGTTTCTAATAATGTGCCCAATGGTTCCACACTCAAAACATGATCTTCGTTCTACAAACCCCGAAGAATCATGTGATCGTCTAGCCGATGATGTTGAACTTTGTGAACCCGAGGTACTAGGCTTTGAACTGCTTGGTTCATTTCTTTTCTCGACAATTGTTTTCTTGACAAAATCTAAGTTAGATTGATTTTCAAACTTTTCAATTTTGTCTGTTCCCGTCGATTTCACAAAGTTAACATTCTTCTTCTTCTTTTGGTTCGGCTTCTTGTTAGCTTGAGCCGGTGTTTTACCTTTGGGTTTGGTGTGATTTTGCTGTGTTGGCACTGTTGGTAATTTCTTGTTACCAAATTGTTTTCGAATTTCAGCCTTTGGAATAGGAGGACACTGTGTAACTGTAACTTTAGGTCCTGCCTTTCCCAAGAACTTACTCGTTGAATTCTCAAAGACTTTGCAGATTAAGGATTGATTAACATTCTTAATGGGAAAATCTTTGTCTGAGTAAATTTTATCATCACCAACTAGAGTGTACAGCAAATTCACACTCTCCGGCTCTTCTGCAGATGAGGACTCAGTTGCAATAGTCTTAGCGGGTTGAACAGGGGGATCACATAGAATGTGATTCTCAAGAGGTATGTCCTCATTTTTGGCTACCGCATCAGACTTTGCTGGGACAGTATCGTCAGATTCATCATCAGACGAATCAGCATCCTCAATCACAACTGGAGGATCTTGATTCTGTTCAGCACTCACAAATGTATCTGCTGACACATCTGAATCTGAGGATACTTCCTTTTGGTATCCGAGTCCTGCAGCAAACTCCTTAACATCTAGAGGCACAGAAGGTTCAAAGAAAACCCTGTCCTCTTCATCAGGCATGGCATCATAATTATGTCTCACTGGTGGTGGACACTTCTTGTACCCTATGCATGTGACATCTCTCTTTTCCTTCTGAACGTCAATGATGTGATCTAACACATAGCTAGAACTCAAATAACTGTCTAGCTTGAGTTGGATCGCATCACTTTCGGTTTTCACACAAGCCATCTCTTTTTGCATACTCTCAAGGCGAGATATATACAAATTAATATCAGTTTGTTTTCTTGAAACCATTTTAGTCAGTTCAGTTTTATCCTTCTTTAACGTTTCAATTACTGACTTAAATTCTTTTTCATGGTTTTCATAAAACATGTTGGCTTCTGTGCATTTAGAGAGGTCCACAGTCAATTTCTGATTGTGGAGAAAGGTCACATCATATTTTTCTTGCAAAGCGTCATGCTTACTTTGCAAGTCACTCAGATTCTCATTCACAGTAGTATGTTTGTCTTGCAAGTCAAACAAACTAGCTTGTAAAGCATCATGTTTGCCTTGCAACTCAGACATACTTTTCTCCATTTCAGCACATCTAGCATGCATCCTAGCACATTCATCACAATTAACAGCAGTGGGTTCATCGACACATACCTGACTTGATGAACCGTCGACATTAGCCATAAAGGCTGAATGGAGAGAAGACGAAGTATAAGCAGCTTGATCCACCAGAATAGATCTTCTTTGAGTTTCTGCTGCCGCTTCCTCCAAGAGTTCATCAATATCCGCATCGATTGCTGCATTCAATGTCTCACCCACATGATCATCACCAGAATTAGATGATTCTTCATCAACACTTCTGCTGTACCCAGAAGAGTCTTCATCTTCAGACGATTCACTACCACTGGCAGAAGATTCTCCACCACTGGTGTGAACTAGCTCCTTCACAATCTGAGCAAAACATGCTGTTCCATCGGGAGCATCACCACCCAACTGGATTGACCAGTCACAACCTTCATCTACCTGAACTGCAAGTGCCCGGTTGGTTTGGTTGTTGACGGGTACCATGGTACGATCATTGTTTCTGTTCTGCCGATTGCCTTGGTTTCTGAAGGGGTTTTGATTTCCGTGCTGGGCTGGCTTGGTGCATTCCCGTTTAAAGTGTCCCCGTTCACCACAATTGAAGCACTTTACAGCTTGCTTATCGAACCCATACTTGGTGTCTCGCTTACTTTCCAAGCTGGTTCTTCCAGTACTCTCCATCCAATCCTTTGCTCTTCTCACAGCACTCGCAAAGGCCCACTTGATGTCCATCAAGTCCATCTCCTCTTTATCAATCTGCCTGTAATCTTCTTGTGTCAGATTAATGTTGCCAATCTGACCTTCTATCAACCCACAGTACGCGCTCACTACAGTGTTAAGCAGCTCCATGTGTTCCTTAGCCACTTCTACACTGATTTTAGAGAAGCTTGACGTGTCGAGCTGTACTGTACTTGACTTTGATTGTTGACCAGCAGATGATGTTCCTCCATAACATGCACGTTGTTGTTGTTGAGCAGGAGGAGGTGGAGGTGGTTGGATTGGATTTCCATACATGTCTGTGGTGGGAGGTGGCTTAACAGGAACTTGTATTGGATTGCCAAAACAATCTGTGCTTGTGACAAACGCTGTTTGAAGTGGAGCATGTGAACCGGTTCTTGCAGACGAAGAACTGGAAGTTCCACAGTACATTTCTGGATTCTGTGGCAATGGAACTCTCTTCGCCTTCAATGTTTCCTCCTGATCCTTGTTTTCCAACAGTTGAACGAATTCGTTGATATTAGTGGTTCTCAACACCCCGTTGTACTTCAGGATTTCCAAGAAACTACTCCATTGAGGAGGCAAAGCATCAGCAAACTTCTTCACAACTTCAGCTTGAGTTGTCACAACACTATAATTATCCAATTCCGTAAGCAGATGATAAAATCGGCTTGTCATATCTCCCAAGGACTCCTTATCCATACAAGTGAAGCCTTCGAATTCTTTCTTGAGAAGATCATGACGCATTTGACGTGTTGCTGCATTTCCCACTCCTCTGTTTTTCAATCCATCCCATAACTTCTTTGTTGTCTTGAAGCTGACAAACTGATGGTAGATATCCTTGCTCAACGCCTGAGTGAGAATGGCGTATGCCTTCTTTTCCAGATCATAGGTTTTCTTTTTATCTTCTGGAAGATCAGCAAACGTAGTAGAATCTGAAGCAGCAACCTCGATGGCTTGATCGAAATCTGTGGTGAAACGTATCCACAGTTCCGTATTTTGACCAAGAACATATGTTTTAAATCTCTCAACCCATCCTGGATATTCATTCAAATGCATCAACTTTGGAGGTCGATTCAAACTTCCTGTTTCACTTTCGCTTAGTAGAATACTTTGAATGCTCGGAGTTTGATTCGATACCAAAGCCCATTGATTTCCCTGAGAAGATGTCGATACCGGCGACTCGGCCCATAAAGGAGATGACCTGGTATTCGTGTATTTTCCATCGTCTGGAGCCGATGTACCCCACCATGAGGGAGTGACATTTGATCTTGTATATTCACCATTGTCTGGAGCCGGAGTTCCCCACCAACTCGGATTCATGATAGATAAGCAAAATAAATGCTAAGTAAGAATGATCCGAAAGATAACACAACCGAAGGTTCCTGGTCGAAAGATCTGAAATCACAGAAAGTTGTTAACAATAAACAGATCACAATCGAAAGATATAATCTTGTTCGAAGGATCAGCAGTACTCGAAGGATTACTGTTGACTCTCGAACAATGATCTCGAAAGACTCAAGAACACGAAGGATTCCCTTTTGAAAGATCCTTATCTTTCGTGTTAAATCCTTATCTTTCGATCAACAGATCTCGAAAGATTCACCAATACGAAGGATCCTAATCTTTCGGACACTAGTCTTTCGAAAAGATTCCTCTGTCGAAGGATATGTTTCAGACTTCGAAGGATGGGTCGAAGGATATAAATCTTTCGAGCCCTCCTTGATCGAAAGATATCGAAGGATGATCTTTCGATGTCGAAAGATATCTTTCGAGAGCTCTGACACAATCTGATCTGATGTGAAAGGTTGGTGAAAAGGTGACAGGTTGGTAAGGTCAACTTTCGGCAAAAGGTATGGTCAGACGTACTTTCCCACCAACTTTGAAAAGATTGCCCAAAAAGGAAAACCTTATCTTCACACTAGTCACCGGAAACCTTGATCGGAACTTGACCGGAAATACCAAGTTACTTAAAAACAATTTTTCAAGTTACCCAACCCAACCTTGAACACTCCCGAAGGTTTAGAAACCGTTTTTCAGTTTAAACAAGCAAGAAAAACCACCAAAAACGGGTGCTAAACCAAGTGTTCAAACACACCAAACACTTGAACAAACCCGGTTTTAAACAAGGTAAAGAGCGAGGCTCTGATACCACTTGTAGGTCCCTCTCGGAGGATCGAGAACAAACCTATACCTTGTTATACCAACCCACTAGCGAGTGCGGAATCCAAGCTAGTAGGCAAACCGGGATGAGACAAGTATAAACACAATCACACAAAGGTTCACCGATTAACACTAGTTGTATTAATGCAAATGAAGGTTTCGGTTACAAGCACAATGTTTACAAATCTAACATGTAAACTCTCAAGTGTGTGTGTGTGAGTTCCGACAGAATGCTCTCAAAGAAACTCTCTATCTCTCGGTGTCTTTCTGTCTGTGTGTCTACTGAAACTCAACACATGCATGGGTATTTATACCCAGCCCAAGATGCTATGTCCGAAGGATTCGACAGATGGTCCGAAGGATCATCTGTCGACCACATGTTACACGAAAGATCAGCATGGACCTCGAAGGATCATCCTTCGAGGTCTAATGGTCGAACCATATCTTTCGAGCATCTCGAAGGATCAGTTGTATCCTTCGAGGCTATCCTTCGATCCAGACAAACATCTTTCTAACTGTTGACTAAGTCAAACCGGAGGATGGTTGACTTTGTCAACTTACAGTACTGACATGGACATCGTTTACATACAGACCGAATACAGACAAAGTACAGACACAAGTGCACCAACAAATACAAATAAACACTTGAGTAAATTACTTATTGACTCTTGTGTTTTAGTAGTTTTATAATGGTGGTGATACAATATCGACACTCAATATTGTAACCTAAAGAAAAAAACAAAAAAATAAAGACATTAAACTTCATAGTATAAAAATTATGATTACGTTTGATATTTCTTTTATTTAACATGTATAATACATGAATTTATAACCTACTACAATAGATAATATTTAGGTTTGTAATAATGTGTGTCAGGCAAGTGTGTAAATTAATATAACATTTAATTTATCATTTATTCAAATAAGTTAACTTAAAGTAGTTTATTAAATTAAGTGCGTAAAAAATATTTTATTTAGATGCCTATACTTTTTTTAGAAAGTAGTTTATTAAATTAAGTGGGTAAAAAATATTTTATTTAGATGCCTATACTTTTTTTAGAGCGTTTTTGAAACTAAGGGTGCACGGGGCACATGCGGTGACCCCATGTGGTGAGTGTAGTCCCCGAGCGGGAACACCGCCGCCATCAACGCGGGGAGGGGAAGTGGGGTGGGGGATCGGTGAGAGGTTACCGCATGAGAGAGAGGAGAGAGAGATGGGGTGATTGGTTGTTAATGTGGGTCCACTCTTTTTCCACCAATCATATTTTTTTTCTTCTTTTTTTATAAAAAAATAATTGTGTGAGTGGAGTGATGCCAACGTTTGAGTGCAAAATGGAGACTTAAGAGGGGAGTTGACGTGACACGTGCTGATTGGGTGTGTGTAAGAGAGGGGACTCCCCTAAGAGAGGAGTGCCCCTCTCACCCTAACCCAAATACTCGAATGAGTACTTCTGAGATGGGATATGAACCGTGCATGCTGGTTTTGATGTTACAGGTTTGACTTATTAAGGGACACCATCAAAAAGAAACCCACCATAGTGAAAAAGAAAACCCTCTTTTTTAGTGATAGAATTCCATCACTAACAAGTAAATAATCAAGTTCCGCCATGTTATCAATTATTTTTACATCACGCGTGGAATATTACACGGCGTGATAAAATGAGTGGCGGTGGTCTTCACATTTGTTCCACACGTTGAAACATGCTATCACGCGTTGAAAACTCACCGCCCCCAATGGCCTTAGAGTCAGTTTTCAAACTTAAGATATTTTAAACTAAAACCACATTTAAAATATAGTAACTGTAAAAAAAACACCATAAAGGAAGAAAACCACCACTATGAAAAAAAAAACATTAGAGTTAATTGCCAAAATCATGTCTAAGGTTTGGACATGTTTGACATTTTCATCTAAAATGACTTGTTTGTACCAAATAGCCTCCCACGTTTCTAACTTTTTGCCATTTTCATCGAAATGCTTAACTGGGTTAGAAACAACTGTTTGATGAGGGTTTTTTTTTTTTTTTTGAAATTTCACAAGTACAGGGCCTGAAATGTAATTTCTTTTTAAACTCTAACTTTATAAAAGTAAAGATTTACATGTAAAACAAATTGTAGAATTATAAAAAACAATTGTGGACAAAAAATAAAATACTTAATTAATATCCATTGACATACTACTTGTTCATAGCTCGAAGTCTTAAATAAGCCATAAATAGACACTGTAACTTTATAATTCAACTCAATCATATTAATAATTAATGAAACATTCTTAGACCTGCTTAAATCTAACACTAATAATGAAGATGGCTTTAGATCTAACCACTTATTACAGAGATTCCGATTGAAATCAAAAAATTTCCGTTCTAATTTTTGACGAGCCGTGCGGTGGATTCAAAACATATGTTTAATTTAAAAACTGTTAAACCACAATGCAGTGTTTTAAGTCAAAAAAATCAAAATTCATGCTTTTTTCTAAGTAGAGTGAATACATTAACTAACTAAATTTTACATGGGATATAGTTTTTCTATTTGGAGAAACGAAGTCCATGTCAATACTAGAAAACTAGGCAATTGCGATCAAAATTTGCGACCTACATAAAATAGTCGCAAAATTAGCGACCGGTTTGCGATCAAAATCAAAATAGTCGCAAAATTAATGACCAACTCAGATTCGGTCGCAAAACGATCGCCAATTTTGCAAGAAAAAAAAACGCAAAAGTTCCAACTGTTTAAAGTGATCGCAAATACCAGAAATATATAAAAAGACAAAAGTTGCGAGTTGCGACCTTCTAAAGCAGTCGCAAATAGAGAACAAAAAAACAAAAGTTGCGACCCATTAAAGCGGTCGCAGATACAAGAAATATAAAAAAGTTGCGACCGCTTTAGACGGTCGCAAATACAAGAAATATATCAAAAGTTGCGACCGTGTAAAGCGGTCGCAAATATGAAAATTAATTTTGTATTTAATATGTTAATTTTGGATTTCATCACAAGAAATAAGGGGTCTCAGGGGCAATATGGGAATTTTTTGTCTCAGGGACATATAAGAACGACCCACCCCAACTCCTTTATCAGCATCTCTAACAAGCACTCCACCACCGCCTCTTCCGTTCCGGCCATCAACAACCGCTCCACCACCGCTGGATTTAATGGCATCTCCTTCAACTTTTCTTAGAACACACTCCAGCGAGACGCCTTTCTGTCTCTCTCTCCTCTTTCTTTCTCTTCAAGACGATTAAGGTGTGCCAATTTCTTCCTCTTTGATACATGTTTTCTCTGTTTTTGAGCTTAAATGACCGAATTCTATAACATACGATGTCGCAACCCCCGTCCCCTAACAACCCGGGAACGGGCGGCCACGGCCAATTTTGGTGGTATCTATTTTTATCCATTTTGGCAACGGAACTTACATCAGGACCGTAGTTAGGAAATAATTTAGCAGAGTAAAATACCACACTTTCATAATATTAAATACGTGGGACTAATCCCAAGTTTTAAGTATACACATTTTCATAGGGATAAAACCCTATTTTATTTAATAAAAACATCTATTTATTTTAGGTAATTTTTATTGCCACTTTTCCAAGCCTTCAGTGCTGTCCAGCTGCCTTCTATTTGGCTTTCACATTTTGTTACCTGAAACGCGTTTAAAAACATTTTGTCAGTGGGAAATACTGGTGAGTGAATCCAGTTTAATCAAGTTTAATAAAGACCATTATACAGTATTGAGGGCGGTCGCGAAATTACATTTGTTTCCATCTATTCAATTACCACCCACGGTACTGTCAACCCGACTTGTGGAAATGTTACTCCTCGCAAGGTAGTAACAAATTTTGTATACAAAACCCCAACATACCGACGATAATTGTAGAATACAAATACTCAATAACTGTTTAATATAATATTAATTGTGTGAGGTTTGTAAAAACAATTTGCAAAAAGGAGATTACTCACATTGCTGTCTTAGGTTTTCTGTAAGGGTTTCCTGGTGATTATCTATAAATTACACAAATGCACACACGTTAGTATAATAACCCATTTTGACATTAGTAATACCTGAAGGATCGTTTTTGGACCCGAACGAGTCGTACAGAAGAGGTCTCAGACAGAATCAGAGGCGGAATTCATTGATTATGTCTTTGTTTAGCTTGTATTCACTATTAACTGTCTCGTTTATTGATCTATAAGCAATTTACAGCACATAGACACTTCGACAGCACTTCGGCGTCGGAAACAAGAAGATTACAACTGATTTCGCTTGTATGGTATTTATAGGCAAGTGATTCTGCTTGAAACAGTTTCAAGCGGAATAACATGTTCAAGCGAAATCCCACTCAATTTCACTAATTCACTTGATTTCGCTTGAAATGACCATGTGTCATTTTCAAGCGGAATCACCTATAAATTCCATTTCCTCATTTTTCGTGCACTAATCTATCAGTTCTAATCTAAGACTCGAACGAAGATGAAGTCGACAGACAACTGCACCAACAATACCCTCCCGGAGACGACATTCCAACGAGTCCGTCGGGCAGAACCACGACAGCCATTACGGAACCCTAGATCAATCGGGCAGCGTATCTAATACGTATCCAGGGGGTTATGATACTTACAACGAAGCAGAACTTCGTTATTTACGGGGGGTATAATGCCCGAGAATAGCTTATACTACTTAGAAATTCGAGAGAGAAAGTGTGTGTGAGCGTCGGAAAATGAAAGCTGAGGTTCCCAATTTATAGGGTTGTTCTGACGTCGGGTCGCGGCCCGTGACAGCTATAGTTGTCTTTCTCGCGGCCTGCGAGATAGGTGTATAGGGTCGTAGGGTTGATTGGTCACGAGATAGCTTCGACGGGTGTTAGGCCACGTGGCGGCCTGGGGTTGCGCCAGCCGTCCACCTGGTCGCGGCCCGCGACAACTAAAGACAAGGGGGTCGCGCCCCGCGATGACCCAAATAATTTTGTTTTTATTTAATTTTTAATAAAATAAAGGTATTCGGAGCCCGTTTTCGCGTATGGGGTGTATTTTTGGACATATTGGGATATTTTAATATATTTTTAGGGTGTCAATTTATTTTAGGGTTGTTATATACGAGCTCGCACTTGATTTTGTACTGTTTAATTATGGTTTTGAGTTCAATTTTGAGTTTAATAGTTGAATTTCGATTTGTAAGTTTGTTTTGACCTATATATTTCGGTCGCATATGTTAGATTTAGATTCCTCGTGTATGCAGAGATCATTCCTCGCATAAATCTTTAGGCTACGGTTACGTCAGTTTCTACCTTCCGTCTCACAGTAATCTTTGATTGTTATTCATTGTTTTGAGTTTGATTGATTAGGTTTCTTTTGTTAACTATCTGATTGAATCAGTTTCTTTTCGGAATTTGTGATTTGACTGAAATCGAACAACGGATTTGGCGTTGTTGAGGTTAGATCGTAGTGAACTGAATAAGTTTTTTTGGTTATTGTTTGATTTATACATTTTCATTTGTGATATTGTGATTTGACTAGAAATTAAATCTAGAATGATATGTTCACATATTATTAGGTTAATTTTTCTAATGATATGTTCAGTTGATTTCATCTAGGGTTTCATTCTCACCGTTTGAATATTTGAATTTCACTGTCAATTCATTTATCTGCCTTTTATAGGATGGAATATTTTGTAAACTTTGTGTTACTTTTCTAGAACTAATAAGTTGATTGTTCACTTGATTTGTGTAAATTAATGAGCGGATTATGAATAGCATGTTTAGATACATTGAAAACATGTTTAGATACTGTAGGTCCCCTGGAGGTTGAGGTTAAACCTTATCCTTGTTATATTTAATACACTAGCAAGTGCGGAATCCAAGCTAGAATGCAAACCGGTAGTTTATATGAGAACACAAGCTACAAAGAGAAAGGTAGACACACGAGATATTAAAGTTTTCTCTTGTATTTCAGTGGACACGGTTACAGCCCTTGACCAAACTGAAAATACGCTCTCTACAAGACTTGGTTCACTCACACACACTCTCTGACTTAAGTGAACACATTACATGAGTATATATACCCATCACAGCTCGTCTGGTCGAAGGATCAGATAGACTGATCGAAGGATCAGATAGACTGATCGAAGGATCATCTATCGGTCTGAAACCTATCGAAGGATCCACATATACCTCGAATGATGATATCCTTCGAGGTCCATCAACATCCATCGAAGGCTTATCCTTCGAGCTCATCGAAGGATCTAAACAATCCTTCGATGACTCATCCTTCGATGACTCATCCTTCGACAACTCATCCTTCGACACAAACATATTACAATCAGGTTCTAACTGTTTGGCCAAGTCAAACCAGGAGGATGGTTGACTTGGTCAAACTTACAAGACTAACAAAAGACATCGTTTTATATCATGACAAAATACAGACAAAGTACAGACACAAGTGCACCAACAAACTCCCCCTTGGCTGTAGCTTTATCTCGATCTTCGTGTCTTCAAGTCTCTGGCGTCCTTTCAAGTCTTCAATGTCGAAGGATCTTCAAAGTCTTCACGTCTTGAAAGCAGAAAGTGTATCAACAAACTCCCTGTTTCATGTAGGAAGTGTGTTGACAAACTCCCCCTTAACATAAGCTCCCCCTTGAGTTATGCTCGTGAAAGACTTGATCCTTATAGCTTGAGATCCTTGTGGTGTTGATGATGGTCAGCGGCAACTCGATCATTTTCATCTTTTGAGGGCCTTCACGTCGTGTCTTCATTCCGAAGCTTGTCATCGACCATGTTCTCCTTGCCTTTAGAATCTGCACATGCAAGAACTCTAAACGCGTAATGAGAACAACTGCTTGAAATATAGTTTATATAAACAAATGACACACGAATGACCATGTCACAATCAAACACCGTCCGACAGTTTGAAAGTTTAATAAATTTGTCAGTTTTAGTTTCTAACTTTCAAAACTTGCAAATTTCGACCGTTTATGAAGATTTAGTCAATTCGGTTTTCGTTCAGGTTTCAGGCAACGAAGACTCGAGTTCCAACATCGTACGATCGAAAATAAAATAGAAATAAAATCTTTTTGGCTTTTATAAAGTTTATATTAAAACACACCTAAAATCTTTTTGGTATTTTTGAATTTTTCAAATGTAAAGACTGAAAGCAGTAAATAAATATATACAGACATTCTTTTTGCGAGTTTCGAGGGTGAGAATCATATCAGTGTACGGTCATGCCAAAACGCTCTTGTTGTTCAATTAGTTAACATTAAGATAAGCATCCTATAACAATTATCGGTATTGTTGTCCACTTAAGCTCAACTTATCAGATGTAATCATGGCGAGGGGATACGTTAAGGTATGATTTATACTTACCGACCGGTGTTCATCCACATCACGACACATTCCCGTATCAAGGTATGCACGAGGGTTCATCTTACCGGTGAGTATACCGATTATCATCTGTTTGACCGTATATGATGTGAGATTCTCACTTATTTAGATTTGAAAACAAGCCCTATGTGATAGAATCACTTATTGATTAGGAACTTGATTTTCATATGCATGAAGGCACAGGAGCAAGTCCGTGAACAGGTCAGTACTTTAGTACAGCAGAGAGACGAACTTGACTCCCGAATAAATGTGATATTTTATCACTTATTTGTTTGGACATGTGATTGTTTATCACTTATTGAGGTCGAATGCAGTATGTACACGTATGTATGGAATCATGGAAGATCTAGACTTGCATCCCCGTTATTTTTCGGTAAAAGAAACAACCATGATACCCAGATGATAAGCAGCATAAAGACCGAATATCTCAGAACCTCGGCAATCTATCAAACGAAATTTCGGTACTAAGACCATATGCCAATGAATGGTTCCCACCTGGTCTTCAGTCGATTTAAGATTTATATCACCCTGCACACTTTAAAATGATTGTGAGCCTACCGATACATCTTATATAGAGCTGCTTATCGTTTTTCATTTAAGGTTTAAAGAGGTTTGGATAGACCACTGATGAACTATCATTTTCTCTTTTGCTCGCCAGGAAACTCATTTTTGTTTTTCTATTGTTTTTGTGCTTTTGAAATTTTTCGATGTTTTTGGATTTTCAAATTTTTGGATTTACTCCCCCTAAAATCAATAAACTAAGACAAATTAAAAACACAAAGGTATTTACAAAAATGATTTTCCGATGTTGGTTTTACTCTTGCTTGACCTTAATGCCGTTTACCAATAATAAAAAGTCAAATCTTGATTTGTCAAATGCTTTGGTAAAAAGGTCGGCACGTTGGTCATCGGTGTGGACCTTAACAACATCGATTAGCCTTTTCTCAAAGCAATCACGTATGAAGTGATATTTGATTTCGATGTGTTTGGTCTTTGAGTGCTGCACAGGATTTCTAGTGATCTGTAATGCAGCAGAATTATCAACGTAAATAGGAGTAGTTAGGAATTCAAAACCGTAGTCGCGTAATTGTTGTTGGATCCAAAGAACTTGGGAGCAACAACTTGAGGCAGCAATGTATTCAGCTTCGCATGTTGATGTAGCGACGCACGTCTGCTTCTTGCACTGCCATGTGACTAGGCGATTTCCTAAAACTGACATCCAGCCGTTGTGGATTTGCCGTCGATTGTGCATCCGCCAAAATCAGAATCACTGAAAGCGACCAATTCAAAGTTATTATCCCTAGGGTACCATAGACCGGTGTCAGGGTAACCCTTCAAATAACGAAAAATCCTTTTGACAGCTGCAAGATGTGAGGCCTTCGGGTTGACTTGATATCTGGCAAGCAGGCACGTTGGGTACATTATGTCTGGCCTTGATGTTGTGAGGTACATAAGAGATCCGATCATTGTGCGGTAGTATGAGGGGTTAACAGCTTCACCCTTCAAGTCTGGAGTAATTCCGTGATTTTGTGGCAGTGGGGTACCAATGGGCGTTGCATCAGACATCTGAAACCGGCTCAAGATGTCACCAACATATTTAGTCTGATAGATAAATATCCCAGACTCAGTTTGTTGCACTTGTAGGCCCAAGAAGAAGGTCATTTCCCCCATAGCACTCATCTCGAATTTATCCTGCATAATGCGCTCGAAATTCCTGCACAAGACATCATTTTTAGAACCAAAAATAATATCATCAACGTATACCTGTACCAGAAGAAGATCTCCATCTTGTTCTTTGATGAAAAGAGTACAGTCAATAAGACCTCTTCGAAAACCGTTCTCCAGCAGATAGTTAGATAAGGTTGCATACCAAGCTCGCGGTGCTTGATGTAGACCATAGAGAGCTTTGTTGAGCAACCAAACCCGATCGGGGTGGATAGGATCTTCAAAACCTGGAGGCTGTTCGACGTACACCTCTTCTTCAACCACACCATGTAAGAATGCACTTTTGACGTCCATCTGGTAAACCTTGATTCCTTTGAATGAGGCATAAGCCAGAAAGATCCGAATTGCTTCCAGACGTGCAACAGGTGCATAGACTTCGTTGTAGTCGATTCCTTCTATCTGACGAAAACCTTGAACGACTAAACGTGCTTTGTTCCGGATAACAACTCCGCGGTCATCCTTTTTGCATTTAAACACCCAACGGGTACCAATCTTCTTGTAGCCAGCAGGTTTCTCTACGAGTTTCCAGACACCAAGCTTCTGGAATTGTTGCAGTTCTTCCTGCATTGCTTCAACCCAAGAGTTATCTTTCATGGCTTCTTTCCAAGTTCTTGGCTCTTCCTGTGAAACATAGCACGCGAAAGACCAATCGTTTTGTTGCCCGGATTCTCGAATAGCTGCATATAGGCCTGCATTGTTGTTGTTTCGCAACATGTTTCTTGTTTGAATGCCACTTTGCACATTTCCGATGATGTTTTGTTGAGGATGGGTATTATGAATCCTTGTTTCTGGATTACCTGGAACTGGAATATTTATACCCAGATTGTTGAAATTGAGATCAACAACTAAATCAATGCCCGGAATTGACGAAGAGGATGATGCAGTAGCTTCAGCTTCTATGGGCATCCACTGGAGGAGTACCCTCTGAAGTACCATGAACTGCTATTGTTGGAGCTTCTTGATCTGCATCTAGAAATTCATCATCCTCTGAAGATTCGTTCAATTCGGTTGCATCATGAAAATCCTCATTGTCGAGAGTATTATTGTTCACCGAAGATGGTTCTTGATTGACAAGAATTGGACGCACCACCGGTGAAACTGTTGCATTGTCACTCTCGAAAAACATCCTTGCCGCAGCACTTTCTTCAACGGCTTCAACATTGATCGAATTGAAAAAGTCATCGTACTCAAACATCCAAGGCTGACCAGGACATTTGACTGGCAAAGTGTGCCTTTGTACTCTGACCTCAGACCATTCCTCGACCCTTTTAGTCTCTAGATTCCAGACTCGTAAGTTAGGGGTGGCATACCCAAGAAAGTATCCCTCAATTGCTTTTGCCCCAAACTTTCCATTAGGATCGATGATTGTACATGGAGCTCCAAACGGTTCAAGATAAGACAAATCTGGTTTCCGTTTATTAAGAAGCTCAAAGCAGGTCTTGTTGTGCCTTTTTACTGTAAGGACTCGGTTCAATGTGTAACATGCAGAGGCCACAGCTTCAGTCCAGAATGGAATGGGCAACTGCGACTCTACCAACATTGTCCTAGCAGTCTCGATCAGTGTGCGGTTCTTACGTTCAGCGACGCCATTCTGTTGAGGAGTATAAGCTGCACTAAACTCATGAAGAATACCCTTTGAAGTGCAAAACTCCGCCATGGCATGATTTTTAAATTCAGTACCATTGTCGCTACGTATCCGCCTAACCTTCAACTTATACAAATTCTCAATCTGAATGATCAAGTTTTTGATAATACCAAAGGTTTCACTCTTGTGTGCCATGAATGCCACCCAAGAAAATCTTGAATAGTCATCAGTAATTACGAGACAGTATTGATCATTCCGAATACTCTTGTGCTTGACAGGACCGAACAAATCCATGTGCAAACGTTCAAGAGGAACTGCCACCGTGTTGATCTTCTTAGTAGGATGTCGTTTCTTCGTTTGTTTTCCTTTCTGGCACGAAACACAGACGTCTTGAAGATGGAAGTTTTTAAGAGGAACACCATTCACCAATTCATTTGAAACCAAATGATTCATTTTGCGTAAGTGAATGTGACTCATTCGTCTGTGCCAAGAGATAGAGTCTTTTTCTGTGGCTTTGGAAACGAAACAAGTTGCTTGTGTAGACGTAGTAATAGCTTGGCTCATATCAAGGACGTACAAATCATTTATCCTTGGAGCTGACAAGAGAATCCATTCTTTTGGAATTTTGAAGCCGGGTTTCAGCACATAACATCCATTAGCATCAAAGTGTACTGAGAATTGCTTGTCACAAATTTGAGAAACACTAAGAAGATTGTGATCAAGTTGTTGCACAAAGTTGATCTTGTCAAAGCTGACAATCCCGTTGGATATCATTCCTTCACCCGTAATATAACCACCCTTATCTCCAGCAAATGCAACATAACCTCCTCTAATAGATATGACGTCGTAGAGAAGCTTCATGTCGCCTGTCATGTGCCTGGATGCCCCACTATCAACAATCCAATGACTACTGATAGTTCCTCCTGGAACACCCTGCACATGAACTTAATTGATTAGTTGGAGATGGGGACCCAAGCCATTGTGGTCTTGGGTCTTCCATTTTCATCAATAACAATAACTTCTTGTCTTTGATGATTGGTAAATTGTGATGGTCCCCCTGATTCAGTAACCGTTTTTGGTTTCCAGGTCTGTTTTGTTTTACCAGTGTTGTTATTTAAAATGTTAACTTCATGGTTGTCTGAAGTTTTTGAATTGTCTGGTTTTACAGAAACAGATGTTTTGTTAACCACATCGGTTTTAATTGCCCTTTCGATTTTCTTGACCTGTTGGCGTCTCTGTTTCATTTCCCTTTCTTTTACAAGGCGGGGATCTTGTTTTACCGAAACAGTTTGCCTGCGGTCAGTTTGGTCACGGGGAACATCAACTTTTCCTTTTTGTTTATGAAGATATGGACAATTTCGAATTATATGTCCAATTGTTCCACACTCAAAGCATGATCTTCGTTCAACAAACCCCGAAGTATCATGTGATCGTCTTGCCGATGATGATGAACTTTGTGATCTCGAGGTACTAGGTTTTGAACTACTTGGTTCATTTCTTTTCTGTACAGTTGCTTTCTTAACAAAATCTAAGTTAGATTTGTTTTCAAACATTTCGATTTTGCCCGTTCCCGTCGATTTCACAAAGTCTACATTTTTGTTCTTCTTTTGATTTGGCTTCTTTTGTGCTTGAGCCGGTGATTTTCCTTTTGGCTTGGTGTGATTTTGCTGTTTTTGCACTGTTGGTAATTTCTTATTGCCATATTGTTTTCGAATTTCGGCCTTAGGAATAGGAGGACACTGTGTAACTGTAACACGTGGTCCTGTCTTTCCTAAAAACTTACTTGTCGAATTTTCAAAGACTTTACTTATTAAAGATTGATTAACATTCTTAATAGGAAAATCTTTGTCAGAGTAGATTTTATCATCACCAACAAGAGTGTACAGCAAGTTCACACTCTCCGACTCTTTTGCAGACGAGGACTCGATTGCAACAGTCTTAGCGGGTTTTGCATGAGGATCACATAGAATGTAATTCTCGAGAGGTATGTCCTCATCTTTGACTACCGCATCAGACTTTGCTGGGACAGCATCATCAGATTCATCATCAGAAGAATCAGCATCCTCAGTAATGACTGGAGGATCCTGATTCAGTTCAGCAGAAGACACACATGTATCTGCTGATACATCTGAATCTGATGATACTTCTTTCTTGTATCCGAGCCCTGTAGCAAACTCCTTTACATCTAGAGGAACAGATGGTTCAAAGAACACTCTATCCTCCTCGTCAGGCATTGCATCATAATTGTGTCTCACTGGTGGTGGACATTTCTTGTAACCTATGCATGTGACATCCCGTTTCTCTTTCTGAACGTCAATGATGTGATCCAACACATAGCTAGAGCTCAAATAACTGTCTAGCTTAAGTTGGATCGCCTCACTTTCGGTTTTCACACAAGCCATCTCTTTTTGCATAATCTCAAGGCGAGATATATACAAATTAATGTCAGTTTGTTTTCTGGAAACCATTTTAGTTAGCTCGGTTTTATCTTTCTTTAACTTTTCAATTACCGATTTAAACTCCTTTTCATGGTTTTCATAAAACATATTGGCTTCAGTGCATTTTGAAAGATCCACGGTCAACTTTTGATTGTGGATGAATGTCACATCATACTTCTCTTGCAAAGCCTCGTGTTTGCTTTGCAATTCACACCACTTGGCATTCAAAGAAACATGTTTGTCTTGCAAGTCAAACAAACTAGCTTGTAAAGCATCATGTTTGCCTTGCAACTCAGACATGTTTGCCTCTAAATCAGCACATTTAACATGCAAACTATCACAATTATCACAATTAATAGCAGTGGGTTCATCGACACATACCTGACTTGATGAACTGTCGACATTAGTCATAAAGGCTGAATGGAGAGAAGACGAAGAATAAGCAGCTTGATCCACCAAGATAGATCTTCTTTGAGTTCCTGCTGCAGCTTCCTCCAAAAGTTCATCAATATCTGCATCGACTGACGCATTTGATGTCTCACCCACATGATCATCGCCTGAACTTGAGGATTCTTCATCTGAACTCCTGCTATATCCCGAAGAGTCTTCATCCTCAGAAGATTCACCACCATTGGCGGAAGATTCTCCACCACTGGTGTGAACTAAATCCTGTACAACCTTAGCAGAACATGTTGTTCCATCTGGAGCATCACCACTCAGTTGTATTGACCAATCACAACCTTCATCAACTTGAACCACAAGTGCCTGGTTGGCATTTGATGGTCCCACTTGGCTCTGGTTGTTAATAGGTACCAATGTACGCTCGTTGTTCCTCACTTGGTTCTGATTTGCCCTGTTGCCTTGACCTCTGAAGGGATTCTGGTTCCTATGTTGTGCTGGCCTTGTGCATTCCCTTTTAAAGTGACCCCGTTCACCACAATTGAAACACTTTACTGCCTGTTTATCGAACCCATACTTGGTGTCTTTCTTACTCTCCAAGCTGGTTCTGCCAGTTCTTTCCATGAAATCCTTTGCCCTTCTTACAGCACTAGCAAAGGCCCACTTGATGTCCATCAACTCCATCTCTTCCTTGTCAATCTGCTGATAGTCTTCTTGTGTCAGATTAATGTTGCCAATCTGACCTTCCACTAACCCACAGTACGCGCTCACTAAAGTGTTAAGCAGCTCCATGTGTTCCCTTGCTACTTCTACACTGACCTTAGAGAAGCTTGAAGTGTCGAGCCGTACTGTATTTGGTTTTGATTGCTGACCAGCAGATGATGTCCCTCCATAACATGCTTGTTGTTGAGCAGGAGGAGGTGGTTGTAGTGGATTTCCATACATGTCTGTGGTGGGAGCCGGCTTAACAGGAACTTGTACTGGATTGCCATACATATCCGTGCTTGTGACAAACGCCGTTTGAAGTGGAGCATGTGGACCGGTTCTTGCAGACGAAGAACTGGAAGTTCCATAATACATCTCTGGGTTGCATGGCACAATGGATTTTGCAACAGAGGTACTAGGAGTTCCATAATACATTTCTGTATTTTGTGGCACTGGAACTCTTTTTGCCTTTAAGGTTTCCTCCTGATCCTTGTTTTCTAAAAGCTGCACGAAGTCGTTGATGTTTGTAGTACCCAAAACTCCATTATACTTCAAGATCTCCAAGAAACTATTCCATTGGGGAGGCAATGCATCAGCAAACTTCTTCACCACCTCTGCTGTAGTTGTCACTACTCCAAAATTGTTCAACTCTGTAAGCAAGTGATAAAACCGGCTTGTCATATCTCCCAAAGACTCCTTATCCATACACGTGAAACCGTCAAATTCTTTCTTGAGAAGATCATGACGCAATTGACGTGTTGCTTCATTCCCTACCCCTCTGGTCTTCAACGCGTCCCACAGTTTCTTCGTTGTCTTGAAACTGACAAACTGGTGGTAAATATCCTTGCTTAACGCCTGAGTGAGAATGGCGTATGCTTTCTTTTCCAAATCATACGTTTTCTTTTGATCTTCTGGAAGATCGGCAAACGTAGCAGTAGATGAAGCAGCAACCTCTATAGCTTGATCGAAATCTGTGGTGAAACGTATCCACAGTTTGGTGTTTTGACCAAGAACGTATGTACGGAATCTGTCAACCCAACCCGGATACTCGTTTAAGTGCATCAACTTTGGAGGTCGATTCAAACTTCCGGTTTCGCTTTCGCTTAAGAGAATACTTTGAATACTTGGAGTTTGATTCGATACGAATGCCCATTGACCGGTTGATATGGCATTAGTTTGTGAAGATGTCGACACCGGAGATTCGGCCCATGATGGAGATAAACTTGTATTTGTGTACTTTCCACTATCTGGAGCCGGAGTTCCCCACCAACTTGGGTTCATCTTTGATGTGATAAAATGAATTCTACGTTAATATCTCGAATGATAACAACCAGCCGAAGGATCCCTGATCGAAAGACCTGAAAAACACAAACTTGTTAAACCTAAACAGACTAGGATCGAAGGATCAATACTTGTTCGAAGGATCAATAGTGTTCGAAAGATCACTGTTGAATTTTGAACAATGATTTCGAAAGATTCTCCAATAGAAAGATCCTTATCTTTCGAATAAGAACTGTAGATCGAAAGATATATCCTTCGAAAAGATTCCTTGGATCGAAGGATAAGTCACAGACTTCGAAGGATGTTCAAAGGATGATTATCTATCGAACTTCCTTTGATCGAAAGATGATCTTTCGACTTCGAAGGATATCTTTCGATCTGTACTGACACAGCTGACACAGAGTGACAGGTTGGTGAAAAGGTGATGGGTTGGTAGAAAGCTTTCGGCAGAAAGGTATGTTCAGACCATACCTTTTTACCAAACCAGATTTGACCCAATAAAATATCACTTAAAAAGGAAGGTTCTTATCCAGAAAACCGGTCACCGGAGTAAGCCGGAATTTGGCCGGAAATTACCAAACTTCTTAAAAAACAAGTTTTTAAGTTACCCAACCCGTCCTTTAACACACCCGGTTAGTTTAGAACACGTTTTTACGTCAAGAGATGCGAGAAAAACACTAAAAACGGGTGCTAAACCATGTGAGTTTTTGTACAAACTCTCCAAAGTCTTGTATAAACTCGGTTTTTTTTTTTAACAAGGAAAAGAGCCACGGCTCTGATACCACTTGTAGGTCCCCTGGAGGTTGAGGTTAAACCTTATCCTTGTTATGTTTAACACACTAGCAAGTGCGAAATCCAAGCTAGAATGCAAACCGGTAGTTTATATGAGAACACAAGCTACAAAGAGAAAGGTAGACACACGAGATATCAAAGTTTTCTCTTGTATTTCAGTGGACACGGTTACAGCCCTTGACCAAACTGAAAATACGCTCTCTACAAGACTTGGTTCACTTACACACACTCTCTGACTTAAGTGAACACATTACATGAGTATATATACCCATCACAGCTCGTCTGGTCGAAGGATCAGATAGACTGATCGAAGGATCAGATAGAATGATCGAAGGATCATCTATCGGTCTGAAACCTATCGAAGGATCCACATATACCTCGAATGATGATATCCTTCGAGGTCCTTCGAGGTCCATCAACATCCATCGAAGGCTTATCCTTCGAGCTCATCGAAGGATCTAAACAATCCTTCGATGACTCATCCTTCGATGACTCATCCTTCGACAACTCATCCTTCGACACAAATATATTACAATCAGGTTCTAACTGTTTGGCCAAGTCAAACCAGGAGGATGGTTGACTTGGTCAAACTTACAAGACTAACAAAAGACATCGTTTTATATCATGACAAAATACAAACAAAGTACAGACACAAGTGCACCAACAGATACATTGAAAAGCTGTTTCAAAATAGACTATAAATAGAAAAGCCTTCAAAACTTTTAGGATCAAAGTGGGTCAGATCGGGTTGCCAACATTATTTTATCTTTTTGGGAACACTGCTAGCATTAAATATGGCAAAAAAAAATAACTAATAGTGTGTACTTGCAGCTTTCTAACCAGATTTCATAAAATGAATGTGTTTCAGGTGATGTGTGATGCTTAGCTGGTGAGCCAATCCTGACTAACAATACATGTGTTGCTGCCGAGATCTTAAGCAATCAGAAGTCGAAGAGGAGGTTCCATGGCTATGTTATGCCCGGTCAGGTTATTTTGTCTCGTTTTGATCCGAACCCGACTCTCCTTTTCCCATTTGTAACCATATAAAACTCCACTTTGTTGGTATACAGTGGGAATTTCAAGTTGGGCCCTGTTATAGCCTGTAGGCATCTTCGTATGTGATGAACTATGGGTGGCTTGTTACATTCTTGTGGTATTTGCAGGAGATGAACTATTTGTTTTTGTTTTCTCGATACATACTGTGGTTAAGAATCTTGAAATTCTAACATCGAGCTTTTGTTTTGTTCTGAGGATTACCTAGGTTGCTGGAATGGTGGTTTCATGTGACCTCAAGCTGATCCCGCTCAGTTATGTTTTATTTTTTTTTAGTTTTAATCATGTTAACTATGTATGTATCGCGTATTAAAGATGAAATCTTGAACAGGGCGACTCAAACGGGGCTGGTGCTCAATGTTACTAGGGCTGGTGCTCATTGTAACTACAGGTAAATGCTCACATATCGTCATCTTTCTACACAATTATATTGACAATTTTGTTACTTCTTTTTTTAAATAAACAAAAGGACTATTTGTCAAATCTTTTAAATAAATCTACCACTTTCTACCACTTACGGGATAAAGCTACCACTTTAAAAGAGCATGCCACTTTAGTTTTGTATCAACATTCAACAACGCCAACATTCTACATATCATGCAACCAACTATTCGGGTTCGGGTCAAATTCGGGTCCATATACCATGAGATCAATATTAGTTCTCAAGCTACATTTGGTAATTAATTTATTCTTTTTTGAATATGGATTTTTTATGTTTTTTTTTTTAATTTTGGTTTTATGTGATGCAGGGGAATTGAAGAAGATGTTATTGGGGCCGACAAGACTACACCATGAGGATCATGTACAAAGATAAAGAGAGGAGCTCCAAAACGTATCTTGATGTTGTCGGTGTGAAGGATCGGTCAAAAATGGTGTTGGTGGAAGACCTGATTAGCCAAGAAAAGAGGTATATCGAGATGCGAAAGAATGCGCAGATGGAGAAAGTCGCTAAATCAATATCCGAGATTAGCTTGGAAGTCGATAGATTTGCTGGCCAGGTATACCGTTACAAGAATCATAATTCTTATTCTTAGACGAGTTTATTATCATTGTGTGTCTCTGGTTTGAATATTAGGATAGTTATTAACGTTTTATCATTGTTATTAGTTGGTTAGCTTTATCTTTTTCGCTGCAATATGCCTTTATAAAAAGATCTAGTTTTCGCCTTTTTGGTAATGTCATTTTGTTCTCCCTTTCATTTTTTTGGTTATCAGTTAAGACACTGTTAGGCAACTTTATTGTATTTGTTGTTAAAAATAGTTTAAGGTACTTAGAATTAATTCCGTCAACACGAAGCAACCGACGAACTATCCCAGAAGCTCTAAATATGAAGACCGAGAAAGAAAAAATAATCAAGCTTCAAAATTCTTTGATTAAAGATCACGACAAGGTTACAAGACCTCAAAATATTAGCGAGACATTATGGAGTTTACAAAATACAAAGTCAAAGAATTGTGTTAATAAGATAATATATCTTATTAACACATTAAACATCTTTTATATGAAAAAGGATTTCATAAGAAAAAGAAATGTTTTCAAAAGAAAAGAAAAGGAATCTTTTCTTATGGGAAAAAGCTACTGTTGGAAAAGGAATCTTTCCTTTGTAAAGGAAATCATCAGAAAAGATATTTTAATATCTCAACATGTGAAAAACTTTCACATAAAAGAAAAAGTAAAATATTAATATGTGAAGGTTTCACCAGAAAAGAAAAAGAACAAGTTGGTGAATAAAAGATAAGGCACATGCAAGTGGATGGGCACACATACCAACAACCAATCACATTTGAGATAGAATCATAGAAATCTCTATAAATACATAATTCCTTCGTAGGAATTATGTGTGTCTTTTGTATTGTAATATTTCAACATAGAGTTTTTCATGAGAGTTTACCCCCTGGTTTGGCCCAGGGGGTGACATTTAGATTCGAGTTTATTCTCGGATCGACCCCTTCTTCTTTGATTAATAAGAATTAATTATTGAAGATATATCGCTCTCACTGTCTATATTTTTTACTCTTTTGAATATTTATATACTTCACACACACCCGTCTCAACGAGCGAAAAAAGATGCACCGTTCTAACAGGGCCGCCAAAGAGGGACCAACAATTGGTATCAGAGCAGATTGGACAAATTATTTCCAAGATCCCATGCTCCTGTAAGAGAGACGTATATTCTTAATCTGTTAAAGGTAAAAAGAAATTTTTTTTTGCAGATCCAAAAAAAAAATAAAGCATATAGTATAGTTATTATTTTCTTTCTGTTATTTTCATTACGATTGCTTTTATTACTATTATTATTATCTCTGTTAGTATTTTTTTTTGTATAAAAAGAGGTGTAGAAAAAGGATATAAGAAAAACACAAAAGAAGGAGTTAAACAAAGATAAATGAACTTTAGTTTATCAGAAAGAAAAATTTTGACATCTAAAAAGAAAGTTTCTAATAAAAGAAAGTTTGTTCGTATCTTATTTAATGAAATAACTCCAAATTCTGGTTAGTTAATCTTGAAAAAAAAAGGAATGATAATGATAAAAAGAGATTAAAAAAAACTGTGTGAAACTTTAGAAAATATACTCAATTATTATCTTTTAAAAAAAAAAAGTTTTCACAAAATATTCCATGAAGAAAAGAACATGTACTTAGACTTGCACCAAAAAAATATGTGTAAGTAATATATTTTTTTTACTTATTCCCTCTCATCTTAAAAAAAATATCGAATTTTCTGATGCGTTCCTCAGATTTTCTGATGATTTCTGATGCGTTCGTCAGATTTTCTGTTAAAAAAAATAAAAAAAAATAACTTTTTCAGATTTTCTGATTATTTTATCAGAAATGTCATCAGAATGACAAGAAAACATCAGAAATTCTGTTAAAAAAAAACAAAAAAAAAACATTTTTTCAGATTTTCAGATTTTTTATCAGAAATTACATCAGAATTATCAGATTCCATCAGAAATTTTGTTAAAAAAAACTTTTATCAGATTTTCTGATTATTTTATCAGAAATGTAATCAGGTTGATCAGAAAATATCAGAAATTATGTGAAAAAAAGACATTTTTTTTCTCGGTTTTATCAGAAATTTCATCAGATTTTCTGATCCGAAAAAAAAAATTCGACGGTTCAAGATCATTTTTTATAGCTTGCATGATTCGTTATTTTTTAAGCCTCATCAATCGACAGCCTAAACACTTATCCTAGTTGTTGGGGATACAAGATATAATGCTTACATTTAGGTGAAAGTATAAATCGAGGTGAAGAATTATAACAACAAAAGAAATATAATCAGATGATCATCCATAAAAAGTCGGACGTTTGCCAAATAAACTTTCAAGCCAATGAAGATACAGTCAACGAATATCACTAAAAAGATGCCTACATGATAACGTGCCAAGAGGAAAAGAAAGATACATCTTCAGAAAGTTTATTTGTTATTTTTAAGTACAAGTGCATTATTTTTATTCTTAACAACAAATAGGGGGTGACTGTTAGGCAACTTTATTGTATTTGTTGTTAAAAATAGTTTAAGGTACTTAGAATTAATTCCGTCAACACGAAGCAACCGATGAACCGTCCCAGAAGCTCTAAATATGAAGACCGAGAAAGAAAAAATAATCAAGCTTCAAAATTCTTTGATTAAATATCACGACAAGGTTATAAGACTTCAAAATATTAGCGAGACATTATGGAGTTTACAAAATACAAAGTCAAAGAATTGTGTTAATAAGATAATATATCTTATTAACACATTAAATATCTTTTCTATGAAAAAGGATTTCATAAGAAAAAGAAATGTTTTCAAAAGAAAAGAAAAGGAATCTTTTCTTATGGGAAAAAGCTACTGTTGGAAAAGGAATCTTTCCTTTGTAAAGGAAATCATCAGAAAAGATATTTTAATATCTCAACATGTGAAAAACTTTCACATAAAAGAAAAAGGAAAATATTATTATGTGAAGGTTCAACCAGAAAAGAAAAAGAACAAGTTGGTGAATAAAAGATAAGGCACATGCAAGTGGATGGGCACACATACCAACAACCAATCACATTTGAGATAGAATCATAGAAATCTCTATAAATACATAATTCCTTCGTAGGAATTATGTGTGTCTTTTGTATTGTAATATTTCAACATAGAGTTTTTCATGAGAGTTTACCCCCTGGTTTGGCCCAGGGGGTGACATTTAGATTCGAGTTTATTCCTAGATCGACCCCTTCTTCTTTGATTAATAAGAATTAATTATTGAAGATATATTGAAACAACTGGCAAATAACTGGTAATTCCGTACAATCTAATCACTATTTATATTTCTAAATCTCATGCATTTAGCGTAATTTAATTACGTAACTGTGTCGTATACTGGATAACCGTGTTAGGACAAGAAAACAAAGCTAGAACATATGTTGGTTTTAGTCGTAAGGCGAAACCAAACAAACAATGTCCTAAAGTGTTGGTAGAAAGTGCTGCGTGCACTATTCACGGTTACACTATTCATGCCAGCAAACCGTGAAATCAGACCGAAGCACTGAAAAACGACACTCGGATAACATAACTGAGTCCATTTATATAAGAAAACATTATTATGAAAACACATCTTGCAAAGAAAAAAGACTTTCCGGTATAACGCCCTAACCTTAAAAATGTCCGTTTCGGCTTAAATTGTAGCATTTCTAACGCTTCCGAACCTATAACAAAGCATTTCTGGGACTTAGGAATAATGTCAATTGATGAAAAACATACTAAAACAATAAGATGATATCAACGGAATGTTCATAATCACAAGTTTTCGGTATTACATCGCTTTGCGCTAAAATAGTTTGTTAACGAACCGACGAACTAGTAGGTGACATTTTTGTCACGAAACAAGCAAAATCAAATGCTGGCGAGCTACTTAGCGATATTTTGGCATCATAAATGCCTTGAATAGATGCCATAGCATCAATGGTAAATTAAAACCATAGCTCCCGGTACTACACTATAACTCTCGTATATCACCCGATATCAAACCGGTAAGCGAAATAGTAGTATTTTTACCATCCAAAACTAATACCCACTAAACTAATAAACTAGTTAAACTTTATTTAAGATTCTAAACTACTATTAACATCCTAATTACCCTAACTAAATTAAATACTAAAATATCTACAAGTTTAACAAAAGCTCACATGTTTAAAATGCAAAAAAAAAAAATTATAATAATAATAATAATAATAATAATAATAATAATAATAATAATAATAATAATAAAGGAAACACCATACACTCTCCCATACTTCGGCCATTACCCTAACCTACTCTACAATTGAATTGCCATGATGAAAGTGCATGGATGCTAGATTTTATTTGACCAAAATTGTGTAAGGTTTGAGATTTATCATATCATTCCATCACTTATTTTCATTACAACATATCATCCACCAAAAACACTTTTTCTTACCCTCTAAACTCGGCAGCCTCATTCCCCCATTAAACCACTTTCAAATCTTTATTTTCTTCTTATTTTTCACATAATATAAGCCTTACAAGATCATCCACTCATGGGTTAAACATGGAGCATTACTAGGAGCTTATCTTGGAGCTTATTTTCTTCTCATTCTTCTAGTTTAAACTCTTGCAAGATTGTGAGTCTTCTAAACATAATATTTATGCTTTATTTTACTAGTTAATCATAGAAGTACAAGTTGTTGACCTTGAAATTAAAGTTTAACATAACCAAAAAAAAACCCTAATCTCAAACATAATAAACACTAAATATAATTATATTATGTGTTGATTTATTAGATTAGTGTTAGCTAGTTAGCATAAATATGTTGATTAGTGTAGACTAGTTTATATTATCTTGTGATTATGTTAAAGTAGAGTATTAAATATTATGATCTTGTAAGATCATGGTCAAAAATAATGATCTAAACATTTAGATGTTTAGATCTAAGCAAGATCATCACCTTCATAATCCATGAACTTAAACCATAAACTTGAAAGTAATTTTTAATAAATATAACTTTTACAAGTTATTAAGGACATTATTTGTGAAATAAATATTTTTTTAAAGTCACATAAGCAAGTTTATGTGCATGGATGAACTAGTTAAAAATCATGAGGAAATGTGTTGGTTTAATGACCTTGTAAAAAATACATAAAGTGTCATTAATTTTTTTTAAGCATGGAAAATATATATAAGTTCATGGGGGAAAATGAAGATGTTATGAGTTAATGTATACATGCAAAGTTGGTTATTAAAAACTTATTTTGCAATAGGTGGTGATTTAGTGAATTGATATTTGATTTAAACGCGTTTTTGTAACGTGTGAAACGTCATAGTTTAGGGGAAACTATGGCGAATTTTTCTAAAAATCTAATCGCGATTAAAGAGGGGATTAAAGGGTGATTAACAAGGTTAAACGCGATTAGTGGTCTTAAACGTCACTATGGAAACTTTGATGGGAATATTTAAAGTTTAAATATTCAAGAATTTCTTATGAACTTAAATTTATTTTTACAAAAATAAATGGGTGAAAATTTAACAATGTGTAAATATAATTCCTAGTAAGAAAAACTATATATTTTCGAAAACTTGCTAAGTGCTTGCAATGTGTGCTATGTATGTGTATGTATTAGATACCTATAGGGTGATCAAAATAAATACACGTACATGTTCCTACATGGTCCAAGAAATGCTAGTAAAATCAAATCAGACAATTAAATAAAATGGCCGAAATGGAAATACATAACACTTGATGACTACAATTTGGGCGTATCGACATCATAAACAAGTTACTACAATGTCAAGTCTAAAAATAACATATTTTTAGACACTAAAGCGAACGCATAACTAAGTGGTCAAAAACAAGAATCCGGAAAGTCGAAAACTATAAAAATTACCAAGTATTTTTCATGTGAAAAACAAACTTATTAAGTTACATGCTTGGTGAATTTTTGGTAAAAATTGCAAGAGTATATTTAATGGACTCACTAGGATTAGATTTGGGCTAGACACAAATTACTAAAACTAGGGCTAGGCCCAATGACAGTAAAACTAGGGCTAGGCCCAATGACATTAAAAACTAGGGCTAGGCCCAATGACAGTAAAACTAGGGCTAGGCCCAATGACATTAAAAACTAGGGCTAGGCCCAATAACAAGAAAACTAGGGCTAGGCCCAATGACAGTAAAACTAGGGCTAGGCCCAATGACATTAAAAACTAGGGCTAGGCCCAATGACAGTAAAACTAGGGCTCGGCCCAACGACATTAAAAGCTAGGGCTAGGCCCAATAACAAGAAAACTAGGGCTAGGCCCAATAACAATGAAACGTGGGATAAACCCAATGACATAGGTTCGAAGCCGTTCGCATATAATTCAATACGTATAGAATACATGAATACACATAACAATCGAGCGAGTAAACTATCAACGCTCTAAAATACAAAGTTATTCCAAAGATGACAAACGAGAACATAATAAAGAATTCAAGATGAACAACTTGTACGAGATCCGAAAGACCTAGTGTCTAACGAGATTAGTACACATGTAGGTTATTGACACGTACGGACGCTCACTTCGATATCATATTACACGGAACTCAAATTTGTGAGTTCATGTCCCCCTTTTCTCTTAACTGTTTTCGAATTTATAACTCTCGGGGGTGAAATACATGTTACATATGTTTCAATGGTATGATTTGGCTATGAAATGAACTATTAGATCATGTGAGCATAGGCTGAAATTGAAATGCCAATAACTCTCATAAGAAACATGGACAAAGGTTAGATCTAACGGGTACGGCCAAGCCCCACTCATGGTCCATCTATGACTACTTAGAGTGCTTTTGTGTCCCAGTCGAGGTGATTCGACAACGGTCAAGGGGATTTGACACAGTCGAGGTGATTCGACACAGTCGAGGGGATTCGACACAGTCGAGGGGATTCGACACAGTTGAGAGGATTCGACACTAATAATAGCCCACTTGGGTTGGGTACTCCCTATGTTTTCACATATATTAATGTCCTTGCAAAACATTAATTGATCTATTCATAGACGCTTTACATACTTGTTTTCAAAGGAATCTCTCAAATGTTTACAAGTTTATTGGAACTCATACAAAGCGCATGAACTCGCTCAACTTTTGTTGACTTTTTAAAACTACATGTATTTCAGGAAACAAGTTTTGAGCCGGTGATACATGATTTGATGCAATGCTTACCTTTCTTACGTCACACGCAACACGCTTCCGCAACTAGCAGGGTGTGACAGATTGGTATCAGAGCTCCGATTAGTGAACCGGGGACAAACTTTTATAAAGTTTGGTCTACAATCACCAAGGGCTCTCACATGAAAACAAAGTTGATAACATTACAAAGATGATTTCAAAAAGTTTGACAAAATGACAAAAGGTTTTCATTGTGTCACTATAACATGAGGATCTATCACGCGGGCTCAATCATAAGTAACTGATATGGTTCAATACATGTTTAGTCTATAAGGAATAGACTTGAAAACACTAAGGCTTACATGTGAAACATGAGAACAAAAACCGCATGAGATTTAGTGATTAATTATATATATATATATATATATATATATATAATATTTATATATGTGTTGTATGGAATATTTTGCCATGAACGAAAAATACCCTTGACTATGAATTCTACTATTACACTTGACTCACGTGATGAGAATGATGACCTCGCGTCTATTACGAAGATTATGGCGGACGTGGTCCCTAAGCGAGACCCTAAAGCATTGATCCCGTGGAAGATGGTTGTTCTCCCTCGGATCGTTACAAGTCTGGCTTCAGTAGTGGCGACGAGGAGGAGGTGGCAGCCTTAGACGACAACTCTACTAGTGGGACGAGGCCCCTGAGGCTCACACTAATCGTGATTGATGACACTCTCGTCCAGACATGGAAGATGAAGTACTCATCTTAAAGGTGCCCCTCCAGTTACTATTGTTGCGGATTCTCAATATTTCTATTCCGTCTAACGTTGTGCCCTTTCACGAATAATGACTACGAGTGTTAGCATGTGTACTATCATGACGGTCCCTTTTATGTTGAAGGTATAAAGACAATAGTGTCCTCTCTCTGACTGATCGTCTGCTTGAACGAGAGAATGCAAGGGTGACCATGCAAGATAATTTATTATTACGGGGGCCCACGTAATAACAACTTGTAGTGCGTGGGGAATCCTGGTGGGCTCTGTGGGTCAAGCTAGCGATCACTATCCATTCGAAATTCTTAAGTTGTTCAAGTTTCTATCTAGTAGAACGCTAACCGGAATGGTTACTATAACACTCTATGATGCAGGAAGACCACACGTATTTTTCATACTTAACATTTGATCTATAACACGAGTCGTTCGATACTAGTCATCGAGAGCAAACAAAGCTTGTTAGCCACTCATGGAGGATTTTCCTCAACATTCTCGGAATTCTTGAACATGGGTTGGTTCCTTGGTGTCTATGACACCTTATCTTAATTATTAGAAAAGATTACATTAAACTCCGTCGTTTAACATTTTTCTTATTCCAAGGGATACTATGGCATGAGCCAAGCTACAACCCTTTCATTGTATTATTCGACATCTATGGAAATTATAACAATTTTGTCGAAGCTCGGGGAGCTCAAGGAGTATCAACGTATTCGTCACACGGGCTAGTGCGGCGAAGGATTTTTCCTACTTTGGGCGATCGAGATCCACGAAGTATGGGATACACGTTGTAAAAAAATTAGAGACGACCGTTTGGTTTCTCCTCCTCAACGAATTACTTCTTTTCCCAATTAGGCACATGGCTAATACACTCAAGAGGTACTATGCATTTTGGAATGCATTTCTTCATGAATATCATTGTTCAAACATACCGGAGCAACGTTGTCTTGAGGTTTCCCTGACCAGTCACATTCTTAATTCTTAGGCGCATGATAGACTATATCTGTCCAAATAAAAGCCTAGACCCAATGATACTATGTATCGGAAACAACGTGGCATCGACAAGAAAATCTACGCCTAGAAGAGGGTCAGTTAATCAGCGCCCTACTATTAAAGTTGAACTAGAGGTCATATGGAACAACATGAGGTTGTCGAGTCGACACTAGTGATGGTACTGATGGTATCGGTAGTTCAAGTGGTTTAAATCCCGATGGGACGAGAGTGAGTGGCAATGCCACACTTAGAGATGCAATCACACCAGATTTTAATCCTAAGGCTTTTCCGGATTATAAGCCGCGAGACCTCATTGATACGAAAGCTGCGGTGAGTTCTATCCACTAGATAAAGACAAGGAAGTCAGTTAACCTTGCTAATAAATGTACTCCTAAGTAAATGTTTTGGTAAACGAATAGCCTTCTGTTGAATGAGGCGTTAACTTGGTGGAATCTCCAAGTGCAAGCTATAGGGAGTAATAGAACAAAGAGGTTATTGTGGGAAGAACTCAAGAATCTTAAGCGAGAAGAGTATTGCTCGCTAGTGGAAAAATTCCAAGTTTGGGAACCGAGCTCTAGAACTCGATCATGATTAGAGCTAATGTTGTTAGTTACCCCGACGCCTCTACAATCTGTCAAGGATTGATTGCATATTGGATAACACTCGAATCCAAACGCACTGAGCACTACATTTGGGGTTTAGCCCTGAGATCCGAATCATGATCACATCGTGTCACCCTACCTAGTTTTAGTTTCAAGTAACTCTCTCAGTTAGTCTCACCAAGGATGTGGTGAGGATGGGGGACTGCCCAAGGAGGGTGTTAAGAGAAAGAGAAATCCCGTGATACGCAAAGCGAAGGCGATTACTGCCATAATCGATGCTCGCATTAAGAAGTATGCTAATAACTTGTCAAAATTCAGAATGAGATAGGTAAAACTTTCATCAGGAGGGCACTTGCAAAAGTAACAAGAGTAGCAGTGTGGTGAGACTTGGCATAAAACAGAAACTAATGAGTTAGCTATATTTAAGAATGAACGAGGTGGTTTTTACTATGGCAAGGAGGTCACTACGAGCATGGATGGTTAAGGATGAATCAAGCTAGTGAGTAAGCAAGTCCAGGGGTATGCTCTACTCTACAACCATCATGTATCAATTCTTTGGATACCAACGTCGGCTTAACTTAGTGTCTTTAGATACTAAGCATATACACGAATTAGAGTCATGTAGGTTAAACATGTCTTGCTCTATCAAGTTAGCTAATGAGGAATTAGCGAAGTCATGTGAAGTCATTAAGGGTCACCGATACGTTCCTATCAACCGACCCGTTGCATCCGTTTTGTTTAACACCGGTGTCGGTATTGGCTTCATCCCCATAAAATTCAAAGTATGCTTGGCCGAGTCAAGTAAACAAGACGTCCTCCCATTCAATAGGATTGACCAATGGTAAATTAGTCAAGTCAGGAAAGACATCAAAGGATGCACACTCGAACTTGGAGCACGAAAATTCAGTAACGACTTTTCACTCATTCAATTAAGTTGTTACGACTTAACTTCTAGCATAGACTGGTTGGCCGATAACCGAGCAGAAGTAGTTGTGCTGCGAAAACTATTATTCATTTTCCCCCTGTCTGACGAGAGAACATCTTTTGGTCCACGGAGAGAAACACGACACACGGCTGCTGACCAACAACTGTATGAAGGCTCGGAAGAGTCTGAGAACAGGATGCATCGCCTTTCTTGCCCAAGTGGTCGACAAGAAGGCCGAGTAATGCAAGGTGGAGGACATCCCTGTGGTAATGGAATACCCTGAAGTCTTTCCAAAAGACTTGCAGCGACAAGTCGAATTCAGTATCGAACTTGTGCCAGGAGCTGCACCGGTGGCGAAAGCTTCATATAGACTCGCACCCTCGGAGATGCAGGAATTATTTATTCAGTTTCAGGAATTGTTTGACAAAGGATTCAATAGACCGAGTTTCTCACCTTGGGGAGCTCTGGTGCTATTTGTCAAGAAGAAAGACGGAACCTTTCGAATGTGTATAGATTACCGAGAACTGAACAAGTTAACCATAAAGAACCGGTATCCTTTACCAAGGATTGACGACTTGTTCGATCAGTTACAAGGTTCTAGCTTCTATTCCAAAATTGATCTAAGATCCGAACACCATCAGCTGAGGATCCAAGAGGAAAGCATTCCTATGTTAGCGTTCAGGACTCGCTATGGGCATTACTAGTTCCTTGTTATGCCCTTTGGCTTAACAAACGCTCCCGCGGTATTCATGGATTTGATGAATCGGGTATCTAAGCCATATCTCAACAAGTTCGTGATCGTATTCATTGATGACATTTTAATATACTCATGAACCAAGGCGGAACATGAGCAACAGTTGAGAACTATTCTGGAGCTACTTAAGAAAGAACACTTGTATGCTAAATTCTCAAAATGCGAATTTTGGATTCGCGAGGTCCAATTTCTCGATCACGTCGTGAACGGGAATGGAATTCATGTGGACCCAGCTGAGATAGAAGCTATAAAGAGCTGAAGCGTTCCAAAGACCCCAACGGAAGTAAGACAATTTCTGGGTTAGCGGGATACTATCGAAGATTCATCGAGAAATTTCTTAAAAATTTCTCAACCGCTAACCTCACTCACTCAAAAGGATAAAAAGTTCGACTGGGGTGAAAAACAAGAAGTGGCATTTCAAACACTCAAGGATAAACTATGCCAAGCACCAACCTTATCACTCCTTGACGGTACTGATGACTTTGTGGTGTATTGTGATGCAACGCACCAAGGTTTGGGTTGTGTTCCAATGCAACGTGAAAAAGTCATCGCGTACGCGTCACGACAATTGAAAGTTCATGAAAAGAATTATACCACTCACAACCTGAAGTTGGGCGCAGTGGTATTCGCTTTAAAGATTTTCCGTCACTATCTCTATGGTACTATGTGTACCATATTCACAGACCATAAAAGTCTTCAACATATATTCAATCAAAAAGAATTAAACATGCGCCAACGGCGATGGGTAGAATTGTTGAATGACTATGACTGTGAAATCAAGTACCATCCGGGCATAGCAAATGTTGTGGCGGTTACTTTGAGCCAGAAATAGCGAGTCAAAATTTTACGAGTACGAGCTTTAGAGTTAACCATTTAGATGAACTTCACTACTCGTGTGCGCGATGCACAACTAGAAGCTCTAAAGCCGGAGAACATTCAAGCAGAATCCTTGCGAGGATTAGAGAAACGACTGGAAGAGATCAAAGATGGCACAAGGTACTTCATGGGAAGAATCTGGATTCCTTACTTTGGCGGATTGCTAGACTTAGTGTTGGATGAAGCACATAAATCAAAATATTCAATACATCCCGGATCTGATAAGATGTATCAGGATGTAAAGGAATATTACTGGTGGCCTAATCTCAAAGGAGACCCGAGATTCCCGTTTGGAAATGGGAACATATATCAATGGATTTCATTACAGGACTCCCACGGACCTCTCGAGGTCATGACATGATTTGGGTTATCGTCGATCGATTAACCAAGTCAGCTCACTTCTTGCCAACTCGCGAGAAAGACAGTACAGAGAAGTTAGCTGAGCTTTATCTCAAAGAAATAATAGCACGTCAAGGAGTACGTATTTCAATAATCTCGGATCGCGATGGTCGCTTTATGTCAAGAATATGGCAATCATTTCAGGAATCGCTTGGATCTCGTCTGGATCTAAGCACATCATTTCATCCGCAAATCGATGGACAAAGCGAACGAACCATCCAAACGTTGGAGGACATGCTTCGCGCCTGTGTGATGGTTTGGGCGGAAACTGGGATACTCATTTACCTCTGGTGGAGTTTTCCCTATAATAACAGTTATCACACAAGCATCAAAGCTGCCCCATACGAAGCCCTATACGGACGGAAGTGCCGATCACCGCTGTGTTGGGCGGGAGTCGGAGACAAACAACTCATTGGCCCTGAACTAGTCCAAGAGACTACTGACAAGATAGCAAAGATACGAGACCGTATCAAAGTGGCTCGTGACAGACAAAAGAGCTATGCGGACAGAAGACGTAAACCATTAGTCTTCGAGGTCGGAGACAAAGTCTTACCGAAAGTCTCGCCTTGGAAAGGCGTAGCTAGATTCGAGAAATGCGGAAAAATAAACCCGAGATACATTGGGCCATTTGAAATTCTAGAAAAGATCGGTACCGTCGCGTACAAGTTGAAACTTCTAGAAGAACTCAGTAACGTACACGACACATTTCATGTGTCGAATCTTAAGAAAAGTCCAACAAATGAAAACAGTTATCATCCTAGCGGATGGAATTCACGTAAACGACAAACTCCAGTTTACCAAAGAACCTGTTTAGGTTATGGACTGGAAAGTCCACAAGACAAGGAGAATTCGTATTAAACTAGTAAAAGTCCGCTGGAACTCACGTCACGAACCCGAGAATACATGGGAACGTGGAGTTCAGATCAATACAATGTACCCCTCCACCTGGTCGGGAAGAGTCCTTTAAGGGATAAATCAACGTGAATTTCGGGACGAAATTCTTTTTAACAGGGGGAGAATGTAACAACTGGCAAATAACTGGTAATTCCGTACAATCTAATCACTATTTATATTTCTAAATCTCATGCATTTAGCGTAATTTAATTACGTAACTATGTCGTATACTGGATAACCGTGTTAGGACAAGAAAACAAAGCTAAAACATATGTTGGTTTTAGTCGTAAGGCGAAACCAAACAAACAATGTCCTAAAAGTGTTGGTAGAAAGTGCTGCGTGCACTATTCACGGTTACACTATTCATGCCAGCAAACCGTGAAATCAGACCGAAACACTGAAAAACGACACTCGGATAACATAACTGAGTCCATTTATATAAGAAAACATTATTATGAAAACACATCTTGCAAAGAAACAAGACTTTCCGGTATAACGCCCTAACCTTAAAAATGTCCGTTTCGGCTTAAAATGTAGCATTTCTAACGCGTCCGAACCTATAACAAAGCATTTCCGGGACTTAGGAATAATGTCAATTGATGAAAAACATACGAAAACAATAAGATGATATCAACGGAATGTTCATAATCACAAGTTTCCGGTATTACATCGCTTTGCGCTAAAATAGTTTGTTAGCGAACCGACGAACTAGTAGGTGACATTTTTGTCACGAAACAAGCAAACGAAAATACTAGCGAGCTAGTTAGCGATATTTTGGCATCATAAATGCCTTGAATAGATGCCGTAGCATCAATGGTAAATTAAAACCATAGCTCCCGGTACTACACTATAACTCTCGTATATCACCCGATATCGAACCGGTAAGCGAAATAGTGATATTTTTACCATCCAAAACTAATACCCACTAAACTAATAAACTAGTTAAACTTTATTTAAGATTCTAAACTACTATTAACACCCTAATTACCCTAACTAAATTAAATACTAAAATATCTACAAGTTTAACAAAAGCTCACATGTTTAAAATGCAAAAAAATAAAAATAAAAAAATAATAATAATAATAATAATAATAATAATAATAATAATAAAGGAAACACCATACACTCTCCCATACTTCGGCCATTACCCTAACCTACTCTACAATTGAATTGCCATGATGAAAGTGCATGGATGCTAGATTTTATTTGACCAAAATTGTGTAAGGTTTGAGATTTATCATATCATTCCATCACTTATTTTCATTACAACATATCATCCACCAAAAACGCTTTTTCTTACCCTCTAAACTCGGCAGCCTCATTCCCCCATTAAACCACTTTCAAATCTTTATTTTCTTCTTATTTTTCATATAATATAAGCCTTACAAGATCATCCACTCATGGGTTAAACATGGAGCATTACTAGGAGCTTATCTTGAAGCTTATTTTCTTCTCATTCTTCTAGTTTAAACTCTTGCAAGATTGTGAGTCTTCTAAACATAATATTTATGCTTTATTTTACTAGTTAATCATAGAAGTACAAGTTGTTGACCTTGAAATTAAAGCTTAACATAACCAAAAAAAAAACCCTAATCTCAAACATAATAAACACTAAATATAATTATATTATGTGTTGATTTATTAGATTAGTGTTAGCTAGTTAGCATAAATATGTTGATTAGTGTAGACTAGTTTATATTATCTTGTGATTATGTTAAAGTAGAGTATTAAATATTATGATCTTGTAAGATCATGGTCAAAAATAATGATCTAAACATTTAGATGTGTAGATCTAAGCAAGATCATCACCTTCATAATCCATGAACTTAAACCATAAACTTGAAAGTAATTTTTAATAAATATAACTTTTACAAGTTATTAAGGACATGATTTGTGAAATAAATATTTTTTTAAAGTCACATAAGCAAGTTTATGTGCATGGATGAACTAGTTAAAAATCATGAGGAAATGTGTTGGTTTAATGACCTTGTAAAAAATACATAAAGTGTCATTAGTTTTTTTTGAAGCATGGAAAATATATATAAGTTCATGGGGGAAAATGAAGATGTTATGAGTTGTAACACCTCGAAATTTTGTGTCCAATGATGTGTTAACACGTGTCATTTGTTTACACGTGGCATCTATAATAAATAAAGGACTAATTTTGACAAACCTTGAAAGTATGTAAATTCGAGGGTTATAAATGTCAACAAGGGTAAATATACTGTATAGTATCCCTAAATAATGCTTAAACCTTCAAACGAATAAATTAAAGATCGTACAAAAACAAAACGCGGAAGAAAGTGAGAGATTACAAACTACAGGGGTTAACTGTGTCAACATGTTTAATAAAACCTCTGAATGACCCTTTAACGTTCCAAAGACTTTGTAACGGTATTATACCCTCACTAAAATAATATATATAAATTTCGCGAAGTTTCGATATGAAACGAGAAAGATACGATCGAGTTCGTAGAAGAAGGGTTAAAAGCGTCAACAATGAAAGTTAAGGCTTTCAGAATAATTAAATAAATAAACCGGGGACTTAATAGCGCGGGTAAATAACACGAGGCCCCTATCGGTAAATAACCGAGGGCCAAACCGCAAAGTTACCCCTTCAAAACCGAAAGGTCAGGCGAATCATTACGAAAGATTTCGTTATTAATGGCCAGATTCTGTAATCATTATAAAAGATTTGAAAAATCCAGAAAATATAACCTCACGCGACCCGCGTAAGGTTTCAACATAAGTTGAGGCGGGCCGCGAGCCTCCTCAATAACGCGTCTGAACTTCTAATCCCAAGCGACCCGCGTAAAAAATTGCATGGAATGTCCATGCGGGCCGCGTAAAGTGCCCAGATGCAGAATGGTTGTAACTACTTGGCTTTTGGAGCTTGTGAACGATCATGCACATAATTATGGGGCATGGGCACCCTATGCTCAACCCATACACTTAGGGGACATCTACCCATCAGCTCTGGACTGATTGTAGTGCTTGTAATGATCATAAGTTGCTTCCTTTGGCTATAAATAGCCACACCTTGTGCATAACAAATCACACAACACAAAACACTTACAACTGATCATTTCAAGAGCTCCCCAGCATTCTCTTCTGTTCTATAATCAAGAGTTAACTTCTGTAAGTCGTTCATAACCATTTTGGTTTCACATTTCCATGGTTATAGCCTATAAACGCAACCGTCGTAACTAACGGTTGTCATTGCAATATCTTGCAAATGATTCAGTCTTATGACGAATCAAAAATGGTTATGAGTTGGTATTTATGTGGGTATTAAACCTCTAAAATTGTTCCCCCTGATCACCACTCTAACTATGTCAATTATCGAGTCAAACGTGCGGTTAAAAAGTCAACAGAAAGCTATTTTAGCGATTTAAGCATAATCTGTAATGTATATGTTATGGAACCTGTTTTGACAATCATAAAACATGATAATAAGTATATAAACCTGTTTGCGCTCGTTTGAATCGATCATTTACTATATAGAACCGGTTCGGAGCCGAATGTCGCAAAAGTTTGACTTTTGCTTTGACTTCAGTTCTGACCCGTTTTAGTGAGGTATAAATATACCTTAGGACTCTCTTAGGACCAGGTCACATGTTGGTATAAGCCTCTGTGGTCAGTTCATGAGTTATCCGAGTCTTTAGCGCATTTCCGTCATTTGCCTAAAAATTGACCGTAACGGCCTTTTAAAATTAAAACGAGTATTTCGGACACGTGAACGGACCAAAACCTTGCTTATCAAATTATAAGCATGTCCTTAAAGTTTCACGTCAATCCGAGGTCTATAATGAGAGTTATGCTAAAAGGCGCACGTTTAAGAAAGTTTTGTAATTAACGGCGCAATTAGCATAACACCCATCTAACCCAAGTTTTCGTCACCAAAACTTTTACCCACTGTGGTAAAATAATATTTTGGGAATTTTAAAGATTTTTAATAATTTTTACCTTGCTCATAACCTGCGGTTATGGCTACGGTTCGGTAAATACCGAATATGCCCTTTTTGGCCAAAACGGGAGTTCTACAAGGTCTTTTGACCCGATTCCAGTTGCTACTGGTTTTAAATAATAAATAAAGTATTTTAAGCTTTATAAGCTGTTCGGGAAACTCAGATTTCCTGTAGAACTCGAAAATCCCTTTTAAAGTCTTTAAAATGACTGAAAAGCCCCTACGGGGCATAATATTAACTTAAACTCGTTACGGGCATTACGGAAGGTATCCTACTGATACCAGAATACTTTTAAGGCATATTGACTTAGGAAATAAGCGTACGACTCTTATGGTTAACCGTTTCGCCTATTTGCGCACACGGTGCGGCTCATGGAACTAGTTTTCGTGCAATAGCCGATATGGGTCAAATTATATTATTTGAACCCCAAAATCCAGAGTATGAACTATAAACCCATATAAAACAAGTCTCTGAACTTGTTGGGTCCAAATCATACTCCATTCTCGGTTTTCGCCTTTTCGTGCGAATTAACCATATCCATATATATCGGAATCAACCGGTTTAAGCTACGGCTAATACAAGGACCGTTAGGATTCCAAGAGGTTAATTAAAACCTTCGTTCCAGATTAGGAGCCCCAGTAAAAGCTATCGGTGACTTGATCTAAATTAAGGATTAATACTTGCAAAGGTAAATACTTTAACTTATTTCCCCTATATGGGCTTGGGTTACGGTATATTAATACCGCTTGATTGAGCATTATATAATTCCATCGCTTAGGTGGTTAATTGATTAAATATGATCGGCTCATTTAAACAGTTTTGTTGCTTATAAGCCTTTGGGGGGTTTAATGACCGTTGTCCCGGATATCCTTGGCATCATTTTATGAAATGGCCACGACCATCGACATCCCGGTGTAGGCGTACACCCGGTATAAAGTGTCGACATTAAAACTAAAAGACGTAGCCGTTGGTTTCTGTACTACGGTTTTACGCAAACGTGGTGTGTCTATAAATCTTTAACCCGGCACGACCCGGGCTACTGAACGCATAAAAGAACATGTAAAACGTTCACAAGATCATTATGAATTTTCCCAAGTTATAAAAGAGTTTGTGCCTTGTGCATTCAAATCAATTTTAATAAACATTTTCAAATGTGTCAGTTGAATGTATTTACCAGTGTAAACTGACGTATTTTCCCCAAAAAGATTAAGTGCAGGTACCTAAACGTAATTGGCTGGTATTAGCTCCCTAGCGTCGGGATAAGCCTCGCAAGCTTGATTGCAGTATCTCATGGAACAATACTTTATCTGTATTTACGATCCACTGTGGATATTCAACTTCTGTAATACATTTTGATATTACAATCAGAGGTTGAAATTTTATATTTAAATTATGCTTCCGCTGTGCATTATATAATTGTGTGGTTTGACTATATTGTTGCCAACATCGTCACGGTAATCCCCCACCGGGCCCACCGGTGAGACACGTGGAAATCGGGGTGTGACAGGTTGGTATCAGAGCCAACATTGAGTGAATTAAACACTACCCTATTGTGTTTAATCTCAGTGACACAATTGCACATACTTGAGTCTAGACAAGAACTTAGGACAAATTCGGATTACTACTCCATTTTTGTCTTTATTATTCGATTTGATTTTTAATAAGTTTTGGAGCAGGAAAAATGCCACCTGTTATATTCCGAGGAAGAGGAAGGGGACGAAGAGGCCGAGGAGAAATCGTGACACATCACGATCAAGAAGCTGGACCATCTGGTACAAGACATCCTTCGATGACACGGAGCGAAGAGCCACAACGACGAAGAGATCTTTATGAACCTGCGAGGCATTCCACTTCGCACAGCTCGACGCCATCCTACCGGCACTCCTTTGGGCCAGATTCAGAAAATAATCCCAACAACCCACAACCTTCCTTCATACCTCTACAACGTTCGGTATCGCACCGAAACTATGACGACCCTAGTCCATACTACGTAGCTCAGTTTAATCCGGCTGACTACATACAGGAACCTTCAGGTTTTGTTCCGCTAGGACCACAAGACCATTTTTCTGAAGATCCCATGGAGGAAGATGAGGACCCAACTGAACCAGCTCGTGGTACGCCCACGCATCCGATAGAAGTATCTGATGGATCTTCATATCATGGTCCGCAGTATCAAGGCCCAGATAGCTTTATGGCCTTGTTTGACCGACATGAGTGGTACAACACACCATCTCATCAGACACAACAACCGAGACATCCACAGGATCCCTCTGAGGATTCACGCTTTGAGGCAGTTACGCCACCACCTCCGCCACCGGCACAACCAGTTATACCTGATCCGCCGAGGCGTAGGAGGACCAATGCTCGTATGTCTACACGAGGAGGAGGGGGTAACCAGTTCAGCACTCCTCGACATTCTAGTAGTAGCCACTATCCGCCACTACATGAAGAAGGACCTTCAAGTCCTATATAAGAAGCGAACTCCGCACCTACTGCACGAAATTCGCCACCATTCGGGTATGACCAACCCATACCTGCTTATACGGGTCCAACGGCTTACAACCCGTTTGAACCGTCACAAGCACAATACAACTACGGCTATGAGCGCGACCCATATGTGGTGTCGGCTAGATATAATGCGCGCTACCCTGACGGAGCACATGGAAACATGGGACCACCGGATTACTCAGCTCATGGGTATCCAATACCTCCCAGACCTCCAGTTCCACATCAAGCGCCACAACCACGATTTTCTCCTCCTGAACAGGAAGAAATACTCCATCGACTAGATCGTGTGGGGAGAGAGTTCGAGGAAGAAAAGAAAAGCCACCGAGGATTTCTCAAGGGCTTGGCGAATCTACTAAAGGGCAAAAAGAAGAAACGTGACCACTAGCCCTTAATAGTAGTACTACTGTAATTTCTACTTTGAAATAAGTCCCTGCGTGGACAACTTATCGTATTTCAGTCCCTACGTGGACTTATCTTTAGTCCTTGCATGGACACCTATCTTATATTAGTCCCTGCGTGGACTTGTCACTTATTTTAAACCTCTCTGGAGGTATGTACTATTTGAAAGACCCGTTTAGGGCAATATGTAAGTGTATTTGAAATTTCGGAATGTATGTTATGAGTTTTGTTTTAATATGTAAAAAAAAAAAAAATCAAAACCATTCATTTTATATTGATCTGCCTAATAAAGAATCTTAAGGGGGTGAAACCTAGCTTGGGGTCTTTTAAGATCAGTCAAGATGGTACGACCTAGCTGAAAAGATTCTGATTCCCTGTTAACCTCTGTACGCATGTTAACATTCATGGCAGATGTGATTCGTTATAATCACGCACGTCATTCCTATACAATAATCCTTTAAGGATTTCAAAACCCAACTAAATGATTTATAAATCGCGGGTTAAATCACCAATGAAGGTGATCAATATTATAAAGACATCCATTAGTGATGAAATGCCTACGGGCCAGTATTATAAAAACATCCATTAGTGATGTAGTGCCTACGGGCCAATATTATTAAAACATCCATTAGTGATGTAGTGCCTACGGGCCAACCATATTAAGACATCCATTAGAGGTGTAGTGCCTATGGGCCATAATAATTGTCTTATAAGACAAAAGGCAGTAGTAGTCTATGACTCTCTGTCAGGAAGAGATAAAAGAACTACGGTTCCACTCTCTATGCCATTGATTCTCTGGAATCTCGGCTAATATTATAAAACATCATCGTGATTAGGCTTTATGCCGCCAATACTATTTATATAGTTAAAATAGGATATATTACAAATCCTAATATTTAATGTAATGAGATAATAAGTTAACCGAATATGGCCTCTGTACCATGGTTGACAAATTGTCATAAAAGACAATCACATAATAATCTCCTAAATTAAAATTTTGTTATCTTCTGTAACAGATTCAAGTTACAATGGCGGATCCCAATGGAGAGAACAGCCACACGAATGAAGATGACTATGACAATGCGTCAGTACATTTGACAGGCGCACAGCTAAAGGCTCTGATCAACAATGCTGTCCAGGCAGCTATTGATCGTCAAAATACTGAGTCTCAAGGCAGATCTGTGTCAAAACCACCCTCTAAACCAAAGACACACTCCAAACCACCATCTGAACCCAAGAAAGATGACGACAAGCATTCGTCTACTGAACACAGCGTTCACCGCAATAGAGAATATACTGATGCGTCCAGTGCTAAGGGTTGCACCTACAAATACTTTGTATCATGTAAGCCCCGTGAATTTACAGGGGAGAAAGGTGCGGTTGATTATATCACCTGGCTGGACGAGATGGACACGATTGTGGACATCAGCGGGTGCGCTGAGAGGGACGTGGTTAAGTTTGTGTCCCAGTCATTCAAGGGCGAGGCCCTGGCGTGGTGGAGAGCTCTGGTGCAGGCTTCAGGTAAGTCTGCCTTGTACAAAATGTCATGGGGGGAGTTTATTACCCTCATAAAAGAAAACTACTGCCCTCAGCACGAGGTTGAGAAGATTGAGGCGGATTTTGTCTCACTAGTGATGACAAACCTGGATTGTCAAGCATATCTGACAAGTTTTAACACTATGTCACGCCTGGTGCCATATCTTGTGACACCAGAACCTCGAAGGATTGCCCGTTTCATTGGGGGCTTAGAGCCGGCGATCAAGGCCAGCGTAAAGGCTTCTAGGCCAACGACCTTCAGGTCAGTTACTGACCTCTCCTTGTCTCTTACACTTGATGCTGTCCGTCTGAGGGCACAAAGGAGCAAGGAGGCTGAAAAGCGAAAACGTGAGGATGATACCTCACGAAAGTCTGGGAAAAAGCACCGTGGAAACGGTGAGGGCAAGAGAGGGTCGGAGGCAAGGAAGGAGGGGCAAGCTGATGGAAGACCCCACTGCAAGGTCTGCAAGAAACCTCACTCCGGGAAGTGTAGGTTTGCGTCTGGTTCGCAGTCGCAACAAAGGACTCCACCCTGTGGGCTATGCAAGTCCAAGGAGCATAAGACAGTGGAGTGCAAAAAGATAAAGGACGCAACCTGCTATAATTGTAATGAAAAGGGGCACATAAAGAGTAATTGCCCGAAGTATGCCAAGAAGGCAGAAGAGACTAAGAAGACAAATGCGAGAATTTTTCGCTTGGATGCAAAGGAAGCGGTTAAGGACGACACTGTGCTTACAGGTACTTTTCTCGTAAATAATATATTTGCAAGAGTACTGTTCGATTCTGGCGCTGATAAGTCCTTTGTAGACCAGAAATTTTGCCAACTACTAGATATGCCTATCAAAACCCTCGACGTAAAATACGAAGTAGAGTTGGCAGACGGCACGATAGAAACCGTCTCTACCATTCTAGAAGGATGTGAAATATCCATTAGGAACCATTCTTTTCCTTTATCTCTACTTCCTTTCAAACTTGCGGGTTTTGACATCGTGCTAGGCATGGACTGGTTATCCCATAACCAGGCCCAAATCATTTGTGGCAAGAGGCAAATAGTCTTAAAGACTCCGAGTGGTGAATCTCTTACCATTCAAGGGGATACGCACTACGGATTGCCAGAAGACGTATCTATGCTGAAAGCTTCAAGGTGTTTGAACAGAGGCTGTGTAATTTACATGGCTCAGGTGATAATAGAAGAACCAAAGCCGAAGATCGAGGATCTTCCTGTCATTTCTGAATACCCCGAAGTTTTTCCTGAAGAACTACCTGGTTTGCCACCAGATAGACAAGTGGAGTTCAGAATTGACATCATTCCTGGAGCAGCTCCGATGGCAAGAGCACCTTACAGATTAGCTCCGACGGAAATGAAAGAACTGAGGACCCAGTTGGATGAACTGCTGGCGAAAGGTTTTATCAAACCTAGTTCATCTCCCTGGGGAGCTCCTGTCCTATTTGTAAAGAAGAAGGACGGATCGATGCGGTTGTGCATCGACTATAGAGAACTGAATAAAGTTACCATAAAGAATAGGTATCCTTTACCAAGGATCGATGATCTATTCGATCAGCTGCAAGGAGCAAGCTACTTCTCCAAGATCGACTTAAGGTCGGGTTATCATCAACTAAGGGTCA